>NC_134571.1:129182278-130382278 GCF_050947875.1 Dermacentor variabilis
TTAGCGTCTAATGTATTTGCAATGTTAACTTAGGTGAATTTCATTTGAGATACAGTCAAATGACTTTGCTTATTTACTGTCATAAGACAGAAAAAACTGTCATCCCTTCGAGCCTAAGAAAGCATCGCACATGCTGAGAAAGAACAGGAGAATGTGCTCACCAATCACTGTGTTGTGTGAGAGTGCTTTGTTGTCATGCAGCGCCATCGTGTGCATTGTTGTTAGTCGCAAATTCACCCGCCCTTCTACTTCATACTTAACATCGAAAGCTTCCTCTTTTCTTCCAACCACAGCCTTCAAGACATAGCTCGCATTTGTTCACGCCTTTAGACCCTCTAGGCCAATTTCCCCAGATGCCCTGATGGCGGCTTTCGAATCGCTATACACCCTGTCTCTCCGACCGTCTTGCATGGCGAGTGCAATGGCCACTTGCTCGGCCACCTCTGGGTTCGTCGTCCGGACGGAAGCACAGTTGATAATTTTGCCCAGCGTGTCAACGACGGAAACCGCAAAAGCCTTGCCGTCTCGGTATGCAGCTGCGTCCACGAAGCTTGCTGCGATTTTGTCCCTGTTTACTTGCTTTAGTATATTCAAGGCTCTTGCCTTGCGACGACCTGCGTTGTGAACGGGATGAACGTTGCGGGGCAAAGAGGCGACCACGATCTTCTCCCCTATTTCTCTGGAGATTTGGGTGTCTTCAGCCAAGTTCTTGGTTGGTGCGAGTCCGATCTCCTCGAGGATACGCCTGCCGGCCGGCATGGTGGACAGCCGAGTTAGCTGGGCCCGTTCCTGAGCCTCGGCTATCTCCTCCATGGGTGTTGTGTATGCCGAGCCGAAGGAGGTCCTCTGTATGCGTTCTGACGGGAAGCCCGAGGGCTCTCTTGAAGAATTTTCTAATGAGGGCATTAAGCTTTTCCCGCTCGGCTCTGAGCCAGTTGTGAGGAGTAGGGCCATTGTTGGGCCTAGTAAGCCCACCTGACCGCAGCCATGGCGGATGCAAACATGGAAGATGAAGATTTCACTGGAAATGAAGGAAACAATGGTCAGGACGACTACGGCTGGCAAGTAATGGCTGACCGAAGATCACCAGCTAGCACAAAGGCTGTGGATGAGGAGAGCACATTCCCACGTAATCAGCGAGAGCATGGAGTCAAGGGAACCGCCGTCGGTGGAATGGTCAAGAATCGGATTATCAAAGCTTCGAGGATGCCTCAAATGCCCGAGGAGAACAAAAAGATCATTATACGACCTCGTGGAGGGCTCAATTTGAACAAGGTGAGCACCACCACGATTGGTTCCGCAGTCATCGAGGCATCCGGCCTAACGGGAGAGGAGGCCCGTGAAGATGTTGTCTGCCCGAACTTCACCCAAAATATCATCGTAGTCAGCACACCTAAGCCGGAACATACTGCGAAGTACGCTAGAATCAAGTCTTTCAAGATTATGGAAGCGGAATACGAGGCAAATGCATACGAAGGGGCACCACATGCCACATGCAAAGTCGTCATCCGAAGAGCGGACATCAGAGACTCGCAAGCTATGATAACAAGAAACATCCTGCATGACTTGAACCCGCTTGCGCTGGCTGCCAAGCGCATCAAGACGTCGGGATCGGTCATTGTACGTCTCGATTGCCCAATTTTGTCAGGTATGGATCCGCACTTGTGAGATGCTACCTCTACAGGAAGCAATTCGACGTCTGCTTCACCTGCGGTATGCTCGGGCACCGCTCTGATGTGTGTCCAACACCTGACTTTGTTCAGTGCAGGGTATGTGGAACTCGCAACCCAGGAGATGAACATGTGTGTGTACCTAAGTGTAAATTTTGTGAAGGCAATCACCCTACCGGCGACAAGTTTTGTAAGCAAAGATTTAAAATCCCTTACGTGGTACGACTTCGTCGAAGAGAGCGCAACAGGACTCGGTCGTCAAGAAGAGTGCAGTCGGAAGCACAACAGCTGGCGCCCAACCATCGCCCCGAGGATAGGGAGCACTCACGCTCCAGGAGTCGCACCAGATCCAGGCATCGTTCACTATCCAGGGAGAGAAGGCGCTCCAAGTCAAGGGAAGCGCAGGTGCGCTTCGTGCAATACCTGGCGAGAAGAAGACGCCAGGAACCACTTGGGCTGACAAAGTAAAAGCTATGGCGAGAGTTGCTGGGGGCGCCTCGGCTGCTGTTGGTGATGACAATGATGCCAGAATAGAGCAATTATTTAAAGAAGTAACTTCTTTAAGAAAAGCTAATGAAGAATTGACCAAGCAGGTAGTAGAGCTTCGTAAAAAAGAGCTGTCGAGTCCTACTAGAGTAGAGATAGATAGACCTGTAAGCAAAAGCAGCGATCCAGGGGAATCTAGCTCTCCTGCCCCTAAAAAGAGGGCGGTGAGTTCCGAGGTGAGTCAGTCTTCTCAGCCCTCAATGAAATAAAAGATGCAATTAAAGCGATAAGAGAGACAGTGGAAACGACCAACTTTAAAGTGGACAAATTGTGGAAATGGAGGCTAACGGCGGAGAAAAGACTTAAGAAAATTGAGACGCGAGGGTATGACGACGATGAGTATCTGCCATCGGGGGCGGATAGTATAAAGTCCATTCCTGGATTGTCGGGGGCCATCACAAAGAGGAAAGTAGCGGGTAATAGAAAGGCAGCCTCACCTAATAACAATGGACAGTAATCATGGATTTAACATGTGGCAATAGAATTGTCGCGGGTTCCGACACAAAAAAGCAGCACTGCGACAGGTGATCAGGTCATCTGAGGCCAGGCCAAAAGTAATTATGCTGCAGGAAACCTTAGCGGACGAAATTATGCTTACTGGGTACAAAGTTTTATGTAGAGACAAAAAACGGGAAGGGGGTTGGCGACCCTCATTGACAAAAAGTCGCCATACATTGAGCATGATATTCATCTTAGACATTCCAGGTTTGAATTTATTCTAGTTGAGATAATACTTAAAAGGAACAGAGGTAAGACGCAAGGCATTTTCTGTTTGAATATTTGCAGCAGTCCTAACGACATGAGACAGAGGTTTAGAGCACTCTTCAACAAGGTGCTTTCGGTTGCCAAAAAATCCCCGCTCATTATTGGAGGGGACTTTAATGCTCCCTATCACACAAGAGGATACACTTGGAACACAAAGAAGGGAGAGCAACTGATCCGGCGTATCCCACCCGCTGTGGCACGTCCACAAGCAGGGACTCCACACCAGATCTTACTTTTGTAAACAACTCAAGAGGAGCCAATTGGAAAAATTCAAACATGGATCTCGGGAGCGATCATTATATCATACACATAACCATACGCATACCGAGACAGGAAATCTTCAAGTTCACTGATTGAGATCAGTTCAGAAAAATCAGGGCGAACAGAAGGAAAGTGGGGCCTCTAGATGCCGAGCAGGATCCCCTTCAGACGTGGGTCATCCAGCTCAGAGAGGACGCCAAAGAGGCCACTAAATAAATCAGGACAGAGGAAAATATTGAGGCTATGGACAGCAGGCTGGCACATCTGATTGAGGCCAAACAGTCTATATTACAGAGATGGAAAACACAAAGACTTAACTGAAGGCTAAAGAAAAAAATACCGCAATTAAACAGAGAAATTGATGATCATTCGAAGACCCTCGTGAAGCAACAGTGGGATGAGATTTGTAATTCGGCTGATGGTATACTCAAACATGGAGGTTGCTGGAATCTCCTCAAGCACTTGCTCAACGAGAATGAAACAAGGACAAGCAAGAGAACAGCTATATCTAAGTTGGTTCATCAGGAAAGCCAAGATAAAAGAGAGAAGGATATCATGGATAGTCTCGCAGCCAAATATCTCCCACTTAAACAACCAAACGAAGAAGACGAGAGCCCGAATATACGGGAGGCATATGTGAAGAATTTGACCGGGACTTCACTGAGAGTGAAGTCTCTCTTCACAGTCTTAATAGTATATCGGCGGCTGGACCTGACGGAATAACTAACAAGATATTAAGAAGTCAGGATGATGAATCAATTTCTTATCTAACTGAACATTTCAATGAATGTTGCGGATAAGGGGTATACTCAGAGAAATGGAGGGTGGCCAATACTATCCTCATTCCAAAGCCAGGAAAACAACTCACTCTGGACAACCTCCGTCCTATTTCCTTAACGTCGTGTCTAGGCAAGGCTATGGAACATGTCATCCTAAATCGACTCACTAAATACGTTGAGCAGAACGACATCCTCCCATACAACTTGATCGGCTTTCGTCCCGGGCTGTCAACTCAGGATGCTATGCTGCTGATCAAACACCAACTTATATAGGCCAGCCCAGCGCATAGGAAAGCTCTTTTGGGATTGGATGTGGAAAAAGCTTTTGATCGTATAAAGCTTAAGGCAGTACTTGGCATCCTCTCGGAGATGGGGTTAGGTAATAGACCTTTTAACATGATTAAGGACTTTCTTAGAAATTGAACTGCACAACTCATGCTGGGTGAGCTTAAATCAGAAGCTAAGAATTTGGGAAATAGGCGCAGTCCACAAGGGACTGTGCTCTCACCCATGCTATTTAATTTAGCAATGTCCAAGGTTGCAAGAAATCTGGAGAAAATTGAGGGTATACCTTATGTGGTATATGCCGGCGACATAACCATATGGAGTGCCGAGAATGATGCAGGACAGACAGAGACCAAATTACAGGAAAGTTTATACGTTGTAGAGAACACACTAAAAGACATAGGGTTGAAATGCTCGGCAGCCAAACCAGAACTCTTGGTCATTAAACATCGCAGAAAAGGTCGCAAACCAAGAGGTTACATTCCGGAAGATGTGCCAAGAGTGTGTTTATACACTCATGAAGGATCCGCAGTCAGGCTAGTTGAAACAATCAAGGCTCTTGGGTATCACATAGACGGAAACAATGCTAACTATAGAATAATACAACATATCTCGAATAAAACAGATGAAGTCATTAGGTTACTAAGGAGAATTACCAATAGACACAGAGGCTTAGGAGAGGACAGCGCTTTGAGGCTAATACACGCCTTTGCTCTCTGTCACTTCACTTATGTGGCTGGATTATTCAAATGGAAGCAGGCAGAACTTAACAAACTTAATGTGATGCTCAGGAAGGTCGTTATTAAAGTAGCCCTAGGGATACCCAGTAACGCTGCAACTGACAAACTCATGAGTCTAGGGGTGCACAACACAATGGAAGAAATCGCGGAGGCCCAACAGCTAGCGCAACACGAAAGATTGACAAAATCACGAGCTGGCAGGAACATATTACAGGCAATAGCTGCAGAACTGAATACATCAAGGAGCCCAATAGAGGCTGAAGTAGAATTAAGGACTGACGTTAGGAACAAGATCAGAACCAACCCTCTCCCCAGAAACATGCATCCAGAATATAATGTCGAAAGGAGAAAGGCAAGGGCTAAAGTACTCTTGCAGGAAATAGAACAGCAGAACCAATTGGCAGCTATAGTTGATGCAGCCTGGGTGAAAGGTAAAGAAGCATATACGGCCATTGTCTGAAATTATCAAGGAAAGGTGCAAGATGCTATCACTATTTTTACCAAGGACCCCATGGTGGCGTAATAAGTGGCAATTGCTCTAGCCATCAGGAGTAATAAGCGGGCCTGCATTTACAGTCATTCGAAATCCGCTATAAAGTGTTTTGATAAAGGCTACGTAGCTGGTGTTGCAGCTAAACTTTTTGAAAACATTGGGATTATGAGAACTGAAATTCGATGGTTTCCTGCGCATATGGGAAAAGTGGAAGAGACTCGGATAAACCTCAATGAGGTTGCTCATGACTTGGCACGAGGACTTGCTAACCGTGACAGTCACAACGGAGCCGTTCACCATCAAGCCAGGGAATCTAGAGATCATTTAATAACATACAATGACATTACCAAACACTACTATTTAGGACGCAGGCCATTCCCTTAGCCACATTCAAAACTGAACAGGGCTCAGGCAGTCTCACTGCGCTTATTGCAAACAGGTACATATCCCACACCGTACACCATCAATAAAATATATCCAGAGAGGGAGATTAAGATGGACTGCAACGATTGTAATGGCATCATTGGAATCAGACATATGCTGGCGGGGTGTCCCGCGACTCTCCCCGACCTCGTTCAAGAATGGACACAGTGGGAGAAGAGGATTCAAAGCCCATTGTTTCAGGACTAACTAAGGGCCATCCAGAGGGCCCATGATGTCGCTGAAAGGCTTGGCCTGACAGTGCCAACGTGGGAGCGGCCTGCCTTGGCTTAAGAAGTCGAGCCTCCGGACCTCATTACAATAAATGTTTTCACACACACACACACACACACACACGCACGCACGCACGCACGCACGCACACGCACACACACACACACACACACACACACACACACACACACACACACACACACACACACACACACACACACACACACACACACACACACACACACACACACACTAAAGTAATTAGAGTCAGAGAGAGTGATTGCGAACAGGGAGAGGCACTGTATTCTGCAGCTCTTTCGAGAGCATGGTTATATTAAAATTTCTGATAATAAAATTAGTTATGCGTCAAGAAATACTCTACTCGCCAAACCTAAGCTATCCGTATTGTTCTAATACTGATGAAGAGGTAGTACAATATTGCTGTTAAGAATGCAAGATCCTCTTAATCATAATATATATCGTGCACATTGTAAAAAGTGCCTATTGAATGCTGGTGCCGCCATAGTCCAAGACCACGAAATAGCAATATCTTCGCAGCGGTGCGAACAAGATAAGATGACGCGGCAAATTCAGAGTTCATATTGATTGCAGCTATGAACAGCTTCAAATGAAAAATGTAGTAACTGTATTTAAATTGGTATAAGTAGATTGTTCATCTTGGCCCTCGGATGAAATCACGGTACAAGTACGTGGGCGATCTTTATTGTTGTCAATGTCCCTGCCATAATATATGCGCGGTTCAGAGAATTGACTATTAGTTGAGTTTCTAGGCGCACTTTGTTGCCACAGCACCGGAGCCAGGCACATTAAGATGCATTTCTGAGCAATACCGTCATGACAGCTACATTTGCATTCTAGAGAGACTTGCTCAGGAAGCTAGAAGAAGCGTAGCGAAATTGTAATGTCAATTTAACATATGGTAATGGTGCTAAAAACATGAAGAACGCTGCCCTACACAAGAAGACAAAGAAGAAAAGCTTTCGCAAGCCAGCGTTCTCTAGTGTTGCAGCTAACTCAGACAGGGCACGCTCTATCCCCAAATGTTTTTTGATGTCAAAAGTATTGTTATAAGGTGGGCTTTATTAAATACCACTTGAGCAGAGAACTATAAACCATGTGTATCAAGGCCCCATTAAAATATTTTATACCCTGTACGTGGTGAGACGCCTACTAAGGGTAACATTACCGAAAAAAATTTTATCGAAATCAGTGTAGTATTAGAGGAGACAGGCGAAATTCGAATGTAGTTTTGCCCTGCGGCTAGGCGGCGAGCACAAGCGTGCAACCTTAACAGACGTAAGCGAGTAACATTAAGCTTAAGCGCTTAACCTTGAAACATAACAGACATCTACGTGTGACCTTAACTTTCGGTTGAGACACCGATGCAAGTCAGGAAGCAACAGCAGGAGAATACTTACGATGAAACGAAAGGCAAATATTTCGAATAGCAAGAAAGCGTACAGAAGAAAATGGAGGCCTTTCTTTCAGCAGTCTGGGATTGCGAGAAATTCCTAAATGTCATGCAGCAGGAAATAAGACAAACATGGCTAAATATCCTTTGTAGCGGAAAAAGAAAAACACGCAAATGGTGGAACAAGGAAATAAATCGAGCTATAAAAGAGTGCAAACAGGCGACTCATCGAGAAGTCAAAAGGAGATAAACCAAGAAGAGGTTCGATGCTCAGACGGAACAAATACCGGGAAGAGAAAAGGGTAAGGAGCGAACTAGCGCAGAAAAAAAATTGCATCTACAAATGAAAGTTGGTTGCGACATTCGCAAAGAAAAATTGATTGACAATGATGATTCTCCCTAATGCGAAACTTGAGCGCAGCTGTATAGGTGTTTTAATTTGGCCATATATCGGCAGGTGCGGACAATCTGTCGCTTGCAGCACGTTGCAAACGGAGAATGGCACGACTGCCTCGTTAATCCGGAGATCATGAGAGGCAGCACGTCGGTGAAGCGCGGTCGCGATTCACAGCAGCCGGCGGTGACTGACCTCCGCTCATGCAGCGCTTTGTTTCTGTACAGCCGACACGCGCTGTTCTGGTGCCATCACGCAGCCATCATCGCTGCAAAGCGGATCTTGCGAGGCACTACGCTTTCCTTCTCCCGCTTTATCTTTACTCTCCTCCTCCGCTTTCCGCCTCATGGCTCTGCTGCACCCTCTGCCTCCGCTCTCCTCCTCGCTCTCTCTTCGCTTTCACACTCTTTGATCGCCCGCCGCGCTCCGCATTTGCTTTCATCTTTCGCTCTGTTCGTTCGCAAGGTTACGAGGGACAACGGTGTTTCAAACACTGTAATAATCGCTCGATGTCCGTCACGCTAAACACAACCTCTAACATTTCGTCGGCTTCGACCAGAAAATCAACACTATTAACCCCACTGATGTTTGAATGAGTAGACTGAAATACTGCTGAAAAGCAATTAACAAAAATTTCGACCTTATTGAGTCATCATTAACAACTCTGTCGGACCAGTGCAAGGGTCGACCAGAAGTCTCATCCTTACCGTTTCTCTTAACATATTTCCTAAGTTCCTTAGGATCGTCCACTAATCTCTGCCCCAAGTTCGCGAAGTATGTGCGTTTAGCAGATGCAGCGAGCTCTCTGAAGCTACGTTTTAACTCAACTAACATGTATGTGACGACTATTCGATTACTTAGTTTTATTCTGCCCATAGATTCTTCTATATTTTATTTTTGTAATACGGAACGAAATAGACAGGGAAACCTTGGTTTATCTTTTGCACGTTTGGAAGACAGAGTTCGAAGGGGAACAAAGTCATCTCGCAATTCGAAAAGCTTGTTTTTAGTACCCACCATAACTCTTCCACGTTTAATTCATCGGCCAATGTGTCAAAAGTAGGAAAATAAGATGCAAACACTAACTTTAGGGCAGCGCAGTTAGCCCTATTATATGCATACAGAGTTCTGGAACGGTTTTTTTGATACACACACATTTCGAAAGATAGTAGCGGCTACAATAACATTATGATCGCTTACAACAGGCAAAACACGTACATTTAATACAATGCTTGGTGCATCACGAAACAACAGATCAAGCACATTACCACTGCCATCATTACGCGAAGAGTCTCTTACGAACTGGTGGAGCATATTTTCGTGCACAAACTGAAAGAAAGCTGTATTTAAACTGCCTATGGCAGTACGTGTAACCATACTGCCCGATCCCCAATCTATACCGGGAAGATTGAAATCTCCTCCCAATATAATGTGATCCCTCTGAACTCTCTCAAGAAAAGTAGTCATTTGTGCAAACTCATGATAAGAAGCACCAGGGGGTCGGTAATAAGATCCAATAAGAAAACTTTTACCATTTTCGACCCGCAACTTGCAAAATGCAGATTCGCATTTCAAATCAGAATCAACTCGAACACAGAACAAGTCGGATCTTACAAGAATGAATACGCCTCCTCCCCTTGATTCACGGTCCCGCCTAAAACTGTGATAACCAAAAGGGAATGTTTCTCTCTCGAGGACCGTAGAATCGAATGCCGCTCTAGTTGTAAATACCTTGGACAATGATAGCGGACAGCTTGTCACAAAACAGGAAAGCGCTGCGTAATTACAACAACAACAAAAAATCTGCGAGTGCGCACTGATGCTGAAGGACACACACCATTTCAATCAATCAATCAATGAATCAACTGCCACTCTATCCAAACCTCAAAGGAGACACACTATTAGTCACAAAAGAGATGCTGCAAGGTAAAAGAAAGAAGCCCTCAAGGCTTGGCAAAGAGTTTCCTCCCGTTTCATAAAGCAACAGCAACAGCACTGTTTGTAAAAAAATACAGAATATAATACAACTTCAGACGTCCGGGTAAATCTTACAGTGGCTGCATATTACAGGCACGTGTAATGTGCACTGAGGCTAGTCTGTAGGAAAGGAAGATGACGTTATTTTATTGTGCCATAGGGTTGGTTATTGTTGGGAGTATCGGCAATTACTACAAATCGGGTGGATGTCTCATTTTCCCTTTATTCTTTTGTTGGGAGTAAGTAGCGTATAACTTGGCGACCTTAATTACTACGTCTGTAAGAGATTTTCACATCTGTACACCGCGTGTACTCCGGGACTGGTCGTGTTGGGTTAAATCTAGTAACTCTTTCAAGAAGGAATCGTTAGTTTTCCAACTAGCGCGGTATCGCTTTAATAAAAGTCAATTACGAATGTCAGTCATTGGCTGTAACTTAAGGGCATCGAAAATGGCATTAGCGTGTGCAAGGAGTGGAAGGCCTACAATTATCCGCACACCCTTTTTCCGTTGTTTACATATCCTGGATAACTTCCTATCAGTTGTACCACATGGCCAATAGCAACAAGTTAATGCAAATAAAGAGAGAGAACGATATAATAGGAGTTCAAATATTTGTGGCAAAATAAATCGCCAGTACGATACGGAGCCTACGGTGCGGCAAAGTTTAAGATGAAATTTAGCAGCTTTAGCAGCTCGGCCTGCTGTTTCCAAAGCATAATTCTCATGATAAAGCACGCGTAAGCTTTTCACTACAGGTAAAATTTCAAAAGAGGAAGACCACAATAATATATGCGGGCTTGTTTCTTGGTCGAAAGAGTACACCTTTTGTTTTCGTGCGTTTACTTTGAACCGATATCTTATGGTCCGTGGTTTAATTCGAGGACACCATGTTCTCTGTTTCGTAGTGTATATATATCGTAGTCCGTCAAACACAGGCTCGCGTCATCCGCATAAATAACAAAGGCTGCATCTTTATCAATGTTTACTGAATCACTAATATATACGCAGATTAAAAAGAAGTAGGCTCTGGGTGCTGCCTTGTAGTATGCAACGTGCTATTTTTTTTCTATGTCTGCAGTAAATATTTCAGCTCTTTGCTGCCGATATCGAAAGTAAATCTTTATCACGGCCAGGAAGTTACCCCGAAATCCATAATGTTCCAGTTTTTTATAAGTGTAAATGGTCAATCAATAAAAAACACACTGCCCTTTCACTCTGTGAAGAAGGATGTCCAAAGAAGCTGTATATGTGGGCCCCTCAATGGCGAGCTGCCCCTCCGCCGCGGGTCGGCTAAGCATTGCATTATCTTCTGGATCGGCCAACGTATGGGGAGCGCTTAACGCCTGCTTCACCTCCGCCGCGGGTCGAGCCGGTATTGCAGAATCTCCGGGATCGGCCAACGTATGGGGAGTTCTTAACGCCTGCTTCACCTCCGCCGCGGGTCGAGCCGGTATTGCACAATCTCCGGGATCGGCCAACGTATGGGGAGTTCTTAACGCCTGCTTCACCTCCGCCGCGGGTCGAGCCGGTATTGCACAATCTCCGGGATCGGCCAACGTATGGGGAGTTCTTAACGCCTGCTTCACCTCCGCCGCGGGTCGAGCCGGTATTGCACAATCTCCGGGATCGGCCAACGTATGGGGAGCGCTTAACGCCTGCTTCACCTCCGCCGCGGGTCGAGCCGGTATTGCAGAATCTCCGGGATCGGCCAACGTATGGGGAGTTCTTAACGCCTGCTTCACCTCCGCCGCGGGTCGAGCCGGTATTGCACAATCTCCGGGATCGGCCAACGTATGGGGAGTTCTTAACGCCTGCTTCACCTCCGCCGCGGGTCGAGCCGGTATTGCACAATCTCCGGGATCGGCCAACGTATGGGGAGTTCTTAACTCCTGCTTCACCTCCGCCGCGGGTCGAGCCGGTATTGCACAATCTCCGGGATCGGCCAACGTATGGGGAGTTCTTAACGCCTGCTTCACCTCCGCCGCGGGTCGAGCCGGTATTGCACAATCTCCGGGATCGGCCAACGTATGGGGAGCGCTTAACGCCTGCTTCACCTCCGCCGCGGGTCGAGCCGGTATTGCAGAATCTCCGGGATCGGCCAACGTATGGGGAGTTCTTAACGCCTGCTTCACCTCCGCCGCGGGTCGAGCCGGTATTGCACAATCTCCGGGATCGGCCAACGTATGGGGAGTTCTTAACGCCTGCTTCACCTCCGCCGCGGGTCGAGCCGGTATTGCACAATCTCCGGGATCGGCCAACGTATGGGGAGTTCTTAACGCCTGCTTCACCTCCGCCGCGGGTCGAGCCGGTATTGCACAATCTCCGGGATCGGCCAACGTATGGGGAGCGCTTAACGCCTGCTTCACCTCCGCCGCGGGTCGAGCCGGTATTGCAGAATCTCCGGGATCGGCCAACGTATGGGGAGTTCTTAACGCCTGCTTCACCTCCGCCGCGGGTCGAGCCGGTATTGCACAATCTCCGGGATCGGCCAACGTATGGGGAGTTCTTAACGCCTGCTTCACCTCCGCCGCGGGTCGAGCCGGTATTGCACAATCTCCGGGATCGGCCAACGTATGGGGAGTTCTTAACGCCTGCTTCACCTCCGCCGCGGGTCGAGCCGGTATTGCACAATCTCCGGGATCGGCCAACGTATGGGGAGTTCTTAACGCCTGCTTCACCTCCGCCGCGGGTCGAGCCGGTATTGCACAATCTCCGGGATCGGCCCACGTATGGGGAGTTCTTAACGCCTGCTTCACCTCCGCCGCGGGTCGAGCCGGTATTGCACAATCTCCGGGATCGGCCAACGTATGGGGAGCGCTTAACGCCTGCTTCACCTCCGCCGCGGGTCGAGCCGGTATTGCAGAATCTCCGGGATCGGCCAACGTATGGGGAGTTCTTAACGCCTGCTTCACCTCCGCCGCGGGTCGAGCCGGTATTGCACAATCTCCGGGATCGGCCAACGTATGGGGAGTTCTTAACGCCTGCTTCACCTCCGCCGCGGGTCGAGCCGGTATTGCACAATCTCCGGGATCGGCCCACGTATGGGGAGTTCTTAACGCCTGCTTCACCTCCGCCGCGGGTCGAGCCGGTATTGCACAATCTCCGGGATCGGCCAACGTATGGGGAGTTCTTAACGCCTGCTTCACCTCCGCCGCGGGTCGAGCCGGTATTGCACAATCTCCGGGATCGGCCAACGTATGGGGAGCGCTTAACGCCTGCTTCACCTCCGCCGCGGGTCGAGCCGGTATTGCACAATCTCCGGGATCGGCCAACGTATGGGGAGTTCTTAACGCCTGCTTCACCTCCGCCGCGGGTCGAGCCGGTATTGCACAATCTCCGGGATCGGCCAACGTATGGGGAGTTCTTAACGCCTGCTTCACCTCCGCCGCGGGTCGAGCCGGTATTGCACAATCTCCGGGATCGGCCCACGTATGGGGAGTTCTTAACGCCTGCTTCACCTCCGCCGCGGGTCGAGCCGGTATTGCACAATCTCCGTGATCGGCCAACGTATGGGGAGCGCTTAATGCCTGCTTCACCTCCGCCGCGGGTCGAGCCGGTATTGCAGAATCTCCGGGATCGGCCAACGTATGGGGAGTTCTTAACGCCTGCTTCACCTCCGCCGCGGGTCGAGCCGGTATTGCACAATCTCCGGGATCGGCCAACGTATGGGGAGTTCTTAACGCCTGCTTCACCTCCGCCGCGGGTCGAGCCGGTATTGCACAATCTCCGGGATCGGCCCACGTATGGGGAGTTCTTAACGCCTGCTTCACCTCCGCCGCGGGTCGAGCCGGTATTGCACAATCTCCGGGATCGGCCAACGTATGGGGAGTTCTTAGCGCCTGCTTCACCTCCGCCGCGGGTCGAGCCGGTATTGCACAATCTCCGGGATCGGCCAACGTATGGGGAGTTCTTAACGCCTGCTTCACCTCCGCCGCGGGTCGAGCCGGTATTGCACAATCTCCGGGATCGGCCCACGTATGGGGAGTTCTTAACGCCTGCTTCACCTCCGCCGCGGGTCGAGCCGGTATTGCACAATCTCCGGGATCGGCCAACGTATGGGGAGCGCTTAACGCCTGCTTCACCTCCGCCGCGGGTCGAGCCGGTATTGCACAATCTCCGGGATCGGCCAACGTATGGGGAGTTCTTAACGCCTGCTTCACCTCCGCCGCGGGTCGAGCCGGTATTGCACAATCTCCGGGATCGGCCAACGTATGGGGAGTTCTTAACGCCTGCTTCACCTCCGCCGCGGGTCGAGCCGGTATTGCACAATCTCCGGGATCGGCCCACGTATGGGGAGTTCTTAACGCCTGCTTCACCTCCGCCGCGGGTCGAGCCGGTATTGCACAATCTCCGGGATCGGCCAACGTATGGGGAGTTCTTAACGCCTGCTTCACCTCCGCCGCGGGTCGAGCCGGTATTGCACAATCTCCGGGATCGGCCAACGTATGGGGAGCGCTTAACGCCTGCTTCACCTCCGCCGCGGGTCGAGCCGGTATTGCACAATCTCCGGGATCGGCCAACGTATGGGGAGTTCTTAACGCCTGCTTCACCTCCGCCGCGGGTCGAGCCGGTATTGCACAATCTCCGGGATCGGCCAACGTATGGGGAGTTCTTAACGCCTGCTTCACCTCCGCCGCGGGTCGAGCCGGTATTGCACAATCTCCGGGATCGGCCACGTATGGGGAGTTCTTAACGCCTGCTTCACCTCCGCCGCGGGTCGAGCCGGTATTGCACAATCTCCGGGATCGGCCAACGTATGGGGAGCGCTTAACGCCTGCTTCACCTCCGCCGCGGGTCGAGCCGGTATTGCAGAATCTCCGGGATCGGCCAACGTATGGGGAGTTCTTAACGCCTGCTTCACCTCCGCCGCGGGTCGAGCCGGTATTGCACAATCTCCGGGATCGGCCAACGTATGGGGAGTTCTTAACGCCTGCTTCACCTCCGCCGCGGGTCGAGCCGGTATTGCACAATCTCCGGGATCGGCCAACGTATGGGGAGTTCTTAACGCCTGCTTCACCTCCGCCGCGGGTCGAGCCGGTATTGCACAATCTCCGGGATCGGCCAACGTATGGGGAGTTCTTAACGCCTGCTTCACCTCCGCCGCGGGTCGAGCCGGTATTGCACAATCTCCGGGATCGGCCCACGTATGGGGAGTTCTTAACGCCTGCTTCACCTCCGCCGCGGGTCGAGCCGGTATTGCACAATCTCCGGGATCGGCCAACGTATGGGGAGTTCTTAACGCCTGCTTCACCTCCGCCGCGGGTCGAGCCGGTATTGCACAATCTCCGGGATCGGCCAACGTATGGGGAGGTCTTAACGCCTGCTTCACCTCCGCCGCGGGTCGAGCCGGTATTGCACAATCTCCGGGATCGGCCCACGTATGGGGAGTTCTTAACGCCTGCTTCACCTCCGCCGCGGGTCGAGCCGGTATTGCACAATCTCCGGGATCGGCCAACGTATGGGGAGTTCTTAACGCCTGCTTCACCTCCGCCGCGGGTCGAGCCGGTATTGCACAATCTCCGGGATCGGCCAACGTATGGGGAGTTCTTAACGCCTGCTTCACCTCCGCCGCGGGTCGAGCCGGTATTGCACAATCTCCGGGATCGGCCAACGTATGGGGAGGTCTTAACGCCTGCTTCACCTCCGCCGCGGGTCGAGCCGGTATTGCACAATCTCCGGGATCGGCCCACGTATGGGGAGTTCTTAACGCCTGCTTCACCTCCGCCGCGGGTCGAGCCGGTATTGCACAATCTCCGGGATCGGCCCACGTATGGGGAGTTCTTAACGCCTGCTTCACCTCCGCCGCGGGTCGAGCCGGTATTGCACAATCTCCGGAATCGGCCCACGTATGGGGAGTTCTTAACGCCTGCTTCACCTCCGCCGCGGGTCGAGCCGGTATTGCACAATCTCCGGGATCGGCCCACGTATGGGGAGGTCTTAACGCCTGCTTCACCTCCGCCGCGGGTCGAGCCGGTATTGCACAATCTCCGGGATCGGCCCACGTATGGGGAGGTCTTAACGCCTGCTTCACCTCCGCCGCGGGTCGGCCCGGCATTGCATTATCTTCTGGATCGGCCCACGTATGGGGAGTTCTTAACGCCTGCTTCACCTCCGCCGAGGGTCGGGCCGGTATTTCACAATCTCCGGGATCGGCCCACGTATGGGGAGGTCTTAACGCCTGCTTCACCTCCGCCGAGGGTCGGGCCGGTATTGCACTATCTCGCTGATAGGCGCACGTATGGAGAGCTTTTCTTGCTTACCACGACACGAAAATTTCTTTGGACGGTAGAGGTATACAAATTAGCTGCAAAATCCCGAGTGCGTATTGTTACTTTTCAAATACATCCAGTATAATTCCTTTTGCAACAATAGAACGGTTTTTGTTGAACGCAGCTTTGTGAGACCGAATTCAGGAGGCGTCATATTATTATGTTTACTTAAGAATGATCTCATTGCTTTATGTAATGATTTTTCGATTGCATTGGAAAATACCGGTTCAATTGAAATAGGTCTGTAATTTGATATGTTAGTATTGTCGACGCCTTTGAAAATATTAGAAACTTTGGCCACCTGAAGACGCCAGGAAAAGTGCCAAATGCAAAGATTAAATTAACGATATAGATAAAAAAGATATCAATCATGCGTTTCGTTGGTGAACTTGTAGGCCATCCACGCCGCCACAGCTGCCGGTATTAAGAGGCGTAAATTCAGCCGTGACCTCTTTTGTTGCCTAAAACGGGGATGAAGTTTCACTAACGTGTGGGTGTTAAACCACAAAAACATTTCATCACGTGAGGTCTACACAGCCGTCATAAAGAAGTCATTGAAAGGCTAAGCCACATCATTACATATTAATCTATAATTGTCCACGGTTACTTTAGTGGGGTATGTTTTCGTCGGAGCATGAATTAGGTATTCTATGTAATTTTCTTCCGAAATATATTCAGCTGTTTTAATTCCTTCAAGGTCGAACAAAAATTTGTTAACGTATTCAAATTTATTTTTTCACAATTTTACTTGCTGCGCACTATACTTGGATTCGGAGCAGATGATCCTGAAGAAATGAACAGAATAATGTACAATAATATCGGCTGCCATGTAAGACAATTTGCCGAAAAATATCCTATATTTCATGATAATCTTGATGTAAGGTGATTATTATACATGACATATGTAGAGGCCCATGGACACGTACTTCATACATACCGCATAAAATATAGGATATTGTTGTGAATTACAATCACATCAAGGCACCAGACATACAAAAGAAATTACGCAGGTCGCACGCGCTGTGGAAATCAATGTAAGCGAAGGTTTCTGTTTGGTTTGCTTTGATTGACGATAATTAGGGGTGATGGTGACGGCGAATGTTTAATTTATTCAACGTTTTGTCCAACACAAGACTGCGGAATCATGTTAAACGTTACCTTGCGTGCACCATTGCTGTTTGTCTGCGTAGTACACAAAACACAGACGGAGAGGTACGCGTTTGAGGCGTTGTTGTGCCCCATATTTCGTAACCTCAGAGAGTTGAGCGTTTGCATTGCCTCACATGGCACATCGCATCGTGGCAGAAGAATTAAACTTGAATTATATTCTAGGGCTGTACGTGCCAAAACCACAATCGGATTATAAGGCAGGCCGTAATGGCGCACTCCGGATTAATTTTGGCACCGTGGTGTTTTTTAACGTGTCCCTAAATGAAAGTGCGCGGGCGTTTTTTATTTTGCCCCCGTTGAGATACGGCTGCCTCGATCAAATCCGCAATCACGAACAATGCTGTAGCCGCAAAACTATCTCGGCGGGCACAGAAGTGTTGATTTGACGTGCGACCGCTTCCGTTGTGGCACCTAGACCTTGCGGCGCGCTTTATTGCAGCTCTGCTTCGGCACGCCCTGCGCAATTGGTCCGCTAGACATATTTGCGTGGCTTTATTTTTCAGGAATAGCGGAAACGCACCATACCGTACCTTGAACGTCAGTTGATTCGGCATTTCCTTGCCTTGTGACGCCACCATTCCCTCCCCATTGCATTTGTATGGGAACTGCGAGCGAAGAGTGGCAAGGCTGTTTCGCGACTCCGTCGGTTCTACCCATTCTCTGCCTCCTCTCACCCCTCCTCTCTTTCATTCTGTCTAGCTTCCCTCTGAACTTGCTCGTTGGTATAAAGGTAAACGTTTGCGGGAGGTCACGGATAATTACAGCTGTCAAGAGGCTAATGTGGCGACGACCCGGGAGCTCCACAGGGTATAGTGCACATTCGACGCAGTGCAGTCCAGACGAGTTCTTCGCGTCTCTTTTCTTCTCTGCCACGCTCCTTCCATGGCTAAATTATTCAGGCGCATAACCTGATGTTCAAATCTGTGGCAAACATCGTGCTTACGCAAGACTCATTTTAGGCACGGCATAGCATACCCCGTTTCATGAATTTAGTGCGAGAATAGTCGTACGGCGGGATGCCCGTTTTAAACCGCGGCATATATCTCCAGCAAATGTGGTCCTCTTGAATCAAATCGTGCCTCTGTTCCTGCTTAGGAAGGTTTCAACAGCTCATCAATTGCAAATAAGGATCTGTCCTTAAAGGAATAACCAATAATGCATGAAACATTGTTGGTAAAGTGAAATTCTAGGGCAGATTAGTGAAACAATTTTTAGCAAAATGGTCTACTTTGTAGATTTTGGCAAGATAGTTCCAACACTTGAGGAACATTTTTCAACATAACGTGCCGAGAACCAGGACCTGTGACTAATCCCAAATACTATCAGTAGGGATAGTTGTGCGACGTTACACGCTAGAATAACCTATACAATTATTTTATTGTAGACCCGTGTTTCACACAGTTGACCAAGCTATGAATGCACAAGGATGTAAGTTAGGAGTAGGTGGGTTTTACTTTATACATGGTAAATAAGCGCGAAAGAAGACGTCTTAAAGAATATGTACGACACACACAGGCGCTAACTCCCAACGTCGGCCACCTCAGCGACAGGAGGGTCACAGCTATTTATATAGCTTCGTTCCGAAAAAAAAAGTCGCAGCTTTGCCCGGAAGGCGAAGCATCGATTACGATAGCAAATTAGCACACGTGCAGCTATACGAAGTAAGTATAGTAGGTTCCTCGGCCGTATAAACTTGTAAACGTTCCCTGACTAACTAAATTAACAAGCATGGCGTCACGCGCATCAGCAAACATGAACACATCTCACTCGATGACCACGGAAACTCGTTGTCATATTGCTGGAGTGAGGAAGCGCGGCAGCAGCAGCGAGCGGATTGACTTTCGTGCCGCCTCTCGCTTCCACTCGAACTAAGCGGCGAAGACACAGCTCACACGAAGCTGTCAGCGCTCGGCGTGCAGTCTATCCCATCGCAGATCACTTTTAAGGTAGGGCCCGTGCGACCGCGCCATACGCAGCAGCCGTCACACGAAGTGGCGTCACCTATGCGATCGTACCACTGAACGGTGCTTCCCCATAGGCTGCCACCCCGCGACGCCGTGCACATGTCCCGCACAAAAGGGTGCTTTAGTGCCAGCACTTCGCGCATGTGGTCTGCGTCGAGATGTCGCAGACAGGAAGGCCAAATGGCGGGAGCCGCTTCCAGAAACTGAGGAAAATAATAAAGGTCAGAAAGACATGTTTCACACGGTTGATCTCCTCGAAGCACATTAAAAAGCAGACCCAGATATCATACTTTTTCCATAAAATACTTTATTGGTATGTATGTTTCATGGGATCACACAAACGACATGATGATAGATCGGGTTTTATTGCGCAGGGGGTACGCAGAGGTGCTCGCACGTCGCTCGTGATTGATATGCGTTGCAGTTGTGTCGTTCGGCGTTGGGGAGACACCGGTTGTTTTTTTTATCGTAGTAATACATGTTTGCTGTACGACTTCCAAGCCCTAATTGCGGTGGACAGTGACACCCTGCAAAAGGAAATTCAATAAAGAGAACTCAAGTCGTCAGAAGTTATTATATGACTAAATGACACAGAAAAGAAAATGCGTTAACGTGACTCAAGCTACGAGGGCAGGCAGTGAGCACCTTTTACAAAACCGCAGGGCTGTCTTTTTTCGATCTTCACTTACGTCACCTTTTGTGCTGAGTAGTGAAAATATTTTATGGGAAAGAATGCACAATGCACCAATTACAACGGAAAAGCAGGTCCTACGGCAGCCTTGTCGAATACAGGTTTCCTCAGAAAACACGGAAAAAGTTCAAACAGAGTGATGAGTTATGTGAGGATGAAACAAACTATACTTTTATGAATGCCATCAATCGTGCGCCCCAAGTATTCTTCCGTGATCTTATTTTTGTCAAGGATAGTTGAAAGGCGAATCAAACTCCAGTTGAAGTGGATCAAATACAAAGTGTTCCTGAGCGAGTTGGTGTTGAGAACGGGGTGTATATGAACCACATAATTTATGGCAAGAGGCCCGCAACGTCTCAAATTAGAAACGAGGCAATCTAAAGTTCGCCCGCGCGGCACCAGCGCCGAATGCTCCCCTAGCGGACCGATGGAAGTTTCGAAGGTTGTCGCTGCGCTAGCGCGCGCCCTCATTCTGGTACGGCGGGAGCGTTCGTGCGCGTTGTTTTTGCGAGGGCGAGTACAGCCTTATCAGCCAGGAAAGGTGGCACGCAATACTGCTGTGTTGTTGATTGACACAGCAGCCTCGAAAACACGAAAGGTTGAACGCCGCCCGTGAAGTTCTACAGATTTCCGGGGAAGTGGTACGAGAAAGGCAGCCGACAAGCATGGATAACTGCAGTGCGCCGAGTCAAGTAAGTCTCATACTTTCGCATTCGCGTGCGATATCACGGCCGCTCGGTTAAAACGGAATAGTGATATGCCTGTTTTTTAGCGCACGGCCGTTTGTTTAGTCGTGTCGCGTAGCTGAATTGTGTAGTTTGTTTGAGGTAAAGGATATGCTTGTTGCGCCGCTAAGTTCGACGACGCGAGCTCGGTTCCCCGCCACGGCGGCCGCATTTCGATAGGAGCGAAATGCAAGAACACCCTTGTTACCGTGTGCTGTGATTTTTGTGCACGTTAAAGAACTTCCGGAGGGTAAAATTATTCCTGGGACTCCCCATTACAGCGTGCCTCATAATGATTTCGTGGTTTTGGCATGGTTTTGGCACTTAAAAGCCCCGAATTTATTTGATTGCACTGTGCCTTCCCTGTCGATCGGCATGGACGATCTCAAGAGAATTACTTCTCTTTTCTAAACGCTGCAATTAAATTACTGGTTGTGCAGGTAACGAAAGAGCCGCACACTACTTCTTTGTGGAATCAGTCCGTACTTAAAGGGACACTAAAGCGAAACAATAAATCAGTTTAGACTAATGAAGCATTGTTTGAGAACCCTGCAGGCAGTCATTTCAAAAAAATAGTTTGATTTTTAGATGAGAAAATGAAGGTCCAAGTATCAGTACTTGAATTTCGCGCCGTAACCCCAGCACCGGTACGTCAGCGTCACGTCAGGGATTCCAAAGTGTGTTTTCGCATTTGGGCCGCGTTGGCTGAATAAAGGTTCCCGAAACTTGCCATGTTTAATACTTGGTTCCTTTAAAACACAGTGTAGTCAATTTGTACCGCTATATATAATTAGTAGGCCCTAGAAGATGCCATCAAAATCCAAGATGTCACAGCCCCCAGGTGCGGGAACTTAGGTAGGCGTCACTACCCGTATTTCGTTCTTGCGCTTTTTCTGGCTTACCAAATGTCTTATCGTTGTAAGGGTGGTGCTTTTTGTGTTGTAGAACGGTAATTTACTGATACAGAAGAAATCATTTTTCACTTTAGTGTCCCTTTAAGCAAGTCGCGTGCGTCGGTAAGCGGCAGATCGGAAAGCGGCCGCTCGAGACGTGCGCGTTATGTTTGTTGTTCGGCCATGCATTCTAAGCTCGCAAGATCCAAGCATGCTTCAAGGTAATTATCACCTTGCACATTGTTCCTTATTCACTCTTCCTGCCAAAAATCTTCGTTTCCTGTAGTGACCGGCCATCGGCGCGAGCTTACTTTAGCTGCTCGCCCGACGAGGAACTTGATTTGCTTTGGTGACGCATGTATCGCTAATGCTCGCGCTCGTGCTGCTGGTCCCAAGTTAATCTCTGGTTAACGTGGTCTCGGTTCATTTCGCGGAGCAGTCTGTACGAGCCATTTCTTATGAGCAGTGAAAAGATACCTTGCTGACTAATGCAGTTAGTTGCAATGACTCCAACATCTGCGTTGAATAAGGCGTGATATATTTATTGCGAATAGGTGTGATTAGATATTTATTGCAGCATGATATAAGGTGATATGCACCTATGTAGTACTTAAATTGTTAATTTTGAGCAGATGTGGGTTTTGGCTGTTGTGCTCGAGGATTTTGCGTACTCTGGGAAGGAAACTGCTTTAGTGTTCTGGTGAAGGACACACACAAGGATACATGACACTCGCTGTGCTTGTAACACTCGCTTTGTACTGGTCAGTGCGGCGCTTCTCCAACACGGTATAGTTATTAAAGGGAAGCTGAAGAGTCTGTCGAATTCAATAAGACGCTCTTATACGGATGCGGGAACCTTATAAACCATGAAGGTAAAATTTTGGGGGGGGGGGATTTTTCACTTAGGAGCGACGCAATCGTCGGTTAAAATTGCGCTGTAGCTCCGCCCCCCGTCCAGCGCCACGCGCTGCTGCTGACGCTGACGATGAGAGCGGAGACCAAAAACCGCGGCTTAGTGCCGTCAACACTGGTGTTCCGCTCCTTCGCAGTCTCCGTGACCCTGCCTGACCGGGCTTATTTCTGCGTGCGTGCCGTCCTAATCTGCTTTGCTCGACCCTACATTTCTTTATTTGTGTGTATATAGGAGTGGTAGTTGATGTGCGCAGCATCAATTGAACTTGTCGACCGATCATGCCGGCGTTCTGTGCAGCCTACGCTTGCACGAACACCAGCGGCCGCGAATATGTTACGATGTTCCATTAGTTCCTGCAAGACAAGAAGCTTTCAGCTAAGTGGGAGGCTGCTGTGAAGCGAAACAACTTCAAGTGCTCAAGAACAACAGTGTTGTGCTCTAACCACTTCCGTGACGATTACTACCGGAGTTTATCAATAATGCGTGCTTTGGGTTCTCCTAAAAAAAGAAAAGAGTTAGCACGCTGAACGGAAGGTGCATGTTTATCGCACACCCTTGACGCAGGTTTCATCGCCAAGCGCCGCGAATTTTTTATTCGCACGTGTGTTGTGAAACAGCCTGCATGCAGCTACCATAACGCAGTGCAAGCGTAAAGTTTGCATGTGTTGGAAAGCCTGCTCACGCCAAGACGCTGCGCTCCCCCTTCTCTCGCACACGTAAGAAACCGACCATCTCACGTAGCCGACGGAATTCGTCGGTTACGAGTAGCGTGCGGATGGCGCGCTGATGAAGGTTCTATACTACACCTGCTACAACAGCCGGTAAACTTTTCCCGCGTTTAAACCGTCTGTGTAGATTGCCGACAGCTTTGGGGCAGCGCACAAATGCTGAAGATCGCATCACCGCTTACGTTCTACGAGGAGGCATGCAGGAACATAACACTACTGTTGTTTGCCCGGAAACGAACTCACTGGAACGCTGAATGCAGCTTAGCAAAAAACATACTCACCAAAGAACATTTCCAACGCAAGGAGATGCTAACACTTCGCCTTCGTTCGCATGGAAAGCAGTGCTTGCACCAGCATTTCTTTGCTTCTTGGAGAGGCCGGCTCTTCGCAATCGGCTCGTACATGTAGTATGTAGAAGTATGTACGTACGTGTAGTATGTACAAGTATAAACCCCTTACAAGTGATCTTGCACGCGACAGCGACAGCGCTACAAGCGAGGCGATGGCTGTCGCGTTCACTCGTCGTCTGCAAGCCGAACTCCACGCGAACGACGGCTTTGAGCGACGACTTCCCGGTATGAGCGCAGCAATATACCCGCCGAAACTAGCGTGACGCATGCTTTATCAATTTAAGTTGATGTATTTTACTGAATAAGGAGCACAAAATATTTCTGAAGGTCTTGCACTAGGTTCTTATTCTTGCACGTGTAAAATTCAATAATTTGCTCGTTCCGTGCGACAAACAGTAGTATTTGAGTTATGTACATCCATTTTCGGCTTCGCACAATTGGCTAGTCGCTCATAGCATTTCCGGGCGACGAGCGACAAGTTCTAGATTTCTAGAAACGAGCGATCGAGCGACAACACCGAGCGATCTGTTCAAGCGACGGCCCGTTTTGTCGCTCGAAGCCGTCGCCCGTCACCGCCGCGCGCAAAATCGCTCTCGTAGAGTTTGGATTTAACGCCGAACTCCTCAGAGAAACGCAATCCATGACCGCCTCAGCAAAACACCACCAAACTACTTTGCACCGTGCTTCGTGTGTAGCGGCAGCAGTCGGTTCGGAGGAACACCATTGTTGACGTCACGAGGTGCCAGACCAATCACAGGCGGAAACGAGGCGCGCGAGCTGGGCGTGTCTGCTGCTGCACTTTTCGTCGAAATAAAATGTGTTTGCGCTTTCTTTCACTCAATTTCGATTCGATATTCGAATTCAGAGGGTTGAAAACCACGGCGTACTGCTCTTCACTCATTTTTTCTGGAAAAGCTTTCAGCTTCCCTTTAATCACCAGATCGCCCAACTTTCCACATTACTGCGTTAGCTTTATAATAATGCAGTTCTCTTCGTGCCATGCAGTGATGTTATGTGACAAGAAATAGGCAGCACAAGTTACAGGCATCTCCGAATCACCTTATATTAAAGGCGGGTACAGTTTGCCAAAATGTCTTAATTTGTGATTTGCTTGAACCTAAGGCTGAGAGGGTATAAGGAGCTATAAGGTAGGCCACGTTGCTGAAGTTAGGAAGAGGGTCTTTCTCGTTAGTATACTGCCATGCTTATTGGTGCCTAATGTGTGTGTTCTTTCTGTGCTCGCAGTGCTGATGACACTCCCTGGGAGCTTTCGGGGGCACCTTTCCGTTCACCATAAGCAAGATAGAGGCTTGTGGGGGTCTAGCGGCTCGTAGAAGGCTGTCCATCGCTGTAACTCCACCATGCATAAACGATGTTGTATGTTCTCTGTTTATCCCCCATCTCCTTTTCCCCGTGCAGGGTAGCCAACCGGAACTATCTGTTGTTAACCTCCCTGCCTTTCTATGCATCCTTTTCTCCTCTATCTTCTATTGTAAGGGTCTGGTTGCTCTTATATCAAGGAAGCTTATGCCATCGTCATGTGCACCTAATCAATCATACGTTCCGCTTTCTATTAACAGAAGTACCTAAAATTGGTAGAGCAATGTATGTCAGAGCACATTTCACTGGTCGTTACATTTTAATGTAGCCCTAGGCATGTAGTTTCTAGCAAAACGCATTAAGTCCTGGCTGACTTTGGCACTGGCATAGCAACACGCCAAACAATTTCGCTGATTAAAATTATGTTACTTATTATTGTGAAGGATTTATTTTCACCTTTAATATAGCGGAAATTTTGATATCCGCTACTGCTATGAACAATTCCAGGTAAAAGAACAAAGTCAGTTTTTCTGAAATCGCATATTTTAATAATCCGACACACTGTTCTTTGATATAAGATGTCTAATAATTCATTAACCGGCATTTCTTATAAACAATGTTGAAGAACTATTTGGGTCATTCACACTGTGGGAGCAATGACCGAAATTTAGCGCACATAATGAAAATAAATATACATACTATCAGGATATCCGCAAACATCGCGCCGTATGTCACATCCTGGAAAAGAACGAGACCAAATCAAAAACTGAATGCAGTAACAAACTCTTATTCTGTTTAGCCGCAGACGTCCTCATGAGTGCAAATTCCTGCGACGTAATTTTATTTCTCTTTTTGTGTAAGTATGCTATTCACAAAACTAACACTTTTACGAGTCGCTTTACACTGATCGCCAAAAAGAAGCACCATTACCGATATTATTCGCCCACCTCAAATATGTAAGGCGAAACCCAGTTCATAGATAGTTGGTAATTCGTGTCAAAAAGAGCAAAACCACGAGGACGAAAACACAAACTTGGAGGACGTATACCAACTACTTGTACATCCTTCACGAAGTATTTGATCCATTTTCTGTACGCTCTCAGTTAGGCGGCTTACACGTAGTTGAGGTACACGCTCTGTGTTTGGGTTCCTGTGCTCGATGTCTGGCACCGCTCGTTTCTTTTCTTCGATTTTCAATGAACGCGCATAAGTACAGTCGGCAAAATAATGCTGCTCCCGTTTTAATATGAAAAAATATGAAACCTTTTTGCAATTCGGGTGACTGTAGGATTTATTGACGACTGATTATCAAGGGACCAATCTTAAAGTGGAGATAACGGCACCGTGACTAAGACAAAGACATCAATTCATATAATTTCTAACATTTGCCTTTCGTAAGAAGAGAACAGAAAGGAGATATTACTACCTTGTTCATCTCGCCTAGCTTCCACATCTTCGGCAGCATATGTTGCTCGGAGAAACAATAAAACAATTGGCAACAGCATGATCTGGAGAGTCTTCGTAGATGACATCACTTTGGCCGGCGCTCGTGGGCGAGTTCTGTGCAGCAACGAAGGCACGGCGTTTATATTTGCTCCCCGATTCATACATTTCGCAGCTGTAAACGTGACTTAACCAATTACGGGCTGTTTTTCCTGATATTCTTTAATACGTCAGCAACGTACAGGCTTTACGCATGGAAGATCAAGCTTCGAAACAAGTTATTTCCTACGATATATAAAATTGTTTTCACTTCTATTGAATTATGAATATGTAGGAGTGTATGTGTGGACGCGCGGAGAAAATGATCGAAGGTTCATTTTTGTTTGTACGAAAAAAGATATAATCAATCTTAAATATGTATGCGCCTAAAAAGTAATTTCTCAGCGGACCTGAATTGTTTGCGTGTTCTAACTGTACCAGTTCTAAGATGGGGCCGCTTTGTATAGTGGTTGTTATGCATAAATCATTTGCTGCTTGTCAAAAACAAGCTCTCCTTAATATTCTTTAAACATAGGTTTTCGCAAGTCAGAGTCGGTGTTCTCGTGGCATATTATCTGATAATTATTAAACCTGTCGTGCCACTTAGAAGAAAAAGACAAAAGAATATTGTTTTTAGCTACCTGTATAACTATAAAAGGAAGTAAACAAAAACTAAATGTTGGACAGACACAGAGAACAGAACCGTCAAACAAGGATTCACATCGTATTCGACTGCCGCGATCGTCTGCGAAATGCAAGTTTCTTTTTCTTTTTTGGCGGGATTTGTATTCGCCATCGTCAACGTTTCTCGCTGCAAGTGCTTGAGAGCAT
Source organism: Dermacentor variabilis (assembly GCF_050947875.1). Lineage (NCBI taxonomy): Eukaryota > Metazoa > Arthropoda > Arachnida > Ixodida > Ixodidae > Dermacentor > Dermacentor variabilis. The sequence goes on from NC_134571.1 coordinate 129,209,611, forward strand.
AATCTTTCATCACTTCCATGTATTACCTCAAAGACCCCCGTTTATGGGGTCTTTAAGGGGTCGACACACATAACAGATGGGCCAACAACTGAAAGTTACAAAGAACAGTCTTCATGTGGAACTGTGTGTTGTGAAGTTTTCTGCAAAAGTTGATGGAGAGGTGACGGCTCCAATGTCGGAGCGAAGGCCATTGCAGTCCAGTACGGTAGGTATAAAAAATGAGGCAGCGAAAGTGGTAGTGCAACCACCTGAGCCTTCAATTTGGTACGTATGGGTAATGCGGTTAGATATGTGCGTCGTTGGGATGATGTAGGTTGCACCATTGATGAAACTGTAAGAAAAACTTGTGAAGCAAACAGAGGCTGGCGATGCGGAGACGCACAGAAAGACTTAGAAGGCCAGTTTCGCTCTTGAGGGATGACATGCTTGTGTCGTATGAGTATGAAGGATGGATGAACCTAGCGGCACGATTTTGCAGGGTTTCTAATTCGTTGATTAAATATACTTGGTGCGGACCCATGGAGGCACCAAATATACCTGTTTAGATCTGATAAGAGACTTATACCCGACAAGTTTTATTTTCTGTGGGGCGTGACGCAAATGACGCTTTAAAAAACGGAGACATCTGTTGGTTGATGATGTGACTTTGGTGAGGTGTGTGCGCCAGGAAAGATCGCAGGTTAATGTGACGCCTAGGTGTTTACAGGATTGAATTTCTTCAACATTGGAGTTAGAGATTACGTACGAAAAAAAATGAAAGGATTATGCTGGCGTTTATACGAAACGGGTTTGCATTTCGTGGGATTATGCTTCATCGTTAACGTATGTAAACGTTAACGGTAGTTAACGTATGTGAGGAAAAGAAGGGTTGCGAGGACAGACCCTAGGAGGACGCCCGATGTTACTCAGAGGGAGCTAGAAAAGTTATCTTTAATAAAGGCGTAGGAGAATGGTTAGTAAGAAATCATGAAAGTCATTAAAAATATGAGGGTACAGATTCAACTGGGCAAGATTTAGTAACAGTTGTTTGTGTGGTACTTTGTGAAAGGTTTCAGCGAAGTCCAGAAAGATTTACAGACAGGATTAGAATGTAAATTATGAATATATATGGCCAGTTGAATTTCATGAGGTAAAGATTTGCATAAGCTATTCTGGGAATAATGAAATTGTTTGTGTCCAGGAAGTGTAATATGTGAGAGTATATGACGTGTTCAATGATTTTCTATGGAATGCTCGTTATTAAGGGGGTGTTAGTTTAGGGGGGATCGTTTATTACCTGATTTGTGGACCGTAATGAGCCTTCTCAAATTGCAGTCGTCTGGTAAAATTCCTGCTTCAAGCGACAGTGAGAAGAGCATTGAGAAGTACACAGCAGTATATTTATTAGTATTTTTTAACTGTTTAGAGTTTGTCGATGAGGAACGAAATGCCAGAAACAGAGAATGTCACTGAGGCCATCATTGGTAATGTCGTAGCAAATCGGCTCCCTTGGTAAACACGGATGAAAACGATGTTTAACGCACTGTCAGAATTAGCGTCGCTCGCGACAGGGACGATAGGGAAGGGGGCACACAGGGAAGGGGGCAAACAGAGAAGGTGACAGAAAGAGAAGGGGGCAAACACCAAGCAGGCAGGAAGCTTCCCGTAGTGGCAGGCGAGGCTGCCAGCACAGCATACTTGGGCCGGTGGGCGATGACTTCCTTTAATGTGTCATGCCGCCGTCACCATATGCGGGCACATGACACTATACAAGATCGAGTTTAGATGTAACACATCGTTGTGATGTGAATTATCGCACAATACACTCGGCTGGCCGTTTTCCAGGGCGGCGCACATTACACTCTGCTGGTCGAAATGATGCTCGGAACACATTCGGGTGGCTGATTCATTCAGAGCGCCATCATTAAAGCAGTCAGAAGCGCTCTCTATATACTTGAACGCGGGAGCGCGACCAAGTTCTGAGGAGAGTTTTTGGTACTGTGGCTCCTGCAACTTCCGCTGTTGGGTGCCTCGGAGCATCGCGCCTTGATTGTTTCCAACTGAAAATTCGCTACCGTCTTTCCTGTTCCGGCTTCTTATTGCTCTAGCGAGCGCCTGCAAGTTCGGCTCGGTCACCTTTTATCCGGCTAAGATCAAGACTGGTCTGCGCGTCTTTGCTATCCGAATAAGAGCGCGGTAGATAACAGCCGAATCTACCATTAGCTGAGATTTATAACTTGCCTCGTTGTCTTGTCCCTCGTATAGTGTCATGTTGTCTTAAAATACAGCCATACTGAGACGCACAGCTTTTAACCAATGGATAGAAGGAGCGTGGTGCTGGCGTGTGCGATTGCTCGGTTTTCCATTGCTTAGCTTGCGGTGGCTGGTAGAAAATGCCATTGAAAAGGATCCTCATCCAAGAAAAGTTGGCTCAGGGAGGTTGCAAGCGTGCCTAAATTGCTCGAAAAAGTTACACAGTCACGCAAAAAGTTTTAATGTACGCAAATAAACCCATGCATCCATACATCTATTAATGCATCTTTAACACGTACACGTCACTTTGACGCGGTGAGTTTTCGTGGTTTTGTAACGTCTAATGACAGGCAGGTGAAGTCGGTGCCGCCCGAAAACTTTTGACCCAAGGCTAATGGCGAAAAGGCGTCGAATCAGATATAACTATCTTCCTGTTGTGCAGTTCAATCATGCATAATGAGAGTGCACAAGTCTTATCAGATGGGGAGCTATCGCGGTATCTGTGACGTCGCGTGACTGACAGGCGAGGTGGGGATGGCTCAAGAAAGTTTTTGACCAATCGCGGAGGCTTGATTGCAGAATTGGAATAGAAAAGTTTGGAATAGATTTACGTTATAGCGCCCCATAAGTTGCCTTGGGCCCTCGAAAAAACTAAGGTGAAGGCTTTCCGTGGTGCAGACGGCCTCACTTTGGGCAGACAACCATCCACAAAGTCATACTCGAGTATGCTGGCCCCATCACAGAAATGAACTTATTACACGAAAACAAAATCAGATGCACATGTCATAGAAAACGTTTCACATGTTCGCTTGTGCATTCCTTCGTGGACGCAACAGGCTGTAAATTGAAGTAAGCAGATGGTGCTCTCGCATCGGCACGGTCAGCTAAATTTCCGACCCGACTGACTCGCACCGGGCTCATGTAACTGCAGCCAATCGTTTATATTGCATCGCATCCTTAGGCATGATCCTCCCAGCCGTCCTCCAACCCCTCCATTCCACGTCGCCGCACCGGCGCCCGTCAGCGTCGAGCGTTTCCTCGTCCCCGGTTTCTGCTGACGGACGCCGATACAAACATGGAGTGACGGGGCGGTGCAGATGATGGCTGCGTGCATAAAGCTTTACAGAAGATCACCACGACAACGCTCCTGCCGTTTCGTATTCACGTTTGTTATCTTCATTTTGCCGACGCATACATCTTCAGGTTGAGAGGCCCATTTGGAAAACCTTTTGTTTCGTGTGCGCTGCTATTTGCTGGCCGACTTCGAAACGATGCTCACTATAGCGATCGGCTGACAGGTGTTGCGTACAGATCTAGCGTAGGAACATTTCGGTAATACTGTCTCAAAAGTCATCGCATTCATAAAGTGACACTTGTACAATGACATTTACAATATTAACATTGGTCGTGTAAAGAAACACATTGCTTATATTAAGCTCGTTATAAGAGCGTTTGCCAGCCCAGTCACCTCCACCTGTTGTCGTCCTTTGTTGGACGCCTTCGATTCGCTTCTTCAAACAAGAATAGGAAGCACACCTCGAGGCAGAAGTGGTCGAAAAAGCATAATTCTAAGGACAGAGTATCCGAAGAGTTTTGTCCTGTACATTGCACATATCGTGTGCGTATATGATCACCTTGGCAATTGTTACCGGCATTGTTACCCGTGTTTTTATGTACACTTGTAAAGAAGACAAACGAAGTTCACCTGCAGCAATGCAGGACGCTATACGTCGTTGAAAAAGTTGTTCCTTCTCATATCATCATTGCGATCATGATCAGCATAATTTAACGGTGACCTGCAATTCCCAATTCCTTCATCACGTCTCTGCAAGTTTCATATATGTTATTACTACCTCATCCTGGGCGGTCACTCCATTACTTTTCTTTCACAATGCACCCATTCTATCATAGTATTCACTGCTATGCTGATTACATTCTCTGACTAGATTAATTATAACGTATCATTATAACGGTTATAATGATAGTTTGTCATTTGTTATTTTGAAAAGAAGAGTGGCAAGGCTGTACTTGACAAGGGTTGCAACGTCTAGAATGTTATTTGCTTGTAGTAACTGTTTAGCATTGGCGGTGTGTGGATTCGACGTGATTATTCTAATTGCCTGGTTTTGGATGGTTTGCAGCGGTTTTAGGTGAGTAGTGTACGTGTTACTCCAGGAGGTTGTGCAGTAGTTAATGTGAGAGTGCACAAACGCGAAATAGAGTGAGAGCAACACAGGTCGTGAAAAAAATGGACGCGCCCTGATGAGAATGCGTATTCCAAGTGATAACTTCTTTTTAGTATGCGTTATATGGCGATGAAATTAGGTTACAGTCAATAATTACACCTAAGTACGTGCATTCTTCACTTGCTTGTAATAAATGGTCACCAATGGAAATGGGCGGAATGCATAGTGGTGATTTATTTTGGGATGAGAATAAAATAAATTTAGTTTCAGTAGGATTAATGGTAAGTCTATTCATTTTGCACCATTATAACAAGTTATAAAGATCACTATTAAGCTTGGTTATTGCCATTGACAGACATTCGCCAGAATTAGTAATTATTGTATCATCGGCATATAGTATACATTTAGAAGATGTGAGGCAGTTAGGTAGATCATTAATATAAAGTAAAAAGAGTAACGGGCCCAATATGGATTCTTGTGGTACACCTAAATTAGTCATTGTAGATTTAGAATGAGCATCGGAAACACTAACAACCTGGTATCTGTCTCGTAAGTAGCTGCGTAATAGTACTAAAGGAGGACCTATGATACCAATTGAACCTAGTTTATGATAAAGAATTTCATGGTCAACGCTGTCAAATGCCTTTGAAAAGTCTACAAATAAGGATGCTGCGAATTTACCGTTATCAATGGCTTTCGTTAATTGATCATTAAGAGATGCAAGTGCTAGGTCAGTAGAGTAACCGGATCTAAATCTAAATTGGTCAGGTGAAAGAATATTAAATTTGGTTATGTATTTGATCAATTGTTTTTCGATTATTTTCTCGATGACCTTTCTAAAAAAGCGTAAAACACAGATGGGCCTGTAGTTAGATAGTGATGAGCGATCGCCTTTCTTAAAAACTGGAATAACCATACCACGTTTACGCTCGCGAGGAAATGTGCCTGTTTGAAACATGAAGTTAATAATTTCAGAGAGTACAAATGATATTGGTTTAGAAATTATTTTAACATGACCAGGATGAATGTTGTCCAGTCTAGCACTAGTTATATTTAAGTTGTTGATTACTGATACCTCCTCATCAGGAGTGGTTGGCAACATATAATATGAATGTGGAAGGCGTTTTGAAGCGTATAAGTTGTGTTGAGTTTGAGTGGAGTTATTAGCAAAAAAGAAATTACTGAAAGCATCCGCAATCTTAAGAGGTTCGAAATAAATATTACCATCGTGGGATATTTTAGTTATGCTATCCGCTCCTTGTTTCCTATTCAAAAAGGAGTTCACTATTTGCCATTCTTTCTTTACGTCCGAACCAGATGTATTTTTTCTTCGTAATATTTGGTTTTAGCTTTTTTAAGCCGTGAAGAAAGTGTGTTGCCAAATTTCTTGTACCGCGCATGTAGGTTGAAATTGAATGGTTGCCTTTTAGTTTTTTTATATAGGTTTTCTCGTGTGCGCATGGCCTCCAGCAAACTATCGGTGACCCACGGATTTCGAGGTGAAGCCACTTTCTTTCTGCATTTACTTATCTGAGAGTAGGTATGATAGTATGATATCAACTTTGTTATAAATCGCGAGAAGTCTACCTGCGGATCATTTGTGTCAAGAGCGAAAGACCAGTCAGTGTGAGATGCTGCTGCTGAGAACAATTTTTTATCAAAAACAAGTTTGGTGTAAGAATTTGAATAGGAACAATGTGCGCAGAAAAAGGGGGAAATGGTCAGTAATGTCACTTGCAAGTACTCCTGCATCAGGTGGATTCAACAGATTAGACAATGCATGATCGCTTAGAGTGTTAGAACCCCCTAGAACTGAACGAGTAGGGATATTAATAAGACATTCGTAACCAAAACTTTGGAAACAAGACGAATGATTGAGAGCTCGGGGATGACTCCATTAAATTTATGTTCATGTCACCCACAATTATTACATTTTTTTGTATCAGCGGATAACCTTGCCATTATTTTTTCGAGAGAAATACAAAAGTCTGGAATTGAAGATGGAGGTGAACGGTAAACGCAACCAAAGATGAAGTTTCGATCATCGGTGTTAAGAAAGTTAGGATCGAATTCCAACCATACTGATTCGCAGTTTTAAATATTTAACGTGAGGTCGAGTCTTCTTTTGTGCGGGATTCCGGAGGAGATATAGACAGCCGCACCACCGTAGTTGCTGGACTGTCTGTGTGTATACTCTGATTTATAAGAAGGGAAAGAGCACAAGTTTTTATCATCTTCGCTAAGCCAGGTCCCTGATTCTGCAATGATTGAAAACGTGAAAGAAAGTGTTGAAAGCAGATTCTGGAAGTCATCGAGATGTTTACGGAGGCTGCGCGCATTGAAATGAATAAGAGAGCGATTCCTATTCTGAAGGAAGTAATTTAACTCGCTCGTTGTGTAATACGATGCCATGACGGAAGATAAGGGGTTAAGGGGGGCACAAACTTTATGCCGATTAGTTAATGACCACTAAGTCTGAATCATCGGCAATGCGGTACACTCTGGCTTTCTCGGCTTTTCTAGCCTTGATTTGGCAGTTGCTGATCCAGATAAATTGCCATTTGTATTGTTTTTTTAAAGCCAGCACCTTTCAAAAGAGCGCTTTATTTCGTGGTGTCAAGTGCTCATTGACGTAGACCGCACTGTCAACAGAAGCTTTCACCCCGATGGCACGTAGGTGAAGCTTACACTTATGTGCCTTGCTGACAAATTCATCCTTCTTTGTGCGGGAACAGAATCTAGCCACAATGTTTTTCTTGTCTTGCACTTTTGTAGGGGCCCGATGAGCGACATCGATGTCAGCAGCCATTACCGGGCACCCAATTTTAGTGCCAATGGTTTGCATGACTGCGATGCAGTCCTCCCCTTGGGTGCAGGGGACGCCCCTGACCTCAACATTGTTCATTCTAGAGTATTCTTCCATCTCAGCCACCCTTTCAGACAGTGCTTTGTTCTCTAAGATGAGCTTTTTGTTGTCAGCTGTAAGCTTGAGTTTTTATACCGCATTTTTTCAACGATATTATTTAAGACACCGATACTTGCTTCCAGGCTTTCAACCTACTTTTTTAGTTCAACAGCATTAGGCAGTGGACTGCAACTTTAACAGAAATTTACAGAGAATGTCATCAGCGAATTGGGCGCATTCAGTTTCCAGTTTAGTCTCAATTGCTTCAATCCTCTTGGCAAGCTCAGAATTTGTCGGCATTTTGGGTTCGCAACAAAGCACTAACCAAATAGCTTCTCACACAAGAGCACAAAAGGAAAAAAAGTAACTGTGGCAGCAGCGACAGCGAACAGGTCACACACAAAAATTAGGCAACATTTAACGCAACTAACCTGCACATTCAGAGAAAAATACGTGAGGCAGTGCTTGCTGCGCCGTCGCTGCCACCAGTGAAGTCTTGGTGATGGTTCTGCTTCTTATGAGCGGTGCTCAACGAAGCCGACGATACCTGTTGGGCTTACAGGAAGCTGTCGTCCAGGGATCCGAGTGCTTGATTTCCCTGTGCGGTGCGAAGGTTGATAGGAAGCTGGTCAAGATAAGTGCACATTCAGAGAAAAATACGTGAGGAAAAATACGTGAGGCGTCGCTACCACCAGAGGAAATAGCTGGGTTTGGGACGGCTCAGATTTGGGTGTGTCGTGTATCGCTTGGAACCCGCTGAAGGCGCCGGAGTGCAGTTAGAATATATATATATATATATAGTATACTGGGGTGTCCCACATACCTTGAGCCAAGAATTTAAAAATGAAACGCGCGTCGGAAGCGAATTGAACCGAAGGCATTCTATTCACCTATAGCCTATAGTAACTCCGACAAATTCCTGTTTTCCCCATAACTCACTAATTAATTAAGATTAATTGCCCAACTTCTTAATTTTTGGATGAGGTCCCCATGTATGATACGCACATTTGTAGAGAACCTTCAGAATGCACCGATCGAGTTGTTTCCTCTACGATACGTCCCACGTAGTCCTTTCTTCCGGGTTGCAATGAAAGGCCGCGAAATATAAAAAAAGCCACGTGACGGAGCGCTTGGGCAATGGTATTGTGTTGCCCTCAAGCGTACGCTCGGTGAACAAGCTCGGCTCCCGTCGGATGACGGCGATAATGCATGCTGCTGGCAAAGCGCTGCCGATGAGCTCAAGACCGCCCTGCCGCATTCCGGGCTTGCTGGATAGCCCAAAGTTGGTCCTGAAGATCTGAGCTAGTCAGTGTGGCTCTCCATCGCGCCTCTGGTTCATCCGCCTCTAGTTCTCCTCTGAACTATTGCACAATGCCAGAGTATATGCTCTAGAGTGGCTCCTCTATCATCGCATAATTTACATTTGGCATCCTCAAAGTAATGTCAGTGAATTTACTGTGACGCGACTGTACGTCGGAGCGCGGTCTAACCGGTTGAAACGTGTAGCGCGGGAACCGATCTAAGCAGCGCTCGGTCGCTTATTGCGCTCTGAGCATAGGAGAGTGTAGAACGGGCTTGTCCGTGAGAGTTAATTTTTATTCTTGTGCGAGTGAAAATGCAGCAGTCATTAGAACAAAGATTACCGATCAAGTTTCCCGTGAAACTTGGCAAGACCGCTGCGGAAACTGTTACTATGCGCAAGATTGCTTACAAAGAGCATGCCCTGTCAGATCGGCAAGTGTTTCGATGGCACAAGGCCTTTGTTGAAGGCCGGGAAGATGTCTACGACGAGGACCGCGCCGGACGTTCATCCATGACTACCACGTCCCACAATGTGACGCGAGTGACGGAACTCAGACCGATTAAGTGTTCGTTAATGGCCGACACATTAAACATTCCGAAAACTCAAGCTCATGAAATCTTTACAAACAATATCGGCATGCGGAAAGTGTGCGCATAAATGGTTCCAAAAGTGCTCACTGACGACCAAAAGGCATGCCGCTTTGAAACGTACCAAGAAAAACCTCGACATGTGCAAACGTGATCCAAAATTTTTGGACAACGTCATTACAGGTGACGAGATTTGGGTATTTGAACATGAGCCGGAGACGGAAAGGCAATCATCCGAGTGGCACAAGCACTCGTCTCCTCGCCAGAAGAACGCCAGGATGAGCAAATCAAAGATCAAGATCATGCTCATCGTTTTCTTTCTTCTTTTTTGACATTCGCGGACTGGTTCTCGCGGGTTTGTTGAACCTGGCACCACTGTGAACTCCAAATTTTAAGTGGAAGTCCTCAAAAGATTGAAACGCAGGATTAAAACATCCGACCAGACATCACAAACAAATGAAAGCTGCACCACGACAATGCGTTGGCCCACGGTGCCTTCATCGTCACCGACTGCCAGGCTAAAGCAGAGGTGCCAACGATGCCCCAGCTCCTGTACAGCCCGGACTTGGCTCCCCCAACTTTTTCTGTTTCCACGCCTCAAAACACCCCTGAAAGGCAAACATTTTGGGAGAGTGGATGGGATCAAAACAGCTTGCACCGCAGCATTAAAGACAATTCCGGAAGAGGACTACCACAACACATTCGAGAGCTGGAAGTCTGGAAGTTATTGTGAAGAGGAAGAGGCCCTATCTCCTGCAGCATTTGATGGAACATGGTTATATTAAAATTTCTGATAAGAATATCAGTTATGCGCCGAAAATACGGTACTTCCGAAACCTAAGCTATTCGTATTTTTCTAATACTGATGAATACGTCGCAGTAGAATACTGCTGTTAAGAATGCAAGATCCTGTTAACCAGAATATATCTGGTACACATTGCAAGAAGTGGCCATCTAATGCTGGTGTCGCCGTAGTCCAAGGCCATGAAATAGCGATACGATAGTACGTAGGAGTGATGTAAACAAGATGACGCGGCAAATTCAGAGTTCATATCGTTTACAGCTCTAAACTGGTTCAAATGAAACATGTAATAACACTATTCAAATTGGTTCACGTAGATTGTTAATCTTAGCCCTCGTATGAAATCACGGTACGAATACGCGGACATTCTTTGTTGTTGCCAATGTCGCTGCCATAATATGTGAGCGGTTGAGAGAATTGACCTTTATTTAAGGTTTTAGACGCACTACGTTGCCATACCATCGGAGCCAGGCCCTTCCAGATGCATTTCTGGGCAATACAGTCATGACTGCTACGTTTGAATTTTAGAAAGACTTGTTCCCGAAGCAAGAATAAGCGTAGCGAAAATGTAATGTCAATGTAACATACGCTCTCGGTGGTAAAAAACATGAAAAACGCCGGCGCACAGACGTAGACAAAAACTCAAAGCTTTCGGAAGCCAGCGTTCTCTAAAGATGCCGGGAACACAAGGCACGCTCTATCAACGAATGCTTTTTGATGGCAACAATATCGTAAATAAGTTTGCTTTATTGAACACCGGTTTAGCAGAGAGCTCTAAACATTTTATAAAGGCCCCATTACAATATTGCTTATACATTGGAAGTGGTAATATTACCGAAATAATTTTTTTTTCAAATGAGTGTAGTATTGGAGGAGACAGACGAAATTCAAATATACTGTTGCCCTGCCTCCAGGCGGCGAGCGAAAGCGTGTAAGCTTAACAGACGTAAGCGAGTAACATTAACCTTAAGCGCATAGCCTTAAAACATAAATGACATCTACGTGTGACCCTAACTTTTGAGTGAGGCATGATGCAAGACCGGAAGCAACAGCAGCAGAATACTTAGGATGAAACCAAAAGCAAATATTCAAAATAGCAAGAAAGCGTACAGAAGAAAATAGAGGCCATTCCTTCACCAGTCTTCGATTACAAGGAATTCGCAGATGTCACGCAGCAGTATATAAGACAAACATGGCTTAATAATCTTTGTAGCTGAAAGAGAAAACTACGCGAGTGGTACAATAAGAAAATGAAGCGAGCTGCATGTAAAAAAGCGCAAACAGGCATCTATAGTAATAATCAAGAAGTCAAAAAGAGAAACACGAAGGAGAAGTTAGTTGCTTAGATGGAGCAAATGTGGGGACGAGAAAAGGGTGACGAGCTAACGAGCGCAAAAAGAAAAATACATCTACAAGTGAAAGTTGGACGCATGGCATTTGCAAAGAAGAAAAAAAATTCACTGACGATTATGATGCTCCCAAATGCGAAATTTGAGCGCACATATGTACGTGTTTTCATTTTGCGATCTATCAGCATGTGCGCACAATCTGTCTCGGGCAGCACGTTGCAAATGCAGAGATCTGTGGCACAGCTGCCTCGCTAATCCAGAGATCGCGAGAGGCAGCGCGTTGGTGACGCCTGGGCGCGATTCACAGTAGCCGTCGGGGACAGACCTCCGCTCATGCAGCGCTTTGTTTCTATGCAGCCGAGGCGCGCCATTCTGGCGTCATCACGCAGCCATCATCGCTGCAAAGCGCGTCTTGCGCGACACTACGCTTTCCTTTTCACACTCTCGCTTTACCCTCCTCCTCCGTTTTCCGTCTCATGTCTCAGCAGCACCCTCTTCCTCCGCTCTCCTCCTCGCGCTCTCTTCGCTATCACAGTCTCTGATCTCCACCGGCCCTCCGCATTTGCTTTAATCTTTCGCGCTGTTCGTTCGTGAGGTTACAAGGGCCAACGTCGACGCCGACCACCGGAAACGCCGCCTAAGAGCTGCGCCTTCAAGAACAACTGTTGACCAAAAATATTCTAGAACCATGTACGTGCACTCGGAGCTCCAACTAAAATTCACAGACAGCTATAACGGAAGAAGTCCGTAACGCCTTCGAAGGACACGATGCGCTGTGGAACGTCACGCACGTTATTAGGCATAACTGTAACGTTATTAGGCATAAGTGTAGTTCAGTCCCAAACATATCCAGCAGCGACAAAGAAGCCTGTGAGATCAAAATTTAGAATGAAAAAGCTTTTTCTGGAAAATAGCAGAAGAAAATATAACTGTAAACACCGCCGCGGGATTCGGTAAAATCCCGTTACAGTTAACCAACAACCTAGGTAATAAAAGCGAGGCACTGCTGACTAATGCCGCAAAAGCAAGTGATTAAAACGAACAAAACGAAGAAATGTGACTGGCACCACCGTGGAGACGAATACCGTGTCGTTGGCAGGGATTGGTAAACGATGGAAACTGCAGAACTGGCGATGAATGTTGAATTTACGGCAGTGACGTAGCCAAGGGGATGCTGACCACAGACTTCAGGGCCCTCCTCCCTCCTCCCCACGAAATGTTTCCCCCCGATGTCCTGCTTTCTTTTATGCATGGCACGTCGCCTATAAACAAAGGTGAGTATGCCTCTGCCATGCCAGGGTCAGCACGCTTGAAGAGTCATGACGTGTCCACCACAGACATTGCAACGCTGTCATTCGGTTTCTGTATACAGCTCTGAAGGGCTTGCTCTGCTCGCTCTGTAGATAATCGCGCCCCTGCCATCGAAATTTCTTCCATGCTGTGAGCGATTCCTCATGGCTTACGAATCTTGTCGGGCCGAGTTTTCAAGTTCGAAATAGACATTCCTTAGCCTGCGCTGTCATCCCAATCATTGAAATTTTTTCACACAACAGAAGTCATAGAACCAACCTTACACGTACCCAAAAGGGTCGCCTGGAATGGCCGTGCACCAGCAACCCAGGAGTCTGTAGCGTACCGTCGGTGTCCTGTGTCTGGATTCTATTTGTCATGACATCCTGGGTGGATCGTGTAATCGGGAGTCCGGAGGCGGTCCTCGGAGCAGGCGGTTTCTGATAAACCTGGCCATTTCTGACGAACTTGCACCAGAGTGCATGGACATGTACCCCGCACACAGCTCCACCAGTTTGTCAGGGGCAACACAAGAGACTTCAAACCGACGCTGTGGACTTTTATGGTTGCTGCATCAAAACATGGCTCGTACGCAGGAGGGGGATTGTCCAAGCTGGAATGAATGAGACGTGCATTCAACAAAATACCACCAGCGGTAGAAGGCAAACAACCAAAACTATATGATGACTATATATACTATATGATGATGACGATGCAACTATATGATGACACCAATTTTGAAAGGAGTCATTCGTAAGCATAGAAAAAGATATATAAAATATACGACAATCGGTATCCTAGCAGCGTAATCATCCGTACGTTTCAATTGACTTATACAGAGCATGGAAAGCTCGACGGAAATCATCAGCGAACTGTGCTTTTGCAGCTCCCCAACATAAATGGTGTAGGTTGGCTTAACGCGAGCGCTGCCCATGGATTGAAAGCCTCACTTTGACTAGTCGGGGAATTGTTACGAAGACGAGGTAACATTCACTGTTTGAGAAAGCGGCGACTTAATCAAAAAGGCACTGTCTGCAACCCTTTGTGTGAAAGAGCTCGGCAAATGGTTTCCTCACAAATATAAACGACGCACTGAAGCCCCGGCTTTCCATGAGTCAAAGAAGCCCAAGCGGCGCCGAAACACTGCTGTGGATTTTGAATTTACTGGAACCGGTCGGTCCTTCTCTGAAATGAAACACAGTCGTATCATTCTCGAAAGAAACAGGTCTCCATCTTCACTTGTGTAGTCACCACAACAGAAGCAACACACAGCCTTGTTCTCATAATCAACGACATGCAACGTCGCGCACGCCTGATATGCCCCACGTAAGCTATCCTAAACGTTAGACGAAAAAACACCCATCTGCTCTCACGTCACCTACATCAGTGATGGTGTGGCGAGCCATATTAAACGCAAGTGCAAACTGCATTAGTTGCTCAGCTCCAAGTACACGTCCGCGATGTGGCCGTTTTTCGCTACCGGCCATGGAAAGAACGCCCTTGATGCTGCGGAGTGACTGTTAAGCGCCGAGCTTCCCTGCGAAATCTGAAGTCTGAAAGCGCCACCGCTCCCTTCATCTCCCAGCTTAGCGGCAACCCCAAGAATGTCGCTCTGTTTCATGCGTTTGCTGCAGCCATGGAGGAGCATCGTCAGCAGAAGTCAGTGGAGTGCAAGTCGGTGCAATATGTGCCGGGAATTCAGTTATGGCATCCGTGCGTCTTCGCCCACGATCAATCAAGCAGGCATGTGCTGCGCATTGCGAGAACTGCCGCTAGGCAACTGACGGTTATGAAACCTTTTTAAGTCATAACTGCAAAGGAAACGCAATAAATTTGTTCGACCACCACAAGGTGTCGAGTTCGTTCTCTCTTGCATTTCTTCTCAGGAAAAAAGTAGAAAACACGCCCAGTGATCCCGCCAGAATAAAAATCGCCAGTTACACCTTCTTTCATTTCTGGCCACATTTGCCCTTTTTTCATGGTAACCAACCGGAACAAGTCCTCGAGGCACTAAAGCCAACACGCTTAGCATCGGCCGCTTTGGCCCGATATAACTTATGAATGAAGAAAATGAGCGAACATATCCAATCCATTTTTTACTTCACATAAGCCGGCTTCTATGCAAACCTTTTTGCTTAATTAAGAGAATACTTTTTTGAAAATTAGCTTTTTTGAAAACCTTGTTTACTCAGCTATCTTTACTTACCTTTTAGTTTATGCAGGAACATAATCATTTGTAGCTTATATATCTTACAGATGATATCACTCAAATTTTTTTAGCGGACAAAGCGTAAGCACCAAGGTTACATCGATCTTGCAGGCACAACCGCATAACTTTTCTCTTCACTTGTTAAAATAACGTAGTTTTTTAGACAAGCTCAATTACGGCACGCCGATGTACGAGACAGAAACGTTGTTTACCTAAACAGCTTCCAAATTTCCCTCTCACGCCTACACTTGCTCCTGCTGATCACCGATCGAGCGTTTCCTCGTCGCCGGTTTCTGCTGACGGACGCCGATACAAACATAGAGTGACGGGATGGTGCTGATGACGGCTGCGTGTATCAGGCTTTACAGCAGATCACCATAACAAGCCGCCGGTTGTTTCGCCTCTGCGTTTGTTATGTTAATTTTGCCGACGTACTTCGTGAAGATGAGAAGCCCCATTGAAAAACCTTTTGTTTCGTGTGCACTGTTTTTTGCTGGCCGAATTCGAAAAGATGCTCACTACAGCGATCGGCTGACAGCTGCTGCGTACAGATCTAGCGTAGAAACATTTCAGTAATACTGTCCCAAAAGTCATCGCATTCATAAAGTGCGATCGATTGGTGGTTTAAAGAAATGCAGTGCTGATATTAAGCTCCTAATAAGCGCTGCAGACAACCCGGTATGCTCCTTTGTTGTCCTCAGTTATAAGTCTTCGATTCGCGTCTTCAAGCACGAATTGGAAGCATACACCGATGCACAAGTGGTAAAAAAAGCATCAATCTAAGGACAGGTTACCTGAAGAGTTTTGCCCTGTATACTACACATATCGTGTACGCATATGATCACTTTGGTAATTTTTACTGGGATTGTTACCCGAATTGTTATATACAATTGTAAAGAGCACACACGAAGTTCACCTGCAGCAATCCGGGACGCCATCCGTTGTAAAAAGGTTGTTCCTTCTCATATCATTATTGCGATCATGATCAGCGTAATTTAACGATAACCTCCAATTCCCACTTCCTTCATTACGTATCTGCAAATTTCAAATATGTTAATATTACCAAATCGTCGGCGGTCCCTCCATTGCGTTTCCTTCACTACACGCGTATTGTATCATAGTATTCACTGCTCTGTGGATTACATTACCCGACCAGATTAATTAAAACGTCACATCAGTTGAAAGAGATAAACAACAAATCACTCTTATCGACATTTGCGTGTCGATAACCGCAGAACGCTGCCAAGCTGTCCATAGTTTTCCATGTGACTACTCCCAGTGTGTGCGTGTGCGCGTGCGCGTGTGTGTGTGTTCCCGAAACTATAGAAAGTATATCGGCCAAGCCAAAAACGTTCTTTTGTATATTTACAATAGTGATTCGAAGTAATTAGGATGCAGAAACTTCAAAACAGTTCATAAGAGCGCGTTTGAGAATGCCAGTCAATCTTCAAGGTCACTAAAGAAAAACAGGAAGAACTAAAAGAATGACACATGTTTAATAAATGCAGAAGTTCCTTTAAACATCCTGCGTCATCTTTAAATGTCACCACACCGAATTGTAATCAATTTTCCAAAGGTTTCAACAAAAAGAGGTAGCGTGAGTAAGCTATCGCGACCTGAGCGCGACAACACTATGGAAATTTATTTAAAGATATCAATCACGTTTTTAGTTTTGGCGAGAAAAACACGTCAGAAGTTGTGGCAAGTTCAATATTCTATATTTCTTTTTATCATAACATAATAACCCGGTATAGCGAATGTACTAAATTAATGTTCTTGGTTCACTTTGCAATACAACAGCAACGGCCGCCTTTCTTTCGAGCCGCAGAAAATAAGGACACATTTTCTGAAAGTTGCATTAGCGTTTTTGAAGAGTTTGTTGCTGACGCTCGGAGAAGCTGAACAAAAGTGTAAGGTCAAGTTAAGATGTTTTCCTTCCAATGCACCTAAGTGCGGTGGCAAACATTTACGCGGCGATATTCCAACAAATACTAAAGAAGAAAATTATTCTGAAGACTGCTGTCTTTTCTAGTTCCAACTAACAATAAGGGTGCTCTATCCAAAGAAGGTTGCAGGTGCAGTATAACGACATAATTGTTAAGCTGTAGACTTCAGTATTGAAAACGTTAGCAGAGCATTATAGGAATGTTTCTCGTGTGCCTAAAGCCCATTGGTCGCGAGAATGAAAATGCAGATTTTTTTTATCGTTTCCGTGATTAAGTAGAGACAAAGGCGCTTACATCGGTGGTCACATTTATATAAAGAAGCACACACAAACATGCGCCCGCTGTTTATTGTTGGAACAGAGCGCAGTCTGCTTGCAGACTATATACCTAAGAAAGCGGGTGAATATTGCATATGGGCACGTTATCCGGCAAGTAAAAAGATTTCTTCACCATTTCTATTTCAAGTGTCTCTTGTGCGAGGCAACTAAGGGGCATTCGTCTAATCATCTTGGCTATTCTGAAGTGCCGGCTGTGTAATGCACTTACATTCTCTAAACCTATTTATTTGTTTCGCATTTGCGAAACGTAATCACTTCTTATTTTGCCACGTTGCTAAGTTTACAAGGAGGAACTCAGAGTAAAGGGTGCATAGGTTTGTGTGCTCCTGCTTAAATGAGTCCACCGCGATAAAAGGACAGATGTATTTTAACACGATATACATATCAATGGAATGCGTAATCGATGTTAGTGACAAATGTATTTGCGATGTTAGAATAATTTCATTTTATGTACAATCAAATGAGTCTGATTATTTGCTATCGTAGGACATAAGAACTGTCATCCATTCGAGGCCTCACAAAGCATCGCACATGTCGAGAGAAAACCGAAAATTATGCTTACACAAAACTGTGTTGTGTGAGTGTGCTTTGTTGTCATGCAGCGCTGTCGAGGGCATCGTTGTTTGTGGCAAATTCGCTCGCACTTCTACTATATACTTAACATTGAGAGCTTCCTCTTTTCTTCCAACCACAGCCTTCAAGACGCTGCTGGCATTTTTTTCACGCCTTTGGACCCTCTAGGCCCATTTCCCCGGCCAGTTCGCTCACTACAGATAGATGGCGCTTGCTCTGTGCCTAGCCATTTGCTGCCTCAAGACGAGCCGCGTAGCCTCCGCGGCGTTCCGATTCAGTTCGCGACGGGCATTTCCTGAGACGCATGGAAGGGACAAAATATTTCTGTAATTAGACACGGCCGCTGGATAAAAGTAAATCTTTGTCTTTCATCCAGTGGTCGTGAATTAGATGATGGAAATAAACATCGCAGCTTTTACGCAGACCGCCGAACAAGAAGACACGCACAAGCGCTGTTCAGCGCTTGTGTGTGTCTTCCTGACCTATGGTCTGCGTAAAAGTTGCGCTGCTGATATCCGTCGTGCATTTGTACCGACTTGTCAGATGTATGCTCTCATGTCTACTATTAGATGTAGGTGCATGTTAAAGAACAGCAGATCTTAGACACGAATCCGGAGCTAAAGCGCTACAGCGTCGCTCACAACCCACTGTTGTACTTTGAGCATGCTAAAGCCAACAATTTATTTAAATCTTCTTGCTAATTATGCTGTACGCGTACACAACTGATCAAGCCTGCTTCCTAGTTAACGGATAAACTGCAGCATTCTGACATGAATACTTGTAGCGACATTCCGAATGTTCGAAAAACAATAAATTGTGTGTAAGCAGTTGTTCCTTCAATGTAAAGAAAACATTCATGTCTCCTAGCTGATCACCCGGACAATAGAAGTTAGGATACAACTACAATGATAGAGATATTAACGCATTTATTTATTTAATATGTCGTAAGATTGCTTTAGTAACTGTAATGCATACAATTGGGAGGTCAGATTTTAGTAGCCGTCTGGAATTACAGTGCCGTAATATACAAGACGGCCTAATAGTAAATGCTCTGTCCACAAAAAAAAGTTGCATGGTTACATGTGTGCAAGTGGATCTTTGTTTCCTATCTGGAAGTCGAAGACCGCAGCACCATGGCAAATATAATAAAATTGGTTACGAGTAACCGCCCTCCACTATGAAAGCAAGCTTAGAAAGAATACAAAGTCCGTCACAAAAAATGCGTACGCCTCTGCTTCATGTCATTCTTAGTTTTTGTCTTAATGTACGTCGACGAACAGACATAATAAAGCTTCAAAACCAAATTTCGTGTGAAAAAGTGCCGAAATCCATCGTGCACATTTCCATAAAGTATTCCAAGAGGCTAATGCATAAATTACATTAAGGGAAAGAGAGGAGAACAGGTGAGTTCAGTGTTTCCAGCAAGGCCATGAGGACCCTATGGCGCCCTTCTTGCAGGCTTCCTTGTTGCTGCTGGATCTGTTTGGGACTGAACTACGCTTTCCTTCGTGACGAAGTTATCCCTAATAACGTGCCTGATGTACCAAAGCGCATCGTGCCCTTCGAAGGCGTTACGGAGTTCTTCCTTTATAGCTGTCTGTGAATTTTAGTTGGAGCTCCGAGTGCACTTACAGGGTTCTAGAATATTTTTGGTCAACAGTTATTCTTGAAGGCGCAGCTCTTATGCGCCGTTTCCGGTGGTCGGCATCGGCGTTGGCCCTTGTAACCTCACGAACGAACAGAGCGAAAGATTAAAGCAAATGCGGAGGGCCGGTGGAGATCAAAGACTGTGATAGCGAAGAGAGCGCGAGGAGGAGAGCGGAGGAAGAGGGTGCCGCGGAGACATGAGGCGGAAAACGGAGAAGGAGGGTAAAGCGAGAGTGTTAAAAGGAAAGCGTAGAGCCGCGCAAGACGCGCTTTGCAGCGACGATGGCTGCGGGATGGCGCCAGAACAGCGCGCGTCGGCTGTAGGGAAACAAAGCGCTGCATGAGCGGAGGTCGGTCCCCGACGGCTGCTGTGAATCGCGCCCAGGCTTTACCCTCGCGCTGCCTCTCGCGATCTCCGGATTACCGAGGCAGCCGTGCCCCACACCTCAGCGTTTGCAACGTGCTGCACGAGACAGATTGTCCGCGCCTGCCGATAGATCGCAAACTGAAAACACGTACACATCTGCGCTCAAATTTCGCATTTGGGAGCATCATAATCGTGAGCGAATTTTTTTTATGCAAATGTCGTGTGCCCAGCTTTCACTTGTAGATATTTTTTGTTGTTGTTGTTGTTGCGCTAGTTCCCTCGTCCCCCTTTTCTCTTCCCCACATTTGCTCCATCTAAGCAACTAACTTCTCCTTCGTGTTTCTCTTTTTGACTTCTTGATTATTCCTATATATGCCCGTTTGCGCTTTTTTTACAGCTCCCTTCAGTTCCTTGTTCTACCACTCGCGTAGTTTTCTCTTTCAACTACAAAGATTCTTTAGCCATGTTTGTCTCATATATTGCAGCGTGACATCTGCGAATTCCTTGTAATCGAAGACTGGTGAAGGAATGGCCTCTATTTTCTTCTGTACGCTTTCTTGCTGTGGCGAATATTTGCTTTTGGTTTCATCCCACGTATTCTGCTGCTGTTGCTTCCGGTCTTGCATCGGTGCCTCACTCAAAGGTTAAGGTCACACGTAAATTTTTGTTATGTTTTAAGGTTATGCGCTTAAGGTTAATGTTACTCGCTTACGTCTGTTAATGTTACACGCTTACGCTCGCGCCTAGCCGCAGAGCAACACTACATTTGAATTTCGTCATATGGGAAGATACGTGGAAATTAGATCCTTAATGTATATTAGGAACAGAAGGAGTGTGAGGACAGACCCTTGGGGACACCCGATGTTACTCAGAGCGAGCTAGGACGGTTTTTTTTTTATAAAGACGAACGGACAATGGTTAGCAAGAAATTATGAAATTTATTGAAAAATGTGAGCCGTACATATTCAACTGGGCAAGATTTAGTAACAGTTTATGTGGTACTTTGTCGGATCCTTTAGCAAAGTGTAGCGAGATTGCATCAGCCTATGGTTACAGTCATGATTAGCATGTAAATTATGAATAAATATTGCCAGTTGAGTTTCACTAGATAAAGATTCACGTAAGCTGGGCTAGGAATAATGAAAGAAATTGTTAGTCTCTAAGAAGTGTATTATTTGAGAGAGTATGGACATCTTCAATGATGTCGTATGGGTCACTCGTTAGTGAAATGGGGCGATAGTTTAGGGGGCATTGTTTGTTACCCCCTTCGTGGAAAGGAATAACATTCCTCAATTTCCAGTCATCTGGCAAAATTCCTGTTTCAAGCGACAACGAGAAGAGCATTGATAAATGCACTGCAATTGTTTGAGTATATTTATCAGCTTGGAGCTAATTTCGTCTACGCCAGCGCATGAAGAAAGTTTAATTTTGTCGATGAGGGACGAAATGCCAGAAACAGAGAATGTCACTGGGGCCATTATTGGTAATGTCGTAGCAGGTAGCGTAGGGAATGGTAAATCAGCTTCTTTAGTAAGCACAGATGAAAACTCGATATTAAAACACCCGCACAATGAGTATCACTCACGACAGGGAAGGGGGCAGGCAGGGAAGGGGATAAACACGGAAGGGGGCGATCAGGGAAGGGGCAACCAGGGAAGGTGGCAAACAGAAAAGGGGGCAAACACAAAGTCCGCCTTCCTTGGAAGCAGGCAGGCAGCTTCCCGGAGTGGCAGGCGAGCTTCCCAGAAAAGCAGACATGGACAGGTAGGCGATGACTTCTTTTAATGAGTGATGCCGCCTTCACTATATGCGAGCACATAGCACTATGCAGTATCGTGTCTACGTATAACACATCGTTGTGATGTGAATAATCTCATGATACACTTGGCTGGTGGTTTTCCAGCGCGGCGCACATCAAATTCGGCTGCTTGAAATCGACGCTCGAAACACATTCGGCTAGCTGATTCTTTCAGAGCGCGGCGCTTTAGAGCAGAGCAGTCAGAACTGCTCCCGACTTGAACGCGGGAGCGCGACCAAGTTCTGGGGAGAGCTTGGTCCGATGCCTCCTGCAACTTGGGCGCTATGGGCGCTTCGGAGTATGCGCGCCTTGATTGTTTACAACAGAAAACGCGCTGACATGTTTCCTGTTCTGATCTCAGATTGGTCCGGCGAGCGCCTGCATTTTCGCCTATGTCACGCTTTATCTGGCTAAGATCAGGAATGGGCACCACGTCTTTGCAATCTGAATAACACCGCAGTAGGTAACAGCCGGTCGTACCATTAGTTGAGATGACCTTGCCTCGTCGCCTTCTCCTTCCTATAGTGTCATGTTGCCTCAAAATGCAGCCACACTGACACGCACCGCGTTAAACAAATGGGCGAAAGGAGCGTGCCGATTTCCTTGAACAGGAGGATAAGTTCCCCTGGACCCTACACAAACCAAGCTTAGGCCTTTCCGTGTTTCAGACGGCCTCAGTTTGCTCAGACAACTATCCAAAAAGTTCTACTCGAGTATGCCCGCCCCATGACAGTGTGAACTTATCATACGACAACTAAAGCAAACGGGGATGTCTTAGAAAACGTCCGACATGTTCGCGTTTGCACTCCTTCGCAGTCTCAACAGGCTTTAAATTCAAGTAAGTAGATGGTGCTCTCGTATCGGCAGGGTCAGCAAATTTCCGACTCAACCAGCTGACTCGCATCAGGTTCATGTAAATGTAGCCCATCATGTATAGTCCCTCGAATCATTAGGCAGGATTCTCCCAGCCGTCGCCCGGCCCCTCCAGTCACCGTCGCCGCACCGGCGTCCGTCAGCGTCGAGCGTTTCCAAGTCGCCGGTTTCTGCTGACGCACGCAGAAGCCAACATACGGTGATGGCATGGTGCATATGACGGCTGCGTCTACCAAGCATTACAGCCGATCGCCATAACAAGCCTCCGGTCGTTTCGCCTTTGCGTTTGTTATCTTGATTTTGCCGACTCAGTTCTTGAGGATGAGAGCCCCAATTGGAAAACTTTTTGCTTCATGTGCCCTGTTATTTGCTGGCCGAATTCGCAAAGATGGTCGCTACAGCGATCGCCTGACGTCTGTTGCGTACAGATCTAGCGTAGGGACCTTTCAGTAACATTGTCCCAAAAGTCATCGCATTCATAAAGTGCGACCGACAGCAATGACTCCTATAGTTCTTAAAATTTGTGGTTTAAGGAAATACATTGCTTATATTAAGCTCGTCATAAGTGATTTTCCCAGCCCAGTCACATCCACCTGTTGTCGTCCTTTGTTGGACGCCTT
The DNA here is from genome assembly GCF_050947875.1 of Dermacentor variabilis. NCBI lineage: Eukaryota > Metazoa > Arthropoda > Arachnida > Ixodida > Ixodidae > Dermacentor > Dermacentor variabilis. The sequence continues at coordinate 129,232,636 of NC_134571.1, forward strand.
CGATTCGCGTCTTAAAGCACAACTTGGAAGCACACCCCGATGCAGAAGTGGTCGAAAATGGTTAAATCTAAAAACAGGGTACCCGAAGAGTTTTGTCCTGTACATTACACATATCGTGTGCGTATAGGATCATCTTGGTAATTGTTACTGGGATGATTACCCGAATTGTTATGCATAGTTGTAAAGAACACACACGAAGTTCACCTGTAGAAACGGGGGACGTTATCCGTTGGTGAAAAAGTAGTTCCTTCTCATATCATCATTGCAGTCACGATCAGCGTAATTTAACGGTGACCTCGAATTACCACTTGCTTCATCACGTCTCTGCAAATTTCATATATGTTATTACTACCAAATTCTTGGCGGTCACTCCATTGTGTTTCCTTCCCTACGCACCAATTCTATTGTAGTATTAGTCAATGCTTAAATGCTCTGTGTATTACATTACCCGATTAGATTATTTATACCGTCACACCAGTTAGAAGATGAACAACAAATTGGTCTTATCGACATTTACGGGTAATTTACGTGTACGTGCGCGTGTGTTTGCGCGTGCGTGTGTGTGTGCTTGTGTGTATGTGTGTGGGCGTGCGTGAGTGTGTGCGTGTGTGTTCTATCCAAACTATCCAAAGATTATCGGGCAAGTCAAAAGCGTTCTTTTGTATATGTATAAAAGTGATTATAAGTAATTAGGATACAGAAAACTACAAAACTGTTCATAAGGGCTCTTTGGAGCATACCAGTCCATCTCAAAGGTCACGAAAGAAAATCAGGAAGAACTAAAAGTATGAAACATGTTTAATAAATGCAGAAGTTCCTATAAACATCCAGCGGCATCTCGATATGTCACCAGACCGGTTGTAATAAATATTCCACAAGGTTTAACAGAGAAAGCTAGCGTGAATAAGCTATCGCGGCGTCAGCGCGAAAACAGTATGGAAATGTATATAAAGATATCTGTCATTTTCTTAGCTTGGGTGAAAAAGACATGTCAGAAGTGTTCGCACATACATTAGTTCTATATTTCTTTCACCATAACATAATAAGCCGGTATATAGAATGCTCTAGTTTAACGTTTTTGATGCACTTCATACAACAAGGGCCGCCGTTCTTTCGAGCTGCAGATAATAAGGATGCATTTGAAAGTTGCATTCGCGTTTTAGAAGAGTTCCCCAAGCTAGCAGCCGAAGCTGAACAAGAGTGTGATATCAGTTTAAGAGGTTTTCCTCCTAATGGACTTCAGGGTGGTGGCTAACATGGTAGACGCCGCGATATTCCAACAATTACTAAAGAAAGAAAATAATTCATAAGGCGGCGTACTTTTGAGATCCAGCTATCAGTGAGCACACACTATAGAAACAAGAAACAAGAAAAAACTGAGCATGTCTGTGAGAGAGATTGAGACGCTCCGTGAGGCCATTTGTTTGCGGATGGTATGACGTGGACAGCTTGTGCCTCGTGGCACATGACTGCAGGATGTCGGCGATAACGTTCGATAGGGATGTCCAGCCACGGTCTGTGAGAAGTTGTCGCAGAACTTCATGTAATAAGATCACGTCCCGTAGAAGGAAATCGGCGACATCTGTCGCGCAGCTTGCAGGAAGCGCTCGGGTGATGGCGTAGCGCGTCGCGTAATCCGTGGCCACAGCGATCCACCTGTTTCCAGAGGTAGAAAGAAGAAAGGGGCCAGGTAAGTCCAAACCAACAGGAAAGAATGGTTCCGCGGGAATGTCGAGTGGTTGGAGGTACACTGCAGGGAGCGTTGATGGTGTCTTGCGTCGCTGGAATTTCTCACACGCAGCTACGTATCTTCGAACGGAGCGAGCAAGCCCTGGCCAAAAGAAGCGTCGGCGGATCCTGTCGTAGGTACGTGATACACCCAGATACCCGGGAGTGGGGAGGTTGGGAAGTTCTTGGAGAACAGCCGAGCGAAGGTGTTTAGGGATCGCAAGGAGTAATGCAGGGCCATCGGTTGGTGGCGGTAGAGTACGCCATCTTGAACTGTGAATAAGCGAAGAGAACAGTCGGCAAGTGACGATTCCAGGCGGTCACTGATGATAGGCAAGGACGGGTCACGCCGCTGCTCGTCGGCCACATGGAGCAGTGTAAGAACAGAGAGAGCACAGGCGTCGGTGTCAGTATCAGACGTAGACGTCGCGTCTTCGACAGGGTAGCGGGAGAGGCAATCTGCATCTTGGTGTTGGCGTCCCGACTTGTAAGTCACTCTGTAGGGATATTCTTGTAGTGAGAGGGCCCAACGACCGAGCCGGCCAGTACGATCCTTGAGCGACGAAAGCCAACTGAGCATGATTGTCTGTGATTACTGAGAAGGGCCTGCTATATAAATATGGGCGGAACTTTGAAACAGCCCCAGATGAGAGCAAGACGTTCGCGCGCGGTAATCGAATAGTTGCGCTCTTCAGTTGTCAGGAACCTTCTAGCGCAGGCTATAACGCCGTCGTGTCCGTGTTGGCGTTGCGATAAGACGGCGCCGATCCCATAATCACTGGCATCGGTTCAGAACTCTGTAGATGCGGACGGGTCAAATTGGGCCAAGACCGGTGGATTGGTGAGAATCGTGATAAGACGTGAAAATTCGGCAGCCTGAGCGGAAGCCCACGTAAAATGCACGTCTTTCTTGAGAAGTTCAGTGAGTGGTCGAGCGATTGCTGCGAAATCTTCCACGAACCGTCGGAAATAAGAACAGAGCCCCACAAAACTCTGGACCTCTTTGACAGACTAAGGTACAGGAAAAGCCATTACTGTTCGAACCTTCTCCGGGTCAGGTTGCACTCCTGAAGCATCGACGAGATGGCCTAGCACTGTAATCTGTCAGCGCCAAAATTGATAGCGGGGAGACACATCCGATTAGCGGCAAGGGTTACGACGGAGTGTGGCACAGAGATGTCGCGCGCCAGCAGGACATCACGAATAGGTGCGACGACATAGTCGCCATCAGGCACGGTTGCCGTTGAGGCCAATACGACGAAGGTTATGGCTTTTGGAGGTAAGCGAAGAAACGCTGTAGTGCAGAGAGCGTTTGGTTGTTCGGGGCAAACGTCTGAAAGAAGAGGACGCTCGAGGCACAGCGTACTGGTGGCACAGTCGATGAGGGTAGAATGCGTCGTCAGAATTTCGAGCCCCAAGATTAGTTCATGAGGCCAACTGGTCAGCACCGTGAACAAGACTGGAACTTGGCGACGAGCAATTCCTATGCGATCAGTGCACATACCCCTGACGGCAACTGTGGCGCCATTGGCGACGCGTATGACTCGATTGATGGCAGGCGTATTAACTTTTTTGAGGCGTCAACATGGGTTAGCGCTCATTGTGGACACTTGGGCTCCAGTATCACTTAATGCCGTCAACGGAACGCCATCTACGTCTACTTCAATTAGGTTTGTGTTGGCGAGGAGCGTCAATGGAGGATTTGGACAGGACGAACGTGATGCAGCACTACATCCAAGAGCTGCATGGCCTAGTGTTCCGTCCGTCGGTTTGGCGAGGAAAAGCGGTGAGGCTGGGGCAACGAGGACCGACGGCGTTGAGGCGATCGCACGGAGGAGCGCCTGTCAGGGGCATCAGAAGGAAGGTACAGACGGCGAAGTGAATAACGGTGAGCGTCGGCGTATGGGCGAGGAGCAGGGAAAAGCTCCAGTGCGGCGGCATCCTGGTGGTGCGACAGTGGCGGAAGGCATGACCAACGCGGTGGCAGCGGAAACAGATCGGTTTGTCGTCTGGGGTTCGCCATTCAGCAGGATTGCGTGGTCTTGGAGCGAAATACTGGTCATTACAGGTTGTGGTCATGGGAATGGGTGCCGAATCAGGTCGGGAGGCAGAGATGGCGGTAGGGATGCCAAGGTTTGCAATTTATTTCCCAACAACTGCTTGAATAACGGAAATAGTGGGGGCCACTTAGTGAAAGGTACCGTCAGGCGGTCCTGGATGAAGAGGGGCTAGACTAGCCGCTTCAATCTCACGGCGAACAATACGTGTGACTTTCTCTTCAAATGGTCGTGTCGCTGTAAGAGCGGATCAAAAGGACGTGGCAGGGGTGTTTGGGAGCCGGGAAAACTGTAGGACGACGCGGCGGCTTTTGGCTACCTCGAAGCGCCGGTATTCTTTGAATGGCGTCGACGGTAGAAACGTCTTTATAGACAAGCAAATTGAAGACGTCGTCCGCGATGCCTTTTAGGATATGGCCCACCTTGTCAACCTCGGTCACGTGCTCGTCGACTTTCCGGCAAAGTGCGAGCCATACAAGTGTAGGAGACATACAATTCGGTCGACGACTGGACACGGGTGGCAAGCTCTTTTCGCGCGGCCTGTTGGCGACCTGACGGGTTGCCAAATAGCTCGTGAAGCCGCTGTTTGAAAATGTCCCACTGGAGAGCTCGTCCAAATAAAAGACCACATTGGCAAGCATGACGGTAGGGTCCCAGCGGTGGCTTTTACTAACACACTCATACATGCTGAGCCAGTACTCGACGTCGACGTCAACGTCATTTTTGGCGGAGAATGTCCCAGGATGAACGGTGCAGCGGTGGCGTAGAGGTAGAACACCCGCCTCGCGTGCAAAGAGGTCCGTTGTTCCAATCCCGGTGCCGCGCAATTTTCCACAGGAATTAAAAAAAGGTAAAAAATCCGCGTATTGATAAAATTGCATAAACAGGCCTGGAGTGTGGCCTGATCCCGGTGACCAGAACCGGTAACGCACTCCCTCACCAGAGCAGGATTGGCCACCCTGGTGCAGTACTTGGCCACAACCTCCTATATGAACACAACAATCAAACCCCGGCCCTCAGTCCCCAGCAGCTGTGAAGCAACTGACCACGGCGGCGGTCAGACCTGCGACGCAGCAGAGGGTGCTAAGAATCCCTGGCTCCGGACAGGCCGCCATTGGAATATGAACCTGGCAACGTTTAATGGTAGAACGTTATCTAGTGAGGCGAGTCTAGCAGTGCTATTAGAGGAATTAGAGGGCAGTAAATGGGATATAATAGGGCTCAATGAAGTTAGGAGGCCAAAAGAAGCATATACAGTGCTAAAAAGCGGGCACGTCCTGTGCTACCGGGGCTTAGCGGAGAGACAAGAACTAGGAATCGGATTCCTGATTAATAGGAATATAGCTGGTAACATACAGGAATTCTATAGCATTAACGAGAGGGTGACAGGTCCTGTTGTTAAATTCAATAAGAGGTACAAAATGAAGGTTGTACAGGTCTACGCCCCTACATCCAGTCATGATGACCAGGAAGTCGAAAGCTTCTATGAAGACTTGGAATCGGCGATGCGTAAAGTCAAAACAAAATACACTATACCGAAGGGCGACTTCAATGCCAAGGTAGGCAAGAAGCAGGCTGGAGACAAGGCAGTGGGGGAATATGGCATAGCCACTAGGAATAACAGGGGAGAGTTATTAGTGGAGTTTGCGGAACAGAATAATATGCGGATAATGAATACCTTCTTCCGCAAGCGGGATAGCCGAAAGTGGACGTGGAGGAGCCCGAACGGTGAGACTAGAAATGAAATAGACTTCATACTCTGCGCTAACCCTGGTATCCTACAAGATGTGGACGTGCTCAGCAAGGTGCGCTACAGTGACCATAGGATGGTAAGAACTCGAATTAGCCTAGACCTGAGGAGGGAAGGGAAGAAACTGGTACATAAGAAGCCGATCAATAAGTTAGCGGTGAGAGGGAAAATAGACGAATTCCGGATCAAGCTACAGAACAGATATTTGGCCTTAACTCAGGAAGAGGACCTTAGTGTTGGAGATATAAACGACAATCTTATGGGCATCATTTAGGAGCGCAATAGAAGTCAGTGGTAACTCCGCTAGACAGGATGCCAGTAAGCTATCGCCGGAGACTAAAGATCTAATTAAGAAACGCCACTGTATGAAAGCCTCTAACCCTAAAGCTAGAGTAGGACTGGCAGAACTTCCCAAGTTAATCATTAAGCTTAAGACAGCCGACATAACGAAGTATAATATGGGTACAATTGCACATGCTCTCAGGAACAGAGGAAGCCTAAAAGCAGTGAAGACGAAACTAGGAATAGGCAAGAATCAGATGTATGCGTTAAGAGACAAAGCCGGCAATATCATTACTAATATGGATGAGATCGTTCAAGTGGCTCAGGAGTTCTATAGAGATTTACACAGTGCCAGTGGCACCCACGACGATAATGGAAGAGAGCACGATCTAGAGCAATTTGAAATCCCACAAGTAACGCCGGAAGAAGTAAAGAAAGCCTTGGGAGCTATGCAAAGGGGGAAGGCAGCTGCGGAGGATCAGGTAACAGCAGATTTGTTGAAGGATGGTGGGCAGATTGTTCTAGAGAAACTGGCCACCCTGTATACGCAACGCCTCATGAAGTCGAGCGTACCGGAATCTTGGAAAAACGCTAACATAATCCTAATCCATAAGAAATGGGACGCCAAAGACTTGAAAAATTATAGACCGATCAGCTTACTATCCGTTGCCTACAAAGTATTTACTAAGGTAATTGCAAATAGAATCAGGAACACCTTAGACTTCCGTCAACCAAAGGACCAGGCAGGATTCCGCAAAGGCTACTCAACAATAGACCATATTCACACTATCAATCAGGTGATAGAAAACTATGCGGAATATAACCAACCTTTATATATAGCTTTCATTGGTTACGAGAAAGCGTTTGATTCAGTTAAAACCTTAGCAGTGATTCAGTTAAAACCTCAGCAGGCATTGCGCAGTCAGGGTGCAGACGAGCCGTATGTAAATATACTGAAAGATATGTATAGCGGCTCCACAGCCACCGTAGTCCTCCATAAAGAAAGCAACAAAATCCCAATGAAGAAAGGCGTCAGGCAGAGAGATACGATCTCTCCAATGCTATTCACAGCGTGTTTACAGGAGGTATTCAGAGACCTGGACTGGGAAGAATTGGGGATAAGAGTTAATGGAGAATACCTTAGTAACTTGCGATTCGCTGATTATATTGCTTTGCTTAGTAACTCAGGGGACCAACTGCAATGCATGCTCACTGACCTGGAGAGGCAAAGCCGAAGGGTGGGTCTAAAAATTAATGTGAAGAAAACTAAAGTAATGTTTAACAGTCTCGGAAGAGAACAGCAGTTTACGATAGGTAGTGAGGCACTGGAAGTGGTAAGGGAATACATCTACTTAGGACAGGTAGTGACTGCGGATTCGGATCATGAGACTGAAATAATCAGAAGAGTAAGAATGGGCTGGGGTGCGTTTGGCAGGCATTCTCAGATCATGAACAGCAGATTGCCATTATCCCTCAAGAGCAAAGTTTATAACAGCTGTGTCTTACCAGTACTCACGTACGGGGCAGGAACCTGGGGGCTTACGAAAAGGGCTCTACTGAAATTGAGGACGACGCAACGAGCTATGGAAAGAAGAACTATAGGTGTAACGTTAAGGGATAAGAAAAGGGCAGATTGGGTGAGGGAACAAACGCGAGTTAATGATATCTTAGTTGAAATGAATGAAAAAGAATGGGGCGTGGGCAGGACACGTAATGAGGAGGGAAGATAACCGATGGTCATTAAGAGTTACGGAATGCATTCCCATGGAAGGGAAGCGTAGCAGAGGGCGGCAGAAAGTTAGGTGGGCGGATGAGATTAAGAAGTTTGCAGGGACAACATGGCCACAATTAGTACATGACCGGGGTAGTTGGAGAAGTATGGTGGGAGAGGGCTTTGCCCTGCAGTGGGCGTAACCAGGATGATGATGATGATGATGATGATGATGATGATGTCCCAGTATGACGGAGACTAGGAACCGTAATGTGCGTTGTGGTTGGCACCTCAGGTGTAGGTGACGACGGGGTGGTTCCATCGGAAGCCATGGCTGAGAAGGCGACGGTGTGGCCGCTTCGGAGCTCCGTGTCGAGGACGGGGAACTTTCCTCCTCCACCACAATGTCACGCGAAGGACGACTCAGTAAGACGAGCAACTATTTACAAGTTATATTTAGAACAGCGATTGCAGCGCTGACCTGTTAGATTCACATCGCGAGCGCAGTTCGTTCTTCCTCCTCTTTTCTCGAGTGATGGTGCCCACGCGCCTCGTTCAAACAATCAAATACCACACGCGTGTAGCAACATGAATGGAATGCGTAATCAATAATAAAGACCACTGTATGTTAGAGTCTAATGTATTTCCGATGTTACCTTAGGTGAATTTCATTTGAGACACAGTCAAATGACTTTGCTTATTTACTGTCATAAGACAGAAATCTGTCATTTATTCGAGCCTCACAAAGCATCGCACATGCCGAGAAGAAGCGGCAAAATATGCTCACCCAAAGCTGTGTTGTGTGAATGTGTTTTGTCGTCATGCAGTGCCGTCGTGTGCATTGTTCTTAGTCACAAATTCACCCGCGCTTCTACTACATAGTATCGAGAGCGTTCCCGATTCCTCCAACCACAGCCTTCAAGACACTGCCAACATTTGTTCATGCTTTTGGACACTCTAGGTCCATTTCCCCGGCCAGTTCGCTCACTATAGATAGATGGCGCTTCCTCTGTGCCTAGCCATTTGCTGCCTCAAGACGAGCCGCGTACCTTCGCGGCGTTCCGATCCTGGTCCCGGCGGGCGTTTCCCGAGAGGCTTGGAATGGACAAATTCTTCTGCACGGCCGCTGGATAAAAAAAAAGAATTATCCAGCGGCCATGAATTAGATGATGGAAATAAACATTGTAGCTTTTACGCAGACCACTGAACAAGAAGACACGCACAAGCGCTGTTCAGCGCTTGTGTGTGTCTTCCTGTTCTATGGTCTGCGTAAAAATTGCGCTGCTCAATTCCATCGTGCTTTTGTACCGACTCGCCAGAATATCTGCACTTATGTCGGCAATTAGATGTTGGTGCACGTTAAAGTACGCCAGATCATAGACACGAATCTACTGAATCTACTACTACTGCATCGCTCACAACCCACTCTTTAGTTTGAGGATGCCAAAGCCAACAATTTTGTTTTAATCTGCTCGCTAAATATGCTGTACGCGTACACAAATGAGCAAGCCTGCTTCCTAGTTAATGGATAAACTGCAGCATTCTGACATGAATTTATGCAGGGACCTTCCGAATGCTCTAAAAACAATTCTGTGTAAGCAGTTGTCCGTCAAACGTAAAAAAAAAAGCATTCATGTCTCGTAGCTGGTCACCCGGACAATAGAAGTTGGGATACAAGTATAATGATATAGATATTAACGTATTTCTGGCATTATTTTGTGAGATTCCTTTAGTAACTGCATGCAATTGGGAGGTCAGTTTTTAGCTGTCCCAAATTACATTGCCGTAATATATATAAGATGGCATAAAAGCAAATGCTCTGTCCGAAAGTAAAGTTGCATCGTTACATGTGTGCATGTAGATCTTTGTTTCCTATCTGGAACTCGCAGATCCCAGCACAATGGCAAATATAACAAAATTGGTAACAAGTATACGCCCTCCACTGTGAAAGCAAGTTTTAAATGAATACGAGGTCCGTCACAAAACATGCGTCGACTTCTTCTTGTAAGTTTAAGTTTTTGACTTAATGTACATCGACGAACAGACATAATAAAGGATCAAAACCAAATTTTGGGGGCAGAAATGGTGCAGAATTCCATTAAACATTGGAAAAGCCTCATACAAAAATTGCTCTAACAGAAACAGAGGAGTTGAAGTGAGTGCAGTGTTTTCAGCAAGGCTATTAAGGCCCTTTAGTGAAATCACAACTATTGGTGGAAACTGAAGATGAAAGTAATAAACTCTCGCTTGAGTCGTAACCACGGGCAAAGTTCAGCTTTGTGAAAGGGACATCGAGCTGAAGTCACAGTTCAAGGAGTGGAAAAGAAAGACGAGTCAAAGCCAACAAGAGCATGGAAGAATAACGCAAAAATCGGTCACGTCAATTCTACTTTTGACTTTAATGGTATCGCGCAACACGAAATGTCACCTGAGGGTCAAACTGACGGTGAGGCTTTCTACGTGGAGGTCCTGAAGCGTCTAGAATAGGAACATAATTTATCGAGAAAAGAGACTGGATTCTGCACCAAGATGATGGCTCTGCGCATTCTGCACATATTGTGCGCGAGATTTTGGCAATGCTATCCCCTTCATTGTGCTCAAAGATCCTCACCGGATTTAACCTCCTGTGCCTTTTTTTTCTTTTCCCGAATGCAAACTGGTGCTCTCTTGGCGGCTATTTCATCCAGATGAAAATGCAAAAGGGAATTACTTCGCTGTTGAAGCGCTTGACAAGATAGGGCTTTCTTGCACCAATGGAAGAAGAGGTGGGATGAGTGTATTGTGCCTTACGTTGAAGGTGACCGCATTGATGTGTATGGAAGTTTGTGAAACGCGTATTTTTAAACGTACTGCGTGCAATTCAGGAAAAATATCGCATTATAACAGCACGATAAAAGAGTTCCCTCAAGAGTTACGATCATTCTGTACGAAAGTGCGTCAATGTGCAATGATCTCAAAATTTGCGACCTATATTGACTGCTACTATTTCCCCGTGTTGCTGTAAGGGAGCTATGGAGCCAACGACTAGTGTTGGGACAACCATGTTAGGAACGAGACAGACAATTAGGACGTATATATATATATATATATATATATATATATATATATATAATATCATGAGAAGCCAACAAACACTGACACCACGGACAACATAGGGGAAATTACTTGTGCTTAATAAGTGAAATAAAGAAACGATAAATTAATGGAAATTAAAGTGGATGAAAAAACCACTTGCCGCAGGCAGGAAGCGAACCCACAGCCTTCGCATTTCGCGTGCGATGCTCTACCAATTGAGCTACTGCGGCGCCGTTTCCCCATCCACTTCCTTGGGTATTTATGTGTACTAGTAGAACCCTGGGAGTGTTAACCAGCGCTACCACTCACAGACCTTGGCGGCGGACGTGGAACGTCCTTTTTGCCGCAGGCGTCACGAGAACGTGATCTTTTTCTGTGAAGGCAACTGGTCAATAAAGCCACATATGCTACCTGAAGGCATCAACGAGGGTCTCGAATCCATAACGAGGGTCTCGAATCCGGCAACATTGATGCCTTCAGGTAGCATATGTGGGTTTATTGACCAGTTGCCCCGTTTACCCCGTTTACAAAATAGTGCGAATTAGTGTAAATTAGCATACCCCGTTTCACAAATTTAGTGCGAGAATAGTCGTATGGCGATGCCCTTTTTAAACCGCCGCATATATCTCCAGCAAGTGTAGTCCTCTTGATTCAAATCGTGCCTCTGTTGCTGCTTAGGAAGGTTTCAATAACTCATAAATAGCTAGTGAGCATCTGTCCTCGCTGCCTGGTCTCTTTATTTTTTCGTGCAATTTCTTTTTTTCCGATCACTGCAATGTTCGACATGTAACACCATCTTGCCCAACAGTCTACCCTACTGAGTCATTTCTAATGTGTCATAATTTTACGTTTACAACATAGCAGTGTGAATGAAGGATGAAAGTGGACAACAACCGACGCCTTGAAAAACATGTCATGTCTCTGTTTCTTTATTAAGAAAGGAAAAACCAACAATGCATTAAACATCTTCGGTAAAGTGAAATTCTAGAGCAGATCAGTGCAATACTTTGCTAACACAACGTATGGCAGTGCGGTCAGCAAAATGGTCTACTTTGTAGAGTGTGGCAAAATATCTGCGACACTTGAGGAACATTTTTCAACGGAAGATGCGGACGAGCAGGACCTCTGATTATTGCCAAATGCTATCGGTAGGTATAGTTGTGTGACGCTGCACACTAGAATAACCTTTACAATTATTTTATTGCAGATCCGTGTTTCACATAGTTGACCAAACTACGGATGCACAAGGATGTCACTTTGGGGTAGGTTGGTTCTCCTTTATACATGGTAAATGAGCGCGAAAGAGAAGGTCGGAAAGAATATTTAAGACACACACCGACGCTAACTCACAGCGTTGGCCACGATCAGGGAATGGAGGGTCAAAGGCACCTACATAGCGTCGTTTTGATAAAAAAGTCGGAGTTCCGCCCGGAAGCCGAAGCATCGATTACGATAGCAAATTAGCAGACATGCAGCTATACGAAGTAAGGATAGTAGGTCTCTCGGCCGTATATACAAGTAAACATTCGCTGACTAACTAAATTAACAGGCATGGTGCCACGCGCACAAGCAAGCGTGAACGCACCTCACTCGATGACCGCGGAAACTCGCTGTCCAAATGCTGGAGTGAGGAAGCGCGGCAGCAGCAGCGAACGGATTGACTTTCGTGCCGCCTCTCGCTTCAACTCGAACTAAGCGGCGAAGACACAGCACACACGAAGCTGTCAGAGCTCGGCGTGCACTCTGTCCCATCGCGGATCACTTTCAAGATAAGGCCCGCACGGTCGCGCCATACGCAGCAGCCGCCATACGAAGTGGCGTCACCTACGCGATCCTACCACTGAACGGTGCTTCGCCATATAGGCTGCCACCCCGTGACGACATGCACATCCCGCACAAAACTGTACTTTTGTGCCAGCACTTCGCGCATGGGGTCTGAGTCGAGATGTCGTAGATAGGAAGGCCAAATGGCGCGAGGCGCTTCGAGAAAATGAGGAAAATAAGAAAGAATATGACGGTCACAGAGACGCGTTGCGCATGGTTGATCTCCGGGACGCACATTAAACAGCAGACACCGATATCAGACTTTTTCTATAAGATACTTTATTGATATGTATGTTTCAAGGGATCACACAGAGGGCATGATGATAGATCGGGTTTTATTGCGCAGGGGGTACGCAGAGGTGCTCGCACGTCGCTTGTGATTGATATGCGTTGCAGTTGTGTCGCTCTGCGTTTCGGAAACACTGGTTCCTTCTTTGATCGTAGTAATACATGTTTGCTCTGGTATTTCCAAAGCCTAATCGCGGTGGGCAGTAACACCCTGCAAAAGAAAATTCAATAAAGAGAACTCAAGTCGTCAGAAGTTATTACATGACTAAACGACACAGAAAAGAAAATGCGTTAGTGTAACACAAGCTACGAGGCGAGGCAGTGAACACCTTTTACAACCCCGCACGGCTGTCTTTTTGCGACCTTCACTTGCGTCGCCTTTTATTCTGATTAGTGAAAATATTTAATGGGAAAGAACGCATAGTGCGCCGATTACTGCGGAAAAACAGGTCTTACGCCAGCTTTGCCGAATACAGATTTCTTCAGAAAGCACGGCAAATGTTGAAACAAGAGGATTAGTAATGTGAGGATGTAACAAAAACTACACTTTTATGAAAGCCATCAATGGTGCGCCCCAAGTATTCTTTCATGTTTCTTTTTTTGCCGAAAATAGTTGAAAGGCGAATCAATCTCCTGTTGAAGTTGATCAAATACAACTTATTCCTGAGCGAGTTGGGGCTGAGAATGGGGTGTATGACCCATATAATTTACGGTAAGAGGCCGGCAACATCTCCACGATAGCGCATAAATACGATTGCAACGCAGGCGCCAAATAAAACAACGGACGAAGGAAGGAGACACGAGACAACCACTTGCAAATGCGCTACAAATACGCTAAATGTTGCAAGAATACAAGAACGTTCCCATTACCACCGGTACCGATACCACCGGTACTGCACGGTGTTAGCACCGATACCAATGGAACCAGTAAGACCGGGATCACCGATACCACAGGTACGAGATCTATCCCTTAAGTCGGCGTACCAGCGCTACACCACGGTGGTACCTATATTACCGGGATCACCGGTACCAGATGTATCTTCACTCCGGTACGGATACCACCGCAATCGCCGGTATCAGGTCTACGGAATCAGCGCACTGCTGGTACCGATATTACCACAACACCGGTACCAGTCTGGTATTACCGGTACCACTGGTATCACCTGGTACGTAAATAGTTGATACGCCACTATAGTCACTGATACCAATATCACCGGTACAGCACGGTGCGACCGTCTCCACTGGTACCAAATCTACATTTGGGATCGGCGCACCACCGGTGCCACAGTGGTACCACCGGCACGTTACCACCAGGCGCACTGGTGCCGTCGGTACCATATCTATCTTCGAGATGATCGGCGCACACTTTTAGACTGCACTACCTTCGAGATCGGCCTCCACCTCCTGTTACACTGTCTCTGACGAAGCAAATAAATAAATCAGTCAAATCAATCAATCAATCAATCAAAGAAGCTAAAAACCCAGATTTCCATACGGGTACGTTGCTGTAACTTCCTATCATCATCAGCGGCAGCCTATTTTATGTCCACTGTAGGACGAAGGCCTCTCCCTGCGATCTACAAATACCCTATATAGACTGTCTAAATAACCATTACATAAGATATCAGCATATCGGCATCTGCTGTTGGTTTGGTATGATTGTGAGTCACCTTGTTCACAGTGTCTTTTTTTTTCGTCACGTTTTCTTGCTTCCGGTGCAATGTGTAGCTAGTAAACTGTAAAGTAACTGGCTCATGGTAAAGACAAAAGACACTGCTGCAAGGAAAATGAAGAATACTTTTTCGGGAAACCGGATATACTAATAACGATGAACAATAACTATAGCAGGTTCGTTTATATCGAAAAGCACAATTCGAGAATTTTCAAAGGGAACTGCTAAAGTAATTGTAAATATCATGGCATGCCATCGTGGTGCCTTGCAATGAAATTACAGCAGGCAGTATTTTGTACGGGCAACTGCCGCAAACTGCCCGTTATTGGGGGTGCCAAGGAATGAAATTACAGATATCTATATATATCACGGTAAATTATGGTAATTTATGGCAACAGTATGTTTAATGAGTAGGCTTTAATAAATACAAGTTTAACAGAGAATTATAAATCATATTTTTTCGGGCCCCATTACAATTTCGCTTATACGCTGGAAGTGGTGAGACGCCACCTAAGGACAATTTTACCTAAATATTCTTTTTTTTTCAAATTTGTGTAGTATTGGAGGAGATAGAAGAAATTCATATGTAGTACTTCCATGCCGCTAGGCAGCGAGCGTAAGCGTGTAACCTTAACCTTCAGCGTATACCTTCAACGTATTGACACGTGTACTTGGTTATGTAGTGACCGCGTTTCATAGTCTAAGTAATATTATCGCTCAGCGCAGGATACGCCTGCATGTATCGGAACATTCTGGAATGTTATCGATGGTTCTATCCCCTGTCTGTTGTCACCGAACCTTACGTAATCTGATTGCATGTGTACGCGACGCAAATGGTGTAAAACTTTCTGGAAGACACGCGGGCACCAACTCTGAAACGTTCGATGGCTCAAGGATAAAATCCGACGCGCTTGACCAGCTGATCAAATTTTCGACGATCGCCGACTGTGTTCGACGCAATCGTTGTGCCTTGAGTGTAGCCTGTTTCTGAGGGCACAGGTTCGCTCAATAAAACACTAGTTTCGCCATTCACAAGTTTGCTGCTTTCTTCATCGTCATTCCTACAGGACAATATACTCTAGTAGGCCATGGGCTTCCGCGCAAACGCCAGAAGTGAACATTTCTCAGATGAGACTTGGAGGCCCTGATAGCGGACATAGTTTGTCGTCTGAGTTTCCGCCTTCTGGAGTTTCGCACGGTCCAAAGGCGCATTACACCGGACGCCCATATGCACATATCATCCGAATACATCGAATGAGAGAAGGACAGATAGACGGAGAGGAAAGGCAGGGAGGTTAACCAGATATCAATCTCCGGTTTGCAACCCTACACCGCATACATTGATAACTCAACTGCGCCTTGAAGGTGATCAAAAAGACCAACCAGTGCTAGATTAAAACCACGTAGGGCTCAGTACACCACCTTGGGGGACGCCGTGGCAGGTGTAATGGGCTGTAATAGGGCCGGCTTCGGTGCTAACAAAGAAAGACCTTTGGGAGAGATGAATTTATAACCAGTGAAACATCCGACCACCCTGCCTACCGCTTCGAGAGCGTAGAAGAATAAACTTGTCTCATTGTCCTTTGGCGTCGAGGAATATTGCAGTGCAGAGACGCTTACAGCCTTTTTCATGTTTTACGTACGTTACCAAGTCGATGACATTGTCATTCTGGGAAAGGCCACGCCGAAAATTTGTCATGACGTCTGCGTAGACACTGTTGTGCTCAAGATACGAGTCAGCCACGAAAGGATCATCCTCTCCATTAACTCCCACCCAGCTGGCCAAAGCTGTGGGGCGACATAATGAAAGTTCCAGAGGGGACTTTCCAGGCTTCAGAATTAAAACTAAGCTACTAGCACTTCAGCCTAAGGGAACCCGACTCACCTCGCCAGGACTCATTTGAGATATCAAGTGAGACACCTCATCGCCTGTTCACCAACACAGCGCCGTGTTCTGCATGAAATTTCATCAGGCCCTGGCGATGACCTGTGTCCGCACAAAGCAAGTGTCGCCATGAGTTCTTGGGAGGAAAATGACATGTCCATATGGAAATAACGTGGTGGCGGAGGGCTGATAGAAGCTGGTATATTGGTGGGCACTGTCACGTGGTTGGAGAGAGCGAGAGAGAGAAAACAAGGGTAGGAAAGGCAGGTAGGTCAACCAGAACAGCATCCGGTTTGCTACCCTACACTGGGGGTGGGGAATGGGGAATAGAAGGAAGAAGAAAGGGAGAGAGTAAGCACAGATTACGTGTGGGAGGGCACCGTACACAAGGACACTATAAACGGTCTCTTAAGCCCGTGCACTTCAAGTACTGCACTAGTGCACGAATCGTTTTTGAGCCAGTGATGGGTGTGGCCATGGTCCGAGTATGTTTGACTCGGTGAACGGTCTCGAGCCCAGTCGGTGTAAGGTTGCCCGCAGAGAGAGGCGTTGGACATCGTAGCGAGGGCAGGTACACAATAGGTGCTGGATGGTCTCCTCGCACCCACGGGAGTCGCACATCGCGCTCTCGGCCATTCCCATACGGTAGGAATATGCGTTCGTGAACGCCACTCCCAGCCACAAGCGACACAACAAGGTTGTTTCGCCGCGGGAAAGGCTAGATGGCAGTTGTAGCTGTAGCGTGGGGTCCAGTTTACGTAATATGCAATTGAAGGCACTTGAAATCCAGTGTTCTTGTGACCTCTTGCGCGCAAGTAGGCGAAGTTCTCTGGCAGCGTCCGACCTCGCCAAAGGTGTTGGACGCGTCTTGGTATCTTCGTGGGCACACCGGACAGCCTTGTCAGCTCGGTTGTTGCCGACGATGCCACAGTGAGCAGGAATCCATTGAAATACAATGTGGTGTCCTCTTTCCAGAGCATGGTGGTGTAGTTCTCTGATGTCAGATGTCATCTACTCGTATGCTCTGTGACGTAATGCGGACTTGATGCTGTGAAGGGCTGCCTTAGAGTCCCAAAATACGACCCATTTCTCTGTTGGCTCTTCGGTGATGTACATCATAACGGCATGGAGAGCTGCGAGTTCTGCCGATGTAGATGTAGCCGTGTGCGACAATTTGAATTTAACTGTAACGTTCTTGGCTGGAACGACGAATGGGGCAAATGTGCTTGTAGGTGAGGTCGAACCATCGGTATATATATGTATGCAGTCATGATACGTATGGTATAGTAATAGGAGCGTAAGTTGCTTCAGAGCCGGCGATGGATGATTGGACTTTTTTGTGATTCCAGGAATAGCAAAATTCACTTGAGGCTGTCGCAGTCACCACAGGGGAGAGGAAGGCTTCGCCGCCGGTGTAAAAGATGCCGGTATGTACTCTTGATGAGCGCCAATCACTCGTGAAAAGGTCTCTTGAGGTCTCTCGGCTGGTAGGGAGGCCAAGCGATGGTCGGGGATCCTTGACAGATGGCGAATGTGCGCTCTGAGAGAGTCGACAGTTAGATGTGTTTGGATTATATGGTCTCCTGGGATGGCGATTGTTGCTGCTGTTGAGGTGCACCGAGGCAGTCCTAAACACGTGCGTAGTGCTTGACCTTGTATGCTCTCCAAGGCGCGAAAGTTCGTCTTGCGTGCATTTGACAACACTGGTAGGCTGTAACGTAGCAGTCTGAGAAATAAAACCCTGTACAGCTGCAACATAGAATGGACTGGTGTACTCCAGTTTTTCCCGCATAAGAAGTCGAAGACCTGAGCAATGGCTATTAACTTCTTCTTCGGATAGACGCATTGAGGGCTCCACGAGAGGTTGCGGTCAATGATGACGCCCACAAAGCGATGCGTCTTAACATAGGATATAGCTTGACCATTGATGGTAACAGGATACGATGACATTTGTTTGCGCGTAAAACCAAGTAATGCGCACTTTACAGTAGACACACTGAGGCCTTGTTCTCGGAGATAAGACGCCGTCATGGTTGCCGCCCACTGAAGTCTGGCTCTTAGCTGAGGACGAGTCAACGCAGAGGCCCAGATGCAAATGTCGTCGGCGTATATTGAGACATGTACTGTCTGCGGTAGGTAATCCGCTAGTTCTACCAGGACGAGGTTGAACAAAATAGGGCTCAACACTCCACCCTGCGGCACACCACGGCAGATGTAATGGTCTGAAGTTGGGCCGCCTTCGGTCTGCAAGAAAACACGCCTCTCAGTCAAATAGTCCTGAATCCACTTATATATCCGGCCACCAACTCCAACAGCCTCAAGTGAGTTCAGTATGGCCTCATGGGCGACGTTGTCGTATGCTCCTTCTATATCCAGAAAAAGTGCCGCAGATAGGCGCTTGAGGCTTTTTTGATTTTGGACCCATGTTACGATGTCAATGACGTTGTCGATGGACGTGCGACCTCGACGAAAGCCTGTCATGGCGTCCGGATAGATATTAAATCGTTCCAGGTACCATTCCAAGCGAGCAAGAATCATTCTTTCCATCACTTTGCCGACGCAGCTCGAAAGCGCAATCGGACGATATGATGAGATCTCAAGCGGAGACTTTCCAGGTTTCAGAATGGGGTTCAAGCGGCTCGATTTCCATTGTTTAGGAACGGCGCCGTTCTGCCAAGACTCATTGTAGTAGTTGAGCAGCTCATCACGTGCGTCATGTCCAAGGTGGCATAGGGCTGCATACGTGATGCCATCAGGTCCTGGTGACGAAGGACGCCTGCAGGTCGCCAACGCAGCATCGAGCTCTTCGAGCGAAAATAGCACGTTCATTTCTGGTACACGTGCCTCAGGGATGTCATGCAATGCTGCGTCAGTAATGATGGCCACGGACCCAGCAACCCGTGCACAGAACTCTTCAGCCACTTGAAGTTCCGAGCGGAGTTGGTAGAGGGCCAGAGCAGCGAAGGGCTTCCTTTGATGCGGAGATGAGCGAAGACCCCTAACCGTTCTCCATATGTGCGAGAGCGATTTTCGGGGATCAAGCGACTGACAGAGTCTTCCATCGCTTATCTTCCAATTTATCCATGCTACGTTGGACACTCTTTTGTATGCGTCGTGAAGCCCTGAGATCTAAGACGGACTTCGTGCGCCGATACCTCCTCTCCGCCTGTCGGCGTGCCGCACGTAGCCTCTCCAGTTCCATGTCCAAGTCTGTTCGCCTTGCTGACCTTGTAAGAGAGCAGATGGATGTTTTCAATGCCTGTGCGATTGCTTCTTCGATAGTGTGTGAGAGGCCTTCCCGACGTGTGTCATCCATATCCTTCTGAAATTTTGATCAATCAACTGTACGCAAGACAGTTGGGGAGCGTTGCTCAACTCCTCTAATCTTTATGTATGATGGAATATGGTCGCTTCCATGTGTTTCTATGTCTGTAAACCATTGGACGCTCGAGGCAAAGCGCTGTGACACCAAAGTTAAGTCCAAGTAGCTACTATAGGTCGTGCCTCGCAGAAATGTAGGGCTGCCGTTATTCACACAGCACAAATCATGGTCGGCAGCAAAGGAGGCGAGGCTCCTGCCTTTGCAGTCGATTTTAGTGCTTCCCCATAGCTGGTGATGCGCGTTGAAGTCACCTGTGATAACCTAGGGGCCATTGTTCATTAGTAATATTTTCTTAAGCCGTTCGCCGCCATGTGACCCGCTGGGGATATGTAGGCTCCAATTAGTGTAAATGACACATTCTTCTTTTGGACATTTAGGCAGACGTATTGGTTGTCGTCATGAGGCTCTATCGCGTTGGCGACATATGTTAAGTCCGTGGGGATGTAAATGATCACTTTTGTGCTCGCACCGCATGTGGACGAGACGAAAGATTCATAACCGGACAGTCTGAGTGCAGTTGATGTATTTGGTTCGCAAATGACCAGTATGGGGAAGCGATTTGCGAAAATGAATTGGCGAAAGTCTGATATACGGTTCCTTAGACCCCTGGCAATCCATTGAAAGATCGGCGCACTTTTAAGTTCAGTGCGGAAAGGGACTATTGGTCGAGCCATGATGCTTAAACGATGCTAGCAAGCACTGGATTTAGTGCATCCAGTATTTGCAGAGCGCTTCGAGCTGCTGGTGTTTGCAGCTTGTTCAGTATAATGCGCATTGTATTAATTAGCGATTGCAGCATATAAGCCACCTGCCTGTCTTGGTCGCACAAATCGCCGACAGTAGACGTCGGGGGTTGTCCAGCGAAAGTTTGCTGTGATTCTGTTGGTGAATGTTGTCGTTTCGGTAGAGCCGGCCAAGATTCGGCAGATGAGGTCTTCTGAGTGGACTTGCTCTTCGCGGTCCTTTCCACATTGTCTGACTTGGGCGGTGGAGGAGGAGGTGGTGTTGTAGGAAGTGGCATGCGCGTTGCAGAGACAACACCGTTCCTTGAGGAGCGCCGGCGACGCGAACGTCGCTTCCTGATTTTATCGGCGGCTTCGCGATGAGATCAATGATCTCTCGCCATCTCTTTCAAGGTGGCCATTTCGTTTTCAGTATGTGGGCATTTCTTCGATGAAGCTTCACGTGATCCTCCGCAGTCTGAACATTTCATTACAGTCGCGCCACATTTATCTGCAGCGTGGGGCTCTCCGCAGCGGGAGCACGCTGCCTGATTTTCGCAGGCGCTGCTCACGTGTCCCAGTTTCATGCATTTGCGACGCTGAAGAGGTTTCGCAATGAAAGACCGCACTGCATGTCTGAAGTGTCCCACCTTAACATGCGAGGGTATATGTTTACCCTTGAATGCAATCTTCACGCAGCGTGAACTGCCTAGCCGCTTAACATCAACGATGACCTCATCATTGGCTGGCTTGATAAGAATCGGCAAATCGTTATTAAGGATGGCGACGTCTACGTCGTAGATAACGCCGGTGACTACGTCAGATCCCAGAGGGATGTAAGAGCGCACCTGAATGCCGTCGAGGTCCGTTACGCTGCGTAGATCGGTCAAAGCTGCCGCATGCTGGACATCAACTGCCAGTAGATTTTTTCCGGTGTTCACTCGAATGTCCGATATTTCATTTGGCACCAGGGCTTCCAGTGACATCGACACAGATTGCCTGTTAAGTAGCTTCATGTTGACGGTGTGAAGCAGGGGCACAAATATGATGGCATTGGCGTCCGGCCTCTGCGTCTGTCTCACTGTTTGCGTGCTTGACGACGAGGACGTCCTGGTGTTCCTTCTCTTCGCTCCGCGGCTCTGCACCAGCTGGAAGTCGTCATCGGAAGTGTCCTCACTGCTGAGAGAGTAGACATGGGTGTCCTCGCTGTCGGTGTCGCTCTGCTGACCGATCCGCTTCCTGGAGCCGGCCGCCGCTGACGCTGCCGTCGCCAGCAGACGTGCGGGGTCGTCCACTTCCATTACAACCGAGCAGGGAGCGACGACCAGTGGATGAACTTAGGTTTTCACAGAAATAAACCGGAGCTAGAAAGAACAGCGCTGTATCGAAAGACACTTGCCGCAGCCACATGCCACATGCCACATGCTGCCACAGCAACATGTAGTCGCTCTTGGAAGAGGGCGAGAGATTTGAATGGGAACAGCTAAACGGGAGGCATACGGGGGCCTCTTACCATTCACCATAAGCGAGATAGAGGCTTGTGGGGGTCTAGCGGCTCGTAGAAGGCTGTCCATCGCTGTAACTCCACCATGCATAAACGATGTTGTATGTTCTCTGTTTATCCCCCATCTCCTTTTCCCCGTGCAGGGTAGCCAACCGGAACTATCTGTTGTTAACCTCCCTGCCTTTCTATGCATCCTTTTCTCCTCTATCTTCTATTGTAAGGGTCTGGTTGCTCTTACATCAAGGAAGCTTATGCCATCGTCATGTGCACCTAATCAATCATACGTTCCGCTTTCTATTAACAGAAGTACCTAAAATTGGTAGAGCAATGTATGTCAGAGCACATTTCATTGGTCGTTACATTTTAATGTAGCCCTAGGCATGTAGTTTCTAGCAAAATGCATTAAGTCCTGGCTGACTTTGGCATTGGCATAGCAACACGCCAAACAATTTCGCTGATTAAAATTATTTTACTAAATATTGTGAAGGATTTATTTTCATTTTTAATATAGCGAAAATTTTGATTTCCGCTACTGCTATGAACAATTCCCGGTAAAAAAAAGTCAGTTTTTCTGAAATCACATATTTTAATAATTCGACACACTATTCTGTGATATAATATGTCTAATAATACATTAACCGGCATTTCTTATAAACAATGTTGAAGAACTATTTGGGTCATTCACAATGTGGGAGCAATGACCGAAATGTAGCGCACATAATGAAAACAAATATACATACTATCAGGATATCCGCAAATATCGCGCCGTTTGTCACATCCTGGAAAAGAACGAGTCCAAATCAAAAACTGAATGCAGCAAGAATCTCTTTATCTGCTTAGCCGCAGACATCCTCATGAGTGCAAATTCCTGCGACGTAATTTTATTTCTCTTTCTGTGTAAGTATGCTATTCACAAAACTAACACTTTTACGAGTCGCTTTACACTGATCGCCAAAAAGAAGCACCATTAACGATATTATTCGCCCACCTCAAATATGTAAGGCGAAACCCAGTTCATAGATAGTTGGTAATTCGTGTCAAAAAGAGAAATAAAAATGAGTGCAAAACCACGAGGACGAAAACACAAACTTGGAGGACGTATACCAACTACTTGTACATCCTTCACGATGTATTTGATCCATTTTCTGTACGCTATCACTTAGGCGGCTTACACGTAGTTGACGTACACGCTCTGTGTTTGGGTTCCTGTGTTCGATGTCTGGCACCCCTTGTTTCTTTTCTTCAATTTTCAATGAACGCGCATAAATACAGTCGGCAAAATAATACTGATCCCGTTTTAATATGAAAAAATATGAAACCTTTTTGCAATTCGGGTGACTGTAGGATGTATTTACGACTGATTATCAAGGGACCAATCTTAAAGTGGAGATAGCGGCACCGTGACTAAGACAAAGACATCAATTCATATAATTTTCTAACATTTGCCTTTCGTAAGAAGAGAACAGAAAGGAGATATTACTACCTTGTCGATCTCGCCTAGCTTCCACATCTTCGGCAGCATATGTGGCTCGGAGAAGCAATGAAACAACTGGCAACAGCATGATCTGGAGAGTCTTCGTAGATGACATCAGTTTGGTCGACGCTCGTGGGCAAGCTCTGTGCAGCAGTAGAAGCACGGCGTTTATGTTTGCTCCCAAATTCTCACATTTCTCAACTGGAAACGTGCTTTCACGAATTGCGGGCTATATTTCCTAATATTCCTTAATACGTCAGCACAATACACCTTTTCCAAACTGAAGATCGAGCTCTACAACTAATTATTTCCTGGCATTTATAAAATTGTTTTCACGTCTATTCAATGGTGAATATGTAAGAGTCTATGTATGAACGCGCGGAGACCATGATCGAAGGCTTTCCTTTTTTTTTTTTTGCACGGGTAAAGATATGATCAATGACAAAATATATGTGCACCTAAAATGTGACTTCTCAGCGTAACTTTATTGTTCGTGCCTTCTATATGTACCAGTTCTACGATAGGGAAGTTGTGTACAGTGGCCGTTACGGACGAATAATTCGCTGCTTGTCAGGACCAAGCTCTGCCAAATATTTCCTCAAACATAAGTTTTCGCAAGTCACAGTCGGTGTTCTCATGGCATATGGTTTGATAAATATTAAACCCGTCGTGGCCCTTAAAAGAAAATGAGAAAAAAAATATTGTTTCTAGCTACCTGAATAATTACAACATAAAGTGAATAAAAACTAAATGATGGACAGGTAGAGAAAACAGGATCATCAAACAAATATTCTCATCGTATTCGACTGCCCCGATGAGCTGCGAAATGCAAGTTTTTTTGTTGTTTCTTTTTTTGGCGGGTTGGGGGGGGGGAATAATTTTCACCATTGTGCACGTTTCTCGCTAAAAGTGCTTGAGCACAGAATCTTTGTTCACTTCGCTTCACTGTATTACCTTAAAGACCGTCGTTTATGAAGTCTTTAAGGGGTCGACGCACGTAAGAGAGAGGCCAACAAATGAAAGTTGCAAAGAACAGTATTCACGTGGAACGGTGTGCTTTGACGTTTTCCGCAAAAGTTGATGGAGGCGTGATGGCTGCAATGTCGCAGGGAAGGCCATTCCAGTCCACTGCTGTAGGAAGAACAAAATGAGGCAGCGAATATGGTAGTGCGACCACGTGAGTCTTCAATTTGATACGTATGGGCAATGCGGTTGGATATGTGCGTCGTTCGGATGGTGTAGGTTGCGCCATCGATGAAGCTCTCCAATAAAAAAATTGAAGCAAACAGAGGCTGGCGATGCGGTGACGCACAGAAAGATTTAGAAGACCAGTTTCGCTCTTGGGGGATGATATGCTTATGTCGTATGAGTACGAAGAATGGATGAACCTAGCGGCACGATTTTGCACGGTTTCTAATTCGTTAAGTATACTTCGTGCAGACTCCACGGAGACGCCGGATATTCCTGTTTATATCTGATTAGAGATTTAAACGCGATAACTTTTATTTTCTGTGGGGCATGTCGCAAGTGACGCTTTAAAAAACCGAGATATCTGATAGCTGATGATATGACTTAGCTGAGGTGTGCGCGCCAGGAAAGATCGCAGGATAAGGTGACGCCTAGGTGTTTACAGGATTGAGCTTGTTCAACAGCGGGGTTGAACAAGTTCTGTACGCGTGTTCTGTTGCGGTTGCCTGTTGTTGAAGTAAGGCAGCAGCTGCGCTCAAAGATCACATTACCATGAAGCTTATTCGTCGGACAATTTTTTTTTCACTCGGAGTTGCCTTACCACGTGCGCGCAAATCGCGGAACAGCACAGCACCGGAGAAAGGTGATCCGTCCAGCGAGCAGCGTCGAAGGACATCCAAGGAAGACCGTGTGTCAGCCATCCCACGTCGCCGCGAACACGGGACAGTCGTTCGTCATTCGTTGGATATAACGTTGGATATACCGTTGAATACTCCACGGTAAGTGAATTCGAACTTACGTGCACATTCTGCGTATATGACATGCTATCGCCAGGAAATCGTCGCGACGTTGAGCCGATGCGATCGACAACGGACTAGGCAAGCGCGCTGTGTCTCTCATTGTCCGTCTAAAAAGCTAGCCGTCGCGATTTTATCACTTGCCGCTATCCGCAAGAGCTTTGAAAATCGCAAACGCTGCCAGAACCATGGTATGTTCGATAAGACCTGAGGCGAGGGGACGCATAAAATGGTTTGTCTACCAGCCCATGATGTCGAGCCTATGCGGATCGTGCTTAGCATGCGTTTTGTGTGTTTGAATTTATTCAGTTTGGCAGTCTACTGTGTACGGAATGCTGTTCAAATAAGGATACACATAATAGAAGGCGTCGTATTGCTGGCGGCATGCTTTAGTTATAGTAAGCCACGCGCTTGACGGTGCCTTTCGCCCATGGGCAACCTGCGACCACTGAAGTTACGTGCAATGCCAGTACTAGTTAGAAATTTTGCCGCAGGCATTCAGCTGCATGCTGCAAGAGGTCAGTCGGGCGCGTTAATTGAACTTACTGAAAACGCATGCTGTTGCATCTGGGTCGCAAGCCCCAAGGGTAGCGTTGGCCTGGCGGCCTGGGGCACAACTGGAAGCATCCGAAGGTCCTGGCAAAGCATGAGTCGACTGCTAACAGAACAACTTGTTTATTCTAGCATCGCAAAAGAGTGACCGGTCAGGTCGACCTAAGTGAAGAGACGGGAGAGCACGTTACTCGACGCAAGAAATCGGAGCCTCTCGGCGTCCGGGGGCAGCTGCTTTTATACTCTCGGAGTCGAGGGCAAGAAGGAACGGCTCCGGATGGGGCGCACGTGACGGCGGGGCACGGACACGTTGAGAGTCACCTTGAGACAAGAAGTGACGTATCCGCCGGGCCGGCGCCGTAGGGACCTCCTCGCTTCACAGTTGGGGAGCTCCTCTCCCCGGCTGCCGCGCTTTGACAAGCGTGGGCACCAACATGCACACACACACGAAGACACGTGGCATTGAAACATGCCTGGACGCGCTTGGCGGGGAGGCGTTGCGGAAGCGCTGAACGGGCCAAAATGTCCGCCGCTTTGAACGAAGCCCCGGCGTCCGTTGCATCCGCGCCGGCTATAGACCTCAGACTCTGCCCAGGCGGCGCTGCGGAAAAACCCGTCACCAGCGCCCCCATCGGAGCCTTGGCGCGAACTGAGTAGTGCAAGGAGAGCTGTCCGCAAGCGAAGGTGCATAGGCCACAATGGACCCTTCTCTTTCGTTTGTGTTGAGGCACGGTTTCCTAAAAATCAAGGACCTGGAAAGCTTCTTCCGCCCGTCCACGCTTCGGAAAGGAAGCTCAGCAGGGCGAAGTACGTGTACAATGTAAAATAAAGGCTCAAGTGTTATTTCGGCGTGCTGCAAATCGCAAGTATATACAGAGAGCATCAGGTTTGTCTATAGGCATATCAGCATAAAAATCTAAGCATTTCAAATTGGTTCATATTGAATATGTCCTGAACACAAGACTTATTAAGTATCTCCTATATTTTTATGTATTTTATCGTAATGTTTTGTCTCGCAATTATTTACAAAGAGTAAATCCTTTCATAGCCTTTTGCAGGGCAACAAACAGAAAACATTTTCCAAGGCAGCAAATAGCGTGTGAACATAACGAAAGTAAGCTTCCTACAGTGCCTACGCGCTGCATCTTTCTTTCTCGCAGGAGCTACAGCGTCGCCCAGTACCTTAATTTGAACTTTTTGCAGACGCTTCGAGCAACAAGCGCGCACAAATAAATGTAAATAAACGCGACATTCTTTTCTTTACACACGTGCGTTATTTCGCAATTACTCATCCAGTGCTTCTACAAGAACTTTATTGCTCACATTTGTAAAACGCAGTCGAGCAGGCTCAGCACATTGCGAAGCGTGCTTGTTGTATCGGCGCAGGACATACAAAATACCGAAAGTAGAAATGAGTTCGCGATACAACAATGCTCTAGAGCAGGATTTTGAATTCATAAACGAACCAAAATGTTTGGTAAAAGTGACCTGCCAAATCTCTCCGTTCCACTTGTTGAGTTAAGCGGAGGCGGACGTCTGTTAAAAGGCGGAGATATCGATGGCACATAAGCAGGATGGTTCGCAACGTTGTTTTTTTCTGTTACCAACGAAGTGGCGGCTGCAGATTCTTGAGTTTTCGCTTGGTTACCACAGTCCTCCGTCAGGGCTACGCAACACAATTACAGAAGAAAAAAATTGTCGCACTTTCTCATGCGAGCCGCTGTGTTGTGGGGAATGCAAGTAATCCGATTACCCAACAGGTTGAACGGCCCGTATCCAGCGCTCTCGCCTTTCCCCTTCATACGATCGCGATGGAAATCTGCAAAACTGAACGTTGTTATTCGGTCCTTCCCGTTCACTGCAATTTACAACACAACAGTAGCGTCGATTGCGGCGTTTCTTCGTAGCGCGCGGAGCTATCGCGGTTGCCGTCGTTTCCGCCATCAGTCTGACGAATGAGCCAGCAAGCGCTTTATGGCAGTTCGGCGGCGCGTCCGACTAGCGTAGAAATTCATAGCTCTCTGTCTGGGTGTTAAATGCGCAAAACACTCGCCATATGGACCAAAATCTAGTTAAATCGTTGTTTCACAGTCGCTAGCTGCATAGGCAACTTAGCAAGGGAGTCGGGCTTCGCACTACTCAATTACTGCCTCTTCGCACCGGCAGGCGGCGCTACGCGTCTTGCAAAACTCGAGAGTCTGACGTCCATACCGCGCGTCGTAGGGGAAACGTAACAATGCGGAATTCATATTTTAGGCTGAATGATACTGAGCTGTTCTTGCTCATCTATTGAGATGGTGTGATTATATGTCTGATATTGTATCTCGTGTTGAGGTTTTCGGGCACGGTGCCAATGTGAAAGGGTGCTTATGTGTACGAACTCGGTGAATTGTCAAGCGGCGAGTTATGCATCGGAATCGAATATAACGGCTAAGATGTGGAATTACAGTTGCAGCGGCGTTTTGCATAAGCTTACTGTTTTGGACATGCTTGCGCATTTGCTGATATGAGCTGGTGCTTCAGAGTTATGTCATAAGAACCGTTACGTCACCCTTCCTCTGGGGGTTACAAGCGTAATCTATGCATTTTGCTACTGCATGGCAGATCAGAATGTTTTTATCACTTTAATATTTTACAGCGAAGTTGCATATATCTACCGTCCAAGGAAATTTTCGTGTCGTTGGCGTGGTAAGCAAAAAACTCCACATACGTGGGCCGATCCCGGAGATAGTGCAATGCCGGGCCGACCCGCGGCGTAAGTGACGCAGGCGCTAAGCTCTCCCCATACGTGGGCCGATGCCGTAGATAGCGCAATGCCGGGCGGATCCGCAGCGCAGGTGAAGCAGGCGTTAAAGCGAAGCTGTAAGGTTTTCCAGAAAAAATGAGCGAACATGTGTACATAATGGCTTTCAACCCTCCGAATTCGAATATCGTATCGAAATTGAGCGAAAGAAAGCGCAAATATATTTTATTTCGACGAAAAGTGCAGCAGCGGACACGCCCAGCTCGCGCGTCTCGTTTCCGCCTGTGATTGGTCGGGCGCCTCGTGACGTCAACTCTAGTCACCGACCGCTGCCGCTACACATGAAGCGCGGTGCCAGGTAGTTTGGTGCTGTAATGGAAAATTAAGAGGTAATGGAAAATTTAGAGAGACTGCGTTTTTCTGAGGAGTTCGGCGTTACTCCCTACATGTACGAGCCGATTGCGAAGAGCCGGCCTCTCGAAGAAGCAAACGATGCTGGTGCGAGCAGTGCTTTCGACGCGAACGAAAGCAAAGTCTTGGGATCTCCTCGCGTTGGAAATGCTCTTTGGTGAGTATGTTTTTTGCAAAGCGATCTAGTGACCTCGCCGATCTTTCGCCGATATGGTGAGGTCGTTTCCGGTCAAACAACTGTAGTGTTGTGTTCCTGCATGCCTCCTCGTGGAACGTAAGCGGGGATGCGATCGTCGGCATTTGTGCGCTGTCCAAAGCTGTCGGCAATCTACAAAGACGGTTTAAACGCGTGAAAAGCTTCCCGGTTCATGCAGTACGTGTAGTGACCTTCATCTGTGCGCCATCCGCACACTACTCGTTCCGTCGGCCGCTGGTGCTCGTGCAACCGTAGGCTGCACAGAAAGGCGGCATGATCGGCCCACCACTTCAGTTGATGCTGCGCACGTTGACTACCACTCTACATACACGCAGACGCACTAACAAAGGAATGCAGGGTCGATCGAAGCAGATTACGATGGCACGCACGCAGAAACAAGCACGATCAGGCACGGTCGCGCAGGCTGCGAAGGAACAAAACACTAGAGTTGACGTCACAACACCGCGGTTTCCGGTCTCCGCTCGCATCGTCAGCGTCAGCAGCAGCGCGCGGCATTCGACGGGGGGCGGAGCTACAGCGCAATTTTAACCGACGATTACGTCGCTCCTAATTGAAAAAAAACCCAAATTTTGCCTACATGGTTTATAGGGTTCTCGCATCCGTATATGAGCGTCTTATTGAATTCGACAGACTCTTCAGCTTCCCTTTAAGCACTCCCCATATCTGCAGCTCACGCGAGTGTATACGGACGAGACGTTCATTTGAGGGATCGCCAGTCGTTTGTGCGCAGGCGCGAGTAAGAGCGGTTGGGAGAGAGAAAATCTGGGGGCTTTTGCTCCTTGAATATTGGCGGCGAGAACTTAAGGAGTCGCCATCTGTCGGAAGCGCCGCCCTCGCGTAGTATGAAGGATCACGCGCGGTCGCCGCGATGGAGTCTCCCGAACCGGCTTCTTACCTGAAAGGTCGGCAATCGCTGAGCACAAACTATGTGAAATATGTTCTTACAGTGGGCGGTCTGTGCAACCAAAGGGCGCATAACAGAACGAAGCCTCAATGCATGCGGCGATCACACGGGTTTGCGGTGACCGACTGCGCGTCTGTTTGCATGTCCGCGCAAAAATGTTTCGCTTTCACTGAGAGTGTTTTCGCACCGTACTGTGAGCTTTAGGCCGCAGCATATGAGCATTAACAGTCCACAAGCAATCATTATTGCGTGGACGTTATCAGAACTGTTCAAACACAATTTCGTTTTAACAAGGGACCTCGACGCCTACGGCGACTGTGATGTGCCGTCGCGACAATTCAGTATTTTTTTCTTCTATATTCTTGGACGTTTCAATATTATGTGTAAAGTTGCTTCGCACTGTATACTGTCAGCGGCCTATTTCGCACTGCTTCTTTTTCGTAATCCAGTGCGTTAATTCGTAACACAAACATGACCATATGCCGTGCTTTTCTTTAATATGCGTCTTACCGCTCCCTTTCGTTCCAGTGAACTTGCAAGTGTCTAGAATCAACAAGTTCATAGACCAAACCGTCCTGACATTAGGCGGACAGCGGGCGCGGGCGAGTGTCTCAGTGCGCGTTTTCTGCCACTCGCCGAACATCGCGCAGTCCCGGCGCCATAGCAGAAATCTTCCTCGCGTGTGTGCTTGCTGCATAACCGAGTTGTAGCCGATGGCTGTCTGCCGGTTCTAAGTTTCGCCAGCCATGCTTCACGCAGCTCCTTGCCCTAGCTGCGGTACGTGTGAATGAGGCTTACACCGGGGCTCTGTTGCGTACGTCCGGCACAGCGGCACTGAGCATTAGCCTACCATGCTGCACGCCTCCAAAGGCAGCCACTACCTATTATAGTAGTTTAAGATGTTGTCAAGTTGACACCGAAGGCGGTAAAGCCTCACCACGTAATCTGAACTGCGGCGCAGGTGGGACATTAAGCTTTCGTTTTCAGCTCGCTTCGGCGCTTCCATAGCAGACGACGCGGCCGCTGTGTCACGGCCGCGTCGTCGCGGCTCCCTCATGTCACGTCACGCCGACGGTGGCGCCAGCTTTTCCAGTGTTTTCCAGTGTCCGCCATGACTTACTTAGCACGAGCGCCGCAGGTTCGAGAAAGTCCGTCCGACACAACGGTCGCCAAATCGGGCGTCAGTGCCCATTGCTTCATTTATTTTACCGCGCTGGCAGCCAACGTCCCAGCCACGATGAACAAACTCGACCCCACTCCGCAATACCGGCACGTCTAGGGAAAACGCCTACAACACGCGCTAAGAAACCTCCTCCGTAGTGCCTAGACAGAGTCATATATTCAAGGAGCAAAAGCCCCCAGATTTTCTTTCTCGCGCCCGCTCTTACTTGCGCCTGCGCACAAACGGCTAGCGATCCCTCAAATGAACGTCTCGTCCGTTAATCCCACTCGACGAGGCATGGAGGAAGGAAACTGAGGAGAGGCCCTACCCCCTCCACGCGCTAGGAGAAAAGTGTGGAGGTAATGACGCAAAGGTTCTCCTTTTTTTTTTTGCTGTTTTTTTTTCTTTGTTGCAGCGGCCACGCCTTTCGGGCCACAATGGCGGTTTCGTTTTTGTTCTGTGTGCTTACACGTTTTCCTCCGTAGGTTTCATACAGTGGCAAAGGCGCCGTGCGGGCAGGTTTGCGTTGGTCTCCGTGTTTTGTTGCGCTGCGTTATCTGGACCGTGCTCTACCGGATGTTGATGTGGCCAAGTGGGACAGGAGGAACTGACGTTCGTAAAATGAACGCGCATGCAGCGCTGTACGCAATGTACCGCGCCACGGCAATGGCAACGAACGAAGGAATATCCGCGGAAAATTTTGCCCTCTTCGGCGGGATCATGCTAACGTGCTAACGATTGTTTAGTATTTTTATTCTTTATTTATTCTTTATTCAAGAATTACCCCGCATTGCCCGAAAGCGTTATAGCAGGGGGGTTACAGCAGGGAAAAAAACAAATCTTCATTCGTACAGCACACTTGCTCTTCACACAGCTGATTCCACTCCACAATAGTTCTGACAAAAAAGGAATCCGCAAACAAGAACGTCCTGGCACGGTATTCGCGGATTTTAAGTGAATGGTCATTACGCCTAGAAATATAATGTGGTTCTTTCAAGTAGCTTTTACTACTAATTCCAGTCTTATTATTAAATATGAGGTATAAAAACTTCAGTCTCAACTTTTTCCGTCTAGAAGAAAGCAGTTCCCAATTCAATTCAAGTTTCATTTTAGTACAACTTTCTCTCCGCCCATACCGCCCCAGGACGAACCTAGCAGCTCGGTTTTGAATTCTTTCCAGCTTATCAATCAAGTTCTTTTGCGCGGGGTCCCAGACGGCACAGGCGTATTCCAAGATTGGTCTAACACATGTTAGGTAAGCAGTTTTCTTCAAGTTCGGCTGTGAACATTTCAAGTTCCTCTGAATAAAATTGAGTGCCCTACCAGCTTTTACAATGACGTCATCCACATGAGCAGACCATGAGCAGTCGGATGATAGCGTCACACCTAGATATTTGTATTGCTGCGGAGCACGCGGGTCCGAGCAGTACGGTTGCGCGCAGCGCGGTGTGGTTTCGCGAGAAATGTAAACGAGAGAGGAGAGCTGGCCCGATAGGCGGAGCAACGCCATGAGCAACGCCAACTTCCGGCTTCAGTTTAGCTTCACAAAGAGTGACGTCAGGGCCTCTCCTGAGTTTCCTTCCTGCGTGCGACGAGGTGAGCAACCATGGAGGAAGGAGAGGAACTCTTTTTTTTTTTACAGGATGTGACGTCACATTGTTGCTTCTTTTTGCTTTTTGAAATAGCTACTCTCGAACGTAGATTAGTCATTGTCTTCGTGTCGCCTGCAAGACGTTCTGCGCGCGCTTTTGCGCGTGTCGAAGGGGCCCAAACGTGCGCGATATTCATGCGAGCGCAGTTTGACATGTGCAGTCGTGGGCTTGAACTCTGTGACATTTGCTTTCGCCGTATGTGAATTAACTGTTTGCCGACACGTAAACCGCCGCTGTACTTAAGTGAATACCTTGTTTTTTTTTTCGGTCCTGAAATAAAAATGGCGCGTCGCTTCGTTGGCGACTTCAATCGAATGCGGTTGCTGCGCATAGCAGGCGATTTAATTGCGCAATACGTGCTGCAATGTCGGTGTGAACAAAGACAAACTTATCCTTTGAGCCTTACTTGCGTCAGTCAGTCGTTTACCAAATGCGTCACTGTTATCCACTGCACGTTTCTTGATATGCACTAACGATCTGCTTCAAATATCGACGAAGCGTCTATTCATCGTGCAGCTTATTCTATGCTTTATTGTTTCTTTTTCAGTGCGCCTTTTTTTTTCTTACGACTCGCGGTGGGAAGCAGGGTTACGGCCGTGAAAGTTTTCCTTTCGAGCAAACCTTCTCAATTTGCAGTTTTCGCTCATGTTCACGGGATAGAAAATTGCAATGTTATATTCGCCGCTATATTTTTTGATTCCCTGTGACCTAGATTTAAGCTCCCTCAGGTTGTATTAACGCGCAGAGGCTTTTAGCAAAAATAGTTGTCACCTGAAAAAATCAATGCAGTGCGCCAGTTCTTTTGGAATTGTGATATTTGTGAAATTGATTAAATTTTACCCTAGTCATGCTAAAATACTTACCGGTCAGACGCTTGAACTTCTGAAGAAGTATTTGCAAACTTTTTCTTCCAATTCACCATTGTAACTGTCGCCTCTCGGAAGTATGAGTGTGGTTTTTGCAAAGGCAAGCGCAGAAGCGTTGCGGAAAAAGGAGGCGTGGACAGGAGAGACGCTCAGTAACAACTAAGCATATTTTCATAGACAAACCACCAGGAACGTTATTGCGCATGCGCTGGCATCGAGAATTGTTAAAAAATGTTTTAATTTTTTTAATATAATATTCGCCTAACAACGGGGCATGCATCACTAGCTCACTAATGACAGCTATAGTGTAGGTGATAGCAACAACGGCGCGTTCAAGTGGCCTGATAGAAGTCATTCAAAAAAAAAACTTCGGAGGGAGGGGGACTGCTGCCTCACCTCTACCATTGTTAACTTTGACAGTAATATTCACATATAGAAAAAGGGTATATGTATTGAATAACGTGTGACACCCATTATGTTTGAAATTTTCTTAGCCAAATTTGGCTGTTTGCTTCAGCAAGAATTGAACCAGGACATTGGTCTTAATGTTCATAAATATGTGGATGATTTTCTTGTCTCTTTATATGTTCCGCATAATGACATTAGTACTGCAGTAGCTGAGCGAATGTTCCTTTGTTTTAAACAATGCTCGCTCTGGTCATCTTTCACAATGGAAGTTTCTGACAATGACCCGGCCATTCTATTTTTTAGAGTTAGCACTCTATTTTAACTGCGACAAACACCTTTGTTGGGCATATTTGCCACGTTCTAAGGCGATTTTACCTTTTGACTCCTCTCACACCAAACTCGTAAAACGGGATGTAGCTTCGTCGTGCCTCAAGTCATCCCTGACCAAGTCTTGTGCACACAGGGTCGGTCACAGTTTTGACCTACAAGTGTCTCGTCTGAAAGCCTCGGGATTCCCTTCGAGTGTGCTAGTCGCAGTGGGTTCAACTCTTTTAAAGAAGCTCCAGACTCCACCCGATCCTATTCCATGCCAGCTGCCAAATAAGTTTGTCGTGATGCCATATGTCCACACGATTTCATGTGAAATTTAATAAGAGGTACAAATTGAAGGTCATACAGGTCTACGCCCCTACATCCTGTCATGATGACCAAGAAGTCGAAAGCTTCTATGAAGACTTGGAATCGGCAATCGGTAAAGTCAAAACAAAATACGCCGTACTGATGGGCGACTTCAATGCCAGGGTAGGCAAGAAGCAGGCTGGAGACAAGTCAGTGGGGGAATATGGCATAGGCTCTAGGAATAGCAGGCGAGAGTTATTAGTAGAGTTTGCGGAACAGAATAATATGCCGATAATGAATACCTTCTTCCGCAAGCGGGATAGTCGAAAGTGGACGTGGAGGAGCCCGAATGGCGAGACTAGAAATGAAATAGACTTTATGCTCTGCGCTAACCCTGGCATCATACAAGACGTGGACGTGCTCGGCAAGGTGTGCTGTAGTGACCATAGCATGGTAAGAACTCGAATTAGCCTAGACTTGAGGAGGGAACGGAAGAAACTGGTACATAAGCCGATCAATGAGTTAGCGGTAAGAGGTAAAATAGAGTAATTCCGGATCAAGCTACAGAACAGATATTCGGCCTTAACTCAGGAAGAGGACCTTAGTGTTCGAGATATAAACGACATTCTTATGGGCATCATTAAGGAGTGTGCAACAGAAGTCGGTGGTCACTCCGCTAGACAGCATGCCAGTAAGCTATCGCAGGAGACGAAAGATTTGTTCAAAAAACGCCAATGTATGAAAGCCTCTAACCCTACAGCTAGAATACAACTGGCACAACTTTCCAAGTTAATCAACAAGCTTAAGACAGCTGACATAAGGAAGTATAATATGGATAGAATTTAACAAGCGCTCAGGAACGGATGAAGCCTAAAAGCAGTGAAGAAGAAACTAGGAATAGGCAAGAATCAGATGTGAGCGTTAAGAGACAAAGCCGGCAATATCGTTACTCATATGGACGAGATAGTTCAAGTTGCTGAGGAGTTCTATAGAGATTTATACAGTACCAGTGGCACCCACGACGATAGTGGAAGAGAGATTAGCCTAGAGGAATTCGAAATCCCACAGGTAACGCCAGAAGAAGTAAAGAAAGCCTTAGGAGCTATGCAAAGGGGGAAGGCAGCTGGGGAGGATCAGGTAACAGCAGATTTGTTGAAGGATGGTGGTCAGATTGTTCTAGAGAAACTGGCCACCCTGTATACGCAATGCCTCATAACCTCGAGCGTACCGGAATCTTGGAAGAACGCTAACATAATCCTAATCCATAAGAAAGGGGACGCCACAGACTTGAAAAATTATAGACCGATCAGCTTACTGTCCGTTGCCTACAAAGTATTTACTAAGGTAATCGCAAATAGAATCAGGAACACCTTAGACTTCTGTCAACCAAAGGACCAGGCAGGATTCCGTAAAGGCTACTCAACAATAGACCATATTCACACTGTCAATCAAGTGATAGAGAAATGTGCAGAATATAACCAACCCTTATATATAGCTTTCATTGATTACGAGAAAGCGTTTGATTCAGTCGAAACCTCAGCAGTCATGGAGGCATTACGGAATCAGGGTGTAGATGAGCCTTATGTAAAAATACTGAAAGATATCTATAGCGGCTCCACAGCCACCGTAGTCCTCCATAAAGAAAGCAAAAAAATCCCAATAAAGAAAGGCGTCAGGCAGGGAGATACGATCTCTCCAATGCTATTCACAGCGTGTTTACAGGAGGTATTTAGAGACCTGGATTGGGAAGAATTGGGGATAAGAGTTAATGGAGAATACCTTAGTAAATTGCGACTCGCTGATGATATTGCCTTGCTTAGTAACTCAAGGGACCAATTGCAATGCATGCTCACTGACATGGAGAGGCAAAGCAGAAGGGTGGGTCTAAAAATTAATCGGCAGAAAACTAAAGTAATGTTTAACAGTGTCGGAAGAGAACAGCAGTTTACGATAGGTAGCGAGGCACTGGAAGTGGTAAGGGAATACATCTACTTAGGGCAGGTAGTGACCGCGGATCCGGATCATGAAACTGAAATAATCAGAAGAGTAAGAATGGGCTGGGGTGCATTTGGCAAGCATTCTCAGATCATGAACAGCAGGTTGCCATTATCCCTCAAGAGAAAAGTGTATAACAGCTGTGTCTTACCAGTACTCACGTACGGGGCAGAAACCTGGAGGCTTACGAAAAGGGTTCTACTTAAATTGAGGACGACGCAACGAGCTATGGAAAGAAGTAATGATGGGTGTAACGTTAAGGGATAAGAAAAGAGCAAATTGGGTGAGGGAACGAACGCGAGTTAATGATATCTAAGTTGAAATCAAGAAAATGAAATGGGGGCATGGGCAGGACATGTAACGAGGAGGGAAAATAACCGATGGTCATTAAGGGTTACGGACTGGATTCCAAGGGAACGGAAGCGTAGCAGGGGGCGGCAGAAAGTTAGGTGGGCGTATGAGATTAAGAAGTTTGCAGGGACAACATGGCCACAATTAGTACATGACCTGGGTAGTTGGAGAAGTATGGGAGAGGCTTTTGCCCTGCAGTGGGCGCAACCAGGATTATTATTATTATTATTATTATTATTATTATTATTATTATTATTATTATTATTATTATTATTATTATTATTATTATTATTATTATTATTATTATATATGTTTCCACTTCATTTCGCCTGCTGGCACCTTGAAGGAGATCGCCAGACAAGCCGCTGAGATTAGATTGTTAAAGACTTCCCGGTCTCCTCAATTCAGTCTGAGTACATATGTAATATATATTTCCCTAACACTGTTGGTCCATATTAACGTCCAATAATTGCCTTGTTTCCTTTTCTCGGAAAGTCGGTTGGTTCACCTGGGGCTGGTGCAGCTTTTAAAGGAAACACGCTTATTCCAGTCAGGAGTTTTCACTTTTTCAATGAGTGCATTTAGAATATTTGATAATTTTTCTCTTACATGTATGTGTTTGCTATATATGTCTACGTACCCTTAGATTTACCTAGAAGTGCATTGGTCATATGCATCTCCTTCACACCACGCAGTCAATAAACATGGTTTATTTCTCTATAGTATTGTTTTCTTTCATCATTGTCCCTGATCGATATTCCACAAGCAATAAGAGCGCGTAATATGACCCGATATCAATAAAATTTTATTGCAGATTTTCCGTCTGTCCGGTACACTGGGCGGCAGGTACATAATGGACAAGCTGGGCCTAAATCCCACAATCTCCTCGGTGGGACGAACCCCCTGCCATAAATAGCAAAACGACAACTGATCAC
The DNA here is from genome assembly GCF_050947875.1 of Dermacentor variabilis. Taxonomy (NCBI): domain Eukaryota; kingdom Metazoa; phylum Arthropoda; class Arachnida; order Ixodida; family Ixodidae; genus Dermacentor; species Dermacentor variabilis. The sequence continues at coordinate 129,270,789 of NC_134571.1, forward strand.
TAAACCTATTCCTAAAGACATGCTCCCAGGAAGGCACGACAGTCGTCGTATACGGCCAGCGCAAAGCAGTTGTGGGATAAGTATAAGGACGACCACTCCGTTGCATATGTGGATGCGGCCGGCGCAGGGTAACCGAAAATACGTTGCGAGCGTAGTGACCGAGAGCGGCCCCATTTTAAACGCGGCCACGGTCGAGGCCTTCTCCGCACTTGACGCGGAGGAGACTGCGATCGCTCTAGCCATCACGAATGACTTCGTTCATACAACCATGAGCGATTCAAAAAGCGCGAACTTAAATTACAGTAAAGGCGCTGTTAACAAAAGTATGCAATAAATCTTAAACAATTATTGCCACACTTTCTATCAAGCGGACAGACTTATCAATCTAGTATACATGGCTCCCCACCCACTCCGGAAATCCTGGGAACGAGGAAGCGCGCCGCATAGCACGAGGGTTAACAAGCCGGGAGGCGCGCCACGCTGACTCGGATTCTCCGGGTGCGGCGGTGACCACATATAACGAATTCACAAACTTGTATAAAGAAATGAGGCGCACTTATCCGGCGACTCATCGGGACCTTGCCAGAGCGCAGGCCATCGTCCTCCGCCAGCTTCCGACAGACTCTTTTCTCAGCCTACATATACTGGCGATTATCACCAATGGGGAATTTAACCCCATGTGTCAAAATTGTAACCTCAACTGAATTGGCAACACAAGACCACATACTCTGGGGAGGGTTCATCTCCCCTAAAAACGCTCTTGCCAGCCCGCTCTAAACTTACCTGGGATGCCTTACTTAGGACTGCTACCGAGCTCGGGGGACAACTGAAAATCGTCACTTCGGCCGAGGGAGTCGCCCACAGCGGGGGCCACCCTGAGATCCCGCCATGATATTCAATAATGATGTTGTAACCACCTTTCGTAGCTTCATGTTACAGATAGGTGGCTTCTAGCTGTGACGAAAATTAGTTACTTTTAAAAAACAGTGTTAAAAGTAGCAGTTCACCTGGCTAAAACTACAATTGGTACCGGCCGGCAAGAATCGCTGGCGCACCAAAGCAAGTAAAGCCATAAAGAATTTTACTACACACACTTTCTGCGGGAAAAAATTGGAGGACGCTTAAGCTCCGCCTTCAAGAGTGGAACGTGATAGCGTAATCGCACCCCGTTGGCACCGCCCACTCATTCGCTCGGCATGCTCTTGAGTCACACAAAGCCGAAACGTGCGCCTGAGCAAGCGGAACGAACCGAAGAACTCGGTGTCTCGGAGGGAGAAACGATCTGCGCGAGCCAAACGTCGTGATCGGCACGGACAGCCGGGCCGCGACGCGCCATGAAGGCAGACGCGATCATGGCGCTGACGCCTCGATGGGATCGTCCTCTAGAAGCGGGCGAGTGGCGCGCCAGCTGTCGGGGCAGCGCCGTACATTGCGAGGAGGGGATCTTCTGCGTTTGCCGCAAGATGGCTCTGCGCGCGCGCCAAGCGCAGATGAAATGTAGCGGAAACGTACTTCGCTACGCGTTTAACTGCGACTTTTGTAATTTACATGCTCATAATTACCGATATACACCGCAGTATAACTTTCTACGGCACGTTTTTAAGGCAACACCGCATTCACTAGAGGCGCTTTTGTCCCGCTTTGAAGCAGCGAGGAAAAAGAAACTCATGGCTGAGTGGGAGCGTCTCCGTCTCCCACTCCGGAGACCGTGGTTCGATTCCCACCCAGCCCACCTTGCAAGTTGTTTTTATTTATGAATTGCCTTCCGCCATTTTTCGGTCACGGCCGACGACACCGGCTTGTCTGCGACACGAGCTCCTTAACGCAGTCGCGTTAAAACCGGGTGTCCGCCAGCGTCCGCGCAACGAACGCGCGATAGTGTTGGGCTGCTGAGCACGAGGTCGCGGAATCGAATCCTGGCCACGGCGGCCGCATTTCGATGGGGGCGAAATGCGAAAACACCCGAGTACTTAGATTTAGGTGCACGTTAAGAACCCCAGGTGGTAGAAATTTCCCGCTACGGCGTGCCTCATAATCAGAAAGTGGTTTTGGCACGTAAAACCCCATAATTTTTTTCTATATGTATGGTCCAAGTGGGCAGTAGAAGATGATTCGAACGGGGCTAGATAGTATATTTAATTCATTGCCGTAAATCCCCAGCGTGAGAAATATCAATTATCACTCTACGCAGTGTTTTTCTTTTCGTTCTGTTTTAGTCAAGCAGCTACGTATTACGTGAAATTTGTTATTGTTTCATGGTAGTTCTTGAACGTTGCATGTTAGTGCAGTAATAAGCTCTATATATACAGGAAAAACGATGCTCGTCCAAAGTGAAGATGGCAAGGCAATTGCTCACCAAAAGTCGGTGAGTGATTGCCTTGCTAATGCAAGGATGATAGCTCGCCGGTTTTCATTCCATACTTCTGCGACAATATTTTTTCCTTGGAACTTTGTGCGTACGAGTAATTGCGATTATGATGTACTTTTTTTACATGCATGTGCTTTATCATCATTGTAATTCCTCTCCGTTCGTCTTAAGAGGAAGCTTTAGCTCGAGTGCTTTTATCTAAATACATGTAAAAGTAGAATTCGTTTTCCTCGGTAACCACTGCACCAAATTTGACAAGGTTTGTTACATTTAAAAGGAGAACTTAAAATTTAGTGACTGTTGGTTTCGGATTTTTCATTTAGGTCGTCAATTTTTTATTAAAAATTGGCAAACATCGAAAGTTTTCAAAGAACGAAACTATCAAGTTTACAACTCTGTAATTCAGCAACGAAAATTGATAATAGAATCCCGTGAATTTCATCTAATAGTACATCTAAAGCGGACGAAATTAATATGTTACACATGAATCTAAAAAAATTTAGTAATATGTAAATATAGCTTTTGCAGAACCCTTGTAAACAACGTAACAAATTTAGTAAGATATAAAATGACGTATTGAATTTGTCCGCTTTCAATGGTCTAATGGATTCCGTTTACAGAACCGCGATATCTGTTTTTATGCAGAGCTATGAATCTGCAAACTTCGTGCTTCTATTTTTTTCAACCTTTCACATTTGTGAAAATCTTATTAACAAAATTTAGGACCTAAATCGAAATTGCGCTTGCAACAGTCACTAGAATTTAACTTTCTCTCTCAAATGCAACGTATCTCATTAAAATCGGTCCAGGGGTTATCTCAGAAAAACGTTTTATCGTTTTACATGTATTTGAATAGGCCGCGTCGGAGTTGGGCCCGAGCTATAGCTTCCTTTTAAGTCATCACATTGTACTTTGCTCACGCATATTTTCCAGCTGTAATGAGAAAAAACACCTGCGTTTGATATACATAATAGGTGCTTGTGGTACTGTTACGCCCATTTTTATTTCTTTTTTTTTCTTTTTATTTCAGTGGTGGTTTGACAAAGAGTTCTTGCCAGTTTGTAAAGATATACATATAATTGTTCTGCTGACTTCCTGTTCTGATGTATAGTGCTTGAATTTGTTAGGCCAAGGAGTTTGCTTTGTACTTCATGACTGCCGTGCGCGACCCGTATAAATCGATTTTGTGTGCTCATTAGTGGAATTACATTTCTTTATTTTTTTTTAAAGTCACACGGCATGTAAGGTGCACAGTCCTCCTCAGAAATTTGGCCACACACGCATTCGTTCTTGCATTCACAGAAACTTACGTACAAGTTTTCATATTGCACAAATATTGCCATCGAATGTCTGTTTAAATATTGCGCCGTTATACTTCTTCGACACCAATATCACCTGGATTATTACCAGCACCGCAATCAAGGTGGCAATTAAAACCATAAACTTTAATTCACCTCTTCGGTTATGGGCCGGCAGGTCGTTCTGATTGTTCCCACTCAAAGGCGAATTGCAGTCACAACTTCAGCTTCCCACGAGGAAAATGCGTGGTTTCAAGTTTTTTCCAGAGTCCAGTGTGCCTCCAAGCGGCAGCATTCGCTAACTCAGAGTCGAGCTGCTTTAGAGTAAATTCAAAAAGAAAGAGGGATAGTAGGAGAAAAATGACATGTTTATTTTATGAATCAAGCTTAGGAAAGGCATGCCTCATTTAATGCCTTGAGCTCGGACCGCTTCTTGGGCACGCAATCATGAGCAGCCGAGGCTGGTCCTGGAGGTTGGAGCTGGCAATATTTTGTCTGACTCTTCTAGAAAAAATGACTCCGGTACAGAGAGCCGTGAACGAAGAACGAGGCTCAGTAAATAGCAACAACGTCATGAGTAAATAAGAAAAGAAATACCTCGGTTCATTGTAACAAAAGTGGTGTCCTAATCGACGTCCACGTCTCAGTTGGAACTCTCACTAGAATTCTTTACGCAGATCTTGAGGCCGCTGTTGTGCCATGGTTGTGCTGGTTGCGTGCAGCCATGCATGCAGCCGGGGCACGTGAGCGGGGATAACTTTGGAACTTGAAATACGTGGTGAAATTGCGACACTATTTACACGATCTATACATAGTATGCACGTGACGTCACATCCGCTGCTGTCGTCTGCTTTCGCCATCTTTGGGTACCTTATCAACAGGCGCGCGCATAGCCCTATACGCCCTATAGTTTCCCCAAGATGGCGTTGCCGTAAACCAGAAGTCTCGGAGTATCGTTGACTGACGTACGTGCATACTATGTATAGGGCACCTGCAGAACATCATCAAACGTGTTTGCTATGTTTATGGCGACTTTTCGCTCACAAAAAATTTCGGTCCGGCTATTTTGGGTTACATTTTGAGATTATTTGGCCATTTTTTGTTGGAGCCATCTGGCAACCCTGCTAGTACACGCTAGTGGCAGCGGGTTTTTTCGGTTTCGAGAATGTCTACGTGCACTGTATCTTTATTCCTGGCATTGTCTCTAGTTTTAAGCGCTGCTCGTGGAACTATATCTCCATCGGACAAAAAGAAATCATCTAAGGTAAGTGCTTACACATTGAATCTTTTGAGCGGCCCAGCTGAAGCGCCGTTTTGCGACTGCAACGATATGTCTGCGTGGCACTGATAATCCTTTCGTTTCGTGCACCTATATTGCAGACCGTAGAGCCGTTAGACCCCGGCTCTGAAGACGTTTTCGAGCGTGATTTAGTGAAGGAAGCTTTCAAAGTCAGCGATGTGTTGAAGCATCACCGCTCCTACTGCAACACGAAAACTAAAGCTAGGCGGTTCGCTGGTTCAGTGCTTGGCTACGTTACGCCTGTGAGTATCAAACAAATCAGCTGTTCGCTGCACCTCTTTTATGAATTAACAAAAAATGCGGTGAGATACGCCGGTTGTGCTGCTCATGACTGTGCTTCTTAATCTGCAGTGGAACAACCGTGGTTACGACATCGCTAAAATATTCGGCTCCAAGTTCAGCTATGTTTCTCCAGTTTGGCTGCAGCTCGAGCTTTCGCAAGAGACGTCGACAGGCTTTGCGGTCGCCGGACAGCATGACGTTGACGTCGGTTGGATTCAAGACGTAAAATCTGCTGGAGAAGCAGTGAAGATGGGTGAGTAACCCAATCAAAGAAGAAATCGGTGCAGAGTCATAAACGAGGTTCGTTCTTGTTCAGTCAAAGCAGTTGTGTATTTGGAGCTTAAATCGGTTGTTTTGAATTGCATGTTTAAATGAGAACACTTTGCCACACTTTGTAATCTGTTTCTGGGAATTGATTTCTCGCTCTCTCAGTTCCTCGGATTTTGTTCGAAAAATGGACACCCCAACTGCTTACGAAAGTAGCCGCATCAAAGAAGAAGATGAGTGCGATGGCAAAGACATTGGTAGATGTAGCCGAAAAGAGTGGCTTTGATGGATACGTCCTGGAATTGTGGTCACAGTTCGGTGGACACATGACCGCGTAAGTCTGTCGCTGTTTCACTTTGCCTCATCATCAGCTCTGGCTCATCTCCTTGTGACGAAAAAAAATGAAAGGGAAAGAAAGCTTCTTAACTGTATTGGCTGTAATGTTACTGTGTGCGAAGGACAGACATGCATCGTTGACCTAAACCATAGCTAGAATACTTACCTCCAGTATGGAAGGGTTGTGGAAACTTCTGCCCACTTAGCCAGCACAACAGCAACAGCGAAATCAGGACTGTGAAAGGGGAAGGAGAACCCATAGCAAGCCAAGACAAGCTAGAGAAGGGCTTGGATTGCGAACATCCCCACAGGGTGGCAAATAGTACCTTTTGAAGCCAGTCCTGGCATAAATTCTGCAGTCCTGGAAGCGGACGTAATTGAAATGGATATCGGAGAGTTATTGAGTGATGAACAGCCTTTCTTACCTATAATGTAAAACTGTGTTAGTACACTGGTATTCACAACTCTAGCAGTCTTTGCCATCACTACACAATGTACAGCATGGTTTATTCAAAGCACAAGTGCAGCCATTTTTTTGCATACAAAGGACTTTTCGGAGCTTGTGTGGCCATGCACCATCAGGGAAAAGGTCAACAAGATATTCTTTTGGGCAGTTGCTGACTCCATTCTTCCAAAACTTGCAGTCAGAAACATGCATTGCCCATGGCAATGGCCGAATGACAAAAGAAGGTTTTTAAAGTGGAGCTTTCAACGCAAACCTTTGATGACTGCTGCTGGGTGCTGCTACTGATGTCTTGCCGAATAGCCAATGCAAAAAAAAAAAGATAATAAAAGAAGTATGTGCCTAAAGGTGAGATTGAACCTCTGTCTTCTTGCACAGAAGCCCAATGCTTTAACTATTCAGCCACAAGTGCAAGCATACTTCTCTTGTCCCGATGCCAGGTAGTTCTTTCAGACGATTCCCGCATGCATCGTGTCACGCTGCGCGTCCATCCGAGAGCACGTTACCGCAAAGGCACATGCACACACATTCCAGTTTTTGTTTGGCCACAGATGCTGGAATTAAAGAGGCGAATAACACTCTCTTGGCAGTACACCTCTTCTCACCATTCTTCCCTCGATAAATGTCACCTTCATCATTGTGACATCATTCTGTTGATGTCTCACAGTGTATATTTACATTTTGGAATAGCTTGTGTGTGCTGGAGTCCATACATATAGACATTGTATAACGGTAAAGTTGTGATCTATGTGTTGTACAAACATAAACATTAAACACCTCCAATGTATCGACACATGAGGCTGTAATCTGCAGGAATTAGAGTACATCATAAGGTGAATTGGCACACCTTTTGACCTTACTCCCCTAGCCAAGGCACAGGAATTCTTCAGCACTTCTTTAAGGCTTATGGGGACCTTTGTGGCAGGAACATTTGATAAACTTTGAAAAAGAAAGGTGCATTATGTATTATGACTATGGTTATCTGTTGTCCTTTCTAGTGTGAACATTGTGAAATTGTTGGCACATGTTGTAGTATTAGAAAAACTTTGTTTTGTTGGTAAATGTCAAATTCTTTATGCATCATTGCAGCTAAAAAGTGTTTCACATTCTCTCATTATAGTGAAATGACGAAGCTTGTTCAGCATCTGGCCAAGGAGCTGCAGACTGAAAATTTGCATCTGATTCTTGTCATTCCCCCTGCAGTGTACCAAGGGTGAGGGCATATTCTTTAAATTCTATACTCCTGCTCACATGTTCATTGCTATGATACTTTTATTACAAGTCATTACTCATGCTCATTGTTTTTGTGCTTTTCAGGGACATACCAGGGATGTTTTCGAAGAAGGACTTTGACAACTTAGTGAGCCACGTGACTGCATTTAGCCTGATGACCTATGACTACTCTAGCCCACAAAGGTATAAACATTACATTCCATCTCGATGAAGCACATGAGCAGCTTCGTTGCTGAAGTGCCAAGAAAGGAGCATTGCATGCAAAATGTTTCTAATGTATGATGTCAGACTGCCAAATTTGGTTCAAAATACTTGCTCAGCCTCTGTGTAGGGTTACCACTCAACTCAGCTGAGATTTCACATTTGAAAGCATTTGTTGCTACCTGTGCAGCATTTTTAGCATGTTAATTTATTATGTTTAGAGTGTCTATGATCTGCCTTATTTTTGTACTGCTATTTCATCACATCTACAGTGAGGGCCAAAAACTGCAGTTCCTAGGCAAGCAATTTACCAAGAGTGTCTTTCTTTGCACACCAGAGGCCATTTTTAGAGCAGAATGTATCTTTATTTTATTGAGTGAGTCAACTATAAAACTGATTCTGGAAATGTTGTAGGATGGATTTGGTTCATTCATAGGGGGCTAGCAGGACCGGTTCACAGTATGTAGGCATTGAGGCACCCCGAGTGCAAAGTGCACCTTGGCTGAGTGGGTTAGTGAATGAAATGTTACGCAATGGAAATTTACGTTCCAGACCTGGGCCGACAAGTCCTATCGAATGGGTACGCAAGTGCGTGGAGCTGCTGGCTCCTGAAAAAGATGATCAGCGTGCAAAGATACTTCTCGGCCTCAACTTTTATGGTTATTCATACACAAGTGTTGGTGGTGGACCAATCCTAGGAAGCCAGTGAGTATCATGCTACATGAGCTAATTGAACGTGGGATGTAGTCATTGTGCTGCCGTGTTTCGGTTTTATAGCTTTGTCGTTCTGTTAGGCATGACGGAAGGCCCATAGGTTGGCATACTCACCCATGTGCACTGACTCATACTCACGGGCATTTCTTGGGCACGCTGTGCAGGGACGTCTGTGTCAGCATGCGTTTGGTGTGTTGTGACACCACGTACCCGAGCACATGAGGGTTGGACCCTCCCGCATGTAGCCATGCATGGCTTACCCGTGTTTGGGGAAAGTGGTATCCTGGAGGCTCAGCCGATGCTGGGTGTGCGGACCTTTAAGGCCCGCCAGCGGAGGCAACACACCTCTTTGACCTCTGCTTCACACAGACGGCACCTCCAAGCTGACCCACCTGAAAGAAATCATCATCATCATGGGTAGTAACCATCATCACCATGGGTAGCTACCATCTGAGTTAACCAGGCAGCCAGCAGATGGCAGGGCGAAGTCGAATTTGTCGACAACTTGAAGCAAAGGCAAGAGCTTGACATAATAGTTATGCAGAAACCCGCAAGGTGGAGAGAAGTAATTAATAAATGGAAAATCAGACATCCACCTGTTCGTAGCAGTTGCTACAAAGGAAACCCATACGAGTTCCTCAAAAGAAAAGCCTCGCAGTTGAAGAAAAATTTTTCCTTGTCCGAGATGAATTTCTCGCCTGCACTAGTGTTGCTTTCAAACAGGTGAAATAGGTGCCACTACTTCAACGACACATATGTGATGATGTGGCAGTGCCAGACATCTCAAATTTGTGACAAATACATATTAAACTGGAGGTATACAACTCGGAACTAGCTAAGGCCAGAATAAACTTCTCTTGAAGCCACTTGGGCAGCACTTTAGTGAAAAACTTTGCATCTTTTGCTTGCTAAGCTTGTGGAAATAGTCTGTTTAGTGTCATTCACTGCTGTCCTCAGCAAGTCTTGCAATGTCACGTTGCTCCTTGATTCCTGAAGGTGGCTTTTGGTCAGTCATTCCAGAAAGCGTATGCTCACACACGCACATGTGCTTCCAAAAGGAGACACCAGTTTAAAGGCATTGTTATTGTTAGCTATGTTCTTGTATTTGCTTTTAGCAGGGTTCTTATAAAACCGAAGGAAGGGCTGCACACCTTTTAGCTCCAGTGAACAGTGCAGGCAAATGCAGCTCTAGCTGCATTATGTAGTCAGAAGTTTTTAAGCTTCACTGAGAACAGGCCACAAAACAGGGTTTACTCTGTTTCCAATCTTCGAATGGCATTAACAGCTGTTGGAATTCTGCTGAAAGGTTCTCAACACGCTCTGAAGCTTTTGTCAGCGTACGTTTATCTGTGAATTGGAAAACATGTGTTGCTAGAAATTATCGATAATGAGGTTATTTATGTTTCAGTAAAGTAGGATAGAGATAAAAATATTGCGGCTTTCACGATTGGACTGTGCAAGATGTCGCTGCGTCTGATCCTAATATTGATGTGAGTCAGCTTAGCATCGTGTCATGAAATCAGCCAGCTTAGCCATAGTTACTTCATTACAAACTCCTTAAATATGTGTCGACGAAGAGCAGCATTTTATTTCTACTCATCATCATCATCAGCCTATATTATGTCCACTGCAGGACGAAGGCCTCTCCCTGCAGTATCCGATTACCCTTGTCCTGCACCACCCGATTCCAACTAGCGCCCATGAATTTCCGAATTTCATCACCCCACTTAGTCTTCTGCCATCCTCAACTGCGCTTCCTTTCACTTGGTACCCATTCTGTAACCCTAACGGTCCAATGGTTATCTAACCCTGCACATTTCGTGACCTGCGCAGCTCCATTTTTTTCTCCTAATGTCAATTAGAATATCGGCTATATTTGTTTGCTCTCTGAGCCAAACCGCTCTCTTACCGTCGCTTAATGTCATGCCTAGCATTCTTCATTCCTTCGCTCTTTGCACTGTCCTTAACTTGTTCTCAAGCTTCTTTGTCAGTCTGCCAGCCCGGTAAAATCAGCACCAGTAAAATCCACTGATTGTACATCTTCCTTTTCAATGATAATGGTAAGCTTCCAGTAAGGAGCTGACAATGTCTGCCGTATGCGATCCAACCCATATTTATTTTTCTATGAAAGCGTTAAGCAGTGATGTTGATGATGATGATCAATGTTGTAGATACAAATCACCTTGGCCAATGCTCACTCCTGGCTTAGCCCAATGCTTGCAAATATTTCTCAAGGCAAACACACTAAATAAATGCATGTGTTCACTAGCACTACATCTGCAGTCGTTCAATCAGAACATATTGGAAATGCAAAGGTTCGTTTTAATCGCTACTGTGCAAATAATATGGTCTGGGCATTGGTAACTTGATGAATATCTTCAGCGGTTATGTGCCTTTATCTACTCCCAACAAGGAATAAGCTCATATCCTTGCCTTGACTTAAATTTTCACATCTTAAGTGGCTAGGTTAATTACTTGTGCTTCTTGGTGTATTGCGAGTCTGCTCACCTGACACGTGTGACTATGTTACAGGCTAATTCAAGAGCTTTCGAAAAGCAAGAAGCAAGTGATACACTGGGACGATGAAGCCTCGGAGCACTACTTTGAGTACAAGTGAGTTGTTGTTTTACTCTACATGCAAGTTGCTCTAGCTTACAGCCATCCTGAGGTGAGGCATTGGTTATTTTTTAATGGAATAACCATAGTGTTAATATCGCAGACACAAGAGAAGTGACACGACAGTGTCTATTGTGTTGGTGTTACGGTTATTCCTTTAAGTATGAACTGACCAGCTCAAGAGCAAGTTCTACTGAGGGAGTTGTTTTGCATGCAAAATTTCTTGAGTGTTAGGAAAGAACATTAGCATGTAGGAATTTTTAATAGCAAGAAATATTTACAGGAAGAGCTATTTTAACTCTCAATATGGGTGTTCTGCTGTCTGCTGTTGTCCACAATGGGATAAGTAATGACTGCTGTTCATAAATAGAGCTCCGCCACTCATCTGTTTTATGCTTTAGTGTTGGAAGATTTGTTAAGGTCTTAGTGTCCTTTGCTGGCCAGCTTGTCACATAAAACAGACACAAGACGTCTGTTAGGTTTGCCAAGTTTCCCTCCTTGATTGGACTGTTCAATATGTATGTGTCATGAAATGTAAGAGCAAATAGGAATCCATGTGCGGCTTTTTGCTTTCTTCTGCAACTACTTCTCCACAAAGTCCAGTGACGGGCTGTTCATATTCTTCTTGCCCGTGAAAAGGGTTACGGGGACCTTGGGCAGGTGGGATAATATACAGCCTAATATGAAACGGGATATATTAGAAAATAAAGAATATGACCAAGTAAGCAAAATTGGTCTTGTAAGCACCAATAAGGATTCCTATTGGAGTACATCTAATAATAGATATAACGAGGTAATGGGAGTAACAAGGTATACTTCTCCCCCTTAAACTTCATTATAATGATGTTTTACTGTACTTTGAGTTCATAGTCCACACTTTCAGCCTGCTGATGGCACCGGCCTCTTTTCTCCCTAATCACCAGCATCACTATGTATTTTGGTATAATGTGAGTGCTGAACTGATCATATTTGATCACAAGAAACATTGCATGAGCTTAAATGGGGATCCATAGAGATAGGGAGCGTTCGCTTGTGTGGAAGTGTATTGTGCCTTGACACATCGCAGGTGCTGTCCAATTTGTCAAGCTTCATGGATTCTAAGCACACAGTGATATAGCCAGACATTTATATCAAAATTTATTTCACCGACAACGAAACACTTTGCTTAACTTCTGACAAAAATTTTTCGTTGCTAAGGTGGGTAGCCACTTTGCATCAAATTATGCTATCACCGTTACGCTATGTTTAAAAATGATAATATTGTCACGAACAGTGGCGAAGACAAAGACATAGTGGGGCTGAGTCAGAGTCTCTCCTGGTGGATTGAAAGACCTGCTAAAACCTGTGTGCCATGTGCACTCTTGACTAGCTAAGTGCTAGCCATTTACTGTTGAGTGAATACTCCCCATAACATCTTTTTGGTGGAGGTTACGGGCTCTATTTCTCCTGGCTCTAGATCTTCGGAGCAGACGCCACGTTTCTCCCACCTCCATGGCCGAAAACAGTACGCCGTAATCGCAGCCCGTGTCCGCAGCTCAGGCAACCATGGTTCTTTCGCATCCCCTTATCCCTGGCACATTTTGCGGGACGGACAACAATGAGGTCGACGATTGACTCCTATTGTACGGGCGCGTCAGCAAGCACCACAGGTGGGATGAGACACTAATGCTTGCCAACGTCATTTTCTGCCTACGGGGCACAGCTCGTGTGTCATTAACACGCACAAACAAGAACTGACAAGTTGGGATGTATGCAAGGAGAAGATTTGCGAATTGTTTGGCCGATCAGTCGTACTACAATGACAGCCCAGCACCAACACTCAGCAAGAGCCCAGACGTCGACGGAATCGTACGTCACATATATCCAAGACGTGCTAGCCTTGTGCCGCCCCATTGACAAAGACATTCCAGAGGCGGACAAGGTTGGCCACGCGTTGAAAGGCATAGCTGACGATGCCTTCAACATACTCATGTGTAAGCACTGCAGCACGGTTGACTCCATCATAACAGAATGCCGTTAGTTAGAACAAGCAAAAAGCAGGCACATTACTCACCGCTTTACCAGACTCCCGAACACAGCTGTGACATCCTTATGCGAAGATCCTGTGACGCCCCGTTCGTTCTTGACGCCTAACAACCTAACCAGAATTGTTCGCCAGGAGCTCAAAGCCATGGCTGCAGCCACTTATCAGGCACCTGCTCACAACCATTTGGCGACAATATCCCTCATTCAAGCCCTTGTCTGTCAAGAGTTTGTGAATATGGACATTCCACAAGCCACCTGTCATGCACCTCAGCCCATTTGCACTTTGGCCCTCACACTGAACACTACACCGCCCCAATATTGCTGCTGCCCCTTCCGCTCCCCAGTTCACACCCCGCTACACAAACCTATCTGAGTGGAAGACGCCAGACGATCGACCAATCTGTTTTTCTTGCTCTCGCGTCGGCCACATTTCATGCCACTGCCGCAATCGTCGGTATTACCGACCAAGCTTCCCCGATGACAGCCGCCAAGATCATGGCCCATCTTCTAGCACATCTCTTCTCGATGACCACCTTCCGGCTCATCAACGTCACTGTCTATCTTCGCTCTCTGCACCGACGTACGCCGATATTGCCGCTCCAGGAAACTGGTCTAGCCAATCGCTGTCACCTCAGAGTCGCCAGTCGCACTCTCCTCAACGCCGTTGTTCTCCCTCCCCCGCTTACTCTGGCCATCACCCAGGAAACTAGCCAGTGCAGCTCCGGGAGGTGAGGCTGCATTGACGACAAGGACCGAAAAACCTCTATTAACCCCTACTTCAAAACGCAATTTGCTCAGTGTTCTCGTTGATGGCGTTACCGTTACTGCTCTCATTGATGCTGGCGCCCACATATCTGTTATGAGCTCTACGCTCCGACGACACCTACAGAAAGTGCTGAAACCTGCCGTCTCTCCTACTGTGCTAGTAGCTGATGGCACCCGAGCACCGCTTCTTTGTATGTGCACTGCCCGCATTACTTTTGCCAGCCACCACACTTCAGTTCTCTTCGATGTTCTCGACGCTTGCCCACATGATGTCATTCTTGGTATCGACTTCTTGATCGCCCACTCTGCCCTCATCGATTGTTTTACTGGCATTTTGCAGCTCGAACTGATGATGCCGCAACATGTAACACTCGCCTACATTCTGTGGAGTTTCTACGACTACCTGCTCAGGCTGCTACCTACGTCCTTCTGTCACCATTCCCCCAGTCCCTGATGGTGACTGTGCGGTTGGTGCCTTCACAGATCTGATCCTCTCACGCAACCTTGCACTTCCTCACACCATAATGGTTGTTGCCAACAACAGAATGTTGCTTCCAGTCCTCAACTTTTGTACTTCCACCCATATTTTTTCTCAAGGAATTTCACTAGCTGAACTGTCACCGCTGCAAGAGTGTACAGTTTCTGCATTTGCTGCTGACGATGAGACCGTGCCCCAAGCTTTCATACCGACGCCAACCAAGGCACTTCTGAACAAAATGGTATCCCCTGACCTCTTACCTTCTCAAAGTGAAGCACTCTGTGCGGTCCTATTTTCTTACCTTTACATTTTTGATGTTGAGAACAGTCCACTAGGCCGCACACATGTGGCCCACCGCATTGACGCTGGAGATGCCAGCGCGCTTCACAAGCACCCTTACCGAGTGTCTCACTCTGAGTGCCAAGTCATCCAAAAGAAGGTAAATACTTGACAAAGATGTGATAGAGCTTTTCTCTAGCCCTTGGGCATCCCCTGTGGTGCTTGTGAAAAAGGACAACAGCTGGCGGTTTTGTGTCGATTATCGTCATCTCAGTCGGTTAACGAAGAAGGATGTGTATCCTCTCTTTCGAATTGATGATGCGCTCGACTGCCTCCATGATGCCTGATATTTCTTACCACTAGATCTCCGCTTGGGATACTGGCAAAGTGCTGTCGACCGCGACTGCGAGAAGACCGCTTTCATCACACCCGACGGCCTCTACCAATTTAAGATCATGCCTTTCTACAAAGTCTTACGGGGTTGATTCTTTTTTTTTTTGTTGTTGTTATCTGGACAACGTCATCGTTTTCTCGCCCAACTTTGAAAGCCACCTCCCTCGTCTGTTGACCATTCTCTAGATATTTCGCTGGGCTGGCCTCCAGCTCAATTCCTCTAAGTGCACCCTTGGGCGCTGCCAGGTCAAATTACTTGGACACTTAGTTGATGCTACTGGTGTCCAACCTAAACCAGACAAAGTCTGTGCCATCTGCGAGTTCCTGCTTCCACGGTCCACGCATAAAGTATGCAGCTTTCTTGGGCTCTGCTCCTACTTTCGCCGCTTTGTTCACAACTTCACAGACATTGCTCGACCCCTCATGGACCTCCTCAAGAAGGATGTGACGTTTTCTTGGGGCACGGACCAAGCGACTTTCTTTGCATCGCTAATTTCTGCCCTCACATCACCACCTGTGCTAGCTCATTTTGACCCAGCTGCTAAAATAGAGCTTCGCACTGACGCAAGTGGCCATGGCATAGGTGATATCCTCGTCCAAACACAGAATGGAGCTAACTATGTGATAGTGTATGCTAGTCGCCTCCTGTCACAGTCAGAAAAGAATTACGCTATTACTGAGCAGGAGTGCCTAGCTCTCATCTGGTCTGTCGCAAAATTCTGTCCGTACCTATATATGGACTGCCTTTCGTGGTCCTAACAGACCATCATGGGTTCTGCTGGCTCCCAACACTTCAAGGCCCCACAGGGAGGCTCAGCGTTGGCAATTACGATTACAGGAGTACACGTTCTCGGTTGTGTATAAATCTGGCAGGTTACACACGGACGCCAGCTGCCTATCCCATCAGCCCGCTGAACGATCCGATTCCACTGAAACCGACCTCGACACCTACATCTTAGCAATTACAGACTTCATCCATGTCGCCGACGAACAACATAGAGATCCATCGTTGCTCTCTCTTACTGACCGTCTGCAATCTCGCACCCTCGATTCCTCACTCAACATGTTCTTGCTTCAGAATAATGTTCTTTACCGCCGCAATGTGCACCCCGACAATGCAGGAGTCCTGCTAGTTGTCCCGCATTCCCTACGCAGAGATGTCCTCGTCCAGTTTCACGACGCCCCAACTTCTGGGCACTTGGGCGTCTCCAGAACTTATGGTCGCATTCAATGACGTTTCTTCTGGAAGGGCCTTTATTGTTCTGTTTGCCACTACGTAACATCTTGTGACCTGTGTCATCACTGCAAGAAACCTGCGACTCAACCTGCTGGTCTCCTTCAGCCAATTGACATTCCAATTGAGCCATTTCATCTAGTGGGCCTGGACTTGCTTGGCCAATTTCCACAAAAGACAACAAATGGATTGCAGTCGCTACAGATTATACCACACGATATGCACTTGCTCAAGCATTGCCAACCAGCTGTGCCAGCAGACTTCCTACTGTACGACGTCATCCTCAACAACGTCAACATGGTGCTCCACGTCACCTACTCGCCGATCACGGTCGGTACTTCCTGTCTCATGTGGTGGATGATCTACTTCGATCATGAGCTACTCATTACAAATTCACCTCTTCATATTGCCCTCAAACCAATGGACTCACCGAACACCTCAACTGTACACTGACCGACATGCTTTCCATGTATGTTTCTGATGATCACCACGATTGGGACGTTGCCCTTCCAATTGTCACATTTGCATACAACTCATTGCGTCATGACACTGCCGGCTACTCACCCATCTATTTTCTCTTTGGCCACCATCCCTTATTATCCTTTGACCCCTTGCTCCCTTCTGATCCGGCATCCATGTCCACGACTTCCTATGTGCAAGATGCCATCAGTCGTGCGCTTGTAGCCTGCGCTCAGCTCTCATCATTGCAGACCGCACAAAAGTCCATTTACAATCGTTGACACCAGGATACTGATTTTCCACCGGGCTCTCTCATCCTTCTCTGGCTACCATCTCGTCATGTTGACCTCTGTGAAAAGGTAACGTCGCGGTACTATGGGCCCTACCGCGTGCTGCGCCAGGTGACTCCTGTCACCTATGAGATAACTCCCATGGTATCCACTTCATTGACGGTCACACCATGAAGGGACATCGTACATGTTTCCCACCTCAAGCATTACAACTGTGGTAACCCATTTTGACCTTAACCAGCACCGGGACGGTGGTTCACCGGCCTGGGATAATGTCACGAACAGTGGCGAAGACAAAGACATTGTAGTGGGGCTGGGTCAGAGTCTCTCCTGTCGGATTGAAAGACCTACTAGAACCTGTGTGCCCTGTGCAGTCTTGACTAGCTAAGTGCTAGCCGTTTACTGTTTAGTGAATACTACCCGTAACAATATTTTTAAAAAACTTAATTTCGTTTACAAATTGATAAACCTATATAAAGTAATAATGTACCTGTATGTCAATGACCAAGCTTTTACATGACTTAGAAAAACTAACAGCGCTAGAAACGGAGCCAAACAAAATCAAGACAGCGCACCATCATGTGTCTTGTTTGCAGTTCAGACTTGGTTGCAGCACAGGTAAAAGTGGAGATAGCCGTTGTTTCCCAGCCAGATCTAGTGAGTGGTACGGCCAAGGCTACGTACGGAAGAGTGCGGGCACTATTTTGCAGGTCGCCTTTCACTCAATCGCACTTTCGGAGTTGTGGACATGTTAAATTATTCTAGATTTAAAAATACAGGAAAGAAGCTTTGCACCAGAACTTCAGTAGTATCATATGATGCAAGTTTCACTTTCGGTGACCTGCTGTCCCACTCGTTTAAAGAGATGTTTAGAAGCAACTTGCGATAATGGTATTGCAGTCATCACATGACACACATTGTTGTTTGATCACACTCGGGAATTGATGAGGCAGACAGTCCGAAGCAGGGCTGCTTCCTTTGTGAAAATTACGGCATCTGTAGTTTGCAGTAAAATAAACACCAGTAGCTCCGAGAGATTTGAAAGTGTTGTGTCTCCCAACACCCGTCTATTCTGAAAACTGCCGAGACTTTTGGTTAGGATGGGCTCTCCACAGCAATTAAACAGCACGTGTTATGATGGGGTAGGGGAGCGTCAGCTAGGCAATTGGCTGCGGTCGTCTGGTGTTGATAGATCGGGCAGTGATGGGATGTTCCCTCTATGTCCATAATTATCCATCAATTTTGTTCTTGGCACCTTTTATGCGCGTAGTTGCATACACTATACTATAACTGTCTAATGTTCCTATATTTCGGTTTCTGCGTGGACTTCAAGGCCGTTCACCTACAAGTCCTCCCACCTTTTTGTTGTGGCGGCTTCTTAGCTTCCCTGGCCCAGTACCTCAGTCCTTGATATATTGTGCTGTACGCAAATCAGTGTTCTGTAGGTCTTTCTTTCTTGTCCTCTTTTTTGCGCTGTTTTCATTCATAACAACATGTACAAGCTAGCCTAACAACAAGCTCTTCTCAAGTTTAACATAATGAAAGTCAGAAACAAGGGAAAGAAAAGGAAGAAAAAAAATAGGGGGTGATGCTTATTATGTGTTTCCTAGGAACAGGGATAGAAAAATATGAGAAGACACGCAAAGCACTACCACATTAATCAATACTGCTTTCAGTGTGCTTTATTAGTCAAGATTAAAAACGAGAATAATCCAAGTTTTCGAGTCGAAAAGTGTTCAGAATAGCTTGGACATCATCTTTAGTGCCAAAGTGCACAAGCCTGATCTATGATTATTATTTATGAAATTGGCACTTGACAAGGACGGGTCACCTTATTCGTTCAGGATAAACTCAATCTTCTTGCAATCTGTGATCTCTTTGTAGTGAAAAAAACTGATGAAGTTTTAGAATTTGTGAAGGTTACTGCTGAAAAAGAACCTAAAAGTGTTCTCAGTTGACCTGGAGAACTTGTATTATTCATTTCCACAGTCTAGCCTATTAATGTGCATCAAACGCAGTAGCACTGATTTATTTGGTATTGCTGTGTCTGTCCTTCCACGTCTTCTTTTGGCTCTGTTCCTGTGTACAGTATGTGCTATTCCTCTTGTACGTATTCCCCCGAGACGAGAGAAAAGTCTAGTGCCATAATAGCTTTTATATAGTCAGTTCTTCACGTCTATTCGTCTGTTACAAGCCTGAAAAGCCCCCTGTTTAACCAAAGGGCATGGGTAAATACGCTCAGCAGCAGCGCATCATCATGTACATGGACCTCTTTTGCTTACATAAACACAGAAGGGTCCCCAGAGCTGCAGAGCATGATCTTTTGCTGGTGTATATCAGCAGGCAAATGGTATGAAAGATGCCATTGTAGGCTTATGACATGAGGACGCACTTATGGAAGCTGGTCTGTATTGCGCATCGCTGGACCAGACTCGCAGCTTTGAAGGAGTGCTGACATGAGATTTTTGATTTGGCACACTCTTTTGCAATAAGTGAAGGTCCAGCCACTCTTAGCCTTGGAAAAAATACTGGAAAGGCTTGGAGTGCCCTAAATAATTTACAACACTTGTCTCTACGAACCAGTTTCAGTACTAACGAGGTGGGCGCACCATGACGTCATGACACATTGGCTTGCCACTTCCCCGCAATCGCTGTGGCTGCTATATGCAAGTGCAGCCGAAAAAACACGTAGCACTTCTGTTTATTTTTTCATGAGCAACATCACTGTGCTTAGCCTTATTGCTACTTACACAATGTCAGCAAGCTTTGCGTTGTTTCACGATGCCTTAATAGGCACTGGGCGGGGCAGGCCAGCACTGGGACACCAGCATGCTAAACAGCGTGCTAGTGAACAGTGCTGCAAAGTGGTAGCAGTAAGAGTACTGGCATGTGATGCAGACGACTGGGCGAAGGTGCTCAGGGTGCTTCCAGTGATTTCACACTGCGGTTTGTAAGGTGTGAAATACCTGAAAGCACATTTTCATGCATCTGCTCTTGAGAAAGACCTCCGCTTGTACAAGGCAGGTCACATTCATGACATCAAGTAGTATATAAAGCAGAAAACGAGTCCATATTGCAATGTAAATTCACTACGCAAACAAAGCTCACTGCTGCAAGCTGTGACATGGAACTCCAACAGTTATTTTGCTGATTTTTTACTGTGCACGTTTACATTATCGTGTATTTTATCAGGTAGAAGGGTGAAGCGGTGCGAAAATCGCTGACCAAGGGAGGTGTAGGTCTCCTTTTCTTTGTTTTTGGCACTGCTTCACTGATAGCATGTGTGTCGCCATGTTCCTGCTCTGTCTTTTTTCTTTTTGAGGTGTTTCATCAAATCTAATGTCTTAAAACCTAGCCCAATGTTCAGACTTCATCTGTTCCACACAGCTTGACACAATGAGCATCGGTGACGGCTGCTGGTGCACGTATAAGGCCAGCATTGACGGCAAGTACGAACATGTCGCTGCGTTGGTGTTTGCCGTTGATGCAGAGCACACAGAATTGTGTACCAGACACTGCCAAAGCCAGGTAGCGCGGGGACAGAAAATAAACCCTAAATAAGAAAACTGAGCCACTGAGAGGATGACAAAATGACAACTACAAATTCGTGAGTTCACCTTCGGTGTCAAAACTCGGGCAGGAAGGAAAAACGCTTCATTGCATGATGAAGCTCGGGAACCATCACACTTGCGGCGAGTAAGACACAATTTAAATGGAACACGAAGTTCTTGCGAATGAACAGCCCCTTTAGGTACTTTGGAATAACTAGACAAAAGATAAGCAGAGCTGGAGATGTGTATACCGTTGCCTACAGACTTCACATATCCAGGCTTTGCACTGTTCTAGCTGGTGAGGCCATGACGAAAACTGATTAAACTGAGCGGCTTCACCAGCTTCAGTCATGTGTGAGTAATTGTTCGTGTACCCAAAAACGCAGCATGTTCGTTTGAATTTGGTTCCATATGGTATTTCGGCAATGCAAAACAGAAGAAACAATGGAACATAATCAACCAACGCAGCTGGTGGCTGCACCACTTGGGTATCCTTCTTGCTGCAGGTGCTTTCAGGACTAGCCCTGTAGAAATCCTGTACATTGAATCCAACGAATGGTCTCCACATATACAAAGGACATATTGAACTTTCTATTACACCCTGAAAGTTAAATCAGATATTCAGCATCCATGTCGTTTTACTATTCGCGACTTGTCCACTGCCAAGCTGTTCCGTAACCGTCCAGCCATCCGGCCTCCTCTGTCCCTTCGGTTGGAAGCAGTCTCAGAAAAAACAGGGTCCCCTCTTTTAGAGAATGTCCTAATGGCTCCTACTCAGCTTCAACTGCCTTGGGAGTGGCAGTCTGTTCAATGTGACACCTCTTTCATAGAAATATCGAAATGAGCACCTGAGGCACATATATATTCACATTTTCTTGAACTTCAGGAGAAGTATTCCTGTGCTGAATTTTACACAGATGCTTCGAAGTCTGCTGGTGTTGGTTACGCAGCTCTCAAACACTCATTTTCAACATCTGGGGCACTAAATCCACAAACGAGTATCTTTCCAGCAGAAGCATACGCTATACTCTTGGCTATTCAGAACATAATGTTCGCAAATGTTGCTAGGGCTGTTGTCTTCACAGACTCATTAAGAGTCATGAGAGCCCTAATTAGTCTACGAAAATACAACTCCATTTTGAATTAACTGTACAGCTTGTTGTGCTCCGTATATATGTGCAACAAAGTGATTGTCTTGTGCTAGGTACCTGGCCAAAAAGGTATAAAGGCAATATAGCTGCTTACAAAAACGCTACGTCAGTGAGTTTTAGCGACAAAAATCGAAATGTCCCCATCCCTGCCTTTTCCCCATCCAAGCCTTTTCTACGCTGTAAAGTGAGGAATCATTGGCAAGGAGAATGGGATACCCAAGCATTGAATAAGCTATACATGATAAAACCAGCACTGCGAAACTGGATAAGTGAGAAAACAGCACGGTACAAGGATGTACTTGTTTGCCGATTAAGAATAGGACACACTTACGGTACTCATCTTTACCTCTTGATTGGGGGGGGGGATCCTCTTACTTATAGTAAATGCTGCTATAATCTCGCAGTCCTCCATGTTCTTATTCAATGCCCTGCAATACAACCAGAGAGGAAAGCGTATTTCCCTTCTGCATATTGCGAAAACATACCTCTTCACCCGGCATTTTTTCTTAGCAATGAACCACTTTTTAACCTGAAATTAGTCTGAGTTTTTAGCTGAAACAGACATTCTGAAAATCATATGGCCAGGTAATTTTTAGCACACGATTAACAGCCCTTGTATTCAAGAGCTCTCTTGAAGCTCTGGTGTCACTGTTATGTTTTGTTGCATCATGTTTTTAACGAAGCCCAATTGCCATAGCCCACATCACTAACTAGTCGGTGTCCTTATTTTAGTACCTATATATATTTTACGCCATTTACAGCAACAGGTTTTAGGCCCTTTTACAGCCATGTCACGTCTACCATAAGGAATTCATTGTCCAGGCCGTCCGCAGTTCATCGATAACATTACCATTTGTCATGGCGCTCTTTGGCCATACCTGGCCCTTGCACCACACATCATCATCATCATCATGTAGCTGGTGGCTGCACCTGCTGTGCCTGACATGGCCGCCACATGCCATTACACTCGCCACGCTGCCGCGTGAAGGTGCCACCGGTCCAAACCCATCCTTGCACCTGGTGCCTATTATATCTATGGGTCCAGTGTTTCAGTATTACCTTTCATATCAAGCTAACATATTTTATGTTTCCCAACTTTTGTGTTCGCTAAGTGTCATCATTTTACATGCAATAAGTGTGTACAAGAGTTTCTACAACTTCATAAATGTCTCAGTACTCCTTTAAGAAAACCACCATCTTACATGCCTATGGTAGTAGTATATATCGTATGAATCCCTTATTATCCTCATCATCGTCTTTAATCATTCTGTTTCGTACCCTTTCCTCCTACCCCTGTGGGGAGTATGCAAACTAGGGCACATTAACCCGGGCCAAAATCTCTGCCTTTCCTAGTGCAATAAACTCTCTTCCCTCATTCTTAATTGTTTTTCATTTTAGTTAGCCATGATTTAAGCTAGATTGAAATGTGCTGTACAGCCTGTTATGTCCGATCTCAACGTTCCTCTGTCATGATTCATTTCTGGCATCATTGTTTTAGGTTGCAAGATGGGAAGCGAACAGTCTTCTACCCTACCCTTCACTCGATCAACGAGCGAGTGAAGCTAGCTGAATCTCTTGGCACTGGTCTGGCCATCTGGGAGCTTGGCCAGGGCTTGGACTACTTCTACGACCTTCTCTAAGTGGGTTGGCTCTTCAGCCTGTAATGCATCTGCCTGTGTGACTTGAGTACACGACTACATTTGCATTCGTTGATAGTCCATCATGTCATCATATCTCAGCTGGACTCTCACTGCCCATTTTATGCACTTTTCTGCAAGAACCAAGATTATGTTTTTGTTGCACATTGTACATCTTGTTACCTATTATAAAATGACTTACTATCTTGTTTCTTCTTGTGCATCTAATGCCTTGATTACGTTTTGAGACACCCTTTTTCTAGTTTCTAGTTGTTGTGATAGCTGCACCATGGTATGGTTTGTTGGAAATGGGCTACATAGCCCACAAACATTTAACATGTAAAACCAGTGCGTCAAAATAGACCTGAATTTAAAAAATATGCGAAACCTTATTTTTTTGTTAGCTGGAACTGAGTTGGAACTTTTTCACTATGCAAAGGAAGCCACAAAAAGGGAAAAAAATGATTTTCAGTGGGGTAGTTTTGCTGCTAATGTCATAAGTTCTGTGGTTGCATTATCAGTGTGATGTTCTTGGCAAGGGGACATTAATGTGTAGCCAGTTGTGATGACAGATATTTCATTTTGATTGAGGTTTCTAGCACTGCCACGGAGAGGCCAATGTTTCAGTAGCTGATAGAAAAAAATTGCAAGACTTTCCTCATAAAATAACCTGACTGGTATGTATCCCTTATGTAGCGTGCATGACATTTAGCTGAATATAAGCTCTTTCTTTTTCCTTTTGTTATCTTTAGGCTCAGCACGCTTTTTCACACACGCCGAGTCTATGCTCTGAAAACCACACACTTCTGTTGTCATGAGCAGCATTCACTGGCATACTTATAGCCAACAACATCTGTTGGCAATGTAGTTAACGTACATCAAAGATCACTGCGGAGTTGATTTCACTGTGTTGTATAGCACAAAAAAACGGTCCTTGGTTTAGTTTAGCCTTGTTTTCTCCAAACATGGCCAAAGCAAGAGATCGATTTTGATGGCCACGCCAGGCCCCATTGGCCCCAACACGCAATAATAAATGATAAATAGTATACAGTCCTCACTATTCCACATGGCGCAGCATTTTAGTATTTGTACACTTACTATAGCCTCCAGAAACACCACCAGAAATACAGCAGAAAATGCAATGCTTTTTGGACGTGTGCCAGTTCATACAGGAAATAACCATGATATCTTACTCTGTGGCTCGACAACGGCACTGCACTACCAAGCACCAGGCCACAGGTTAATAATTGGTAATTTATAATAGTGATAGCATGAATGAATTGCCACAAAATACATTACAATGCTGACAGCAGCAGCAGCAACAACAGCAAGATTCATGGCAGGGTAATGCAAAAGTGCTTGTTTACTAAACTTTTGGTTTAAAGAACCATGGTTAGTCTAAATTAAATTAATCCACAGTACTCTACTGTGTCATTCCTCGCAGATCATCTGTAGCTTACAGATGTTAAACATCATTGGTCAGTGCAAAGTTGAATGCTCTGAACATATTTTGCTAGAATGGGACAAAAGCCAGGGCAAGTTGCAGAACTTTCCATAGCTGCTTTACAAGTTGTTGCAAGTCAGTTGAGGCAAAAGGCTTTGCAGGGCCAGGATTTCCGAATCCGTGTTCTCCCTTATAAACTTTAATTCGTTCTTATTTATTTTGTTTCTCTGTTCCCTGCAGATATCTCATGAGGGGCACTTTTTGTCTTTCACCATTGTTTATTTTTATTTAGCTGCTACTTTCAGTACAGGATGTCCAGGGAAACTGTCATCGAACACCTGCAAGTTAGGTCCACCTGCAGCCAACAACTGTCATGCCCTCAGTTCACAGTTTCACCCTTCATAACCCTCTTTCACTCACTGTATAGTAGCTGCACCAGTGCGGAGTAACAGGCTAGAGGAATTAACCTCGGGCCAACCTTTCTGCCATTCCTAAAATAAATTTCCTCTCTATCACACTTCACTTTATCTTCAGTTGAACACCACTGTGAACACCACTTCATGATGTCATTGAAAGCTCATTGCAAGAACTTCTGTGATGATGTTTGAATTTGCTGTGACAAACGGCGCTAGGGAGCATTTGGTTTATTAAGATTTTCTGCGTGGCAAGGGGCGAAGGCACTCGAGCATCAGGCACATATCCGGGATGATATTCTTCGCCCATTTTCGCAAGTGAGTGAGGAATACAAGTACAAGCGGTGATGTGCCCATTTCTGTCCCGCAAGAGATGCACACTTGCTCGCATGCAAAGAGACTAGTTTTCACAACATCTTGTATATCTTAGGCACGCGTATACATTATCGCTAAAGCTGTTGCTCCGGCTTGGGCAAGAGCGTCTACTGTCAGCTTTGCAGTTTCTCTTCCTCCTCGAGACAAGCAGGGAAATTTCATTTTGGATCCATGCAGAGCGACCTAGTTTGGAGTGAACTGCAATGTGCCGCGGCTGCATGGCCCTCGTATAGAAATATCGGGCCAATTATTCTTCTAGATCTGTAGAGGAGCACTACAGATGAGCCTCACACATTTCTGATATCGGCGATGTGCAAACCTCTCTCACGCGTCGCTTTGCAAACCACCGTACACCGAATAACAACACTATGCTGAGCTTGCAACTTGTTCTGATAAGGTACGCCACAAGGCCTTTGAATTTTACGTGGAGGACATCAGAACAGCAAATGTCCCTGTGCTAGAAGAGGAGCACTCTAGCTGAATGTGACAGAGACCTGCTCCCACGAGTCCACATACTTTTCAAATTATTGACAATGGTCGACACTGAAGAGAGTAAAGACATATTTGCTGAACCCAACAGCTGAAGAGTGGCTTAAATGGCTAAATCTCATGTCCATTCACCAGGTGAAAGCCAGCATCAACGAAGTTATCCCTGTATTCATGGACATAGCCTCGGCATGTGGAAATCACGGTGTGAAGCAAATATCTCTTAGCAGGGACAAAACAACATCTTTTAAAATAAAGATGAACTGTATTAAGAGCAGTGAAATTATTGCTGTTGAAAACATGTGTATACGAGATGGCTTGGCATAGCAGAATCTTCGTGCCATCTTCTCATTGAATATTTTGTTGCAAAACTGGACAAAGTACTCAATGTATAGTTGAGTTTGAACTCTCCTTTGTGGCTGTCATTGCGTCCTGTTGCTGCATCTTTTACTAACCTGTGGGACATTTTACATTCATCTGGTATATTAAAAACGAAACTATAATAGAAAGAAAGGCCACAGCTGCACATAATTATTTAATACAAGTGTGATGCCCTTTCACAAATTTACTTGTCTATATATAGGGTTGTTCATTTTCGGGTTTTATGTTTTCTTAAAATCGGGGAGGGGTAAAAATCGGGTGCTATTTTTCAAACTGATAGTCAGGGAGAAACCGGGTTTTTTTGTGAAACCATTCCAAAATAGGTTTTTTTTTCTTCTGGTTAAATCTACAGATGGTACTAAGTGATACACTCAGTTTATTTTATCAGAGGGTGTCACGGGCTTCTTAACTCTAATGCGTTAAAATTTGTGTTTGCTTTACGCTGGTAATTGGGGAGGACATCAGGGTTTTCTAGCAAATACTCTCCAAAATTTGGCGTTTGTTTCAAAATGAATCATTAATGATAACAGTGAAGAGCATTGATAACTTCTAAGAAATTAAACATTTTATTCATGAAAAGCTGGTCATAGACTTTTAACACACCCTTGTTTACATACATTATCATCTGCATGCGCAACATGTCGGTCTCCATTCGAGACCTGTCCAGTCGTTGAACGTATCTCAGCTGGGAGAATGTTCTCTCAACATCACAGCTTCCATTAGCTAGGCACAACAATGTCAGTGCAGCACTTGCCAGCCTGGGGTAGTGAGCGGTAGAGTTGTGCCAATACTCAATGAGTACGACAGCTGTGTTTGTGGGGCTTGCTTCCAGCAAGTACTGGTTGAACTCGTCGTGAAGTGAATCTGCATCATCGGTTACGGACAGCAGAGGTCGGTAGCCATCAAATGACTGCCCCAACAGACGCTTCTGAAATGGATCCAGGATGGCTCCCAACTTCCACAACGTTGACTGGTTTTCATCTTTGTCTGAGACGTTCCGTTGAATAGTGCAGTGCTATATTATGGCGCGTTTTGTGCAGAACTCTTCACAACATGTTTTTACTAATGTGGCACTGCTCTTGCGTAACATAGACAAAACTGCTCTGGCCTGATCGCTTTTACCGATCATCATTGAAAGCTTGTTAACTGTCTGCTACAGCTTGACTTTTGTCAGCTGATCAAAGCTGGGCATCAGAACTTTCCCACTTTCAGGTGTTTTCTGGGCATATAAAAGGGGGCCAGGTGTGTCTCTCATCAGGATTGCCTTCGCATAAACAACTTCTTTTTCAGAAAGTATCACTCGAATAGCTTCTGCTTTGCTGCTGTCATGCGAGCTTTCAGCAAGTTCAGTTAATGAGCTCCACATGTCTATGACAACCACAAGTGCTTTGTAGAAGCTTTTCCATCTATTCGGGACAATAGAAGGTGGCTTCTTTATATCAGGTCCAAAGAGGCCGTTAGAAGCACAAATTTCAGTGTACTTTTAGTAGAGCTTGTTAGAGTGCTTAAATAATTCTTCAAACTTGATCACTGCAGATCACACTCTTGACATGCATGGTAAAGAAATGGAATGGCCAACACTCACGTGAATCAGGTGTGCTAAATCTTCCACATGCAAGATTCGGATCCCTTCAGCTTGACAGATTTCTTGTACCATTTTTTGTATGTGCTCCGATGAGTCTGTGGCTACAGCCACAATGTATTTCCACGTCTTGCCTACAGTCAGGAGAGCCTTGCTGACTATGCTGGCCACCGTGTAGCTGTTCGAAGCATTTACTCTGTCGGCGTCGACCAAAACAACCTGCTTCTTCACGGTTTTTTGGCTATAGTAGCACAGGAGAAAGTTGATTCATCGACTATGACACTCACTTTCATATCTCGCATATCATCGCGGATTTTCACTATGTCCTTGTCAAAAGCTTCTTTCAGGTATTTCAGCCGAAGTCATCCTGTTGGCATGGTCTTCGCGGCCTTGCAGTATTTGCGTACGAAGTCCCCCAGAGGTCCGTCCATCTGGTGCATGCTGATTCTACTGTATGCTAGGGCGCAAACGAAGTCATGGATTATGCCATCCACTTCAGTTTCTTTCGCAAATTGTCTACAGGACATATCAAAGAGCATCTGCTGAAATGTTCCCGCCTTCTCAGCTTCCTGGGTCGACATCTTGAAATTCTTATGACAAGATGATGCTAGATGCTTGTGAATTCAGCCGTAGGGCTTCTTCGCTGGATCGGTGACCATCTCGGTGTTGCAATATTTGCACAACAACATGCGGCTGCCTTCACTGTCTTTCGTTGCGATCTGAAGTTCTTCATGCTCTTTACGCCAGTCATACAGTGTGTTTCGTTTTCTTCCCATCTCCACGCTGAATTTTCCTTTGCCACGAACTGGAGCCTTATGTTCAGGACAGGGGCTTTGCACTCACCAATCACCCCTGGTAATGGGAAGTGACGATGGCAATCATGTATCTCATTGGTTAGAGTTCACACTCTAAACCAATCAGATGCATGATTCACTTTATTGCCAGTTCCTTCTCTCCAGGTAACTGGTGAATTCTTTGGTTGCAGTGCTTCGAATTAGTCAAGAAAACCTGTAGGAAAAGAGACCAACCTCCTATCGCTTGCTGGTCACACTCTCTTGTTTTTCTTTCTCTCCCACTCCCTCACTAAAACGTGACCCTTTTTTGAAGTCCTTCGAATCGGAACAATGGCACCATTCTCGGAATTTCGCTGTTCCTGTCAGAACCGAATTTGGAGTGCAGTGGCTTCTTTCTCTTCTTTTGTCAGATATCACAAGCTGTGTGAAGAATGGGGGATTGAGAACGCTGCATGGCTCTCAACAAGGCCAACCGACGATCGTGTCTAACTCACCTAGACGGAGGCTGGCTGAAGAAAAGCGATAATAGGCGTTGGCGCCCTTGCTGGTAAAAAACCCGTGCACGAAACATCTTCGTCGCTCGATCCCTCTCCCGCCAACTCGCCACCCGTTCCTTCTGCATGAAAGCCATGGAAGCAGTTGCACGTGCCCGAGACTAATCTGCAGTAGGCAAAGCACCATTTTCTTTGATTTTTTTCGTCCTAAATTTGTTACTCCCTGACTGGCAGCCATGTGCTGCCAGTCTAGTAACGCGGGGCACCCGGAGAGAACAGCGGACCGTCAGCATACGATTGTGCAGGTCACTGCTGGGAAGGTCCATTCGGGGAGAAATCGGGTTTAGCCCGATTCTACTTAAACATGTTCGGGGTGTAAAAATTGGGTAAAATCGGGTTTTACCCGAAAACAAACCATCATATTTATGTATAATCAGCTAGACACCTGTTATGTTATATTATATAAAAGCATGTCAAAGATGCAAGATTGTAAAGCTTATATTGAATTTGTATTCAAGTCACCCATGACTACTATATACTAAGATTGCACCTTTCTCATTGCTAATTCAACATCTCCATAAGACTGCTCTATTTCTTCTTCATGATTGGAAGTTGGAGCTTAGGCTTGTACTACTTTAATTTATATCTCCTGTTTAGCTTTGTTACGATGACTGATACCGTCTCTTTAATGCTCTAGAATTCATCATGCTGCCTGCTATGTCCGAGTTATGTGCTAGAAATCCTACCCCATATTTTCTCTTATCTAGAAGACCTCTGTGGCAGAGAATGTGGCTGTTAGTTAGCACTCTATAAGCCTCACCAGTTCTTCTAACCTCACTAATGCCAATAATATCCCATGAATTGCCTGATAATTGTTCAAAGAGCCCGCCAGACTAGTCTCGCTCAAGAGCGTTCGCATGTTAAACATTGTCAAGTTCAGTTTCCAGTGACAGCCTGTCCGGATCCATAGACTCATAGCACCCTCTGGCATGTATGCAGGCCTTGGTCATGTGCTCTGCAGCCGCCAGGGACTGAGGGAAACAGGCTAATTGTAAGAGTCATGAGGGAAGTACTAGACGAATGCTGCAGTAGGGATGCCAATTCCTGCTCTGGGGAGAGAGTGTCTTTGTTGAAGCTTAAAGGGCCTTTGTAATTTGGTTGCACCTGGACTAGTATAGCCCCACTGGCTATTGGTTCGGTTCCCCCTCCCCCATTGTTGGGGGCCATTTCAAGCCTGAAAAATGAAGTGGACTGGACAAGGATCAAGGATTTGAACTTGTGACCTTCAAATTAGAAGCACTGTGTTCTATGTCTGCTCCAAACAGGCCAACCTAGATGCAGTAAGGGTAAAAGCAGACAAATTCAGGCTAGTACTTGCAAACAAATATATGCAGCTTTAGAACAGGTAGATGAAGACAACGTATAGAGGTAGTGAATGAAACTAACTAGGTTGATTTCAAAAGCAGCAATTGAAGTGGGAGGTAAGGCACCAAGGCAACCAGTAGGTAAGTTCTCCTAAGTAAAAAGGACCTCACAAAGAAACTGCAAAGCATGAAAGTTGACAACTCAAGAGAGCAGTTAGAATTTACTGAACTGTCAAAGTTGATGAACAAGATGAAAGTTAGTGATATTCGAAATTATGTCTAAAAAATTGAGAAATCTGCGAAAAAACGAGGACTGGGGTACGACAGACACAAGCACAAACTTTCAACTGGTTTTAATGGTGGGAAGTCAAGTTCTTTATATACATACATAAATGTGACGTAACATATGATGTCCTTAGTGTTTCGTCACATTTATGTATGTATATAAAACACGACTTCCTACCATTAAAACCAATTGAAAGTTTGTGCTTGTGTCTGTCGTCCCCCAGTCCTCATTGCAAGCGGTGTGCAAATAACGATCAGGAATTACTGACACCATTACGGGCCATACATATCCTGAAGCTTGGGTTAACTGATCTTTCAACAACATCATACAGACTTGCGCAAGTTGGAATATCAGATCTATGACCGGTAAGTATCGCAGAAATGGTACCAACTATGATTCTAAAAAATATTGACAATGCTGCACTTCAATTTTTATTTGAGTCTTGCACGCATATATAGGTTGTCCTCTTCGCAAGCACAGTGTGAATGCATTTTACAGACCAGAAGCTGGCTTTCGTTACTAGATCCCATGCGCATGATAGGTGAATGGGCGTGTCGTGCCTTGATCATGTTTGCTTGTGCATATCTTGTTTTCTTGCTTTTTTTTCTTTCATTTGTACCTGATTACATTAACCTTTTCATTCCTTCAACATACAATGTGTTTCAGCTTATGCCAACCTTTAAAAGCCCACACGTGTGTTACGAGAATACATCAAACTTATTATTGTCCACTGTCCTCTTGAGCAATTCAAGGTACTTTCTACTATGCGCTTAGGTAAATCATTAACAAAAATGAATTAACTTTGAAGTATTGCTTTAAATGCAAAGTCTTCAATGGAGAAACTGTAACGCCTAATGAGAAACATGTAGATTATTTTACTTGCCCATGGCTTCTTATTAAATTTTGCGGGCTGCAAATAAAGTGCACAAGATTCGACAATGCACTATGTGACTTAGTGATTACGCACACCGTATTGGTGTTCTCAACCATGCTATGAACACATTATCAATGTTATGCACAGACCAAAAGCATGAGCAGGCCTTAAGCAATCGAGATGGATGAAATGCAATGGTATTGGTTTCCATATTTGCTGAGATAATTTGGCTTTGTAACAAATGGTGCCTTAAGATAAATGATATATAATGCACGGTAACTTTTGAAGCTTTGCTAGTGTTTATGCTGTTTACCAAAATCATATAAGCAAAGATGGTTCTGATGGCAGATGGCAATGGATCAGATATGACTGGTGTGGCCATCGCCCATCATTTCTTTGATCTGTGTGCAGCATCGACCATTCGTTGTAGCATGTTTGAGGGCGCTAATGTCGCTGCATGCAAGTACACAGTCACGTGGTGCTTTTTGAAATCTCTCTTTGCAGCCTGCAAAAATTGAAACCACAGCAGCTATGAGCACGCAAAGAAATTACTTGGATATTTGTCAATAGGGTCTACAATATTTCTATTGAAGATTGTGTTAAAGGTAATACTTTAAAAACTGGCTAAATAATTATTATGGTTAATTGCATGTGCTCATAGTAACAAGTAGATTAGGTTGTTCAAGACGACAGTGAACAATACTAGGTTGATTGTTTTTTCGTAATGCAAACAATTTTTTTTTATGTGGCATGAGTTAGCTGAAACATCCTGTATATACATGCTGAATTCAGAACAGCGCAACGTGGGACAGGGACAGAAGAGGAGGCACACAGCGCTGACTTCGAACACTTCTTTATTCCGAAAGAGCAGACATAAATAAAATGACTGAAAGAGCTTAGCAAAAAAGTACGCATTGTATGCATTGTAACTCTAAAGTGGCATGCACAGTAAGAGTAGTACAGTCAACTTCTGTTAATTCGGCCCTGACGGGACCGTCGAAAAGGATCGAATTATCCGGTGATACGAATAAGAAGATGGAGAAAAAGCGTCGTAACGCCAATTCATTTGGGAGTCTTTGGCCTATTCTAACACGCTCCCGAATCAAACGCACGCCCACTTTCTATTTGTCCAAAGTGGAAAACTAACTTATAGAACATTAATGTTCCCAAACAAAGTAGAAATCTAACGCGCACCCGATTTTTTAGCAAGAGGAATGGGCTAGGGTCCAATGCGTGTTGCACAGTGGCGGCCGGTTTCCTAAAATCAGCTTTGCCGCACGGTTTCAAAATCAGCTTTGCCGCAATACAGCCGTGTATTAATCTTCTGGGAAAAATAAAGGGCGCTTGCTAGAATCGGATAAATACCGCAATCAGACATTCCGAGCTATTGTTACTGTTTGAAAATCTTCCTTGGAAAGGCCGAGAATTGACAAGAATTGACGGGAGAAGCATTTTCAACGCAGTCACCCTTGCCTAAGCTCTGCCAATACAGACGCTGCCAGTAAGCGGTTTCTTTCGGGCTCACCATAGGTTTCAGATGCGTGCATGCTCACTGTTAAAGTTCGAATTATCCGGCGAAAGTCAATTTTAGGATCGAAATAACGAAAGATTGGGCCCATAGAAACGCATGGGCGCCAGTAGGAACTTTCAGTCAGGTTTGAATTAACCAAAAAGTCGAATGAACAAAAGTCTACTGTATGCGATATTCCACTACCTTAGCAGCGAACATTTCATTGAACAAACTGGAAGGTGCGGTAATGACAGGCTGAATGAGCATGAAGGCAATTTTAGAAGGAAAGAAGGTACTAGATTGGCAAGTCATTGTCAGCAGCATGGGTGTGTATGTGACCGAGTTTTTAGGCACACAAGCTTCATAGGTATTGCAATCAGCTGACTAGAGAATTACTAGAAGCAAGTGTGAGGCCAGTCGTTTGGGAATCGCATGATGTCATTGGCACTGTCCAATGGAGAGTTGAGCGTCAATGGGGATAGTGGCATAATGTGATTACATTATCAGTTTGTTTTAACATGCTGTTTTTCTTGTCTGTTTATATAAGTCTGCTCTTTCAATATAAAGAAGTGTTGGAAGTCAATGCTGTGTGCATACTCTTCTGTCACATGTTGCATTGTTCTAAACTCAAAGTGTCCAACTAACAAGCCCAAGATATGACACTATCAAGATATGTACATGTGCATGACTCAGCAAAGATTAGTTGGAAGATGGCTTGTGTTGTGACTATTTTTCAATGTTCTTAAGGTTCTACCACTTCTGTGCTGGCTGCTTTCCACAGCTTTCAACACTAAACATAAACACAGGTTCCACCTTTGTTTCAGGACAGCAATGTGAACTGCAAGCTGCCTAATTGTGATAAGTATAATTTACTTTTACAGAATCTCTAGAACCGTGTACAAAACACTACTGCTGAGTGGACATTTGTGGTCTCTCTGTACTTCATTTCCCATGTAGCACTTGAAATCACTAACTATGAATGGCTGAGGCACCCAGGAAAATTCAAGCCTTAATGAATGTGTACAGCAATGGCCATGCAGCTGATGATTGAACCAGAGTTTACTCAGGTAAATGTGATAGTGCTATCTAAAGGGTAATATACAGTCTAACCTCATCATAATAAAGTTGTATCCAATGCAAAAATAGCTTCTTTACATCCAATATTCATTATAAGCATATATATGTTGCATGCTCATGACCTAGGTTCAGTTTGTTATATCCGACAATTGGGTTTATTTGTATTCGTTTGATAGAGGTTAGACTTTATTTCACATTCTTGAGGAGCCACTCTTTGTGGTGCTACTAGGCCACCAGTGTGGCATGGGTGAGTGCACTTTTGCACTGCATCAGCCATTATTTCCAAAACAATATGCATTCCTTATTTTTCATGCTTTATGCAATCTTTCCTGAAAAAGACCACACTCCATGTAATATACAGTCACGGGAAGATTGCCTAGTCTATGTCAGGCAGGGCAGTGAAGTGTCTGCGACATATTTGTACCAGGATATCAAACATGAACAAGAATAATTGGGCCAACCAAGGGGCTCAATTTTTTGTCAATAGCAACCATACGAACCCTACATACATTGAAACCAAGGAAAGCTTCCACCAGCATGAAGTTGCCTTCCACTTTGATTTCCCTTTTCCTTATTGTTAATTACATCTCAATGAAAAAAAAAAACAATTTCCTGTTTTGCTTTCATTGGCTTTAACGTCTGTCGACTCCATATGGTTGTTGCAAACATCAAGCACGACTGGCAAGA
The DNA here is from genome assembly GCF_050947875.1 of Dermacentor variabilis. NCBI lineage: Eukaryota > Metazoa > Arthropoda > Arachnida > Ixodida > Ixodidae > Dermacentor > Dermacentor variabilis. Next base: position 129,305,896 of record NC_134571.1, read on the forward strand.
TAGGGCCAGACATTCACAGCACAACTTTTTTTTTTTTTTAGTAATTCATGCTCAGATGTTCATGTGACACTTCTCATAGCACACAACTAAGGAAAAGCTCATGTGTGCATAGAGTGCTTTCGTCTCTCGAGCTGTAATGTTACATATACTCCACACAACTGCTTTTATTTACTGCACAAGCCATATTATTGCTAAGCAAATGTAATATCTCAAAAGCAAGAAGTAAATGTATAGTTGTCTATTTTTACAACTGAGATTCTAAATACCTTTTAAAACTGATATTTGTATATTCTGGCCTTGATAAAATGTATGATTAACCGTGGTTCATAAAATTAAAAGTATCAGCCTTAAGCAAGAATATTCAGAAGATCTGAGGGGCCCCGATTTTTATGCTAGTTGCAACCATATGAACAAATCAACGATGAAGCCAAAGAAAGCACAGGGGAAGTATAGCCACAAGCACGTTGGAAAGCAGTGTAAGCCAGTGGTTTGTCATTATTTGAAGTGTCATGTCACATTTTGGACATATACTGTACAGATTTTGCTTGAAAAGTGACTTGGTCATCTCACTCGGTGGTCAAGTTTTATTCTGAACAACAAAGAAAATGATCACAATGAGTCCCTAGATTTCATTTAAATTGTACCTATGCCCCATAAAGTAAAACTGCCAACACAATGTGTAGCACTAACAAATGGACTGTTTCAAGACACCATGGATTAACCACAAGCAAGTCCCTCTTTGGCACAGTTCACGTGCATGGCGTCCATGCACGACCATCCTAGCAACACAACATGCAATGCTGTCATGCATTGTGGATATTGTTGGTAACCTCCGACACGGTAAGAACGCGGCTCCTGGAGCTACTTTCAGCACCACAACACATTGTCTTCAAAACAGAGCACGAGTTTCGTAATGACTTCAGAAAGCAAAGTGGATGCTGAAAATGAGGGCATCATAAGAAAGTTACATCTGCTTCCTGGTTAAAGTGCCCCGAGCATACAGCGCAGGCTGCATAAGGACACTGATGATGATTTTATTTTGAAGTTGTGTGGTGGGCAGGGTCTTTTGAATGCAAGTATATAGAAGCACCGAAAGAATAACGCTGCTTTCCAGAAGAACAAACGAAGGTGTTGCATAATGACTTAAGTACAATAAATAAAGAGGGGCACATGGGAAAAGGCCACTGCACGCTAGCTGCAGACTCCCTCGCTGGGAGCCTATCACTAAGCACTCAGTCATCAGTTGCTTCTCACGCCACTCACGTCTCTCCCGATATCCAGTTCTCTCGGAGAATCACGAAATCGGCGACTTTTACCGAAGATGTCCGGCGAGAGCGCACATATTGCTCTGTCCACTACCACGGTTTCGCACTGCAGGTCCGTGCTCACGCCTTGCAAACAAGGCCCGTAACGAGCCGACGAGCAATTCTGAACCAGTCCTCCTCGCTCGTGAGGCCGAAAATAAAGCGTGTGTCATCCATCGTCGGTTTTAGCGTTTTCCATTCGCGCACGCGGCGGGGGCGAAGGTGGATAGGGCGGGGAATCCCCCGGGGGCAGGCGAAAGGAACCGGGCGCCATCGTGGTGGGGAGGGGCAAGAAATGGCGCCCGCCGACGTTGATGAGGTAGCGTCAAGAAGGGGACGTGGTGGACAGCGCCACCACCAAGTCGCCAGTTGACGACGAAGCGCCTGGTACCACGCCACTGCTGCTCGCGGGCACGAAGCGGGGATGGTGGTGCAGGTGGTGGAGGTGGCGCAGAGGCATCATGGCGGCCGCGGCCCTGGCTCCGTAGTCGTGCGTAGCCAGGGTCACGACCGGGTGCTGGGGCCGGATGTGCGGGGAGTTGGGGAAGTTCGGCGCCGACGAGCGCGAAGCGTGCGGTTGCGAGGGCTGTGGCGATGGCGACAGTGCCGGCGGTGACGGTGGGCTGCGGTGGTGGTGGATAATACAAGGTGTCGGCGGCGCGCCGGCGCCAGCGACGGCGGTAATCTTGATGGGCACTGGACACGGCGTCGAACTGGAGCCGGCGCCCCCGCCAGCCGAGCTTCCGGTGTTCGAATCTTCGTCACCGCCGCCCGGAGATCGGCGCTTGACGCGGCGCTCCCTTTGGCGTTCATTCTTCCACCAGTTCTTGAGGCAATTCAGCGTCACCTTGGGCCTGCGTACAAAAGTCACAAAAGTCATCGTGTGACAGCGCATACACAGCCAGGGGCAATTTCGCGTCATGTGTAAGTGTCGCGAAGGAAATAAAAAGCATACACTTGGCGCATTGCACGTGTAACGTAGGTAAAAAAATGAGCTCTCAATACATTATGCGTTCATTTTTATTCAGAACGGTTCCATAAGTCGATATGGATATAGATTCATTGCAAAGCCATCTGCTTGGGTTCCCAGCACAAGGAAAATTCCACAAGTTGGGCAGGGCGGGCTGTACGCGGCTTGTTCCTCGCAACCTTCATCTTGTGCGAGACGACAGAGTGTCAGTGCTAGGCGCTTTATCGGCGCGCAGCGCAAGCGAGGGCTGAGACGATACGCGAAGTCAGCCCACACATAAAGGCCTCCAGGAGTCAGGTTCTCCTGCAGAGCGAAACGTCTCTCTGCAGGTGCCATATGCAAGTGAGGTGCAACAATTTCTGCTTCTAGAGCAAGGCAGATCCGGGAACGATCATCACTAGTACTTACCGTGCAGGGGCTCGCAACCGCTGCAGTGCACCTGTCCATCTAGAGGGCACTGGAGAGAACGCGCACCCATAACACCCGCCAGGGGGTACACGTTAGAAGGCCACTCGCTGCACCTAACGTACACCTCTTGGTCAGTCTGCGCTGCCAAGGTGAAGCGAGTTTCGTTGCTCTGGGAAGATCAGCAGATGATCTTGCAAAACGTTTGTACTGCAAGCAAGCTTTGACGCCTATATATCCATGTAGGGGCAAAGAGTCTAGTTTTGCAAATAAGCTCCTTTGCAAATTACGACACGATTGATTCATAATGCCGTGTATTCCGTAGCATTATTAGGCGCATGTAGGTCTAGATGCTTGCATTGTCAGCAGTAGAATCACTGGATTATTCTGTCACGCATTACGCTTCCGGAATTATTGCCGAGAGCAGCCACACTAACCATAAACAAAGTCGCAGTTTCACCCGAAAGGAGAAGCATCGATTGCGATACCAAATTAGCGGACAACTATATGACGTAAGGTTAGTGGTTTTATCGGCCGCATAAAATTGTAAACATATATATAGGACCACTAACCAAATTAACAAGCATGGTGTCACGCGCGCACAAGCAAACATGAACACATCTCACTCGACGACCGCGGAAACTCGCTGTCAAAACGCTGGAGTGAGGAAGCGCGGCAGCAGTAGCGAGCGAATTTTACCTTCGTGCTGCCACTCGCGTCAACGCGAATTAAGCCGTGAAAACACAGCGCACGGCGGTCTCTGTCCTCGTCGCACATGGCTTTCAAGATACAGCGGCCAGGGCGGGCGCGCGCGGCCGCATGGACAGCCAGAAGTGGAATTCCCCCCCCCCCCCTGCAGTCTCCGCGGAGCCTAGCGCGCGACGGAAGACGGCGCGCTTTCTGCCGGCTTTTCTCCATTGCGTGCGCAAGATTGAGCCGCGATCGCCGTCTCACCATCGCACGCTTTCACTCGCACATACAACACACGGCGCGGCGACCATTTTATCACCCTTGAACTTTATGCGGAATCTCACGGCGACGCCGACGGCAAAAATGCGCCTGGAGTGTCCATATAATTTCTCTCACAATAAAATCGCAGGACCGCAATATCGCAAGCTATCCTCGCAACGCAGGAAGTAGCGAATGTCACCGAAGCTAATAAGAAAAATCTGTCTGCTCACTTGTTCCGCAAGCGCAGAGATTCGCTGTTGAGTTGGTTGGCGAAGTCCTGCAGCTGAAGGTTGGTTGGATGCGGGCACAGGTGGAACCACTCGCGCATGCGCGGTAGCTCCGTGGTCGAGTGGAAGGTCATGCGGCCGTCTTGAGGCGGCTTGTCTTCATCCAGGAAAGTCGACACCGTCACTGCACACCATCGGATTCGAACGAATCGTTTCACTTACACAAGCATGCCCATATTATTATTAATACTGGTGTAAACATGCATAAAAAGAGAGAAAGAGAAAGGGTGCAGGCTAGCAATTGTTTCCTGAAAGGGACATCGCGCCCACCTGCTTGAACAGGAGAGAGGAAAAAAGGAAATAGAAGAAGATGGAGATAAATAAAAGGAAAAGGATGAGGAAGACACATAGCACAAGCAGAGTATGAGCACTATACGGGGTGTCCCATATAACTTGAGAAAAACATTCAGAACATGCAAATGCCACGTAGCTGGACAGAACCAAGGTAATGTCTGCCGTCGCTCGGAGGTACGCAGATACGTCCTAATTAATCAACTTCTCAAGTATTATAATTAGATGAAAAGCTTAAATGAGAAAATTGTAGACCAACATTGTAGAGCGTGTATCCGCGGGCTTATTTCAGGCTTGGAAAAACAATTTTATGTAGCACGTATTTAGCAATAAAAAGCTGTATCGGGAGCTTTTCCTGTTATGTCTACGAAAGGTGACCACGCCATACTGCGACGCTTCTTAGCGTGGAGCAAACGATGCCAGAATTCACCCGATTGCACAGTGTCCAGTACGTGTCTCTATCGATGGCATCAGTCACCACATAGTATTTGCGGTGTCACGTGAGTGCACTCACAAACTTATTTTGGGTTGGGATTTCTTGTCCGCCCCCGCGTTTATCAGTTGTCGCCAGCGCCTCCTATCCCTGACCGACACCAGTAAGCAATACCATTCTACCGATGATGCGCATAGCCATTTCGTGAAAGCCGCAGATTATGTGCTTTGGCCGTCTGGAGAACACAATCATCGCCGTTCGTTCCGCCGAGATTGCACACGGCGACGTGTTCATTCACCCTTATGGCCGCATCTCATCTAAAGGAACTGTAATCGCTCCTAGCCTTCTTCGTTTCACTGATTGGTGTACAATGGCTACTGCATTGAATACTACTCCCGATCCCCAACTGCGGCCCCGTGGATCAACTATCGCATGCGCTACTGATACTGAACCCGTTGTCCTCGTTCCTCTGGCTGTTGCAGCGACGGAGTCAACTCTGCCTCCTCTCAACTCTTCTTGCTCTCTTCTGACAAGTTCCCTCAGCCCAGACCTTTCACCTACTCAGACTCGACATCTGCTCAATTTGTTGAAAAAAACACGGTGTCTTATTCGACGTCCATTCATTCGTCCTCGGTGAGACGCCTGTCGCCACTCATCGCATTCAGACCGATGGTTCACGCATCATTCACCGCCGTCCATATAGAGCGTCTCTTACCGAGCGCAAAGTTATTGAAAAGAATGAGCGCGACATGCTTGAATGGAATACGTCCATCGTCAAGTCCCTGGTCTCCTCCAGTGGTTCTTGGACAGAAAAAGGACGGCTCAGTACGCTTTTGTGTCGACTACCGCGCCCTCAACAAAATCACAAGCAAAGACGTTTATCCCCTGCCACGAATTGATGATGCACTAGACTCGCTGCAGGGCGCTGAGTACTTCTCCAGCCTCGATCTCCGATCTAGCTATTGGCAAATACCAATGTATGAGTCTGACAATGAGAAAACAGCATTTTCCACCCCGGACGGGCTCTACGAATTCAATGCGATTTCTTTAGGACTCGGCAACGCACCTGCTACATTCGAGAGCATGATAGAGTGTCTTGCATGGTCTCAATGGAAGACCTGTCTGTGCTATCTTGTCTTTTGTCCAACATTCTCAAAACATTTCGAGTTTTAACTCGTCTTGCCAAGGCTGGGCTACAGCTGAACACAAAAAAAAAAGAAAGTGCCAGTTCGCAAGCAAGACCATCAAGGTTCTGGGACACTTAGCAAAGAAGAGATTCGGCTGGACTCGGAGAAGATTGCGGCAGTCCTCAACTTTCCCCGGCCAGAACGCCAAAAAGACTTGCGCAGTTTTATCGGCGTCGCCTCCAAAATCCGCCAATTTATACACAACTTCACCACACTTGCATCTCAGCTCCGCCAACTTCTTGGAGCTGCCGTACCCTTCATTTGGAGAAAGTACTGCGAAGCAGCTTTTCAGGCTCTGAAGTGAGCCCTCACATCCGAGCTGGTACTATGCCATTTTGACACGGCTGCACCTACCATCGTCCACACCGACGCTAGTTGTCATTGCATAGGCGCTGTTCTATTACAATCCGACCGCACCTCTCGTGAGCGAGTCATTGCCTAAGCCAGTCGTTGCCTGTCCACCAATAAAGAAAGACTATACCATTACGGAGCAGGAATGCCTTGTTCTTGTTTGAGCTGTGCGAAAATTCCACCCGCATTTACACGGCCGCCGCTTCACAGTCATTACAGACCATCACGCGTTGTGCTGGCTCTCCTCGCTGAAGAACTCATAGGGTAGTCTTGGGTGCTGGGTTACTTGCTTACAGGAGTACGGCTTCGACATAATCTACAGACTAGGAAGGAAGCATCAAGACGCCCACGCTCTCTACCGTTGTCCGCTTCCGATCTCGCATCGTCCATCCACGCCTCCCCCAAAAAAGCCCGTCTCGCGAGCCATCTTCGTCCCCTTTGCAAACAGCAATAGTGGACTGGCCAGGCGCTGAGTGCCATCCCGTCCTTATTGCACATCAGCACGCAGACCCGTAGTGTCGGACTATTCTTGAGCACCCCAAGGCGATGCCGAAGCCTACCTCGCCCCACCCCACTCCACCTAACGTGTCATTGCCAGAGTTGTGTCACCTACATTGTTTGAGGTGTCTTTTGACTTCCCATAAGCTTCTCACTTAAAGTTTTCTTGTGGCTAATAGCTTACTGCATCATTGTCGGCGCGGATGTGCATAGATTTTAATTCATATTTTGCCTTATTTTTGCAAATCCTGACAATAGGAGAACAAGCGCATTAGAAGTACCAGCGCTGGCTGCTTCATCCGTATTTTCTCACTTCAGTACTGTTTTAAATTTCCACTTTAAACACCATGCACATACACAATCTATTTAAATATGTACTCAGTACAATGTCTATTATATATTTAAAGAAAAGAAGGTAGCCAATTAACAATTAGTACTTCTAAAGGTATCGAAACATATTCACATGCATGCAGAGGTCATACAGGGTGTCCGAATAAACTATCATGCGCCAAGATTTAAAAAAGAAAACAATGCGTTACTCGAAGAAAACCTAGTGCATATTGTGTCCAGTACAGTGGAGTGAAGTGTGTGTGTCTGTGGGGGGGGGGGGGTGTAGGAGGGGTCAGAAACCTGGTCGGGCCTCAGCCCCCCCCCCCCCACCCCCGGAAAAAAATGAAAAATTTCCGCCTATGGCCCGGACCACACAAACAAGGATCCAATCCTACCGTTTGTGGCCTTTGCCTACAACACTTCACCTCAACGTACGACCAGCTTTTCCCCATTCTTCCTTGTCTACGACCGCTCCCCAACTTCCGCCCTCGATGCATCTTCCTTTTCGGCTCCCGTCTCATCGGCAATGCCTTTTTCCAAACAATTTGTTTCCCGCATCGCCCACTGCCGCTACCTCTCCCGCACCGACATCTCCCAAGGTGCTCGCAAGTACCGCGACTCCACTCACCGCAGTGTGATTTTCTGCCCTGTCGACGAAGTATTGCTCTGGACACTTGTACGTGTCCCCGGTTTATGTGAAAAATTTCACAGTCGTTTTATTGGGCCCTACCGGATTCTTGAACGAACTTTGCCTGTTAATTACCGCATTTCGCCTCATTATACTCCCTCTGACCGTCGTCGTCGCGGCACAGAGATTGTGCACGTCTCTTGTGTGAAACATCATGTACGACGCGTTTCGCAGCACACTTCTGCGGCCAGGCTGGCCGCTTCCGCCAAGAGGGGGAGGTTAGTGTGAGCGCAGTAATTCGCACCTCATCTTCCTCATCTGTACATATCATCACATGAGCCGTGACTCCATTGTCGTCGTGGCGCGGAATCTTCAAGAATAGAGAAGTTCCTCAGAAGAACACACACACACACACACACACACACACACACACACACACACACACACACACACACACACACACACACACACACACACACACACACACACACACACACACACACACACACACACACACACACACACACACACACACACACACACACACACGCACACACGCACGCACGCACGCACGCACACGCACACACATGCACAACCACACGCAGGCACGCTATCGCCCCCAATAAAGCAATACAGGCGGAGTCGCAGAAGCGTGCTTCTCCGCACAAAGATTGTTAATGTGGGGAAGCCAATAGTGACGAAGTCTCACGGGAAAGCACTCCAGCACAAGTGCACGACGTACTGGCCGCCTTGAGGTTTCGGACCTTTTCGTCAATTAATGCTATGCGCGGAACACTCATCGACGATTATCTCGGCCATGTGTCACCAAGCGAGCCACACGGGCCCCACAAATTATCCCAAAGGCTAACCCTAGATATGTCTCCGGCTGCGATACCACAGACGCAACTTAGATGCTTTCAGTCGAGGCGCTCCGCTGCTGGCCGCAGGAAAATTTGTAATGCACACAATGTGCGAGGAACCGCACACAAAGTCGCAGCACGAACTGGACGCCGGGCGGCATCGCCTTACCGCCGCAGGTCATCGCTGAGGCTCTCGAAGTGACATCACTCACCTGGCGACGATTGCCTGTACTGCATGAACCAGTTCCCGAATTCTTTGCACTTCTCCGCGCCCAGCTTTCCCGTGAATTTGTTGTTCACAATCGTTGAGAGCAGGGACTGCGCAGAAAGCGGTAAAAGAAAGAGAACTTCAGTGAGTTGTGATACACCGCATTTCATTTATAAATCAGGGGGGTGCGAATTTGGGGGCTGGTGAATCCTTGAGCATTAGTCAGACCACTGAACCATCAGATCAGACCGTCAGATCATTGAACATGAGTCAGAGGACGCACGAATGATGCGTGCGTCGTCTCCTGCTGTTCTGTTCTAAAGCGTCGTTTCTTCAACCAAAGTTCACTTGCGACATCGTTAGTCGTGCACCACCTAGGTGGTGCACGACTAACGATGTCGTGCTCACGTAGTCGCGTGTCACGTAGTGCTCACGTAGTGCTCACGTGTCGTGATCACATAGTCGTGCACCACCTAGGTGGTGCACGACTACGTGATCACTGAAACTCGAGCAGCAGCTGCTGCTCGAGTTTCAGTGATAACTTAGTTTCACGTAGATCACGTACTTCACGTACATCACGTAGGTTTGACCACCCACGCAGGATCATGGCACGGCATCATATATGATTCCACCACTCAGCGTTGACGTAAAAACTGCATGCTGATGGGACAACGCTGATTGCAGCATGGGACGCAACAGAAGTGCCACAGATGTGAAATTACAATAAAAAGTTCAACAGAAGTTCCACAGAAAGATTACTCAAGTGCCGGAATGCCCTCCGTGCCAAGAAGCTGCAAGGAAACTGCTGTCGGTGCCGCTCGCATGTTCAAAGCGCGCTTTAGATCTCACACACGAGTAGTATATCTACAGTACTCCCCCTACAATTCTCATTTTTACCACAGCTATGCCCATGCTGCCTGATGCTACTGCCCAGCGTCATGTGCTGTCGTACCTTATGTCCGTGCTTGTCCTTCTAGCACTGCTCAGATTCCCAGTATGACAGAACTGGGGAGCCACATATGGTAACTCTCTAAGAACAATTAGTACGAATAACTGTCTCGGTTACGCGCAAAAAAAGGTACAATGCTCAGCGATTCAAGCGAGACACTTTGAGCACGTGGCTACGGGCACTCTGTGCGCCACCAGTGGGCACTGGGGACACCGAGCTGCTGCACTAGTAGTATAACGGCGAAAACAAGGGCATTTACGAGTATTGTGAACTACACTTGGTACCCCAGCGATCACCCAGCGCTTACCGGTAGTGCCAAAAGCGTGGGGTAGCGCGCGCCATTTCCTACCTGCTTGAGCGGGCAGATCTTGGCGAGCTTGGACTGCGACATCTCCCTGAGCAGCTGGATGACGGCCGTCTTCACGCTGTCCATGGTCCACATTTCCGGGTCCGCGGGGATGCTGCGCGCAGGGGGGCACCGGTTATACTAGAAGCCAAGAGTGCACGCCGTGATGTTGCGAGCAGTGCGGCCTCTTCAGCTCAAACGAACATTTTGAGCCCGCCGCCTGAAGTCCCGTACAAGCGCCCTCTCCTGTTTCGGTGAACCGAATACTTATGAGAAGGAACGTGCGTGCCGCACAATGACACAGGTTTTGAAACGGTTCCAGCAGCATAACGTGGATGGCCCGTGCGCCACTCGACCGATTGACTTTTTTTTTTTTTTCCACGATTTAAGCGACAGGCTGTTGTTGTGCACAGCATCGACATCCGAGTGTAATCGTACAGATCGCATATAGAAACGAACGCGTACGACTCCGATTAGTCATTCGGGGAATGAGGAAAATATTGAAAGCATTGAATCGCCGAACAAGGGAAAAATATTGGGGAGTCGGTCGCCGGCTCTCTAGAGACGCCCCCGACTACAACGCATTTGAAACGTTTTCATCTTACATGGTTGTTCTTGTCGATGAGAAGAAAGAAAGGCTAGATGTCAATAATTACGCCGCTGCTCACGCCTTACACCAGCAGGCAACCAGAACGTGGTTGGTTTCAGCAATAATAGTTTGGCGTCTTCCCTGGCTAAACTCAGCACAACCAACTGGGCCACTCACTTTTACGTGGCTGTTAATCCGGTATTCTGCAAAGTGCAATAAGTTTACCGGACACGTTTACAATACGTTTACCATTCCATATTAGATCGTTTTGACCTGTCGGTATAGGCATCGAGGTTTACAGAACGACGGAGACGTCGATTGCAGAAATAGCGCTAGTAACGACACTTTGTGGCAGTTTAATTGTACAACTGTGTTGTACAATTGTACAGATGTGGCTTTGAGGGTGTCTGCACGTGCGTGACCGACAGCCTTCGTCAAAACTGGCTTTTTCACAAGGAAAGCTATTGTGTTGAAAATCCAACTTAGATTCCACCAGCCAACTTCTGCTGACACCATGTACTTATATGCGCCTTGCGAATCTAATGCCGAGGAACAAGGCGCGCTATAAATGATGGGCGACGATGAAGGCAGCTCAAAATAGCGGGGCAGCGGCGAAGACGTTTCACTAGACAGACACGGGTGCAAAATAGGTGCATCGACGACGCGAGCGGAGCAACACAATGCACTAGCGAGTCCGAGTGCGACCGAATGTATAACGGCGATTCTCGGGCGTTCCTAAAGCAACACAGTCGGCAACTGCGAGACAGAGTGTAGTCGGAAGCAGGCAAGAAGTTATCGAAGGCGTCAGAAGATAGCACTGCGATGGAGCGCCTTACAAGTTTCGAAATAATGTTGCCAATTTGCTCTGCGTGGCCCTGCGCTTGAGCTGAAAGGCAACGTATCACAAACGAGTCTCGAATTGTCAAATTGCACGCAGTGCGGCAGGGGCGTTTTTGCTTTCTATCTTCCTTCTTCGTTTATTTATTTATTTATTTATTTATTTATTTATTTATTTATTTATTTATTTATTTTGACAACGACGGTTTTTCGATGCACCATTTCGGCGGCTTACTGAGCTTTCTTTTTTCTTCACATTGTCAGCAAAAAAGGCTATGTCAAGCGTAGTTTAAGAAGATACCGCGGAACAGTAAATCAACCTTCCAGCAGTTTTCCTTTTTGCAGGATGGCACAATACGAGCAAACTTCGAACACTACAAGTAACTTGTAGTGCATCATACGACCGCCTGCCGATTGCGAAGGGCATCAAAGGAAGAATTTGAGCGCAAATCTAAAACTTTGTGCTTCCGTATATGCTGTATCGCACATCATCTGATGTACGCGCCGTCGACACCACGTCATATTGCACGTGTCTTAAAGTACTCTAACGGCGCACGCGCTGCCCTCACGGCATAGTGTAAACGCACCAGGAGTTAAGAAGCATTCTCGTTCCCGATGATTAAGTGTATGTACCGAACGCTTCCTTCAGCTGCAACTTTACCTACCACAATAAGCAGATTACCCATTTTCGCAGTACTTGTAGTTTTACGTTCTTGCTCATAGCTCACTAGAAGAGCGGCCCGAGTACAATGAACCATACAGAGTGCGAGATAAATTAGGCTCTGTGGCGCTTCACTAGCCGTAGGTGCACCTGTCAGCTGTGGTGCTGTTCGAAGTGTCGTTGTTATAAGCAGGCAGACGACGCGCCATCACGACGACTCACGCTGTTACGATCAGCCAGCAGGAGTAGTGATCTTCTAGCCTCTCCTACACCACTGCGACGATCGCTTCGTGAAGCTAACAATGCGTCCCCCTCGCACAGGCCTACGGCGCCAGCAAGACGAGGCACGTTTGGCGGATCAAGTGTTGTTTGTTGGTTCACTGTCGCCGTCAATGACCAATGGGAGCAAAAGAAACTCCTGGAAAACAGTGTTCTATGGCGTTTCCTCGCGGACTCCGGTAACCACCACGGTCGTTTGGCAGGCGCGCCAGCTTGAGTCAAGCGCGAAAATCCGTCCAAGAAACTCCCCTTCTTTATGTGTGTTCAGTGAACAAAGGTGCGGGAATGAATGTGTGAACCCTCGCCTTCAACGCGGGTCTTTTGACGACTTTATACGCTCCGATAGGACGAAGGTGGGGCGGCAGATTTCCCTGGCCTAGGGATCTAGGGAGGACAGAGTGGGTTTAAGCAGACTTTGTCGGCTCTTCGGTGTGATTTCAATTCAGTCATGCTAGACTGATGAGACGTAACGTTACCTACTCCTCATGTAGATATTGTAAATAAACCAAGTACTCTTCATTCTCGATGAGAACATGTTCTTCCCTTCAACAACGTGCTTAGCGTGGACGAGTCGGACGACGGCATGGGCCAGCTAGCCCTTTTGACATGACCGACCACAACTCTTATAACTGGCTGGCAGAGGTGAGACGGACTTGGCGACGTGGTGCTTGGTTTTTGCTTTGACTCTCGAGGCTTCATTTTGTGTTTGCTCAGTTTAAAACAGTAGGGAAGCTGGATTGTTGATTGTTAGCTAGGTTGTGTTTACCTCGTTTTGTTTAGCGAGCAGGACCAAGGCAGTAAAACAACAGTCATGAATTTAAGGAGACTGCTGAGAGACGAATTGTTGGTTGTCGGTGAAGAATTAGGCCTAGAGGTACACCAAGGAATGATGAAATCGGAAATATTAAAGCTTATTTCCGAACAGGCCAGTGAGGTGGACATTTGAATTGGATTAGAACTCTTTAAGAAATGGGAGAAAGAAAAACAGGACAGAGAGAAACGCGAGAAAGATCGCGAGTTAAGAAAAATGCAATTTGACCTTGAAAGTAAACGTTTGGAGTTGTCTCGAGCGAGTGTAGGGGCTCTGGAACGATCAAGTGGTGCAGAATCATACCGCGTGGACAGGCTGTTAAAGCCATTTGAGGTCGGGAACGACATAGTGTTGTTCCTGGGAAATTCTGAAAGGCAATGCGAGAAGGTGAACTTCGCTCTGAGTACATGGCCACAGCAGTTGCGGTATATGTTGCAGTGTGAGGCTGCTGAAGTAATCGCCAGACTCAGTGCACAGGATGCATGTGATTATGCAAAGGTTAAGGCTAGCCGTATGAAAAAATACCACCTTTCAGCCGATGCTTCACGGAAAATGTTTCGCAACACGGGCAAATTGGATAGCGAGGGATATCCGGAGTTTCCACATGGCTTAAAGGCAAACCTAGTCGAGTGGTTGAAAAGCGCAGAAGCATACGAGAGCAGAGACATGATTATTGAATGCATGTGTCTAGAGCAGTTTTACAAAAGCATTCCACAATCGGTGAACCCGTGGGCGCAAGACGGAGGAAGCGTAAACACCGTGGAAAGGGCGGCCGAATTAGCCGGAGAGTACGCAACACGTAGACAGCTGAACGCCGCGGACGGAAATTGGGACGGTCGAAATGGAGCGCGGAAACAATTTCCGTTCAAAAAGGGATCGCAGACGAAACGACCGGAGTATGTAGACGCAAAGCGAAGGACGTCAGAAAAGAGCACAGAGAACTCAAACGGCGAAACCGTCCAAAAATAGCACAAAAAGGAATTCTAATCTTTTAGACCGACTCGCTGCTATAAGCCACAAACTCGGACATATCGCTGCGAACTGCGGGAAGCCTAACGTAGTTTTCATACGTGGACGAAAGAGACGAAAACACGGAACTTTTACGCCCATACCTTGAAGACCTGCATATTAATGGAAAACCATGCCGGGTGCTACGAGAAAGTGCCTCCACCATGGGCATTGTCCATTCTTACGTGACGGTAGATGACTTCACCGTAGAAGTAGCATGGATTAAACAGGTTGTGGAACAGCGTGTATCTACAGATTGCGAAAGTCAAAATCAGTGGGTCATTCGGGGAGATCGTGACCGAGGCTACAGTTTCCAAATTCTTGTCTCTACAGTACCTTTACATTTTTTCTAATCGGTCGGATCAGTTAGTGCGTCAGACGGGGCTGAAACTTGGAGAGGGCGTAGTACAGGCGTTGACGCGAGGCCAAGCTTGTAAAATCGCGTCGCTTTCATCTGAAAATGCAAAAGCCGCTCCAGCAGAAGTAGCAACATAGGTAGCCTCAGCAACAGAAACCGAGCTATGCTCCAGGGATGAAAAAGCGGCTGAGGAAATCCTGGGCCAGCGGGCCTGCCCAGCGAGAGCGTGTGTCAAAGTTCACGCCTGCAGGGGAAGCCAGCTGGAGCACTCGCAAACGAGATATGATCGTTACTGTTACCGGCCTCAAAGAACTTTGGTCGGCTCTTACGTGTGGACAGATAGTCACTGGCAGCCGAAGAAAAGAATGACGTCAGCCTAGCTAAATTACATGTAACAGCTAAAGAAGGCACTGCTAGGCGCAACTTGATGGCACTGCAGAGACCTAAAGAGCAGGATTCTGGATAAGTTAGTCGTATCTACTAAGTAAAGGGAAGACCTCTTGGGTCTCTGTCATAGAAATGGGTGGTCTGGCCAAGTAGGCATAAACAAATCTAAGGAAAGATTGCTTATGGAATACTACTGGCCTGGCTGTTTTAAGACGTAGAAAACTTTGTGAGGTCATGCGACGCCTGCCAGCGCTCGGGTAAACCAGGAGATATATGGAAAGCTCCACTACAGCTATCCTTAATATCAGAACCTTTCAGACGACTTGTGATAGACACGGTAGGGCCTCTACCAAAGACAAAGTAGTGTTACAGGTACCTGTTTACCATACTGTATCGGCTACAAAGTTTCCAGAGGCAATCCCTCTGAAACAACTCAGCTCCACCGAAGTAGTAGACGCGCTTTTGACAGTAATTACCCGAGTCGGGTTTCCAGCCGAAATACAGGCGGATAAAAGGTCAGTATTCACCAGCTCATTGACTTCCACATTCCTACAAAAGTACGGGGTAAAGTACCACACAGTTCTGTCTATCACCCTTAGTCAAATGGTGTAGAGAGGTGGCATTCAGCGCTTAAGCGGGTTTTGCGTGCACTCTGTTAAGAGCAAAGCAGGACTGGAAGAATTTTCTTCCGGCTGCTTTGTTTGCTTTGCGAACGGTTCCTCACGAGGCTACAGGGTTCTCGCCAGCAGAAATAGTGTATGGGAGGGCACTCCGTTCCTCACTGAGGATGTTGAGATAGATGTGGGAGGAAAGAAGAGAGAGTCGAACAGTGGTAGAGCACGCGCTAAATTTGCTGGAACGGCTAAGTGCAACACAAGAACTAGTCGAAAGGAACATGGGCGTGGCACAAAAGAACGCCAAGCTCTATTAAGACAGGAATGCGAGGCTTAGAACGTTTAACGCCGGGGACCAGATAATAACCATGACCTTCAAGGACAAGCTTGAAGTTCACTGGAACGGGCCCATTAAAGGTGATGCACAAACTTTCAGATACTACGCTCTGAAAGTACCCCGTGGCAAGGAGGTGAGAATATACTGCTGCAGTTTGATGAAGCCGTACGTGAAGCGGAGCGGAGTCGTTAACTTTACCATCAAAGAGACGGATGACATTAATACAGAGTTTACTGAGTGTAAGGCGACCTCCAACTCTGAAATCAGCCTGGAAGAAGTTGTAGAACACTCGGTAAGCACGGACGCTCTTAAACCCGAGCAGCTTGATGAGCTAAAGGGACTGCTAGGGGAATATCTCGATTGATCCAGCAATCGGCCAGGTAGAACCGAACTAATAACGCAAGAAATGGAGCTGGCATCAGCCGAACCTGTAAGATCAAAGCCTTACAGGGTGTTTCCACGATAGAGAGAAATTATGGAGGCAGAGATACAGCGCATGCTAGAGTTGGGAGTTTTGAGCGCGCTGAGAGTGACTACACGTCACCGCTAGTACTTGTGGAAACGCCCAAAAAGCACCCTCGTCCGTGTGTTGACTACAGGAAGTTAAACGCCATCACCAGGAATCGTACCCGATAACCAACATTGAGGAACGAAACGAAAGAGTCAGCGCTGCTAAATACATTTCGACTCGAGATTTCATGCGGGGATACTGGCAATTCCCCTTTCAGAACGTGCCAGCCGCTGTGCCAAATTAATCTCACCTGTAGGCACTTTTCGCCCTCTCGTTCTCAGCTTCGAGCTGAAGAACACGCCGTCTTCTCTAAGTTGATGGACGTTCCTCCCTTCAACAACGTCCTTAGCGTGGATAAGTCGGACGACGGCATGGGCCGGCTACCCGTTTTGACATGCCCGGCCCCAACTCTTGCAACGCAAAACCCATCTACGGCCGGATAATTTTTCTTTTTGGCCGATAGTATACTGAACGACTTTCGCTCGTTGTAGTAGGCGCTTTCTTCCCATCAACTTCCCTCTCATACCAAGGTTGAGTAGATCACAGCAATGTACTGCAACCTAGCACCAGATGCTGAACTGTGCTCAGCTTTTGAGTACTTAATACTCGCAAATTAGTCACTTGGAAAGAGTTTCCTAGGTTTAGCTGATCAAATTAAAAAAATTACCGACGATTACGTTACTTCCTAATGCGAAATTTGAGCGCAGCAAATAAGCTGTTTCACCTTTTGGATAGATTGAGGCAAAGAAATCGAGCAACACATGTATGCGCTATCACAGAATTTTTTTTTATTTTTCACACGTATTCCTTTAACAAAGACTCCACTAACAGTTCTTGACAGTCATGAAGGAAGCTTTGTGGTCGGAGAAATAGACTGATATATGTTCGACTTGGTACACCAATGCTTGATTCTCAAAGACGAGATCTATACAAGTGCCTCGCGAGGTTGTCACAGCCGTGGGGGAAGCAGAGGCTAAGCGCCGCCGCCGAGAAGACCCTGCCGTTCGCGCCGCCGAAGCGGAGGCTCATTGCCGCCGTCGAGAGCAACCAGCAGTAAGCGAGGCTGAAGCAGAAGCTCATCGCCGCCGCCGAGAAGACCCTGCAGTTCGCGCCGCCGAAGCGGAGGCTCATCGCCGCCGTCGAGAGCAACCAGCAGTAAGCGGAAGCGGAGGGGGGCGGCGTGTACACCCAGCGGCAAACGATGGGGGCACAAGCGCGCGCAGCAAGCGGACAACACGATAAAGGGAGGAGGGAAGAGATAGCAGCGACTGACTGATGCCTTTGACTGATACTCTTTCTGCATGGCGGCGACGGTGTTCTATGCAGTCACGTTATCTTGACTCTCTAGCGGCGTCAGCGGCATCCAGCGGTATCAGTCGGTCGCTGCTAGCGCTGGGGGGATGAAAGGGGGGCGGAGCTGGTTACGAGGCCGACGCCGACGACGACGCCGACGACGACGCGAAACCCAGGAACGGACGCCAAAGAGCTGCGCTCTAAAAAGAAAGCGAAGTTCTACTAGAAATTTTTACCAGCTTGTAAACGACAGCGTTTTCGAGGTCAGCATCTCGGCAGTGGGTATCATTTCGAATGATCTTTTATATATCATACGGATACCTATATTGAAAAATGAGCCCAAGACACTCGGAAGGACAGAGTAGGTGCGTACCTTTAAGGCATTTGGAAGACGCCGAGCTTCATATGAGCGATAAAAGATTACTCTTAAGTCTGCAAAAACCACGAACGCGAGTATCATGGGGGCAGGAACCACGAAGACATGCGAACACAAGCCGCCAACTTTCAGCTAACTTTTATTACTGAACACGAGCGAAAGCGCAATCCACAGCACCGCATGTGTATACGATGGCTGACGCACAGACCCTTACACGTTACCCGTCTTGTATCTTTTCGAGACATTTAAGGACCTCGTTGAGGCAATAGTGCTACTGGCATTTATATATTTTATTCCCCGATTCCATCAGAGCATATGTTTCAAATCCATAGCACATCCCAAAGTCATGGCAATCATCTTAATAGATACGTGTTTATTTTACCACTGTTTTTCGGGCCCCTATACGGCCAGGTTGCATTGTTATAGCCAACAACGACGCCATTGGTCATTATTTGCATCACTGATTGCATTAAAACATTGCTTGGCGCTCTTTGGCCATGACTGGCCCTTGCGCCATAAAACACCACATATCATCTTTTCGAGACACTTCGTTATTTGGTGCGGTTGTCACTTGGTTTGTTCTGACTGTTAGTTTGAAAACGTTAATATGTGTGTGATGACGCCGCTGCTAAAAATCCCGGCCAACTAAGGCTAACAACTTCGCTCTAAAAACTGCTACGCGGCGAACTAAAGCCTCCGGTTCGTCGTTAGCGTGCACCCATACGTACCAGTTTCGCCCCTGCCGCTGCCAAATGTTTCACTGCGATATACAACACGCTTCATGTACGGCAAGAGTCATGCGTATGAACAACTGTACTGCGGTGGAAGGTCGCGCTGTCTTCAAGGTGCATGAAAGTACTAAGCCCGCGCTCGCTGAGCCACAGCTGCATTTACTTTCGAATCGATTCCTTTATCACGGTGATTGAAAACAGAATTATTGTGCAAGAAAGTTGACCAGCAGTGCTGCAAAGAGCCTAACAACTATGTAGGAAACAAAGCTACATGAATTTGCAACTTGGGCAGCTTAAATCGGTCAATTTCCACTACTGCATTCAGTAAAACGATAGATGCCCTGTAAAAACTCCATGAATTTTCTAGGCGCTCAAAATTTACCCGACTTTCCCAGGTTTTCCGGGTCGCTAGACGCACAGAGCACATGCTTCGTTTTTGTGTTCGGAAGGGAGTAATTCAAGTTCCGTTCTCCCTATTGCACGTACACTTGTTGCTCCCTGAAGACCTACTCGGCACTGTTCGCGCTTTTCTATTCCAAGCGAGCTCTTTGAAAGAGCGCACCATGCCGCCAACTGTGACGTCTGGAGCTTTTGTAAAAGAGCGCCGAATTGCCGATGAAAAGAACACAGACGGAAAGACGCTCACTTGCAACTGATTTTATTGAAGCTTAATCCGCAAACGTCTGCTGTGCACGCACGTAGAAGGTTGTACAGCCAAAAACCAACTCGTCAACTGGGTTTAATTTCCTCCCTCCGAGATGTACTGAGCGAACACTAATGCACGAATCTAACGAGGCACTTATCCGCACTGCCTCGAGAATCTCCCTGGAGTTTCACTCGAGTCGTTCTGGCGACAGACAACCACCGACCACAGAGAGATGCCGAGCATACCTCCGTGCCGTTACTGCTGCCCAAAACAAACTCAAGAGGCAACGTGTTCACTACAGGATATGATCAATTGTAAGCCCTCTCCCCAATCCCAACATAACCCCTCTCCTGCGGTCGCACCGTCCCATTCTTCCTCCTCCTTCACGGCCATTACGCGTTTATCGTACAGGAAAGCATGTATCCCAACATTCTCCTGGTTCTTAACGGTTTGCAAGAGCCAAGTTGATGCGCGCTTGTTATCATTTCTTTTAGCTAGTTTTACTGCATTGTGTCCATAGCTTGTCGAGAACTGTGCTGCGCAGGGGTACTATTTCGGACATCAACGAATTTCGTCACGCTGTGAAAACCGCGATCCGGTCAGCTCGAATTGACACAGACGGCTTTAGCTCCTCAGAGTGGCTCCAAACGCCGCCATTACTGAATTCGATTTTATGGCGGAATTCGCCGATGCCCAGAACTGCACCCTGTAGGGTTCGGGGAGTCGTAGCCTCGTAGTCTGGCGTCAACTGAGGATCGCCCTCTCGGCTACGCCGCCGGCGAGTCCGTAACGGGTAGCTGGCCTACGTTACATGGGCGTCACACGGAGGCTTAAGCATGCCCACGCCGCCGTCTGAGCTTTCTTGGCGAGGGTTGCTTCTTTAGTGACGATTACGAGGTCGAGGCTGGAGAAACGAAACGGGAGTTTTGTTACATAGGAGAGGCAATTTACAGAACAAGGAATACTCGTACTGGCCGGTATACGGAGCGCAGTACATTGTTCTCGTTGCATGAGCTACATATCAGGGCAGACAGTCTTTTTGGGAGAGCACACCAGAGCAGCCGAAAATGTCAGCGTTTAAAAACAGTCGTCTTCCCTAGGCGACTGGACTAGGGAATCCGACGACTTGCGTCTCGGGCAATAGTAATCGTCGAATCGTTCGCAAAATCCCACCGGTGACGTCGCACCGTTCCGCCGGACTCCGCCTCCAATGTTGCGCGATCGCCCCCGTATGAGAGGCAACCACGTGGTAATTTAGGAAACCGAATTCGACGCAGTTCCCACGGAAGTCCTCCACGTTGGCCCCTTGCATTAATTAGTGGGCTCTCCATGACGGTAAACTCGACAGGGTCAGAGGACTCGCATTTGCAGTCGTTACCGCTTCCGAGGAGGGCGGTGATTGCTGTTGTCTCTAAGTGAGCTCCTTTATTTGCGCGACAGCCTATATCAGACCTCGTTACTGTCTGGGCGTTGCTGGTGGATCGTACTGTTAACTTCACAAAGCTGAAGCGATTCGTCTCAGGAAAGCAGGAGAGTTTCGAAGGTCTCTGCCCCCGCTAGCCGATCGCAACCACGGGTCTGCTTACGCAGTGTCTGGAGGTCACAATTTTCGCTAACTGGGCCGGTTTTCAAGATGTACGCATACTATCTATGACAAACAATTCCACATTCCTCTCTATGTTACGGTTCTCTGTTTCCATGAAAAGCTTCCCATTTGAAATAAATTGTACGAGCTCAATTTTGTATGATAGGCTTGACTGCTGTTATTCTAGCACGCGTACATCCAACCAGACGCATTACACATCATTTACGGTGTCTGTTCTCAGTGGATCATTAAGAAATATCCATATTCAATGATCGAGCTTCTAATAAAGTATCCCGTGTTTCTGTGCGCAACCGCTTGCGAATCCGGGTACGTTTTCTCTGCTTTCATAGGCCCGGATTCCGACAGCACCTACGAACTTTTCGGCCCCTTCAGCCGCCACAAGGGAAAGAAATACGTACGCAGACCGCTGCTGAGTAGACCCCTTCGTTGGAAGGTCGTCCTCTCCAAGCGTTTCATCTACGCCAAGCACAGCTTCCAGCTCTCGTACGAGGTACTCACCCGTCACCCGGTCAGAGTTCTTCCGCTTTCGCCGAGGACACACACGACAACGGGCCATTCAAGAACATTCGGTTTTATTAGTAACCGCGAACAAAAAAACAGGTCAAAGTAAAAAGACTCGGCAGAGACATGCCCGACCAACATCTGCGAAAGGTGGGCTCCCTTCCTTGCACGTACCTCGGAACAAACGGGCTTCTAAGCCCTTTCCCTGCGGTCCCTCCTCTCCCTGGCCCTCCCCCGGCTGTGTGAATGCCCCGAGAGAAAAAAAAAAGAGAGAAGGAAACAAACGCCAGAGACGGAGGGCCCGAGAAGAACTTTGAGTATAACTCTTGTCGTCTCTCTCTCTCTTCTCTATGTATATAAAGCGAAAGGTGCTGTGAGCTAGGCCCAACGTGGCGGCCATCGCCGCCTCTGTCTTTGGATGGGTGTCGCGCCGGCCCAGGTCAGACAGGAAGAAGGGGAGAGGGGGCGGGCCCTTGAGCTGGGGCAGCGCCACCTAGCGGGCGCAACGTGTATCACAACTGAAGAGGGCAACCTGCTCCCTCGGACCACCGAGGAAGCCACTCTTCCTCCACTGCTCCCTCTGCATCGTCGTTATTGTTACTGTTATTACTATATAATAATTATTACTATAGTTATTAGAGGCCACACCGTCTCCCCAGTTTGCTTGGTACCCGTGTAGTAGACGCATACGGGAGACAAGTGAGGCTGCGCGCGACGCTACTCACTGAACTTCCACGGCTTTAAACACAGCCGCTTCACACGAAAAAGTGCTCTCCACAGGCGACTCGTAGTTTAAAAGAAAGTAAAACATAATAATGCACTGAGCGAGGAACGTTAATGACAACGGCGACCAGACGGGAGAGCCGAAAATGCACTACTACCTTCTATGCTGATAGATCAAGCAACAATTATGCTGAGACACTGTATTAACCCCAAAGCATATTTGCTGCCGGCATTCGCGGCTTCGTATCACTACCCGTCTCGTTTTTCTTGTTTTTTTTTTATGGATCCAGTATAATAGTTAGACAAGATCAAAGCTGAAAATGTGAATAAGACAGCCGAACGATCAGCAGTGTTTCATGAAGCCTGGACACCTTCCTGTGAAAAAAAAAAAAAACACTACTTAAAGTTTGTTCAATAACGCATTAGAACTCATCCAAACGCCAACATGGCGACGGGCAGCTGACTGACAACTCATTTTACAGTTTAAGACTTTCACGCAGGAATAGCGTGCGTATTTCTTTCTTTTTGCCAATAAACCACAGAAACTCGGGTGCAAAATTTATGAACCTACCTACGACTACAACAGATGAGAGGAGCGGTTATGGCCGCGCATAATACATTTGTAGGATAACCAAATCTGGCAGCTTTCCCTTTCAAGATCGCCGAATCTATTCTCGAACAATAAAAAGAAAAAGCTATCTGAATAACCAGAAGCGGCGGTTGAATCTGTTTACCCGAGTGTCTCAGCAATGGTCATATTGTTCATTCCCTCCTCCTCCTCCACTCCTTTCTTGCAAAAGAAGCGAAGCCGCGCATTAGAGCCCCTCACCATCTGGTCTCCGCACAGCGATCATCACACAAACGCGAGAAACAAAACCCGCATAACAAGTAAACCGAGACACCGTCCGGCTCAACGCCGGCTCCGAGGCAGTGCACTTCTTTGGCGACGCAACGCGCGCATCTCAAAGTCCACACATGTGCCCGCGTCGAAAAAGGAAACAAACAAAAAAAATAGTGTTTACGACGGCAAACTGTCTCAGAGGTGGCCCGCGAAGCGAACAGGCCGCACCAGCACCGGTATTGTGTCCAGCAGAAAAAAAAAAAGCAGTAATAATAAACTCGCGCGCTCGCCACGAACACGCGTAACAAGCGGGATCACGTATATGACAAACCGCATTCGCAGCTACTGCGGCCGTAACCGGAGATGGCAATACGAGGAGCACATCGACTGCCACCTTCGTGCGTAAGCCTCGACTTAACCGAACCGCCCGGACAGCCGCTCTCCCCCCCTAAAGCAGGATGTATAGTAGTCAACGGTTCCTCTCCTCACGCGCCTCTCGCTGGCGTCAAGGCGCTGCCAGCCAATAGCCTCTGGGACTGGGAGGAAGACAGAAGAACACCCGAGACGTTGCTAGAGCTGGCGAAGACGGGACTAGCGCCGACTGCCAGCGGTCGCCATAAACGCTCGCGAGGACACAGCAACGACTATCGGCGCCAGTCGTAAGCGCTGACAAACACACGGGACTAACGCCGACTCTCACGTCGCCTCTGTGTTCCCCCGTCTTCCGTTACGCGCGCGCTGGATTGGATTGTCACGCCAAGTTGCGAACCAACCAAGCGAACGAATGTCAAGTGGTCTCAACAATCGCGCCAGAGCGAGCCAGCGAATCCAGCAGAACGTCGCATGGAAGGCGACCCGAAATCGGTCATGGCAGCAGCGCTAGCCAAGCTTAAAGGGGGCCCCCCGCACAGAACAATGATGTTGCGCCGTATTGGTAAAATACGCTTCCGTAGTAGCAAAGCGGCCGCGCTGACCGCGAGAGCAAGCTTACAGTGAACAACAACAACAAAAAAAGAAAGGATGCGAGCACTAAACACGGGTGGTGACGACGCCATGAAATTCCTGCACCACTAGTTTAGCCTTCACGTCATCGAATTTTGAGAGCCGCTACTCGGGTCTAGTTAAATTGCTCACCTGTAAAGGAGGACTACATTGCAATCTAAAGAAACCAAAGACGCAGCTAAGAGCGCTTTTCCTGCGTAAAAACGGGCCGAGCAACAGCTAGCTGAAATCCGCGACGTCCCGATGACGTGGAGGTGCTGACTTTCCGGCGCTTAACTTTAAAAATAATAATAGTAATAATAATGAGGAAGATTCAGTTCCTCTTTCCCATTTCCCACTAGTTTTTTCCAAGCTTTTTCAACGAATGAACTAGCACAACAACTTTCACCTGATCCAGCGGCGGTCTTTTTAGTGTCTCAATCACTAAAGCCTCGCCTCTCCCACGCGTCACGACGAATTCGGCGATAGGGGGGCCCCTTTGTAGCGGCTTTTCTCCCTTGCACGCGGTGGCTTTCTCGTCGCGATGATACACACACGAGCACAGAGGGGTCGTGAATAAAAAATAACGAGTGGCGGTACCTCGTGGGACGCCTTATTACGGTTCTATACACCTTGCCCTTCTATAGAGTTATTGCTTTAGTCATTAGGCTCGCTTTGTTTTCGGCCGATGAGGCGACTACGTGTGCTTTGTTATATTGACATGAGTGTCTGTATGTGTGTCCGCTGAGTCCGTTATGTCCTCCACTGCTGCCAACGCACAATGTATTTACACCAGTCAAACAGCTTGCTACGCACTCGAGGTGATGTATTGCTCTCTCTCCCTCTTTTTCTCCGCTTCTCTCTCTCTCTCTCTCTCTCTCTCTTTAGCTCTGCACCAGCTTCTTTTTTTTTTCCTCCTTGTAACACCGAAACGCGTAAATAAGGAATACAATGCGAGTGTATGTACAAAACAAATTACGAAGTCACCGGTATTCGAGCAGTGCGACAGGGCGCAGCTTAAACACGCTGGCTGCCTCCCTGCTCATTTGATCGCAGGCGTGCACAAAAATAAAATCAACGGTCACACTGGGACGCGCACACACGCACACACAAAAAGAAACTCCCTCTCTCTCCCAGCTCCACAAGCACAAACGGCCAGCAATGCAGTGGCCAGCAAAAATAAACAATGTAAAACACATCACCGGGACAGTGCATTCATCATCGTACACTCTCACTTCAATCACATCCTTCACGAAAAAATAAAAAAAAAAAAGCGGCGAGTCCCAGTGTATGGATCAGTCGGCGGTGTTCGGAACATTCACAAAAGCCACGAACGAACGCCAGCGCGATTTTTTTTTTTTTTTTTGCTTCCTAGGTACTCTACAATGCGAAACGAAATCTTAAAACGTGGGCTTTCCTGCGCTTCTGCTACGTCTGAGCCCGGTCGCAAAGCCCCATTAACGGGAGTCGAACGGGCGACCATTCTGCTACCGAGCGGCGGCAAGCCACGAGCGTCTAAAAGAGGCTTGCGCGAAGCGCAGCCTTCTACGTATTTACCTTCGGTGACGTCAGAAACCTCGCCCACGAGAATGAAACACTGGGACTCGCCCTGCCGTATCTAACCGCCATCTAACGCTATTCCCGAGGAACAATACGAAAAGCGCTAAAATAGTAAGGACGCGCGAGAATCAAAAGCGCCCATCAACAAGAGAAACACGGGCACGGTATAAAGCATGCAACGCACGTATTTCTCTAACGAAAGGTGCAAGGACTACTAAAGTGCATGTATACGCACGCAGTACGTTATTGCGCTTGCGGCCGTGTCCAGCGGCATAGTAAGGCATTAGTCCCTTAGGTAGCGAGGGCGAGCTTCGGGCCGGCAAAATGTACACGGCAGAGAGGAAGCAATCACCGAACGCCGATTACGTCACCGATATGAGAATGCACTCTGCCCTTCGTCAAAACAAAAAAAAGTGATAAAGAATACAACAGAACAGTGTCGTAGGACAGTAAGCTCACTTTCCTATATATTGGGAGCCAATTCGAAATCACTACGGGCGCGGTAGCGAAAGCTTGCCGAGACGCTCTTCTGCGAAAATCGGAGTCGGTGGTTTCAATCCAGAGATTACCACACTGGCACACGCTTAGTCAAAGCCGTCATTACGCGACAGCACTATTACAGCCGCCGCTAGGCCCTGTAGGTGGAGACTTCTCGCACACCAGAGTTTGTGATCGAATGGGAAGCTGCCTTTGCTGACACCCCAATCCTTATGAATTGATTAGTTTCTGCCCATACGTACAAATTGTGTAGGAACCAATTTTTTTTACGGGGCTGCTTTGTCTCACAATATATTTTTTTTTCGCCGTAACCTACGGCCCTACCATAGTCAAGGGTTAAAAATGTAACGTCGTGGGTCTAAGTGACCCTCTACAAATAAAGTCCGAGTTTCTATTTTAGGCGTGATATTAATCGTCCGTTGATTGTCTGCAGACGATGAACGACATATCGAGACTCATAGTTGTGCAGAGCGCTCCATAAGCGTGCCACGGTTCACAAGTTCACGCGCTGCTACTCGGACTCTAACCACGGCGTCCCTCCCTCAGTTCGGGAAGTTTGTTAAGCTCCACGTTTGCTGGTGGCAATGAAACGCTTCTGCTGCATCTACGCAGCGTGAAGGGAAACAGCTCCATGCGGACGCTAACTCAGTCGCATGCTACGATCGGTGCTTAGTCGCAAGCTGGTTACCACATCCGCGAGGCCCGACGCGTGATGGAAACAAAGCTGCGTTCACGTACATCATCCAACAAAGCTTTCAGCTTTGGGCTGACCAGCATAGTATGTTGCGTAGTCGTTTTAACGCGATAGCGTTAAGGAGCTCGTGTTGCGCAAAATCCGGCGCCGACGTCACGCGTCGGCGTCCAGCGTAGCCTCGGCAAAAAGAATTACGAACCAAATTTCGAACCACGCATACCCAACCGCTTCTCTACCACCAAAGTTGCTCACACATTGTCTTTCATACTTTACAGAGTTAATTCTTGGTATTTCAAGAACGGCAGCGCATAAACAAATGCAACGGGAAGAAAACACCGACAGCGCACGTCCTTTATCTTAGCTCCTCTCAGAGCGAAATATTATAAGTGCGAAACAATAACGGGAGATCGACCCACGCAAGAGGCCGCGTTTCTACCAGAGAGCTCGTCTTCGTGCATAGCGTTTGCAGCCAGCGTTTTCCTGTACACGTTACGGTTACATAAGCTGCAGATGCCGGAAAGCATGAAAAGCAGTAAGGAGTCCTTGAACGCTATCGGGTTCCACTCTTAAGGCGAAGCTTAAGCTCCAAGTTTTTTTTATCGCCTAGACCACGCGCACTTTTCTGCATTTCCGGATACTTGCCACATTCAGTGTCCCTGCGCTGCGGGTTGCCGATGAATTCGGCTTCGCCCTGCGATCGGCTATGGCCTCCTGGTTATCTCAAGACGGTAGAGCTACCGCCTCGAAAAGGCGTTCGCCCCGGTTTCCGCCCCCGTGGCCATTTATTCGTTTATTTTATTTATTTATTTAACACTTATTCAACCGCGAAGCTTGCTCTCTGAAAAACCCGAACGTGGTTCTTTACGTGGCTTCCTGCCACGCTCGGGTGGACGCCAATTTTTTACTTTCACATCGCGGAAAGTGATAGATGCGGTTAAACTTCAGAGTCTGAGCTGTATAGTGTGACGAAAAAAATATATATAATATATAAAACACGGAAACAAGATCTTTGGCGCAGAGTGTAAGAACGCCCTGCTATATAGACATATGGAGATGCATTTGTATAAGCCGCAGCTCCAAATCGGCAAACACATTAGGTGAAGGAAAACTGCAAAGGATTTTGCTAAACAATCTTGAAATGGCGGAGAGATGGGGAGAATTCGTTTACATATCACTTGCACTACATGCACATTTTACTACCTATACATATGTGAGCAAGCAGCTAGCTATGACAGTAACAAGCGAGCTCGTTAAACATTTTGTAAAATATACGCGCCGCAGCTAAAAAAAAATTAGAAAAAACGAGGCGATACAGTGAATTCCAAGCACTGCTTCTCATATCGGTGACGCTGCCTAAATCAAGCCTTTGGTATGGCGATCGATAATCGAAAAAAAAAAAGCGACCGATTTGTGCGCGGGAGTCGAAGAACTTCAGCAAGCGCGAAAACTGCTCCTTCCGTCGTAAATATCGTCCCGGAAAGGCAGCGCACGTGTATACTGCCGACTTCCGAATGAACCCACGACGCCAGTTGAGAGACGCTGCGACGTGGATAATACAAATCTAACGCCAAGAAACTCAAGACACGGTTTGACAAGTTAATGAGTACTCGGAAAGCCTAAGGAAACAATCGCCTGAGCGGAAATAAACGAGAACAGACTCGCAACAGGCAAGCGGATTCCGAACCTGTCACACCAACAAATTCGCACACATCAATAGTGTAGAACGAGAGTATAAGCAAAGGAACGTTCGACTGCGGCGACCTGAGGAAGAAGAACCCGCTGGCACGAAGTACTGCAGACCTAAAGACTCGGAGACCACGGGCATAGGAAACGATTGGCATCAGCAGGTGCCACCAGCTTTAGCCCACTGAAGAGCAGAGGCTTTTTTCCAGGAATCACCCACACACACTACAGTGTTCGAACCCTACTGTGCATGTGTATTGCCATTTACGGGTTACAGGAGCCGCAGGCGAGAGCAGCAGCGCTGGCGGCGGTGACGGTGCGTTGAACCCGAGTGCCAAAAACTATTATTGCAATGAAAGGGTTATGTGCTACACAGCATCTTCCGTAGAAGCGTCAGCAGCAGCACAGTAGGGAATGTAAAGTTTCGTTTTGTTTCCTTCGACGAGAACGGCATGGAAAAGTGAAACAAAGAACGTTTCTGGCACACTTTGGTTCAACGAACTGCCACATGATGACGCTGCAACTGCTTGCGTCCAGGTCTCCATTGTTTCGGTACCCCGTAAACTGCAATAGTATGTGTAAGGACAGGCAAAAAGAGAGATCCCAAACCAATGAACAGAAGGAACCTATAGTCATGTGATATTCAGGGTGCATGAAGTGCTGAACATGGAAATCAATACACATGGGGAAACTGATAAAGAAAACAGTCATACATGGAGATGCTCAATCAGGGATAAGTAAAACTCTTGAAACAAGTAGTTTTATGAGGAACACAAGAAGGCCAGTGATTGGTTAGTCATAGCTCTGTGAGCAGGCACACCTCACGATTTTCACGGACAACATTTATGGACAAAGACAAATGAACTCTATGCCCACAAATAAAATTTTGGAAGTGAGGATCAAAAAAAAAAATTAAGGCTGCAATGCGTGTTGCTTCTGTATTGCACACCCCTAGAAGGAACTAGCCATGCTCTGAAAAATCGAACAGCGGGCATCTCTTTGCAGACGTCAGAAGAGGTGGTCCACAACGAACTATGTGGCCCGTTTCTTTCTCTCTCTCTCTCAAACGTAAACCCACATAAAATCTAGTTGGCCATGCTCGTTGGAACCAAGGTGCAACATGCTTAAACTACTTCCTCGCCTGTGAACTATGCGGCCCATAACAAACACTGGGCAGCCACACCTTCAAACTAGGACCTGAACTAAATGTTACACGACAGACTATATATGGATACACGAAGTCCTTTCAGTGTGCTGTTCGTTCTGCTCCTAATGCTCGCTGCACAATGAACGTTGGAAAATGGCCTCCTAACAGAAATCCTGATACAGAAGACAACAATCTTTGCTCTCTCGCTTCCATGAAAACACATCTGCCAATGATGTGGTGGTGGTGCGAGTGGAAGCCGGCAACGCTGAAACCTACAATAACACACACCGACTCACCAAATTACAAAACACACCTAACACAAAAGCGGGACAAGTTTGAGCCTTAAATTAAAACCGTCATGTCATAAAAGGGGAGCATGACACCTCAACAGAGGCTGCTGCAACTGCCAAATACAAGTAACAGTAGCTTGTTGGCCTGTAACATGGTTACTGTTTCTTTCTATGGGCATTTTTAATTATTGCAAGATGTCAATATGTTTCCTCTGACCCTTCGTCAAATTGCATAGACTGCATCACAGAGTTCCCATCAACGGAGACCTGAGTGGACAAACACTGCAGAAATTCACAGAGGAGGAAAGGCTTATTGCTGTTACAGTGAAAGAAATACGACGCTGATGGAAAAACACCTAACAAATGAAAGTAACACAGCTTTTGATTGTAGAGTGCCACGGCTGTTACATTAATGCAACCTATGCAAAATCCAAGTGCATCTTTTAAGCATTACTGGGCAAAGTGAGAGCGTCATGACAGAGTTGTTAAAGCTAGAACATGCAGTCACAAAGCTGGCAGCACAACATTACAAGGTAACATGAAATTACATAATCAAACTTGTTCTTTTAAGGGCAATATTAAAAGCACTCCTAAAAACTTATGATTACAGTTATGTGAAACAATATCCTCTTAAAATAGGAGCTTTGTACGCACATTACACATTACACAGGAAACAAAGCAGCAATATTCATTAAGTTGAAACTACTACCTTAGGGTCCTCTGAGCCAGTTTCGGTTAAAGGAAACCAAACTATCAGTGCGCTAATCTTGGCACTTGGTAGCTGACTGCCACTATTTGCAAACAATATACGAGCCATGTAAAATTGGCATCGATATTGGTGACATTCAGAAGGCAAATATGAATGATGCATGTAATGTCATTATTACTAACATGCCGAAATTTAAAAATTTAAGGCTTCCCTCTACCTCACCCCTCAATTTTAGTGCCAAAAAAGCCAAGCAAGAAATTAGCTATATATGTTACAACAAATGAAAGCTTTAACTGTTAAATAGGTTTCCCTTGACTTCAGTCCCCCTTTTTCCTTCTTTCCACACTTGCCACTTCAAAGAGCTGAGGAATGCAAAAAATCAACAATAAAGGAGAAACGCACAATTTCATTGTTAAATAATGAATCCAAGCTGCAGGCAAAAGACTTGCTACGAGGGCAATCGGTCACACTTAGATGATCAGCCTGTGTGTACACTACAACAATTATACACAGAATGTAAATAATAACTAATACAAGGTAACAAGGAAACAATAAGGGTGCATTCACAGCTGAGGTGTGGAAGCATAGCATAGGCATGTCGGTATCAATAGATTCTGGGAGTCTAAATCAGTCTCCGTGATTCAAGGAAGTCTGTGAAATGAGCAAACATTACAGGCTAGCAAAACTAGGACAAGTGGATTGTGTGGCCCTGCTAATGTCAGAAGGCTCCACTGGAGAACACTTGTTGCCATTACGACAGGGCAAGCCAAAATCATTGCAACAAGCTACGAAGTAGAGAAAAGCGAAGGGCCAGAGTCTGCATGGCAAGTGCTAAAACTGGTATTCCCCAAGAAAAATCAAATTTAATCTGAAGGAAATGCTTCTTGCTTTAGCCGCCTTCAGCTACCAAACTTGCCTTCAGGGAGTAAACTGATTCATAAAGTTCTATGCCCAAGTTCACGGCGACCGACGACTCCAGTGTGAACACACCCTTGCAGCAGCGATACCAGACGGTGGACCGTAGGCCAACGGGACCTTCCCGCGCGACCTTTCTCACATCCGGTACAGGCTTGATTGCATGTGGCCCTAAGCACCACCCCATAACTACATCGGGTAGTCGCTGGTTCTAACGATCGAGCGTGAGAGAGAGGGGGAGACAGAGCGTGTGTGAGAGAGAGAGAGCGAGCAAGCAGGTGAGCGTTACTGCGCGCGCGGCGTAGAGGGGGGCGGGGCCAGCCGCAGTCTGACTAGGAGTCCTCCCGCACGACGGCGAGCACGCCCGGCGACCTGCGGCGTCACTGGCCGCTCGCCTGCTGGGGCAGCGGCGACCGGACGCCCGCGTCCCGGGGAGAGCTCGCCGCGCTCGCCGAAGAAGCAGCGGTCTCGCCACCACCGCCGCCGGAGCCTCCCGTCGCCGACTTTGGGTTGGGCGACGCGGAGGAAGGCCGCTGTGGCTGTGCGGTGGCGAGCCGCTTGCACTTGGCCCGGCGGTTCTTGAACCAGAACTGCACGTTGCGGGGCTCGAGCCGCGGGAACCGCTTCCTGTACGGCGCACTGTTCAGCTCGTCCGTGTGGCGCACGATTTGCGCGTGCGAAGGGTGCGTGTTGAGCGCGAACCAGCGCTCGAGGCGCGGCACTTCGGTCACCGGGTCGATGAAGGTCCGGTTCCGCTTGCGGCGCTCGTCGCGGAGCCCGCCCGGGGAATCGACGCGCGCCGCCGCACACCCCGACGTCGCCCCCGAGGACGCCGTCGTCGCGCCGCTCTGGCACCGCGATTCGTCGTCGTCGCTGTCCTGGGGAGTATCGTCGCCGCCCGCCACTCCGCCGCCCCCGCCGCCTTCGTCCTCTTCCATGTCGCTGCTCCCTTGCGAGTCCCGAGGCTCCTCCTTTACCAGGACACCGTTGCGGCCGCGCACCGACAGGTCCAGCGTCGCCTCGGGGCTTGGCGGTGGCGAATCGTCGTCGTCTTCGAACGAGTCCTCGTGCATCATCATGGTCGCCGCTTCGCCGGCGCCGCCGAGCGCCGAGGCGGACGAAGAGAAGCCGTTGCTGTTCCTGTGCTGGCGAAACCCGTCATCCGAGTCCTGCGTAGAGTACATCCCGCAGTCCCAAGCGGGGCTCCATAGCGGAGGCAGGAAGCCGTTGCTCAGCGTCGAAGACGCTGGGCCGCCGTCGCCCACAGCACCCAATGAGGTTGCGCCGGTGGAGACGCCGGAAGAGAGCTTGAGCTCGGCCCGCTTGTGCGCCGCCCGCGCGTTCTTGAACCAGTACACAACGTTGTTCACGTCGAGGGGCTTGCGTCCGCGACGCGAGTCCAGCGAATTCAGCTCGCGCACGTACTGCTGGATGGTGAGCCTCGACGGGTGCTGGTTCTCCGCGAACCAACGGTGCAGCTTGGGCAACTCGAGCTCCGGGTCGAAGGAGGTGCGGATGCGCGTCCGCGACGAGGAACAGCCGCCGCCGGCGCTCAGGGACTGTTGCAGACACACCGGGTGCTGGTTCTGCTGCTGCTGTTGCTGCGACTGTTGGGTCCCGGGCGGTGCTCCGGCTGGTGGCGGCGTGGTGATTAAGCTAACGGGTTGCGCAGCGTTCGAAACGGAAGAAGAGGAAGAAGGCGGCGGGGGCTGCGCCTGGAGAGGCGGTTGGGACAGGCTCAGCTGCAGAAGCCGGGGAGGCGGCGGCACCACCGGAGAGGCGTGCTTCTGCTGTTGCTGAAGGTGCTGCTGCTGGAGTTGGTGCTGCAGAAGCGCCACCTGGCGACAGTGCTGGAACACCTGGTGCAGGTACCACTGGTCGAACTTCTTGCGTGTGTCCTCGGAGATTTCCCACTCGGCCTTGCCCTTGCTGAGAGCCGCTAGCGTCGTCTGTGCCGAGGAAGGGAAGTAAGGGAGGGGAGGGGGGTCGTATGCCGTGGCGAGACGACAGGGAGAGGAGGAGAACAAAAGAAAATGTAATTCAAAACAAGCGCGCGCGCAACGCATGAGCGTGTACGCGCAGTTTCTGGCGGACGGCACAAAGCAAGCGCACGTCGACGTCGGTTTCTGTGGCTCAAGAGCCTCTTAGGCCTTAGATGATCAACGGCAACCGCGCTATTCTACGGCAAGTGACTGAAGAGTGACTAGGCACAAAGAAACGATCATCATCAGGCATTCTGCATATAATGCGGAGCAGGTTAGC
Source organism: Dermacentor variabilis (assembly GCF_050947875.1). Lineage (NCBI taxonomy): Eukaryota > Metazoa > Arthropoda > Arachnida > Ixodida > Ixodidae > Dermacentor > Dermacentor variabilis. The sequence goes on from NC_134571.1 coordinate 129,339,742, forward strand.
GCGATTCTCTTCTACTCCGGCCGTGGCTGCGCATGGCGCGGCGGCGTTCGCCCTACCTTGGAGGTGGCCTTCGGTGGGTGCAATGTTTAGGCGACCCAACATGGCTGATGGCTTCGTGTGCGCCATTTACCCGCGCTCCTGGTTCCCGCTAAAGCGAGAGGCAGCGCGAAGGGGAATTCGCCCGCCGCTGCTGCTGCCGCCGCCGCCGCTCTTCATCATGTCAGCGTCCTGACAGCGAGTGTCCGCATTCGTTAAGATGCGTTCACGCTAGCCGGTTGCCCGCGTGACTCCATGCTTGTAATTTTAGTTAGTGAGCGAATATTTACAGCAGTTCATACGGCCGATAGAACCACTAACCTTGCCCGCAATTAATGCTTCACCTTTCGGGCGAAACTGCGGCTTTTTTTTTTTCTTTTCGCAAAAGCAAAAGGAGCTCAGCGCGCCTTCCCGACAATCCACGTGTAAGTCCGTCAACCATTTCAGTTGGACATGCGCCGTTACCGCTAAGGATATACTCGGGAAAGTTCGTGCAAGCAGGACTTCCAAGCTAAGGAAGGTGCAGGCGTATATAAGAAGCACGCAGTACAGAAGTGTGCCTGTGCGTACGTACCTGGTCGATGGGGCAGCCAGAACTCAGCAGCAGCGAATGCGACTGAGCCAGCAGCACCTGAAGGAGCTTCTCCTTCACGTCGTTCACCACGTTGGGCTTGGGCCGGCTGCAACGACCAACACAACACCGCACTGGGTGGTCGCCGGGCGGGGGGTCGAACCCCCGAGAGCGTTGCGCGTGTCTGCGCGCGCGCGCTCTTTCTCTCGCTCGCTCTCTCTCTCTCTCATGCTCCCCGCTCGTTTTCACGACAGATCGCGCTGGTAGATAAGCGAACACACGAAACTGAAAAAGACTACTCGAGCCTTCGTCTACCGAGGATGCAAAGAAACAAACGGACTCTTGAGTGAGACACTGCAACGAAGAAAGCGTTCATTCGTACGCCGGGGCAAACGATAGCTACTAAGACCCTGCGAGGCAAGCATCAGCAATGATCGGGCACGGCAAGGTGAGGGGGATTCCCCAAGTCACTTCACGCGGGAGTATAGCGCGGGCGGTTTGCTCGCAAAAAAAAAAGAGGGTCGGATTTCAACCGAGAGCAAAACAAAGCAACCAGATGCCAATTGCAATACAGCCACGACCTTTCGGCTCCCCGATCGGCAGAGCAGGTTCCTCCGGGCCCTGGAGGAGCTTGCCACCAGCGCCAGGGCGTCGAAAAGAGCATGACCAGTGAGACAGAATGAAATAATAAAAAAAGCTTCGTGTTCGCTATACTTTCATCCATTGTTCCGTGCGTCGGCCAGCGTCACGCAAAGGCGTAAAGCTTATCTACGACAGACACAGAGAGAATATGTTTTTTACTACATCTCACTGCACGTGAGCGGCACCTGCATCTCCGGCCGTGCAACCGCGGTACAAAGCCACCCTGTCGCATGCACTAAGACTTAAGGACGCGAACGTCTTCTGTACTTAATGGTGCGGACGGTAGGCAGGGCACTGCGGACATTGCACTTTAAAAAAAAGAAAAAGCAGCATGCCTCTGACCACAGTTACGTACAGATACACATACTTGCGCCGTAAGGTGTGGTAGATGCTTGATCATCAACATAAGCCCAGTGGCTACGTGCCAAGCTCGCATCCGGAGAACAGGTTCACGACTACGTCGCTCTCCGTCGCGGAACGTACCAGCGAATACCTGCTGACCGCGAAATCGTTCACGCACGGGTATACATACCTTGCAACGTCTTCGGGAATTAGCGAAGCGTGTAAGCGTCCAGTAACTGCCACAGTTTTTAAGAGGCATGCACTGAAACGCGCCACCGGTGCGCGGGTATACACTGGAAACTCCGTAAAACCGGAGAACTAAAGACAGCGTCAATTTCATAATCGCGGCGCGCCCACAACTACCAGCCGAATCAATGGCTACCCTACCTGCCACAGGTGCAGCGAACGTCCTAAGTACACACGCTCACCGCGCACGCGCCGAAGCTCGCCACGTGGTGTACACACACATACACGACACGGCGCGTACCGCCGCGCAAGACGCACCTGTACAGGCGTATCCTGAGAGTGGCCACCTGCACCAGGTCGCTGAGCATGTCTCCCACGGTGGCCTCCGGCAGCTCGGTGATCTGGTCGAAGGACAGGGGCTTCCAGTTCTTGATCTGCACCACGCCTGCGGGCGCCACAAGCACACGCGTTCGTCAACGAGCCGCTCTCTTCAAGCACGTGCAAGAGTTGCGGGTGGGGAGTCGGGGAGGGGGCGCAGTTTCTGATGGGGCCTGCACGGTCCTTCAGACTCTGAGCACGAACCTAAAGAAGGGCACCATCATTTACGTACTGAAGTGATGTTCCCTTTGCCTACTTCCCCGGGTTTGTTTCTTTGTTTCAATCAATCAATCAATCACATAGTGCAGACCCTTGGGTCCAAGCAGGTAGGAGGCCAATCAACATCAAACACAATGCGAAAGACATGTCAAATAAATTTTTGTTTCAAAACAAGCAATATCAAGGAGCACTGCGTAACACCGCATATTGCTTTACTTTGCTTGCTGCAATGCGTAACAGTCATGACTACTATTAATGCTTTAGCTGAATGCTTTGAACTAAATGCTGTAAGCATTTAAGCAGTTAAAGCTGTAAGCAGCTAAATGCTGTATGCTGTAGCATCGCTTTGGGCTGAATGCTTTTCTCTTCGGCCATACTAACGCTGTGTAAAAGGCAAAACAAAGCGATGTTGAAATGATGCCGGCCATCTATAGCTTGGACATGTCCTGGCGTCAAAGACTGGCCCCGAAAATGCACTTATAATATATGAAGTTACGAATGCACAAACTGAGGACTGTGAGTGATGGCTTATATGGACGATGCATATTTCACAAGTCAGTGCTGCAGTATATGCATGAATATAGGGCCTCCTAACTTGCATATAATTCAATTCCCACAATATACAAGGTGGCAAGCCTGGCTAATAAATATTTTAAAACAGTAGAACCAATGTGTCGATATCTTTGTGACAGCTGTGCAAGCGTCCTTCAGCATATATAATGGTATGCGGTAAAACACACACACACACACACACACACACACACACACACACACACACACACACACACACACACACACACTACTGTATCTACATATGTACAGGCGCCGACAAAAGTGGCATACTCCACGCAGCGGGAGCCGGAGCAGCGGCACACTGCATCGCGACGCCATCTACATTGACACGCGTCAAGCGACATGGCTGCAGATAATAAAGGGCACCCATTGGCTGTCTCGATCCCAGATGCCGCCTGCTGCGATGCGGTTTGCCGTTGCTCCGGCTCCCGCTGCGTGGAGTATACCACTTTTGTCGGCGCCTGTACATGTTTATTGTATTTTCACAACAGCTTCATTAAATCTCCATGCCTTATCTCTCTTGTCTGATTTTCTTCTCTTAACTCTTCAATCCAGCCTTGTTGATATTGCATGTACGTCCAATGCACACGTTGAAATCAATCTGAAGCTCAGATTAGTTTACTGGTAATGCCTTATGTGATGCTATATAAAGACTGATTTGGTTTGGTTTGACAAGTTTTATGTAGGTATCGTAAACGGTCATGCCCATTCTGGCGGATTGGCAAAGAACGAGCCAACACTCAGTAGCACACCAAGAGTGGCTAAATCAAAGGACATAAAGAAAATCAAAGAGTGCGTTAAATATATTTTCCCCATTTCATTAACAGATCTGTGACTTTCAGAGATGCCTGTGGGCCGACGTTACGTGTTGAGGTTTTATGTAGGAAGTTAATGATTTGTTACGCCGAACTAAGGTGTGCATAATCTGTCACCATACAAGGGTTATACAGGCCCGTTCGCGGTTACTTTCATTCAGCGCCTAGTAGCACTCCCAAGTCGGCAGTTAACGGCCAGAAACTGGCACACCGCAAAGTTGAGAGCAAAGAAAGCTGTCGCTTTAAAATTTGAGGGACGGATTTTGAACCAAACTAATTATTATTATTATTGAATAATTATCGAAGTCACGTGTCACTACGAGCGACGTCACACTGCGGACACGAGCACGTAGCGACGTCACCGTCTGGCTTGGAGTGCGACGGCTGCGAGAAGGAAAAACGGCGTCCGGTTTGGAATTTCAGATCTTCCCGCGGCGCGTAGTGATGTAATACTTTGCAGACACGATCGTTATCACGCAGTGTATGCTCTGCGCTTGTCAGCTCAAAACGGCCACACCTGGTGAGGGGACCTTTAACGTTAGCGAGAGACGCAAACTAATCTTTTAGTAACCAAACGGAACGCAAACAGCTACGACGGCAGCTGGAGGTAAAAAAAAAAAAAAACACCAAGTACAAATAAACCTCGGGGGCACAAAATGTCAATTTAGCACAATTCAGAAATGGCTACCCGCTTGACCCGAAGCGCGCAGGCGTGAACGCCGCCACGTCAGGCGATGACGTAGCTCCCGTGGAACGGAGGTCTGAGGGAGACAGGGGGCAAAAACCGCTTTTAGGGAAAAAGACAGAGATCCAACTGGTCCGGACTGCTTGGCGTCCTGATGCTGCTTAGTACACAGGCTCCGCCCCCGTAGCTATTATGCCAGCGTATAGCCTCATAAAGTTATCCGCTAGTATATGTGCGAGAGAGAGAGGGGGGGAATGAGACGGGGGAGGTATAGGCTGGTTCTGAGCAGATGACTTCTCGGCGCATCGGGCTGCGGCATAATGCGTATACCTGCTCGAATTGTATTCACGTATAGGCACCGGAATTTCCTCCATTTTTCTTCCCCTTCTAGTTCTTGCGTAGGCTCATCTCTCGTTCTATACGATGCCTGACTGCACGCTCTTACCTTGGTGCACCTCCCCCCCCCCCCTTCAGCAGTCGTATTATCTTAAGACCGCGCACAACGCATATGCGGCGAGCGCTCTCTCCGCATCGGCGGCTGAGCGTCGGAAAGCCCGCAGAAATAACGACGACGACGGTTCGAACGACAACGCGGGCAAACAGAGTTCGGAGGAGAGAGACGGGGGGAGGAAGCGCGCGTATATGCAGCACTGGATGATGGGGACGCCACCAAAGAAAAAAACGCATACACGCACGGGTAGAGTGTTCTAGAATACGGTACGCACGGGCTAGCTCCAGTGGATGTAACCGTTGAGCCAAAACCCTCGACACATCGGCAGCAGTAGCAGCAAAAGTAAAGGGAAGAAACGAGCCTTTCTTTCTTTCTTTTCGCCGTGGCGGAAAACGCGCGCGCGACCTTTTCGCGCTCGGGCAGGTCGCAGCCACCAGCACGCTCGGTGCTTATAGACGCGTACCGTACACGCGCTAGCTGTTTTTCGGCAGGACTGGCGGTGGAAGAGCCGCAGGGGAAGTGGGGGGGGGGGGGGGGAGAGGTGAGTGCGTGTTGCGAAGGCGGATAGCTTTCGCTATCCCGGGCTAGCGCGCGTAATTCCTCGCCGTCGTCGTCGTCGGAGCCGACCTCCACCTCCTCATCCGTTCGCATATGCGCGGGCGGGCGCTTTTCTCTGTTGATTCGCCCCGGCGTCGTCGTCTCCTCCGCGGTGCTGCTGCTTATCCGCGCATTCGTATAAGTATCGGCTTTGCCGGCACCGCCGCCGGCCGAAGCCGCCGTGCGCGACGGAGAGCCCGTTATTATTCGCGGATTTTGGAGGCGCCTCCTCGCGGGTGAACTCGTTTTCGTGCAGGCTCCCGTTAGCTTACACACATATATATACATATATAGCTGTAGCTGCTCTAGCCAGCCTCTTTTAATTTGCGCTTTTTGACCCCTCCCCCCCTCTCCAAAGGCTGATTCTTGTTTCGCGGAGGGGCGGTGCGCGGGGTCGCGTTAGTTAGGGAAAGCCGGCTCTTCTTCCTTTTCCCTTTCGGGAGTGAGAGTGAGAGGGAGAGAAAGCGCGTCTCGTCCTTCTTGCGCGCACGCGACGAGCGGAGAGAAGGAGCCGCGGGATAACGGGGCCGATGGGGGGAAAGGGCACGCTCGGCCCACCGTGCAGCGTGAGCGACTTTGCGGCGGCGGCGGCGGCTTCTGCTTTCTTCTCATTGGTTATGCATGAGCGGCGTTTTGAAATTTAGGAACAGATGTAATCGGGTTCGCTCGCTATCCGCCGTCCTCCTTTCGCTTCGTTTTCTTGTTCCGTCTTGCGGCGGCGTATTTGCGTCGCATTTTCCCCGCCCGAACGAGTCGGCGAAGAAAGTCTGCGGGTCGCGCGACGACGACGTGGATGTCGCGCGCCCACCGCCGTGCCGTTATACGCGGCGGGTCGGAGATTATCTTGCCTCGACAAGCACGGATCCGCCGCCAACGACGGCTGCCCGCTGCTGGCCTCCCTAATCCTCGCCGAAGGTTTTTTTTTTCTTTTACTTCTTCTTTACGGCGTCGCGAGGATCCTCGTTTTCACCGCCGTGGATGAGTAGGAGAAGGCGCGGCTTGAACAGCGGCTCGCCGACCCCCTTTTTTTTCTTCGCGGCGCAAGCTTCCTCGAAGAGAAGCTCCTCGCCTCGATGTGTCTTCTCGGCTCGATCTTTGTAGATCTCATCCTCGTATTCCTCTTTTTTCTGTCGCCACCGTCGTTCTTCCTATAACTTTTCTCTCTTTTCTAGGGCGGATCATTGGCCGCGTTTTCTCGCACCGAGCCGAGTGACCGCCGATGCGTCGTCTAGCGTTTTTTTTTTTTTTTCGCTGCGGCTTCAGGAAAGTCGCCACTGCCGCGGTTTGGAAAACGTATAGAGTCGTCTTCTAAAGCGTGCGGACCTCGGTACCCGAGAAAACGCTGAATTTCCGAGCACTTTGTGAAAGTAGCCAAGAAAACCGCACATTAGTATGTTGTTCGCATATATGCTAGTAAAGGCTGCACATAGGAATGCCCAGCTGCGTGATAAGGTTGCGGAATTATTCAGGCTCCTCTCCGACACCGCGGTCCGTAAACCTTGACGCAGACTGCACACCTTGCTACTATACTGCTGCTGGGGCGGCGCCTATACGGCGGCCGAATCCCGACCCCATTTGCAGAACGGAGAGGAAGAGGCAGAGAAGAGAAAAAAAAAGCAAACATGAGGCGAGGCAGCCTGTAGGAAGTTGTATACCTTCAGCGTGCTGTGTTGTCCCTCACTCCTGACAGGCGTGCATTGTTTTAGTGAGATGCAATCACTCGTAAGTGCACAAAAATACATTATCGGATTAGTTGGCTCACGATGGGTAAATTGCAGTGCCCGACAACGGGACAAAGTGAGACACAAGCACACAGAAGTTAAACCGTGAGCAAAAAAAGAAACAGAAAAGACAATTGGCTCGCGAAGAGATTCAGACCCACAAAATGAAACTGACGACTGCACTGAAAAGTTCGCAATGTCAAGTTTGGACTGCAGTCCTAAATTTCAAGATACCTTCATAGGCATAGAAGAAAATCGGTTCATCGCATATAGAGAGAGCGAGAGAGAGAGAGTTTATTTGAAGAAAGGCAGAGAGGCCGTGCGTGAGCTGGTGTGATCTAGCCTGCTACTCTGTACAGGGGGATGGAGAAACGAGGACGTAAAGGCTGGATAAGGGGTGATGATGACATAGAAGAAGGATGCACAACGATGAAGGCAAGTTCAGCATTCCCATGGTTATCAACAAAGTCTTAAAAAAAAAAGTCATTAAGAAGTGTCATCCGCCTTCCAGAGCATGACATAATCCCTGCCTGGTCCGTATACACTTTTGCTAAGGGCAACGCATGCGGCGCTAACTTAAGACTTAGCCGAAAGTCAGCACTAGAACATACCAACGAGCCCGTTTCGCAGTCACTGCTTATGTATGTCATGAGCGGCAGTTTGCTGGTGTACGTGTCAAAACAAAGTTGAAGCACAATTACTGTATTCAGCTATTCATAGCCTACGGGACAGAAGTTGGAGGATGAGAAATAAACACGAAAAGGCACAAGCAGCGGGAACTGGGCAAGTTGTTCGAATGTGTTCGTGATCTGTAAGCGCAACAAAACGGGCACGGACGAAAAAGAAGAGACGTTCACAGGCGCTGTCGATCAACTGAAGCTCTAATGCACACAGGTAGACAATATATATACAACGCGGAAGCACCAAAGCGGGAAAAACAAATACAAAAGCTAAAACCATCACCTCTCACGGCAGCGCCGCTCAGCTCACGCGTGTTACGCCCAATACAGAGAGTTCAATTCATCATCCCGCGATAGAGAGATGGAGGGCTGCCTTACGCATTCGTGCGCGTGCCTCCGGATAACGGGTAACATCGACTCTTTGATTCTCCTAATCACTGCGAACGACAGTTACGTTCGAGACCCAACAGTAGGTCAGGTCGCTTTTTTTGTTGTTGTTAACACTAAATCTCAATAATGTCATTCCGTGATGTTGCAATGTTTATTGTTTTGAATGTTCTAAAATTTCACGTATAATGCTTTCTATATAACCAAAGCAAATGTATGCTCACTCCAGGCGAATTTGAGACGTCACCATGATGTTCCGCAAAAAGTCTAGGTGTGACAAGATCGCTGCACGCTGTGGATACGAGGGAAGGCTTGAGAGGGTGAGCCGAGAAGGTTGGCGGCTTGATGTGTGCCGTCTCGCCCAGTGTTGGAGTAAACGTGATCGAGCGCGCGCAATATGGTGGGGGTGGGGGGGGGGGGGGGGGCTGGCGAACGCGCACCTCCTCCTCCAGCCCTGCCGCGGCTGCGCACGGCGCGGAATGCGCATCTTGGAGGCAATCTGAGGCCGGTGAAATGTTGGGCATGCCGATATGGCCGATGGCTTCGTGCGCGCAGTCTCCCCACGCGTTTAGTGTTGGGGTTGGCGTAATCTCGAGTTTGTAGCACGAAGTGTTCGCTACACGCTACCGAGCGCTCTTCACCACGCCAGTGTTGCAACGGCGAGCGTACTGTTTGGATCCGACCGCTGGTACGATCTGTTGGGAACTCGGCGCTGACGCCCGTGGTTGTACCTGGGTCGCAAGCCCCAAGGGTAGCGTTGGCCTGGCGGCCTGGGGTACAACTCGAAGCATCCGAAGGTCCCGGCAAAGCATGAGTCGACTGGTAACAACGAAACAACTTGTTTATTTTAACATCGCAAAGAGTTGGCGGTCAGGTTTGACCGAAGTAGAGAGACGGGAGAGCACTTCACTCAACGGAAGAAATCGGAGCCCTCCTCTGGCGTCCGGGGGCAGCTGTTTTTATACTCTCGCAGTTGAGGGCAAGAAGGAACCCCTCAAAAGACGAGCACGTGAATGTACAATGGGCTAATGGTGACGCACACTGTCGTAGCGATGCCGTAGCACCATGTCGTGGCGCTGCGCACGATCTCGTAGCACCTGGTCGTGGCGCTGCGCAGCACACTGTCGTGGCGCTGCGCAGCACACTGTCGTGGCGCTGCGCAGCACACTGTCGTGGCGCTGCCGGTCGGACACAATGACTGTAACGAGAAGATGGTCCCTGCTTTGGCATCGCCTGTTTCGGGCACAATGACTGGAACGAGATCCCTGCTTTGGCATCGCCTGTTTCGGGCCCAATAACTGGAAGGAGATCCCTGCTTTGGCATCGCCTGTTTCGGGCACAATGACTGGAACGAAATCCCTAGGCGGTCGCATCGCCGCAGACGCGCCTGGAAACACCTGGCGATGAGTGTTGCGGTGACGACGATCGGGCCAAAATGTCCGCCGCCCCGCCGCCGTCGCGCCGGCAAAACCACGTGTCGCAGGCGAAACGCAACAGACCGCCCCGCCGGGGAAAGGAGATCCCGATGGACAGGGGACTGCATCCGCTGTCCGGAGGGATGTCGCTCGATGATGCTCATAACCGAAGTCGGGCGTCCCTTGACGTTTCTTGAGCGCAGCGCACAGAGAAGGCCTCGTTCTCTCGTTCAGGTTCGCACGGGACACTGCAAAGTGACTTCGGGAGAGTTCACATTTTTGTTCTCGTTCCCGGCAAGCGTTAGAACTACGCTGAAAACTCAACCGCTCAGTCAGCAAGCACGGCACAACCCTCACTAAGCCCTGCCAGGCTCTTTCCCCTTTTTATACCACTGCCTAGTTCCTTACAGTAGTCTAGCATCACTCAGAACGCGTCCACAAATTGAAAAATTGCACTAGAAAGCATATCATCACTTTGAAACACTAAACAAAAGCAATATGTTAAAAAAAAATCCTGCCTCAGGAAGAAAAACATCAGTAACAAACAATTTTGAGGCTGATTCCTACGTTAGGGGCTTCGACTTAAGCCATCGGCGTTACCGTTGAGACTCCCCTTTTTGTAACGCACCTCAAAGGAATATTGTTGTAAAGCGAGGCTCCAGCGCAGGAGGCGGCCATTTTTGGGAGAGATGGTCTGCAGCCATTGGAGAGGGCAGTGATCTGTCTCAATGATAAACCTCGAGCCGGCTAGATAGCATGACAATTTCTGAACGGCCCACACGAGACATGCACACTCTTTCTCGGTGGCGCTATACGCCTGCTCACGACTGGTCAGCTTACGACTAGCATACAGGACGGGGTGTTCTACTTCTCCATTTTCCCGTTGGCACAGTACAACGCCCATGCCTCGCTCACTAGCATCGCACTGAACAATGAACCCCTTTGTATAGTCTGGCGATCGTAGCACAGGCTGGCTTGTTAGGGCACTCTTTAGGGCGCTAAAAGCTCTTTCCTTTGTCTCGTCCCAGACGACTGTTTGAGGCTCTGTCTTTCTTAGAGCATCCGTCAGGGGAGCCGCGACATCAGAGTACCTAGGGATGTACCTCTGATAGTAGCCGGCGACACCTAAGAACGACCGAATATCGGTCTTTGTGCGCGGTTGCGGAAAGTCTCGCACAGCGGCCACTTTTATTTCAGAGGGGCGGCGACGACCCTGACCAATCACGTGACCGAGGTAGACAACCTCGGCCTGTGCTAACTGGCACTTAGGAGCCTTTACTGTCAAGCCTGCTTCGCGCAGGCGGGTTAGCACTGCCCGCAAGTGTGTCATATGCTCAGACCAGGATGCGGAGAATATCGCTACGTCGTCTAGATACGGTAAAGCGAATTCTTGCTGTCCCCGCAACACTTTATCCATGAGACTTGAAAAACAGTATGGCGCGTTCTTCAAACCAAAACTCAACACTTTAGGACGGAATGTTCCCATTGGTGAAATGAACGCCGCATACCTACTAGCCTCTTCTGTAAGTGGAACCTGCCAATAACCCCTGACAAGATCTAGGGTGGAAATAAACTGAGCGCTACTAACTTTCTCAAGGCGCTCCTCGATGTTAGGGATCGGATAAATTTGATCCTTAGTGATGGAATTAAGCCTGCGGTAGTCGACGCAAGGACGAGGTTCCTTGCCCGGTACCTCAACTAAAATCAAAGGGGAGGTATAATCACTCTCACCTGCCTCAATAACACCGAGCTGTAGCATTTTCTTTACCTCAGCCTCCATAATATCGCTCTGGCGGGGTGACACCCGATACGCCTTGGATCGTACTGGCTCTGTGGAGGTAAGTTCTATATCATGAGTAAGTACAGAAGTCCTACCAGGCCTCTCAGAGAACAGACCTTGAAACTCTTGTAATAGCTGGTGTAGTTCGGTTTTCTGCTCAGGCGACAGCGGTGCTTTACTGATAAGGTCACTAATGACTTGACCGGTGTCTTCCCTGTTCGTCACTGAGCCTAGTCCCGGAAGCTCGACCGGAAGCTCTTCAGGAACGTTTACCATCATGCACACCACTGCTTCCCTTTGTCTATAAGGTTTGAGCAGATTACAGTGGTAAACTTGCTGTGCTTTCCGCTTTCCTGGCAGACTTACCACGTAGTTAACGTCCGACAGTTTCTGAACAATTCGCGCTGGGCCCTCCCACTGCACGTCTAGTTTGTTGTTTAGCGATGTGCGCAATATCATGACCTCATCGCCAACCTCAAAACGACGGGCCCTGGCTGTCCGATCATAATAAACCTTGGCCCTCTGCTGGGCCTTTGCCATTGCTTCACCTGACAACTCCTGTGCCCTTCTTAAGCGTTCGAGGAGCTTAAGCACGTACTCCACCACGACTGGGTCGTCGCCCCTACCTTCCCATGATTCTCGAAGCATGCGAAGCGGAGATCGAAGCGAGCGACCGTACACCAGTTCAGCTGGCGAAAACCCCGTAGCCGCATGCGGCGCGGTCCTTAAAGCAAACATCACCCCAGGCAGACACAGCTCCCAGTCAGTTTGATGTTCAAAACACAAGGCTCTCAACACGCGCTTCATGACGGAGTGGAGCTTCTCAACGGAATTCGACTGTGGGTGGTACACTGAGCTGTGTAGCAGCTTTACCCCACACCTTTCGAGAAAAGTTGTCGTCAAAGCGCTAGTAAACACTGTGCCCTGATCTGATTGAATTTCTGCAGGAAAACCAACTCGCGCAAATATGGACAGTAGTGCATTAACTATCTCAACTGAGCTGAGTTCTTTAAGCGGCACTGCTTCAGGGAACTTTGTCGCTGGGCAGATCACAGTCAAAATGTGTCTGTACCCCGTGGCTGTTACCGGCAGAGGTCCCACTGTATCAATAACGAGCCGTCTAAAAGGCTCCGTAATGATAGGTACCAATTTCAACGGCGCCCTCGATTTGTCCCCTGGTTTGCCCACCCGCTGACAAGTGTCACATGTCCTCACGAAATGGTCTGCGTCCCGAAAACACCCTGGCCAATAGTACTCTTGCAAGAGACGGTCCTTAGTTTTCTTAACTCCTAGGTGTCCGGACCACGAACCCCCATGTGACAAGCGCAACAGATCCTGACGATAGCATTGAGGCACGACCAGCTGATCGAACTCCACTCCTCGGCGGTCTAGATACTTCCGGTACAGGACTCCACCTCTTTCCACAAAACGCGCAGTTTTCCTGGCGATACCTTCTTTGACATTGCAGCGCACGTTTTCCAGGCTGCCATCCTTTTTTTGCTCGGCTATCAAAGCCGTCCGGCTGACTTTTAGCAACCTATCAAGTCCGTCTGACGTAGGCGCGATGAGCAAATCAGTAGATAGCTCTTCTAACTTTCCCGCGTCGGGATTTTCCTCTCCAGTATCTGGCGCCTTCAACGCTACAGACTCAATTTTATTCTGTTCGGGCGTGCTCTGAATATCAGCTTGCTGCGCCTCTGACCCTTTTTCGTTGTTTGATAACGTCGGCCCCGCAACTACCGCCTTTGCAGCGAGCTCCCGAACCTTCGATCTGGTTAAGGCCTGAACACTAGCTTCACCAAACAAAAGCCCCTTCTCGCGCAGGAGGTGATCGGACCTGTTTGAAAATAGGTACGGGTACTGGGGTGGCAGCATAGATGACACTGCCGCCTCCGTCTCAAGCGCTCCGAAAGGTCCTTCAATAAGCACTTTTGCTACCGGCAGACACACGCTATGAGCTTCCACGGCTTGCTTGATCCATGCGCACTCGCCCGTGAACATATGGGGTTCTACGTAAGACGGGTGAACTACATCCATCGTTGCTGCGGAATCGCGAAGCACTCGGCACTCTTTCCCGTTCACGAGGAGGTCTCGCATGTAAGGCTCGAGAAGCTTCATGTTCTCGTCAGTGCTGCCTATTGAAAAAAACACAACTTTTGGTGTTGTTTCCGGACACTGCGCCGAAAAGTGACCCGGCTTCTGGCACGTATAACAAACGCCCGCTCGCCTCATCTCGAACCGCTTTCTGCGTTCGGCTTCGGCTGCCGTCTCTTTACGTTTGGTCGGATTGCTTTCACTCGCATCCTCACTACGCGTGTCCCCCTTAAATCTCATGGGCGTGAACCTTGGCCTCTCAGACTTGGAGCCAAATTCACCCTTTTGACCGTCCTTAGCTCCGCGAGCTCGACGCGTCACAAACTCCTCGGCTAGCTCAGCGGCTCTAGCCACCGTACTCACGTCTGGCCTATCCAAGACCCAGTATCGCACGTTCTCCGGTAACCGACTATAAAACTGTTCTAGCCCGAAACACTGCAGAACTTTATCGTGGTCACCAAACGCTTTCTCTTCTTTGAGCCACTCCTGCATGTTCGACATAAGCCTATACGCAAACTCTGTATATGACTCACTTTTGCCTTTCTCATTTTCCCGAAACTTCCGACGGAACGCTTCCGCAGACAGCCGGTACTTTTTTAGCAGACTCGATTTTACTTTGTCGAAATCCTCTGCTTCCTCTCTATCCAAGCGAGCGACTACGTCGGCCGCCTCGCCGGGTAACAAAGTGAGCAAGCGCTGTGGCCACGTTTCCCGAGAGAACCCCTGCTTCTCGCACGTTCGCTCAAAGTTAACCAGGAACAAACCAATGTCCTCTCCAAGCTTAAACGGCCGCATCAGGTCAGTCATTTTGAACAATACGCGTTCTCCTGCACCGTGTGCCTGACTTCCATTACGAGCGCGTTCCATCTCTACCTCAAGACGCTTCATTTCCAAAGCGTGTTGACGGTCACGCTCTTGTTTTTCTTTCTGTTCTTTAAGTTCGCGCTCTTCTTTTTCTTTTTGCTCTTTAAGTTCGCGCTCCTGTCTTTTTGCAGTCTCCCTCTCCTCCATGGTCTCAAGGCATTCCGACAGCTCGTCATCCTCAGCCTCTAACTCAAGAATAGCCTTTATCAGTTCTGGTTTTCTGAGTTTGTCCGAGACATCCAGACCCAACTCTCTTGCAAGCTCCAACAATTTCGGTTTGCGCAACGACTTCAAATCCATGGCTGCTCTGAATGCTGCTTTCTCTACTGCTTACTATTGTCTTGCCGCAACTAACCCGGCAGCAACGACAACCACAATTACCAGCTCTGTTTCTAACACTAACAAAAGCCTGGCAAAGCTCAGAAGAAGAAAGTCCCGCACTCACCAAACCTCGCAGGCAGGAATTCCGCGCAGTCGTTCCGCTGCAGGCAACCAGTCGACACACAGGGCTCGTTGCACTGCTCCCGGATCGTCGTTGAGCTGCTCAGCATACAGTCAACTGCATCCCTTTGCTGCTGGCCTCCGTTGTCGCGATCTCGCCGCTGGCAGACCGTTGTTTGAAGTCGTAGGCGATCCCACCGCTGGCAACCAGATGTTTGGATCCGACCGCTGGTACGATCTGTTGGGAACTCGGCGCTGACGCCCGTGGTTGTACCTGGGTCGCAAGCCCCAAGGGTAGCGTTGGCCTGGCGGCCTGGGGTACAACTCGAAGCATCCGAAGGTCCCGGCAAAGCATGAGTCGACTGGTAACAACGAAACAACTTGTTTATTTTAACATCGCAAAGAGTTGGCGGTCAGGTTTGACCGAAGTAGAGAGACGGGAGAGCACTTCACTCAACGGAAGAAATCGGAGCCCTCCTCTGGCGTCCGGGGGCAGCTGTTTTTATACTCTCGCAGTTGAGGGCAAGAAGGAACCCCTCAAAAGACGAGCACGTGAATGTACAATGGGCTAATGGTGACGCACACTGTCGTAGCGATGCCGTAGCACCATGTCGTGGCGCTGCGCACGATCTCGTAGCACCTGGTCGTGGCGCTGCGCAGCACACTGTCGTGGCGCTGCCGGTCGGACACAATGACTGTAACGAGAAGATGGTCCCTGCTTTGGCATCGCCTGTTTCGGGCACAATGACTGGAACGAGATCCCTGCTTTGGCATCGCCTGTTTCGGGCCCAATAACTGGAAGGAGATCCCTGCTTTGGCATCGCCTGTTTCGGGCACAATGACTGGAACGAAATCCCTAGGCGGTCGCATCGCCGCAGACGCGCCTGGAAACACCTGGCGATGAGTGTTGCGGTGACGACGATCGGGCCAAAATGTCCGCCGCCCCGCCGCCGTCGCGCCGGCAAAACCACGTGTCGCAGGCGAAACGCAACAGTACGCGGTCATCGAGTGTGATCTGTTCATGTCTGCCCTTAGCGCGTGACATCATACTTCTTACTTTAATTAGTAAGCGAATTTCTATGCAATTTATATTACCGATATATCTACGCACCTTCGCGTAGTTCTAATACTTTGTCATCGCTAACGCTGCTTCGGCTTTCGGGCGAAGCTGCCGCTATCCTTCCCGAGACAACACCTATCGTTTTTGACAACACACCGTAGGAGAGTCTGTAAGAGTCCACCTAATGGACTGTCCATTTCAACCGCCGCTTATTGACTGGGGCCACTCGCTTCCTCCTCCTCACTCGCACAGCTACAGCCAATAAGCACATCAGCAGCGGCTGAAATGGACAGTCCACTAGGTGGACTCTTCCATAATATCCTTACTGGTCACCAGCGCTACCACTAGCCAGGCCCAACAGCCCTATGATATTTATCCACGCTCTTCCCATCGTTTGCCCAGTACCGCTTCAAGCTTGCATTATATCCATGGTAATTATTAGCTATAGCCCAGCCCGATTCTCCGCTGTAGCCCGCGGGGAATCTGCACAGTCGGGGACTAAGTCGTTCGGCGCATTTCCTATCTTATAACGAGCACTTGGGTCACAATAGAAGGCGGACACGTGGTTAGAGCGCTCAGCTAGAAGTCGCAGACAAGCTAATTCGTTTCCCCTCACCGCACCATTCTTTAATCTTTAAGCTTTAGGTTCTTTGCTACGATTCAATGTTTCAGCGCATGATCCTTCAGTGCAAGCTCTGGCGCGGCTCACAACGTATAGCTGAAGAGATGCGTAGCGGGGAGTAATGTGGGGAATGTGGGGAGCTGCGCGCGAAAGATTGCGAGGGATAAATTGTGGGGATGCGCGACTCTCACGCGTCCCCTGATATCTTGTTTTCCCGCATAGCTCCTGTCTTCTGCAGTGCGGCTTCGCCGCGTGGCCTGGCGCCCGCGACGGTCGGAGTGGTTGAGGCGCAGTGCGAGAGATGGCGCGAGTGTTGCGCTGCTAGCGCCGCCTCACGGCTGGGTTACTTGGGGGTGCGGGAAAGATAAGGGGCTCTCTTTGGCGGGGGATCGGCGAGTGCCGCGGACGTCCCGCGCGCGCGCCGATCCATGCTTCTGCGAGACCGCCTCGCGTGGCCGCCTTCAAGCGCGCCACCGTTCGCGTGACCGTACACGCGAACGACTAGGCGTTGGGATCCAGCATGGGGCGAACATATTCGCTCGTTATCCGGTCGCAGTGAGTCGGATTTCTAGATTTGTCGCGCGCCCATCGGCATGTTTTGTGGATAGCAATTCGGCTAGCAGGCATTGATCTATAAAAGGTGCAATAAATGCCCTTGTGACTGTTTGCACTACTGTGTTGTCGTTCCTTTGTCCCAAGAGCATAGGTGTGAGAATCCCACAAAATATAGTAGGTTGCCTGTGAAGGACCGTGATGCGAATGTGGTGAGACGCCCTCTGGGTGGCGATTTGTGGCGCCAGCTCAATTTCCGCCATGCCACCCGAGATCAGGCAGCCCGCGAGCTCGGAGGCCACGATACTTCTAGCGTCACCGCGCGAGTCGCTGCGTATATCACTTATCTGTCGTCCCGGACGTGTCAGGCGCTTGTCCTTGCTTCGTCCAACTCTCGTTAACGGCGCTCACCCGATTTCGCTCCACTGCGCAGCACCCTACTATAACACACTGTCCTTTCAACCATTGCTTCATTCTATCCTTCGTACAGCATTTACTGACGGCTTACCCGCACTAAACGCTTACTATGCGGAGAAACGACCTTTCAAGGACAAAATTACATGCGCTCTCGATTGTAGTATGCAAGGTGCGCGCTACCGACTGATCCTAAACCCAATCCAGGGGCGAGCTGCTTCGAAATGAGTCTCCCGTTGAGCTGCAGAGGCCAAAAGCTCGGGATAGTGACATTACAGATGCTATGCACTGCGAAATGTAAGCGCCGGAAGCCACCCGGGAGAACAGCTGGCTCAGATGCATTGTGGGACACGGAAGACGACGACAAATGCTCAGGCAACGGTTGGGGCCTGCAGACCGCCATGGCTTCAGGGCCACGACTTCCTCGCAATACAAATACAAAAAAAGAGAGAATTGCGCACGCACCATTGTC
Source organism: Dermacentor variabilis (assembly GCF_050947875.1). NCBI lineage: Eukaryota > Metazoa > Arthropoda > Arachnida > Ixodida > Ixodidae > Dermacentor > Dermacentor variabilis. The sequence continues at coordinate 129,357,739 of NC_134571.1, forward strand.
GGTTCAATCAACGAATACGCAGATAATTCCACTAACCGACAGTTCACTAAAACAATTAACACGTCAATTGACCGAAACTAAATAAAACGTGAGTGCTAGCTCAATACGCGCCTGCTGGCAGCGACAGGTCAAGAGTAATCACGACACAGAATTTCGCAGTTTCTTCAACTGCTTCGGGGATGAGAGCTCGCAGGACGCTCTCCGTGTGCTTGCTGTCGGCAGTAGGGAGCTCGTAACTAGCGTGGACCTCATAGCGGCATCATTAGCTTTTACTGAGAAGGTCAGGTTTGCGTTTGTTACCGAATGGGAGCAGCGGCAACGCTGACAAGAGTGCTTGTGAATGGCACTTCCATTCCCGCACACATAGCTCACAATTAATCCGAGGGAGCGAGCGAACTGAAGTTGACACCAGGCTTTCTCTTCCTCTCCGGCATTTCCATATAAGGCGTTAGGAATCCACATTTGCCCATTCTTTATGAAGAAATACTTTCATTAGAAGGTAACGTACGTACGTTTTTAGTGCAGACTTTACCCAAATTTCTGTGGTCGTTGGCATGTTAAGGCTGTTTGTTCTCGTTGTTGATGCGATTGTCTTCCTAGAAATATAACCAATTGGCCGATGGTGCTCGTCCTGCCCATGCGTGTTAGGCGTTACTCAGCGTTTTCTACGCCACATTACCTGGGAGAAGTTCCAGCACGAATGACCAACTCGTGCGCGAGTTTCAACTGCCGTTTGCTCAGAAGAGGACGAAAGCGCGCCAGCTACGAGTCACGTGACGGTGTGGGCCTCCGCCTGATGTGCGGAACTTTCAAGATTACGGCTGCTCGCGCTCTCGCGCCTGGCGGTGCCCGGGCCTTACCTACGCGCGCGCGCGCGCGCGCGTGTGTGTGTGTGCCTGTGCGTGCATGCGTGTGTGCGTGCGTGCGTGTGTGCGTGCGTGCGCGCGCGCCCAAAGTGAGGTTATAGCCCCTAAGTTGAACGTGCTTCGCGGGAAGTTCCGAGATTTGAAATGCACCTCTGCGCGTCAAATAAATCCGTTGCACCGCTTTACAGGTACTGCGCTTTCAAGATTATAGCTACCGGTTTTAGTCAAGATTTTCTGCGCGGTATATGTTTCCCGGTATACGCCGACAAGCGGAGCAGCACGCGCTGCTCGTTGATCCAAATCAAAAGTAGGTCCCACCATCCCAGGGAAACAAACGCATGCGGGATCGTTGTTCGAATCGACCAAAACGCTCTTTTTTAGCCGTCACGCAGATACGCAGAGGCTGCGTATTCACATCGACTGTATCCTCGCCGAACCCCAACGTGCCGGTGCTATACACAAGGGACGTTAATCGACGTCGCAGTAGCACGCCATTCCCGAACGCGCACCTAAAACCAGGAAGACGAACCCTTCCGCTTTCACCCTCGATGACGGTGTGGACGCTGCGCGGGCGGCACAATTCGACGCCCGGTGCCTTGTTTGCGCTGCGTAGCAGGACGCCGCGGCTACTAAGTCAAGGCGACCAGCTCGAATCGACCGAGTATGTCTTCCTTTCTTTTTCGCACAGCTCAAACGATGGGCTGGCATTTGCACCACACAAACCGGCACGCGTTGAGGCCCCTGGGTGTCGACGCCGACAGCAGTCGAGCAAATGCTTCGAGAATGACGCAAGCGCCGCTGTGGAGCTCATCGCAAAGACAGATGCCGCGCCCGTAGGACAAATTAAAGAGAAATGCCGGGAGACTCCTTCTGCAAACAATAATCCCGCCTAGAAACAGCCGGGGCCACGTAATATGAACGCGAGCGAAGAGAAACGGTTCTGCGGAACAACGGCGGCGTAGATATGGAAAGGTGGAGCCCCGGGAAAGACGGTACAGGTGCGTGAAAAATGAAATAAACAGAAAAGAGACAAGGAAAGAAATTGCGTCAAGAGAAGCAAAGAAGAGAAAGAGAGAGAGAGAGAGTAACCAGGCGGCGAGCGAGACCGAAAACAAAAGGTCAATAGAAAAAAGCACAAAGACGAAAAAAAAAAAGAAAGAAGCAGCTACAGGGTCGCTCGCGGCACTGAAGAGGTTCCCAATCCTCTTAGCATGGCCGTATTTCCCAATAGCGCTCGTCTATATCCCCTTTAGCTTCCCAGAGCCGCCTAATCCGGACTTAAATAAAACATGGGAAGGCCTAATGTAGTCAAGAGATTAGGCCGCGCGGGAAAGGGCGCGCGCGTGCGAGCGCCAAACATCCGCTGGCCGGGGGAAAGGGCCCGGGAGCGGCCGCCTCGCCTCCACACGCTCCTCCTCGCACGCACAACAACGCGCACAAACAGCGGATCCACGGACAAGCCCGGAGGCACGAACCACCACCACCACCGCCCGTCGACCGCGCAACCACCCGGGGCATAGCCGCCGTCGCGCCTTTCCTCCTCCTCCTCCTCCTCCCACTACTGCTACTACTGGCTCGCCGTTTCCTAGCGCGTACCGTTTCAGTGCACCTGCAACCCGCCACCCACCCCTCCCTAACGCTCCGGCTCCGTCCATAAACTCACCGTCGTTCGCGGTTTAACGAATTAACGGGCCTATACCAGAGCGGCGGACGCCAGTGGCGACAGTCCCGTCGCGTTACCCCACTGCGAACGGTCGCAGCGTCGAAAGTCACCCCTCCGTGTAATTCTTGCGGGACGTTGCTCGGCGGCAAACGCCGGTGCGCGTGCCCACATCGCTGCTCGAGGAGCTGAGAGCAGCGGAACTACACTGCAGCCCCTGGCTCGGCGCTTTCCCGAGCGCCGTAGTTAAGCCGAACGTTGACGCAACCACCAGTGTGTAGTACGTCCTTGTCGTTTAACCTCCCGCCGATAAGCTGGAAGTTAAACGCGTATAGCCAGAAGTGAACGCCTGTGGCCGGCTAAATCTAACAGCTTTTTCGTGGGCTATGGCGACAGCGCTTGTCCCTGCAACTCGGGAGAAAAATAAAAATAAAAAACGTAAATGCTGGTAGGTCGCCTTCCGGCAGTCAACTTTGCCGAGAGAGCAACGCGTAAGCCGTAAAATGCCGCACATGAGGCAAACCCGAATGCAATACACAAGAGGGGCCAATCTGGGAGAAGGAAAAAAAAAAAAGTCGTGAGCATTAAACACTCGCAAGCACACTGTAAAATTTAAAAGTGAGAAGCGGTGTAAACTTCCCTATAACTCACGCCCTTATACCCTGGAGGAAAGGGTTCGAGTTGTAGTGAAGTTTACATCCTTTTTTTTAATTTTTAAGGGTGTAAATTATTTTACAATGTACGTGCGTCAGGGACGGCACCGAGGACGCAATAGACAGAAGAGCACGCATCTTTAGTAATGCCGCACGCAATGCCCCATAGCCGAATTTTCCCATCGCTACCTGAAGTCCATTCATACCTGAAGTCCATCTTCTCTTGGAGGTGCTTTTCCTTCTCCCCCGCCCCCTCCTGCTTTCAGAGCTTCTGCCTATTAACATGTCAGCAAAGTATCGGCCACCTACCAGAGCGTCCCCGAGTGCCGATACTGAAGCGTGTGAAATAGACTATAGCGCGGCAGGAGCCGGCGCAACACAACGCACGACAACGAGGCCCGTCATCGAGGCCGTCCGCGAAGGGGACCGGGTGTGACGCACGCAGGACACTCGCACGCGAAACTGGAGCACCAACAACGCCGCTAGTAGTCATCCGAGCAAGCACGAGTGATCGAAACCGAGCCAGAACGACTTGTGTAAGAATTATTTCCCAGCAAAGCAATCGGACGATATGAAAAAAAAAAAAAAACAAGAAAGAACGGGCGAGCGCGTTTCTCCACAAGCCCCCGTCTGAGCTAACACCCACAGCCCACAGCCCAGACCGTCCCCTCTGTAAGAAGAAACTCCCGAAGCTACGAAACGCGCTTCGAAAAAAAAAAAAAAAAAAAAAAGCTCGGATAATGCCAGGAACGATGGACAGCGGGGATGGGAAGCAATGCGCATGCGCACGCTGACGCCCTACTTACGGTGGCAGCATTACTTCCGACATCTTGGGTCACGACGGACGGCGTGTCATGCTAAAAGCGCACTTGCCCGTTTTGCACCATCGTCCACCGTTCCGCTACGAACGATCCCCATCAATGCTCCACGTCGGCGGGCTGCCGTCACTCGCCCCACAGAGGGTGCTGCCCGCGTTCCAATTAATCACCGCGACTTGAGGCTCCGAGACGTGTGATCTACCTTCGGTGCTTTGGCTCGGCCGGGGCTCATACATAAATGCACGGGAATGGTTAGAAATCTGTTGTCTCGGCAACCACCGCACCGAATTTAACGAAACTCGTTGCATTTAAAAGAAAAGGTTACAAAATCTAGTGACTGAAGGAAGCGTAATTACGATTTAGGCCATCAATCGATTAATAAATATAATTGAAAATCGCCAAAATTTTCAACAAAGAACAACAACGAAGCTATCACGTTTACAAACGACTCGTAACTCGGCAACGAAAAATTATAACACCGTGAACTGCACTTAATGATACATCTAAAGCGGACAAAATTGATGTATTATACAACGCTATGAAATATACCATTATTATGTGACTAGGACATTTACAAAATAATATTACACGGTGAAACAAATTCGGGTAAGCAGTTACATTTTTTTTCTATGACTAGAGTCTACAGAAATGCGATATTTCTTATTGGCGGAGAGTTCTGAATATGTAAACCTCGTGCTTCGGTTTGTTTACTTTTTCAAACTTTTTGTTGAAAAATTCCCAGGCCCTAAATAAAGATAAAGTCCGCTTCCAACAGCCACGAGAACTGAACTCTCTCTCAAATACAACCGATTTCATCGAAAATTCGCGTGCCGATTGTTTCGCATAAATCGTTTCAGCGCTTTACATGCACTTCAATACGTGGCGGGCCCCGAGCTTTGAAGAGCTTCCTCTCAAGCACTGCCATTTCAGGCACGGTCTTCTTGCGTTGCGCGGTTCGGCGCCGTTAGCTTACCCGCCGTGGTTGCTCAGTGGCTATGGTGTTGGGCTGCTGAGCACGAGGTCGCGGGATCGAATCCCAGCCACGGCGGCCGCATTTCGATGGGGGTGCGAAATGCGAAAACACCCGTGTGCTTAGATTTAGGTGCACGTTAAAGAACCCCAGGTGGTCGAAATTTCCGGAGTCCTCCACTACGGCGTGCCTCATAATCAGAAAGTGGTTTTGGCACGTAAAACCCCAAATATTATATTAACCCGTTAGCTTCGATGCGGGCAACAGATGAAAAGACACGGGACCCACGCAGCACCGCGTACGCGCGCGCATAGCAGGATTTGGTTGCCGAGGGTGAACGGAGAGAGTGGCTTGGAATGGCGCGGAAAGGAGGGCGGGTTATCCGCCTTCGCGCGGCGGTGATGGCTGCCCGAGCTTTTGACTCTCCGCTCCTTTCTTTTTCTTCTTTCTTACCTCCACCTCCGAAAGCGGCTTCGCGGGTCGTTCGCGCGCGCACGCTGCCGGCAGTGTTCTCTTCTTTTTTTTTTTTCGGCGCTCGCTATCCGCGCGCGCGCTTAATCTCGTCAAGGTGAAACTCCGCCGCCGCCAGAAGCCGCCGGGTCGGACCAGACCCGGCCCGGGGTCTTCGCCGGCTGCGCGCAGGGTCGACCCGGGGTCGAACAACAGGATCGCGCGACAGGTTTATCCTTCCGCCCCTCTCTCTCTGCCTCCCTTTTTTTTCCCCAACCCGCCGCTTGAACTCTCTTCTTCATCCTTTCCGATCGCACCTTTCTCGGCGGCACCATCGTATGCGTAGGAAAAGCCGCAGCTATGCAACGGGTAAAAGGAGGGATGGCGCATCACGGGCAAAAGAAAAGAAAATGGGGGGGGGGGGCGCATCACCAGACTATCCCGTTTCCGTCTTTCCCGCACCCTTCCTAAACCTCATCTCAACGCTTCCCTTTTATGGCGAGAGGTGCAGCTACGAAAACAGGGGACTGAAATCAGTAAAGGAGGGAGGACCGCGCGCATCATCCGACAGTGGAGAGAAGGAAAACGCGAGAGAGGATTAAACGGGCAGAGAGAGAGAGGGGGAGGGATATGGGGAAAGGGGGTTGGGGGGCGGCGGCAGGCGCGCGCCTCGCAAATCCCGTTAGCCGGGCCCCGGATCCGCGCGGTTCGGCAGCCGAGGCGCGGATTAAAGGCGGCGAAGGGGAGGAAAGAAAGGGACGAAGAAGAGGGAGCGAGCAACCCCCCCTCCCTCTCCAAGCGGCCGACGGAGACCGGCACGTGTTTAATATTACTTTTCATCCCTCACACCCTTTCTAACCCTTGCCTCTCTCTAGTCTCGCTTCTGTGGAAACGAAAACGAAGATTCCTCTCGCAGAAGGCAGGGAAACGAAGGGAAACGGCGCCGCGTCCAAGGGGCAAGGAGAAAATCCTCCCCCAGCCTCTGCTGCCATCCTAGTCCCATAGCCGCCCAAAGTCCCTTCACGCGCGCGCACACACACACACACACACACACACACACACACACACACACACACACACACACACACACACACACACACACACACACACACACACACACACACACACACACTTACGCACGTGCTCCTTATGACTATATATCCACATACGCGCGCCGCGCGCGGATTATGTAAACTCTCGCGGGGATGCGAGGTAAAAACAATTTGCTCAGCGACGAAAGAATTCAGGGGGTGGATTTTCACGCACGGGCTTACACAAGGCTGATGCGCCATTTCAACGGAGGCGCACGCTGCATTCTTGTTGTTGTTGGGAAGTGGGTTATCGCCATTTTCTTTTCCTTTCTTTTTCTTCTCTCTCTTTCGTTCTTTGTGTAGCAGGGAAAGGTGGGAACTCAAAAGCGCGATGCGCTCGTCGTCGCCGCATTAAGCAGGAGACACACGGTACGATTCGGCGTCCGATCCGACGTGCGGCATACGGCGATTCGGGGCACACGGTGCGTGCACCCGAAAGATCGAGCGGCGCGTAAGCTCCGCCCAAATCCAGCCCCTGAGCTTGACTTCATATCGACGTCGAGAAACGCAATATAAACAACTCTGCAGAACACTGCTTCGCTTTATGCGAACACTGTCAATATAATCATGCCTCTGAGAGTGACAGAACACTTCACGACAGCGCGTTGTCCACTGACGACTCCGCTAACACCCAGCGAAGGGGCCGGTAGGCCTGGCTAGGCGGCCGCCGCGGCCGACGGCGCTTACGATCACGTCGAAGAGCGCCTATTTTTGCCAAAACAATTAACGCTGTACACTTACGTCGCCCATAATTAAATACAATTGGTTTGCTCGACGCAGCCGTTGCGAAGGGCAAACGTGCAAGCGAAGCGAGCAGCCTCGCTCACACGGTCGGTGTGTGCTGTCTGCCCGCGAAATGCCCTCGCGTTGCGGCTCCCGATCTCGCCAGTAGCTTAGTGCTAGTGTACTAGGCGCTGCTTTGTATAACAGGCACACGTTCGAGATAATCTTACTGAACTGGTAACTATGTCGTGTCGGAAACAAACTGCAGCAGGCAAAAAAAAACACTGCGAGAAACCGGCCAGCCAGCGCCGCCTCGGTGGAGGGAACGTCAGAGAACGTCACATGCCAGCCGCGCTGTCATTGACTGCGGCCAGACGACGGTGCAGTTGTCGGACGCGTCGGACGATGAAAATCTGCCCGGTTTGTCGCACGCCGGACGTCCGATCCGGCGCTTCGGCACGGCAAGACACGTCGATTCCGGCTGCCGTTCCGGCGCGTCGGACGCCGGATGGGACACCGAATCGGACCGTGTGTCTCCAGCTTAACTAGGAGAGTACCCGTGATGTCACGGTGGCTCACCAACTGACCAGTTTTTGGTGCTGAGCGTAAGGTTGCGGGTTTGATACCCAGTCGCATTCCGATGGCGGAGGAATGAAAAAAAAAAGAAAACCTTGGGCGGCAAGCATCATGTGCCCGTCATAGAAATAACTATACAGGTGATCCAGTTTAATCCGCAGCCACACACTATGAAGTCTATGATAGCCCCTGTGTTACTCTGGGACGTTAGGTCCAATCAATCAATCAATCAATCAATCAATCAATCATTAGAGTAACTAGCTGTAGTTGGCCAATGATAACTGCAGAAAAAAAATACATCACGAGCGTTTCCTGTCGTTGTCGGTCGTCTTCTACGTTCTTACTCGTTTTAAAGGCCAAATTCGGCATTAATTTTTTTAACCATATTAGGATATCGTCATTTTCAAACGGCACTGACTGTCCTGTCAATGGTAGGGTGGTAGAATTTGCTTACAAACTCACGAATAACTTTAAACAACCAATAATTAAATGAGGTACCGAAACCGAAACGGGTAGCTGCTTCGTGTGACGTCTATACGATGAGTCGATGATGTGAGATCCTACACTACCGCAATGTATAAAAAAGCATTAAACGTGGCGCTAACCCCGTTTAGGCGCAGTTTGCTTTTGACCTGCCGCCGCCGCGCTATGGCAGCTGACGTGCCGCCCCAAGTTCGACGCATTGCGCTGCGGCAAGACGAAGTTAAGCACCGGTTGTCACGTTTGTCGAAACGATGAGTGTCGGCCATCGCATCGCAGAAAATGGAGCCAGCTTCGTAGCTTCTAGGCGAAGTGGCAGTTGGTAGCGGTGTAGCCTTCTGCTAACGTCACAAACACAGGGTGGCCATACAGAGTCATGCACTCGTGGGCATGAGTCGGGAACGCGCAACCGATTTTCGAAATTAATTTTCAGTAAAAACTCATCGACTTTCAGTCATATCGTTTGGCACAGGGAATCAGAGTGAAGAGAAGATACACTCAAAATTTTATTACGGTCCGTGGGTCATCGAAAAATCGCCGGTGTTGCCCTTTAATTTTTTTGAGCATCTACGGTTTTTCCAACGTGCACAGGAATCTCAACGGCGCGTACGCCTTCGACAATGGTGGTCACATTTACCTTTGTTGCGCGTGTAATGAGTATAAATTTTCAGACTATGCGAATGCCCCGCGGTGCCGCGAAATTTGAGCCGTAAACACATTACTGCGTCCCTGTATACACCCATCGATAACGCGAAGTCACGGGTTCGATTCCGGCCGCAGTGGCCCCATTTCGATGGGGGGCGAAATGCAAGAACGCTCGCGTACTGTGCATTATACGCGCCCGTTGACGAATCCCCACGAGGTAAAACATTACACCGGAGTCCCCCACTGCGGCGTCCGTCGTAACCACACGGTGATTTGGGGGCACGTAAAACGCCGGAACTTAAATCTTAATCTTTTACGCTTCCAACCTGTGTTCCAGCAGGAACGTCGTCAGACATACCCGACGGTTCTCGCGTACATATCGTACTATACGTCGTTACTGCCCCCACCTTATGCAATGCCTTCGCACCCCTTAGAGCTGCAATAAATGAAAAGGCAATACGTTGGGCAAGCAGGAGAAGCCTGGCAGGGCGCTGCGTTTGTCCTTACGCGTAGGAAGTATTATTGCTTCGACTCTGTGGAACCTGTCGGAAACACCTATCGGAAACTTGTCGATTGTTCGTACGACATGCGATTGTTCGAATGCGACTGTTCGTACGACAGGTGGTGCGTCGGATCGCGCCCGCAATCGCGTACCGGGTCCTTCACCGTCGAACACGTACGCGTCAAAAAAGATGGGCCGCTGCTCAGGGCTGGCGAAGAAACCTGGCGGGGGAATTTTGTCGAAAATTTGCTGGACGTATCGTTGGCGCGAGTAATCGCACGACTGACCTCATCCACGACCACGTGAAGCAAGCAGAACACTGAAGCAGGAGAAAGCATGTAGCAGTGAGTTACCACGTTTAATCGATACGTAGAACTATTAAGAGAAATGAAACTGAAACAAAAAGGTACAACTTGCCGTAGGTGAGGACAAGACATCCGCATTATGCACGCAGTGCTTCGCAAATTAAGCTATCACGGTGGTCATACCGGTGGTCATCCGGCCACATTTTCTTAGGTATGTAATTTTGTACAAGATTAACCCCGAAAGTATTAGCAAGTGCAACTCACAGCTACGGTGGCGGGCATGGAACGCCCTTTCAACTACAGCAGTCATGCAGTACGTCAGCTTAGAAGCAGGCAACTGGCTAATAATCTCTCGCACGCCAATCGAGATTGCTTAAATTCGAGGCGTTCGCTATGCAATGAACGAGACGGAAATAAGGGGACCAGACAGGCTCGGCTTTACGCACCCGCGTTTAACGTTTCGCAGTTTCGAACGCTTGCCACGTGGTAAACGATCGAGTGATGCGGAAAACAAGAGAAAGGCGCGCGCAAAGAGAGGGCGACGCACCTTTGGCGCAGATGGCCTCCGACGGCGAGTAGCCGAGCTTGGTGAGCGCGGTGCGCACCAGGTCGGCGAACAGGGCGGCGCTGGGCACGATCGCGTAGCTGTCCACCTCGACGGACGGCTGCTGGCTGTCCGTCTGCGGGCTCGGCACCCGCTCCACCACGCAGTGCACCGGCAGGGTCTTGCCTGAACGAGAGGAGACGGAACGGTTGCACTGATGAGAAACACTGCGCGCGGCGCGCACAAAATACGCACAGGCGCAGCAGCCACTGTAGACCGGCGGAACAGCCACGCTGTCTTTTCATTTATTTATCATTTATTTTTTTAACCGGTCGGTGTGTCTCGGTAGCCACGCATGGCGTTGCACTGCTGAGCACGAGGTCGCGGGTTCGACTCTCGGCCGCGGCAGCCACATTCCGACGCGGACGGAACGCAAGCAACGCACGCGTGTAGCGTGTGCTTCGGATGCACGTTAATCAATCAATCAATCAATCAATCAATCAATCAATCAATCAATCAATCAATCGGGAGCCTTCGAGTACGGCGTCCCTCGAAACCTACTGTGTCATTTTCAACATGCGACGGTGGCGCCACCGTCGTGACGTCACGCTCTCGGGAGTCCGCGTACAGACGTGGAGCCAGCGCAGAGAAGTGGGCAGAGAAAAATGGGTACAGCGCACTGCATGCATCGCCGCCGACAGCTGCCAAGTTCATCTCAAGATGACGGAAAGTGAATGAACAGGACGGAGGGACGGGGTTACCGACCTGAACGCCACAAAGAGTGCGGGAGAAACAAACTGTCGCCCACGATGACCTCGATTCCGGACCGACGGTCAGCGAAAAGCCAGCAGAGCGAGAGAGAGAGAGAAAAAGAGAGAGACAAACATTAACAAAAACGCACGAAAAGGGGAGACAGTGGGAACCACTCAGCCAGGGAGACGAAACGAGCGTTCGGCCAAAACGGCGAGAACAGAAAGATAACGATTCGGCAAGAACCGCGAATAAAGGTGAGGAGGACCGATCACTTGTGATCCAGAAGACGAGAGGGTGTGCACCACGCGGTGAATAAGCGGACAGGCGATAACGGAAGAGAAGCAAGAACAATCCAGCGCGTCCGAGATAATAATAATAATAATATAGGGGAGGAAGAATGGCCCTGAGAAGATGCTGCAAACGGAGGGAGGGAGTGGGAAGATCGAATGAGAGGTGAAGAGGGACGCGTCAGCCAGCCGGCCCGACAGAGCACAGCGGATAACAAAGTGCGAAAGGAAGAAGAAGAACGTGCAGATGACGGTAAGCGAGCGAAAATAAGACGACGGTACCTACCGGGCCGATCTCGAAAAGAACAGCGGGCAAGAGAGAAAGGACATATCGGCTGGAGGAAAAGAAGGAAACAAAACGAGATAAAAGAAAAAGATAATGAGAGGAATGGGGGGGGGAACATTCCGGCGACGTCCTTGTCCGTCCCCGAGGGATCATCGGGTCCGGGATATGGGAACCGTCGAAGGCGTGGGGGTTCGGAGAAACCGAGCGCGCCGGTGTGCAGCGTGGGCCCGGGCTTTGCTGCGGGGCGGGCGCTCGTGCTTTGTCGACAGGGATCGCGAGTAGGCTGCAGCGGCCGTGAAGAGGCGGTGAAAAGAAAGAAAGAAAGAAAGAAAGAAAGAAAGAAAGAAAGAAAGAAAGAGATATCTACAGTAGCTGGCGCATCAATCCGCGGGATCTGGGGCTTTCTTTCTCGTGTGCCGGCGGGAGCTCCCGCCGAAGACGCGGATAATCCGCGACGAGGTCTCAGCGGGAGCGGCCGTCGTGGAAAAAAAGGGGAAGACAGGAGCACACTGCGAGCTGGTAGCTAAAGTCAACGCGGCTCCGCAACGTAAGTCAACGAATAAGTAGTCGAAAAACCCTCAGTTCCGCACTATTCCACGAGGGAAAAAAAAAGAGAATGTAGTGTAAACAAAGGTGAGTACATTGGTAATGCCCCCCCCCCCTTCCCCCGCCCCTAACTGAGACTACAGCCATCAGTCAACAGCCATAAAGAGACGCAACGTGACAAATTCGAAAGCGAAACAAACTGCAGCTCTATACGGCCAGTTGGGAAGCGTGCGTCATACAAAGTTACAGTCACACGTGCCCGCCGGTAGATCGGCTGCCGCTGTCGCCACCAGCTTTTGAACGGTTGCATGACGGCGCATTCCGACGAACTTCGGCGCTCGTACCAACAATGGAGGGGCGTAAAACCTCGGTGTCCTTACAGCAACGCCAACAAACATCGCTGTCCACTCCTTCTTTGTGCTGCTCTTCGTCCACGTGAAAGCGTAGTCCCCTGTATACAAAGGTCCACTGCAATAGTGGGACACGCAAAAGTGCCAAAGTATTGGACTTTTTGGAGTCCCCTTTGGAACGGGGCGGTGGCTTGCGCCACCAAGCTCTTGCTATTATACCGCCTAATGTCCTACCAAGGTTAAAAAAGAAAAACAAGAAAAACCACTATGAACTCCCACAACCAAATTTTCTGACCCCCTATTGAGAACTTTGCTTTTGTACGTCTCCGTTTTTCGTCGTTTCCCTGCTTTTCTTCCACCAATCTTCCAATCGCCTCTTACCTATATCTATTGCGGACATGCGGACATGCTCTCGCTGAATCCAAGGGCTTCAAGGAGGTCAATGGTGCCTAAATAGACCGCTGGGCAGATGTCTTCACATTCTAAGAAAACATGCTCCATCGTTTCCCTAGCTTTCCACCGCAACAAGGCGCCCCTCAACCGACTCGAAGCATAAGCCGCACGTTCGCATGTCCCATGTTGACTATACACTTTATGTAAATAGTTATGCCCCACAGCGCATAAGGAATGTGGGGCTTTCTTTTGTTTTTATTATTTTTTTCCTTAGGAAAGTGAGCGCATGTTTTCTTTCTTTTTTTCTTCTACGAAGCACACACAGATGCTTACACTTCTCATTAAATGAAGGAAACTTAGAAGGAGGAGAGTTCGGCCCATACTTTCCCAGTTTAAGCGAGGAGTGTTGCGTATGGTCGCCAAATGACTTAATTCGCACCACTCGCGTTCAAGCTCCGCTCGAAAAAGCGTCGGCCCGCACAACAAATACGACAAACAAAAAGATTCTGCAGAAACCAATCAACGATGATTGCCAATGTGACCGAATAGCCGAACGCTTCAGAGAACACTATTCGCGTTATTAAAGGAACGGTCCACTTGACGGCGCATAGCTGTCAGTGAGGGTATTGAGTGCAGTGAGGGTATTTAGTTGCAGTGAGGGTGTTTAGGAAGCATTTGTTGTTTCATTGTGTAATTCTGCAGAGTGGCAGAGCTGTTAACCAGCACACCTGTAGCGGCAGTACACAGGTATACAGCACGTGCGTCTCAAAGAGCTCTAATATATATATATATATATATATATATATATATATATATATATATATATATATATATATATATATATAGAGAGAGAGAGAGAGAGAGAGAGAGAGAGAGAGAGAGAGAGAGGAGATAAGTAAACTTTATTGGAGACGTAAATATAGTAGTTGGGACCCCGTAAGAAGAGCTAGCCTGGAGGCCGTGTGGCCTCCACATACTTTAGGGGTAATCCATCCAACTCGCCCCCCCCTCCCTCCCCTCCGCCAAGGACGATTCTTCGGTAAGACTCTACGCTCGAGGCCTGGGACTGTGCTATCATGACGGATGACCCAGAATATGCAAAGTCATGCTGGCAGAGTGAGCTCAAATAGAACGCGCTCCGCCACTCGGTTTTGAACTAGCAGACGTCAGTGCTGTTCAGCAAACAATACAATTTACCGGCCGATTTGTTTCTTCTGCGTCGTTTATATCGAGTGTATTGCATTGCATGCACAATACCTCGCAAGTCATTGTACGCAGCTGTATAGATACGTACTACTGTTGAACTAGTGCCTACAGATTAATAAATTATTTCGTAAATTAAGTCGATTAATTGTACGAACGCACGCTTTATCTGCGCCAGTGCCTTTATGTACAGGCGGTGAGAGTCCGACCACGAAAGCGGCTGAAAGAGCGAAAGAAAGCGATACCTCGATATTTCTTACTATTCATTCTTTTTTTTCGTTAGGTTAAGGTCCTAGACATCAATACCCTATAAAAATACTACTCGCAAGCCTTAGAGTGCCCTAAATTTAACGGAATAGTTTTCCTACGGCCAGTTTCGGCTTCGTCTACCAAAGTGTTACTGTGGTGACGTCATGACGCAGAAGGTGTACTCATGTGGTAAGCAGGACGTCGTGATATTTTGGCACTGTCTCTGGCTCGCTCGGTCGCCTTTTATGCTGCAACGTGCGGGTCGTCTTGTAAATTCGTCCGCTATGCTGCCGTAGCAGCATACCAGACCGAGCAAGCCCGAGAGGGTGTCAGAACTTCGCAATGTCCTGCTCCCGCGTGACTACTTTCTGCGTAATGTTATGACATGACACAGTAACCACTTGGAAAAAGGACACCGAAACTGGCTGTGACGAAGCTATCGCGTTTTATTACTTAGGGGACCCTGTGGTTTGCCAGTATGATTTTTCTTTTTATAGCTTCGCAGGTCCGGGACGTTCGTGCAGAGGTCCCGGACGTTCACAACTACTCTAAAAGGATACCCCAGTAAAACTAAGCGCTGTTCGTCCTCTCGAAGAACCAAGACTTTAGGTGGCGCCGAAAGTTGGAGAAGAAGACAAGAACGAATGGCTGAGCCGGCAGATCCGTAAAGTGCGCCCGGGGAGGGAAGTGGGGGGGGGGGGGGGGGGCGTCTTCTCGAAAAGGAAGGCGCGCAGACGCAGCCAAAGAAACGCAACGAAGGCCGTGCAACGGTGCGGCGTTCGATCGGCGCCGCATCGATTAGCGGCGGCGCTAATCCGGGCGGCGCTTAGCGCCTCCGCGAGCCCTGCGTTTCGTGTCAGTACAATAAGAACGCGCTTTTGGTATTTCCCCCCTCTTCTCTCCATTCCTCAGCCCGCTCCGTCGTCGTCGTTTGTGAAGACGCGAAAGAAATCGCGGAGACGGCGAAAATTACCGCCGTAAGACAAAGCCCCACGTCCGAATCAAAAACGGAATAAGCAGCAGCGGAGATTAAAGAAAAGAAAGGGAAAAGAAGAATAAAACCATGGTGCCAGCAGGAGAGCACGTTGGATAACACCAGCAGAAGAAAGAAAAAACCAAGAGAAGTGATTGTGGGCCGGCAAGAAACAAAAGTCGAACGAAGGAGGTCGCGGCGACGCACAGTTATAGCGACCGAGAACGCGCAAAGGCGTAGGCGCGCCGCCGACGCATAAACAACAGACGGGAAAGAAAGAAAGCTTTTTCCGCACGAAGACGGCGAAGTCGTGCGTCAGCATACGAATATCTCCAGAGCACGAGCTGCGCGTGTGCGCGCACGCACGCACTCACACCAGTGCGAGAGTGGCGCCGCGCGGCGGCCGTGCCAGAAATAAAAGAGAGAGAGAGAGAGAAACAAAGCCAGGCGGCGCCGCTCGGTGCCGACTTAATCCGGCTCCCGGCAGCGCCTAATCCCAAAGCCCGGACGCCACGAGAGGAGCGGCGGCGCTCTCGGAAATTTCGTCTCGCGGATTAAAAAGGGGCGAGATCGCGCTTCAGCTCCGCGCCTCCATCGCCCCCCCCCCCCCACCCCGCCTTACCCGATTCTATTTTATCCCTTCAACCCTCCTTTACGGCTCGCCCTCTTAAAGTTCTTCATCCGTCGCAGGAGGAACGCGTGCTGCCTCGTTTCTTTCATAATCCCTCCCCCCCTTTTTTTTATGCGCGCCCAAATAGAGCGTCGACGTCGCTTAGCAAATCAAGGGGGGGGGGGGGGGGAAATGTAGTAGGCACTGGTGCCGTCAGAGGTTCTCCTCGGTGAGCGATTCGGCGCTCCTAGCTATAGCGACGAGAGTTCCATCATTCCGAGGCACTAGGAGGTGCCCAGTATATATCCCATCATACCACAGCTTATTTATTTTCCGGCGCCTACAAAACGTTGGCGGCCACTTCGGGGAAGAAAGCTGTACAAAACGGCTTGACGGGGATAAGGCGCCACTGGCAGGTGACAAACACAGCAAGACATACAAACTGTAGTACAAAATCTAGCCCTAGAGGTAAGCAAGACAGGCGACTTGACATTACGAAAGGATATATGCGACGCTACACGAAAAGTGCACTCATATAGTCGCACAGTACAATGCAACTAAAGTATAAACCCCATGGAAGCGATCTTGCGCGCGACAGCGACAAGCAATGGGATGGAGATGGCTGTCGCGTTCGCTCGTCGCCTACAAAACGTACCCCATGCTAGCGACGATTTCGAGCGACGTCTCCCCGGTGTTGCCGACATGAGGGCAGCAACTACGCGTCGAAGCTAGCGTGATTCCACTGAACCAGCTTCTATCAGACCTGACAGCATTCATTATTAGCCTGATAATCGTATTTCGGCCCGACAAGGCGACTCGCCTAGACTTTGCCGCGTTCGCGTAAACGTATCGGGGGCGAGCTCCACCACTGTACACCACTGGAAAAGCTGGCGCCACTGTCGGCGTGACGTGTCATGAGGGATCACGTGGCCACAGCGGCCGCGTCGGCTGCTTCGGAAGCGCCGAAGCGAGCTGAAAACGAAAGCTTAAAGTCCCACCTGCGCCGCGGTTCAGATTACGTGGTGAGGCTTTACCGCCTTCGGTGTCAACTTGACAACATCTAAAACTACTATAATAGGTAGTGGCTACCTTTGGAGGCGTGCAGCATGGTAGGCTAATGCTCAGTGCCGCTGTGCCGGACGTACGCAACAGAGCCCCGGTGTAAGCCTTATTCACGCGTACCGCAGGGCAAGGAGCTGCGTGAAGCATGGCTGGCGAAACTTAGAACCGGCAGACAGCCATCGGCTACAACTCGGTTATGCAGCAAGCACACACGCGAGGAAGATTTGTGCTACGGCGCCGGGACTGCGCGATGTTCGGTGAGTGGCAGAAAACGCGCACTGAGACAATCGCCCGCGCCCGCTGTCCGCCTAATGTCAGGATGGTTTGGTCTATGAACTTGTTGATTCTAGATACTTGCAAGTTCACTGGAACGAAAGGGAGCGGTAAGACGCACACTAAAGAAAAGCACGGCATATGGTCATGTTTGTGTTATGAATTAATGCACTGGATTAGAAAAAAGAAGGGAAATCGCACGCTGAGAACACCGATAAACATAGAGTACGACGTAACTCGAGAAATAATATTGAAACGTCCAAAAATTTAGAAGAAAAAAAAAGTTTGAATCGTCGATACGGCACATCACAGTTCCCGTAGGCGTCGAAGTCTCAACAACGAAATTATTTTTGAACAGTTCTAATAGCGTCCACGCAACAATAGTTGCTAGTGTACTGTCAAATATTGTACTGTCAAATGCTCATATGCTGCGGCCTAAAGCTCACGGCACGGTGCGAAAACGTGCTCACAGCGAAAGCAAAACATTGTGCTCGGACATGCATGCAGATGCGCAGACGGTCGCTGCGAACCCATGCGATCGCTGCATTGAGGCTTCATTCTGTTATGCTCCATTTCGTTATACAGACAACCCACTACAAGAACATATTTCACATAGTTTACTTTCAGCGTTTGCCTACCTTTCACGCAAGAAGCCGGTTCGGGAGACTCCATCGCGGCGACCGCGCGTAGTGGCGTTCACTGTACGTATTCGGCAAAGACATAGCGTCTGTAAACGAATCTGTGCTTTCAGTTTGCCCAAGAATATTATATCCACAGTCAAAAACTTCCCTCGTTTTAAGAGCACCTACATAAATGTCCAGGTGGGCTGCCGCGTGGTATTTTTATTGAGCGCCGTAAGCGAAACCCATGGGGAAGCGCGCCGCGTGATCCCTCATACTACGCAAGAAAGGCGCTTCCGACAGATGGCGACTCCGTAACTGCTCGCCCCCAATACCAATATGACGCTCGGCTCTTGAGTACGAGATGACGATAACGACGACCGGTCACCGCAGCTGCCGCATTTCGATATAATGGATACACGATCTATATAACGACGCCCGCGTACCGAGCCTTATAGGTTGAACGTTAAAAGACAGGCGAGAGCGCAATGTTAATGAGGCGGCAACTCCCATAGCAACTAGTGTTGTTTTCGGACGTCAAACTCAAATCAATCAAACATACGCAGTTGTTTCGTCGCTCATTTGAACACGAGCCAAAGCTGGCCAAGGCCACGATACAAAACTACGCGATGCTTCGGCTTCCGCGGGTTCGAACACGCAACCATGCGCGTAAGGGAAAATTACCATCCACGCGACAGTATAGCTGGATGGCACCAAAAAAATGTAGAGCCTCTCAGAAAGAAAACACAGCAGTAAAAGAAAACAGATTCGAAGGCACCTAAACCATTATTATGAGTTGTGAATGCGAAAGAATTAATAGAATGTTAGATTAGGGGCCCCAAAGAGCTTTGAGGGTGCTGTCGTTGGGGCACGCAGGAGTTTTGGAATAGGACTTTGCTATGGATTTGCGCTTGCGGATAGCGTCTCGCGCTTGCAGCGCCACTACGGCGCGAAAGTTAATATCAATATTAAAATAAAATATACCGTTTCATGATATGAGCAATTTTAACTTTGGTGTTTTCGCGTTTAACTACAATTTAGAGGTTATTCTATTAGCAGCAAGCTATTTGTTTCACTTAGTTTTGAGTAACCAACTTTGCGTGCCTTCACCAGTTCCGTTAAGCCTTGTTAGGCCTACGAGCCACGAAATCGACAATCAAATTAGGAATCAGCGGTGCCTAACAAATCAATCTTCATTACACACGTTAGAAAAAGTGATAACCGCACTCACTTCTCCTGGCTTACGAACTTCACGCGTTACCCCGAATCGAGCCCACTTTGCTGTTATAGGTCAAAGCCGTCGCTTCGATGGGTCTCGCCATGTTTGCTGACGCAAAGCTTGTGGGGCAGCTCTCGGGGATCCCGTTAAATCGGCGAAATAGCGTGCCCGACGCAAAGCGCTTACGTAGTTCGCGTCTCGCGCATGCGCAGTGGCTTCGACGCATCTTCTTTGACGCTCCGATTGGGGTACCTATTCTAAAAATCTGTGATGTCCAATTGAACGCCGCTGGGCGGTCGTTAGAGTTCTGCGTCGCAAGTAATGCACCATAGCGGCATACGTGCTGCCCGAGCCAGCAAGCAGCAGCAGCCTGCGGTGCCGACGCCGCATGCCACCGACGTCCTGCGCGACGAGAGACCGAGGAAGCAGCAGCGGCCACCATGGTCGGCAGCCACGCGCAGCAGCTGAGCCCGGTGGACATGAGAGAGAGAGATACAGACTGCGCTCCTGCTTCCGCGAGCGAGAGTGACGTGGCGTCGCGGCGATGCCCTCTCCCCTCACGTAACACCTGGCGCGCTATCGCAACAGCAGGTCTTCATATTCGCCCGCTCTGCTCCGCCGAGGCGCGCTCGTAACGCGGCACCGCAGCCAATGAGAATTTAGGCGCCGTTTCGCTGCTACTAACAACGGCTTTTTCGCTAGATGGGTCATCTGACGTCAGTCTGTGCATATTGTATATCAATCGGATGCGAACGCCGGCACACGTCGGCGCATAACAAAAAAAGAGGTCACAATGTGCCACGACTTCCATCCAATTCGGCCGGGGTAAACAAAAGTGTCGGCCAGCCCAACGTGGCGGCGAATGGCGGCTAAAATATTTCAGTTTTCGCCACTCTGGAAAGGGTTCTTGCACGCAAGCTCCCTATAGTGCGAACGCACACGTACCAAATAACGCGGACCCCGTGTTATACAGCCAACCGATGTAGTGACATAAGTGGCAATCTGTTCGCGGCATAGAGCAATTCGGGATCAAGTGACCGGCCAGTTCCCACGCGAAGAGGTAAGCGTTGTCTCGAGTCATTTCGAGTCGTAAAAGAAGCCGCGCGAGAACGGCTTGAGCAGCATGCCGTTTCATCGTAGGCTTCCCGTCGCGCGTGATTTTACAACCATTCACCGCAAATCGCTTGCTATTAGAAGCGAAGCTTTCCTCGCGAAACCCGGAATTTTCAGACCGTGGCTGGGTGCTGCTGCCGTTGTGCCGAACGCCTCACAACTCGGGTCAGTACGCAAGTCCGCGATCGAACGGGTAGGGCGCACCGGACCGCTGTGCTAGGGTAATGGGGTTTGAAACCAACCGTCTGCTCATACGCTTTAAAACATGAGAACATAAATTGAATTACGTGTCCGATGCAGGGATGGAACCTAGGGTCAGGAAAGCTTCGCTTCACATACATTTCAAAATGTGCGCTGTATGCGCATATTATTATTATTATTATTATTATTATTATTATTATTATTATTATTATTATTATTATTATTATTTCGCCGATTATATACCAGAGTAGCGAACGCCTTTGCGGAAGCAATGGTTAGGAGGCCCACAAGGCACAAGGCCTATTCCGGAACCCATTTAACTATGCACGGCTATAAGCACGGAGAGAAGTTCCTCAAAGGCTTCCATTAATATATCTCAGTAAGGAACGCACCAAAAACCCCGCAGCAGGCAGAACCGACCGGCTGGGCAAGTCGGGCTCGAGTCATCGAACGGCGCCGACCTGCGTCGTACAAGTATACAGCGAGGGCCCGGAGCCAGCACCGGTGTCGGCACGCATCACCGTTTAATTCATTCTCCGCCCCCCCCCCTCACGCAAAAATAAAGAAAAAACGTGCCCCAGTGTATACACGATAGCCGGCCCCTCGATACGCCGGCCTAATCCGGATAGAGACGGCGGCAGCTTGCAGACCCGCGCATACACGAGTCGCCCCGGCGTTTGCATCCGCGCGCGCCGTCTTCCTCTCCTCGCTAAAGACGGCGCCTCTGTGCTCTGCGATAATCCGATCCGATCACCGCCACTGAATTAACGAACCCTTCCTCGTCTTGTATTACTACACGTCCGGCGCGCGTTTTTGACATTCGGTTATTACTGCGAACTGCACTAGCGGACGTCGTATAACTATAGACACGCACGAGGCGACGATCCTTCACAAAATCAAAAGGGGGAAAGAAATAAAAAGGAAAGACAAAAGGGGATACGCGCACTGACACGGTGTATATAGGGAAGGATCGAGCTGCAAGCTCTCTCATCCGAATAGGATTACTATCAAAGGAATGACCGAAACGCGCATTAGATATATACGCCCCTAACAATCAGCTTCCAAGCCCGAGCCTCTGTGTTATTAATATAATTCCCTTCTTCGTTGTCGCCTGGGCGTGAAGACAAAATCAGTTATTCCGGGACTCGTGCGGTCTCGCCATCACCCAACCCTGGAACTACCACCCGATTCAACCGCTGCAAACACAAGTGTTTGAGAACACGAACGTGATATTATTATTATTATTATTATTATTATTATTATTATTATTATTATTATTATTATTACCTCCTTTGGCTCTTCCCAAGCGCTTTGAGACGGGTAGATAGACTGTCGTCTCGCCTCAAAAAAAAAAAGAAAAAATTCAAGCGTCCGGTGGTGGGATCGAAATTCTGTCTCCCAGCACTAGCAGAGCTGTGCTCTCCAGATTATAGACCACAAACTAACACGCAGCATCCTGCTCTCGCGGCAGCTAGGGCTTCGAGACGCTGCGCTAGAAATGCACCGCCTTCGGGATCGGCCCAAATTTCACAGTCATTCCGTCGTAGCCTCTAAAGCTGCAGTAGAAGCTGCGGGACACAGTGTTGCCTTCTGGAACGGTCGTGGTCGAACAGGTTCCAACGCTTCTTTGCCGTGGAACAAGTGCCGTCGTCGTTCTAACACATAAGCCGCCTTACGTCGACACAGGTATACGTCGTTTGTATAACAGTTAGTCGCTGTTGACATCACAACTGCGCTCCGTCTTGCGTTCTTCTGTTTAGTCTCGTTGTTACAGCGCTTGTCTGCTTTTTCCAAGTCGAGTACGAACTATAGCTCATCAGCGCGCGTTATCGCAGTGCGTGTTTCTCTCGCTTCCGCCCGCCTGGTGCCAGCAACTAAAGCCCGAACCACAATTGGAACAAGCTTCAGACGGAGTTCCGGCGACAGGCGTGATCAAGAGAAACTTGAAGCTGGGGGCGACCAGGGCTGGGCAAGTATACTTTGCGATTGTATCGTGACACAAGATACTCAGGCAACAAGTATTTGAGATACACACACAAGATACTAGCGCAATTATTGTATCCGATACGATACTTCCCATTTGTATCTTATGATACCTCGATACATTCCCAAATTTCTTATTATAGATCTACATTAGGTAGCAGCAAGCGCGTATGCGCAAAAATGTTCGCTTGGAAACTTCTCATCTCCGACCAACCTCGTTTCGCTTGAATGAAATGTCTGTTAGTATGTCAAAATTTTTGTCTGTCTTGCTCAAAGCGCAACATTTTCATTTCGAAAGCAAGCCCATTCTTGCATTCTTCTGACTTCGTAACCAAGCACCACGCAAGAGAAGCTTCCATAACGACACTATGGCGGTATCCGAATTTGCGCGAAAGACGTCGCACGCATTGACGTACGCAGCACATTATATATACGGCGGCTACGAGCAAGCGTCATGGCACCGACGCAACTAAAAAAAAATCGAGAAAAAGAAGGTCGGCTTTAAGCAAACGTTTGCACGCTTCTCATTCTTCTTCTTCTTCTTTGTCGAGACGGCGCGAGCGCCAACACGTGACTGCTCCACCAATAAGGACTCGCAGACCTCATCGCCTGCCCTCGCTGGAGGGCTCTGACGGGGAGATAAAAGAATGTCGCTGCCTTTAGCTGTATTATGGCTGGTTTAGTGGCAGCATCACCACCTCGAGAAGCGGAGTTCAGCCAAAGTTTATAGTTTCGCACGGCGATGTTGCGATAGCCAGCATCTTGTATCTTAAAGTACACCATACACTATTTCATTTACCGGAAATACAGACACACTCTAAAAACTAGGAAGGGTATCGCAGGAGTGAAGCTGCCGGTTCACTCTTCAAAGCGTCGTTTTACTCTCGCAAAATGTCGAGGAGAGTGAAATGCATTGTTCACTCTGTCAGCAAGGAGAGAGTGAAATGTGCTTTTCACTCTCCCCTTCAGAGAGAGAGAGTGAAAAGACTCTTGCGACAATAGAAAAGAGAGACTCTTGCGGCAATAGAAAACAAAACGTAGCGTAATCTTCTGCTTCAACTGTAGGTGGCTGGCCCCGAACATGGCAATGTATCATTCATGCACGCTGAGCAAAGAACACATCGTTTTGCTTCTAAGAGAACAGGCCGCCGCAGTTCAAAGGAACGCGTAGCGAGCGCTCTACTTTTTCACTCGGAGTGGCTCCACCGCGCGCGCGCGCGCTCAAGATCGCGGAACAACACAGCACCGGAGAAAGGTGAACCGTCCAGCGAGCAAAGGCCAGCCGAGGGAGATCGTGTTTCAGCCATCTCGCGTCGCCACGAAAACACGACAGTCGTTCGTCATGCCTTGGATATAACAACAAATCCTCCACGGTAAGTGAATTCTAACTTAGGTGCACATTCACCGTATATGTCATGCTATCGCCAGGAAGTCGTCGCTGCGCTTAGCCGACGCGATTGACAAAGGACTAGGCGTACGCGCTGTCTCTCGATGTCAATCGAAAAAGCCAGTCGTCGCGATAACTGCATGTGATTTTATCACTTTGCCGTTGTCCGTAAGAGCTTTAAAAATCGCTAACGCTGCCAGAACTATGGTATGTTCAATAAGACGCCAGGCGAGAGGACGCTTAATATGGTTAGTTCACCAGCCCGTGATTCCGAGCCTATGCGGAGCGTGATTAGCGTGCGTTTTGTGTGTTTGAATTTATTCAGTTTGGCAGTCTACTGTGTACGGAACGCTGTTGAACTAAGGAATCACATAACAGAAGGCGTCATTTTGCTGGCAGCATGCTTTTTTTTTTATAAATAAACCGCGCGCTTGACGGTGTCTCGCGCAGGGGGAATCTGCGACCACTGAAGTTACGTGCAGCACCAGTGCTAGTTAGAAACTTTGCCGCAGGCATTCAGCTGCATGCTGCAAGAGGACAGTTGGGCGCGTTACCTTGAACTTACTGAAAACGCATGAGGAATCCATGTTTTATGCTGAAAAAAGTATAAACCCCATATAAGCGATCTTGCGCGCGGCAGCTACAAGCGACGCGACGGAGATGGCTGTCGCGTTCGCTCGTCGCCTACAAGTCGTACTCCGTGCGAGCGACGATTTTGAGCGACGCCTCCCCGGTGTTGCCGGCATGAGGGCTGCAGTCACGCGTGACGCGTGCTTTAGTAATTTGCGTTGATGGATTTTACTATAAAAAGTAGCATAAAATATTTCCGGAGGTCTTGCAGTACGTCCTTATCCTTGCACGTATAAAAATTGAATCATTTGCTCGTTGCGCGCGACAATCGGTAGTATTTGAGCGATGTATGTTAATCCAGTTCCGGCTTCGCGCTATTGGCTAGTCGCTCATAGCACTTCTGGGCGACGAGCGACGATTTCTAGATTTCCAGAACCGAGCCATCTGTTCAAGCGACGGCCCGTTTTGTCGCTCGAAGCCGTCGCTCGTCGCCGTCGCGCACTAAATCGCTCTCACAGTGTTTATCCCTAAGACTGAACTGTTTTTGCTCATGTTGAAATGGTGTGATTATAGGTCTGGTTTTGTCTCCTGTTGCGGTTTTCGTGCACGGTGCGAAACTGAAAGGATGCTTATGTCTACGAACTCGGTGAATTGTCGAGCAGCTAGTTACGCATCGGCATCGAATATAACGGCTGCTGTGTGGAATTACAATTGCAGGGGCGCTTTGCATACGCTTATTGTTTTGGACATGCCTGTGCATTTGCTAATATGAGTTGGCGTGTCAGAGTTATGTCATATGAACAGCTAAATCAGCCTTCCTCTGGGGGTTACAAGCGTAATGTGTGCATTTTGCTATAGCATGGCAGATCAAGATGTGTTTATCGCTTGAATATTTTTAGTAGAGAAATAAAATATCAAAATAAAATGTTGCTTTAATTCCGTGTTACCAGTCTGTCGTACACAGAACAATAGGTTGGTGTAATAAACTAATAACTGCGGTTTAACTGCAACTTTTACATGCCTACAAGAATCTAAAATGCTAGATTTCAAACTGCAGCAGTAGTCGGGTCTGTCAAAAATGAACTCCACTGCGCACCTCATGCATGAAAATAAGTTCATGCCTTTTAGTAAGGTTAGATGCAGGCCGCAGTAAACTTGTTAGTATTGAAATGTGGGTAAGCTTGCCATAACAAGCCTTGTTGCCCTTTTTTATAGGCACATCCATATATCCATTGAGCTGAAGGACAATATTGTCATCCCTACTGAGCATCATGTTTGCAGCTATAATCCTGAAATTATGGCTTCAGCAGTGGCACAACCAGGGATGGTGCGGGGGGGGGGGCACACTGGGCACGTGCTTAGGATGTGTCACAAGTGGTGTTTGCGATACACCAGACTCATGACAGACCTATGACGTCTGAAAATGACCAATATTCTATTCATTAGCAGGAGTATTCTAACATTCATGAAAAACAAGGATGAACTGTGGTTTATTTGTTTTTTTGCTTAAATCTAAAAATTGAAGTTAGTTTAGCAGTTGACTGTTGCAGTCATTTGGATGTTTTGCATGCATTTCACTAGGAAGACTAAGAGCTAAGACTTTTTTATTGCCATGGCGTTGACTGTCTTGATGTTGTTTTGCACCATGCCCTTGTGTTGACTTTTGCATACGATATTTTTCAGGCACCCGCTTTATATAACGCAAGAAGGCAGCTGCAAGGACACGAGGATGTGAAAGAGCCAGTGCAGCGCGACTTCACGTAGTGCAGAGGAGCCAATGCCAAAAAATCAAAATACATTGGCATGTTATTTGGACAAGAAAACTAGTATGTGGGTATATTGGGTGTACCATTTGACCAAATGTCAACAAAATCAAGATACAGTATGTTACACGAAGATGAAAATTCTCACGTGCTCCAGGCAGTCATCTTAACATGGTATATTTATGTAATGTCTCTGATTGGAAAGTCAAATCAAGTATGCTCTCTGGAGACAAACACATAGCAGCAAGTGTCATTGAAAAGTTAAAAATGTGTTTTAAGAAAGCTGATTAGTTCTGAGAAGTGACTGCTTTTTGTCTTGCCTCCCAACAGATATATCCATGTGATAAAAAAATAGTGGTACAATGAAATTGCATATTTGCTTAGCGACATGATACATACTTGCAATGAGCACGGTGCCTGTGTTTACTATAAAAAGCAATAGCCCATGCTTGGTTAGGTTAGGCCCACTACAACATGCAGGCATGGGTGATTGGCGCTTTTTTTATTTCTGTGTCGTGAGGTTTATTGACGTGCGTATAGGTGCAATGGCACGTAGTATGGCTAGTACAAAAAAGGGGGGGGGGCAGATATATGTAGCTCACTGTACACGACACAGGGCAAAGGAAATCCGTGTTCAGCAACTATGTTAAATGCCATGTACGTAAATTTTACAACGCTACTCGTTCGAAGCGCGCACAGGTGCATATTGAAGAAAAGTTTCCAGGGTAGACAATTTAGTTCATAATTTACACTAATTTTGCTCTAACCACGAGACATAATAATTTGAATATACTGCACGGAAAAACCTAGAGCGAATTAAATTGTGTGTCAGCTTCGTGTGTATACATATAGTCCTTCCTATGCATTAGGTTTTTTGCGTAATGCATTAACAGTTGAGAGCCTATCTTATGATGTGTACTCTGTTTACATTACAGTTGTTTATTAGTTTACTCGTTTGTTTTGCGACTGATGAAATGCCGGCATATATATATTTTCAACATTTGACATAACCCTGTATGTTTCGCAGGGACAACCCAGGACGGGCATTTCTCAGCACCCAGTCAACTGCCAAAAGTGACTCAAACACAGGCCACCAGTAAGTGGACATCAGTTGCAATTTTACATTATGCAGTTGGCGGCTGCCTTGTTCGGAGGCTTTTTTTTTAATGAGATGGTGATGTCGTTCTAATGTACATTTTGACCACAAAGGTGCGATCATGTCTCTCAGAGGCATATATGGTTGCTATTCTCTGCGAGGGACGTGTTCTCGTGTTCGTGAAGCATTTGTGTTTGGCAGTATTGTCGCCCAATGAGTCGGATATAAACACTAACTCGCCAATGCCGGCAAGTAGTTGCGAGAAACGCATTATGACACTGTAAAGTTATTTCATTAATTCGAAGGAAAGTTTTGCAGCAGGAAAAAAGGTTGCTATTCCAAGTAAACATGTCTTTTTCTCACAAGTTATTTAGCCAAACTGTGGATGCATGAAATTCGTGACTTATGAATAGATTTTAATTTATTCTTTAGTAATGCTTCTAAAAGAGACTAGAAATAGCATGTGACTACCTCTGCAATCAGCAGACCATACATTTACAGTCATAAGTGGCAGTTCCATGCAGTCTCGCACTTTATATTACCTTTCCTTTCAGCAACATTGGAACTGGTGGCTGCGTTTTCAGAAGGAGAAGTGCACTTGACACTGTATATGTATGTGTGAATTCGGTTTTCTTTGTATGTGTCGGCTCACTGACAAACAGTGCAAAAATATGTTGTACCATGAGCCTGACGACGCCTTCTGCTGCTAGAAATGCGGCACTTCGTATTTTATAGTACTGCATGACATTTAAATCAAAGCTACCACATAAAATGATCAAGAAAACTAACCGCTGTTATAGCTGTTTTCCTCAAAGAACGCTTGTCCTTTATGGGCTGTGTTAATCTGAGCTCTCCACCGATGTTTCCGTAGTGTTATCCCTTAGTGAGTGAGAGATTGGGGGCAATTAATCGTGTTAGTGTTTAAGTGGTGTCCTAATTATGTGCATTTGTTCCAACAAAGTTGTCTAGATTACTTTATTGTGTAGTGTAAAGCTTATGAAACCATCAGCAACTACTGAGTTGCTAACACGCATACCACTGCATTACCACTGCAGTGCAGCGGAAATTGCCTTCACCAGCGGCTTTGCAACAGCTGTTTCGCAGCATGTCGGTATGTGTTAATTTATAATTATGTTGGGATGGGCTAGTATTATGGACCACTGCTACTCTGTATTGTGACAGATCCATATGATAAGGGATGTAATAGGCACAGCGAAAACCTTTGAATTTTTTACTATGGTACATAAACAGGCTCTCCTTTTCGTCACTGGAGCAGGAGAGAAGGGCATGCAGGCACTCCTGAATGTACATATATTTCAAAACATGACACACACACACACACACACACACACACACACACACACACACACACACACACACACACACACACACACACACACACACACACACACACACACACACACACACACACACACACACACACACACACACACACACAATTAAACTAAAGGCAGGGACGTTCCATCTTTCATCTTGAATTGAATTGTGCAGCGCAAAAATACAACACAGACCACAGAGAAGCACACATGTTAACAGGTTTGATACACACGTTAGTTCAACAGATTTGATACTTCAAGTGTGCTATTTTACACAAGGGGGAAGGGAAAGGGGAGAAAATCTGAAAAAAAAGTGGAGTGGAAAAAAAGGAATCGTGCCAAAAAGCATGAGAAGCATCGCGCAGCCAGGATCACCAGCAGGACAACCTTACGTATAGTTTGTTTCAATCAACTCAGATCACATGCAGCCATTACTGCAATCAAGTTGTTTCCTTATGTCATATGAGGGAATGATGTGGGCCCAAAAAACTGTTTAGAGCTGAAGGATTATGTTCCATTCTAGCCTCATTGCCTGCTTTTTTATCATATTGTTATCAGCTGCTTATGTTCGGGACAAAAAGTAAGAGTACGAACTGTTTCCCGATTCGCTATTCCACACATGTCTTTGTGACTATATGTACATGCAGATGATCCATAGTTGAAAAATATTCAGTACAGTAGAATCTCATTACAAGATGCACTTGGTTGTAAGAGATATCTGAAAATGGTTTGGTTGGTTTTCCGATGTTTGCCACGTTAACAATACTGTATACAAGAGACACCTTTGTTACTAAGGATGACTTTTTAAGTATTCACTACTTCGAAGGGACACAACCCAGACACATTCACTTTGTGCACCTTGTGTGCTCCGAAGGGCGTAAAGATCATGCAATCCTTACACAAGTCAATCGCGCATGTCTCTTTTAGCATGAACCAGAAAGGGAGGGCAACGACGACAGTGCAGGGCAGAAAGTGTCGGCAGTTGAAGCTGACGAGCGTCTAAGAGCACCTCAAAGGTACTGCGAGCAACAAGGCTTGCAAAGGGAAGTGTTTAAATTCCAGAAGTTGGGAAGGAAGCTAACACAATCTACAGTCACTAAAAAGCTGTGAATGTCTTCTTTAAAGGGCCCCTAAACCACCGAGGTTGAAATTTAGTTGCGGTGTTGCAGTTCTACACAATAAGGCAATGAACAGGTAGCCACGAGAATTTTTCGAAACGGTGCAGTAATACTGGAGCTACGTGTGTTTGATTATCGAAAAGTAGTCCCCACTCATTTTACTCTTTCATCTGGTACACGCCATATAGACAGTGTCGTCTTTTCCTTGCCTAGTACACCTCCAAATGTTACGGGACAGGCCAACACCAACGAGCACTGTTGCTGCCGCGCTGGCCCGTCGTCCTGCGAGGAGTGGCGCTAATACAACGGAACTGTATGGTGACTCGTGTTGAAGAGCCTCTTAGGGAGACCCTTCTGTTGGCGTTTCTGTTCTTTGCCCCCATTGGCTGCCCACAATGGCATCGCGCGCAACGCGTCGAGGAAGAAGGAGTGTGTGTATTTGCTTGCAGGCCTTGCCGGCAGTCGTACACTTTCGTTCGACCAATCGACAGCACCGGAAACTGGTGACGTCATCAGAGACAGCCTGGTGACGTCAGGACAAACTGGGGGGTGCAGGATAGGTCCAGAGAGGCGCACGGGGTCATTTTCTTCATATTGTGGTGCTCCGGCAGTGCTACGCACTCTGGCATTTGGCTTCGTCGATCGTGACGGCATTCTGATTTCGATACGCGTGTTTACTTGAAATGTTCAAAAAATGTCGAGAAGTGGTTTAGGGGCCCTTTAAGCCACCCTGAGCATTTATTCCTTCAGATATATCAAAACATACTTTAGTGATGATGCATAATAAAGTGATCTAGTCTGGCTCCTCAGTGTCTTAAAATTTTTGGTTTCGAGAGACATGTTTCCCGTGCCTCTTGAATATCTTCTGATGAGGCTTTACTGTAATATACACAAACAATTGTGTAACTCCTCCTGCAAGTATTATTCATTAAGCCCGGTCACTTATGTGCAAAGCTTGTGGTTAAGTCTTGATGTCCGTACTTTTTAGAGCTATGTTTATTAATTCATGCTGTTCTTATTGGTTCTTCGATGCAGGAGACAATGCCTACGAAATTATTGGCCCTGATCATGAGAGCCCTCAAGGGGCAAACAACATCTCTGTTGCAGAAGTGAGCCCGATACCACTTGGAAGTTACCATGACGGATGACACGGCAGCAATAGATACAGAGACTGCCATGTCTACTGCAGCTGCAACAGTGTACGAGGCAAGCAGCAGCGCGTCAGCATCAGCAGCAGTGTCAGAAGGAACCACACCAGGCCTGGTAGAGCAACATGTGTGCTATCACTGACTTTTTTTGTAGTGGATACAACTCATTTGCTCAACATACAAAAGCTTTTCACCACGACTGTGAGCCAGTGTTATTGTGCAGCAAGTGCAAGACTAAGTTAGGTGTTATAACACAGTACAAGCATCACTTTAATATATGCAAATGCAAACATATTACAGTTGTTGCCTCCCCAGCCAGCCCACATAGTGACAACAATGTGGAACACATGGTGGGACACACCTCTCTCCCATTACAAGATAGTAGAGACTGTCAGTGTTGTTGCTAGATTGACTGGTCTTTGTAGGCAACTAGAAGGACAACACAGGTGTCATAAGATTGTTGTTGATGTTGTTGTTGAAGAGGTAAAAAAGTTTGATGCAGCTGAAGTGCCAACTGATATTGAGCAAATCAAAAGCAACCACCTGAGAAAGCAACACTATCGAAATTTGGGTATCTATGTGCCGCCAACTCTGGTAAGAATGGCATAGGACAGAAGTGTGATGAAAATCACACAGACACTGCTGTTGCATCACTGGCCACAGTGAGCAGCAACTTGTAGGGCAAGAGAGTCAACTGAAACTAACATTATGATATAGTGTCATGCTCCCATGTGACCACTTTTCAAGTTATTTTGCAAGATACAGCTCAACCTCCAGAAACGAGACTGCAACTTGTCTGTAAAAAAGCTTTCGCAAAAAGTTATTCATAACACTATTAACATAGCAGTATCTTTTTTTTTGTGTCGGTTCGAGGTTCCCGGCTGTTCATTAATGCAAAAATTGAGGAAAAAAAGAACATGTGTCGTACTTACACCTTTTTAACAAGTACGAGGGGGACAGAACTTTTCTAGTCATGCATCTTCATCATACTATCAAGTTTTTAAATGCCTTTTATAATTATTATTACCAGTTATATCTGAGTGCATTGTATGCATGTAGCAGGTGTAAAATCAGGTCAGTTGGATCAGATGCCTTATCTGCAAGCGAGCCCTATATTCAAGAAATTTGAATTAAAATAGTTACGTTAGAGACGCAGTCTTTCAGCACTTTATTGCCTGTGGTTTAAGCATTGCTCAATACTTTTGTGGGTGGCAATTTCAACCGGCACAGCACTGCGCTTTGCCACAGTCACATTTGTCTTCAAAGCGGTGTTTACCATTTGTGTTGATCTGTTTGTGTATGCATAGAGCAAGTTTTTAATTTATATTTTTCTGCATTCTTGTGCTTGCACTAAGCTTGTATAAGGCAGTTACAAAATATGCGTCACTATAACGAACTGTTCTGTTGAGCTTACACTTGCAAATAATCGTGTTCAGATGGCCGCACTTCTATGCGGGTGCACCGCTAGCTTTGTGTATGTTCTCATGTTTGTATAAAGCTTATATAAGCTAGTTAGAAAATGTATGTCACTAAGCATTGTGATATTCTTTAAAGAACTGCTTGGTTGGTTTTACACTTGTGAATTAGTATTGAGGCGGTGGTATTCCCATGTATGCCCACTGCTAGCTTTCTGTGTCCTCACGTGTTTGTATTAAGTTTCTACAAGGGAGTTACAGCATGTACGTCACTAAGCGCTGCGATATTTTTTAAAGAACTGCTTTGTTGGTTTTACACCTGTGAGTAATAGTACTCGGGTGGCACTAGTCATGTGTAGGTACACAGGGACCATTTGTATACATTATGCTCGTGTAAAGCAGTTACAAAGTGTATGTCACTAATTACTGTGATATTTGTTGAATTGCTGTGATGGTTTTACACATGTGAATAATAGTGGTCAGGACACAGTACTTGCGGTGTATAGTTGAATTTATACACTGCCAGGACATGGGCTGTATACGTACCAAAAGAAATGTATGTCATTATATTGTGATTATTACTGTTTGGATTTTATTAAACTGTAATAAAATTGTTTCTTGTATCTATTGAGGTATGGCAATTTGTCATGCAACCAAACTAAGGACCTGAACTTGTGCATACAAATAAACAGCTAATTTAAGAGTATACTGCTCATATTCTGCTAAACCAGTTTAACAAATCTTGTACTACAATGCTGGAAAAATGACAGAGCTGACTCTGATGTACAGAAAAAGTTCTGCACTGGCTGAAGGACTGCCCCACACTGGAGTTCGTAATGTTGCGTTTATTGGAGTAGAACAGAAAGTGCACTTATATTAAAAATGCGACAGTCGGTGCAGAAACATAAGGCAGACGAGCGGATGTGGCACATTTTTTTCAGGGCCCTCCATGCCTACTACTGCATTTCTAGTCTTCCTGTGCTCTGCGTATAAGCCCCTGTTCAGCCAAGGTTTTTACTCCATGACAGTTGTTCTACTGGGTTCGTAGCAATATTGAAGAAAAAAATTCAATGGTTTTCAAGGACTTTCGAGGCCCCGACACAGTAACTTCAAGGACCTCGTGCAATGTGTGTAGTAGTTTGGACAGGCAATAACTTGTTCAAGAACACCGTTAACTTTAATGCAAACAAAAGAAAACAAAACAAATTGCATTTCAGTGATTTCAAACATTTGAAAGACTGCTAATTTGCCTTTCACTGCCCATCACTAAACACACACAAGGAAGCATTTCAAGAAAGCGCTCAAAGTTTTTCTGCAATAGCACAATTAACTACTTGGACCTGCAACATTTGCAGTTTTTGAATACTGTTTGGTTTGACAGTGGATGTGATGTCATCTGTTGCCTCAGCTTTTTTCACCATCAAATAAGCAATAGTCATTTCTAATTTCTTTTTGTGTCTGTCGCTCTCAATTTACTCTTCACGGCTTCTCTTTGAATGCCTAAACTGTTGAGCTACCTGCTTCTGCTCCTCCAAGCACATTTGTCGCCGGTTCCATGTGCATAAAACTGGTATCTGCAGCTCCTTTGTAATTTAAACTTTAAGGATGTCGCTTTCCTTCTATTACCTCCAGAGACAATTTTCTGTGACATGCGAAAGAGTGTCACAGAAGGGAAAAAAAGCGCTTGGCAATGTCTGCTAAGTCTAGCCAAGTGTACAAGTTTAAGGACTTTCCAGTACTTCTAAAAATTCAAGGGTTTTCAATGCCTTGAAAATGGCATTTTAGAAATAAAGGATTTTCAAGGCTCGCTACAAACGCTGGATTCTAGCACCTAAATAATTTTACAAGCTTATTTTGGCATGGAGTTAGGAAATTCATGCTTTCTAGCTAACGCTGCACTATCTCTGTACAGTGAAGCCACGAGAGCGCAACTATTTTGGAGTAAAGAAAAATACTGAAAGCTTTTAATACCACTCTTCTTTTTTTCTATGGAGCTTCGTATTGCCTAGTTAAGTTTACGAATGTGCCTGGTTTTGGCGGGCGTTTCTTCGACATTTTCTGGAAGAAGCAGATGTCTAGCCCCCGTATTCAGAAATGTATCTTAATACAAAGCTCATGCTTGACTTGATATAAACGACGCCTGGTGCGAACGTCCCCCAAGACGCTCACTGCCTTTCTTTTGGTGCGTTCACGACTTGCGTCATTTAGATCAAGTCAAGCATGGGCTTCAAGTTATGATGCATTTCTGCATATGGGGGTAAGCGTGCACAATTCCGGGCAACGCACTGTGCCATTGACACTGAGAGAAAACGGGGAAAACAGAGTTAACCACTTATGCTCCTAAACTTTCGCGTACCTGTGGTGTGCGTGTATCGTGGAAGAAGAAACAGCGCAAACACAAGGACGAAAAAAAGCATCAACCACACCAGCGCTTCGTGGTGTGGCATGTTTTTGCGTCGTCCTTGTGTTGCGCTGTTTCTTCTAAAATGCTCAACCAACTAGCCGGCAAGTCCATCCTGTGCATATATAAATTGAACACACGCATGAGTGTAGATGGTCTTCGAAGCTTTTAGAACGAGCACTGCCACAGGATACGAGCAGTGCACGCGTAACAAGTGGACACATTAGTCATTTAAACATTCGTGCCAATGCATTTGACGCGGCTATCGGCATAAGCAGTCTCCAAATGCTGGAATGCATGCGCTTCAAAACGCTAACGATCCGCTGCTAATGCAGGACAACAGCTCACAGCGGACTGAACCAAACTCTAAACTAATGCACTTGAAAAGAACGCCTACACGGCAGCGTGAGGCACGTCGAAATGCCTGGTACTGGCGTCGCAGTTGCTCACCAGTATACGCGCGAATTAAATTCACATACGTGGATGGTTGGCGCAATACTTTGTATCCGCGTATTTTGGAGAACATGGACTGGAGAAGCACTCGATCATGAGCTGAACGGCACATTTGTTATTTTCCTGCGGTGACGACAAGCCGTGAATAGTTCTCACGTTGTCGTCTACGTTGTCTTCCTTCGTTAGTCGTACCAAGGAATGGAAATGATGCAAACGCACACGTATTCGAGTACACAACAGCACAGCACACTGCAGAGAAACCCCACCCACCATAGCCGATTCATCAAATACGTTTGGTATATATATAACCTCTAAAAGAATACGACTGGGCGTGGCGGCGCTGTGGTGTAATGGTTATGATGTATGTTTTGAATTGTACAAATGCGAGTGTACGCGGGTTCGAATTCACATGATGTATAGAGCATTGTGATTCTTGATAAGTATGTGATTCCCTTGACAATTGTATTCTAATTAGATTGTGTGACTCCTGATTGTGAAATTTGCGAAGATATTTGCAGATTAAGTGTTAATTCGCTTTTTTTCTCCTCAGTGGCGTTCGTGACGCATAGGCCGCTTCAGAGCAGTCACGCCTCACGGTAGGCAGCAAATAGCCAGGAAAAAAAGACTTTAAAATCCTGCATAACTTTGCCCACGCCTATTCTGAAGGCCGCTTGGAATCGGGCCAGTGTCTCTGAGGAGCCGCCTAGGGAACAGTATATCAGCGGCCCTAATTTGATCTGATTTCCTGCCTGCATGCGTGACCAGGACTTGGCTAAGAGGGTATTGGGAAGAGTACTAGCACTCTGTTCTGAAGGAGTACAAGCACTCTGTTTGGGGGAGTAGAAGTACTCGGTCTGGCGGTGTACTATTAACCCTGCGGGGAGAGTATTAGCACTCTGCGGAAGAGTACTAGCACTCCCTGTGGGAAGAGTATTATCACTCTGCGGAAGAGTACTAGCAATCCCTTGCGGTGGAGTAACAAAACTCTGTCAGGAGGAGTTGACCTACTCTCTCTCAAAGAGGGTCGATCTACTCTCGAAAAGAGAGTGAAATATGGGACAAGCAGCTACTCCCTCAAAGAGAGTGCCCGGCACTCCCTTAGTTTTTAGAGTGCAGTGACACGCGTCTTGCCAGACGTATCGTGATACAGATACAAAAAGGGTATCAAAGATAGCATAGCTAAGATACATTTATCTTCGATACTTCCCAGCGACTGGGGAGCGACGCTCGCTCGACGCCGAAGTCTGCCAATACCAGATCGCAGCCTACGTCGTGTGACGCCGAAAACTTAGGTTGGGCCTTCAATCGGCATGCCGTATACACTGGCGTCGAACGGCCGGAGCACAACTCGCGCCGTCGCCGTCAGTACGATCCGTCGTCACCGTCGTCTCGCTACCGTCGTCACCCTCGCGACGCACGCCCAACTGCCGCAGTTCGGAGCCAGTGACGATAACGTCTGCGGTTAACCGCACGCTAAGCGCTTCCGTCGCGCAGGCGAAGGCAAGGAAGGAGAGACCAACCCCACCTGCAGCAGCAGCAGCCACGGTGCGGTCCCACACGAGGCGCGCCTCTCCTGCATTCAGGTCACCGAGTCGCACCCCGTCGATGCCCGAGACCGCGCGGTGACGGAACTCAGTTCCGCGAATAAGGGGGGGAATCGTTGCTCCCCGCGAAGCCCGAGTCGCTTCCGGAAGTACTGGCCCGGATCGTCGACCTTGCAACGGAAGGAAAATATTTCCGAGAACATTGTGACTAAACCGTCTAGAAAACTGGCGGTATTTCGGGGACCTTGGCGGGTATAAAAATAGGTGGCCATCTATTTCTTCCGCTCTCGCTCTCTCTCTCTCACACACACACAGAGACACTCGTTTCTGACGTTCGCTATGTGAATAAAGCCTTAAGTTTGCTAAGCTGCATCTCCATCGGCACTGCTCGGCCTCTCGACTCCCGTCGCACGTGGCCAAACTCCCGATGTCCACCTACCACGTCGCAACCACTGGTAACGCTTAGCGGTACCACAAACGATGCCTCCTCGCCAGCTTCCTACAAAGCTTCAGGCTGTGGGATGTACACGATACTCTGTTATCGCTATTGCGACAGCAATTACATCGACACTCCAGGAGAGTTTTCGCCGTCGTCGCCCCCGTTGCCGTCGCCGTGATGTTCAAGACCAAGTGCGATAAGAGAGAGTTTTAGCAGTGCCGTATTGCGGTACGGTAAGTGCGGTATACGGTACGGTATTACCGTTCCGTACTAACTTACTGCGACGACCAAAGACGTTTTAGCTGCGTGTGCCGCTCGATGCGTACGGTAATAGAGTGTTTTAGTTGAGCGTCTTTACGGTACGCTCCGCTCCGAGCTGCCCCGCTAAGCCACAGCGGAGCGGCGAGCAATTTCACGTTTTAGTTATACGTTTAGCGTAGCGAAGCGGACCTTTCGTAGTTGCAGCGCCCCCTGGCCAAATTCAGGGTAATGAAAGAAAATAAAAACACCTATTGATCACTCTTGTATAGTATATATGTGTATATATAACTTATTTCTCCATGGAGTATCTAGACGTGCATCTGTAATGCATTACCGGTCCATTTTATCCAATGAAAAATAAAGCGCCGTCTTGGGGAATGCCACGTGATAGCCAGCGCGCTTGCTTTCAGCATCCAATCCAATCCTTTCTGACGCCAACGCTAGCCAAACCGCTGCGCAACACGCTCCGCTCAGGCAGCTTCTTAGCGGACCGTGTTCCTCGCTCCGCTAGCCCGCTTACGGCTAAGCGGACGGCGCATGCGCATTCGCGCTTCCGCTCCGCTTAGCTGCTTAGCGGAGCGTAAACACGCTCAACTGAAACACTCTAATGTGACAATGATGATAGCGGCTAACATTGGGGCTTTGCAGAATACAATAACTATGCGCTGAGCGTGAAATATTCATTTTGACGAATACCAGAAAGCTTTAGCTTGTCCATACACGCATTATTCTTTACAGAAGTGCCCGGCTACGGCAAACTTAGACGCCAGTCACAAGGCCGGTAGCGACATCTTGTGACACTTCGTCCTGCAACACGTGAATCCATTTGTTAGATAGGTGTTCTTATCTAATCAATACATAAAGAAAGGTTTGTTTCTTGTAAATTACACCGCTGCTGACACTTTACACCAGCAGATAAGTAGAATATAGTTAGTTACTGCAATAAAAGCTCTGCGTCCCCTCTAAGTAAACTCTGCATCACTAGATGGCGCCACCTACCTGTTTCTTTTATTTATGCCACTGTTTACTTGTTGCCACTTCGTCGCTCCGCAGAAGGTGATTTAAAGTAACCTCTTGCATAGGTATTATCATGATAATACCTATGCAAGAGGTTAGCACGCGAGACGTGGACTTTGTGGCCGACATCAGCTTCTCACTGTTTTGGCTTGGTGCAGCTCGGCTCACGACACACGGTGCCAGCCGAGACTTACCGTCAAGTGTGCCGTACAGAAAGTCATTCCGTTCGGTAAAGTTCGCGCATGCGCAGTCCTCGACCGGTACGGTATTACGCACTTACCGTGCCGTATACCGTACTTTCCGTAGCACCGCTAAAAGACCCTAACATCGCGCGCCGTACGATGTGGCTGCGAGATAAAGCGTACGAGGGTGAGCCTAGAAGGACGGTGCCTTGACGCGCGCCGTCTCAGAATTGAGGTGCAGCTCAAGGGGAAATGCAAGTAAGTGACAGCCGGCACCAATAGAGGTTTCAGCGCACACTAGGCATAACTTTGCAACCGCTAGTAAACGTTGCCGTGACTATAGATATACGACACACGACAGCGACTACAGACAAGATGCTTCACGGATCAGTGCCAACACTATATGGTGTAGGTAACTTGCCATCGCAGGTACAGTGGCGTACGCAAACGTAGTGCCGCACGGGGCTAGACGACAAGCACGTGAGTTGAACGGTAACGTTATGCTAAAACTGGATTAGAATTTAGCGGTACAGTCCAGCCGCTACCGTCAGTGTCCGGCCTGATGCCGGCCCTGCCGCGCGGTCCTGCATGTGCACATTGACAGCTGGCAGGGTCTCTAACTAGCCATGTGATGTATTTGTCCCAAAACCTTTCATTCTATTACGTGCATCGCTGTCGCTACAGGAGACTGGGCTTTAGGTAACTGTTTAAGACATTTTGGCAAATAAAATTCGAAAATGAGTATCCGCGCTCGCTCGACAACTGGAGTCGTCTGCCGATGGCACGAAATCGTCAGTTCGAATTCAGTCAGCGTGTGCGGGAGTATCGCATGTCGACACAAAACGGGTGTGGAAGAAAAATGTTTGGTTAACTATGACACAGAGGATGAGAAACTTTGAGCAGCTGAATCGACAAAGTCATTCGACACGGCGTACAACGGCTTGTGTCGCAAACAACCGTAGAGCCAGCCACTGTTACTTTTATGCGGCCAAACCGTCGTTATAGAAATTTCTGGACACAATTAAAGAAAACGTGACCAGCAAAGTACGAAAACATGAAAGCGCGCGGAATGCGCATATCTGTTACACAACGTGAAGTAAAGGCCGGCACAGCCGCTTACCGGAGTAAGCGCGATCGCGTTCCAAGCTCCCTCACTTTTCCTCTTACCCTCGCGCATCTTCTTTCTTATCCTAAAGATTACCGATGCTGCCACGAAAGCGGAGATGACGAGATCAGCTCAAAGTATGACGGGGGTGTACTAAAAAAAGAAAAGAAAAAGCTAACCGCAACGAGTAAGAAGTAAATACACAGAGGACCGACGGACCTGTACAACAAAAGAGGGGGGGAGGGTTCGAGGAAAAGAGGAAGAAAATAAGAGACGAAGAGAGCACAAGCAGCGGCAAACAAAAAGCAAAATGCGTCAAGGGTAAAGTCGCGAAGTACGGCGCCAGCAACTACACAAGATCGCGCGGGCTTAGGGAAAGTCCCTCTTCGGGAAGGCCGAGGATAAAGAAACGGCTGATAAGGACGGATCGACAAAGAAAGTAAAGCAGAATGAAAGAGACGACGGCAGACAGCGAAAGCAAGCAGACGACACGCGAAGGTCATAGCAGATGACGCAAAAAGAAAGAAAAAAGGAACCGAAACAAAAGGCAGGACAGACGAAGAAAGATTAAAATCAGACGACACACAAAAGCGTCAGAGGTGTCCGGGCCCCGGGGGAAGGAAAGAGCACAGAAGCCCGGGCGTACGTCGGATTAGGGGCGACGACTTTGGTCAAAGAGGCGCGCGCTTGGTCCTCTTCTATACGCCAGGGCCGCGGGCTTTGCTCGGCCACGGGCGCGTCGACGTTCGGCGGCATTAGCGGTGCTGGACGCCAGAGCGCGCCACCACGGCTCATCCCCCGGAGCCTTTCTCTCCCCCGCCAGCCAATCCACCAACTCTTCCCCGAATCCGCCGCAAAGAAAGCCCGCTACTGCTCCTTCGGCCCTTTCTTTTCCTCGTTCTCTTTTCCTTCGCCTCTTCGCCCAACCCTCCCCACCCTTCCTTCCAGTCTCCCTTTACCCCGAAGAAACTGCAGCGGCGAGGGAGCGTAGATTCCTTTCTCGAGGATACGGCTTAGACCCCGCGGGAGTTAGACGCCTCGGTCGTTGTCGGCGTCGTCGGTGGCGTCTGATTCGTCGCCGGCTCTGCCTTCGTCCCGTCTGGCGAATACACTCCCCCCCCCCTTTCCTGATTGACCAAGCGCGACAGCGATCGATCACACCATATAGCCGGCCGCTCTCACACCACAAGGTTCCTGTTACATGCTTTCCCACCTCCACCCCACCTCCCCTTTCTCCTTCCTTCTGACCTGCTTTTTTACCTCTACTAGAGAGCCGCTAAAGTACAGTGAACGGTGCGTGGAACACATAAGGCGACGCACTTTCCCCACCGGGGAAGAAAAAAAAAAGGGGGGGGAGGGCGAGATAAAACAAAGAAAACGACAAGAAACACCGCATAAACTGGAAAAAGCAGATAAAAGAAAGAAAGGATAGGTCGCTTTTGGCTTGGTTCATTTCTCTCTTTACTAGGCGGCGGATCAATCGAGCGCTCGCCCGAACAGGAGGCCAAAAACGGTCTTCCGTAATCTTCTCCGCCTCCTTCGCACTCTCTCTATTCCTGGCTAATTCCACTTTACAAGCGGGGTGCGAAGAAGCCCCGTCAATTCAGCGGTGCAAAAGGAAACAAACGAAAAAAAGAACGAAATCGTTGCGTCGCTTTAGGGCATGAACCGTCACAGGTCTTACTCGTCACTCGGAAGACTTAACGTAGCACCGACCGCCACTTGCAGACGCTTCAAAGTGGAGAAAGTAGGGGTCTGCAAGTATAATTATCTTTTTTCGCATACGAATCGAACATCGAATAATGCATATATGCACATGCATTTACTAACAGGTTTGGTTATTTTAACATGATTGAGCATGGCAATTACATTGTCAAAGGTAAATAATTATACTGCATTTGGTGCATTTGGCTCATGTTAACTTGGAAAATTGAGTAACTGGCTGTCTGTTCTCGCCAGCCTGTTCCTCACTATACGTCAAATGCCCGTATACTCAAGAGGCATTTGACCCTGTTCTAGTCGTCACTCGTGGCATTTGCTGTCAAGCACTATTTATTTATTTATTTATTAGCTCAGATTGTGGGTGGCGCTGCGAAACAGCACGCCCTCGCTGTATGCAAACCCGTGTTCCCTTGCCACTGAAAGGCTGGCTTTTCTGCACAGCTTAGAAGTCAAGTGGCTAAACGTGCTTTACAGGTGAACTTTCTCCGACAGCACGAAATTATCGCAAAACTCCGCACAAAATCAGACGCATATCAATCAGCAAACGCTAAGAACAGCGTTTGACCCCGCACAGCCAGCAATATATTCGATTTCCTTAGAATATAAGTATCCAACGGAATATTCGAAAATTTTCGAATACCTAGTTTCCGAATCAAATATACGATTACTAAAAATACAATATTCGAAATATTCAAACATTCGCACCCTAGAGAAAAAGGTGTTCTCCCCCAGAAGTTGGCTCAGTGTCAGAAAGACTGAGAAATAGCACTTCCCCGTCCTTGCATAATTAATTCGTAATATTCGCGCACACAGTACTACGCACCCGCAGTCTCTCGAACACGAGGTCGCGCTGACGTGCCATGTAGAGAGCTTCTCTGCCCGTCAAAAGAAACAAATCTTGTATTATCACATACATGCAGCATATACGCCGTTAATTGCGACTTTGGCTTTTAGCCGGCATAAATTATGACACCTCCTCATTAAAGTGTCGGAGAACTGCATAAACACGGCGTCATGGCAACGCCAAAATGTGAAGTTAGATCCAGTCTACACTGAAGTATGGTATAGCCTTTTGCAACTTCCCGACATGCTGAAGCTTATGGTGTAAACACGGGACCTTCGGTAAGCCGCACAACGATGCATCTGTCATCCGCATGATGAAGAGTTTCAGAACCACACACATTTACCAGACAATAGAGCACTTCTATAACGAACGCCAGCGTACGAAATGACCAGCACAACAGGAGGGGCAACGGAGGCGAACCCCGATTTCTTATCCCTCATTGCCTATTCGAGAAGAGCCACCGCGAAGAAGAACCATAAAGTACATCAAACTATTACACCTTCAGGTCGTCGCGTCACGATAATGTGGCGGTGGTGCGCAATTACTTCCCGCGTCTTCAAACAGCGGTGGTACCGTCCCCTACTCACAACGAGTACCCCAAGTGTATGATCTTGTGCATAATCAGCGCAGCCGTAAGGCAAACTCTACAGGCGCGATTGATCTTTATCGAAAGGAAATATACATATATCAGTGAAAGGAGACTTGGTAAGCCAGATAAAGACGCAAGAAAGAAAGACGGTTTAAAAGTTGCCGCACCCGCTCACCGTGCATGACGTCGTGGATTTAGACGGCGTCTGCACGAGTCTAGCCAATCATTCACCGGTAAATAAGGAATGCACATCGCATTCTAGGGGAACAAAACGCTAAACCTAGCAAGTGCCGGTAACTTTTTCACGTTCCAAAGCATTTGCCTACCAAATTCAGTTACAGTAATCCCACAATGCCTACGCTAGCGCTACGTATTTAGCATTGACATAAAGTCACGCGCACAACTGCTTTCTAAATCAGTTTTCAAAAATTCCCGCTAGCGCAAATGCTTCTTTCCGATTTTCCAAGACGCTACATATGTACGCCAAGCGTCAAAAGCTCAAACGGAACGCGGAATCTAGACAAACGTTGACTTCCTGACGGTAGCCAGCAAAACCGTACAACACTATACATTGTTGGCACACACTACTTGCGCAACCCTTGTATTCGTATTTACAGAGTGCACTATAGTGCACACTGCAAATACGAATACGATGCCTTTTCTTGCCGATACCATAGATAACTCTTGTTGTTGTTGTTGTTGTTGTTGTTGTTGTTGTTGTTGTTGTTGTTGTTGGTGGTGGTGGTGGTGGTGGTGGTGGTGGTGGTGTCTGAATAAACTGAACCGAATTAAATTCTGCTGTTTTACGCGGCAAAACTGCGGTCCGATTATGAAGCACGGCGTAGCGGGGGACACCTGATTAATTTCGACCACCTGGAAGGGGGGGGGGGGGGAAGGGGTCTTTAACGTGCCCCCAATGCACGGCACACGGGTGTCCTCGCATTCCGCCCCCATTGAATGCGGCCGCAGCGGCAGGGACTCGAACCCGCGCCCCGGTCTTAGCATAATTAAAACCGAATTGATGAACACCAGAAAGTGCCTTG
Organism: Dermacentor variabilis; assembly: GCF_050947875.1. Lineage (NCBI taxonomy): Eukaryota > Metazoa > Arthropoda > Arachnida > Ixodida > Ixodidae > Dermacentor > Dermacentor variabilis. The sequence goes on from NC_134571.1 coordinate 129,401,577, forward strand.
AAATGTTTGACGTCACACTGTGACGCGCCGGCGATTCGTCGCGAAACTCGCATAGAAAAAGTCTGCCCTTCACGTTCTGCGCTAATCAACCGTTTCTCGCCAAATCAATGCTAATGGGATTTTGTGAAGTATCAGCAGAGTTTATCAGCCTAAGCGTATTTGGGTGTCGCTATCTAGCGTCACTTTCGCGCGCACAGAAAGACGGGCGGACAGATAAGCCTCTCCTCCACCGCCCCCCGCCCGCCCCCCTACCGAGACAGAGCCGCAGACAGACTTTCAGCGGAGCCCATAAAGGACGCCAAAAGGACTGGCTTTCCGCGAGCGCCGCGCAAGCGGCCAGTCTTCTCCTCCGTATTCGCGAATGGAGAGAGACAGACACAGAGGGCGGCAACCTATCCTCTTCGGCGATGCGTTTCTGTGTGAAAAAGGGATTAGGAGCACGAGCCCGAAGGCCTGGCCCCGTTCTTTCTTTTCTTTCCCCTCCAGCGTGCGAGGCCGCGCCACCTTTATCCCCTTTGCACGAGCGCTGATCCTCGCTAGAGTCCCCACTCACGATCCATGCGTCGTGCGTTATGTAGCACGCGCGCGCGCGCGCGCCGTGTATATATACTGTCCGCTTCGGAGCCGTAAAGCCGCCGCCCCTGCCGGCTTTTTCTTCATGGAAGTCAAGGAGATCTGCGCGTTCCTCTCTCTCTCTCTCTCTCTCTGCATTTTGTTTGTGTCTTCGCCTATACATTTTCCTACGCCCCCCGCCGAAGATCTCCCGCACCGCCAGCTGAACGTACGTTCAACGGAGGAGGGAACACCCGAAGTCGTCCGATAACCCACTCCGAGACATGTCGGTGACAACGATAAAAGAGTGCCCGCAAAAAATACACCGTCGTCCAACAGGTAGGGAATATAATGCAGATGCACCGGCCAATTACATACACGCATTTCGTAACCTATTTATCCTAGTTAAAGTTGACAGCAAGCTTTTTGTTGTTATTTTCTTTTTCTTTTTCTCGTGATCACCGGGAAAAGATTGAGCCGGTGGTTACCCGTGCTCGCCGTCGATTAGGTTTATCGGGCGCGGACGCGGCAAAGACGGCTGACCGTTTGTTTTCTTTCTCCCAGAATAGGCGACGGAGCGGCGAGTGACCTTATCGATATTATTAGAAGCCATCGGGCTTTCCTGAACTAGTCGCGGCACGCTGGTTCGTACTTCGACCCGCAGAAGACGTCCGACATCATCTACGTCCTATATCAGAGCGCGGGATCGATCAACGAAAGCCCATGTACCAAGTCACCTTTTTTTTTTCCAGCGCTGCGAAAGGTGCGGGTCGCTCCCGCCAACATGAATAGCAGAACCACCAGAAGAAGGGCTCCTCCACTGTCTGCTTCTTAAAAAAAAAGAAGTAAAAGAAGAAGAAGAAGAAAAAGAATGTTCTGGGGTTTTACGTGCAAAAACCCCGGTATGATTATGAGGTGCGCCGTACTGGAGGACTTCGGATTAATTTCGACCACCTCGGGTCCTTCAAGGTGCACCCAATGCACGGTGTATACGCTGGCGTCTCTGTCCGGTTCTGATCGTCTTAGCGTTCAATGCCGACTGAATGGAGGCTTCACGGAAGGACCGGCGGCGCACATTGGACGAACCGCGTCATTCGCGAGCCGTATATGGCCAGTCCTTCTCACTCTCGTTACGTCCTACAATATGAACGAAGACGTGAAACCAAAATTGCGGTGTTTAATCGACCTGAAACTGCACAGCGTGCTAATAAGGGACGTCGTATATTGACGCACTCGGGATTAATTTATCTCCCGTGGTTTATCCGAGGAGGTGTTGAAAAAAGAATTGCTGGAGCAGGAATGATGTCCCGAAAGTGAAGCCGCACCGCCGCCATCTTAAAAAGAGAACGATAAAAACGTTACCCTATAGTGAAGGAAAATAAGCGTTTTTCCTCTCACTCCCCAGGAGTATAGCGTGGCTTATTTTTGCCGTACAGATACAGGTCCACGTGTATGTTTATGTTACTGGTATTAGGACGAAGCCCGAGCTCTTTTCTTATTAATTTCTTTTTTTTTTTTTGGGGGGGGGGGTGAAAGTAGGAAATGATGAAATTAGGAAACTTGCAGGCGCAAGTTGGAATCGGCTAGCTCAAAACACGGGTAATTGAAGAACCGCTGGAAGAGGCCTTCGTCCTGCAGTTGACATAAACGGGCTGATGAATGAATGAATGAATGAATGAATGCGTTGTACTAGAGCGTTTTTTTTTTTCATACCGCTTTTGAGGAATGAATGCGGCCGCCGCGGCCGACAATGAATCCGCGAACTCGTGCAGAGCGGCGTAACGCCATAGCTAATCGACCAGCAATGGTCAATGCTGATATGAACCTAGCCACTACGCAAAAAAAAAAAAACTTCGAAACAAACTGCATAAAGACGAGCAATAAAGCGATATAACCCTGTGCACAATGTGTGCATATTACCGATCCTTCACTGCCTTCCTCTTGGAGACCGAATTTTCATGTCTATTTTTCTATTTGTCAAGCGACATCACGATAACTGCGTCATCTGATATGACGTACGTGTACACACCGATTGTGCACGATTAGACCAAACAAACGAAAAATAACTATTTCCGATTCTACACCTTTTTCACGATTAGGCCTCCGCTATACTGGTCGAAAGCTTCGGGGCTGCGCTCACTTCGCCTATCTGCCACGCGACGTCACAAAACCGCGAAAACTCATCACGTCGAAGTGACGTTTACGCATTAACGATGCATTAGTTTGCCGAGCTGCTTTTTCTTTTTTTTTTTTTTTTAAGTCGGAATGGGACCAGAGACTGGTCCGTTCCGAACGGAATATGTGGCTGCCCGCCGATCGACCTGGCAGTGGCCACTCGGAGGTGCCGAGGGAAAAAAAAATTATGGGGTTTTACGTGCCAAAACCACTTTCTGATTATGAGGCACGCCGTAGTGGAGGGCTCCGGAAATTCCGACCACCTGGGGATCTTTAACGTGCACCCAAATCTAAGTACACGGGTGTTTTCGCATTTCGCCCCCATCGAAATGCGGCCGCCGTGGCCGGGATTCGGGAGCTGCCGAGAAGAATAGGTTTATTTGCGTATAATAAATATTTTTTTTGCGCAGCAGTATAACGTTGTCGAGCCCTTTCGGTCACGTATACATCGCTCTACCACCGACTGATCTTCGCTGAGAATCCGTTTTTAGCGACATTTTCAACCTTCCGTTCGAAACTGCCACAAATTTCGACCAGCCGCCGCAAGCTAATCAAGGGGAAGCGGACCAACCGCAGATGCTGGCACAATCCTCGACCTGATCCGGTTGTCTGCTTTCAAGGGGCTAGCTCGGCCCCACCGAAACCGTCTCCACTTCTGCGTGCTTCAATCTTGTTAGCCAATTAGATAAGAAAAAAAAAAGCTAGACAAAGTAGCCAATGCTATTCGCTTTGAAAACAAGCAAAAATGATCTAAGAACGACGACAGCGTTTGATTGGGCTGTTCAAAGAGCGCTGCGGGTAACCGCCCGATGCTTGCGTCGGCGGTCGCGTGAATTCGACGTCAGGAGATTGGAATAGTTTCGCGTTATAGCGACCATGCCAAGACCTGCAGTGTTTGTAAATAAATTAATAAATAAATCCTCGCCTACAAGCAAAGCGAGTAGACAATCCGATCTCAGTACACTATAGGGGCACTGCTCAAACCCGACAGTTCAAATAAAATTACGAGACCCGCTACTTACGCCACCCACGCTTCTCAGCGTGTCACAACTGTTCGAACGCATGTGCCTGCAGCCGGGAGCGCTCCTCGAAACACAGCGAGCGAGATACACCGACAAGCGTGGGTAGAAGGAAGACAGTAGAACGCTTACACAACCCACCTTCCTATAACCCGCGCGAATAAGCTGACCTGCGACGGCGCGAGAGGAAGAAGGTATAGGCACGATGGCAGTTCTCATTCTCGGTTAAAGTCACACTCACGCTGTGCGAGCACATCGAGCGGACGATGAATACGCTTAACACAGGAACCTCGAGATAGAGAGAGAGATAGAGAGAGAGGATGAATGAGAAAGGGAAGCAGACACGTCAAGCAATGACGTGCGTTGGAAAATCTAAACGGCGTATATAGAACAAAACTGGACAAAGAAAAAGAAGGCAGAGACGAGGAGCCACCCCCTCACACGATTAGTTTTCAAAAGCTTCGTGCAATGGGTCGGCGGCTAAGTGCAAGTGACCTTTACGTGCATGTGACACGGCGGTGCCGCGCTGTATTCTCTTGATGGGCGGACGACAGCTATCTGCAGAGCGCAAAGCAACTTGAAGAAAAAAAAAAAACGTTATGCGCATTGACGGGTGCGCATAGACACACACGCATCGCTCGGATCATGCCGAAAACGCAAGCGCCGAAACAACAAGCAAGAAGAATAACAAATACGAGAAAAGTAAACAACAATTAAAGATGGGTGTTCAGTGTGACCTCTGTCTTGAACTGCCTTTAATGCACTTGTGTCGCCCAAACTTTTCATTTTGTCCTTTTTTTTCGTTCTTGTTAGCGCTCTATCCTCGACTGCCGGCTTGTTCTTTGATTTTTACTACGCATCTGTAACACGGAATAAAAAGGGCTACAACCGGCACTACTTAAAGGCGCCAATATCTCCTAAACATCAGGTAGAAAATAAAATAAGGAAATAGAAATAAAAAAAAAAAAGACGGGGAGCATCACAAGGTCGCCATAGGTACGTAAGCCAGAGCACAGGGCGGATGGAAGGAGTCCGCGAGAGAGGGTCCCGTTCGGCGTGCCCCCGCCGTTTTGCACAAGCCGTCCCCCGCTTCGCGAGCCGCGCACGGCGGCAGTGGACAGATAGGCCGGCAGCGGATAAACAGGCGAGGAGGGGGGCAGCTCGCGAGGCCACCCGGATTAAGAGCACGCGCCAGGCGTCATCCGCTCTGCCTCAACCGCTTTTCCGCATTCCAAATCGGGGGAGGGGGTGGAAGGGGGCGCAGGATGCCCCTTCATGGAACAGCCCCTCTCCCTCTCTCGCTCGCGCATCCCGCTGGATGCTGCTCCGTGCCGTCGCTGCGACCAGGGCGGCCTCGCGTTGCGCGATGACGGCATAAAGAGCGACGTTGCTTGCTTCCTTCTGTTTTTCTGTCATTATTAATTGTTGGTATTTTAAAGTAAAGCGTTACATCCGAAACCTCCCGGATTTTGCTGACCGTGGCTGCTGCTGCTGTCTTCCCAAACAGCTCCACGCACAGGACGGCACCCGTAATCGAACGAATCGGCTCAAACGCAGCCGCCCTACACCCCCCTCCCCGCCCAAATCTTTGCTACCCCCTGAAGATGTGCCGGTGATCCGGTGCACTCCTCTCCGGAGTTACGCAATGAAAGAACAAAGGGTGCTTAATTTAAACATCCTCAGTGCAACAAGTGTACGCCTACGAGCGCACTGTTATTGAAACCTTCTCTACCTTCTTAATCGCTGTTTGGTGCGCCTGCTCGCTCGGTCAGCATCCCGCCGCATTAGCTGGGCCGACACTCCAGATAGTACTGCAGGCGATAAGGCAATAATAATATGGGGCCGACCCACGAGACTGTAATCCGCGGTCGCGTGCCGGGGGAAAGGGGGGGGGGGGAGGGGGAAGGGGAGTCTCGGCGTCTCGCCGGCCGCGTGCGCAAATCACAATCACACGGCGTATAGCTGACCGTTCAGAAAAGCTTCGCTTCAAGTACGTTCCAAAAAGTCTGTTGAATCTGCATAATATTTAACCATATGGGTGGCTTCCAGCGAAATGAAAAAAAAAAACCATTCGCAAATGATAAATGTCAACCAATTAGCTCGCTTATCCATCGTGCAGAACTTCCTTTCAACTTTTCCTTTTTTTTTTTTCCTTTTCGTAATCGCATTACGAGGGGGACGAGCGAATGCCTCTCTCTCCGCTATAAGCGCGTGTTGACCTCACGTGGAAAAACAAAGCCGACGGAAGGCGGCCGATCCACGCCGCCGATCGAGTGGCGGTGCAAAACAAATGCACGTAATAGAAGCGCCGCGCGGCGACCCCGCCTCATTCTTTTTATTAATTGATCGAGCCTAACGCCCCGATGCTACACTGTCAGCTATCAAGGAACACCGCGAAGAGGGAAAAAATGAGGGTGTACGCGCGTGCTTGGGGTGAGGCGTGCTGCTTGATTCAAAACTACAGCCGGCGTTTTCTGATGAGTACGCGTAAGGCTATAAGGACTCGAGTGCCTTCTCGCTACCGGCGAAATGGAGCCGGTAGTCGAAACCGCGACTCCCGCGCTCGGAAAGTTGCGAGCCGCTTATACAGTCCACGTCCGTCAAGGGAAGAAACAAACACAAATAAACAGAAAACAAACCGAGGGGGAAAAAACGCGTGCATGGGGCGTGGACTGACGGCAGAAACATCGAAAAAGACGACGCCTGAAGTATCATTTGTTTAGGCATTCGGCACGGAGTTGGTTGTCAAAAGTGTATCGCGTTTCACCGTGTGCTTAAAGCCCCTCAATTTTTCAAAAGTAGCGCCATTCTTAGATCTTTCCGCCACCCCGCTCACCCTGGCGCGTCCTCCTCCACGCCTCCTGTCGCCCCAGCCTCCTCTGCTCCCCCATTGGCCAATCTGTGTCACGTGGAAGCAGGCGCCGCGCTTTAGTATATTTTTTCTTGCTAGCGCGGAGCAGGCGCCGCGCTTTTGTATATTTTTTTCTTTCCAGCGCGCGCCGACCTCCATTGTTGGGCCTGCGCGACGAAAGTACGGCAGGCGCACTGACGGAATGCGTTAGCGTAATAGAATGTGTAGGGCCGAGAACTTAATTGCGATGCCATGCTGCTGCGCCTTCGGTTGCCGCAACAGACACAGCGAGGGCAAAAAGCTTTTTGCTTTGCCGTCCGGCGGGCGCAACGCAAAAAGAAGTGTGGATTCGCAGGAACGGGCGGGCTGACATCGAGGAAGTGGCAAAGAACGCACGGCTTGGTGAAGTAAGGGCCACGGCTACTCACAACCTCTTATTTTGAGCCTAGTTCACGCCTTCCGCTTCGAAAAAGTGTGTGTTCATGCTCTGCGTAGTTTTTAGCGCGGTGAATGACTTTTTTTTTTCGAATGTGCTCTCTTTGTTTCATGTAGTTTCGTCTTGCGGTGAAATGCACGCATCTGCAGCTGGCCTGTGACATTAGAGCGACTTTATTCAGGGTGTCTTTTGAGCTCCAGCACAATCTCTAGCACATTCTCGACGCTTTTGCAAGGCTCAATATGACTTAGGATGCAGTCTTTTAGCTTCGAATTGTTTGGATCCGACCTGCTGGTACGATCGGATGGGAACTCGGCGCTGACGCCCGTGGTTGTACCTGGGTCGCAAGCCCCAAGGGTAGCGTTGGCCTGGCGGCCTGGGGTACAACTGGAAGCATCCGAAGGTCCCGGCAAAGCATGAGTCGACTGGTAACAACGAAACAACTTGTTTATTTTAACATCGCAAAGAGTTGGCGGTCAGGTTTGACCGAAGTAGAGAGACGGGAGAGCACTTCACTCAACAGAAGAAATCGGAGCCCTCCCTCTTGGCGTCCGGGGGCAGCTGTTTTTATACTCTCGCAGTTGAGGGCAAGAAGGAACCCCTCAAAAGACGAGCACGTGAATGTACAATGGGCTAATGGTGACGCACACTGTCGTAGCGCTGCCGTAGCACCATGTCGAGCACGATCTCGTAGCACCCTGTCGTGGCGCTGCCGGTCGGACACAATGACTGTAATGAGAAGATGGTCCCTGCTTTGGCATCGCCTGTTTCGGGCACAATGACTGGAATGAGATCCCTGCTTTGGCATCGCCTGTTTCGGGCACAATGACTGGAATGCGAGGATGATCCCTAGGCGGTCGCATCGCCGCAGTCGCGCCTGGAAACACCTGGCGATGAGTGTTGCGGCGACGACGATCGGGCCAAAATGTCTGCCGCCCCGCCGCAGTCGCGCCGGCAAAACCACGTGTCGCAGGCGAAACGCAACAGACCGCCCCGCCGGGGGAAGGAGATCCCGATGGCCAGGGGACTGCATCCGCTGTCCGGAGGGATGTCGCTCGATGATGCTCATAACCGAAGTCGGGCGTCCCTCGACGTTTCTTGAGCGCAGCGCACAGAGAAGGCCTCGTTCTCTCGTTCAGGTTCGCACGGGACACTGCAAAGTGACTTCGGGAGAGTTCACATTTTTGTTCTCGTTCCCGGCAAGCGTTAGAACTACGCTGAAACTCAACCGCTCAGTCAGCAAGCACGGCACAACCCTCACTAAGCCCTGCCAGGCTCTTTCCCCTTTTTATACCACTGCCTAGTTCCTTACAGTAGTCTAGCATCACTCAGAACGCGTCCACAAATTGAAAAATTGCACTAGAAAGCATATCATCACTTTGAAACACTAAACAAAAGCAATATGTTAAAAAAAAAATCCTGCCTCAGGAAGAAAAACATCAGTAACAAACAATTTTGAGGCTGATTCCTACGTTAGGGGCTTCGACTTAAGCCATCGGCGTTACCGTTGAGACTCCCCTTTTTGTAACGCACCTCAAAGGAATATTGTTGTAAAGCGAGGCTCCAGCGCAGGAGGCGGCCATTTTTGGGAGAGATGGTCTGCAGCCATTGGAGAGGGCAGTGATCCGTCTCAATGATAAACCTCGAGCCGGCTAGATAGCATGACAATTTCTGAACGGCCCACACGAGACACGCACACTCTTTCTCGGTGGCGCTATACGCCTGCTCACGACTGGTCAGCTTACGACTAGCATACAGGACGGGGTGTTCTACTTCTCCATTTTCCCGTTGGCACAGTACAACGCCCATGCCTCGCTCACTAGCATCGCACTGAACAATGAACCCTTTTGTATAGTCTGGCGATCGTAGCACAGGCTGGCTTGTTAGGGCACATTTTAGGGCGCTAAAAGCTCTTTCCTTGGTCTCGTCCCAGACGACTGTTTGAGGCTCTGTCTTTCTTAGAGCATCCGTCAGGGCAGCCGCGATATCAGAGTACCTGGGGATGTACCTCTGATAGTAGCCGGCGACACCTAAGAATGACCGAATATCGGTCTTCGTGCGCGGTTGCGGGAAGTCTCGCACAGCGGCCACCTTTATTTCAAAGGGGCGGCGACGACCCTGACCAATCACGTGACCGAGGTAGACAACCTCGGCCTGTGCTAACTGGCACTTGGGAGCCTTGATTGTCAAGCCCGCTTCGCGCAGGCGGGTTAGCACTGCCCGCAAGTGTGCCATATGCTCAGACCAGGATGCGGAGAATATCGCTACGTCGTCTAAATACGGTAAAGCGAATTCTTGCTGTCCCCGCAACACTTTATCCATGAGGCTTGAAAAACAGTATGGCGCGTTCTTCAAACCAAAACTCAACACTTTAGGACGGAATGTTCCCATTGGTGAAATGAACGCCGCATACCTACTAGCCTCTTCTGTAAGTGGAACCTGCCAATAACCCCTGACAAGATCTAGGGTGGAAATAAACTGAGCGCTACTAACTTTCTCAAGGCGCTCCTCGATGTTAGGGATCGGATAAATTTGATCCTTAGTGATGGAATTAAGCCTGCGGTAGTCGACGCAAGGACGAGGTTCCTTGCCCGGTACCTCAACTAAAATCAAAGGGGAGGTATAATCACTCTCACCTGCCTCAATAACACCGAGCTGTAGCATTTTCTTTACCTCAGCCTCCATAATATCGCTCTGGCGGGGTGACACCCGATACGCCTTGGATCGTACTGGCTCTGGGGAGGTAAGTTCTATATCATGAGTAAGTACCGAAGTCCTACCAGGCCTCTCAGAGAACAGACCTTGAAACTCTTGTAATAGCTGGTGTAGTTCGGTTTTCTGCTCAGGCGACAGCGGTGCTTTACTGATAAGGTCACTAATGACTTGACCGGTGTCTTCCCTGTTCGTCACTGAGCCTAGTCCTGGAAGCTCGACTGGAAGCTCTTCAGGAACGTTTATCATCATGCACACCACTGCTTCCCGTTGTCTATAAGGTTTGAGCAGATTACAGTGGTAAACTTGCTGTGCTTTCCGCTTTCCTGGCAGACTTACCACGTAGTTAACGTCCGACAGTTTCTGAACAATTCGTGCTGGGCCCTCCCACTGCACGTCTAGTTTGTTGTTTAGCGATGTGCGCAATATCATGACCTCATCGCCAACCTCAAAACGACGGGCCCTGGCTGTCCGATCATAATAAACCTTGGCCCTCTGCTGGGCCTTTGTCATTGCTTCACCTGACAACTCCTGTGCCCTTCTTAAGCGTTCGAGGAGCTTAAGTACGTACTCCACCACGACTGGGTCGTCGCCCCTACCTTCCCATGATTCTCGAAGCATGCGAAGCGGAGATCGAAGCGAGCGACCGTACACCAGTTCAGCTGGCGAAAACCCCGTAGCCGCATGCGGCGCGGTCCTTAAAGCAAACATCACCCCAGGCAGACACAGCTCCCAGTCAGTTTGATGTTCAAAACACAAGGCTCTCAACACGCGCTTCATGACGGAGTGGAGCTTCTCAACGGAATTCGACTGTGGGTGGTACACTGAGCTGTGTAACAGCTTTACCCCACACCTTTCGAGAAAAGTTGTCGTCAAAGCGCTAGTAAACACTGTGCCCTGATCTGATTGGATTTCCGCAGGGAAACCAACTCGCGCAAATATGGACAGTAGTGCATTAACTATCTCAACTGAGCTGAGTTCTTTAAGCGGCACTGCTTCAGGGAACTTTGTCGCTGGGCAGATCACAGTCAAAATGTGTCTGTACCCCGTGGCTGTTACCGGCAGAGGTCCCACAGTATCAATAACGAGCCGTCTAAAAGGCTCCGTTATGATAGGTACCAATTTCAACGGCGCCCTTGATTTGTCCCCTGGTTTGCCCACCCGCTGACAAGTGTCACATGTCCTCACGAAATGGTCTGCGTCCTGAAAACACCCTGGCCAATAGTACTCTTGCAAGAGACGGTCCTTAGTTTTCTTAACTCCTAGGTGTCCGGACCACGAACCCCCGTGTGACAAGCGCAACAGATCCTGACGATAGCATTGAGGCACGACCAGCTGATCGAACTCCACTCCTCTGCGGTCTAGATACTTCCGGTACAGGACTCCACCTCTTTCCACAAAACGCGCAGTTTTCCTGGCGATACCTTCTTTGACATTGCAGCGTATGTTTTCTAGGCTACCATCCTTTTTTTGCTCGGCTATCAAAGCCGACCGGCTGACTTTTAGCAACCTATCAAGTCCGTCTGACGTAGGCGCGATGAGCAAATCAGTAGATAGCTCTTCTAACTTTCCCGTGTCGGGCGTTTCCTCTCCAGTATCTGGCGCCTTTAACGTTACAGACTCAAGTTTATTCAGTTCGGGCGTGCTCTGAATATCAGCTTGCTGCGCCTCTGACCCTTTTTCGTTGTTTGATAACGTCGGCCCCGCAACTACCGCCTTTGCAGCGAGCTCCCGAACCTTCGATCTGGTTAAGGCCTGAACACTAGCTTCACCAAACAAAAGCCCCTTCTCGCGCAGGAGGTGATCGGACCTGTTTGAAAATAGGTACGGGTACTGGGGGGGCAGCATAGATGACACTGCCGCCTCCGTCTCAAGCGCTCCGAAAGGTCCTTCAATAAGCACCTTTGCTACTGGCAGACACACGCTATGAGCTTCCACGGCTTGCTTGATCCATGCGCACTCGCCCGTGAACATATGGGGTTCTACGTAAGATGGGTGAACTACATCCATCGTAGCTGCGGAATCGCGAAGCACTCGGCACTCTTTCCCGTTCACGAGGAGGTCTCGCATGTAAGGCTCGAGAAGCTTCATGTTCTCGTCAGTGCTGCCTATTGAAAAAAACACAACTTTTGGTGTTGTTTCCGGACACTGCGCCGAAAAGTGACCCGGCTTCTGGCACGTATAACAAACGCCCGCTCGCCTCATCTCGAACCGCTTTCTGCGTTTGGCTGCCGCCGTCTCTTTACGTCTGGTCGGACTGCTTTCACTCGCATCCGCACTACGCGTGTCCCCCTTTAATCTCATGGGCGTGAACTTCGGCCTCTCAAACTTCGAGCCAAATTCACCCTTTTGACCGTCCTTAGCTCCGCGAGCCCGACGCGTCACAAACTCCTCGGCTAGCTCAGCGGCTTTAGCCACCGTACAAACGTCTGGCCTATCCAAGACCCAGTATCGCACGTTCTCCGGTAACCGATTATAAAACTGTTCTAGCCCGAAACACTGCAGAACTTTATCGTGGTCACCAAACGCTTTCTCTTCTTTGAGCCACTCCTGCATGTTCGACATAAGCCTATACGCAAACTCTGTATATGACTCACTTTTGCCTTTCTCATTTTCCCGAAACTTCCGACGGAACGCTTCCGCAGACAGCCGGTACTTTTTTAGAAGACTCGATTTCACTTTGTCGAAATCCTCTGCTTCCTCTCTATCCAAGCGAGCGACTACGTCGGCCGCCTCGCCGGGTAACAAAGTGAGCAAGCGCTGTGGCCACGTTTCCCGAGAGAACCCCTGCTTCTCGCACGTTCGCTCAAAGTTAACCAGGAACAAACCAATGTCCTCTCCAAGCTTAAACGGCCGCATCAGGTCAGTCATTTTGAACAATACTCGTTCTCCTGCACCGTGTGCCTGACTTCCATTACTAGCGCGTTCCATTTCTACCTCAAGACGCTTCATTTCCAAAGCGTGTTGACGGTCACGCTCTTGTTGCTCTCGCTCTTTCTGTTCTTTAAGTTCGCGCTCCTGTTTCTCTTTTTGCTCTTTAAGTTCGCGCTCCTGTCTTTTTGACCTCTCCTCAATAGTCTCAAGGCATTCCGACAGCTCGTCATCCTCAGCCTCTAACTCAAGAATAGCCTTTAGCAGTTCAGGTTTTCTTAGTTTGTCTGAGACATCCAGACCCAACTCTCTTGCAAGCTCCAACAATTTCGGTTTGCGCAACGACTTCAAATCCATGGCTGCTCTGAATGCTGCTTTCTCTACTGCTTACTATTGTCTTGCCGCAAATAACCCGGCAGCAACGACAACCACAATTACCAGCTCTGTTTCTGACACTAACAAAAAGCCTGGCAAAGCTCAGAAGAAGAAAGTCCCGCACTCACCAAACCTCGCAGGCAGGAATTCCGCGCAGTCGTTCCGCTGCAGGCAACCAGTCGTCACACAGGGCTCGTTGCACTGCTCCCGGATCGTCGTTGAGCTGCTCAGCATACAGTCAACTGCATCTCTTCGCTGCTGGCCTCCGTTGTCGCGATCTCACCGCTCGCAGACAGTTGTTTGAAGTCGTAGGCGATCTCACCGCTGCCAACCAGATGTTTGGATCCGACCTGCTGGTACGATCGGATGGGAACTCGGCGCTGACGCCCGTGGTTGTACCTGGGTCGCAAGCCCCAAGGGTAGCGTTGGCCTGGCGGCCTGGGGTACAACTGGAAGCATCCGAAGGTCCCGGCAAAGCATGAGTCGACTGGTAACAACGAAACAACTTGTTTATTTTAACATCGCAAAGAGTTGGCGGTCAGGTTTGACCGAAGTAGAGAGACGGGAGAGCACTTCACTCAACAGAAGAAATCGGAGCCCTCCCTCTTGGCGTCCGGGGGCAGCTGTTTTTATACTCTCGCAGTTGAGGGCAAGAAGGAACCCCTCAAAAGACGAGCACGTGAATGTACAATGGGCTAATGGTGACGCACACTGTCGTAGCGCTGCCGTAGCACCATGTCGAGCACGATCTCGTAGCACCCTGTCGTGGCGCTGCCGGTCGGACACAATGACTGTAATGAGAAGATGGTCCCTGCTTTGGCATCGCCTGTTTCGGGCACAATGACTGGAATGAGATCCCTGCTTTGGCATCGCCTGTTTCGGGCACAATGACTGGAATGCGAGGATGATCCCTAGGCGGTCGCATCGCCGCAGTCGCGCCTGGAAACACCTGGCGATGAGTGTTGCGGCGACGACGATCGGGCCAAAATGTCTGCCGCCCCGCCGCAGTCGCGCCGGCAAAACCACGTGTCGCAGGCGAAACGCAACAGAATGTACGCCCGCCTGTATTGATTTGGTTTGTGGTGATTAACGTTTTTAACGTTCCGAAGCGACTAACGCTAGGGTGCAGGTCGTAGTGCATGGCTCCGGATAACTTTATCTAGCTCGCCTGGGGATGTTTAACGTGCACTTTGATCGTAGAGTCGTACGTGGGCCGGTAAATTCCTCGTTGGCGTTTCATAAGACTCGCGCGGGCGCGCTAGCGCTGCTTTAGAAGTTGGCACCTCGGCGCGATTGTATTTCTTCAATAAATTTTATGTACTAGTTGTAACACCTTGTCATTATTTCGTATTATTGACGGCGCCTCCTGGGCACCAAAGCGGGAACGGGAACACCAAAGCTAGAACCAGGGCTGGATGGGGCTCGCCGAAGCCTGTGCATGCCAAGGGGGTATAAGATCGCGGACAGCCAATTTTGTATGCGAACACTCCCTGCGACGCCTGCATTATTGTAATGTCACGTGCTCTTCAGAGGCCTCCGTTAGGCATTACATGTGCCCTCCTGGAGCAGAACTTGTAGAAAAAAAAAAGAAATCGTCACGATTACCAAAGCACCCCACAATGAAAAAAAACGGCCCTGTTGCCAGGCATTGCTGACCGCACACAGCCGGAATGGCTGTGTGCAGTCAGCAATCTCTCACGCGCCGGCCGAACAAAAGCAGCCTGCAGGTACGTAAATGAACCTACGAAACCACGTACACATACTCTCACGCTGTCAACACCTGAAACTTTGGTAATTACGCGCGTGTTTGAGTACACCGCGTGCTTGCGTCGTGTTTCAGCAACACGAACTCTCAATGACGCGCGCTTTACGCCTTAAATACGCCTTGAATAATGGTCCTTTTCGCTATTTCTTCCGCATTTCCGACACGAAATTCTAAACGCCAATTACCAACTGACGAAGAAAGATCTCGATTGAAAAAACTGCTCTGCAGGGCTCGAACGGACTTTTCTGCGGATTCCCTCCCGTAGAGTGTTAGCCGTCGTCTGCTACGGCAGGCCCACCACCGGCGGCGCCACCGTCGAGGCAGCGCCGAGCGGAGGAGGAGGGAAGTGAATGGCGCTACTTTGGGAGATTGAGGGGCTTTACGTGTGCTGGCAAACGGGACTCGCGCCCGCGACCCGATCGCTCACCGATTTGGCAAGCATGCCGCACAGCCGCGTTCGCAAGGTTCCGAAACGCAGTGCTCGCAGTCCCGATGACAATCGCTCAAACGTACCACGGCCTGCGCATAACTCGGGAAGTCAGCCTCAAAACAAACGGGCGTGTACGTCAGGCTAACGTGTAGAAATGAGAGTTCGCCAAATCTGGGGGCGCTGCCGTGGCAAAAAAAAAAGAAAGAACAAACGGCATGCCACGCGGAGCTCCTTCCGAGGTATACACGTGTACATATATATATATACGAGGTATTAATTTACTTTCCACTGCAATGCACCGCACGTGGGCAGCAGCGCAGAGAAAGCACATCGTGCTGCGTACAACAAGCTATTTTGGAGGTCATATACATTTATTTATTTATTTATTTATTCGAAAGTTTGCCCTACGGCATAAAGCATGCACGTTATATAAACAGTGCCCAGCGACCCAAGCGAGATACCCGGAGGTGTATTTTGCTTTCCGCCGATGATTCCACGCGCGAAACAGAAAAAAAAAAAAGGGAGGGCGAGAAGAACGACACAACTCACGCCGGACGCCCTCGCGCACTATTTGTTCTCGCCATGAGGTGACGTATTTATTGCCTGCTAAAACCCCTTAAACTTCGTAAAGTAGTGACTCTCTCCTCCTGCGCCTTCACTCCTCCTCTCCTTCGCGCTCCCTCCTCGACCGTGGCGCCGCCTACACTGCTCGAGCGTAGCAACGGCACCAACATGCGCTCCTCGCCACTCCGTAGACCACGGAGGAAGGAAACTAAGGAGAGGGCCTGACGTGAAGCCGGAAGTTGGCGTTGCTCATGGCGATGCTCCGCCTTTTGGGCCACCCTCCTCTCTTGTTTACATCTTTCGCGAAACCACGCCGCGCTGCGCGTGGTTTCGCGCGCGGAGCGCGCAACATCCGGCAGAGCACGGTGCAGGTAACACAGCGCAACAAGACACGGTGACTAACGCAAACCCGTCCACACAGCGCCTTTGCCACGGCACGAAACCTACCAGAGCAACACGTGTGAGCGCTCAAAACCATAACAACGCCGCCATTGTGGCCCAAAAGGCGTGGCCATACAGCAAAAAAAAAAAAAGCAGCAAAATAAATTAGAACCTACTACGTCATTTCCGCCACACTTTTCTCCTAGCGCGCGGAGGGGGTAGGGCCTCTCCTTAGTTTCCTTCCTCCGTGCCGTAGACGCTTCTCGAGCAAAAATGGCGCTGATGTACGGCGCGAGGGCCCACGTGATGCTATTAGGCCTATAGCGACGCGGCGTCGGCCAGAGCGCACGAGGAGGAGGCGGCATTCTTCAAAGCGTGGCAGTACATTACGAAGTTTAAGGGGCTTTACTGCCTGCGCGGCTCTTCCCATGACTGCCGGCAACCCCGTACTAAGCAGCTGTCGCGCGCACGTGGTTCGCGGACGTCAGGGCGCGCCGCACACCTCGGGTTTCTTTCGATGGCGCCTTTCAGGCAAGAAGTCGTGATGGCGGCAGCATAAATTTTTCATTTCCGGAAGCTCTTTTCGCTACTTCTGGCGTGTGATGAATGCAACACTCTTCAACAGTGCCCTTTACGTTACCCGACGCGTGAGTGGTGCATACTCCAGTTTGACGAATGCAATACTCCGCGCTACTTCACAATTGCGTGAAATTTCGCGTATGTGGCTTCCACTCGTTTTCCTTCGCGCCAGTCTGTGTGTTAGCTGTGAATTTAATGCCGTAAGGTTTTCAGCGTGTTAACAACTGAGCAACTCACAATCGCTGATGCGCCCTTCGTCGACGTCGTGGCCTCGTACGTTAACTGGCGCCACGATTCGGATGACTGCGTTCGCGCCGACGAAGAAAGGACGCCACCGTACCACGTGCGTGAATGGTGCAATCTCTGCGGGCGGCAAGGATGCTCGAGTCCACGATACCGGCGAATGAAGAAACGATGTGCTGTCGAGGTACAGTGTACTAGTAATGCATATAACAGAGGCGCGTTCAGAAACTGGCAGTAACACTGAGAGGAACATGTTATTGTTTAAGTTTTGGAGTTTAATAACTTTAACGCTGTGCGGCCATGGCTCGGATTCGGTAACTGACGACCGAAACGAGCCTATCACGGTAGACGAAGTCGCTCAGACGAGTGCAGGGCACTGCACTGCTACGCATGCAGCACGGCCAAGAATTGATTAGTATAGCGCGATTATGGTTCGGCCATCACCGGCCCCAATGAAACTGAAAAAGGAAAACGTGTGCTTAAGATTGATAAGAATTCCGTGCAGCTAGAAGACCACTGGGGGATAATCAGCCTTATCTAATCGTGAAGGCTGCGGAGCATGAACAGGAAGAATAAAACGTGTCCCACGTTATCAGCTGGCACGACTCTATCATCAGCCTCACGCGTGCGATACGAAAATAAAGTTCCCCAGTTCATTAGGATATTCAACATTAAAGCGTGGTTTTTAACGAAAATCCCGAATGGGATCGATAACGAAATGGGATCAGCATACGGACATTTTCCTGCGAATGTTCCTTTAAAATTGCGATCACAAGCGGCTTACGTACGCGAAATAGCGCTGCCAGCCTAGGAATTTTAGAAGCATGCTGCTTCTAAAATTCTCTGCAATTTGCTTACGTTGTACAGCAGATGCCCATGCGACAGTTGCGTGGCCTGACATGCTAGCTGGTTGAATATTCGAACTTTCAAGCAATTTACTTAGTTCACGTTCAAGAAAATAAAACATTCACTCCACTCGTACGCGAGGCGCGTGGCTGTCGGAACTTCTTGCGCCAGTGGCAGACCACACAATGAGGACACCCGAGTTGATGTTCTTTTTTACGTTTCTTTTTTATCCCATCGAAAGGCGAGGATCTTCGTGGCGCGTTGCAACTGTCTTCGGCCACTCGGCCATCATTCCGCGCTCACCGGTGGCGCAACAAAAAAAAAAAAAGGGCCGGCCGGCACGTGTTCCGAGTATCGCGTTTCTATCGCCGAGCACTGCACGCGTACAGTTTGCTATACGTTCGACGAAGTCCAACGGCTTTTCTGTATGGTGCGGACCCATAGATCCACAGATGGTTGGTTAGTCAGGTGGGCGGCTCGGGCGCACAGCCCCGACTTTTGACAGGCGTATATATGGCGGCGCCTCGACGAGCGCAGCTACAGCGTCAATGCAGCACCGACACGGATTGTTCTCACCTCCTCGCGGAGGCCCGTCCGGGCAACAAGTTCTCTAGAGGGTGTTGGGCCGGGTGGTTCTGATCCACACGGATATTTCAACGTGCGTGTATATAGAGCGGCGAAGGATTTCCTTTTTTTCTGATAATCACGTGTACACCGGGCCGGGAGTGTTGCCGGAAGAGCTTCTGCGGATGGATGCCACTGGAAGCTCGCCTTTGGCTGCGCCTGCCCGAATGCGTCACGGTGACGACACGCGGGGTGTGTTTGCAGACGATTCGCGCAGAGCACGGGAACGTCGACGCTTCGCTGTGCGCCTTTGTCCGCGAAAGGCTATGATCAGATCAGTTTCAATACCTTGCGGCGGTCTTTCAGTACTCGAGCCGAATTTGTATAATATAAAACTAGTTTCGATTCGACGTTTCGTGTGCCAGTTCGGATCGCACGGCGGTCAACGCGTCCGACCGGCAGATCAGAGAACGGGGAGACGGGGGGGCAGGCGAACGCGATATACGTAACAAAAATTGGGGGAACGGCGTTTACAATCGCGAAACTTCGGTTCTTGCATATAGAACAGCGAAACGAGGAGGTGAAACAGCGCGTCAAGAACGAGGAGCTACGCAGAGGGGCACGGGACAGAGCCGCGTGGGCACGCTCTCGCAGGAGGAGATAACACCCAAGTAGCGGCTACAGGAAGCAAAGGGTCTCTCACCGAGAAGTAGGTTACACAGGGCCTCCCAACGGAAGTGATACAGGCGCTCGCCAAGGTGCCAAAGACGCGCGGCCGCCGATAACGGGCCCCGTGCGACAGCTGCACCTCCGACACTTTGCTGTGCGGCAGAGTGCCCGCGCCTAATCTGCCTAAGCCCGCCTCACTGGCGCATAGACTCGGACGTCGTCGCGCGCTAGAGCCGCGTTTCTACAGGGCGGCGATCTTTCCCGATGCCCGTTTCTATCAGTCGGTCACGCGGCGGCCGCGCCTTATCGACGGGGTTTAAACACGCGTGCGTCACGTTCTGGAAAATCGGTCAGGCCCCGCGTAAGCTCTGTCGGGCTCCTCTCTTCGCACAGCGACGGCTTCTCTTTTTTTTTTTTTTTTTGCTGTTGTTTTCGCGGGCCGCTGTATAACAATCAACGGAGTGGGTCGACAGGCTTGGAAGAGTACGCCGCGGACTCCTGCGAAGAATCACCTGCGACCACGTCCTCAAGATGCTGACGAAATACGAAGGGGTCCAATGAAATTCGGTCTAATCGGGGAGACCGCAATTAATAGGCGCCGTGTCGACCTTGCCAAACATTTGCTAAAATACGTATGCAGCCATCAAGGATGGAAATCATCCACCCTGTTTGCTATCCATCCTCGTGACTGCGAACAAGCCTCACGCGGGGACACGAAACCATATTTAATACAATACCCGTGTCACACGGACGTTTGGAATGCCTTCCAACCGATAGTCAGTTGACTCAAAGGTCAAGTTCGAGCTGCTACACGGGCGGTTTCGAAGGCCGCCGAGTCAATAGTCTATCGAGTCAACGGAGCGCCTGACAACTCTATCGAAATCTCGATGGCCTTTGAGCAACGGAAACGGAAACAGCGCGAACATGCCCTCTCGTTCACAGTGTGCTCGTACTCACCGTTAGAAAGAACAAATCAAACCAAAATGCTCAAATACAATGTATGAGTGTTATTAATTATTCAATAAAGTATTTTTGCCACTCGATATGTGCGAACTGCACGTACTCTCGACAACAGCGACGTGCAGCGACGCAAACGTTGCCGCAGTTTCGCTACTCAAGAACTTCAAAACTAAACATACATGTGTGGCAATGTATGAACAATGTTTTTTAGATGTATAAACAAACATAAAAGAAATTATAGTGCCTTTAAGCAGTTTTAACGTTGTTTAACCTTTCGTGACATGAAAACGAAAATAAAAATCCGCAGCGCCACACAATTTTGCGAGAAACGCCTGCACCCCTCAGCGGCCTTTCAAAAGTGCCGCGTAGCAGCGTGACAACTCCTTTGAGTCGATGGAGTGGTGGCGTTTCGAAGGCCGTCGACTGGAAGGCCTTCCAAATGTGCCCGTGTGACACAGGTATAACAAGGTTGACATTCGTCTCTCTGCTGCACACCTCTTGTTACGTACCGTGAACTAGACGCTCTCTAATAAATGGAGCAACATCCAAGGCGCCACACAAACGTGAGGAACGGTATAGGTCTCTCGACAGCAACATCAACAAGAACGTCCCGACTAAGTAGGCTGAAGCACCCCCCTCTCCTCCCTTCTCTCTATAGCACATGCTTGACATTTTCTCAGACACTAGGAAAGAAAAAAAAACATTGATAATGTGCAGCGCGAGACGAGTAATAACATTTTCTCTGACGTATTCGTGGTAACTCTTCAAGCACGCACCGTTCTTTTCAATCAATTACGTCAAACATATTATATGTGTTCACATTTTGTCAACCCTGAACATCACTGATTGTGTTCGTCATAAATGTACATTGTCGCACTAAATATCGCAGTTGCAAACGCAGGATTGTTGAATGCTTCCATTTCACAGAGTTCCTTGTTTCTCTACTGTGTCCTCCCACCGCCTTGAATGGCCGTCGGCGTGTTCTTTTAAATATAAGCTGCGACATATACATATAGTTGCGTAGGAAAAAAAAAAAAAAAACGCGCGAGTGTCGGCGGTTATCCGCGCGCAATCCAAAAGCCAGCGATAAAATCTGCGCAGAGCTATGTCGCTTCATTGCCGAGGAAAGCGCGAACGACAATGCAAACACACAGCAATATAAATGAAGCCTTCTCGCTTAACTTGTATTACGATTTCATTCCACGATATACTTTTAGAAGTGCTGACTTGCGGACACTGAATTTTGCAAGTTCGCTCGCCTCCATGTAAAGCCGCGCGCTGTCGAAAGTATATGCAGTTCAACTAATATTTCACGGGACCATTTCCTTTTGTGTGCGTGCGTGCGTGCGTGCGAGCGCGCGTTGAGAACAGCGGTCCACACACTACAAAAATGCCTTGTCGTGTCTGCTTCCATCCATACAAATCCACATTTGGCGCATATAATTTTAGAAGACCGCAAGCCTAGTCGCCGGCGAGTGAGTGCACCTTTTTACGAGTGACACAGGGGGCCGCACCGAACCGACCACAGCACACATTCTTTTTTTTTCCTTCGAGCGAGCGGCGAAATAGGTGCACTTCGCCTTTATTGTCTCCTCCCCCCACCTCGTCTTACTCCTCCAGCTTTCACAACGACGCTCGTTCCAAGCTAATCTGATCCCCCGAGCAACCCGTCGCCTTGGAAGAGTACAAAGGGCGCAACATCGTTTGTCTACGCGAGCCGCTTCCTCCGTAGGTCGATAAGAGAGAGAAAGAGAACGGGGGGGGGGGGGAGAGAGAAGGCTCGTCGGCAGCAAGCACGGCGTGCAGATGGCTAAGCACGACGGTTTTACGCACGCGCGAACGGCAAAGTCCGCGCGGCTGGCTTATCTGCAGAGCGCGCGTCCTTCTTTGGCCACAGAATAAAGAAAGGTAGGAAGGAAGGTCAACGGGTTCGGCCACTTCACCTGACGTCGACGCGGAGCCGTGGTTGCTGTAATCGAGGAAAAGGTCGACCGTGCTGAACTCCTGTCCGACCCCGAACATGTTTCGGACGCCGCTGCACGCTATAATGCGAACGGACGCGTCTTTTCTCCTCCTGTAAGCACGGATATCGGGCGGCAGCCCTCCCTAGCGTTGCTCCTCCTCTGCCAATCAATGCACGGCGGCCGGCATTCAAAAAAACGACGAGATAATCGTCCCCAACAGGTGGCTTACGCAGTAAAACCCCGTTGTACCTTGCCGGACTAACAAAGCCTCGCGTATAACTTGCAACCGCGACATAATGGGAAGCTAAAACCAACTGACAGGTTTCCAAGATCAATAGCTCATGCACTGGGAAGTCCAGCGATGAGGTTGGCTCATGATCGTAGTCTGCTGGGCCAGTTGGTGCAACATATTGCAAATGTATCAGCAGTTTAACAGCAGGGGCGTCCCGTCAAATTGCCGTTAAACCACCCATATGACTACGATATGAGGTTCACCTACTGTGCTTCACAAATGTGCAAAAAGATTAAGTAAGACTCGGCGAGTTGTACCTCTGCCAGTGCTTATCTATAATGCGACAACACGCTCTTACTTCGGATTGTAGGTTACGACTGCACCGTACAGCCACACAATGCAATCTAAAACAGATTATGAACCTCAATGCAGGCAGGTGCAGCTAAGCTGGCAGGAAAATAACTGTGTGGAAAGAAACTGATAGGTGGAGGCTGCTACTTGTGCCTCGAACATGACAACAAAAAAAAAAGGGAAAGGGAAGTAGCCAGAGCACTTCTTGACCTTCTTGTATTGTAACGCTCTACATTTCGGATATCTATAGGCAGTAAATCCAAGTGCCAGTGCAGACGTCAGCTGGTACAGAAAGTATGCACGCATCCACCCACCCACTAGGGTTCAACAGTGTTCAAACCTAAATGAACTTCGACAAAAGGATATTCACTGAGAAACATTCTCTATTCAAAAGAACTAGAAGAACTTCAGCTTCAGCTGAGAACAAACCACTAAAGACCCCCAAGGATCATTGAGTGTAGCTTTTATCTAAGAAACAGAGATCTCTAAAGTCTGGAGAAGATTGCACGAAAACTGTTAAAAACTTCTAGAAATTTTTCCCGATTGCTGCCCTAGCACCAACCCACTCTGCTAACGTTCCTGCAGCTATGGTAATTAACTATGCAATTTAAAATTTTTTGCCAGGCACTCTTCAAGGCTCTTCACAGCATCTACACAGGGGCCGCTCACTTCCTGCAAAGTACTGCCCCATATACATTCTAACCTGCATGTGGCAAGCGCTGAATGTGTACTGAGACATTGCAGACTCTAAGAAGAGATGTGACAAATCATGTTCATTTAGCGGATAATGCTGTAGAGAACCTTGCACAGATTAAAAAAAAAACTCCCCCATTAAGAAATGAGAAGAGACTGAAGAATCCTCAAAGCAACTCAGTGCGAAAGAAAATGCCGAAATGAGCTGCAGTAACTGATGCTATAGAGAATTTATTGACGCAAGGGACAGGTCTGGCCAAAGAGTGTCGAGTCCTGCAGGAAGTGGAACTAGTCATTCTATCCATACATGACTTCATACACAAAGACAGCAAGTAGCCAGACAACTATGAAAACCAACTCCATGACCACGACGCGATACCATACAAGTACAGCGGAAAAAACAACATAGAGACATGCTTCAATGCCTCATCATAGTAAAGTAAGATCAACAGGGACTGTTGTCACAGGTGCCAAGTACCAAGAATTTTTTCAGACAGGTGAACAACCTCAAGAAAGCCAAGATACATTACCAGCACAGGGGTGTGACCAGAACATGTGCTTCTATCCATTGAAGCACAGAACACAAACTTCACTGATGAATGGTGTCTGTCATTGTTTTCTTAAAGCCTGTACTGTAAGTTACATGCATGATGAACAATAAAGCAATGTAGCAGTGGGACTATCGCCTCCAGAGCCCGCTCGCACGTATGCAGCACAAAATAAAACACGCTGCACACTCAACCTGAGCTATTGAAGTCGCTCAGGCCTCCCGCAGCATCATTTCTCCCAATACTGTTCACCCTGTAGCATGGGAAAAATGCAAGAATTGCGCTATTTTAATTTGTGCTGTCCAGCACCTGAGAACTGGCACAAAAGTGCTGCAGGTAACGATAGTGTGCACCACTGTACCTCAACATTCACATACTTATGATTCAATAGAAAAGCATGTGCCAGCTTCTGTGCGCACTCCAGCTATGGCTGACATTACCAATGCACACAAAGTGAGCAAGCGTCCATTTTCTGTTCAGCTGATTAATTTTATAGCAGCAGTCCAATCAACACCCACACCTGAATAAAGGCACATGGCTGGCCAAGTGGAATTCACAACTAACATGCAGCCAAGGCTAATGAACAAATTATGACTGCAGGAGAATGCAATCAACGGATTGGAGACGTGTTGTTTGTTCTGGTCTCGTCTGGTCATCAAGCTGAAGAAGGGAAAGATTCCAGGTGTGGTATGCAGAATACCCGGCACAAACTGCGACAATGTTTACATCAATGAAAGCAGCAATTCTGAAGAGCACTTGATGCAACACATGAACAATGTCAAAAAGATAAATGTTGCCTCCAATGCAATGGCAGAGCATGTGACAGCCTCTAGTCATGACACAGACTGGGATGAGGTTCCTATAACCAGTGAACAAAAATAAATAAACTACCCGGTAGCACCTCAAGTATCTGGCTATCCAGAATACAAGAAAAATTTTGAGGACGCCTAAGGACCCTGAGTGCTTCTCCCGTTTCCCGGCAACTGCAGCTTATATAACCGTAACATTCACCGGGTAGCGCTGGAGGCAAACACTATGCATGAAGGCGAGCTTTCTGGTAGAAACGCGGCCTCTTGTGTGGGCCGCGGATGCACAGAGGCGAGCGCCATCTGGATGGTGTTGCAAGGAACCGGTGCGCCACTGTATGAATGGTAGAAATACTGGAAAAGGGGTTTGTGTTTCAGTTTCCACGTAAAAGAATTAGGTTTTCTCATATATTCAAATTGCAATCTGACACCTTCATGTCTGTAGGTTGTGTGCTAAGACGTACTTTACCATTTTTCTAACGCACTTTACTATGAGAAATTCTATTAATTCAGTACCATCTCTGTGCTACATGGAGGGTCTGCGTGGTTGGGTATGTGAGGTTCGGAATGATTTTTCACTCGCAAGACGGTCAATAGTGGATGCGGGACGCCGACGCCGGATTTTCTACGACACGGGGCCCTCATCGCTACTGCATTAAAAATGTTGAATCA
This sequence comes from Dermacentor variabilis, assembly GCF_050947875.1. Lineage (NCBI taxonomy): Eukaryota > Metazoa > Arthropoda > Arachnida > Ixodida > Ixodidae > Dermacentor > Dermacentor variabilis. Next base: position 129,426,835 of record NC_134571.1, read on the forward strand.
TAACGATGGCACTCTTCTGTCTGCACACACAAGTTGCCTGAGTCAAGTGTCAAAATGCACTTAAACTTGCCATCCCAAGGAGCTCATGTTTCGTACACAAGGCTTTCTTCCACGTGTAAAAACATCTAACACTCATTAACCACACCTTGGTCAGCATCCTTCTCTGTCTTCTCACGCGACAGAATGCCCCCCTCCTTGAGTATCAAGTGAAATACCAACCAGAGTTGCAACTCTGGAATGGGAATGAATCTGGAATAAATCCGTATTTTGAAACACATAAAGCTGAATGGGAAAGCGCATGTAGACCTAGAGTGCAAATGTTGATTTTAAGCGGGACTAAAATACCGGTAAATCCACCAATTAGCTATTCCAAAGGTGCAGCGTGACAGAGACGGAGACAAACCCAAAACCACATCACGCATCACATCTCTGTCTCCGTCTTGGTCGCGCTGCACCTTTGGAATAGCTATGAACCGACTCGCCCAAATCAAAGTTTTACTGACATTTAGACAGAACTAGACTTGGTCAATTTGTTACATTTCTCAATTTTTACTCAATACGGGGATCTTTCAGTATCTACCTAAAGCTGACAACCTCTGCCACGGTAATTATAAGCAACGTAGTATTCTACACTTCTGGTGATTAAGAAACTTTTCTTAGTTACAATGAAGTGCATTTATATACAGTAACCTTTAGTTAGAGTTAACTCCTTGACTTTCAGTTAAGGAGTTAGGTCAGCTAAAATTAAGTTAGCCAGTTAAATAAAGTTAGCTCCTCAGCTTTAGTGAACACGTTAACATTTAACTAAGAGTTAAGTTGTGAAAAATTATTCAATTTATGAAGCGTATGCTTGACCTATGGTGAAAGAATGCAGGCCAACAACCCCCATGTCGCCAAGCGGTTGCATCCTGCACAAGTCCACAGTGATCTGAAAAGCACACCATGTCTTTTTATGTTTTTTTTGCGTACTGTCAAGTATCCAGAAGATGTGACCACAGGTTGTCAGAGAAAAGTGCTGGAAGAAGCAGCCCACTGATACGCCAGTAAATGTTGTAAAACAAAAAAGGTTGCAGACATCAGCGATTCCTCAGCTCTGAAGTCATTTACTGCGACAGCAGCAAGCGTTCTCAGGCAGCGAAGAACGCCATCTTGTTTTTGCTTGCCTGCTTTTTCCTCAAATAACAAAAATGTCACCTCTCCAGAGATAATAGTCGTACACATGAAGGTTGAATAGAAGTACATCACTGATGAGGAACATCACTTGAAAGCACCACTTGAAAGCATCACTTGAAAGCATCACTTGAAAGCTAGACCGGTATAACAAAGCAATTATTCTATTATCATCCCTCACCCACAGCTGGCAGACTCAAGTGATAACATACGTGGAGCACCGCTTGGACCGCTCGCAAAAACCAAAACGGAATAGGACTGGAACGGAATTGTCCCATTATCCTGACCCTACCAAGCAGCTAAATATTGACATGCATACATTGTTCATCGTATTCCGATAACAGTTTTTCTCTGGCTAAAGACTGTTAGCCTGCTAAGGTATGTTTAATGGAAGCAGCGTGCTTTCTACAAGTGTGATGTGTGCCACAAGTTGTACCCACTGCACATGCCCAGTCGCAAGGTTTGATATCAAAAACCATTTTCTAGAGCTGTCTTCATGACTGGTGTTGCCACGAGAATTATTGGAATTCTACAATTCCCATAGGCCTTAATTCATCGTTTTAAACGAGAAGGCCATTGATATATGAAGCCACAAGTGCAAGAAAGCAAGCTTGAGTGCAGTCTTTCCACATCCTACACCTGAGTAAGCTCTGTAATATTAGTTGAAACTCAAAGGTCATTTCCGTCACATGTGAGGATCACCTCGCAACGTAGGTACTTCTGCGACTTCCAAGTCTGCCTTTCAGCATAACCATGGCATTCAAGCTGAGCAACTGCTATGCTATATGAGTAAGACTTATTTTCAGTGCAATATTTGCAGCATAAGAAAAAAATTTAAACGTACTCCTTGCCCTTTTATAAAAGCATGGGCACAGATTCGACGTTCTCGCAATAGCAGAAACTCGGTAAAAAAAATTGAAGGGACACTTAGTTATCCCCACGTGGATGAATGCAAAAGCATTGCGACCACTGCACGATGCTTAGACATTCAAGGTCATGGGTACGACTCTCACTTCCCAACAAAGGTCATGGGTTAGAGTCACGTTTCGTACATCCAAATATCCCTCTTGATTAAAGAAAGCAATGGTCATACCCACATATAAAGACGCTGATTGCTCTGATCCCTGAAATTACAGACCTACATCTGTTTTGTGCATTATCGATAATATAATTGAAAAGACCCTTGCAAAACGTGTACGTCTCTTCCTTGAAAAATACCATGCAATTTGCTCTCAGCAAGGTGAATTCAGGTCACACCACTTCACTTCCACAACTCAGCTAACTTTAGTGCAAAAAATTAACATGGCATTACACAATAACCCGCTTGCAGCTGTAGTTTTCCTTGACCTAAAGAAAGCTTTCGATACAGTAGACCACGAGATTTCCCTGAAGAAATTAAAACACTACGGTTCCCAGGGCAAAATTTTCAACTTTCCTAGTTACATAAGCAAATGCCACCCAATGGTCATAAAACGCAATCGTTCATCTTCCCTACTAAACATGAAAACAGGGGTACTGCAGGGATCCCTTTTCTGGCCCTTACTGCTTTCGCTGTACGTGAATGATCTGCCAAACATAATAAATTACACGGAGATGCTAATCTTTTCCTCTTCGTCATGCTTAGACGCGTCACATTACCCGATTTCAACTTTCCGCCGACTAGCAATGTTTATGGAGAAAGACCACAGCAATTTAATGGAGTGAAAGTCCAGAACGAGGTACCCACCATGTGAAAGAAACGAAAGGATTTTCAAGTGCACTTAAAAAATACCTACTCCAGAAAAATGGCTAAACCTAAATACTGCCACACACTTTTTGTTCTAGATTTCATTTCATGTATTTAACATTATTTTTTTCTTTAAAGTAAGTGTCTTTGGTATGCATAAATTACTTTATTATCATGTATTAGCATTCTATTATATTGTAGCTGCAGTGTACGTAGCACCATGTGATGTTAACTGTATTATCATGCATTTTTTCCTGGTATGTGTTACCCTATACTGATTCACAGTTCATGTTTTGTTTTGTTTTAAGTATACCTTTCTCAGTAGAAATTGATTTATCAATTATTGTTCGCTTCGTAAAACTTATTGCTTGCACTTATATATCTTAGTTTCAGCCCCCTATAGCCTTAGCCATAGCCTTTGGCTATGGATCTAACTAGTTTTGCCTATTTTTATGTATTGTGACCAAGAATGTGTAATAAAAGAAAAAAAAGTATCCTTCAAATTTAGATTGAACTTCTATTTCACTCCCTTGAAGAAACTCTTAATGGTTTTTTTCACCTGTAAATAGATGAACTGTAGGTAATGTGCGAATAACCGAGGTACCTTATCATACATAACTTAGGTTTTCTTCATACTTTAGGACAGTGCACCACTAACATTCCAAACCATGTTAAAGGGATGTGCAACGTGTGTCAGGAATAGTTGTACCTGAGGGCCTCCACCTATGACCAGGTACGATTCTGTGCCAAAAGAAATGCTTATAAATCCAATCTGTAAAACGTCAAACATCCGACAATTATAAAGACAGAGAGTAGGCACCAAGCTTAATAAAAGAGCAGCAGATGACGCAAATAGTGGTGTAAATTTCAGCGTGGTATGCCAGCACCAGCAATTATGCTGGAAGGTACCTTTTAAACACTAATTACCACGTGAAAAAGATCACCCAAAAAAGAAACTAGGTACGTGCATCAATATTTCACTCTGACCTCATGCTTTTCGTAGAAACGACAGGGCCAGGATAATATGACGATTCTGTTCCAGTTCTATTCCTTTTAGCTTTTTGCCAGTGGTCAAAGCGGTGCTGTATAGGAAGCATGTTAATGCACAAGTTTTTCACAACTCATCATTAGACGAGAGAAATTGAAATGTTGCATTGCCATGCTACCAGGAGGCGAGCCCCATTCTCTCCCTATGCCTCAACTAGAGCATTCCTTCCTTCACTTCTTCCATACCGTAGCCAAGGGACCTTCCTTCTTTTTTGCTGCATGGCACTTTACCAGTGCAGTGGGCGACTTAACAAAATCGCGTGCCATGATCGGTGATGTTGCAGGCACTGCGTCTGACGTTAAGAGCTGTTTGTGTTTGACCTTGATGCCATGGTAGGACATGGAGGCGAGAAGGATGGTGCACGGGCTTGCTGTCATATTGTGCATGCCCATTCAAAGCAACTTCGCCTGCTACTCACACTTTGTGAATGCACTTATCCGTTTGAGACCCAAGAAAAGCCAAAGGACGCAATACATCTTATAGTCAGTTCTTTTTACCCAATCTCTCTCTTCCTAAATGCAAAAGCGCACTGTTTTATTAAATGGCATAGGTGCATGCACATAGCGGCTCCTATGTGTACGTGGTTAATCTCCATGCTGAGAGTGCGGTGTTTACTAATGTGGCGCATCTACTATGTAAATATGTTGCGTAAGACATGCCCGTTCTTTTTTCTTCTTGCTGCAGCACTGCCCGTTTACTTTTTTGTTTCTTAGCAACGCAACATGCTCCATATATGCAAATAAGATTTTTTTTATCCTACCTGCCTGGTCTTTTAATAGAGCGCTGTACTTCGTAAAGGAATAAAATAAATAATGAATTTAAAAGGTCACATCCCATCAAAGAGTTGTGCCTGCAAATGCCAGCTACCTTAAAAAGCCCCTCGCCAGGTTTGTGCATTGCAAACAGAAAAACACAGTGCATAGTTCACACGCTGACCTTCATCAGCAATGCATAAAGTGCTGCATGACGCGAAAACAGCTGAAATTTTGAACGAAAGTCTGTGTGTCATTCCTCTCAAGGATGCCCTGTGTCCTGCCATAGAATCAAGGTCGCAAACACAACTCGCTCAGACATCAGACACGCTGTCTGCAACGTTACCTATTATGGCATCTGACTTCGGTAAATCGTCCAACACAAAGCGCACATCACCACCACTGGATGTGCGCCGCACAAAAAAATAGGAAGGGGGAAGAAAAAAGGCGGTGGGGCTCGACATGTATGCACGATGTGGTACCTTGGCTGTGGTATGGACGAAGGCAGGGAAGGAATGTCCCTTGTGGTAGTTGAGGCAATGGGAGAGAGTGAAGCTCACCTCCTGGAAGCATGGTGACGCAACATTTAGATTTCTCCGTCTAACAATGAACCAAGGACAAGAATTATTGCATTAAAATGCTCTCTAGATGTCGCTTTACAATTTCGAGTGTACTATAACCAAAATTTTCCTTATGCACAGTGAGGGGGCCCTTTGCAGGGCCCCTTACCAAGTCTGGCCATTCACTGCCGACAAGCGCAGTGCATAAAATGCACACTAACAATCGTGTCTGCTAAGTACTATATCTCTACGTGCTGTGGAAAGAGCTTAAATTTCAAACCAAATGCCGTTTGCCCTTCTACTTGCGGGCACCGCGCTCCCAGCCAGAGAGTCGACATATGTCACGTAAGTACACCTACGTACATGGCAGTGCTATGACCTCGCTCGTAGTGACATGTGATTTCGAGATTTATTCAAGGCAACATCGGTTACTTGTTTAATCTGTTGCTTCAATAGACAAATTAACGTTTAGAGAAATAATAAAAGATACGAACTAGATGTCCATGTCTTTTTTGTTTTACTTCGTACCGTACCAAGAGAAATGTATTTCTGTTTCATCTGCTTGTTCCCACATCGTGTAGATGCGCAACGCAGAGAATCAAACTATCTCATTTTCTACCATGTTCCAGCCCCGCGATCATATTCGTCCATCCTCTCACATCTGCCTCATTGCTTGTGACTGTGGCCCTGATCAGGCGTTCTCATGCAGAGCACGCAAAATCATGCATTTTTCAGAATAAAACGAATGCAACCATTTGCGCAAAAGACCGTATCCAGAAGTGCACCATGCAGCAAAAATGCAAGAGAGGGGGGAGAAAAAAAAGGGGGGGGACCTGTGACGTATTTGTCATGCGATCCCCCTGCTCCCGTATGGGAGAATGCAGCAAAGGAATTTCGCTTGCGGAGGCTAGACGGGGCAAGTGAAGAGAGTGTCTATGTTGGCAGTGACGCCCACCTCCTGAAATTGTGGCTTTGCGGCATTTCATATATTTATATCTCTGCTATTAATGAAGTAATTTGAAAAATTGTTGCGGTAGAACGTCCCAGCAACTTCCAGCATATAACCAAAATTTGCTATATGGCATGGTGAGCGGGAAGGGGCACCGTCTTAACAAACCCAAATGCAATACTAGTTACTACTGGTTCATGAAACTGTGCAAGTACAGGATGCCTGTATCTGCAATGAGGTATCGTGTTGGATGTTTTGTCACACAATATTACCTCTAAAAGTGGCCTGTTCACTTCATAACCTTCGAAGACCCCATGACAATACCCACAGAGATCAGCTTTTATCGCCTTTAATATCAAACCCCAAGTGACAATGGAAAAAAATTCAGCTCTTATCTCTTAAGGCAAATGCCCGCTGCACCATATACCAATGATGTATTAATTTTCACGTTGATGCCGGATTCTGAAAAAAATGCACACTACCTTGTGCAAAAGCAATTGTATCATTACTGACAAAAAACACAAGTCCCTTTTCCAACTTCTGAAGAAAGGCCTCCACAAATTTACTTGATTATATAATACCTTGTGACAAACTGAGCCGTGAAAAAAAAAAGATTATGTACAATTTTAGTGCCACGTGATGGCGCTGCTATCCAAGTTGAAGAATCAACACCACAAAGCAGCAAGCTTTATCACTGGGTTTATGTATACCATATTTACTCGAATCTAACATGCACACTTTTTCTGATAAAACGGGTCTAAAAATTGTGCACGCATTAGACTCGAGTATGACCCCAAATCTGCATTACCACATCGCCAACGGCATTTAAATATGGTCGCCTCATATGCGCTTCGAGCCTAGTTGCTGAAGCTTTCTCTATGTGCTGTAGTACATGTGCTTAGGCAATGCTTCCTTTAGTGCACCATCCATCGTCCCGTTTTCTGAGTTTGCCCTATCAGCATGGAAGAGCCAACTGCAAGGATATGCAGAGTTCATCACGATGTCACAATAAAAAGGAAAGTGATCACGTGATTGGAGACGGACGAAAATCAGGCCGCATCACGGGTGTTCGAAGTTTCCAAAACTTGCATGCGGGACTGGCGCAGACAGGAGAGGCGTTCTACCCCGGCGGCTGCTATGTACGGCGCGGACCCTATCTTGAAAGTGAGCTGTGGCGGAGACAGGAGTCTACGTATCTAGGTACACCACGCTGCATTGTCGTTGCTTAGTTCACATTGAAGCGAGAAGCCGCGCAAAGGTCAATTCCCTCGCTCCTGCTACTTCACTTCCTCACTCCTGCGTTTAACGTTTCCACGGTAATTAAGTGAGACGTGTTTATGCTTGTGTGTACATAAAATACACACTGTGCTTGTTAATTTGGTTAGTAAGCGATTTAAAAATTTATACGGCCAGTAAAACTGCTATACTTATTTTTCATACAGCTGTCTACGAATTTGCTATTGTAATCGATGCTTTGCCTTTCTTGTGAAACTGCGGCTTTTTTACTTATCGCAACTTTAGGAGCAAATGTTCTTTTTTTTTTTGCAAATGAGTGAAAGTTGTATTTCTGTATGAAAGAATGAGGTGTGCGGTACTGTAAAGGACTTTCCTTTCTTTAGGTCACGGCAAACAGGTGTGTATTACAATGGAGGGCATTTCCCCCCCCCCCTTTTTTTTCTGATCACGAAAAACGGGTGCAGCTTACAATTGAGGGCGGTTTAGAATCGAGTAAATATGGTAAGACTTTTACTCGAACAAACTTGAAAATTATCCCTTTGGCCTTGTACACGGAGATGCTGCCATGTGCATGTGCCATCAGCATAAAATTACATGCAAACAGTAAATTACTGATCAGAACGCCTGTTCCATGTAACTAATGGAAGTGCAACATGTAATCGCTCCCTGTAACCAGTTTCTAAGCGTGGTGTATGTTTTGAAGTCTGAATTAACACACTATGAGAAATGCAGGTGAGCCTGAAAAAAAAAGAAAAGAACAAAAAAGAAAAGCAGTAGTTCAGGAATTGTTCGCATTTGTATTTAAGCAGACAGTACCTGTGTAAATTAGCCAAACAAGGAGTCTTTCGGGTTTATAGGAGACAGTTTGGCAATAAGAGCGGACTCAGAAATGTGTTGTGTCACTAGGCTTTTCTTGGGCCTCGGCAGAGTATGCAGTTGCCTTGAATGAGCGCGTACACCACAAAGTACCACGGCGGATGGGGCTGTACGTGGGAAGTGGTGTGGGCTCTTTTGATGTCGGCAGGCTACATTGACAAACTCGCACAGTGCACATCGTGGTGAAATAGCAGGCAATATTCACCTTTTCCATCCCTCCTCCAGTCTTATGTGGGTGCCTAAATCTCCTCTTTGACTGCAATGCTTCGATACACTTGAGACGGGCCACTTAGCCTTTGCTGCTGCTTGGAGGCCACACATAATGGCTTGACCAGTAGAGTTTCTTCCACAGAAGAGCCGACTGCACCCTGAGAAGTGCGCTTACAGGGCATCTTCCTCTTTGACCATTTTGATGGCTAATTCAACATTTCTTTAACCATTTCTCTACCTCTTCTCTACCACAAATCACTTTCAGAAAAAAACACTTAAAGGCCAACTGCAATAAAATGTTGGTCAGTGTGAAAGTGTAGTTTCAGATAGGGAAGATATATTGACACTTGAAATATGAGTGGATGCGTGACAAATGGCTATTAAAAGTGTACATTTTAGATACCAAATCATACCCCAATGAGTCAACTACACCACCGCTGCCACAAGGCCTGCCAGTAGTCGCCCTTCAGGCTGAAGGGCAACTAAGATAAGAAGCGCACTGTGTTTGTCTCACAAGAAGCCCGCTTTCCCTTCGAAATCAAAAGCTAGGGACATGAGAATAAAATGGTTTCACCATAGGGATGAGGTTGAAGAGACTTCAACTTCCCTGTAAAATTAATTCGCTGGAAAACTCCGCAATGGCCCTGTCTTAAGCATTCCTCTCAATGTTGCCTTGAGCCCATGTGGTATGGACAGTCTGTTATGAGAAATGAGCTCCTTGAATTCGAATTTGTTCATTTCTAATCCAATCTGGGAATGCGTTTCTCCAGCAAATCCTCATTATGAAAACCACAGAGAGGTATCGCTGTATTGTAGTGTCTATAATTTAGTTGAGTGATGCAGTCTTATACTTGGTGAAGCCAAAGAGCTTCAAGTCAAACTCCACTTGTGAATACAGGAGTTGAGAGCATGTATCCTTATTGATACAGCCATGGCAGGGCATTAGTTACGTTATAGCAGTGGAATGTCTCAAACCTGCTTACAGCGCTAATACTACTTCTCTCACTGCCATAGCCTCCTTCTCCTCTCTTTCACGATGCTACACTCTCAAAGCACCACGAACACTGGCTCATGTTATCCTTCGTCATCCCTATCTCGCCTTGGCTCCGTTCTTGATGGGGTAGTCCCTCTGGGAGTGCAGGTGGACAGCGTCCGCATCTTAGTTGTCACACAATTGTGGCGAAAATTCTGTCGGTCACAAATTTCGTCAGCCAGTAAAAGTGGTTGTGACGACAAATTTTCAAGCAAGCACACTGCTTGCCAGTGTCTGCGCAAGTTGCCAATCTGTCAGATGCATTGCCATAAGTGTGCACCTTTTGATACATCAAAGCACTGCATCTAATGTTGTGCCCCATGATAGTAGCATCGTTCAGGTGGTCACATAAAAGTTGCAAGAGAACTGTCTTCCCTCGTGTCGCTGCTACGTAAACAGTTTACTTTATTGTGGAGCCACCAGAATGGTCTCTGCACTGTAAAACGGCAAGAATGAATCCTGTGTAAGTCAATGTGGCTCCCACTGTTTTCACGACCACATGCTCACTGAAAGCAAGTGACCCAGGTCCAAACTGTGGGTGGGTTGTGATACAGAGACATCGCACTGTGCCATTAAATAAATGGTATCAAGACGTGGCGTCAGCTACTGGACCAGGCACTTTGTAATATGCTTCTGCTGTGGCTATGTAAGAATTGTTCAAATGGAGTCCGCAGAGAAAAAATGTGCTAGCGTCCACATGGATTACCGCAAAAGCAGATCATTTAGTATTGACAGCAAGTACAGAAACTGTAGTGTTGCAATAATGAAACTGTAATTTTTGTATTTTCTTGAAGTGCAACCACAAGAAGCCTTTGTAATCAATTGCTTCTCTTCAAAATATCATTTGCATGGAGTATTTGTTTTCGGAAACCCAACGATGCAAAGGTCGAAAGAAGTGAGCCAGTCTCCACGCTCACTGTAGTAGACTGTACAGACAGCAGAAGCCCCTACAGTTTTAGGTGACTGCAGAATGAGAGGTCTACAAAATAAAGGCACCTATGCGATTCTGCACAGCAGCAGGGCAACAGTGGAAAACTACCAAGCTGCAGCAAGATGGTGTGCGTACCAGGCAGAAGCCAACCCAACGCACTAAACCTCCAAATTGAAACCACAAAGCTGTATGCAAATTTAAATGTCTAAATTAATCCCACTTTCCACTCTGGAAAAATGTCCCCAGTGCCACAGTTCGCTCATATGAAGTTTAGTGAAAGCTAGTATTTTGAAAGAAGTTGCCTTTCTTGACTAGGACTAACGTTCCAAAGATGCCCACGGTTTAAGGACCGTTTATGAGGGACAATTTAGTGCAAGTATTCCAGATAAATTTGCACAACAAAGATTTTTAAAGTACTTCTCAATCACCTCCCGTCAGAAGGGTTTGGTATATACTGGGTTTTGTAAAGCGCTGTCCCAGGAATTTCACAAAATGGTTTAGTAATAGCTGAGACAGCTGAAGTGTAGCTGAGTGTATGTACAAGGAAGTGAGCTACCTTCCCTATAACAAGGGCTCTCTCCCATTGCCCTGACCGGCATCCACAAGCAACATTCCTCCTCTTCCTTGTCTCACACTAGAACCAAGGGTCGAAGTCATAGGACCCACCTCCTTTCTTCAGTTCCTTCCCTGCTGCGAGAAGCGAATTTTTGGTTGTGGTTTCACACACACGCCTTTACCAGAATATATGTGTTGTTCATGTTGCTCCTGGCAATTATGCACAACACGCCATCGTAATCTACAACGTTGCAAGTGGAACTTTTCATTTAGCAGGCATCTCTGTGATGTCCTCTTTGCTGGTGAGTAGACTGCCTGCTGCAAGAATAAAGCCACGCGGTCTTTCATCCGAATTTTCAGGTCTTCTCGCCGCGTACAGAAGTGCGATATTTTGCACAGACACAGTCGCGACGTCGTCATGTAATCTACACGCCGGGTATTAAAACCTGTGTCAGGCCCATACAAGTGCAGCTAATATTACACGAGGGGTTCTGTATTACACAAGGGGTTCTGTATTCCACCCCCCTTAGAATGTGGCCACCACAGTGAGAGGCTCAGGCTGCGGACTTGAGCTTTGCAGCAGAACATCCACACCGCTGAATCGCTGCAGCAAGTGCCGAAAGTGTTTGACCAAAGCGTACAGTCACACTAGAGCCGCAGCAATGGCACCACTCACCGGCCAGTGAGGGAGGGGGTGGCCTGGTGGGAGCCAGCGCCTCACAGCTGCTGCTGCTGCGGTCCTGATCCTCGGGCGAGCCGTGGGCAGCCAGGGACGAGGGCGGGGGTGAAGAGGGGGCTCTGGGCGCACCGGGCTGACCCCCAACCCCGGACGCCCCAGCTCCCCCGCTGGAGGGCGTTCCATTGCCTGTCGGAGGAGGAGCCACACCAGCGCTCGGGGGCACCACTGCCAGGCTCTGATAGGTAGAGAATGTGCAGCATAATGAAAACGCAGAAGAAACCTATTGACAGCGCAGCCACGATCCAAAGTTTGTTTGGCTCAGGAAATTGGGCACAGGCCAAATGCGCATTGTTCCTGAAAGGCACATGTGGACAGAGTTCTTCAATCGCACCAATTGTAGAGTTTGAGCATAGACACCTCTCATTATACCCAACTTAAGGAAACAGATGCGAGTGCTCAATACAGGGAAAAGGAACAAGGCGTGTTAAACAGACACATCACTTACACCATCTAATCATAAGTGAATAAAATGCGCTGAGACCCGAAAGCTTGGCGTACTCAGCATGCAGTTTTTCAGTACACAGGGCCTATAAGTATCACTGCAAATTGTGGGACCAAGGGGCATTGAATCATACCCGTACAGGCTCTCCAACATGACCATGACAGAAAGCACTACTGAAAAATAAGTGGAAACTAAGGAGCACTAAATTTTTTTCCATGGCCCACTCTTGTCACCTGTTAAAACTTAGCCCCATTTCCTCATAACAGCACCCTAACTGTCTTTTACTTTGAGAGGAAAACATGGGAATAGCATTTCGACCTCAGTGCATCTGTGGTGTTAACTACTTTGTTGAATCGAGAAAATAGAGAATCGAGACATGCTCCAACTGTCCAAAGCCAGAGGAGACACTCAGACGTGTGGTCCTTGAGTGCAGCAGTATTATTCTGCCAGTGTGCATGTTGGCACGGCCTATCGCATTGGGGTTCAAGACGGAAGATGGCTGTTGTGTGGTTGAGGCAACCAGCCTTTGGTACTGGTGGCAGTCTGGAGGACTGTGTCAATGAATGCTATCAACTTTGCAGGAAGGTCTTCTTGTTTAGCTGGCTTGGAAACATGGATGAACTACAGTAACTCATTGCAACGGGCAAGGGAACCATCACCAGCATCACCAAACCATCATCGCAGTTGTACTTGCCCTAAAGATTCGAAGTTCTCTGCATGATGCAAGTGCAATTATGACAAATTTCACAGGTATACAAAGCTAGCAAACTTGTATACAAATATATTCAGGCATTACTTACAGGTGTGTGATTCAATGTGACCACATGAATCAGCAAAACAGAGCAAAGCTAAACAGGGGCTCAATATCCTTGGCATTTACGAAAAGTTTGGCAAAGATGTTCACATGACCTGGATAACTTTTTCGAATATGTGACAGCTACAAGAAAAACCAAATATATATACATATATTTTCAATTTCAATACTTTGAACCATCTAAAATGGTTTTACGGGAGGAATGTATCAAACAGTTGAACTACAAAACTAATGTGGTACTTCGACACTATAATGTGCTTTATCCCTTTTGTTTTTTTCTTCCCCGGTCAATCGGGTAAGTTGGAATGTCAAATACATAATTTGAACAAGATGCCTGTGCAAACAAAGATAAACTGAGTTATATGTATGGCAGCAATCAGCGATGCCAGCTAAGCTTTGCTCAATCTCAATATGCTAGATTAAAAGAATATGCAGTAGCAGAAAATATGAGTTGTACAAAATAATGCAACTGATATGTTAGGACCTCATTTACAACTTTTTGTATGCAGGCAGAGGATGCAATAATATGTAGGCCATATCTATATGGTGCTTAGAATGGGGGACGGGGAAAGAAAGGACATTTAATATTAAAATTGAGTGATAGAAACAATGGGACAAAAAATAGTAATGCAACTAAGGTGCTGAATAGTTACTGGAGAATATCTCAAGAATGTGCTTTCAGGAACTTTTTTGAATCAAAGGTTATGTTCCCGAAACCATGTTTAATTACAAATGTCGTCTTCGCATATGAGATGAACTTGCGCCTGGGAATCCTCGATCACTAATTCCTACATTTTCAAAGCACAAACGCACCTAGTACCTATACCCGACACAGAAAGTGAGCCTTCTATATTAAATAATGACAGGAATGATATCACCAAAGTGGATGGAATATCTGGCGGCAATTAAGTGCAGGCAAGGCAGAGTAAAAAAACTGGGCCATAATGCAATGGTCCGAAAGAGATCAAAATGTCGATTCTCTATATTTAAGAACCGCTGAGAACTTTTTGCCTTAAACAGAACAGAAGTAATTATAGTGTAATATAGCGAACCGTTGTTTTATAGTATCGCTCCAACCTTACTCTGGTAGAACAGTAACTTGTCAAATAACAGCTACGCGACAGGCTGAAAATGCGCCAATTCCATTCCGCAGAACACGCATGTCAGTCGCAATCTCAAAAAGAAAGCGCAAACGCAAGGCCTGGGGCCCACAAGTTGAAAACAGAACCAGATGCGATCTGCGTTTCAGACAGCGCACGGCACAATATTTAAATAACTGACGACGCCCGCGTTCTCGTCCCCGCACGGGCGAAACTACACCGACGCCCGGGCCCGAAGCATGCTCAAACGTTCACTTCGGCGAAGCCAGTTACGGGACCATCCTGGCTAGGAATTACGTCGCACGAACTCGCAAGCTGCGGTCAAACGACCACATAAACACGGCCGGTGCCCATACGCAGTCTGAAGAGGCGATTACTCGAGCAACGGGCAAGCGGAAAGTTAAAAGAGACGACGCTGGTCGCGGCGGATATTCGATGCGAAGCGGGAAGTCACAGCAGCGCGGCGCATTGGCTGACTGCGATACCGGAACTCCCGTGTGACAAAGTCCTAGTCCTAACGGGTTGATCAGCGGCGAAAGGAATCGCCGAATGCGCGGCCGGGGGACAAGAGAAAGATGCCGAGTAGCAGGGGAGGCCCGAATCGTGCCTATTACGAATGATCGATATCTAAAACGGAGCCCATCTTCCGATGTAAATAAAGCCGGTCGCGGAGCCACCGCACCGCTAATATATCGCGGCGCACTCACAAGATGTTCTCGCACTGTCGTCGAAATGCAATCGATGGTGTGGTAAAGCGTCTCTAGGCGGCCTACAGGCCCTGCCCATCCATCCGGCAGACACGCATGTCACACGACGGCTTAGCGCGAACGCACCCGTAAAGAAAGAAAAGCGGAGGGAAGAGCACGCCTACAACTTGGTAATGTCACCACGGCGACGAGCAGACTTGTCAGCCGCTTTTAATTCGCGATCTTGGGTTTTTTCTCGGTGCAGCGCCGAGCGCGAAGCCACTCGATAACTCGGCACGAAAGACCCGACACCTTCGTCGAAGGGGTTATTCAAAACGATAAAGTAATCAAGGGCAAAAAGGAAAGCCCAATCGGCGTTCGGTGATAGCGAGAAATGTCCAAGGTGCTTTCCGGGGCATGGCTACCCGCGCGGTGGTGTTCTACGGGGCTGGGATTACAGTAAGAACAGCTTACCTGTGCTTCCGCGGCCTCTGTGAGTGGCGTCTGTGTGTTAGCGGCGACCCATGCTTCTGCAAAAGTTTCCATGGCCGACTGGAAGTCCATTCTGAGCAAATATGAGTTCTCTGACACAACGCCACTCCTGCCTCAAGCCGACATGTTCACTCTACTACGCTTGAAAAAATAGTTCCTTATAACTATTGTTCTGCCACCAATGATAAAAGCCAAACTCAGATAAAACATGTATTTTTAGCGTTTCCTACAACTTTGAAGATGTGTATAGATTTATTTGCTAGTTTATCGTTACTTGTAACTACGACCGCGGAGTGATACAATAGAGCTTTCGCCCTCGCTCAGCTGTGTGTGCGGTGGTGTGTCCGAGGGCAAAAGCGAAAAAGTGGCCGATACAACCATGGGACGATCTGTGGTGACGTTGTTTTGTATTTGTTCGGGTCTTGTCATCGCGGGAGCATTTAATGACGGCGATCAGGTAAGCTGAAGACTTAAAACTGCACCTTAGCATCATTATTGAGCCACGTCCGCGAGTTTAAGCCTATTTATGTGTGTTTTCAGCGAGTGCGATCGACGTCGCTGTCGTGTCTTCGGAGTGGGGTATTTGTATGCATTTTATTTCCTTCTCATCGTCGTCATGCAGTCCACAAAAGGGTACGCCCGCTTTCTGTTGACTCTCAGATACGGTTCGTCAAACATCGCCGCTCGTTACGGTCTCTCTCTCTTTCCCTTCGTCGTCAAGGGGTTTCTCGCGCTCCTTCAGCGCGAATCGGCGTCGTTTGATTGCGCATCTCCTACTCCACGCAGCGACGATGAACAATCGTTCGGGGCTCATTCGGTCGTTGTGATTTATTGACAGCTCATCTCGATGTCACTAGCCGCCTCTTTAGCCCTCGAAGAGTTTGTGATTTGGGGGTTTGAGTCACTATTAAACGCGAAGGCGCCGCCTTGCAGCCGGTGTGTTTACGTTGGCTGGGAGCTGTTTCAATTTAATCGTCGTTCGCGATGAGGCGCAATGTTCTTCATTTCTCTTTTAGTTGGCCTGCTCATCTCAATCTCTCAATTTTCTTTTTCGTACGCTTTGGTGCTTGTCATGAGCGACTTTTTACTCTGCCTCGTGAACCGGTAGCTGGCTACACGTCGCGCTAAAGCTGTGCGGCGCGCATTCTCCGCAGTTCAAAACTGTCAGTGTGGTGAGAAGGGAGGTTTCGCTTGGCCGACATACGCCGGCTCTTGCGTCGTAATTCAGGCGCGTCTCTCGCGTACCCCGTCTTTTATTAATTGCCGGGCGTCCGGATTTCTGCGGAATTGCCTCGCGCGACGTCTTCGTCGTCGCCGTAACGTAGCAGCTACCGCATTTCCGTTAGCGGTCGTGTGCCGCGGAGAAGGCCGTTTTATTTTGACACGTGGAGTATAACGTTGCTACCGTAGTCGCGCTCTATGAGCCGTTCTAGTCTTCCTTCCGCATTTCTCTATATTTTTTAGTGTGTTTTGGTTTTGTCGAGTGGAACAGTTAAGAAGAAAGTGTGCCGTTTGCCGAAGCCTTTTTGCAACAACATTCAGCCGTTTGAAAAGCGCCCCTTATATTCGGGAAGGGCGTGAGCCGGTTTTTATGTGCCTCGGCGTCAGCTTCGCTCACGTTACTAGTACGTCTCGACGGCTTCGCTGATGCGCGCCCATACTTCAGAGAAGTTTACAGCTCCGAAGACGCCAGGTTCAACAAAGAGGATGATGTGAGAGAGCGCGCCTTACGCACTACCTATAGCTGAGCCGAGAAGCGCAATTTACAGGAGGCTTAGAGCGAACTGCCAAGGAGACAAAAGGCGTCTCGAACGAGCCGCTCGCAGCTGTGTGAATGCGTCGCTTCGTGTGGGTGGAGTTTTACTTACGAGCTGCCTCTGTTGTTGAGGCAGCGGGGAACGACATGCACGGCTCGAGAACGGGAGACCCAGGCTGGGGCTGTGTCTTTTATAGTATGGAGTGATCTCGTACCTGCGGTTTAGGTTTCGGGTTTGGCCATAAAACTGGCGCAGACGGAAAATGAACAAGTGCTCGCACTCTTATGCCATTCCACCCAAGTCCTCCAAAGTCGGATGCAATTTTTGCATGTCACAGTTTCGCTCTGCGTTCTTCTTCTTTTTTTTTTTCTTCGCCCGAATGCAGTGAATCATCTGGGCTCTTGTTATGCGCTCGTTAAATATGCCACGGTCGGGCGTTAATAAAAGGCGGGAATAAAGGATGTACCTGTTTGCACTATGTGGTGAGGAATGTTCGTGTTACTTCCTGCATGTCAGCCCAAAATTATGTGGTCGAGACGCATTCGTGGCAACACGAATTTTCTATAGAGTGCAATGACATCCCAGTCACCAACAGTATACCTGTGTAGATTTGGTATTCAAAGGGTGGAACATAATTTTCGAAACACACTAAGAAGTTTCTTCTTTCTTCTTTCTTTTCCTATTTAAGCGGTTTCTGGTTTCGATTTGCGAAATACACAGACACTCACGGTCGGAGAATCAAATGTGTGAGCGCAGAAGATGCGTACAGGTGGGGGCAAATGTCCCGCTTTCTTACCACGGGGTTTCGTTGGCAGTCTGACTTTCAGCGGCCATTCTTGCATGTTTCGTAACACGTGTATGTGCATTCGGTGATGCCACATGGCTGCCAGTTGGGTCTGGTGCGGCAGCGTGAGAAGGTGAAACTGCATTTTACGATAAAAGTAAAGGTCCGACCCCGGTTGCTATTCGAGAATGCACTTAGCATGCTTATTTGGGAGGTGGTTATTTGTGGCACTGCGTTGCACTATCTTTTGTGGGTGGCGCTCTCCTTACCGCCGTGCCTTACTCCTACGCGGAAGTCAACCGGTACTGCGAGCACCACTTCTTCGAGGACCAGTTCGGAACTCCGTGCAGCGTCTGCATTCTTCGACCAGAGGCACAGCGGTTCAACATCTTCCTCAAAACGTTAGCTGTCACGTACCAGGGAAGGATGTGAAGACGCTCCCCTTACCACCGTTCGGTACCACCGGTAGCGGGTACAGGTGGTATTGCACCTTTTTTTTCCTGCTGTTATACCTGCCGCACGAGGGGCACTTTTGCGAGCAAGCCCGATCCCTGTTGCCTACCTTCGTTAGACAATCACGATGGAGAAATTCGATCCCCATCGAAAGTACCCCGTGTGACACCGCGGTGTAAGACTGCACTTCTGGATCGGCCCACAAAAAGGGTTCCACGCGAAAAAATCGCGGCTACTTTCAGAAGTAAGCTAGGCGCTTTAATAATACTACCCGGCACGGGATTCTGCTGCTTAGCACGAGGTCGTGTACTCGGTTCACAACCGCAGCGGTCGTGTTTCGATGGGTGCTGAATGCGCACATTTATTTATTTGTGGTCGTAGTGTGTGCAGGAAAGGCAGCTCTGCTTCTCCAATGACGTCGCTAGCAGTAACTTAATTCGATCCAGAACAAGGTGCACGGCACCACAAACTGAAAGGTGCAGGGGGTGCCAGTTATGGTGTGCCGGGCTGCACCCACTCGCTGCAAGGTTCACGGGTGCACGGCGGCGCCTTGCCTTTCACCCCGTTCAATCGAGCACAGGAGTGCATGGTGCACCGCTGCACCTCAGCGAATCGAAGGCCTAGGTGCAGTGCACCGTGAATAGGTGCAGAAGGTGCAGCGAAACTTGGCTGAATCTAACAGACGTATAGTGGCGTTTCGTATGGCCTCCGAGATTCAGCAGTTCGCGTCGTCCGATTTCGGAAGTTATAGAGGTAGCGAATATGTCGTAGCCCGGAATAGCTGTTCTTTTTTTTTTTTTTTTTTCTGGGAGGGTGGGGGGGCAGAGATGAGGGGGGGGGTGGAGAGGCATGCAGGTGCTGTTGCACGTCGTTTTATGTCAGGTACCCTGGTACACTGAAATTTCGAGTAAGACACGTGAGCGGCGTGACTGCCCTTGGGACGGCGGCTGGGAAGGAAGTACCAGCAGAAACATCTGTGCTAGAATTTCGCAGCCAAATAATGAAAATCCATTACAATGGTATTAATGTGGCAAAGAAAACATGTTAAAGGAGGAAATGTAGTTATGGAAGAAGTGTGGAGAAAGGAAAGCCTGAGAAAATCCTATTGGGCGCGAGATCGGGCTATAGGTGGCAGCACCGTCGCTTGTGGATGGGCGCTGGGCGGCTTCATCGAAATGTGCACGGCGGCGGTTCGCTGTGAGCAATGAAACGCCCTGACTGCAGTGAACTGATGATGTGTTGCCCTCCAATGCTACATTTTTTGCACGAAACGCACGGAACATTCATACTGCACATGAAAGGAGCACAAAATGTAATTTCAGTCCCGGTACATGCATGGTGCCTTTTGCTGGCGTTCGGTTTGCGTTCGGCTTGCGTTCAGGCTATTCTGTTGGCACTGCTGTTCCGGAACTCAACTTTCTTCTGTTCTTGCACTGGTTATAAAAATTCGTATACAGTTGAAACTTGATTTAACGAAGTGCTGACCACGCTCGAATTGTTTCGTTAAATCATGAAGCTTGTAAAATCGAGAAAGGAATTTTTCAATCCTTCGAAATCGAAAATTATAATGTAGCGGCACGCAAAAGCTACCGCTGCATCGTGTATGCCGCTAATTCAACCATTTGTTGCATATACCATGAAATAACGAAAGAAACCACCGCCGCCCCTACCGAGGTGGTGTTTAGTGCGCAGTTCCGTGCATGGGCGCGGCGAGCAGCCTCTTCAAAATGAAAGTTAGGGCCGCGACTAGGGAGCCTAGGTGTTTCAACGCGTTAGCTTTGGAGCGCACTCTCCAAGAAAAACCCGTCCGAAAATTAGAAAGAAATCACCGCTTTTTCTTTTACTCATTTATTTCGGGAAACGCTTCGTTAAATCGAGTTCGACCAAGTTTGTTTCGTTAATTCGGCTCGATGACAACATTGAACCCTATGAGTACCCGCCGGGGAGTGGAAATTTCTTCGTCAGATCGGGTATTGTTAGATCGAATTTTAACTGTATTCCTGTACAGTGAGGTTAAAGCAGCTAGTTATTGTGTGTCTACTTCACCGGTTGAACGCATACATAAGTACCTTTTACTTCTTTTTTCGGTTGTCTGTCAAATACAGAATAGTTAGTAACTTCAGTAAAATTCCGTACGGTACTATGAGTGAAAGCGCATGTGGCAGGATCGCCGTGGAGCTTCGCACGCTTTTTTTTTTCTTCACGGTAAGAGCAAAAACAGCATTTTATCACAAGGGTATCTTGCATGATTGCATAAAAGCATGAGAATAGTGCGAGGGCACCATTCACGTACCCTCACATTCGTGAGAATGGTGCGAATAATTTCATATTATTTTAGGAGCCAGCCACACTGTGTTGTTTTCTTTTTTGTGAAAACAATGGCTGCTACCTCCCGTCAAGCTAACACCACGCGAAAGAGCGCATTATATTAGCCGCCAGTAACTCAGCTTTACGACGTCATGTGTATAACGACTGCAATATGTACACATGATCCTCCTGCAATACTTTCTCTCCGCTTCTCTATTGTAGCAGATACTGAAAGTACCAAAGCGCGAAAATTGACTTGCGAGGCGAAACTATTTCTTCGTAAGGACATACCCACGTAATGAAAGGGGCCCTCAGAAACAACTAAGAATGGTTGCCTAACTGCTAATCACAATCACAGCCACTCAATTATACACCTACGATAAACTGTATCCTGCGACATCATATGAGCCCTCGAGATTTCCTTTCCTACTGCTGAGTGGTCGCACGCAACCTCGTTGATATTTCGTTTTATCACAAACATTGCGGAATGATCAACGCATCCCTACAAGGAATCGCTAAAGCGCTGCGTTCGGCTATCGCCGCGACCACTTCATTTGTTTAAAACGATGCCAAATGCTCTTTGCGAAATGCTTGAATCGCAATGCAGCCATAACATTTTAATGACTGTAACGAATGCAGGGCGCGACGATCACGCGTCGCGCGCTCTCATGCGTGCGGTCACTGATATGATTGCAGCGCAGATACTTACAGCGCAAAGCGAAATGAGTTTCTACAGTGTAAAATAATACATACCGCCATTTGTGACTGTGCTGCAACCATGTAACAAACATAATTTAAAGGATATGCGCGCCGCACGCGCACATGTTAGCAAGTAGCGGCTAGCAGACGATGCGACGCGCTATCGACACCATCGGGCTTTAGCCATGTGTCCGCCAGGCGGCAACTCCGCTCGATCTCGCGGAAGGTACACTCTAAAAGAAAAGTTTACGCCCTTTGGGGGCTTATCTTGTCCCGAAGCAATATTCGTCATCTTCCTTGCTCGCGTTTCCTCTCTTGAAAATCCGGCGATCGCTACTTTCCTGTCGAGAATGCTGCGTCAAGCTGATAACGCGCAAGCCGTTCGTGACTAGGAAGTACCGGGATAGCAGCGTTAAAAAAAAAGACAGATGGCGATTATTGTTTGGGTGTAAACTTTTTTAGAGTGTATAGAAGAGGGAGTTAAGGAGGTGTAACAAGAAGCTAAGGGCCACGCAATGAGCGATAGAACAAAAAACGATAAGCGTAACACAAAGAGACAGGTAGATGGTGGTGTGGGGTTAGAGAGTAAACCGCTGGTGTAACCGATCTTTCACTTGACATGGACAAGATGGAGCTGGGCAGGTCATGTAATGCATACACCTGAAAACTGGTGGCCTGTGAGAAAAGAAGGAAAGGTTGCCAAGGGCAGGGAAATGCAGTCGAAGACGGCAGAGGTTTAAGTGATGTGATAAGATTAGGAAATCTGCACGCATAGGATGGAGTTGGCTGATGCAGGGCAGGTGTAATTGGAGATGGCTAGATTGGTAATCGTGGATCGCAGGTAAATTGGTCAAGGGATAGTTCAGGGGCACTTAAAGTAGCGAGACATGAACGATGCCCGCAGCCGCACTTTTTTCTTCATCTTCTGTCCTACTATTTCGTTCTGTAAACTATTGTACGAGAATAAAATATCGCAGTTTCGCCCGAAAGGTGAAGCATTAATTGCGATAGCAAATTGTTAGGCAGCTGTACGAAGTAAGCATGGAAGTTTTATTGGCCATATAAACTTGTTAGCATTCGTTTACTAACTAGATTGACAATCATGGTGTCACGCGCGCACAGGCCAACATGAACACATCCCAGACGATGACCGCAGACATTTGCTGTCAAAACGCTGGCGTTGGGAAGAGCGGCAGCAGCAGCGAGTGAATTGATCTTTTGTGCTGCCTCTCGCTTCAACGCGAACAAAGCGGCGATCACACAGCGCACACGAAGCCATCAGCCCTCGGTGGGGCTACACTCTGTACCCACCGCAAATTGGTTTCAATGTTGGGCCCGCGCGGCAGCCGCTGGAGTAGAACGCCCTCAGCCACATACAGTCGGCCACGAAACTTTACTAGACACGAGATTTGAAAGAGAACCTGGATTCCTGTGAAGCCTGTGTATGTAGCATCCGATCCGGAGTTCCAGTCTGTAATGAAATTAAGAGCGTGATCGAAACCCGTCTGCCCGGGGGGGGGGGGGGGAGGGAGACATTGTAAGTAGCTGAATATTTGATACCGCCCTGTAATGGGGGGGGGGAAGGGTGCTAATCTATAATGTTTACAACCTTCACAGTAATCCATTAAAATCAGAGCGCCTTATACGCTAACAAAGCAGAAACGGACTTATTAGAAACGGACTTATTAAAAAAAGATATCCCGTGGTAGGTATTATAATTCTGTCACATCATTCGAATTACTTAAGGAGGCGGGTACTACTAGTGTTTGTGTTTCATGTTTGTTTCTATGAAAACGGATAACCCCCTGGTGTATATAGAACCTAGCCCTGAGAGTGCTGGCTGTTGCTACAGATGTGGAATATCCAGTAAAGCACAGGTGACGTGTAGTGCATGACCTTAAAAACAGGCAGCTAGTCAGTAAACTTCTATATGCTATCTCAAGTCATCAAAGCTGCTTGAGGGTTTGTCAAAGTGGTGTTCTTTACCTTCTGATTAAACCAAACCCTTGACGCCGCAACTACAGTCGAGCACCCGTACTACGAACGCCTCTAGAACGGAATGACCCGTATAACAAAGGAATAACTCTGTCCATACTCTTGTGTGAGCTGTACGCTGCGCGACCTTTACAATGAAGCGACCTGTATAAAGAAGCATTCCGGAGGCCCCAAGCACTTCGTTGTAAAGCCGTTCGACTGTATTGCACTTCTTTGACACGACGGACAAGCATACTTTACGTCCCAAACCTTCAGTTAACCGGTAAAGCATTTCCGGTATACTTAGTTTTTACCGTGCTTGTTTCTACTACAGTAATACATTTTAAGTTGAAAGGGTCTTAAAGCGAGCTCGCTGTTATGCGTCCGTGGTCGAAAAAGAGCGCTAAAAACACGAACAGGCGGAAGAACGCAGGACGAGTGCTGCCTGTGTTCTTCCTTCTGTCCGTACTTTTAGCGCTGTTTTTGTTACCATGGACACTTCAAGCAAACTATGCTTGAGATGTGCCTGGCCATTTCTCTGAACACATGATAATAGCACAGTTATTTTGGTGTTAGAAAAGTTCAGTATTTTAAAGGAGTACTAACATTAAGCTTTTGTCTCTCTTTCTCATTTTTTATTGGGTAGCTGTTGATCAAGTAATCACGGTTTGAAGCCTGTCTTGCTTTCAATATCTTAAAGCATAAAAAAGGTGGCAGTTTCGCCCGAAAGGCGAAGCATCGATTGCGATAGCAAATTAGTAGACAGTTATACGAAGGAAGGGTAGTAGTTTTATCGGCCGTATCAACTTGTAGACATTCCCTTACTAACATAATAACAAACATGGCGTCACGTATGCACGAGCAAACATTAACTCGTCTGACTCGACGATCGCGGAAACTCGCTGTCAAAACTCTGGAGTGAGGAAACGGGGCAGCAGCAACGAGCAAATTAACCATCGGGCTGCCTTCGACGCGAACTGAGTGGCGAAACCACAGCGCACACGAAGCTATCGGCGCTCGGTGAACTCTGTGCCCATCGCAGATCGCTCGCAAGATGCGGCGCACACGCGGCTGCGCCATAAACAGCAGCCGTCGAAGTAGAACGCCCGCTCCCCTTCCTCGCCTCCCCCCCCCCCCCCATGCCTCGCGCGTGACAGAAGACGGCGCGCTTCGTCCCTTGCACGCGTTAAAGCCCCATGCTAATTTGCAAGTAGCCACATTCTCCCCCCCCCCCCCCCGCGGTGCTTTCCTCCTCGATTATCCTCGCGTGCCTGCTGCGCGCGCTGGGCCCGGCACGCTCTTTCTCCTTGGCGCCCGCGGCGGGGCCGCTGTATTCGGCGGAGGCGCATAATGGGCCACTTGCGCGCCCTAGTGGTGTAGAAAATTTTGAAAAATGGTGGTAACAGCATTGAGAATGCTGAAGGTAACGTTTATGAGGAGGTTGATTTCTTCTCTTAACGCCGTATGAATGGGGCATAACTAATGTAAAAGGAGCTTTGAGGAGAGTTCTATATACTCCAGACATTTTTTCTGCTACATAATATGATGCTTTACTTTGTGCATCTGGTCTAGTATGGCTTCTGGCACATCCCTCACTGTCTAGCTTTCTTTTTCTTGCCTGTGCACGCATGTACACCGCAGCTGTTATATCCAGCGTGCTTTCTTGTAATGAATTAGCCGCGAGTGCATGGTCCGTCCTTATGTTTGTCTTCTCATTGTGAAAGTAGCTTTTGCGCTGTAGTCTCTAAACTAAATGTGATGGTTGCGCAATTTCAATGCGAGGAAGCGTGCGCGATTATGTGAACACCCCCTGCACATTATCTTTATCCGTGAGAAAACCAAATAATAATCGTCACCCAGTCATGCGTGCATGGTAGCCCAATTCAAAACAAACTCAGGAACTGAAAAATAATGCGGAAAGTCTACTGGGGTTGTCTAAGTATGCGTAAGTATACCCCCGAATTTCAGTTAGCCCATCCCCAAATTTAAGTTGGACCACGTCCAAATTTCAAGTTGGCTTACCCAAAGATTTCAACTTGGCTTATCCCTAAGTTTAAGTTGGCCCATCCCGAAATTTCAAGTTGACGCAACCCCAAATTTCAATTTGGCCCACCCACAAATTTCCGTTAACCCACCCCTACTATAACTTCCCCATGCATTTTCTAAGGAGCCCTTTGTATCTCTGTGTATCTCTTCTTATTTTGGGGGGGGGGGGAGGGGGTTTAACTTGTTCCTTATTGCTTATAAAGCTGCCAATCATCTGCATTTACACTATCACAACGATCAAATCTCTTAACTGTGCAAATAACGCATTTTTGTGCAGATACAAGGCATTGCACTTTTCACGTGACGGGCCGGGGTACTCGCCAAAGAATGCTTGCGCATTAAAAAAGCAATGTAGACTAGCTGGCGCTCATCAACCCCAGTGCCACGAGTATACTTGGAATTACTTTTTTCAAGGCCTGCATTCAGTGTATCTAAGTGACCAACGCACACATCGAAGTAAGCTGGCAAGAAAACTCCTCTACAAACCGCTATCTCGATTTTCATGAAAACAGGCAGCGGATCCTAACAATCACGGAAAGTGCGACAGCGAGACCGTATCTTAGCATATAATTGTTCACAGCGGAAAACAGGACCTATAGTGCAACATTTTCGACTGAATTACAGTTGACGACATGCGAGGTGATGAGTCTCAGCAGAATATTCAGCATACTGAGGACACCTCCATTTTTTTATGCAACGTACAAATGTAGTAAAACGCTCATGAGCAGGCCGGTAGAATTAAAAAAATAAGCATTAGGGGATGCTTTGATACCAGCAATAAGAAAGTGCCTTACCTCGCAAACAACACTGTTCCTTGTCGGAACAAATTTATTTTGGGCAGTATTGTGCAGCCACTGCTTCTTGCGCAAGCCGTCACGCTTTCTTTTTGGTATCATAAAAACTGCATAACTGGCTTGTTGCAGTTAACTTTAACTTTAACTGACTTGTTGCAGTTAAATGCGATACAGCACGGCATAGCGCTATAGCACAACACTGCAGGAAACACAGCGGGCAACGTTCGCTCAGCCGGGCTAAGGGGAAAAATGGCGCCAATGAAAAAGTAAAAAACAAGCAAAACGCAAGGTCCGCGCGTTTCCAAGGTCAACGGCAGGGAGACCAATCACCGTGCAGAAAAACGAGGGCAAGACTGGTTCCGGCGGGTGGGGGCTGGGGTACCCGCAATGGGTGAGGAGGTCGCGCGGCAGCGGCAGAGTTCAAAGAGTGGCGGCGCTTTCAAATTATCAAGGTACGTTAGCGCGCGCGAGATTGAGCCGCGATCGCCTGCTCACCCTCGCACGCTTGTACTCGCACATAGAGCATACGTCGCGCGGCGACGATGTTATCACCCTTCGTACAGGACATCGCGGCGACGGCAGAAATGCGCCTGGAGGGTCCATATAAATGCTATCGCAATAAGAAATAACACCTTTTAACGCCTCTTTGTACATGTGCCATGCGCAGGGTGACTTCAGATGGGATGCTAGACACTAGATACATCATGGAACTAGGTAATGGTTTCATGACACCACATACCACTGGCACATGCACCCACACTATGATCGTACTGACATAAGCCAAGACAATTGAGCATTTAACAGGATCACATGGGAGAGTAGGTGAAAGGGCTCCCCATCATCCTTGGAGAAGTGACAGCAGAGAATGAGGTCTGACCCATTGAAAATGCAGAGAAGCACATAATCAAGCAGCAGGAAAAGGCCAATTTGGTGGCATGTGGCTAGCTTTTGACGAGTCATTGTGTGACCTTCAACCATGGCATCAGCTTGACCAGCATATGCGAGTGGTTCATGATACCATGTGGCAACCACCTCCAGTTGCCGTGATCTGTCCAATCTCCATTATGTACAAAGTCAGGCCGCTCTTGACATACATGTTCAATTGATCGCTTTAAAAGGTGATGTAATTTGTTGCCCTCTCAAAGAATTGTGTATATATACCTTAAGTAAGTAGTACTCGAAATTTTTGTACCAGTCCTCATATAACTCTTTGCTAATGCTTTTTAATATTTCTGCAGATGCATATCTTGTCTTTAAGAGTGTAAAGGGAAAACTTAGTCTGTTGGTGTTAGTTTATCTTGTATTGCGCTAGGTTCAATTGAGTAAGACTAATGGCATGACAGGCCAAACAGGAACAACAAGGCACAATGTCGCCCTTGTCTGATGTGTCCTATTGTGGTATTAATTTCACTCATTTGTAAAGTGTCCTGATCTTAGTGTCTTAGTTGATCTTAGTGTATTTCCTGCAGTGATCTTGTCCTGTTTCCAACGTCTCAATGTTTTCAGCCCTGGTTAAGACGGTGCTTTCCACATTTGTTGAGTATTAAGAGGACACTTTTCCTCAGGATCTTCTGTCTGAGAAATTGAGAAGGGAAAAGTAATTTGGTTGGCATCCACTGCACCGATTTTGATGAGGTTCCATTGATGTAAAAGTAAAGGTTAAAGTCTATCGACTGTAGGAAGCCACTATTTTATCTAAGCCACCCATTTGTTAACAAAAGCTTTGAATATCGCCAAATTGCAAGGCATTGGACCACCAAGTTTGTAACTATATATATCTGCAATAAACAACACTGCCACAATCTTGTCAGGTGTGCCTATTAAGATATCTAAAGTAGACAAAATGAAGGGTTTTAAACTATTCTGGAATACACTGCTGATTCGTGAGGTTGACTTTTGCACTACCTTTGTAAAACAAACACTTTTACATAAGCTGTAAGGTCACATATAAGATTTTTCCGATTCATATGTCTATCTGCTGTTATTACCAAGTTTATGTGCTTGCTCTTTGTGCTTTGAAACGGTATTGAAATGTTTTCCGTGAAAGAGGGACAGCAGTGGAATGGAATGTGTTTGCATATTATATTATTTGTCGGAAGCAGCAGAGTATTTTGTCTGCAGAAGTGACTGCTGCCACAATGCTTGGCTCCCTTTGCTTTTAAGCTGCGGCACATGGGAGAAGGCTGTCTGAAGCTGAAGAACGATACAAGGGTCAACACTTGGTTTTACTTGTTGCAAGTCAGAATGTGTGTTCTTTCTGCCCTAGTCAAGTGCTCCTGATGCTTCAGTTTAAGGCTGGAACCCTACTGATTTGCTAATTTACAGCCCTGTTTTAGGTCTTTTGGTTTGCACTGTAATTCCTAATCACTTTACAGTTTCTGCACCAGCCTGGCGTGTTCTATTGTCCCATTCTATCTTGCAGGTGATGCTGTACGTGAACAAGGTTGGGCCTTACTTTAACCCACACGAGACATACCACTACTACCAGCTGCCAGTATGCCGACCAGACAAGGTCAGATCCTGTGCCTGGCTTTCTTAGAACATGATCAGGGGCGTAGCCAGGGGGGGGGGGGGGCTTATGGGACTTCAGCCCCCCCCCCCGAAATTTTTTCGTGCTGTCCATGCACCGCCGACCAAAGCAGCCCCCGGCGCCGGAAATCATTCTGGATTTTGTCTGGAATGTTTTTTTTTTTCACGCTCAAAAAGACATTTCAGCGCAAAATTTGCGAACTCGGGCTGGGTTTCGTAGCAACGCCCATGCACCGGGAGTCACATAACGCAAGCAGCCCCATCCGAGCACAAAGTTTCTAGGGAGTTTTGAAGGCGAACGGGCTCGCCGCGGCATCTCGCGGAGGCCGCCGAATCTACGGAGCACGTGGATGTCAATTCCGAAACTTTATGGGTATAAAGTTCTCATAAACTTTTGATGCGAAAGGTGCACTGACATTTCAAAACGTGTGCCTTAGATTTTCAATTGCTGAACTTTGTGGATTTAATGTTCCTATAAATATTTGACGCCAAAGTTGCATTGATTTTTCTAAAGTCTTCCATCGGAATATACGAGACAAGCGAAATCAACGCACTATCAGACAAGTTGACAATGCACGCAGCGAGGTCCCATGAGACGAAGCGTTGTGGTGGTTCATTCGCGCCGTCATGTCACATAAAAAAATACCAACATTTTTTCTTCCCTTGCGCCAAAACTTCCATATCAAGACACTAAAGCCAGCGAAGCTAACTACGTTCTTATTTATTTTTTCTACTTTGACTTTTATTCGCGAGGACACATTGAGCCTCTTCAATTTTTTTTGTACTCGCTACTCACAGGCTGCCAGAGCCAGCCAGAGCGCATGCATTTTTCTGGTGTTGCCCTGACCACTGCGCGGCGCATTTCGGTGCGCGTTCGGTTTTCTCTGGCCGTATGCATTTTTGCCTAGCAGAGTTATGGACGCCTTCTGGCTAGCAGACGAGAAAAAGAAACAATGGTCGCTCGCCGCCATCACTGTGGGGACTCGACGAATTGCACCGCGTTTGCTTGAGTGCAACCTCTCTAGAAAGTCTTGTGTCGCCGGTTTAGGATACCCAGCTGTATGCATATGCTTTTCGCTGGACCAAGCGTCTCGTGTTTTCTTCGATATTCCTTTGGTAGCCACAATAGGTGCTCAAAGTAGGCATTCAATTGTGGCCAACATACTTTCCTTCGCGTTTTTTTTTTATTTCGTTGCCCCCGCCCCACAGAAGGAAAAAAAAAGAAAAACATTGTTGCGGCGCAGCGAATTGTCGCACGCTGAAAGTTCGATTTTGTTACTTCTTTTGCGCAAAGTAATGGGCCATGGGACGCTTCAGTTGCCGGATACTCTTATTATATTATTTCGATAGAAATTATATGGACACTCCAGGCGCATTCCTGTCGTCGCCCTCATGTTTCGCAAAATCCAAGGGCGATAACATTGTGACCGTGCGCCGCATGCTGTACGT
The DNA here is from genome assembly GCF_050947875.1 of Dermacentor variabilis. NCBI lineage: Eukaryota > Metazoa > Arthropoda > Arachnida > Ixodida > Ixodidae > Dermacentor > Dermacentor variabilis. The sequence continues at coordinate 129,456,946 of NC_134571.1, forward strand.
GCGAGTGAAAGCGTGGGGGGGGGGGTGATGGGTGAGCCGACGATGGTGGCTCAGTCTTGTTTGCGCAAGGGAGAAAAGTGAGGAGCAAGCGCGCCGCCTTCCGTCGCGCGCGATACATTGGGGGGAGTGGATAGAATGGGGGCGGGATCTAGGATTCGGTGAATGTGTGATTTCACATGTTTATTTGCCTTGTTTGACACATTATATACACTGACTTTTTTCTCAGATATGTAGATTTATTGGAGGCTTATACACATATTTAAATATCTTGCTGCGTGATATTGTGTATACGTGCAGTTAACTTTGTTTCCAGAGACACTTTATTGCCCTTCATCAAGCTGTATCTTCGCATCTGTATATCCGATTGTATCTTCGCGTTTTTAATGTACGAGAGCGAGTCAAATGAAAGTGAGCCTACCCACCCCGCGCAAAAATGGTTCAGTTCATTATCTGCGAGGCATGCGCGTAGCACACAGGCATCTCTCATTTATAAAAGTGACGTGTAGGTGGGAGGATAAATGTTCTTTTTTGCTCTCATACACTGGGTTGAACATGGTTGCGGGACGTAATGGACGCTCTAGAAGTTGAGCAGCGTGGTACCGTTAGGTTTTTGACAGCTGACAGCTTTTTTCCTAAAAAAAATAAATTAGTCGCCGTATGGCTGCCGTTTACATTGAACATTGCATTTCATTGGCCAGTGTGAAACGCTGGAGCAAACGGTTCAAAGAAGGACGTGAAAGTTGCAAAGACGATCCGAGACCGGGCCAAAGCCATCGTGCAATCACCGCTAACAAAATTGCGAAGGTTGATGAGCTGATGAGACGAGAACGGAGGACAAGCATCGATGAACTGGCAGAGCGTGTGAACATCAGTCACGGTTCGGTTCACGCCATAATTAATGAACCTCTCGGTTATCGGCTCTTGTGTGCTCATGGATGCCCAAGATTTTGAACCACCGCCAGAAGAGGGAGAAGTTCGGCGCTGCCTTTACTCATCTGATCCGGTATCACAATGAGGGTGACGATTTCTTGTATGCAATTGTGATCGGGTACGAACCATCACGTCACTACTACGAGCCAGAAACACGACGGCAGAGTTTACAGTGGAAGCATTCGAATTCACCACCGCAAAAGGAAGCAAAGGCTGTCATTTCCGCCAGAATGGTGTCGTTGACTTTTTTTGCGATCTTCAGGAGCCCATTACTGATAGAATTTGCTAAATCTAGAGACTATCAATTGTTTCCGATATTGCGAAACGCTGGACCAGCTGCGTGTACCAATCAAGAACAAACTACGTGAAAAATTGACGAATGGGGTCATCTTGTTCCACGACAATGCCCGCCCCCACGTCGCTGATGTGGTTAATACAAGACTGGCAAAGTTCAAGCGGAAACACTGCAACATCCACCATACATATCATACCTGTCGCCTTGCGACTTCGACATTTTGGGGCAACCGAAAAAACAGCTCAAGGGAACCAGATTCGTGTCGGACGATGACGTGAAAGAGTCAGTTCCAGACTTTTTGAAGCGGCAACCCAAGGAGCTTTATGAGACGGGAATCACGCGACTCGTTAGTCAATGGGACAAATGTCTAAATACTCATGGAGGCTACATTTAAATAAAGTACCCCGTTTGTCATATATTCGCATTCGCTCACTTTCATTTGACTCGTCCTCGTATATTTTGCAGGACGGCCTTGTATACGTGCTTTCTGTTGGCACAATAATTTCGGTGCAATTACTCACGATGCATGACCGCTGACAGCTGCTCCTGCGTAATACATTGGAACAAATGACACCGTCATTGAGATTTTTCACTGGCCGTTGCAAATGTACAAGAATGTAAACAAGGATCTTGAATGACAAAGTTTCATTAACATATTCGTCCTCAACTCGTTCATTTCATGGCCGTTACATTTTTCATATCAACGGCATGCATGATTTCGAACTGATGTAGTTCTAAAGTTCATGTGATATTTTCTTTAGTTATTAAATAGACAAAAAACATGTAAGCATTGATATCAGTTATTTTGGGCACAATTTTTGGCACAGACGAGTATATTCTTTTATGAAAAAATACATATTTTACCTGTATTGACAGTGCGTAGCGTTCAAGAATTCGTTTGCAGCATCTTTGGCAATGACAATGCGGTTATTATTCACGTATTTGATCCCTAGACAAATTGTTTAAGAGGAAGCTTTAGCTCGGGCCCAACTCCGATGCGCCTATTCAAATACATGTAAAACACAGAAACGCTTTTCTGAGATAACCCCTGGATCGCTTTAATGAAATTTGTTACATTTGAGAGAGGAAGTTAAATTATAGTGCCTGTTGGAAGCGGAATTTTGATATAGGGCCAGAACTTTGTTTGAAATATTTTGAAAAATTCGAAGGCTCGTAAAAATAGAAGCACGAAGTTTACAAATTAATAGCTCTGCATAAAGAATAGATATTGCGGTTCTGTAAACGGCATCCATTTATAGACCTTTTAAAGCGGACAAATTCGATATGTCAATTTGTATCTTACGTGAATTGGTTACGTTATGTACAAGGGTTGTGCAAAAGCCGTATTTCCATAATGCTTAATTTTTTTAGGTTCATGTGTAACATATCAGTTTTGCCCGCTGTAGATGTACTATGATATGCAATTCACAGAATTGTGATATAATTTATCGTTGTTGAGTTACCGAGTTTTAACCTTGATAGTATCGTTTTCTGAAAATTTGCGATTTTGGTCAATCTTTAATAAAGAAGTGACAACCTAAATGAAAAATCGAAACCAACAGCCACTACAATTTATATTTTTCTTTTAAATGCAACAAACCTCGTCAAATTTGGTGCAGTGGTTGCCAAGACAAACAAATTCTCTTTCTACATGTATTTAGATAGGCGCACCTGAGCTAAAGTTTTTTCTTAAGGAGGAGGCCGAGCTGCAACGTGAGCCCCTCCCCCCCCCAACCGGACAAGAAACAATGTCCTATTATACCAGCGCAAAAAAGGGATGCCCCTATGCTTCACCAACAGTGAGTGTGTAGCGATCGTTCATCACATCACAGGCATAAACAGCTCAGATTGGCAGCTGTTGGGACAAAGAATAAACCTTGCAGCAGAAACTGATAGTTTGAAAAAGGATTAGGCAAGGGTATTTCCCTGTCCAAGGAACATCCTTGCCAGTGTCCTTGCCTTCTGGTATGGCGGCACACAGCAGTTGAGACGAATATGCACCATGCAAGGCAAATTGTCCTGTTTGGTTTGAAGATGTGGCCAGGTATCACTCGCTCTTAATGGACGAAAAAGATCCGAAGCAGAAGAAGCAAAACGAAGTCAGGGACATGGATACTCAAAGGATGAAAGTGGAGTGGAAATTGCACATGGCGATCCACTGGTGAATACATGTTCCCTTTGGGGGCACTTGCTGCTGAGTTGGTAGCCTGTCAGTGACTATAGTGCATCAGAGCAACTCTCCAGCCTCATGTCACAGAATCTTTTGTCACAAGATTTATGTGGTTTTCTGCATATTGTGGTGTCTGGAAATGAAACGGTGTAATGGAGTACTGGATTTATAGAATATTTTCAAGAAATATACATCCAAACAATGTTTAGACGGTGACTTCCTTGAGATGTTTCATTTATTTATTTAAGGTGGATTTTAAACATTCTTTAGCTCTTTTTGTGTTTCGTGGACACATCTGATCTACTAACACTTGTAGTGTAAGACAAAGCGGGGTATTGTATAGGGGCCCTTTTTTAGTTGGCAGATATCCAGTAATAAGCGATAGTTTTATCTTTAGCAAATGTACTAGTGTTAGTGAGATACAGAGTTTGGGGCTACAAGCATCAACACATGTGGAGGTACCTTGTGATGCTGTGTCCAACCAGAGCATGTGAATCTCTGACAGTTAAAGGTGGGCGAATATAAACCTTTTCGAATGCAGATCGGATATGAATAGTAAGTATTGAATATCGAATCAAGTATTGAATAGTCAAACACAGACGCGTATATTTACAGCAGGAACATTAATGTTGCTGCAAAAAAGACAGCTAGCTGTCAGCGACAAATGATCCTTATTAAACACCAGATTACCATTCGTATCAGAAAAAATTTTTAAATAGTCTCGCAATAAAGATCCTGACTGCAAACAAACTCTCCATTAAATAATGACTGCTGTATGACTAGCTTTCCAAAAATGCTAAATAAATGGTTGCCGAAAAAGAAAGGTTCTGGAAAAAGAAAAATGAGCTGTTGCAGGGCTTGTGTGCCCTACACACATGTGAAATGGCCTGTTGCAAGAAAAACATCACTTGTTATAGCATAAAAAATAAAACTTCTGCATAGCTAGACTGTGAAAAACACTAAATGATAAAGTGCAAGCAAAAATCACGGGCAACCATGTAGACTTTCGTCGCGAAACCGAAAACGAAGCTTGCATTACCCATTTTATTTATGCATTGCGTCGAAAACTTTTGTTGTCACACTTCTGATAATTAGCAATACTTTATTTAGCAGATGGAGTACGGTAACCAGACCTAAACAGTCGGCTGTTGCGAAATATTATAGTTAGTTTCAAATGTTCGAAAATACCTAATAGTTCCTTTTCTAGTATGAATCGAATACTTCATGCTAAATATTCGTATTCGAAACTTCGAATGTTCGCCCACTCCTACTTATAGTATTATGCGATTATATGTCGTATTTACTCGAAAATAAGTCGACTCCTATATATCGGACTTGCCAGAAAATAAAAATATTGTCACGGGCGGCGATCCTGTGGTCGGTGCTTGGACGACGACGACGGTGCGGCTGTGTGGTGTGCACGCGCTAGCCCTACCGTTGCTGCAGCGTTTTGCGTATTGCCTTGTAAATATATCCTTGTATATAGATTCTCCCCGTAACATCTTTATTGGAAGTGCGGGGTAAGCTCGCTACAACAGCGAGAACTGGATCTTCGCAGCGGTCGGCTCGTTGCTGCCACCATTGTGACCCAGTGTGAACAAGGCCCGTTACCGGTCATTCTCTTGTACCCTTTGTTAGGGTTGGCGTCTGGCACCACGTGCAGAAAGGAATTTCAACCGACCATCTCTCACCCTGCCTCGTCGAAATGAGGCGTGACTTCGCCTGCTATGGTTGGCGTCCCGCACCTCGTGCAGAAAGAACTTTCTCTCACCCGACCTTCTTCCACCAGTCTCTTCGGAGGCGTGGGTTCGGGTCCCACCGCTGCCACCAGTTTGTTGCGTACTCCAGGGTAGCGTATCGTACTGCTGCCGAGTTGTAGCGGCGCCTGCCTATCGAAGCTCGACCGACGTTACTTATTGGGTAGCGTGGCGTTTCAGCAGGCTTTCAGTGCCGGTAACGTGACGTCGACGGAAGCATGATCCCTCCCACGATTGTAGAGAGCCTATTTAAGGGGCTCCGAAGTGTACCTTTAAACACTTCATGCTCTCTTCATTTGCACCAACCTTTGAATAAACCGTGCAAGTTTCGCACTAGAAATCGTCTCGCCCTTGCGTGGTCGCCGTGGTCTACCGGATGCCTGCAGCCTGCCGACAACGCCACGCTACCCAATAAGTAACGTCGGTCGAGCTTCGATAGGCAGGCGCCGCTACAACTCGGCAGCAGTACGATGCGCTACCCTGGAGTACGCAGCACCTCGTGATCGCGTTACTTCCAGTGCCACAAGCAACGTAGACGTCGATGAGTGGCAGGGTTTGTATGAGTGCGTCAGCAACAATAGCAAGCGGGACCCGACGATAACGCTTGTCGATGTCATCTTCTTGCGGGACACTGCGCGACTCTGGTTCGAGACGCACGAGGAAGATTTGACAAGTTGGCACGTCCGTGAGCAGAAATTACGCGATCTGTTTGGGAAACCTCTCGGACGACAACTAGTGGCCAAGAAAGTACTCGCAATACGCGTCCGGACGTCCACTACACAGCCGTACATCTCCTATATTCAGGACGTGTTGGCTCTGTGCCGCAAGGTCGGCGAGGACATGCCTGAAGCGGACAAAGTCGGACATGTACTGAAATGCATAGCCGATGACTCCTTCAATCTGCTGCTGCGTAAGGAATGCTCTACAGTAGAGTCGGTCATCACGTTATGCCGTCGTTTTGAGCAGGCAAGAAGTCGGCGTATCACTCACCGCTTCGACCGACTTCCCAATACGGCTGCCACGTCATCATGCGAATATTTACCCGCGCTACGTCAAACGCCCGCTCCAAAAAACGTCACCAGGATCGTCCGTCGAGAACTCGAGGCCAGGGCACCCGTTTCTCCCCATGACGATATGTAAGACAACCTGGCTACTATTCAACTAATGTAGGCCGTGGTTCGACAAGAGGTCGAGAATATGAGTCTTTTGCCCGCCTTTCATAATGGTAATGCTGCTCCCTACCCCGTCTCCCCAGTCGCCTCCCCAGACACCAAAAACGACTTCACGCCACGTTCTCGCATTCCAGCCGGTTGGCGCACCCCTGATGACCGGCCCATTTCCTTTACGTGCTCTAGGATTGGCCACATCGCCCGCCAATGCAGCAGCCGCTGGCCCGCGTCATACCGACCAAACCTTTACAGTCGGTGGCGCCCGGAACATGCACCATATGCTCGCTGCCTTTACGACCCGGCCTGCAAATCTTCTGCTTGTCCATCATTCAGGATACAACCTTCTTGAAGTTCTGATCGATGGTGTGGCGGTTGCTGGTCTTGGTGATACCGGCGCCAAAATATCTGCAATGAGCTCGAACCTCCTCCGCCCCCTCCAGAATGTTCTGACGCCCGCGCCTCCAGCTACCGTCCGAGTAGCCGACGGGGGTACTCCTGCCGTGCTTGTAATGTGCACTGCACGCGTCACCATTTCCGATCACGACATATCTGTTCTTTTTGCTGTCCTAGAACAGTGCCCCACGACCTCATCCTTGGAATTCACTTTCTGCCCACACATGCTGCCCTTATCGACGGCTCCGCGGGACTTCTCCAGCTAAAACTCCCTTTGTGCTCCAACAACGTGCTGCCGGCCAACCCTGCCGACGCTCTGTCAAGTTTCTTCGACTGCCACCGCAAGCCGCACTATACGTCCAGCTTTCACTCTTTCCGCCTCCGATGGTGACTACGTTACTTCAAATCGCCCTGAAACGGAGCGTCGCGCTCCCCTATACGGTGGTGACAATTACAAACAACCGAACCTCTTTTCCCATCCTCAATTTTGGCTTCTCGATGCAAGTTCTTCCCTGCGGCATATCCCTTGCGCTTATTACCCCATTGGCCGACCACATGGTTTCTGCCCTGACCACAGAATCTCCACCGGATTTTTCGCCGCCGTCATCGCAGTCAAGTTCGTCCTGCAACCACTTCACACGCATGATATCAAGAGATTTCGCTCCGGCACAGGCTGCGGCCCTTCGCCGCGTGTGGTTCTCTTACCAGGATATCTTTGACTCTGGCGACCGTCCTCTGGTCCAGACCTCCGTCGTCACCCGTCGCATTCACACCGGCGATGCAAGTCGCATTCACCGACGGCCTAACCGTTTGTCAGCTCTGGAGCGTGCTGCCTTACAGCAGGAAGTTGATAAAATGCTTGGCAAAGGCCTCATTGAGCCCCCGTGCAGTCCATGGGCCTTGCGCGTTGTATACTTGTGAAAAAGAAGGACAATAGCTGGAGATTCTGTGTTGACTGCCGCCTTCTCAACCAGATTACCAAGAAGGATGTGTATCCTCTCCCGCGTATTGATGACGCACTCAACTGCTTGCACGGAGCCAGAAATTTCTCTTCCATCGATACTGGCTCAGGATACTGGCAGATCGCTGTAGACGACCAAGACCGAAAGAAGACCGCCTTCGTGACTCCTGACAGCTACTATCAATTTAAAGTAATGCATTTTGTCCTATGTAACGCTCCTGCTACTTTCGAGCGCATAATGGACTCTCTTCTTCGAGGCATCAAGTGGCACCATCCATACACCATCCGAGGCACCATCCATACGCATTTGCTAACTAGACGATGTTATCGTTTTTTGGACTACTTTTGAAAACCATCGTACTCGCCTATCCACCGTGTTTGATGTATTTCGCCGTGCTCGCCTTCAGCTTAACTCGTCGAAAGGTCGCTTTGGGCACCGTCAGATCTGCGTACTCGGCCACCTTGCTGACGCTGCAGGCGTGCAGCCATACCCTGAAAAAGTCCGCGTGGTTGTTCAGTTCCCTACTCCGCGGTCGGCCAAGGACCTCCGCAGTTTTCTTGGCATGTGCTCGTGCTTCCGCCGTTTTGTCCAAAACTTCGCGGAAGTAGCCCGCATTCTCACTGACCTCACTGAAACACCTCATTTTCACTTGGGGTCATGAGCAAGCGGACGCCCTTTCATCGCTCTTTGCCATCCTAACGATACCACCTGTTCTTGCACATTTCGACCCGTCAGCCAGCACGGACGTTCGTACCGATTCCAGTGGCCACCGTTTTGGCGCCGTCCTTGCACAACAGCAGCACGAACTACACCGCGTAGACGCCTACGCAAGCCGCCTTCTGTCGCCATTGAAGCAAAATTATTCCATCACCGAACGCGAGTGCCTAGCTCTCGTCTGGACCATCGTAAAATTCCGGCCGTACCTCTATGGAATGTACTTCTCAGTTATTACAGACGGCCATGCACTTTGATGGCTTTCCTCGCCCAATTGAGGACCCCACTGGTTGCCTTGGCTGTTATGCACTACGCTTGCAAGAATACACATTTACCGTGTTCCACAAATCTGGACGGCTTCACCAGGGCGCCGTCTGCTTTTCTTGACATTCAGTCGATCCCCCTCTACAGTGGAGGATGAACCCGTAGCGTTTGTGCTCTCCATTACAGACTTCGTGCACATAGCTGCCGAATAGCGCCGCGACTCATCGTTGCGGCCTATTATAGACGGTCTCAACTCTCTACACCCTGACCCTTCACTGAGGATGGTTGCGCTTCACAACACCTTACACCGCTACAATGCCCGTCCTGACGGTGCTGAGCTCTTGCTTGTTGTTCCCGCGCATCTTCGCTCTGTTGTTTTGGGCCAGCTTCACGACGCACCGACCGCAGGACACCTAGGCGTATCACGCATGTGTGATCGCATCCGCAGGCGCTTCCTTTGGCCTAGTCTCTACCGTTCTGTGCGACAGTAAGTTGCAGCTTGTGACCTCTGCCAGAGACGCAAGACCACAGACTCCCGCTGGCAGCCTTCAGCCCCTTGTCATCCCCGATAAACCGTTTTCCCGTGTGGGCCTCGATCTTTTAGGGCCTTTCCCCATGTCAACCACTGGCAATATATGGGTCGCAGTCGCTACTGACTGCGCAGCGCAGTACGCTGTGACACGAGCACTTCCCACCAGCTATGCTACTGATATAGCCGATTTCATTCTTCACGATGTCATCCTGCGCCACGGTGCTCCTCGTCAGTTACGGATCGCGGCCGCTGCTTCCTGTCTAAAGCAATCGACGGCATTCTTCGTATCCGCTCGACCAATCACAAGTTCACCACTGCGTACCATCCACAGACAAACGGCCTTACTGAACGCCTCAACCATACCCTTACAGATATGCTTGCTATGTACGTGTCTGGGGACCACCGAGACTGGGACATCAACCTGGATTGCGTGACCTTCGCTTACAGCTCTTCCCGTCGCGACACAGCTGGCTATTCGCCTTTTTCTTAACTGATTGGCCACGACCCACCATTGCCCGTCGACACCATAACCTATCCTCACGTAGACACATCAATTGCCTATGCTCGTGATGCTCTTTCCCGTGCTGACATCGCCCGCCAGGTTTCCCATGATCGCTTATGGGCTTCACAGGTTAACCGAAAATGTATTTATGACCGCCTCATCGGGAGGGGAACTTTACTCCGGGATCGCGCGCCTTGCTGTGGTTGCCGTCACGTCGCGTTGGCCTATGCGAAAAAACATCTCGCGTTATGTCGGCGCTTACCGCGTCATACGCAAAGTCACTAGTGCGACATATGAGCTCGCTCCGCTGAACCCCGAGTCAGCAGCACCTGCAACAACCGCGAGTGGCATAGCCCATGTCTCGCGCCTTGAATCGTACCACTCTTCACCCGAGCCCTAATTGCACCGGTATCGGTGCTTGGACGTGACCACAACGGCGCTACGGCTAACTGGTGTGCACGCGCTATAGCATTTACCATTGCTGCAGCGTTGTGCGTGTTGCCTTGTAAATATATTCTCATATATGGATTCTCCCCGTAACAGTACATACACTTCGATTAGAGGTCGACCCGTATATTTTTAGAAAACCGAAATAAAAGTGTAAACACGAAATTGTTTTATTTACCAACTGTCACACGGCTACTGAATCTCGCTCGTTCACGCCACAAGCTGCATCCTCGTGAAAGGCCAGGGACGTCGTCCTCGTTGGATACTTCCCAGGTATCATCTACAGCACAAACGACGTCGTCCTCGGTGCCGTCAAGTGCGTTAGATATGCAGCGTTTCTTAAGGGCAGTCTCTGAACTATCTTGGGACTGGCATTACGACGAGCGCGACGGGCGAACTCCGTTAGTCTGGTGCCCTTACTAGTGTTCATGAATATAGGCCGAAAGCTCATTTTGGGTAATCAAAAAGCGGTCGACCTACCTACATTTGAATAAGTACGTTTCGCTTATTTGCTCTCTTAGAGCAAATAAGCGAAACACAGCTAAGGCTGCCACCTTGCGACTTTTCCACCGACACAATCGGATTTTGTTTTTCTCACGGTGCTGGCTTGCCGGTTCGTCAGCCACACCAGTATACGCCATTGCCAGTTTTCCGGTTCTCAATAATCGACACATTAGAAGCGGCTTCGAAATCGCCGTGTCGGGCGTTCGCGCATAGCATACAACGAAATTGTCGCGAACGAATTCCTCGCTTACCCGTTAAAGGTTTCCTTAATTCCATAATGCATCGTATATTTTGTTGCCACCCAGACTTCCACTTATTGCTGTGTTCGTAGGGCATTAGTATGCCTTACGAATAAGTTACTTTCAACCACAGTATGAAGGTAATAAATGTGTACCAAATTCTATACAAAGCGTTTCAATAAATTATAATCATGCAAAATTTATATTCGGCGTATCTTCACTTTATTTTGTTTTCATTTTCTGTGTATGAAAAGAAAAACAAAGGAGACCTCACACCCGTCTTATTGCCGACGCTTATTCTCAGCAAGAGCGGCAACCCTATCCACAGAGGTGTGTGTAAACTAGTGTAAACAACTCAATACAGTCGAAGTCATATTTAAATAGCCTCAATATAGCGTATTTTTTTAATGTAACGAATTTTTATTCATTCCGTGAGACGTACCTTTACACTGAAGTGGCGTTTAGGCCAGGATTCCACCAAGCCCATCGATGAGTACGCCCGGTAGGAGAAATGAGGGGGAAAGGGTTTATTTCACATTATTAACACTGGCTCCAGATACGGAAGCCCTCTCCCATGCAGGAGAATATTGAACGTCTTAGTTCACATCAGGACACGTCAGCACCTCCTCTTTCACTGCACGGAATGTCTCCGCTTTTAATACCGTCGTCTTCCCTAAGTGACTAGACTAGGGAATCCGATGGCTGGATCGCGGCCAATCACAATCATCCAATCGATCGCAATATCCAGCCCATGATATCGCACCGTTCCGCTTAACTCCGTCTCCGATGTTGCACCTTCGCCCCCGCATATTTAGCACCCTGGCAATCCGAGGTCAAAGCCGTTCCCATGGTAGCATTCGACGTTGGACCTTTTCATCGTTAATTCAGGTTGTCAGGTTCCGGTAGAGGGGTCTTTTGTTTACACTTCAGCCGGCGTCAAAGCTGCGTTGACTTCTGGGTAAGTACTGAGGGACAGGGGGTGGGGGTGGCCTTGTGGTAAACGTCTAAGCAAAGCGCTTGGTCGTGTCGAGACGTAACAGGCCCCTCCGCCGCCAGGAGATTTGATCTGGGGTGACCAGCTGTCAGGTTGCCCGAAACGTCGATGTTCGGTCGCCACCTCGAGGATTGTTCTAGAAGTGAGTGCTGACGACACACTGCAGCTTGTGGCTTCGTTGTGGCCTTCTACCTGGGAATACATCAGCGCACACACACACACACACTGGTCAGCGTGCCCGAGTGACACGCCTGACGGACGCTACGATCCCCGCATCGCTTTACAAAGTTCTACCGCTCTCTCTCCCCTCTCTCTCTCTTTCTTTTTGTCGTGGTCAGCTCTTGGCAAGACCGAAATAAGTGGCCTATTTCAATAATGGCGATACCTACGAAACATGTAAAAGAAGTACCCTGAGGTAATTTCGTTGCTCAATATTCCCTGGCTCGAACCGTCTGCATTCATATTCTTGCTCCCTTTCCTATACTTGAACTCGAAGTAGTGTCCTGCAAAATGATTTTTTTTAAATTTTTATTATTTTTTTAAAGCGAAAGTTTTTCTAGGCTCATGGTGAAGTTTTTGTCAGCAGACCTGACCGCCGGAGTATCCGCCGAAGCATCATCCCGCCATATGAAGACATAAAAAATTAAATGATTGATAGTGACAGTTAGTGAATGATAACGTTATGATAGAGATTGGTAGAGGTTAATAATGACTAGTAATGACGAATAATCACTACTAATGACTCCGAAACGACCAGTATGTTTAACGACGGCTTGTAATGACCACAATTCATTACAAATAACTAAACGTGCTTAATAATGACAAGCAATGACTAATGACTACGAAATGACCGATATGTCTGACGACGAATTCTAACGAATACAATTAATTAGAAACGACTAAAAATGCTTAGTAATGACCAGTAATTACTAATGCTGACTGAAATGACTTGTAATGACTAATGACTATGATATGACCAACATGTCTAACGACGGCTTTTAATGACCACAATTGATTACAAATGATTAAAAATGCTTAGTCGTCAGCAGTAATGACTAATAATGACTAAAGTGACTTGTAATCACTAGTAATGCTACGAAATGACCAATATGTCTAACGACAACTTGTAACGACTACCATTCATTAGAAATGACTAAAAATACTTAGTAATGACCAGTAATGACTAATAATGACTGAAATGACTTGTAATGACCACAATTTATTACAAATTACTAAAAATGCTTAATAGTGAGCAGTAATGATTTTTAAAAAAGAGAGAAAGAGAACAGGCAAAGAGAAAGAGGCGAATGATAAGAGGAGTGTCAGGATTGGGGTCTCAATCCCATCGCTCGTGATCCGTTGTCAAGATTGGAGTCCGGCATGAATTCGAAGGTAGCTGGCCCATGCCGTCGTCCAACTTATCCACGCTGAGGACGTTGATGAAGGGAAGGACTGCTTCTCATCGAGAACGAGGAATATGGGTTTATTTACAGTATTTATATCAGTCTAACATGACTGCTTGAGAAAGTACATCAGTCTAACATGACTGCTTGAGAGAGAGTCAGTCCAACATGACTGCTTAAGAAAAGTGTGCCGAGCATCCGCACAACAGCAGTTTTTAAACACTCGGTCCTCCCGCGATACAAGGTGATGCGAACGTTCGTTTAGTCATCGCAAACTATCCGCCTCTCCGCAGGACGGTTTACACACACACATGCACACACACACGTGTTTACGGTCCGAAACTGACACCACACGAATTTCATGGAACTCGGAGCCGTTCCGGGTAGCGCGTTGTCTTGCGTCTTGGTCGGTGCGTGGGAAGGAGCTTCCGTCGGCGTTCCCACGGCAGCTCCCCCGCCCGTAGGAGGTCAGGTCAGCTTTGTCGTGTTGCGCACAAAGCCTGCTTCGTCGAACTCCTTCAGTCACAACGAAACCTAGCTGAAGCGACGGAGAGTGGAGGATGCGCATATTGTTCCCCGACACAAAGTCGATTTAGTCACGCCGCGGCTAGAGGTTGGCGGCGGAATTCCAAGATGAGGTTGCTACCGTTGCGTAAATGGCTGGCAAACTTGCACTGCAGCTGGCCGTTCTTAACAGCGCCTCCACGGCCCGGAAAATCTCGACTGTCTAGCGCAGATAACCACTGGGCAGGAAGAGAACGGCTGGTGGCCAGGGGGTGATGCCTTGGCTCGCAGCGACCATTTGTGTAATGTCACCGCCCCAAAACATCCAACAAGGACAGGCAACTGCAAAATGAACCCCACAACACGGCTCTGCGCCGAGATGACGTTCATTGGCTCTCACTTTAGACCCGCTAGGCTTTAAGAAAGAACGTAAGTGCAGAAACAAAAAAATGCTGCATTTCGCTATGCCAATTTCTCAAGCGATTTCGTGCTGACAAATTCAGCAATCATGGAGGAAATCCTGCTAAATGAGAGGGGATCTTCTTGGCTTAACAAAATTAACACTAGTAACCCTAAAATTTAGGCGGGACCCTCAAACGCAGAATTCAAATTAGTCTGCTCAAACCATCCGCATTGCTATGCAACTTTCCCTTCTTATATCTAACGGAGAAGTTGTACTCTTTGAGAGTGAGGCTCCATCGGAGCAAGCGGCCATTTTTGTGTGACATTTGATTGAGCCACGTCAGAGGACAGTGGTCGGTCTCGAAGATGAACTTCGCTCCGTACAAGTAACACGACAACTTCTGGGCGTCCCAAACTAAACAAGCGCACTCCTTCTCTGAAGCGCTGTAGGCTTCCTCTCTTAGATTTAGTTTACGGCTGCCATAGAGGATAGGATGCTCCTCGTTATCCTCGCCGACCTGACTAAGTACCACGTCCATACCTCTGTCGCTTGCGTCGCATTGAACTATGAATTCCTTTGTGTAGTCTGGCGCGCGAAGCACAGGACGAGAAACCAATAGCGTTTTCAAACTTTGGAAAGCGTTCTCTTTGTCCTTATCCCAGTGTACGTTACTCGGTGCTCCCTTTCGGAGGGCGTCCGTTAATGGACTTGCCATTTGCGAGTAATTCGGTATGTACCGTTGGTAGTACCCCACAAGTCCCAAAAATGAACGAAGGTTTGTTTTCGTGCGCGGCTGAGAAAATTCTCCAATCGTAGCTATTTTCAACTCGGCCGGCCGTCTCATGCCTTGGCCGACAACATGGCCCAGATAAGTAACCTGTGAACAACCAAACCTACACTTTTCCGCTTTCATCGTTAAGCCGGCTTCCCCCAACCGTGAGAACACCTGTTTGAGGTGCGATACGTGTTGTTCCCAGCTGTCCGAAAAAATTGCTACATCATCAAGATAGAGCAAGGCGAACTCCTGCAAGTCTTTTAGGACAATATCCATTAACTTAGAGAAGCTAAACGGCGCGTTCTTCAGCCCGAAGCTGAGTGCGAGAAGGCGAAAAGTGCCTACAGGTGAGATGAATGCGGCATAGCAGCTGGCAATTTCTGAAAGGGGAGCTTGCCAGTACCCCCGCACGATATATATAGTTGAAATGTATTTAAGCAGCGCTAACTCTTTCAATTCGTTCCTCAATGTCGGGTATCGGGTACAGCTGATCCCTAGTGATGGCATTTAACTTCCTGTAGTCAACACACGGACGAGGGTCCTTGTTAGGGGTTTCTACCAGTATTAGCGGTGACGTGTAGTCACTTTCAGCGGGCTCAATAACTCCCAACTCTAGCATGCGCTGTATCTCTGCCTCCATAATCTCTCTCTGTCTTGGAGACACCCTGTAAGGCTTTGATCTTATTGGTTCGGTTGATGTCAGCTCTATTTCATGCGTTATTAGTTCGGTTCTACCTGGCCGATCGCCTAACCTGTCTATCTGAACCTGATCGCTGAACACCCCTTTTAGCTCATCTAGCTGCTCGGGTCTTAGAGCGTGCGAGCTTACCGAGTGTTCTACTACTTCTTCTAGGCCGATTTCAGAGTTGGAGGTCGCCCTATACTCCTTAAACTTGGTACTAGTGCCATCCTGCTCTTTGATGGTATAGTTAACGACTCCGCTCCGCTCTACATACGGCTTCATCAAATCGCAGTGATATATCCTCACTTCCTTCCTGCGACCGGGCATTTTCAGAGCATAGTTTGTATCTGAAAGTTTGTGCAACACTTTAACGGGCCCGTCCCAGTGAACTTCAAGCTTGTTCTTTCTTGAAGGTTTGAGGATCATTACCTGGTCTCCGGCGTTAAACGTACGAAGCCTCGCATTCTTGTCGTAATAGAATTTGGCGTTCTTTTGAGCTACTCCCATGTTCTTTCCGACTAGTTCTTGGGTTGCGCTTAGCTGTTCCAACAAATTTAGCACGTATTCAACCACTGTTGAACTCTCCCCTCTTTCCTCCCACATCTCTCTTAACATTCTCAGTGGAGGACGGAGTGTCCTCCCATACACTAGTTCTGCTGGCGAGAACCCTGTCGCTTCATGTGGAACCGTTCGCAAAGCAAACAAAGTTGCCGGCAAACAGTTCTCCCAGTCCTCCTTGTGCTCGTAACAGAGCGCACGCAAAACTCGCTTAAGCGCCGAATGCCACCTCTCTACACTGTTTGACTGAGGGTGATAGACAGAACTGTGTATTAACTTTACCCCGCACTTTTGCAAGAATGTGGAAGTCAGTGCGCTCGTGAATACTGACCCTTGATCTGCCTGAATTTAGGCTGGAAACCCAACTCGTGAAAACACTGTCAAAGGCGCGTCTACTACTTCGGTGGAGCTGAGCTCTTTCAGAGGGATTGCTTCTGGAAACTTTGTAGCCGGACACAGCATGGTAAACAAGTACCTGTAGCCCGATTTTGTTTTTGGAAGGGGCCCTACCGTGTCTATTACAAGTCGTCTGAAAGGCTCTGTTATTAAGGACACTACCTTCAGTGGAGCTTTCCATGTCTCTCCTGGTTTACCAGAACGCTGGCAGGCGTCGCATGATCTTACAAAGTTTTCTACGTCTTTGAAACAGCCATGCCAGTAGTATTCCATAAGCAATCTTTCCTTTGATTTGTTTATGCCTACGTGGCCGGACCACCCATTTCCATGACAGAGACTCAGAAGGTCCTCCCTGTACTTAGTAGGTACGACTAACTGATCTAAAATCCTAGCTTTTCGATCTCTGTAGTGCCGATACAACAATCCTCCTCTCTCATGTATCGTCACGTTGCGCCTAGCAATGCCTTCTTTAGCTGTGTCATGTAATTTAGCTAAGCTCTCATCATTATTTTGCTCGGCTGCCAATAACTCTCTATCCACACGTAAGAGCTGATCAAAGTTCTTTGAGGCCGGTGATAATAACGACCCTGTCTCACTTGTGAGTGCGTCAGCTTGCTCTTCCTGCAGGCTTGAACTTTGACACTCTAGTGCTACGCTCTCATTGAACTGGTCAGCTGGCAGGCTTTCCTCAACTGTTTTTTCATCACTCGAGCCTAGCTCGGATTCGGTTATTGCAGTTATCTCCTTTGCTACTTCCGCTGGAGCAGCTTGTGCATTTTCGGCCGGAAGCGACGCGATTTTACGAGCTTGGCCTCGGGTCGATGCCTGCACTACGCCCTCTCCCAGCTTAAGCCCTTTTTCACGCAGCAACTGATCTGAACGATTCGAAAAGATGTAAGGGTACTGTAGTGACAAAAATTTGGAAACTGCAGCCTCAGTCTCTAGCTCCCCAAATGGTCCACTGATATTGACTTTGGCCATGGGCAGACACACGCTGTGTTCTTCTACAACCTGTTTGATCCATGCCACTTCTCTGGTAAAGTCATCTGCCGTCACGTAAGACGGATGGACAATGTCCATCGTGGCGGCACTGTCTCTTAGCACTCGGCATGGTTTCCCAATAACTTGCAGGTCGTGAAGATATGGACTTAAAAGTTCCATATTCTCGTCTTTTTCGTCTACGTAGGAGGAAACTACTCTACGCCTTAAAGGAACGACAGAAACACATTCTAAAATTGTGTGGTTAAACAACGGCTCCGCCAAATAACGCGTCTTACTTTTAAAGAAAATAATATATCGCGACCACTCCTTAAATGTGATCTGCTGCTCAAGCGCTCCACTACAGGTTTCTAACAAATAACCTAGACTTGGCGTTGAAAGCGTATCTCTCTCTCTCTCTCTCTCTCTCTCTCTCACACACACACACACACAAAATGAAGCCTATCTGTTTGAACAAATAAGAACGACGTTTCGAGAAAACAAAGTTTGAAAAATTGATGGGTGCGCAAACCATCTGTTTTAGAATATCAGTGAGCTCCTACAACAAACAATTTAAACAAAGCTCAAGACTTGCTTATTGAAACGATCTCTAGTGTCGGAGGTTTCAGAACATTTCACCAAACTCTAAAGATAAAGAAACAAACAAACTGGTGTTTCCACATAACATGCATGCCGCTTTTCATTCTGAATTGACTACGGGGCGTGGTCTGAAAGCTCTTGTCAGCCTTCTCAACCATGGAATACAAGGGGCACGTAGGCCATTCCCCTCGCCTTCAGACCCCCGGCACCTTTCGTACTGGCAAGATGCCTTCTAGGCATCGCACTACGAATTCACTGCCCAGTATGACTACTTCGCGTCGCCTTACCGCCGCGCTCTCCTGTGTAATACATGTTACCCATCGAAAAGAACTCAACAAGGGGGAACATAATTGCCCTCTGGCTTTTTCCTCCTCCGCTCCGAACGTCGCTTTCTTTCGTATGGCGGCTCGCACGCACTGTGACTCGAAACATTCCAAACGACAAACGCGCCTTTCTAATTCTTTCACTGCGCTCCCCACATGTTTTAGCGGCTTCCCCTTTATTCGGCCGCGTTGCCTTCTCTGCCGCATTCCTGACTCTGCGACGCCTCTTTCTCTTAGCAAGCTTTCTGGTGCTAATTTTCGAGTACCTTTTCTTTCTTCCCGTTGGCGGCTCCTCAGCCTGACCAACTTCCGGAATTTCCGTTGGTGAAATGGGAAGGATTTCCTCCGCCAGTTTAACCGTGTCTCCGGAGCTGGCTGTCTCATCCTCTTTCTGCGCTTTGTGTTCGCCGTGGTAAACCGGCGCTTGACTCTCTTCCCGAATTTCTGTCCGGGAAATGGAAAGATTTCCTCCACCGGCTTAACTGCTTCTCCTGAGCTAGCTGTCTCATCCTCTTGTTTTCTGGTTTGCTGTCCCCGAGGGGCAAGATTGTGGCCGTTGGGAAGGCTTTTGATCGTATTGTGCGCTACTGCTCTGTGACCTGAAGCCACTGCTTATCGCACACACATCGGTCAGCTGTGCTGCACTCTTTACAGGCATCCCTTTCTGCCTGTCCTTAACCGAAAGGCGCGCGTTATCCGTCAGGGTCTTCTCACACTGCTCTATAAGCATATTAAATCTACCCGTTTACTGACGTTATCCGCCCCTGCTGTTTTCGTTTACTCTGCAGAATTATCCTTCAGGCGACACGCAACCGCAGCAAAAGCTTTCATTAGGCCTCTTCCTTTCCTGTCGAAATCTCCTAAATTCCTCTGTCGAAAGCCTGTATTTTGCGAGTAAATTTGACTTAACTGAACTGTGCCCGCCTGCCTTGGCTGCGTTCAGTCGGGCCACCACCTGCGAGTCTTCACCCGGCAGCAACGCAAGCAACCGCGCCGGCCATGTGTCCTGGTGAAATGATCGCTTCTCACGAATCCCTTATAAATTAACCAGGTAGAGACTGATCTCATCACCTGTTTTGTACGGCTCAAGCAAACTCTTTATTTTCACGCTTTCCGTTTGTAGCGGCGCCGCATCCGCCCTGCGTGCTGGTCTCGCTTTCTCTAGTTTTATTTTCGCGAGCTCTATTTCAGCCTGCGTTTCTTTCACATTTTCCTGCCACTCCCTCCCTTCCTCCCTTTCTTTCCTCTCGTGACATACCTTTTCCCAGGCATCCGTGGTCTCGTTCTCATCGAAGCCCACTTCGTCAATCGCAGTACGAATTTCGGGATTCCTCAGCTGATGGTTAATATCTGTACAGAGCTCTGCTGCAAACAGCAGCAGCTCCTCTTTCTTTAACTATGCGATATCCATGCTTTTCCGAGAGCCGACTACAACTTCCCCTGTATTGAACGCACACCCGGTGGGGATCAATCACAGCTAATTGCCAGATAAAACCCTGCCCTTTTCGTCCTGCAAAACGTAGTCGCTCTAACACTCACCCAACCTCACGCTTGCGAAGTTCGTGTCTCCCGGAGCCACGTTCCCAGGTCCGCCGATCCCAGATCCTGAGGGCTGCCTTCTGCTACTCTTCCTTCAAGTTTCCTCGAGTCGTCCAAGTCTTCACGCCGTTACTACGACAGTTGTGCCTCGCTAAATCACGAAGAGTAGGTTTGCTGATCCCGGATCCACAGAAGTCGCTCTTCCACCCTCAGTTTACCTCCAGCTTGTGAAGGTTCCCAGGCCTGTCCATCCCAGATCGTGAGGACCGCCTTCTTTATCCCACCGCTGCCACCAGTTTTTTTGCGGCTCGAGTTGGCGTTTGGGCCAGGAATCCACCAAGACTTTCAACGAGTACGCCCGCTAGTACGAATGAAGGGAAAAGGATATAACATTATTCACACTGGCTCCAGATACGGAAGCTCACTCCATGCGGGAGCATATTGTTACGTCTCAACGCAACCAATTGAACATTAATTTGACGCTTACCACGAGGCAACCTCCTCCCCCCCCCCCCCAACCATTCATGAACGCCCATCCAGAATTCAATGCAGCGATGACGCCTACAGTTGACGGGTCAACAAAAGACCCCTCTACCAGCACCTGAGAATCTGAACTAACGATGAAGATTTCCGACGTCGAATGCTACTGTGGGAACGGCTTCGACTTCGGATTCCCAGATTACAACGTGCTTGCTAAATATGCGGGAGCGAAGGCACGATGTCGGAGGCGGAGTTCGGCGGGACGGTGCGATATCATGGGCGGGATATTGCGACCGATTTGGCGATTTTGACTGGCCGCGATACAGTATTCATATTTTCTATAGTCGCCTAGGGAAGACCACGGTATTAAAAACGGAGACCTTTCGTGCAGTGAGAGAAGGTGGCGACGTGTCCTGGTGTGAACTCAGACGTTTAATATGCTGGACGGAACTGGACTTCTAGTCAATTGAGGAGCCTGTAAATGAGAAACAAGAGAAATGTTATTGTATCCGGTGCAACGTCAAGTGACAGTACAATTCAACCCAGGAAAATCACGTAACTGTGACGTGTAAGGAGCTACAATACCGTGCCGTGCCACAGTATCGTACATGTTTTCCTAGAGGCAGCAAACCTAACAACGTTGTCCAAATAATGAATTGCTATATTTAAACCGAGCAAAAAATTGTAAGCTGCCTAAAGTCAAAATCTTCCTTATTTAATGACTGGTAATTATTGAGCAGGACAGGACAGGGCAGGACATGTAATGAGGAGGGAAGATAACCGATGGTCATTAAGGGTTACGGACTGGATCCCAAGGGAAGGGAAGCGTAGCAGGGGGCGGCAGAAAGTTAGGTGGGCGGATGAGATTAAGAAGTTTGCAGGCATGGCATGGCCACAGTTAGTACGTGACCGGGGTTGTTGGAGAAGTATGGGAGAGGCCTTTGCCCTGCAGTGGGCGTAACCAGGCTGATGATGATGATGATGAATTATTGAGCAGAGGTTAGCTACTTGATCCGTGCGTTCGCTCAGGCAATGGGCCCTCATCTCAGCAACAGCGACTACCCCTGCAGCATAATTATCCGCAGCAATCTCCAGTCGCATCTGTCTTTCTCCCTGCAGACTCCAGTAAGTGCTATCTTCTCAACATGATAGAAAAAAAAAACGAACAAACGGCAACTTCGAACAGTGAATTCTCCAATCGAATCCGAATAGAAAAACAAAGACTACTTGACTCGTATTCGAAATTTAGTACATTCGAACGCTTGTGGCACTGAACGAAACCTAGACCTAATGCAGGTTCGTGAGGGCAGCTTGCTGGGCGAGTTCACATATTCGGTGTTTAAGCAGCATGCGTGGGGATGTCATCAAATAGAAATCACAAGAAGGGTTATAGGAAGGCATTGTTAGATTAAGTATATATATAGTAACTTTGAGTGTGCCTTCTTCTGGCCTTTCTCGTATCATTTTCTGTGTTCCGACTCTCTCTCGGCAATATTTCGTGCAATTTGCCAATAAACCAGTTAGAAGCCAGCGCTCTGTTCCTTCATCTGGTTGGCTTGGCTTATTTCTTCCTTTCTATGTTGCGCTATACCAGTTTTAGAATGCAATACCAGCTCGCCCAATCCTCAACCCTATAGTGAACCCTCGGTTAGGCCCAAGTCTATCGAGTTGTAAACCGCTGCTGCAATTGTCTAGCAGATGCGGTGGCAGTTTTCTTAATCGCCGTTCTGGCCGCAGTGCACACGCTGTGTATATAGAGATGCCGAGGCGCGCGCAAAATGTTGCGTGCCGCGCAACGAGATCGAGATCAAGCCTCACGACGTCGCGTCTCGTGGAAGGCGACGCAGACGAATTTGTCGCGTTGATCGTTCGCGTCGCGGGGGCGCGTTGCAGTTGCAAAGTTACGCAAGTGCATCGGGATACGGACGACGAGGTTGCAGTCGGCGAAGCGCCCGATCAAGATGCGCTACAGATTATAGCCCCCCCCCCCCCCCCCTCTATATGGAACTGCCACGATGAAGCGCAGCGGAGGATCCGTATACAGCGGAGAACTTCGACTTCATGGTTAGTAACTCGTCGAAACACCGCGCAGATTAACTCTACGGAAGTGCTATTTGTTGCACGGACTGCAGTCGCGTCGGAAGCATGCGAGACGCGTAACGAGCCGCGGAGACGACGTGGATCGGATTACACGGCTCCTTGAGAGACAGAGAGAGAGAGAGAGATGTGCGACGCAAACTCCCGAGACGGTGACATTGCGGCGGCGAGATAATCCGGCGGAAGACGGAGGAAGCCGCTACCGATGTCGTGTCAGGTACTAATAGCCCAGCGGGCGAGTGTAACGAAGTTTCTCCATTGAAACATCTGCAGCGGCACGCGTGTGCAGTGCTGGCGACCGAGCGTAACGGAGAAACTCGTCCTCGCTTTTTTCAATAGTGTGACACTGCAACGTCAGCTACGTACACAGCCGGCAGTAGCCGTTCCAGAAGTGCGATCGTGAGAGTTCGCGTGTCCCTCCTTTTCGGAGTGTCGTCTGCTCGGTCGCAAGTCCCAGACCACGAGCCATTTGCCGCATTTAGGTGAAAGGATTGGTACCCTATAGGCTGGTTAACCTTTTTTACCGCTCTGTATTTTGATTGTTCATCGTGGATCACTCTTGTGTCGCGCTTTGCGAACTATCGGCGTTTTTTTTTTTTTCACGAGAACTTTCCGGGGGAGCTTTTGCACCATCGTTATGTAGTTGAAGACTTGTTGGAATGATACTGCACGCACGTGCACGCGTGAGCTGATTAAAATATACGGGCCAGTAATTGAACTATAAAGCTTATTTTCTCCTCTGCCTGTGCACGTAAATTAAAGAAAGGGGGTAGGGGAGGCGGTCCAAACTTGGCATTGCGAACTTTCCAGTGCAGTCGTGAATTTCAGTCTGTCCATGTTAATTACGACTAAATTCAGTTGTTGTTTTTTCGGCGACCCCGTAGTCCGTATACTTTTTCTCGCACGTGTACATCTTTCTTTTGCATTCGCGGCGTCCAGGCTGGTGCGCATATTTTTACCAGGTGAAATAGCAGAGAAGGGTGCAAGCTAGTGTCAATTTATGAATAAGAAGGCGACGATGTTCTTCCGCACTTCATTAACGCGTGTTGTGTTTTCTACTTTTTACCGGATTCGTTCTCCACATAATTCAGGAAAAAAATGAGTGTTTGCTTGCTTGTTTGTTGGTTTGTTTGTTTGTTTTTGGTTGTAATTGTTTGTCAAGTATAGGCGTTTTTGCTTTACGGTGGAGTATGCCGAGCTCCCGCCATCCAGCGGGTCCAGGGGGTGCAGACAACGAGCCAGCTTTCTACGTTACCGTGGCGCATACGGAAGAGTGCACTCCGCTGTAAACCGAGTGCGGAGGCGTAAGGGAGGCTTCGTCGTGGCGCAAACGAGCTGACTGTGGCTCGCCGAAACGGGGTGAACAAATGGGATGAGCGCGTCAACAAACGCAATGGTACGTATAACGGACCTGGGATTACACCGGCTGCTGCCTCTCGCGGAACGACAGCGATTGCAAGAAATTGATTGATTGATTGATTGATTGATTGATTGATTGATTGATTGATTGATTGATTGATTGATTGATTGATTGTATTTTTCGCGTAAAAACTGAACTATAGAGTACGAAATATTGCATCGGAGGGCTTTGAAAGCCCCCAACGCGCTGTATTCCCGAGGTACAGACGTTTTTGTATTTGCGCAACCTCCTCCCTCTCCCCCTCCCCCGCCTCATTCTTGTGGCCGTCGCGCGTCTGGGATTCGACCTCGCGACCTCACAGCCGACAAAGGAGACGCGCTGTATTTCGCGGAAAGCAGAAATTCACCCGATGTTGATATTCCGCGTTGAAACTTACATTCAGCGAGCGTCCGTGCGCAAGTTCTGATGACTATATTCCGTGATGTCGATGTCACTCAGTAGAATTCGTTGTCGTTGTTCTTTAGGAGGACTCAATAAAGTACCCACCAACACTTCCTTTTAAACGCATCTAGCTTATGCTTCGGTCTGTTCTATAAGCGCAAGGCCTTTGTGGATCGGTTGCGAGGTCTCTTTCTCTCCGAACGGGGGACGTGCCTCTATTTGATGCGAAATGCAAAACAATAAATTAAGAAAAATGCCACTGTCAGGGCTCCGTTCCTTTGCTGTAAATGTATAGTCGTGACAGGCGACGCGTGCGACGTCCTACTATAGCCTTTCATTATTAGCGTATGTGTTTTTTTCTGTTTTTTTTACTCACTTCGCTTTGCGTCGTTTAATCGCCAAACACTCTCGATCCGCGCGACCCGCGAAGCGTTCTCTGTACACGGCTCGGAACTGATTGATGGCTACCGCGAAACTTCTCACATCGAAAAGAAAAAAGCGAGGGCCCCGTCGCGTATAAAGCGCAATTATCCTCTCATCGTGGGTATATTATACACTCGCACGCACAAGCACATGCACACGTACGTACATACACGCACGCACGGACAGATATTCCCAGCTCGTGCAGTCAATCACGTGGCTGCTGCAGCTCGGCGCTGTCAAACCCTTGAATGAGCACGATTGCGATTGAATAAGGCTGGAGCGCGTGCGTGCGTGTGTGCTTAGTGTGTGTGTAGCGCTCGCACATCGCGCTCGCTACACAAACTCGCCGAGGAGGATGCTATATCGCGGAGAGGCTCGCTCGTGTTATTCGCGACCCTTCCGCCCTTATTTCCATACGTTATATATATATACATATATACACGCACACACACACACACACCGTGTGGCTGTGCTATATAGCCAGTCTCGGCGCGTCGGCTTGGTGGCTCGTGTATCACAGCGTCGTAATTCTCGGCGCAGAAGCGACCGGCGGCGAGCGTTGTATAGCTATAGATGTTGAGAGAGCCGTATTTCACGCGAACAGATATATATATATATATATATATATATATATATATATATATATATATATATATATATATATATATATATATATATACACACACACTGACGGAATAAGTATACGCCAGTACGCCAGGCCATCGCGGCGGCGGCGACGAGGGTTGCCGCAACGCGCGTCTGTAATAGGCCCGTTGGGGTTCGAGCTTGTACGCGTGCTGCCTGAGTCACGCTTAACCTCAGCACGCCTCAAAAGGGCCCGTTACCAGGTTTGGCGCCATCTTAAAGATAGGCGCAGCGCATACTTCGCTCGGTGACGATCGTGTCCGCAAAGTATTAGAGATGCTGTACCCCCAACCCCCCAACAAGTGTCTCTTGTCGTAGCGCGTGCGTGAGCATGTCTCTCTAAAACGTGCTTACAGCTTGCTTAATTGCATTACAGCCCCATAACGGAACTGAATGGAAGCCAGCGATGTGCCCGAAATATTTGTAGCGTGCCCTTCGTCGGCGATCGAGACGTCGACGAACACATGCGCCTCCGTCGTGCGTGCCGACAATTTTCCCCCCTGCCGCGGAAGCTGAATGCTGCCACTGCATGGGGACAGAAAGTCGCACAATCAGCGCGCGTGCCGTTTAAGCTTATGGTGCACGTGACAAAAAAATTATATCTTACTTCTAACAGCCTAGGCTACCACCGTGACATCGTTTGGTGCACATTTCGAGAGAAAAGAACACGCACTCTCAGAGGAGTAAATGTTCCGGCTATATGCTAGGTAAGCAATTTACTAAGCCTGTACTAATCCTTCTCGTGCATATCATGTCATGCACACATGTCGTACGTGTCATTCGTGCCACGTATGTGATGTGATGCATGCATGCCATTCGGGGCGTGCATGTCATGTCATTCGTCAATTCGTGGATACACGTCACTGTCGTCATGGCCTGCCATATGTCGTGCGCGCATGTCATTCATATCGTGACATGATTGACACGTCATGTATGTTATATGACATGTTATGTATCTCGTGTCATGCGTGCGTGTCATTAATGTCGTGACATGTCGCGCGTGTTATGGAAGCGGCGGGTTGCGACGATGGCATTGAACGTGACGAAAAGACCGCGTCGCGTCCGTGATAACGGCTTCTCCGCAGCGCGGCGGAACATTTGACGTCACTTGAAACCACGTGATGGCCGTCGGTGAGTAGGTGCGCGAGCGGCGAAAGAAAAAAGTTGGCGCGACTTTGGAAGTTGGCGCGACGTTGGCGCGGAACGTGCGACGCCGCCACCGGAAAGTTCTGCGCAGCAAAAAGGGAAAAGAAGGGGGAAGAAAGGGAGGCGGGGTTCGTCACGTGGACCCGTCGTGGTCTCTCGGCTCCGCTGTGGGAGAAGGCGGGGAAGGAACGTCCCTTTGGAAAGCACATACTGCAGGCTGAGAAAGAGATGTTGGCAGTCACGCTGGCCTTCCGGTGGTATGGTAACGGGGCATTCAGTGTCTTCAATTTATTCCGTTAACAAACGGATTTGTAAAAATTATTTCGGTAAAACGATCCCTAGACGGTGCTCTAGAACTCCCGGTGTATATCTGATGATTTGCAATGGCGCTTGGTGCGGGACCCTTTAAGCACCTTTATTTTTTTTTCATTTCTCCTGCGGATAGTGCAGGAGATATGTGGTTGGGGTGCTTTGATTGTGCTGGCTTAATGCGTCCTCCTTTTTGTAGCCTTCGATGTTTGCTGCACGCGGCCTGCGTTCGTTAGAATTAAGCTGCTAGAGATGTGGCTTGATTGGTTCGGGTTGTGTGTGACGGCGGCCGTGCGTGGTCACCGAAAGCAAAGCGCGTCGTGAGTTCTAAGCGGGGGCACATGCTCGAGCCCTTGGTCCTAAACATAACGGATTTGTGCTCGGAAGGCAAAAAAAAAAACTGTTACTCTGTGGTGACGCATCACGGTTCTAAAGCGCATTTTAGTGCGCCAGAAAATGACGTAACAGTGACGGGAAGATGCTATAGACCGTTTTTTCTTAGGCGCCGCCATATTGTGAACGCAGTGGCGCCGCCTATGAGCAGCGCCATACTGGCTTGGGTGAAAGCCGTCTTTTGCATGGCAGGTATACGCTCGGCGGTAGGTTCTGGCGTTTGTTTTCGCGGTCGCGCGGTCTGTTTAGTATGACGTGCGTCTTCTACGAGGTAAACGGTTCTGTGAGACGTGCTGATGTGGTTTAAGGCGTCATGGCCGGAATTTCTGCTGGCGTTGAGGTGGACGGAACACGCAGCACGATGTGGACGCGTATATTTGAGCCTACGATCAGTCTCGGAGATCAATTGAGTATTTCTGAATGTTCCAATCACTAATGTGACCTTATTGCAGTATTATCCTCTATTTCTAAACTGCGGTTGAGGAGCCATGAAACATACTCGACGATCGTAACAGCGTGGGTACCGTTCTGCTACGATATATGAGCTGTGATGTTACAATTTGGCAAGCGTTCAAACTGTTCGCTGCAGGTTGCATTGCGTGACTACTTGGTTCGATGGATGAGGTTCCCGCCCCTGAATAAAATAGTATTGGCAAGTAATAGCAGCATACCTTACAGTCTGAATTAAGCTTGTCCAGCAAAGGGGCTGTTTACGAACTGCGCGAGCGTCCTATAAGCAGTGGTAGGTGCTGGATTACAGATATCTTCGTTCTAATACCGCATGGTCCAAGCATACGGCATCAGCGGTTATATATTCACAAACGTTGTGCGGCGTGACTATGCGAGGTCGTATTGCGGCGCTAGCCCGTTTTCTCTTGCTTTTTCGAGAAAGAGGATGATAACCGAATTTTTTTTTCTGTTGTGTTCGTTCCCTTCTCTACGACGCACTCACACGTATTACGGAAATTTTGTCCTCAAAAATAGGCTTCGCATTCTTTTTATGCGATCCCTCTCTTATATTATGGCTGTATACAGGCCAAAAAGGCAATGCCGAAGCGCACAGCTTACATATGTATCGTGCTGGTTCACCAACCGCAGTGATCGCTGTGTTGAGCAGCGCCATCGGCCTCATGCAGGAAGGCTAGCGTAGGCATATCGTAATTTGAAGCCTACTAGACTTTTTGAATTTGAAATATTTGATAGCGCCTGCCGCTTAGATGTTTCGTGGTTGCCTTAGGTTGGCCGTGTTCAAGCATGCGCTCTTATGCTTTATGTTTTGCTCCCTACGCCGAGCGATCAGATAGTGAGCATATTTACCATTACATGCTGCTAATACAGAGACACCGGTTTTCTTTGTTGAATTAAAGCCGATATAAGCAACATAGTTCACAGCATATAAACACACCGCGACTGATAATGTGTGTACACCGCGGCTGATAAAGCGCGTCACATTTTTGCGCCCCCAAGAGATATTTCCGCCTACTGTAGTTACCGATGCACTGAAAGGCTGCCCTGACGACCTTATATGAACGGACATGGCGTAAATTTCCCAAAGTACCATCTAAAACATCTCGAAATCGTTCTGAAGCACGCGACAGCAATACTTTCAAGCAGCGCCGCGCCGGATCGCCCAAGCCAGAGAGGAGGAAAGGCTCTCCGCGCGCCCTATCCTCCTCGCCCGATGAAAAGGTCTGTAGGGTGGCAACGCCATTTGTAGGAGCTCCCCAACATGCTCTCTCTCTCTCTCTCTCTCTCTCTCTCTCTCTCTCTCTATCTCTCTCTCTCTCTCTTGATGCTCTTTGGCAGGCCCGTGCATCAACCTTTGGAATCCTCAAATTTTGGGCCCCACTCAAAAACAATACTTGTATGTGGCCTTCTTCGCAAAACGTCAGTAATATATATATATATATATATATATATATATATATATGACGGCACGCAATGGCCAGCATTTAGGTAAGATTGTAGAGCACAGGTAGACCAGTAAACGCGAAGCATTTTCTGGCGGAAAACGCGCGTTTATTGCGAGCACGAGCTACGCACATTAGCGTGGAATCAGCACTGTGTCGATCGCTATCTTTGAATAAGTGGTTAGGTATTGTCAAAAACCGACTTTAATGGTTCATAAAATGCGATCGCGTCAAACTGAAAATGCAGCCGCATTGTCGTACTTCTGCTTGCGCGCAGAGGATTCCATTTCAAGCGTGTGGTGGTTTTGCCCTGTCCTTCACGTAGTACTACTTCGGATTATTTCACTGATGGTTTCATTGATGGCTGAGCTGCTTGCTCTGCAAAACCCGACGCGTCAGTGGGACTTCGTGTATTTCAAAGCACTATCGCCCGTTGTGGTTTTGTCCTGTAAAGTAATCGAAACTCGCTTATTGGTGCACTCTATAGTCCTTCGAGGGTGCCGTGTATTCCTTGTCATTGATAAACAGTGAACTGATCCTAGGCAGGCCTAGCGAAAATCCATGACGTCTAGTGTGAGCTAGTGCGAGAACTTCGAGGTTGCGTCACCCGCCCTATTTCGCCTTTGCGTCTTTTTTGGCTTACCGAGCCTCGGCTCGGGGTATAAGGCAAAGCCTTTTGCTATTCGAGAAGAAGGGGAAGAAAGGAAGGAGGGAAGGAAATCAACTTTATTCGAGGTCCTGCAGGCCACGAGAGCTTTGGGCTCTCATGGAGTGGGCGTCTCCCACGACGGAACCGGGAGGTTGAGTTTCCTGGCGGCGTCGTGGACCTGCTGGACGGCCCAGAGTTGGGGAGCGAGTCCTTCGCTCCGGATTGCTTCTTCAAACTTGCGCTTGTCCTGTTCGTAGTTTATATGTTAGCTTGCGAGCACGGCCAGAGTAAATGATATACGTTAAGGGATCTATTGCAATTGGTGCAATAAGACTTGTCGTAGAGCTCAGGCATGTAATGGTGTAGTCTGTTTTGCGTGGGGTATGTGTCTGTTTGTAGCATTCTGAGTGTAACCGCTTGAGCTCGAGTGAGCGTGCGGTGTGGCGTGCTATACTCTCTACGTTGTAGGTAGTAGTGTTTAGTGATTTCACTGTATGTAGTGGGGGCGTCCTTGTTCTCCGAGTGGTCGGGTGAAGCAGCGCGGTCTATAAGCGCGCGCGCAGCCTCGTGTGCCGCCTCGTTAAGGTTGGGGACGTCGCCGATCTTTGGTCCTAAGTGTGCCGGGAACCAGTATATGACGTGTTCGTTAATCTCTTTCCTTCTAACAATTCTGAGAGCCTGTGCGCAGACCGTGCCCTTTTGGAAAGCTCTGATAGCGGCTATGGAGTCGCTGTAGATATGGCAAAGATTGTCGTCGGTGAGCGCAACAGCGATCGCAACCTGTTCGGCCTGGTGCGCTGGTGCTGGTGCGCTTGATAATATACGGGGGAGAGAGAGGGGGGGGGGGAGGTCGCGATGACATTGCTGCCCGCAGACCTGGCAGATCGGGTGACCCATTCTACGCTCGATGTGATGAACAACTGCGTAGTTTTATGGGAAGCCAGGGTCTGAGATTGTCCGGTAACAAACGCACCTGCGCGTGGAAAGAGTTGCGAGGAATTGGGAATAAGCATACACGATCCAACTGAATCGAACGCGGCGTTGCTTGCAGTGCTCATCTCGACGAGGTTTAAGGGTGCAGTCTTCTGCCCGTCGCAGTGGGGAAGTAGGTATGTCGTGATGGTGAATGAGCTTGCTCATCGCCCTTTATCCCCTGATGCCCAATATTCCGTGCCAAGAGATGGTGTTCGGGAGGGGTATTGTACCGATCCAGCCCGACTTAACAATAATCCTCTTTGGTGCCCCTCTACATCGCCGCCTGGCTACTGCCCGTGCAGCCGGACTAGCGCGTTCTCCCTCGCGGATGTATCAAGCACGTAGTGTGCTCCGCGTATGCAGGCATTCTCGCGCGCCACGTTCTGTGGACAACGCCACGGACCACATCAAACGACGCAATGCGCCAGGTTTGATGCGCTGGCGAAATTCAAAAGTCAACACTGTCGTTGAATCAAACACATTTCATTGAAATTTATTGCGTAAAACAAAATAATTCATAGTATTTTTATTTTTATTACTATTTTATTTTTTTGCAGTCCCAGTTTCTGGTATCAACGCTTCAGATGCATAGTGTTAAGTTTAAACCGATCGCAATAGATAGCGGGACTGTTTCGATGAACTGTCTTGCGTACCCTCGTGCGTTCATGCGTGACGACTAAGACGCTTCCCGTTGCCGAAACGTTTCCTCCGCGCTTAACTATATATAGCCTTGCCTTGCTCGGCCAACGTTGATAGCGGGGTATTTATCATCCTGTCTTGTTCGCCTTACGCAGTTACATTTGTTCATTACTCCTAGGTTATTGTTGTCACCCGAAGCAGCTAGCAGTCATTTCTTGGTCAGAGAAATGAAGGTCATGCTAACACAAGAAGTGCGGTCGTGTGCCATCTCGGCCTCTTCGATAATCTGTCAGGCACGTCGATCATAATGACTGTGTGGGAACAGCTGTCAAAATTGGACTTACATCCAGCAGTGATGACAGCGCTCAGCCTGATGTCCCTGAGTGTCAATACTAACATTATATGCAAATTTATATGCAATGTTCGCGAAGCCGGTCACCAAGGCGGCGGCTCAGGTCGCCGATGCACACAAGCCGCTTGCGTAAACTAGGAATCTTGCAAGGGACTCCCTCTACGAGCCGAAACTATGGCGGTGTTTAGTGAAGCCCCCTCTTTTGGCACTTTCTATACACTTCTGGGTTCGGACGCGTTTCGGGGCTCCCACGTATTGCGGCTCGCCGCCGGGACGAACACCCCTGTCACCCGGTCAAAGAAGGACGCCAAGTGCTTCCAACCACGGCCTCCGAAAGCGGCGGGGGATGGGATGGGGTAGAGAGGGGTGGAGGGAGGCGCTAAAGACAGCGCGTGCAGTCCAGTCTCGGAGCCCATGCTCAAGCTAACACTCGGACAGCGAAGGCGTTTCGAACGCTTCAAATGCCGAAAGCCCATGGAGCGAGCATGTCCGCGCGTGGATGTCTGTGTGCGTGTGTGTGCTTTTGTGCCCCAGTGCGAAGCCTTTTCCCTTTTTCTGCACCGCGCGATGCGTGTGGGAGAGCGAGCGACGTCCGAAGAGCCACGGCAAGCACAGACGTGACGACCGAACACCGTCAGCTCGTGCTTCGCCGACCGACGGTTCCCTCCCTCCCTTGGGCGAGGGAGCCCCCGGTGAGAGCGCTCTGCTCTGACTCTCCTGTGGCGTTTTTCGTTCTACGTCGTCTCGTCGCTACGTGGGCCCTTCCCGCTCATCTACCTGGCCAAGCTCTGGACCTCTGGGACAGAGCTGACCCTATAGGACTGAGGAACCCCCGTGCAGCATATGTGGCAGTCATTCGGGGGCTCGAAACATTGCGGAGCCGAGGAGGTGAATCCCCGTCAACCTACGTACTTCCTTGCAGCGCTCGGGAGGAAACGGAAGTACCGCCAAATCTGCCAAGAATCTGCTCTGATCAGGCGCAACACGGCGTGGCACGTGCATTTTTGAAGGAAGGTGTAAATGTATGCACAGGGTCACACCAGCTTATTTGCGTATTAAATTCATTTTACGTTAATTGGTATGCAATATTTAGTGCATACTGCTGTTGCTTCTTTTAAGCGCGTGTTAGCAAGAGGTCCCTTTGACGTCCCGGTATACGTTGTTTCCATGTGCCTACTTACGCCACATATTCTGCTTTGTAACGGCAATAAACTAAAGCTGAAAGGCATGCGCACACAAGCTCCCACACTCAACGAGTCCCATCTCTTCCCGCATGCGCTCTCGTCTGCCTCCCTGTTTCCTACGCCATCCTCTCTCTCTCTCTCTCTCTCTCTCGGCAGTGCGCGCCGAGTTTGTGAATAGCGAGAATCAAGCGAGCGTATTATTACCTCCGCATGCACACGTAAGCGGGAGGAGGGTTTGGAGGCTTCGTGAGGAGCTAGCTGCGATCAAAAAGTTGAACGCGAAAGCGCTGCTCAGCGAGAGCGGGTCTTGCGTGACGGCGTCGGTTTGTTGTACAGAGCCTGCGGGGTGAAACGGGAGCAACGGCAAGCGAACGTAGCGACGAGAAAGAAAGGATGCGCGAGTTTTTTCTCAAGAGATGAGAAAAGGCGCGCGCGGTCGGATAAAATGAGGCGAAGCGCGGCTTTGTGGCGGCGGCGCGAAACCGAATCCCGATAAAAACTAGGAGCGCGCGCGAGCTCGAGCCTCAACAGAGCAGTGGGTGCTGCTTTGCTGGCTGGATGTGTGTGTGTGTGTGAGGGGGGGGGGGGGGGGGAGGGGGGTGCGGTTCGTTGCCTGTCGGGTTTTGCGCGCCGCTCGCCGGAGCCTTGTTGCGCGCTCCGCGCGCGATATTCGTAGATGTTGGAGAGCGCGAGCGTCTTCTCCGCACCTCTTTCTCTCTCATTCTCCGTGCCGTCGTTTGCCATCATCAGAGATTCGTATCCGCGACGCCATGTTTCTCGTTCCCTCATCTTGTCTTTTCTTTGTCATTTTTCCCCCGTTTCTTTTCATTTTTCTTTGGAGTGTGTTCCTTACATCGCGTTCATTCTCAGCGAATGTACGTACGCAGCGGAAGCAGCTACTCGTTCTGGCGCGTGTTCTTCCGTACGCCGCGTTCATTCTTCGCGAATCTGCGATTCCCGAGGAGCAGCTACAACTGGCTGTGATGTATGGAGATTCGCGGATAACAGGAATGCTTTGAATAAAACTGGGATCTTTCCATCTATGTGCTTTTTTTTTTTCAACAGAGAAGCTGTATATGGGCCAGTTTTCAGCGGATCAATGTCCGTATAGACTAAAAACCGTGGGCCGATCCCGAAGATAGTGCGATACTGGGCCGACCCGCGGTATGTGTGAAGCAGGCTTCGAGCACTCCGCCAACTTGCAAAAATAAGTTTAATATCTTGGGTCCAAATAGAACCCGTACCAGATGTTAAGCTGATAGGAACAGATACTGCTCTTTGACTCGCGTCGGCCATGTCTACGTTCGCACCGCCCTCTCTTTGTCGGCGTTCCAAGCGCTTGCGTATCTCCGTTCATTTCATTCCCCTCTCCCGTGGTGGTGGTCACGTCGAAATTCACGCGTGTCTAGTTTCCTCCGGCTCCTCGGGGCGGCGGTCCCACGGTCCATGCGAACGTATACAAATCACGGTAAATGAGTCCGTACCTATGTTGAAAATTCTGTGTCACCTCTGTGTCGTACACTAAACAGCTTTGCTGGTCATCCGCCTTCACAGAATGGAGTGGCTCATTATTTATTTTTATTTTTTCGTTTCGGCGTAGTCTACTCGTGAGACGTGTAGTCGAGCTCGGCTTGTAGAGGGGCCGATGTAAGAGTTTTTGCTTTAGTGCAAGCGTTTAAACTAGAGTGAACGAGTGTATGAACAGAGACCGTCAGCGAAACTCGAAAGCTGAACAAGAACAAAAGAGAAAAGAAACAGAAAGCTTAATTATTACGAGTGAATTCCTAAATGTTGTACCAAAACTACATGTTCAACCTTGACCGACGCCACTGTCGCTACGCTGGGGAGCATGGAAACGTAAATACGAGTTACATTTGATATCGTATTGTTCGGTTTCCAATTTGTCCTGATGCTATGTTTACGTACGTTGACGCCGTCATAGTGAGCAGCAGGTTATTATGTGATGATTGTGCACTGTACTGTTCTTTAAGTGATCTTCACTTGGTAGCACATTTACTCTTGCTGTGTGAGAACTTGTCGGCACAGACATTTATTTGTGTGTCCTGCCAAAGTTACAGTAGTGTGCGTGACTGATTTCATCTATCGCCTATCAGGCCGTTCCATTGTGCCGTGAACAGCAACCTGCAGAAACCTGGTGGCAGGTCTCGACCGGCGGATGAAATGGCCAATCACGGGCTGAGTAGTTTCCCCACATGCGGAGCACTAGATGCGGGAAGGCCAACCGCACGATGCGGTCCCAGTTATCGTTCGGCTTCGTCCGTAACGTGTGGTGCAGCGTGGCAAGCGTCTCTGCCTGAGCGTAGACGCTGAAACCAGTGTTTGAATGGCAAGTTGTAGATAAGCGTGGTGTGACATTTCGTACGCTGTCGTCGTCTCGGGGCGCGCGCGCTGTGGACGCTGTGCGGCTGTAGACGTGACTGTATCGCGACCACGGAGGTGATCGCGACTCCTACAGCGTAGGCATATGGTCGCCGGGTGATTTGTGACAAGACCTGGTGACGAAGTGCTCCCCGCACTGGTCCGTCCGACGACTCTGCAGTAGCTCCGCAGCATATACGCGAGAATATCCGCGTGCGTCTGGCTCACTTGCGAGATTTTGAGGAGGGGAACTGCACGGAGCTTTCTCATTGCCCCTGTAAAGCGTGCTTCGCCGCTGCAAACCTTGTTATACGGCAAAGCATTGGATTACGGCTGTGTCGAGAAGCCAACTTCAATAGGGGTCATATCTCGGCGTTTAATTAGCGCTGGCTTTGTGTTCTGTCTTTCGAAAACATTCATTAATATTTGCTCGCATGGCGTTGCCTAACGAATGCCACCTCTCCTCTGAAGTTTGAAGTTAGAACGTATGAAGTTTCTTGCTTCACACACGTTCATGACAGAATAGTCTTGCGATCGCATTATATGCGCCCGGACTTCTGCAATATTCAGGCCACTGAGAACCGCCGCACCTCAGTTCCTGTTCTCACTGCGCATGCTGTAACACGGGCGAGTGGTTTCCTAGTCCTATCACGATAACCGTTACGGCAACTTGGAAGTCAAATGAACCGTTCCAGCAGCTTGCATTCGTTGAAGAACGAAACCGAGCTTTTTTTTCTTTTTATCGCTTCCTCTGATGGACGAGTGCAGCTGGAGACCAGTTCCTTTCAAATCTTCTTCCTCACCAGAGTCCAGGCGTCGAGAAGAATCTACGGGCCCGAAGAGGTCTGTCTTGTGTTTCGTTACCGTCGTGCCGTTCGGACTTTATCGCAGCTCGTACTTGCTCTTTATGTGTATATTTGTTTTTGTTTTGTTTTTTTCTTTGTCATTGCTCTCAGTTCGCGTAGGTCGTGCAGATATCGTGCTCGAAAAATCGCGAGCTTCCCGCAGGTCTCAAAGGGTAATTTTGCTGCATTGCGACGAAGCTCACTTCGGGAGCGTGGATGTACATTCGCCGAGACAGGGGAAAGGCGAGCCGGCGGCAGCGCCCCTCCCCCCCCCCCCACCGCCCCTGCGATAATGTGTATCCACTGGATGGTTGCTGTGTGCGTATGCGCTCTCGTGCGATTACGTGTCGACCGCCCCGGTTCGCAGGGAACCCTTTCCGCGAAATCACTCCGGTTCTCGCAGCATTAGGAATAATTTTGTAACCTTCGGGTATCCGCGAAAGAGATGTCGGAAAAAACGAGTTTATCTTTTTTTTTTCAGGATTTCGAGAGTATAAGGTATCTGCTGCCTCGCTGATTATGACATTCGCGGTGGAGAAAGCGCGAGAAAATAAGAATGGTAGCGCTCGCCGGCCATCTGGCCCGGGAATGCAGCGGCAGTGGTATCTGCTTGCGCGATTGAGACCCCCGCGCCGCGAGAATTATGTGCGCGCAGGCCCTGCAGTCGGCGTTTCCGGGGCCATCTCTTCTCAAAAGAAAGCCTCCCTGAACCAAAATCATCCCTGCTCGCTCGCACATATATGCCTTCTCAAAGTCGCGCGAACAAAGTTTTGGCGATCGCAATATTCCTTTGCCAGATAGAGTGCCATCCCATGCGTCTTTGCCTCTAGTTTTTTTTTTTTTTTCTAGCCTGCAATGCCCCTGCGCGCCTTAATTTCTCTCTCTCTCTCTCTCTGCCTCTAGCTTGCTTATTCCGATGTGCTTGCGCACGGTGGTAACATTCTAAACCTGGTGCCTCTCACTGTATGTGTGCCGCTTTTCTTTCCTTTCTTTCGCTTCTTATTCGTGGTTCTCATCGTACATGCAGATTTGGCGAGCCGAAAAAAATGAAGAAAAAAAAATAATCGCGCGTGGAGTAAGGGCAAAGAGTTGAAGAGAACCATTCTGCAACGACGCCTCGCGATGGCGCACCGAGCGCAGTTGTCGCCTTATCTCGGGTGTGTTTCCGAACTTCTTCGTTTCCAACGGCGCCATTCCCGAGGCGGCGGCCGCACCGTGCGTTAAGCACGCGGGGAGACAAAAAAAAAAAAAAAAAATTTCCGTACACCGCAGCTCGTTCCCGCCGTTCCTTCGAGCTGTGTTCTGTATCACCTTAAATTCTCCCTTTTTCTTTAAACATTTTTTTAAGCGCTTTGTCTTGTTACTTCCTCGCTGCGGGGCATGCTTAACAAAGGAAAACAAGCTCTCGTTCCGCACACCCCGTCCTCGCTCGCGTCACTCTTTCGTCTTGCGAAAAAGGGGGTGGGGGGGGCCGTATATGCGTCGGAGCCAGATTGAGGCGAGAGACAAGCCTCGCTATGGGGGTGTGCGAGCGCAATCCCCAAACACACCCTCCTGCTCGAAGGCAAACTCCCCTTCGCTAACGCCGCATTGCCGCACCCCCCTCCCCCGTAGCTTTGCCGTCGCGTATATGGCGGAGCGCCAGGGTGAGGGGAGTGCAAAAATTGAAATCGAAACGCCGCGAATATGCGCGCTCGCGGTCTGAAATAGGGAGGGGGGAGGGCTTGAGCAGGCAGCGCGAGCCCCAGCGCCGCGCGATTCACCACCCGGGCTCGGAGTCGCGCGCGTAATGTGGGTCTGCGGGAACACGCGCGGCTATCGCGCCGCTCCTCGCGCCGTTCCAGAATATCCCCTCCTCCTCTTCCTCTCGGCTGCCCTCCGGCTCGCCGCTTCTTTCGGCGTCGTCGTGCCGAAGGAGGTTGCGAATACGCGGCCTGTGTGCGCTGCACGCGCGGTTCGCCCGTGTTCATCGTCGTCCCCTCCTGCTTCCCCCTCCTCTTCTCACTGCTTCATTGGCGGCGAGCGAGGGGGGTATCTTCTCAATGGCTCGCGGTTTGGCGAACAAGAAATTCAGCCCCGGCCACCCCTATAGCCTCCGCGCTATCTTCCTTATTCCGTGGGTGGCTCTGCTTCTGCCTCCGCAAGTTGCGCTGCTTCTGCCGTTCTTGCTTGTCGCCTTCTTCTTAAATAGGCGGCGTTGGTTGTGCTCTTGAGGAAAGGAACAACTGCTCTCGCGGTGAGCTGGGTACAGAGAAGAGGGAGGGGGACACAGAAAAGCCATACTCGACACGATGTCGCAGTCGCCGTTCTCGAGAATGGCTCGGCCGCGGGGCGGACGCGTGGTTCGTTAGCGCCTTCACTGTCCTTTTTTTTTTTTTCTCGACGCGCCAAATCTGCATAGTGTGCACTGTCATGCCTTCCCTTCCTCTTTTTTTCTGCCCCATTACTTTTTTTGTGTGTGTGCACGTGCATATGTGCGTATCTTGCGAGTGTGTGTAAGCACTAAAGGAAGGTTTCGCGAGATTCTGCTCTTCTTTCTCCTTTGTTTTTTCTTGCGGGTGACAGGCTTGTTTGAGTTTGACCGTGATCCAATCTTGTTCGCGGCGTTTGGGCCGGGCCGTTTTAACGGTTACGGCCTGGCGGGCTCATTGGTCGGGTGTGCTGGTCGTTGTTGTCGAGTCGTTCTCTCTTCCGCACCTTCGTCATCGCTCCAATTTTCTCTTTCCTCCGCGCAACATCTTGGCGTTGCTGCTACAAGTTTTTCGCGACCCCGTCTTCTCCTCTTCCCCGTTTTCTCCGAACCGCCCTCGCTTTCACGTGGCCCTGCATGCAGTGTGGACCCCTTTCTTCCTTAGCCGTCGCCACTGAGGCCCTTGCGTGTGCCTTCTAAAACTGCGCTCCCACCACCTTTCCGAGTCAGATAGGAGAGAAAACGGCGCAATAGAAAGGCGTCCTGTGTGCGTGCGTGCGTGCGTGTGTGTGTGTGTGTGTGTGTGTGTGTGTGTGTGTGTGTGTGTGTGTGTGTGTGTGTGTGTGTGTGTGTGTGTGTGTGTGTGTGTGTGTGTGTGTGTGTGTGTGTGTGTGTGTGTGTGTGTGTGTGTGTGTCGAGACGTCCCCTATAACTGTAGCTGCCGCCCTTCTTATCTTCCGTTATTTCTTTTTTCGTATCCTACTTCTCTTGCCATTGCTATACTGTGATGATTATTCGCGTGCCCATGGCGCCGATACTCACGCGACAAGGAGAGCGGTCGTGTGTGAGGGTAATAACGGATAACGCGAGTAATCGTCTCTTTTATTTTTTCTTCGCTTCGTTCCCGAACCCTTGGCGTACACTGCTGTCGCACTCCTTTGCCGACGTTTTTGTCCAGACATATCTGCGTGCTGCATCGCAACTGCGCGAGCGCGCTCTGCGTTCACACATAGCCGTTATAGCGCGCATAGTCGCTTTGTACGCAGCCTTTTTTTTTTTTTTGTCCGCTCACAACACGCGCTGGGACTGGTAACGTTCCGCGCACCGTGACCTACGCGATGCCTGCTGCGAGAGCCTCTGCACCTTGCGCGTTTTGGACAGTCTTGTGGTGTGGCATTGTAGACAGAGGCGACGACGAGCGTTGTATATAGTTTGCGTGCTGTCGAGCTTCGGAGCACGAATGCGTTTACTGCTAGTATTCTTAGTACGAGAAAAGTATCTATTCTCGAAGCATACCGAAAAGGTGACAAGGAATAATAATGGAATACGTATTGTAGCTCTTTTTGTCTTTTTTTAGCAGAATGTTACAGTAGAATCTAGAAGTAGTAGAAGCGACGGGGGGAGGGCACAAGAGAAATGGAGGGAAGCGTTGTTTCTTCTTTTTCCGCGAACTCGTCGCATCATAATGGAATGCCAATACACCCGGAAAGGACCGTAGGGAACGCTCGCTTTCCAGAAGCACTTGAATTCAAAGATGATGGGAGCGTTAACTGGACAGCGGTCGAGATAAACAAGAGACGTTTAGAATATCGGTGGACAAAAAACAAAGCAGGGGAGAGATCGAGGGATACGAGTCGTTAGAGATATATGTAACTGTGAAAAGTGGAGATCTGTAAATTTTAGTGAAGAGAGAAACTATCAAGGACATATAGGCAAAATGCTAGATTACATTAGATTTCGTAAAATCTGATTAGCTCAAACAGGCTAAGTGACTATTTGTCGCGACCCTGTTTCAGAGGGGATTTCGAAGGACAGCTGAATTTTTCGCATGGCTGGTGAGAGGTGAAAAAAGAAAGGGGAGAGAGAAACTGAAAGTCACCTAAGCTTCTCACACATACATATTACATGGAACGAAAAAAAAGAAGTCTGAGGACACCTAAGCAGTCCTTTTGAGATGTGAATGCGAAAGCATTGAAATGACCATTTGAACGCCGCTGAGCGGTCCCTCGAGTTTTGCGGCCGAATATGTCTCGAGCTTTGCGATTAAATTGGTGCCGGTTATTTTTTTCTTTGTACGGTTTCTACGTTTGCGTGTTGGTGGTAGACTGGAATCGCGTAGACGATATTGCTGAGAAATCAAGGACGCTGCACATGACCGGCTTCCTACGCGGCGAGAGACCGAGGAAGCAGCAGCGACCACCAAGGCTCTCAGGCGCGCGTAAGCAGCTAAGCCGAGTGGGGTGAAAGAGAGAGAGAGAGAGAGAGGGAGCAGCACGCGCGTGTCACGCGACTGCCTCGCCGACGAGAACCCGTCTCGCCTCGCGGCGTCGT
Source organism: Dermacentor variabilis (assembly GCF_050947875.1). Lineage (NCBI taxonomy): Eukaryota > Metazoa > Arthropoda > Arachnida > Ixodida > Ixodidae > Dermacentor > Dermacentor variabilis. Next base: position 129,497,947 of record NC_134571.1, read on the forward strand.
GTCGCCGTATCTGCTCCGTCGAGGCGCGCTGATGACGTGGCGTCGCGGTGATGCCCCTCTCCCCTCACGCAACACCTGGCGCGCTACCACGGCAGCAGGTGTTCCGATTCTCCCGCTCTGCTCCGTCCAGGCGCGCTCGTGACTTGGCGTCGCATCCAGTGGGAATTTTAAGTGCCGTTTCGCCGCAACAGACGCCGGCTTGTTCGCTCATGGACCACTTGATGCTTTCGCATAAAAAAGGTGTAGTTTGTAAGACACGTATTCAAGACTTAGACCAAGGTTCAACGACATTCTCCTCTTTCTAGCCCCCCCCCCCCGCACACACATTTAATAAACAGCGCTCGCCTAATAGAATTGCGTATTGGCAACACGTTTGCTGTTGCCTAAAATCAGAAGTTGCAGTGATTTTTCGGAGCACGTGCAGTTTTTTTTTTTTTTACATCTAACATGCACAAAGACGACAATCCTTGTGGCTGTTGCATTGTGAACTAGGCGACCGCATGTGTTCCCGATGCTATTCGCTCGTGGCTTGCTCAGTGACTGTAATTGCCAACCGGCCCAAATGGATACCTTATTGTATTGAAATCACGCCGCGAGTATCGAGGAGTGGCATTGTATCATGGAGCAGGTGAGGTTTGTCCCTCCTTTGTATAACAATGAACTACAATGTATTGTGGCCGACTATAGCGCACCGATGGCGAAGATGCCGCCGGGAGCTGCGCGTCTCGGCATCGGCTTCGGAACGCCTGCCGTCATGCGTGGCCGCACCCGATATCCAAAGTGTTTGTGGAGCAACGCTTGTTGACGCCGCATTGGGCGTCTTGCAGTGTCCCTGGGCTCTTCGTAAACTCTTCCTGTATAATTAACAAGTACTCACGCTACACTCGAGTGACTGTAATGGGACGCCATTATGGGCTCCCATCAGCTCTCAGTCTATGCAGTCTACGCGCAAAGCGCGTGATTGAACACTACACCTTTGTGATTACTGGTGTGTCTGTCGCATTAGAACCCTTTCGAGGACACACATCGTTCGCTGTTATCAGGAGTGGCCCAGCCACGTCTTTGATTACACTGCCTCCGGGATGTGTCTAGGCAACTTGTACTCGTCTATAGACACCCGACGGGGACGGCACGTCAAATACCGTGGAGGTATAGGCGAAGAAAGCGTCGCATTAAAAGCTTCCTCTTACTTCTCGAGTGTCGCGAAATCTGCCATCTCTGTCGTGCTGTGCGTGCCCTCTGAGATATGCGCGCGCGCTTACTTGCGCGTTTCCTCGTCTCGGAGGGAATGATTTGTTCTGTTCGGCCGTCTCTTGCTTAGCGAGCCTCTTACAGCGTCCGCAGTGATAATTGACGCGGGCGGACTTCGGCACCGGGCGGGCGTGACCCGTGGTGCTATTCAGGACATTCAAATTCCGCCGTATTTTCGGATTCCGCGATGTTTGATTTTTGAACCAATGCGAGATGATGTAGCTGCCCCGTGAGCCAATCGGGGCAGACAAGATGGCGAATTTGGTGATATACCGTAATTTGACATTTCCAGAATTTAACGCCCGCTGCATTGACACCCCTGGCCGACTGATGTCGAAGCGATATGGCGTCTTTGCCACTTCGGCCACTTTTCCGTGTTTGTTCACGACGCCGCAAAGACGCCGGCCGGCTTCCGCGCCGGAAATGCATGCGTCGAAAGTCCTTTCCTTGTGGTTCAGGCTTTAGAATGTCGCCTTTTTCGTGCCTACAAGCTCACATTTTCGACTCCCGGACGCGGGTGCACGCCGCTTTCCTATAGGGGGCATATTGCAAGGACGCCGGTGTGCTTAGGCTTCGGTGCACGTTAGCCCGTTTCCTTACCATAAAAAAAGATCGCCGTGATTTAAGGCTTTGGTAATGATTATTTTTATCGAATCTACTATCATGGCTACAATGACATTATTGAACTATATCAAGAGAAAGGTAAAGAAAACACTTTCCGTCGATGCAGATTTTAAGCGTAAATGTTCGGACCTAATATGTAATATAGTTTGGGAAAAACAATGTTTACTAAAATGTAAGGGAATGTTTACAATGTTGCGCTGTTGACACAAGAAGTATGAGAAAGACGTTCTTAAATGTGCGATCTGTTTCGAATTTATTTGCCTATGTGGCAAATGAAATTTTTATTTCTCTTTTTCTTTTTGCCAGTATGGGGGACGTGAGCTACGAAAAAATGTTTTCTGGGGAGCCTTCGCTTCCCCCCAATCAAGTTCCTCAGGACACTCTAATAAATTTCTTGTCATTGTCACTGTGTAAACTGCCTCTTTCTGGTAGGTGCCACGAATGTTGGGCGAAACGTCACGATCTGCAGAACCGGCAGTATCAAGCTTCTGTCCGATGCTGTAGAGCCACTGACAACAATTAACAGTTGTAATAGTCCCAACATATTTACGACATGTGAGTCGACTCAAGAACACGAGTCAGTCGTAAATAGGCAGAAAACAAAACTCGCCGCCGAGCAGCTGACAATGGTTGGCTTTGGAGGTCTCCGTCGTCCGAATTTAAATTTCATTCTTGACACTGAGCGGAGATTCACTGCTACTAGTAGCAGTCATTTGTCACCGCTGCATCGCGTCATGTATGAGGCGTGTGTGCAGTCGGACTCCTCTATGGCGATGGTGGTGATGATGATGATTTCATGATGATGATGATGTCAAGCATGATGATGATGTCACCGCCCCATTTCAAAGGGGGCGGTGACAAATCGTCGCCCAGCCTGGTTGAGCTACTCAGGTATGTTATACATGCTTTTTTTTTATTCTAGCATTTTTGTATACGTCTCTTTAATCGTTTTTCTCCCCCTCAAAACTTCTCTATCTGCATTGTTCCGCTACCTATGCCTGTAACGAATCCGGTGGTGTTAATCTAATCGCTTCCCCCTGCTTTTTTTACTCCACCAATACTCTAAACGCGTCTTGCTTATCTCCAGTGCTGACCGTTTGATGCTGCCGTCCACTTTAAATCCAAGAGGACCTACGGGTCACACTGGGTGAATCCTTTCGCATTCCATTAGCATGTGCTGAGTGGTCTCCTGATTTTTGCTGCAGCATACACTTGCCTCATCTAGTTGCGAATATTTGCTCCGGTATGTTTTTGTCCATGGGCAACCAGCTCTAGCCTCAAATAGCAAGGCACATCCCTTCGTGTTATCGTACAGATCTTCCCTTCTAATTTCTTTCTTCGTATTCTTGTAAATATCCATGGTCCTTTTTGTTTCCATCCTCTGCTTCCATTCATTGCTGTCTCTGTTTCTCTCACTTTCTCTTTCTGTTGACTCCTGGTTGTATATTTAAACATTTTAATTCCCCTGTACTTGGTTGCCAACTTTCTTGACGTCTTCCTCCATTCTTTGTCCACGCTTTTCAGGTACGGATATTTGTGCACTTTAACCGCACATCTACTTTGATCCATGTTCCTGAGTCTTTCTTCAAAACTAATTTTGCTCTGCGCTTCTCTGACCTCCATCGAGGCCCAGCGCATGTCACCCCGCACTGCCTCATTTGTGGTTTTGTCGTGGTCTACCGATCTTTGGTTAACTCCAGCTCCGACAAGATATCCCATTTGACGCACAGAATGGCATTTGCGAATGTTAGCGCTGGAACCATTACTCCTTTCCAGATTCCACGCACCACCTCATATTTATTGTGGCTCTGGGTTTCATTGTTGCTCCATTCCGCTTTCACCCTTTTTTTTTTCGTATTATCTTGGTGGGTGCTTGAGTCTTTCCTTTGTTTATGTATACGCCAAGGTATTTGTATTGCTTGACTACGGGTATGACTTGCTGTTGAAGTGACACCACGCAATCTCTCGTGTCTTCACTGAATATCATGATTCCCGATTTCTCTGTGCCAAACTTAAGGCCTAGATTTGTCGCTGCGTTGCCACACTTATTCGCAAGTGTCTGTAAATCTCTTGGATTGTCCGCTGGTAGCACTGCTTGCCTGGACACGCTGCGCCATCTAGCGCCGCTGCCGCCACGAAATCTACGAGGGGCGCTTGTGTGAATGTTTATCCATACAAAAGGGCCTGAATAATTAAGATGCGGGTTGGATTCCGCCCAGCACGGGAGAGATCCTAAAGGATCCTTGTTATTTTTTCTCTCTCGTTTTTTTTTTTTTTTTTTTTGTCAGTGACGAGCAGCACATTCCCAGTGGAACGTTAACCAGTGACCCAAGTTGGCATCGAGGAGGCTCATCGAAGAACGCAACATACCCAGACCCAAGTTTGTCCGACGGTTGGTTTGGAACTTGGTTCTCTCAGCACAGCAGCCCGATTCTCGACTCATTAGACCATTAACGGGCCAGTTACCCAAGTTGGCGTGAGAGAGGTTAAGTGCGAACATACATACATACATACATACATACATACATACATACATACATACATACATACATACATACATACATACATACATACATACATACATACATACATACATACATACATACATACATACATACATACATACAGACCGAAAGCTAGGTGAAGTTCGCAAACAATGCTAATCGCATGAAAATGCGCTCTGGCAGCCTGCGTATCTCGCTGTACAATGAAGTCAATAGACCTGGGAATTCCAGCGAGCGCCCCTCATGACCATGGCGGCCCATATGGAACAGCGCCTTTCAACCGCATGCGTGTGCTATCGCAGGAGTAGGCAAACGGCCGATAAGCCCTCGCATGCTAGCATCCTACAATTTAATTGTAGGCTTTAGCATCGCGAAACTGCGCAGTGGGTTACGACGGAGGGACTGCGTAGCGGCAGGCTTCTGATTAGTCCTTAGCCACCTGGGATTCTTTAGCATACTATCGCATAGCTCAGTACGAGGTACAACGTGAATGCTCGTGGCGAAGCGGTCACGCACTGTATTTCATACTGAGAGCGAAAGTACGCCCCCCAAACGCACGGTCCACAAGCGTCTTTTCTTTTTCCTTTCTTTATTCCGCCCCGTCGAAATGCCGCCGGCGGAAATGGAACCCGCGACCTCGTGCTCAGCAACGGAACGCCACAGCCAGTGCGCCACCGCGGCGTGTGCCCCTGATTTTTCTCTTATGGTAAGAGTATTTAGTAGTACCTGTGGTTGGATGTGGCGTTTTGCCTGTGAATTGCGAAGGCGGATGCAAAAGCAGTCCATCGAGCATGCACTTCGGAGGTAAAAATGGGCGAAGAGGAGTGGAGGGGCCGTGGTGCAGAAATCAGGACAAGAAAAATGAATAAAAGAAAAACGGGAGAGGAAAACTTGGGCCTCCTTGTTGAACAACCGGCGCGCTCATGGTTTCTTTTTTTTTTTTTTTGAGTTCGTGATTGTTTCATAATTTTCTCCTTTTTCCCTTCCTCTTCATCGTCGCTTCGCGGTGCCGCTCTTGTTTCAGCTAGAGAATTATGCGAGTCCAGATTGGAGAGGCCGTTTAACGAGGTGGTCGGCGTACAAGGGCGGCGCATTTACAGTGCGCCTTGTTTGCCGCACTTGTGTGTGATCGGCGCGGGGAGCTTCTTCGAGGCTTGTTTATATACGTATGTAAACCCTGTGGTGCCGTTTCCGTTTTTTTTTTTTTTTTCAGACAGTCCTCGTCCGCCGACCTTGTTTTTACCTTTAATGTATAAAGCGCGACCTAAGTGGTGTTGCTGCTTCGGGGTAATTTATATAGGGCGGGCTTTTATCGCCCAAGACCAAACCGCGTGGGTACGTTGGGGCGAGCGGATGTGTTGAGAAAGGCTGCACGCGTCTAAGCCTGTCAAGAGGCAGCAAGAACAGCAGCAGCTGCAGTTGCCTTATTTCAGTACTTGCGCGGTTTATTGTCGTTTCTTTTTCTTTCTTTCTTCCTTTTTTTTCCCTTTCCGGTCTTGCGTATGGTATGCTGCATATGCGCACGCGTGTGCGTTCGTCATCTCGCGCAAAAGCTGTCTGCGCCCCCAGGCAGCGGTGTAGTGCGGGTGCGCGCGCCGAAAGGGGATATTCGTTTAGCGCGTTTCGCACGAGGTTCGCGGACCCTTGCCATACACCGCGGGCGGACAGCGGATGCGCTGCTGTTGTTTCCGCTCGCTCGCTCGTACTTCACCCTGCTTCCCTAACAACTTAACAGATTTCGTCTTCTCTTTCTTTTTGTTTTCTCTCTCTCTTTTTATGTTCGGCCGCGGTTTTTTCGAGTCCAGCATGCGTTTGCCTTTTAGGGCTCCGTCTCCCCCCGTCATGTCCTTTCTTTTTTTCTTTTTTGTTCTTGTGGTTCACGGTGCCTTCTTTTTTCTTTACTACTTCTTCAGCTTGTACTCCTCTCGCTGCAGGCTCGGCTTCAATTTCTCGCTCGATGCACTCTCGAGACAATTGTCCCTTGTTTTTTTTTTGCCATCGTGGCGCGAAGCGCTGGTGCTGCGCAGAGCAGTTTGTTGTCGGTCGCGTGCGAGCTGTCACGCGAAAGTGCGTAATTGGCGGCATCGTGCGTGCGGCGAGGCGACGCCTGGTTATCTGCCACAGTGGACCGCGCACATACCGCGGCAGCGACATTTTAAGCGATTTCCTGGGGAAGCGTCCATATCGTTTCGTTGCGTTCTCTTTTTCTCTCTTCCTCCCTTTCGAAGTAGGTTACTCGACACTTCTCTTCAAAAGTGCTCCGTTCTTTTAAACCCTCGGATCATTCTTTTACGTTTCTTTTATTTTATAGTATTCTCACGCATAAGTTTGTTCTTGCTTTCTTTGTTCGTCGTTCCTTTTTTTTTGTTTATTTCTTTAGGTCGCTATCATTAAAGCTCTTATTTGAGCTACTCGCAGTTCAAGTGCGCGAGTTACTACTAGCCGCGTTGCCTGTTCCACGTTCTACGCAGTAACCTCTCTCTCTCTCTCTCTCTCTCTCTCTCTCTCTCTCTCTCTCTCTCTCTCTCTCTCTCTCTCTCTCTCTGCGCAAAACAAGTAAGGCTCATTCCCGCAGAAAGGTGCACCTATCCGAGTAAATGCACCTAACCAACGGCTTCTTTTCTGAGCACCTATAACCTGCTATAGCAGTTAAGTGTGCGCACATTTGCTTTTCTCTCTCTCTCTCAGTTTATTTTGATACGTGGCAAACGAGGCGCGAGCAACAGTTTATTTTTGTTCGTTGTTTTTTTTTTACACCCTTCTTTTTTTTAGTTCCTACGTTTTTCCCAGTACATGTAGACTGTGCAGCAGCGCACGTTCGCGTGCGCGCGCGCGTGTGTGTGCATTTTATTGTGTCGACGCCTCGATGCGCGCCGTTCTTGCCACGACGTCCCTTTCTCCATACGCGCGCACTTCTCCCAGCGAATAGAGACGATATGGGGCGTTCATAATAAATTTTAATGGCTCCGGCGTCGCGCGAAATTGCCCCCTCTGCCAACTCGTTCGTGCCTCTCGTTAGGGGATCTCTCTCTCTCTACCTTCAGCGCTCTGTACCCGTGTTTTCTTTTGTTAGTTCTTTTTTATTTCGCACTTCTCTGTCGCAGCTTGCGGACTGCCTCCACTCTTTACTTTGCGCGCGCTAACGCGGTGAGCGCGCGCTTTCGGGTGCGCGAAGCGCCATTGTCATCCGCCCGGGGCAGATAAGTCGCTCGGCTGGGTCCGCGGGCGAGCCGGTGAACGGGTCTCCTCTGTTTCTTCTTTCTCAAAAGACTATTAGAATCTATTAAAAGAAAGAATCTAAGAATCGTAAAAATCTATTTTCGTTTTCCTCCCACACTGCCCTTCCCGCTCTCACCTTTTTTCCTTTTCGCTGCTTACAACTAAGGTATTGCGGTGTATATGCGCGCGCGATAAAAAAAAAAGCGCGGGAAAAAGCGAGCGAACGTTCAGTGTACGTACAAACACGCGCGGTGACCACGCGCGCGCTCGCCAGCTTGCTGTCGAGTCGGAGGAAACAATCGGCGCGTGGCCGCGTTAAGTGGTCGCGCGCCTTTCGGCGCGCCGCCCGTATAATCGTTCGCGGCGCTCGCTTGAGGGAATTGGATCGCGCGGTGCGCGCGGCCAACGCTGCATTATAGCCGCCCGCGTGCCCCGCATTTTTCCCGCGGAAAACCCGCGCGCGCCCCCGACGGATTCTTTCATTTTATATTTTCGAAAGCGCGCGAAATCGGTTTCCCGTCGCGCGGTCCTTCATTATACACGCGTAGTTCGGTTCAATTTTTTTTTTTTTTTCTCGCTCGCCCGCTTGTTCTGCTCGGGCGTGCGACCGCGAAGGTGCCAGTATAGCGCGCGGCCAAGAAAGCCTGGCGAATAATTTTCTCGTCGTCCGCCCGCGAGCGTACGCACAAGTCGCGAACGTCTTGTCTGCGTGTACGTACATACGTGCGCATGCGTTATCGTACGCTAGCCTCTGGCGTTTTTTTTTTTTTCCCTTTCGAGAGACGTTTAACCCTGAAACTGCCTGACTCCTATTCCCAGAAAGAGTGCATAATTACCAACATTTCTCGTCGTCTTGTTTCACCTAATTTTCGCGCGTTATATGTATACCGATTCGAAAATTTGATTACGTACATGGTCTGTCTCTTTAGACTGAAGCAAGTGGAAGCTCGTTCTAAAAAGCACGTTCTTCCGACCGTGCATGTGAGTTTTAAAGATAATCGCGTGAGCACATGGTAATCAAGGAGACACGAGCCATTAAATGAAATTTATGTGCTGCCAAAAACTTCGATTTACGGCCTTGAATGAGTTGTCGGGACAGTATTTTTTTAATCAACACGCAGGATGCCACAATCTGCTCTAACAATTTTCCCCTGTTAAAGGAGCCCTGAACCACTTTTTTATCGACGTCGGGAAATGTATCTTAAGTTAACTATTCCAGAAATACTTAGTGCCGCAAAAAGTTCTTCAATCCGTTCAGCAGAAGCGGAGTTATTTGGCAGTCAAACATAACGTTGGCGGTGCTTCCGCTCCTTCTTCCAGAATTTGCACTGCGAAGGCTACGGCGGAGCGGGGCGTGCCCAGCAGTTCAAATATATGATTTTGGGTGTTCACGTAGGCGCCAATATTCCCGATATTGGAACCTACGACGCGCTAAACGTAAGCTAAGCGCGGCTGTTCTCATTGGGCAGACGTCAGATACATGCAACTGCAGCGTTGCAACTGCATCCAGGAAGTCGGCAACAAGTTTGGTACAAGTTGCGTGGGCGAGTACATCTCGGGAGTCAAAGCGTCGAACGTGAACGAACATGAACATCTTGAGTGAGCAAATACAGTCTACATTGCAGTGGCGTGATTATATCTGCAAAAATTTGCTGCTTGATAGCATTGCAGTGCGCCGACTCAAGTCGGGGCTTTCCGTGTGCGGCGCGGATGTACTCGGCCGCCGCCGGTGACATTACTTACCTTTTGCGTGATGACGTCTGCTGCAGTGACTGTAGTCTGGACTGCTGAATGAAATTGGCAACGCCGTAGCGTGTTCTATTGCGCACGGCATGGGAAGCTTCTCCATGTGCGCAACACTGCCAGCGAAAAGGCCAAGCGTGCGATGCAGTCCCTGCAAGCCTGCTGAAATGTGGCATGCTCACTGAGCACAGTCGCAGACGGGGTTTTGCGCGTCTGTCCATACGGCAGACGGTCGTTGCGGTTGCCGGTCAATGCGGTCGTGCCATTGAGCGGTATGCGAAGTCCCACTTCTGTGCGGCTAGACATCACTGAACTAACAGTCGCGATTCGCCCGGTTGCCGTGCGGTTTGTGAATACCTCCGATCGGGAACCGGTCTTCGTGATTATGTGCCCAGCTACTCTGTAATGGCTTCAAGTCGAGTGCGCGTGCATCTTCAGGCGTGCCTGACCCTCTGGCGACGAGAATGTGCCCTGCGTGTCCTGTTGTGCCTGTAAAGCGTGCTTCGTGCTTAGCAAATGCGTTATGAGGCAAAGCACGTCAAGTTAAGCTTTGCCGAGAAGCCAACTTCAATTACCGTCCTGCTTTGCTTTTAGGTGGCAAATCTACAGCCCGTCTTTCTGTCTCCGTCTTTTTTTTATATATATAAATGCGAAAGCATTATATGTCCCATAAGGCGGAAAATCCGGTGTGATCAAGCGATGGTAACAAAAATCCTCATCGCCAGAGACGTCCTCAGCGTCTTGTGTGACAGCGGTAGTAACACAGAAGATAGTAAATGGTATACCAACGTTAATTAGTAGTTATTATGAATCATTTATGTGAATTAAAATAAGTTAGAGTAAGGTGACTTAAGATGGAGTAAAGTGAACTGAGGTGAAGTAAAGGGAATGAAGGGGAACTAAAGTGGATTAAGATAAGGTTGCTACAAATTAGAGACATGTGGATAAAGGTGGTTAAGGTAAATTATGTTGTATTAGGGTAGGTAAAAATTAGTGCAAAGCGGATTAAAGTGGATTAATGTAGAGTTATGAAGGACACGTGACAATGCATGACATCACGTATTGAGTTTGAGTTTATTTCCCACAACAAGTGTCAGGGTGTGCGCGAGGTGTGGCGAGGAAGACGGGATAAAAGCTGCGTCAAAGGCAGCTTGACTGGCCCCGTCTCATGGACGCAGTAACCATGAGAGAAATCATAATGCCTTCGCATTCAAATCACGTAAAGATACTTAAGTGACCTTCAATTTCTTTTCTTTCCTTTTTTTTTTTTTTTTTGTACACTGCGCGCACGGTTGCATTGTGTTTCATATCTATCCCGTGGATGTTCAAGTTGCTGCTCAAAGAGTTGCGCTCCGTGTCTGTGCGATGCAAAAGCTCGCCGCCAGCACACTGCCTTCTCGCCGGTGAGCGACGTCTGCTCGAGGGCGGGGCCAGCGCGCGCTTCTCGGCCTCCTTGTTCCGGTTTCGCGCGCAGAGGGCCCCCGGTTCGTCGCGCTACAGCTGCAAGGGGAACCGCAATTTTTCGGATCTACACGCTGATTTGGCATGAGCGGGTAGCTCGCTTCAATTTCCCCGCGGTGAATAGCCATCTAAGCCGAATATTTAAAATCGTAATTAAATTAATTGAGTTAGTCAGTGCATTCATTGCCACGTAATCACCCGTCTTCTGGCGTCCGCCGCCGCTTGCACCGCGCCTTTAAAGCAAGCATAGTTCTCTATCGAAAAAAAAAACTATTCTTGAGTATGACTTACTATTCGTTGAAACAAAACATTCTGCTACTTAAGTTCATGTACCCCAGCGGCGTTTAGACTAATGCTTCATGTTGCTAGGGGTGGGCAGCGCAACCCACCCCTAGTTGCGCTGCCCACCCCTAGGAACATGTTCAATCACCAACTCGCCCAGCTTGCCGTATCAATTCACTTTAATACTGCATGTTGCGGTTAGAGTCCCTGTGTAGCCCATAGCTCATCTCCGAAGCTCTGGGGTGGTTGCCTTAGCTCCGTTTCGTGTTTCGCGAAGCTCTCTTTGGCATTGCTGATCATTACACTAGGATAGCTGTACCATGTGGCCCGAGGCAACGTATCGAGGCAAAGTTGGGCAGTTAGTCAGTCGCTGGCGTGCGACTGACTGACCTGCGACCTCGTGCTCAGCAGCGCGGCGCCGTAGCCACCGATCTACCGCGGCGGGTTCCTGCGATATTATTGCTCGAGCACAAAATAGAGTGAATTCATAGCGAATATTTTAACGGGAATCATATTACGCACCGTCATGCTGTCGTTGTATCGACGGTGCTCGCACAGCCGGCGCGTGAAGGGTTAGGAGTCCTCCAGTGCAACGCCGAGACGTGAGAAGGTCGTTTTACTTCAAATAAAACGGCGAAACCAAATGGGTGACGCCCCACTCAGTCGGCTCGGCTGCGAAGCCAGGACAGCGTTCTGATGTACATTGTTGGCATGAGCGTGGCGGGTACCAGCACTATCGTTCCCGGTGGGCGGCCGTGCGCATTACTCAAGGCTTACGAAAAATTGCTGGGGTGGAGATGACGTCTCAACAGTGAGAACGGACTGCAGCCATCTTACCATGGGCACGAAAAAACGCTAGCGAATGGCGGAGATTATACCAAGTTCTATCTTTCTGCTCTCTGCTATTTAGGATGGCAACTTTTGAGCACAGATATTGTTCGACGTCTTTCTTTCTGTCACTGGTTTGAGAAGAAAACCTAAACGTCTTGTGAAACTTTAGAAGAAGCGAAAGCGAGGGGCTCGATTTCGTTAATCATGACCATATAAAGCTTGCAGACAATGAAGCCCAGGAAAACATCGGGGAATTTAGCTGTAGTTGAAATGTAGAAAATACTTTAAAAAAACGGAATTGAAAGTGGGCGTAGACAAAGTTAGTCACCGTAGCACGAATGGTAGCGCGACGCACGCGTAATGCGTAGGTTGTGGGTTCGGCTCCCACCTGCGACACGTCATTTTTTCGTCCACTTTCATTTCCATTTCCCCCTTTATTATAATCTACATTTCAGTTTCAACTACAGCTAATTTCCCCGATGCTTCATTGTCTTCATTTCCCCGAGGCTTCATTTTCTGCAAGCTTTATATGGTCATTGTCAAACTTTATGGCACATCATGATATCAGTACGCAGCCAAAAGTAACATTTTAGCCAGAAGCCACGAGCTTTTATTTTCTAATTAAGCTAACGTTATACAATAACTGAGTGAAACGAAATGAGCTGGCAGCGGACTTCAGCTGTCGCGACCCTCTTTCAGGGCAGAAGTATAGTAGACGAATTCCGGCTACACCTGTGCTAGTAAGAAACTGGGGCAAGGGGGCGGGGGGGGGGGGGGCCTTCCACTCCAACAATTTTTTTTAATCTCCTTGGTATTACCCCACCGTGCGTAGTACATACTGTGTGCGTGCTCTGAGCGGAACGGGCAGTACACTTCGAGCTGCAAAAAGGTTTTGATGCGGAAGCGTCGAATGGCTCACTGTGCGAAAATCCGGCGCCCTGCGTCTGTAGCAGCACCTAAATTCCCATTGGCTGCGACGCCACGGCGCGAGTGCGCCCCGACGGAGCCGAGTAGGCGAAAGGAACGCCTGCTGCTGCAGCATTGCGTGAAGGGAAAGGGTATCGCCGCGACGCCACGTCACCCTCGCGCTCGGAAGTCTCGTCGCGTTCTTATGCGCACAAGCTCGTTAATCGGCGCGTTATCGTTATGCCACACACGCTCTCGCCTGCTTTCGAACTGCGCCTCAGTAGGGCCAAATCAAAACTCACCAAGTGTCTCAACACGCTGGCTTGCCCGCGAGGAGTCCATAACTCGAAGGGCCGCTCAGCGGCGTCCAATTCGACCATTAATGCTTTCGCGTTCACAACCCATAAAAAGTGCTTAGGCGTGCTCGTATTTTTTTTTATGCGTAAGCATTTCTGTGCCTACCCAACGAGAAATTTGTCCGTCACGTGAGACAATGAATGGCTCATACCCCCTTAAGCAACAGCTCATGGCCACGTAAGGCAGAGGATACGAGCGCTCAGCAAAGTGAAGCGAACAGTGCAGACATTCATTGAAATCACCCGTACAACACACAGAACGGCATAAATTTCAATGAACAACTAGCTCAAAACAAGCATCCAAACCATCAGTAAAGCACTGCATACCCCCCTCAGCAAATGCAGTGGTGGTTTTGCAACAGCTTCGCAAAATTAACCCTAATTCACCTGAATTAACACCAAAGGTGGTGGGTTCGACTTCCACGAAACATCGAAAGTTTGAGTGATTTAATTAATTTTATCTAAATAACTGTGGCTGATTAACCTTAATTTACACCAATGGTCGTGGGTTCGAGTGTCATAATGAACACTATTTTAATTAAACCTGCCTTATCATGTTCGCTATCGAACATGATAAGCGAACGACCGATGAGGGTTGATAAGGGTTTATACTAGTCGGATCAAGTTTCACAACACTGATAATGGCACCGGGCTGTGTGGAGATGAGCAAGTGGCACGATGGTATACGCATACTTAGACGACTATCAGAGGAGTTTCTGCGTGATTTTTTTTCCTTCTGTCTCATCTCGTGCGCCATCGCCTTGATCGCCAGTTTCTCGTCACGCCAGCATTATTGAGACGCTTATAGTAACTGCCAGGACGCTGTGCCTGCTGCGTAGCATCATTTGGTTCGCCTGCTCCGTCGCGCAAGTTGTAGCCACCTGCGTATTTTTAGAACGCCTTCCAAGCCGCTTCACCTGCAACGCTGAACTTGCGATTGCTTGCTATGCTTCGCCCTTAGAGCAAAATTTGAAACGGCGCTATTTTGTTTGTTGTGGCTCAACCTGGAGGTGGAGAGGATGCGGAACAGCATACGTTGCAGCTGTTATGGAGGCAGTAAATTGCGATTTTCTGCCAGAAAGCGCACTTTAAAATTGTGTTCTAAATGTGTAAGCATTTCTATGCCTACTCAACGAGGAAAGAGCTCCATCCGTCCGTCCGTCACTTAAGACAATCGCTTTCAGTATATGACCCGCAGCAGCGAGAGAATTGACCTTCGGGCTGCCTCTCGCTTCAAAGCGAAATAAACGGCGAGAACACAGCTCACACGAGTCTATCAGCATTCGGCGCAGTGTGTCCCCATCACAGGTCGCTTTCAAGATAGGGCCCGCGCGGCCGTGCCATACGCAGCTACCGCCGGAGTGCAGTTCACCACAGTTGATAATGGTTCGACGCGGATGGATAAGGCGCTAAAGAGCGGTAACGTCTTATAATGCTCGGAATGTCATCGGTTCACCTGGCGCCGCCACCTGCGGTAATTTGCTTGTGTCATCACTTCACCATGCGCCGCCGTCCGCAGCAGTTCGTGTCGCCGCAGCGCTGTCGTTTGTACTCGCCGGATCAAGTTTCGTAACACCGACAATGACAACGGGCTGCGTGGAGATAAGCAAGTGGCACAGTGCTTACGCGTACTTAGACAGCTCTCAGAGGAGTTTCTGCGTTTTCGCTCAGTGGACGCTGATGCGCGTAACAGAGTGTCGCACTCGTCGGTTCTCATTGATAGCGTTATCATGGTTTTATAGTTTTCGGTACAAGCGAACCCTTGTCTATCTCTCCGACTTTCATCGCTTTTACTGTTTGAGTCCCTTGGTCTTTCGAAGCAAACCGATAATCGCGTCGGTGCCCCGAAGAAACATTCTGCGCAAACAGCTTCTTATCTCTGCTCAACCGGAGAATTAGTTCTGCATGTCTCGGCGTCGCGTTTGCTTTGTTCTTCTTTTTCATCATCATCATCAGCAGCAGCATCAGCATCATCATCATCACTGCGCGTGGCTGCCGACAACAACGCGAAATGAACGAGCGCGCGCTGTCGCGGCTGTGCCGAGCGTGTCTTCTGCAAGTATTCGAACAATGGTTCTCCCGCACAACTTTTGACGCGTCAGCGAGCAAGATCGCGCATCTTCGCGCAACCCTAGCTGTGCGGACTTGCAGCGCCCGCCAGGGACGCGCCTAGCAAGCACAATTGTGGGACGCGGAGTGATAGTGCACGCGGACTGGCATCCTGCCTTTAACCCCTCTTAGCCGCTCCTACGCGCAACGCGTCGTAAATCACTTGCGTCGTATAAAAGGGGCAAGCGTAGCTCGCACTCGTGCGCACAAATGATTTTCGGATGATTAGATGCTAAAAATGGTGCTTAAATGCGTACGAGAGCACGCTACATCGCGCCAACCAACACCGGTGGTTTCTCCACTTGGCACTGTGTGCATATCGGTGCGGCGTTACATGTACTCCGTTGTGATGCCCTTGGCTTCTTATATTTTGCCGACCGCATGACTGCCGGAAATAAAAATAATTACGTAACCGATGGTCGGAGGTCGAACATCGTTCTCTTAGCACAAGAGCCCGAAAACACCTAACCAGTAGGCCACATTTTCCTTTCACCTACTTGCTTCTCTCGTGCAACGCCAAGTATCACCGTGAGACCTATGGCAAGTGCGCCACGTCGTGGAGCACATGCGGACACTGGAGAGCCGCATCGCGGGAACCTCGATTCACATAGATTGCAGCATGTGCGTTGGATCTGCGTAACTGTACTTAAAGAAAGAAATCCTGATCACCCTGTTCCTACGGAATCCGGCCACGGCAACTCCACGCGTACTCAAGACAGAGCCTCCATAGCCTCTCAGTCGGCGTTTGCTCGGTAGCGAAATTTCTAAAACCAGCGTTTTCTCAAACACGAAACGTCATCCGACTTCATGGCTCAACGAAACACGCTCCCGAGCTCGTAGGTAGCGCGTTCCTAGCTAGTGTTCTGGCGTCTCCGTGCGCTTGAGCATTAACTGCATATAAACGCAGAACGTTCCAAAGTGGCGCGTTCGCATGGTCGCGTTTTGTTTGTCGCCGGCCATATGTACTTAGTGAATGTGTACACTGTGCACATTGCAGTGCGCTGTGTACACTGTGCGCTGTGCGCGTAATTACAAAACTCTTCTCTGCGGTGACCCACTTGTCGCACTGTAGCGTACGTAGTACGTGGCGTTTGTGTAGTGGCCGTATACGTCAATCTGAACGGTACGAGTCCCCCCCTCTCCCACCACCTCGTTGCCGTTGTATTATTTTTTTGTGTGTTCGTGCACATGTAAGCTGCGCGGCGCTGTTGTCGCATGTTGCAACGATTGGCGCTTCCCTGCAGTCCTTCTTTTCTATTCCTGACGGTGTCCAGAAAGAAAATTGCGTGCTATACGCGTATCGCGGTGCCGGCGCTGCGCTCGGTGATGCGTTCATATCCGTTTGCGTCAGGGTATATGACGCGTTATCTCCTCGCCGCGGCTACGCAGAGAAGCAAGGTTTCCTCACCTCCCCAACAGCCGTTACTTGCAGATCGTTTGCTTGTTTATCTCTACCTGTCCTCCCAGCTACGCTTTTTTGTTTTGTTTCTTGTCTTCTTCCCGTTGTTACATTGTTTGTCCGTCTCTGCAGTGCGACGCGCCGTGAAGTAATATTTTGCCGTGGGCGTGGTCCACGCACTGTATCTTGCCGCTTATATTTTGTTATCGCAATTTCGTTAGCGTCGTCACGCGCGGGTCCTGCCTTCTGCCTCCGAGCGTACGTGCACGGCGCGCGCATATTGCCGCGCAATCTGCGCAAACAGCTTCTTCTTATCTCTGCGCAACCGGACAATTAGTTCTGCGTGTCGCGGTGTTGCGTTTGGCTTTGTTTTTCTTTTTTTTTTCTTCGTCATATCTTTTGTACGTTCGGTCACTATAGCGCGCGCAGCAACAATGTCGCGCTGCAGCCCCTACAATTGTCTTTGCTCTCTCTCTCCGTCTCTCTCTCTCCCTCTCCGCTTTGTTCTCACCCCTATGCGCCCGCTAGAATCATTACGATATTTCATTGCCAAATTGTGTTGCCGGGCTATATATTGAGGGAACCGGCAGGTCGGAAAATGGGTTGGCTGCAAACTTAGCCTTTTTTTTAAAGTGGTTTCGCGTACTTCCTTCTTCATTTGGTGTTTTGTATATTCCCATTCCACTGGTCTTTATCGGTACGGCGCATTTCTGAGAAAATTAGTCGTGCGCCTTCATGCGTGGTTATCTATTTATTTATTTATTTATTTATTTATTTATTTATTTATTTATTTATTTATTTATTTATTTTATTCTACCTCTCTGCTGAGTGTCCGTATTTGTGCGATTTTACGATCAAACGTCTTTACAAATAACTGGAAAAACAAAGTTCAACCAATTAAATATGTCGCTTCGCACGCCTTCGGTAAAGTGTATATGGCCATTTCGCTTATTAGTTGCTTTCCAGAAGTTCGGAACATAGTCGTGGATATACTTTTCTGGCACTTATCTCCAATTGTTCACTGCGCTAGCGATGGCACAGCTTTTGAAAGCATCCACGTTGCACAGCGATTGTTTGTTTGGTTCCATTGGTCACTCACTATAGCGCCGGGCGGGAATATATTTTCTCCTTACTGCTGGCGTGGTCAGCTATAAGTAATAGCGATTGATGGGGATTAGGTTTAAACAAATACGCATGCGCTATAATATTTTGACGCTTCTGTCAGTGCTTTACTGTTGTTAAGAGTGTTAAAGAAACCTTTAGAAAGCCTACACATGATTAATGGAGGCAACCTCGGTGGTTGTGTAAAATACACTAGTTTTGTTAACCGGCTGCATGAACTTTAGGACACCGTCAAGAACTGAAAGAAAACAATGGCAGCTATCGCTGTTATGTGTCCTGGGGTAGCGGAGGTGGTAGCGAGGTAGGACAGCGTTCCGATTGTCTTAACAGAATCTTTCTGTCGGAACAAACAAACACTGCGTTATTACGGTATTACGAGCTTCTTCGAATAATGAGGAGTGCGCGCGTCGTTTTCAGGAAAGTAGGCTTTGCCGCGAGATAATTCGCAGACAGGAGAAGCCAGCTTGCCGATGGCGCGCGCTCTGAAGTCGGGTTGGTGCGGCGCTCCGAATATCGACCAAAAGAAAATTTCTGGCACATTCGTACAAAAGAAACCAACATGTCGTTCCATTTTATATACGTTGCTTTGCTATGCGGTTGTCCGAAATGTATCGATAAAAGCTGGAGCTTGAAACGGCGCTATTTTGATTTGTTGCGGCTCAACCTGACACGCAAGTATACAGACGTTACAGCTGTTAACGAGGGACATGTGTGTGAAAGAAATCGAGATTTCCTGCCAGGAAGCGCGCTTAATTTTTTTCTTTCCAGTTAAGCTTTCTTTGATCGAGCTATCATTCGCGCCGGTTTCTCTTAGAGAAACCGTGGTCCACGTTAATTCGCCGATTGGCGTAGCGTGGGCGGGGCAAGTGGAAGCGGCCGAAATTTTCAACTTGTGCTCGCAGAGTGCGCCTTGCGCCATAGGTGCACCATCGTTAAAAAGCTTGCTGCTTTGAAGCCTTTTGAGCTCGCCAGAATAATTAGACGGCTATTTATCACGTTTGTTTATGCAAATAAACAATCACTCGGTGGTGACCGTGTCTGCAGTATGTCACAACTCTGTATACCACGAAAGCCACCGAAAATTTAATCAGGGAAACCGTGGGGTGTCTTTAATCGCACATTAGCTAATCTCTTAGGGAAAAATCCCATCACAGATCGCGCCTGTCACATCACGTGCCACACCCGCAGTGCGAAAATAGGCAACAGCATACTAATCAGAATCGTCACCAGAAGGGCACTGTGCAGCAAAGACCGGCACTTTTTATCGGGGTTTGCTCGACATCTTCAGTGTGTCCGATTGGTCCCTTTCTTTTGCGTGAGCGCTTGCACAGTGAATGCGGTGTTTATTAGTATGTGGATGTTCCAATAAATCAGTTGTAAGTCCGGCGACTGTGTGTGTGTGTGTACCTCCTTTGGTCGGGCATCTTGGTTTTCGCTGAGTTTTTTTTTTTTTCGCTTGAAGCATGAAAGGAAGAGAGAAAAGAAAGAAGAGAGGTGGGATTCGTGATGCACAATTAACACAGTAAGAACATGTGCATTATCTTGATTCTCTAATCTCCAGCGGCATTGCAGAAGCTGCCAAAAGCACAAGACACTGGCTGTGACAATACACTAGCAACTCTGCTCCTTAATTGGCTGACTTACTCGTTGCAGCAGTGATGTTTGTTCCCCACAGGAGCGAAACGTATGTTTGTTGGGAAATTGGTTTGTTTGTTGGGAAATTGGTTTCTAACAAATTTCACAAGCTGAAGTTAATGAAGGCTTTCTGCAATGCTTATTGTGCTGTTGTTTGAAAGGTATATTTTGCTACTGATGATGCTGGATGCAGGAATTTCAGATGGATGTGGTAATTAAGTGTCTGCTCCTTTCTTCTTTTCTCTTTAGATTGTTCATCGAAGCCTTACCTTAGGGGAGATCCTGGATGGCGATCGGATGGCAGAATCAATGTACAAGATCCATTATAAAGGTGCGTTTCATTATTAATTTATAGATGTCATACCATAGCCAGGTAGGGAATAGGCAGACCTGTTTTGAAACCAAACAAGTTCTACATTCAGGGTAGCACTCTACTTTCTCATTATGGTGTTTTATATCAAGCATGGCTACAGTATAGAGTGTCCGCCAACAGTATTAAGAAGTGTAAATGTATTTAAGTGAGCTGTAGAATGGTTAGTCAGTTGTTGCTACTGGCTTGCCTTCTAATAACTGAATAATTTTTTATGTGCTAAAGTTTGGGTCATCGTTATTCTAAAAATTTGTTAAGCTAAAGTTGAGGGTTTCTGTGCACGAAATGCTGGTTTAACATCAGGCTCAACAGAGGAAGTGAAAATCTGAAATTGTTGCTGATCAGTAACAGTACACTGTTTGTGTTCACCTGTAAAGGAGGAGTTGTGTTTCTGAACTTAGTGGAGTTCTGTAACTCTGTAATCAAGGCGCTGTAATCAAGGTTCTGTAACCCTGTAGTCATATCTGTATATCTAGTTAGTGCTTTGTGCGATAATTAAGGGGATCCGAGAGGCCTGATATTTTGTTAGTTACGACCAAAGGAAAAAAAGGTCAATGAAGCCAGAGAAAGCGTAGAGTAAATTAATGGCTTTGTTTTAATTTATTTGTACAAATAACAGGGAAACAAGAAATGAAATTAGATGAAAAGACAACTTGTCAAATTTGGGAGCGGTACCTACATCTTTTGCATTATGTGTGTGATGCTTTACCAGTTAACCTACTGTGGCAGCCATCTTCCCGTCCACTTTCTCGGGTATTAGCTTATCTGTACAAGATTGGCCCTGGAAGCTTGTTAGCCAGCACAGCCCACAGCTATGGTGGCAGATGCTGAACTTCCTCTCAACTGCAGCCATCATGTAGTGCATTGACTTGAGAGCAGGCAACTGGCCAATGGAACCTCGCATGCTACCTCATGGCATCAAGGCAACCAAAGTCAAGTATGCAATAAGCTAGAAGAAGATTGGAATCTGAGGGCTTGATTTTTTTTTTTTTTTAGAGCGCAGCTCTTTGGCGTCCGTTCCTGGGTTTCGCGTCGTCGTCGGCCTCGTAACCAGCTCCGCCCCCCTTTCATCCCCCCAGCGCTAGCAGCGACCGACTGATACCGCTGGATGCCGCTGACGCCGCTAGAGAGTCAAGATAACGTGACTGCATAGAACACCGTCGCCGCCATGCAGAAAGAGGAGGAAAGGGTCCCCCCCCCCCTGTTCTTGTGTGGCGGATAGCTGGGGTTGACTCACTATCGGCGTCAGCGGCATCAGTCAGTCGCTGCTATCTCTTCCCTCCTCCCTTTATCGTGTTGTCCGCTTGCTGCGCGCGCTTCTGCCCCCATCGTTTGCCGCTGGGTGTACACGCCGCCCCCCTCCGCTTCCGCTTACTGCTGGTTGCTCTCGACGGCGGCGATGAGCCTCCGCTTCGGCGGCGCGAACTGCAGGGTCTTCTCGGCGGCGGCGATGAGCTTCTGCTTCAGCCTCGCTTACTGCTGGTTGCTCTCGACGGCGGCGATGAGCCTCCGCTTCGGCGGCGCGAACGGCAGGGTCTTCTCGGCGGCGGCGATGAGCTTCTGCTTCAGCCTCGCTTACTGCTGGTTGCTCTCGACGGCGGCGATGAGCCTCCGCTTCGGCGGCGCGAACGGCAGGGTCTTCTCGGCGGCGGCGCTTAGCCTCTGCTTCCCCCACGGCTGTGACAACCTCGCGAGGCACTTGTATAGATCTCGTCTTTGAGAATCAAGCATTGGTGTACCAAGTCGAACATATATCAGTCTATTTCTCCGACCACAAAGCTTCCTTCATGACTGTCAAGAACTGTTAGTGGAGTCTTTGTTAAAGGAATACGTGTGAAAAATAAAAAAAAAATTCTGTGATAGCGCATACATGTGTTGCTCGATTTCTTTGCCTCAATCTATCAAAAAGGTGAAACAGCTTATTTGCTGCGCTCAAATTTCGCATTAGGAAGTAACGTAATCGTCGGTAATTTTTTTTTAGTTCCAACTGTATGAAGAAAACAGATAATCATGCCTGAGAAAGCGTAGGGGAAATTAAAGATCAATATGCATGACTCACTACTGTACGAGCCGGGAAAGGGGTCTCGGTGTCTGGCGTCACAGAGAGGTTCGCTCTCTAGCCCACGCTGCCGGTGCATCTCGTTAACGGGTAGCTGGCCTAGCGCTACCATGGCATCACGCGGAGGCTAAACAGATTTACTCAAATATCCAAGTTTTCTTGACAAGAGTTGCTTCTTTCGTGAAGACTACGAGGTCGAGAGGATGAGGAATGGAACAGGGGTTTATTTACATCGGAAAGGCAAACTTGTTTACATGGAACAAGGGCTACTCATACTGGCTGGACCACGGAGCATCGTTCTTGTAGCATGCGCTACAGGTCAGAATCTTTCTGGTGAGCACACGTTAGAGTACACCAGCACACCCCACCACCTCTTGTCCACCGAACGCCATAGAAAAAATACCCCTGGGCCCACTGTCCCAGAGAAGGAACGGGATGCTCAAAGACGGGTGCCGCCCTTGACTCCATTTGCGCATCTTGGCTCCTGGTACGGCCAAGCAGCGACTGTAACGAAGGGGCATATAACACACTTTCACAGGAGTTCCTTGGTCTCAGCGTTGTAATTGGCGACCAAGTGCCATCCATCAACCCCATAGCCGTCAAACGTGTCTCGCCTCAGTGTCGCCACTGGTCTGTCTGAGGCGACATATTGTGAGCTTCACAAAGTGATTTGTTGCAGTAGGGCAGGAGAGGCTGGAAGGTCGCCTTCCCCGCTGGCCGATCGTAACAGTACACATTAAGTGCACATATGTTACCTTCCTATATATAACAGTGCATGGAATAGAAGAGTGAAACGAAATAGCTTTTAGTTATAAAGTTGTCTCCATCTTTTTCTTGGTTTTTGCCTGTTTTTCTTTTTTTTACAGAACAAATTATTAGCACATGTGCAAAACATTAGACAATCATGCTGCAAAGCTAAGCTGTAAGTGCATTTATTTTGCCACTATTTTGACAGTGACACCCGTTACATGAAAGGGTTGTGGACAGATTGTGCTTATGCACCAAATCCTCTTTGGACTACAGTAAAACCTCGTTAAACCGTACCCGCTTAAACAGTAGTTCTGTTTAAAAAGTAGTAGAGCCAAGTCCCCGACTCAGTAGCCATTTAATGTAATGTGTTTTGTATCCGCATAAACCATACCAGCTTATTGCGTACGTATCGGTTCAAACGTAGTTTTTCCACTTTTAGTCGCACAAACATGGTGGTGCGTCGTCTCCATCGGGCGGCCTGGCAGAACAACAAGCCTCAGAGATCTGAACAATGGCCTTCAAGCGCCTTGCGCGTTTGCGTGTGAAGCCACGTCAATATCATTTCGGCGCTATGCCAGAGAACATTGTGGCATCGTGCAACCAAGGAGTCGCGTCATGCCGAAGCTCGAATAAAAAAGACACCGGGTGCTCATCATAGAAGGAAAGTTAGACATCGTTTGTGCTATTGAACATGACACGAAGTCGTCACTGGCACGCAATAGGGTTCTGCTGTTGACTACGGTGTGTGGCATTCGGAATACGAAGAAGTTGCTCGGCAGCGCTGCTGCGACGGCAAAAAGATGTCGGCTACGAGGTTCAGCTTGCCATCATTGCCTTTGTTGTTGCCGAAGTGTCGACTAGCGACAGTAATGAGGACGACATGGAAAGCAACAGCACGGGCAATTCAGGCCCGACAGAGGTACAAGCTACACGTTACCTGAATGCAAACCTGAATGCAATTGTCGTGACGAGAACAGCACCCCTCAATGAAAACCCGTGACTTCTGCAGCGCTACCGCACACGTGCATGGAGAATGCCAACGAGGAATCTGCCATACGAGTGTTTGCCGAGAAGTGGGGGCTGGCTGAAAAGATGGCTCGCAGCTTCAGTAAGTTTGAGGCTGCTGTCGTCGCTGCTAGGCCGCCATGGCATCAGATGAAAATAACACTTTTGTCGCACGAAGTGAATAAACACTGAATGTTTTTTTCCCCTTTCATCGCACTCTCTCTGAGTTGCATTTTTGACAGGTAAGTGGGGGATCTCGTGGTATTTCGGTTAAGCAGTACTACCGTTTAGTACGTACTTTTTCCAAGCTCCGACCAACTACGGTTTAACGAGGTATCACTGTACTAGCAAGCAGCCAACTTAAAATCTTTATATGTCATAGCATTGCACTGACCTGCTTGCAAGCCCCAGATGCCATGGTTCTCACAGAACTGTTTCAGGCACAGGGGTGCAGGTATAAGAACATGCTTGTAGGAAAGAAGGCATCATTTGAGATGCGCAGGCTGTGGTGACACTGCATATGAGCGCGACGCGTATGCGTGTCGGAATGAACAGTCGACGAGCCTCATGCAAGGTGATGAAAGGCAAAAAGCCCCTTTTTATTGTGCTGGCCGATAATATACACTCGCGGGGGGGCGTCACGTGGTATAAGTAGCTTGGCGCATGCAGTTGTCGCCCAGCTATCTGTCGTGACAACACACGCCACACAAAGGCGGGCTATAACAGCACATCCCTCTTTTTCAAGCACAGGAACATTTGCACATACATGGTAGAGAATATATGTTATACTAGTTAAACAAAACACCAAACCACTCATCAAAGTCCGGTCGTGTGGATTTATTCACCACACAGGAACATTCGCAGATACATGGTAGAGAATATATTTTGTACTAGAAGAAAAAAAACAAAACACCAAACCACTACTCATCAAAGCCCAGTCGGATGGGTTTCTTCACCACTCTACCAAACCACGTTACAGTGGGAGTGGGGACACTATTGGCCACAGCACGTGTTTGAGGCACCGCTGAATCTGTTGCAGTCGCTCCATCTGGGCTATGAGCCCATTGTGCCGCGCTCGGCTGCTCTGTTTTTTCAGGAAATTCGCAAGTTTCCATGTGCACCCTTTCTTTTGGGAGACGGTTAAGCACTCTCCTGTTTCGGCGGAGGTCAACGCCGTCGTCTGTTCGCACTACATATGACCGTGGTTTCGGTGCTCATGCGAGGACTGTGGCCTTGGATTGCATGTCTGTCACCCATACCAAGTCACCTGCTTCTAGCTTGAGAAGCCGTCTGGCACAATGGCGCCTGTTGTAGTAGCAGCATTGCCGCCGCCTCACTGTCTGGTCGCTGGCCACAACTTCTTTCGGGCTGCTTTTTGCCGGATTTTGGTGACGTGGTAGCGTTATGTTGTCAGTCGCCTAGCCATAAGTATTTCCGCAGGACTGACCCCAAGAATGCCAGGCATCGCCCTGTAAGCCAACAATGCCAGATAAGGGTCTTTAGACTTTAGAAGGAGGTGCTTAACTGTCTGAACCATTCACTCTACTTCCCCGTTGCCCTGCGGGTACCTCGGACTCACGGTGACATGGCGAAACCCGTATGACACAGCGAACTGTTCAAACTCAGTTGCCACGAACTGAGGACCGTTGTCAGTCACCACCCACTCAGGGATTGCATGCCTAGAAAAAATACTTTTCAGTCTATCAATGACCGTTTCAGACTTTGTAGAAGGAAGAATGGCTACCTCAGGGTAACGTGAAAGATAATCCACGGTGACAAGGTATGCCTGGCCGTTGATTACGCACAGATCTACTCCCACTCTCTCCCAAGGAAATAATGATGTTGCGGTTGCTATCACGGGCTCAGCTAGTTGCTGGGCACGCTGTGCGCAAACAGTGCACTGGTTCATGAACTGTGCCAGTTTGGTGCTCAATCCTGGCCACCAGACAGAACCTTTAGCAACACCGCGACAATGCACAATGCCCTGGTGCCCATCATGCAGTCTGCACAGCACTTCTGTTCTTAGAGACTGTGGGATTACAAGCCTTGTTCCTTTCAACAAGAGACCATCAATTATGCTAAGGCATTCTCTATCTTGCCAGTAAGGCATGAGGAAAGAAGGAACGTTCAGTTTCCTTAGCCAATTGGTTTTACACAGCCTGCGCAGGTGTTTGCAAATGGGATCATTAATTTGACATTCTCTCACTCTAGATAAAGAATTGTCCCCCATTTCCAAGCTAAGCAAACACGCCGTAGAGTACACTGTGATATCTGACACCCCCAAACCTCTTTCGGAATCACTGCGTGCAACAGGGGACCACGAAAGGGTGTCGGCTGTGACTAGCGATTTTCCGGGGACGTACTGCACACTGAAAAGATAGTGCATTAGGCGTAGCTGGAAGCGTTGAATTCGAGGGGGCATATCATCAATGGCCATCTGACCCAGTAAAGACACTAAAGGCTTGTGATCAGTTTTAAAGTAGGCCACAGATGTACTCGTCAAATCTTTTGGCTGGCCACATCAGTGCTAGCGCTTCTTTTTCTATCTGGGAGTATCGCCGTTTTATGTTCGTGAGAGAACGAGACACAAAAGCTATTGGTCTACGGTGACCGTCTTTCTGCGTTTGAAAAAGGACAGCTCCCAGTCCGAAAGAGGATGCGTCCGCTGAAAGGATGGTAGGAAGCGTTGCTTCGTACATGGCCATACACTGCGCAGAACAAATTAGTTTTTTCAGCTCGTTCAGCACTTTTGCTTGGTCACACCCTCAGACCCATTCGCTGTCTTTGTGCAAAAGAGCACGTATCAGAGCGGTAGTTTGCGCCAGGTGAGGCAAAAAGCGACCTAGGTGATTGACCATGCCGAGCAAGCTTCTCACTTCGGTGGCATTTTTCGGTGCGTTTAGATTCTTAATAGCGCTGACCTTCGCTGGATCAGGCTCAATTCCATTCTCATTCAGAATATGGCCCAAAAATCTCAGTTTATTAATGCCAAACAGGCATTTTTCTTTGTTCAGAGTCTCGTTTGCACTAGCTAGGCATGACATAACAAAAGCTAAACGTTCGTCGTGCTGGGCTTTCATATCACCAAACACTAAAATGATGAGCAAAACGTGAACAAGGTGAATGCAGGAGCGAACGTTTCGACAAGTGGACTTGTCTTCTTCAAGGCGACATATGCTTTCCTTGCCACAGTATATATAGGTGGGGTTCTTCTAAAGGGGAGAGGGTGTGAGGCGGGAGGACGCAGAAACGAGAGAAAATGTGTTAGCGTGTCGAATTGAGAGTAAAGGAACGCTGTGTACAAAGTCAAAGCCAGGGCACCCCCCCCCCCCTCCCCCACCCTGGTCTGTCAACACAGGCACGTTAGCCGGCGTGTCAAGGGCGTCTGACACGCCGGCTGACAAAAAAAAAAAAAATAGGAAGGAAAGGAAAGGGGAGAAAAAGGGGGGGGATACGCCAAGAAATCAAACTAAGTGTTGTTGCCTATAGCTTGAAGTTTAGCATAGCGAATAGATTCTAAAGCTCCCTTTGAAACGTTTATGCCTATTGGTTGCAATGTCTTGAACTTATGGATAAAGTATGATTCTCTGTATTTTCTTTCTCGTTCAGAAAGGAAATTTGACTGTAATATGTAGAGCTTAAGTTCATCAAAGTTATGACCTGGTTGGTTGAAATGCTCGGCGACGGCTTTGGGAAACTTTTTAGCTGTGTCCGCGCGATGTCCGTTTAATCGGAGGTCATAACTTTGATGAACTTAAACTCGACATCTTACAGTCAGATTTCCATTCTGAACGAGAAAGAAAATACAGAGAATCATACATTATCCATAAGTTGAAGACATTGCAACCAATAGGCATAAACGTTTCAAAGGGAGTTTTACAATCTATTCGCTATGCTAAACTTCAAGCTATAGGCAACAACACTTAGTTTGATTTCTTGGCGTATCCCCCCCCCCTTATTTCCCCTTTCCTTTCCTTCCTTTTTTTCTTTTTTTTTTTTTTTTTTGTCAGCCGGCGTGTCAGACGCCCTTGACACGCCGGCTAACGTGCCTGTGTTGACAGACCAGGGTGGGGGAGGGGGGGGGGGGGGTGCCCTGGCTTTGACTTTGTACACAGCGTTCCTTTACTCTCAATTCGACACGTTAACACATTTTCTCTCGTTTCTGCGTCCTCCCGCCTCACACCCTCTCCCCTTTAGAAGAACCCCACCTATATATACTGTGGCAAGGAAAGCATATGTCACCTTGAAGAAGACAAGTCCACTTGTCGAAACGTTGGCTCCTGCATTCACCTTGTTCACGTTTTGCTCATCGTCTTAAATTTCCATCTCCCGCATTCCCCTTCTTTTCTCCAAACACTAAAATGTCATCCATGACGTTGACAACACCTGGCAGGCCACGTAGGATTTTGGACATCCCTTTCTGGAAATACTCCGGAGCAGGCACGATTCCGAACAGTAGTCTGGTAAAACAGTACCTCCCGAAGAGAGTCAAGAATGTAGTTAGTTCTTCAGAGTCCTTACTTAGTTGGACCTGATGGAACCCCGAGAAGTCGTCAAGCTTCGAAAACCATTTCACACCCGCCAAAGAGCCTAATGCTTGATCAACCGTAGGTAGCGTGAAGCGCTCATGAACGACGCACTTATTTAACTTTGTGTGGTCGACGCATACTCTCAGGTCCCCCGACTGTTTCGTTACCAGGACTATTCCTGCGCACCAGTCCGTGGGGCCATGTACTTTTCTAACTATTCTCATGCACACGAGTCTCTCGATGTCACGCTTTAGCCTTTCCATGAGCGGAATCGGCACTCGCCGCAGAACGGTTATGGCATGTGGAATTGCGCCCAGTTGTAGCCTGATAGTGTATTCTCCTGGGATAGTGCCTAGACTACGACCCATGCGCGGAAAAAGTGTCTCATACTGTTGCTTGTCTGCAGTAAGTGAGTCGGCAAATTTAACGATACCTAAAGCCTCCAAGGCTGGCAGCCCGAGAAGTACGTCGCGAAGAGGGCTAACGACATAGCACGTTTAACAGGCAATCCTCCATTTCCTCGCAATCTCTGCGACAAATTTGCCTAGAACATTGAGCTTGTTGCCGCCAGCCCCCTGTAGTACCTCGTCTACGTTATCCAGATGGGTGGGCAATCCTGGAAATGTAGAAGGTAGAACCGACACTTCTGCACCCGAATCAACTCAGCAAGTATGCACATAGCGCGCTTTCACGACCGCGTCAATCGCGCCAATAAAAGTTTCTCCGGTACCATGTTCGACAGCTGAGACGCTTCTCTTATTTGCGCTGACCCAACTTTCTTGAGGCAGGCTTTCGCAAAATGTCCTTTGTTACCACAGTAGTGGCACTTGGAAGCTTTGGCTGGGCACATCGACCTCGGGTGCGTGTTACCAATGCAGTAGGGGCACTGTCCCTCTTTGTGCTGCGTTGCGTTTCTGGTGGCCCACGGCGTCCACGATGGCACCTTGGTCCTGAAGCTCTGGCGGGCTCCTGATGTGGATACCTTCCTGTCGAAATCTCTGCTGCTGCTGTCGCACGGTTTCCTTGAGGCAAGCCTTGGCCAGCGCCATAGCCAATGTCAGCTCTGCAAGGCCTTGGATAGTTGCACGTACCGGAGCCCGACGACAAAGCTGTCCCTGATGATTCTCTTCTTCATATCCCCAAAGTCACAGCAGTCTGCCAGCACGTGAAGGGCAGTTACGAACTGATCCACCGATTCTTCTGACTGTTGCTGGCATCTGTGAAAGCAGCCACTTTCATAAACAGTGTTCCGCTCTTTGATGAAATGACTGTCGAACTTCTGCTTGACGACATCATAACTTTTTGCTTCATCGTCGGTCAGCTGAAATGTAGCAAAGACTTCGCGGGCTTGGCGTCCCATTGTGTAAAGTAGCGCGCGTACCTGGGCCTCTCCCAAACATTCGTTGAGAGCTGCGGCGAAGAGGTAGTCATCGAAGTGGTTGATCCACACCAGGCACTCTGACGTTTTGTCAAAGTCCAACGGTGGTGGCTGCTGGAGCCCCGGGATTACCGTTGCGGACTTTTTGCCATTTTCTGGAAATGCTGCCGTCCACGGCCTCAGCGAGATAGTTAACCACACCCCACTTCTGACACCATGTGGTGACACTGCATATGAGCGCGATGTGTATGCGTGTCAGAATGGACAGTCGACAAGCCGTGCGCAAGGTGACAAAAGGCAAAAAGCCCCTGTTTATTGTGCTGGCCGATAATATACACTGACGGGGAGGGGCATCACATGGTAAAGGTAGCTTGGCACACATAGTTGTCGCCCAGCTATCTGTCGTGACGTCACACGCCGCACACAGGCAGGCGATAACAGCACACATGCAGTGTGGGGGGTTAAGGTAGTGAGGTTAGCATCTGGTTACTTCACGCTGCGCAAAGTGTAGTTTGTACCAGCAATCATTCCACTTGAGCTGCTGCTGTAGTGGCCTGTGAAAGTGCCACCAGATCAGTGTTTTCTGATGATGGTGATGATAATAATAATGTTGAATCCTAACTTCTACAAAAGTGGCACATACTGCGAAAAGAAACTGCAAGGCTGCAAAGGAAGGGTAGCTGATAGCCTGATAGCAGTGCTGACTTCTGCGAACATGAGGGGGCTTGCACTTTTCTTCTCCCACGACATGTAGTAGTGGTGGTGGCCACTTTCTTGCTACGTGGAGTCGTCAAGGACAAAATTGCGTGCCATGTCTGTGAAAGAAACCTGTGCTTCAACTTCCATCTGGATGCAGCACTAGAAAACACAGTCTAGCAAGCGGATGCCGCACTTCAGATGTTGCATTTGTAGGAGGCAATTTGCTTGTGCTTGTACTGAGCCACCAAGTGTGCTGACAAGCACTCTTCATGCTTTACATGATTACGCATGACATGACTGAATGTGGCTTCACAAGGAGTTGTCTGCTGCATGCTTGTGTGGATAAGCTTGGGATCTCAACAAAACAAAGATTAAGCTCTGGCAATCCACGAAAAAGACTTGTGCTTATCGTGTCGTATGCTGTCTTACTATTTCCTTTGAATAAGAGGCAGCTGGTGTCAGTAACTTATAGTAGGACATGGGAACAATAGCAAGGCCCTGTGGGCAGCATGAGTTCCTCTATGCCAAGTGTACATGAGCGTACATTGCCAGGCACTATGTATTGCTATTACTTTTTGATGGCATTGCATGCTAACCTTAGGTACTGCTCTGTTTCCACTTTTATATTTCTTTATTTTTTAAATCCTGAATTGTCACTTTTTATACGATTGCCTCACTGAGTTGTGTCAATTCTTCTGATAGCAACCTCTCTCTTTCTCCCTCTCTCCCCCAACCTTTGTTTTTCTCCTTTTTTTTTCCTTTTTGTGGGCGCACTTTCAGCTGAAATACAAGCAATTGGCAGTGATGCACAACACATCCACTATACTGCAGTGCTGGTAATTAGCTATTAAGGAAATGCCATAGAAACAACTAAAATTTCCCTCCCAAACCAGTCTCAGTGCTATGGCAAAGTAGTTTTTAGCTGCCAGTACTTATGCTTGGCTGCCAAAGCCAGGAGGCATAGGTTCAAATCTCAGGGGTGTTACTGAATGCTTATGTGCTTAAAACATTTCTTATGGGGGTTATTAACCAATAGACACTCATGAGCCTTCACTGAGCACTCCTGTATGCAGGATACTGCCTTTGAATGCTGGTTGCTGCCAAAGTAGTGTGCATATATACAGCAAGTGAAGAAGGCTGAATGACACAGAGCAACAAATAATAAAGCAACCTGCACCCCTCCTTGTGTGGCACACAATGACAAAGGGACAAACTATTATAACATGCTGGTCACCAGAACTGGCAGTGTGTGTGTATTCAAAATTTAAGTGGTGGCCAAGGCATTGTCAGTAGTCACAGTCAGTAGTCAGGTGTAGTCAGTCAGTAGTAACAGGTGTAGAACCTGTTACTGCAGGCAAGGCCACATTAGCAACTGCTGGTTTTAAAAAAAAAGCTCATGGGGATTGACATTGGCATGTTCTTGGTAAGCGTAATTTCACTGTGGCACAGTCATGATTTGCTGAAATTGTAGTGGAAATATGTATCTGCGTGGAGGCAAACATTTGCTTCCTATTGTTGATTAGCATACAAGTAGCTTGATTATGCACAGTACATGTGGTGCAAGTGCACTGAAAGACTGTCGCCGAGTTTCACTTGCTTAGCTTGAATGAATGGAATGTTTCTTTCAGTTTCTGTGGAGAAGAAAGTGCTGTGCACGGTGAACCTGTCAGCCGAGGACTTCAAAAAGTTGAAGGAAGCCATTGAAGACCTCTACTACTTTGAGTTTATTTTAGGTATGTTGACAACACCATGATGGTTTAGATTTTTTCACCTGGCGCATAATTCTGAATTTGTGCAGCACGAATATACAAGACGTGTATAACAACACAAATGACGTACACAGCTGCTGACTCCCAACTGGTTGTTTATGGAACGGTCATACCAACCTTTACGGATGTAGAAATGTAATCAAAACAACAAATTCACATCTAAAGATGGCCATCCAGAAACCACAATTCCTAATAACTTACATTTACTTTATTGTGAACAGCCTCAACTAACTTTCTCTTTTTGTTTTTGCATGTCTTAAGGCATGCAAAAGAAGTGAAATATCTGGACAGCCATCTTTAGATGTGAATTTGTTGCTTTGGTCACATGTATGCATGGATAAAAGTTGGTCTGATGATTCCAAAAATAAACAATTGGAACTCAGTGTCCACGTACATAAAGACAAATTGAATAGCCTATTCAATTTTGAAATTTGAATATTCCCACAGCCCTATTATTTTCATTTCTCACTTAGCTTTGTTGTTGTTATTTATTTATTTATTTATTTATTTATTTATTTATTTATTTATTTATTTATTTATAGTTATAGTTATAGTTATAACACCTTGCAGGACCCTGCATTGAGCATTGTGTATGGGGGGCGACACAACACTAAGCAGCAAATGGACAATGAGAGCTAAAGTAAAAAATCACAACCTCAGCGATGTGCAAAAAAAGAAAAGCAAAATGAACAGAAAAAGAAGGAAAGAAAAAAAAGGAACAGTGGAGTACATAAGTAGGCGTAGATAAAGCTTGGTGCCTAAAGTGAGTCTGATGTACGTAGATTAAGGATCTTTGTCCATAGTGTGAGTGTGGCAAAGACATACTTGTTGGTTCTGTGTAAACACTCAGGACATGTAAGATGTGATAATATAGCAGCAGGGGACAAATTTTCAATGGAAAATGAGTTATAGCATTGTTTCGGATAACAGACTACCAGTTTAAGCATTGTCTTTTTGTTCATTTTCTTAGCTGATACCCACAGAAACAGTTGCAAAAGGACAACCATCATTAATGCATGGACAAGCCATGTGCACATGTCTGTGTAACCAAATATGAGCCTTGCACCTTAGTATAATAAAATTTCAACCTGGATCTTAGCATAGTTGAACATGGCTTTCAAATCAACTTTTGTACAATTTACATGCATTTTATATTGTATGTTAAGTAGCGAGGCATTAGGTAGCTAGCTCATAGTTCAACATGCAAAACAATCACCTAATGGAGCTATTCTGAACTGTTGCTTGCAGATTTTTAATGCGTGTGATGCATATAAATCTGAGGAACTAACTGCACATAGCCTAAAACATATTGTGGTCGTTCCTGTTAAAATCGAACTTCACAGCTTGGAATTGCCCTTTTTTCACAAGCATTGTTTTGAAACCTATAAATCATCTTATCAGGAAGCATCCCTGTAGGACAAAAGCTTTGCGAGGCTCGGAATTTCATTCAGTACACTCTAAAAAAAAATGTTTTTCGCCATTTAGAGCTTATCTTGTCTCCAAACAATAATCGTCACGCATGTTCCTACTTCCTTTAATGCTGCATGCCCGGTACTTTCAGGTCACAAACACCATGCAAATTATTACAGTGACACAGCACTCTTGATGGGAAAGTGGCAAGCACAGAGTTTTACAGAAAGAAAAACACAAGCCAGACAGATGACAACTATTGTTCGGGAACATGATACACCCAAATGGTGTAAACTTTATTTACAGTGTACTGTTTTTTCTCAGCACCCAGTTCAAGCATTGTTCTGCTTCCATTCTTGCAACTTTCAGATGGCCTGAGGCTATGGGGCTTCATAGGGCAGCTAGAAGAGGGTTCCTTGATCCCGCACAAGCACAAACTGTACCTCTGGACACACCTCACCTTCAACATTGAGTACAATGACAAACAGGTGAGGAGAACACAATACCCGTGGTTTAGGAACAGATTTCAGGGGGCATCTGCACTGGCCTGGATGAGCCGAGTGTGCCCGTTACTTTTCTCGTGAATACGTGTAGCAACACTGCTGTTATGGAGCAATTGCCTTGGATAAGTTTATGAAACACCTGGGCACACAAACAAACGCAAACTTGGATGCGCTTTCTAATGTTCTTACAGTATCCTGCACAAGGTCCCTCTGGCCAAATGCAAAATTTATTACTGTAGGCTTCCTCTAAGTGTAACAACTGACACTTGAATCGGGTAACTACTGTATTTATTCATTGTCAGCGCTACTGTTTTTACTTGAAAATCTTTTCCTAGGGCAGGCCAACAATGGGCATTTCTGGTAAGACATGAAGTGTGTACGATGCATTCACTGTCCTCTAGCACCGTCAGGGACAGTGAAGCACTGAAGCCATCTGGGTCGCTGTTGTGTTCACCATTGGGGTCTGACACATCTGTGCTGACCAATCAACGTTGGATTACTGTTGAGCGTCAAATATCACGTTAGAAATAATGAAAGCTTGCATGCATGGAAATATATGGGTGCCAGTTAAGACCATCGACATGGAATTGAATTAACGAAAAAATCTAATTAGCTGAAGCCAAAATGACGAAAGTCTACTGTATATCATAAAGCAATGATTTGATTGTGTGGCCAAGTAGTCTTGAATAGCCTGGCTTCATATTCAATTTGGTTCACCACCTATGGCACTTCTGTTGTTGAAAATCAAGCATATCATTGCGTCTTTCACACTGCTACAAATAAAGTAATACTGCAGTAGTTTCTTAATTTTTTCCTGTTTTCCTTTTGTGCTGATTTCATGTTTATATGGTGACATGTCCTTTCTAGGCTTTGAGGTGCTGAAAATCTGGGTGCAGGCTCAGAAGATCCCTATTGCTCAAGCATTGTAGTTGACGCAAGATGAAGGGATACAAGGACTTATTCCCTACTTGCTTATAGCTAGATTATTACTAGTTGAATACACAGTGCAATAATGGTGAGTTCATTGTGAAGTAAATTGTACATTTGCCACCATGTTCTGAGACACTGATGGTTTTGAGTACGTGTGCTTTTTCTTGACTTTTGACGTAAATAGGATACAGGCAAATATAGTACTATAAACACTTGGGTAGTTACGACTGTTGCCCTGCGTCGTTCAGGCCAGGGAAGTGCACATTTCAGCTACTGCTGCGAAATTGCTAGAGAACCTAGGAGGTTTCAACATATTGCCCACAAGTAGCAGTAAAATTTCTAGAAATGAAACAGACCATAACAAATATCAAAGGATCTTCTTGTTGGGGGCCTCTACATAACATGCAGGGCAGTGATTGAGCAGCCAACATTTTACGCAGGTGATATCGGCTAATGTGACAGTGACTGATGGTGTGCCTATGCTCCTGGATGAGATGACAGCTCCATTGGACATCACACACACATACTCAGTGCGCTGGCTGCCCACAAACGTCACTGAGCGGGCACCTGGGGGACTCTCCAAAGATGGGCCTCATGGATTTTTCTTCCCACAGACGTTGGAGGTGAGCAGAGGCGTACTACAGACTGTTTTACAGGTTTACACCATGGCGGTTACAGCCATTTGCCACGGATCTGCTAAACTTGAACTACTGTAGTGCAACCAGGGAAAACACGGGGAATGCGGGCGATGGAAATTCAAAATGATGAGCAGCACGAGGACAAGATGAGAGCAGGAGCCAACGTTTCGACAAGTGGACTTGTCTTTTTCAAGGCGACATATGCTCTCCTTGGCACGGCATGGTACGGGTCTTCCAAAGGGGAGAGAGGGTCAGATGGGTGGACAAGGTAACTCCCGAAGGTGTGTTAGCGGTGAGGGTGTAGAATTGAAAAGAAAGATAATGCGCTATCGAACATTGGTGGAGGAAAGTGAGGCTGTGCCGTGCGTCAGCCGGTTGACGTGTCATTGTCGGTTCCTCTTTTCGTGGAAGCAGCCTGGATGACGGGAAGGTGGTGGTGGTGGGGTAGGGGGTGGGGGGAGGGAAGGGGAGTGATATGTGCTCTACTCCCATCGTCCAGGCTGCTTCCACGAGAAGAGGAACCTACAATGACATGTCAACCGGCTGACACACGGCGTAGCCTCACATTCCTCCACCGACGTTCGATAGCGCATTATCTTTGTTTTCAATTCTATACCCTCACTGCTAACACATTCTCGGGAGTTACCTTGTCCACCCCCTTTACGCCCTCTCCCCTTTAGAAGAACCATACCTATACTATATGCTGTGCCGAGGAAAGCATATGTTGCCCTAAAAAATTACCGACGATTATGTTACTTCCTAATGCAAAATTTGAGCGCAGCAAATAAGCTGTTTCACCTTTTCGATAGATTGAGGCAAAGAAATCGAGCAACACATGTATGCGCTATCACAGAATTTTTTTTTTATATTTCCCGTACTCCTGGATCATCTCGACGGCGGCGACGGTAAGCTTCTGCTTCGGCGGCACGCACCTCTGGATTCTGACGGCGACGGCGCTGGGCCTCTGCTCTGGCAGCTCGTTTAGCAGCAGCAGCAGCAGCAGCAGACGGAGGACTTCCATCGGTCGTCTCGCTCATGGCTCAGAAAGAACTGGCAGATAATTTCGCAGTGGCGAACGGCAGCGGCAATTTCGGCTCGGGTGGTGCACATATACAGATCCGCCGCCACCGATCTGGCTCTCTGATTGCCACCGCACAGGGCGAACGGCAGCGGCAATTTCGGCTCGGGCGGTGCACATATACAGATCCGCCGCCACCGATCTGGCTCTCTGATTGCCACCGCACAGGGGTTGCATTGGAGGAGGAGTGAAGAAAGGAATTAAGTTCGAGCCGGCGCTTTGACAACCGGAGACTCGCAGGAAGAGGGGGGAGGGGGGCGGCGTGTACACCCAGCGGCAAATGATAAGGGCAGAAGCGCGCGCAGCAAGCGGACAACACGATAAAGGGAGGAGGGAAGAGATAGCAGCGACTGACTGATGCCGCTGACGCCGATACAGGGGGGGGGGGGGACCATTTCCTCCTCTTTCTGCATGGCGGCGACGGTGTTCTATGCAGTCACGTTATCTTGACTCTCTAGCGGCGTCAACGGCATCCAGCGGTATCAGTCGGTCGCTGCTAGCGCTGGGGGGATGAAAGGGGGGCGGAGCTGGTTACGAGGCCGACGACGACGCGAAACCCAGGAACGGACGCCAAAGAGCTGCGCTCTAAAAAGACAAGTCCACTTGTCGAAATGTTGGCTCCTGCTGTCGCCTTGTTCTCATGTAGTGCAACCAGTAAAATAACTTATACTCAGCTTCAACTCCGTTTCATGCATAGTAGGCAATGCTCTGAAGGCTAAAGAGACTTTTCTGACGGCTCACATTTGCAGCTAAGGATAGTGTGTCGGAGATGAATGAAAGACATAGGTATGTGTGATGTATTTCGGTGTAATAGTAAGTCTGATACCTTTATGTCGCAAAATGTGACGCAATCCATTACGTGGATGGCTTCACAGATGCGATTCTATTTACTGCTGAATGAGTGGTGCAGCACATTTCTGCAACCAGGGGCCACAGCACACTGCTTAGTATATCATATACTGTAAGCACAAATATGCATAAATAATGTATGATTTGACATAACCTCAGATTTGCAAGTTGTAGTTATATTGAAACAATTATTCTTTGGAAAGCGTCGTATATCAAGATTAACTGCACTTTGTGTTTGCACATTGCAAGTCAAAATGGTAGAAGTGGCTTTATGCCATGATACATGCACCGGGAAAGGCATCCTATTAATAGTTAATAAAACTAGCCTGGTAGTCTTTATCTAGAAAGCCACCTAGATGTGTTTACAGCTGGCTCTGTTATGTTTGTTGACTATTTCATTTAATATTCAGACCATATTGTGTATGGATGTACGTTTGACACTGTGCAGAAAGTGCTTATTGCTGCATTAAATCAACTTTTTGCCTGCACCAAGATTTGTGCCAAAATGTCCAACGGCTATGTCCCCCACTGCACTAGAAAGTGAAACCCAGCAGTCTTTTACACACTCTGAGGTCGGATCTGTGACTGCAGGAATTATTTCAGAAAGGAAGGACTAGAGTAAAAATTGTGATCACTTACTTGATTGAGCTTCTCCAGATTTGGAACTTTCTGCTCCTAATAGGCTGCACCAAGGTTAAATTTGCTGCTCCAGAAATGCCCCCCCCCACTCCCCCCGTTAACTTGCTCCGAATTCAACATATCCTGCTGTGAAACCAAGGTTTGCCTGCTCCAAGAATTGTTTTAGCTGTCCCACCCCTGTTTGTGCAACTTTGCACTGTGGGCTGCAGTAACAGCTACAACTAAAAAAAGAAAATTGAAATATACTGTCTATAGGCACGTGCTAATGGAGCCCTGTGGCCTGTTCGTTTATCTTATCTCTGCTGAGCACCCCCTTATCACCCTTGAATAGTGCAACCTGGCAGAAAAGTCAGGCCTCCAACAGTCAAACTTCTTGAGACCCTATTCTTGTCAGAGGTGTGTAAAGGTGTAAGGAAGCTAACTTTAACCCTTTGAGGGTCGATTTTTTTTACCATATGCGACCACCCAGGGTCGATTTCTTTTATTGCAGATTCCAATTCCTCATAGGGACTTATTACGAAAAAAAATGTACCGTAATATTTCTAGGGTGACTGTAAAGTGAGAAAAAATATTTTGCGTTGGTATGCACGTACTCTTCATTCATGAATAACAATAATTAAAAAATAAAATAAACTTATAAGAATTAAAAATTTGATGCCTTCTTATGCACATAATTCAAGGCCTTGAAAATGCGCACACAAGAATATTTTGCAACACTCAATAAAATGTTCCTGCTCTTACACTAATATGTACATCCATAGTGTAATCGAACTGCGTAGGTGCGCGCACTCAAGAAAACTGTGTGGTTGTGTGCCCATCACAAAAGCACAATGTGTGACAAACTTCCGTTAATCTTCATCTTATTGCCAACCAGAGGCAATTAGTTTTTGCCAGTGTCCCCCCCCGAGAAAAGCAACGGAAACGCATGCACTGCGGCATCCTTCTTATGCGCACCCCTGTGTGCACTAAACGAGTGAGAGACAGGCGGTCGCCCTTTGAGCGATTAGTAACTAAATAGCCATCGGTTATGCAAGGTCAAGAAGCCTAAACTGCCCGCAGAGCAAAACCTGAACTGCCGCTTGCCCACGTGCCTGCCAATGTGCCAGCGGTAGTAGATAGATGCGTGGGAGCAAACTGGCACTAAAACAAACTATGCAACAGAAACTGAGAGAGGGAGGCGCGTGAAAAATATTCCTTGTATTCCCACATAGTGGCAGCACATGACAGAAAAGAAAAAGTTAGAAAATTGTCGCGCTTTTTAATCATACAGACGGCACTGTAAATGTACAGCATCGACCATTTTTGGACTTGTTCGCGGCGCCGCATATTTATGTCGTTGACCCTCAAAGGGTTAAGGAGCTGTGTGGCAAAGCTGACTTTAGGAAACCAGCCACTTAAGACCCTTGCCCATTCTTTCTTGCTGAAATATCGGGTGCTCATTAGATTCCTACATTGTTTAGGAGCTTTGATGTCATTTCTACATTAGTTTTCTACTCTTGACACATAGAAAGTGGGCGCGCACTTGATTTGGGGGTGTGTTAGAATTGCACAAATTCTGCCAAATTATTTTGCAGTGTGTTTTGGCATTTTTTCTGCATCTTGTTTAATTTGACCCATCAGATAATATGATTAACTTCATTGGTCCTTTCAGGGTGAAATTAACACAAGTCAACTGTAATTTCAGTACGCGTTTTGCTGTTGTATTAGTTCAATCATAAGTGGAGTTTGCCTTCTATTCTTTTTCCATTACTTTTTGACAGCTGAAAAGCAAAACGGACCACAGATTATGACCATGCACTGGGACTGTTTTTGTAAATGAGAGCTAAGTTTACCAGGTTTACCATATCATTTCTACAAAACGCAAAATGTGTGGAGTGTTTTAGGTGCACGTACATACTTTCTGCTTCGCCCAGTCCTGAAATTTTGTTTGCTGGGAAAAACATACAATTCATGCTCGCCCAATTTTATAGAGTGCCAGCTGTGTGATCATTGCACATGATTTAACAGATCGACTATGTAGCATCATCCAAGTCAAAAGCCCAGAATGGCTTAGATATTACGAAATTTTTGTGCGGCATACAATGCACATTTAAACACTAACTTTATGGATGTTCCATAGACTTCCGATCTTTTGTGCAATGTACATCTAAAGTGCTGTTTTTAAAGATGTTGATTGAACATTCAAACCTTTGGGGTCAATGTTGCCTCGCAGACGTACATATGTGCATGTAATGGATGTCCATAGGACGTCTAATTTTTTTGTTGGATATTTGGATCAACCCAGTAAGTCTCTTGTGTGTTGGTGGTTGGCTGGGAAAAAGCTGTCAGTGCAAATTCATTTTTTAAGAATCCTTATGCTAACAACCACCATATATGCAAGTCTGATCCTTAATTTATTATGTTTTCTGTCCCTCAATATTACACCTATTATTATAGTCTGCTTCACCTTTGGATGAGAGCTGATGTTGCAAGAAAT
This sequence comes from Dermacentor variabilis, assembly GCF_050947875.1. Taxonomy (NCBI): domain Eukaryota; kingdom Metazoa; phylum Arthropoda; class Arachnida; order Ixodida; family Ixodidae; genus Dermacentor; species Dermacentor variabilis. Next base: position 129,538,471 of record NC_134571.1, read on the forward strand.
TACAGTAGATGCAGTAATCACGTGCCTTTCCTTAATAGCAAAAATAGCTTGCACCACCTTTGTTGTTTGACATTTGAAAACATGCTCCAACACAGACGGCATGTCTGTGTCTCACAGAAGGCTACCATAAAGCACTAATCCATCACAAGAAATAAAAAAGGAGTGAATTAATAAAGGACTGCACCAGGCAGGAAGAGCAAACATAGTGGAAGCTTCCAGGCTGTGCAAACAGAAGCTGCTGAAGAGAGAGCGGGCTGCAGGAAATCGGGGCAGAAACTGCTTTCTTTTCTCTCTGTCCTTTTTTTATAGAAGGTAGTCTAAATTCAGTAACGTGGTAGTCTAAATTCAGTAAATTACGCATGCGAGAAAGCAAGCACTCATATTTCGTAATGCTTTCGGGATCTGGAACACCTTCACAATAATAATCGGCAAGAAAACGTTATGTATTGCTTTTTGAAAATTACTGCTTCCCTTTGAATTTACTTTGCGCATGCTCTTGATGCTATGCACTTCTCTCAAGGTTTGTATTTATGCAGTTTTCATTCTCAATCAGATCCACTGGCTGTCGGTGATAAATTCCTTGGTGCTGATTGTCCTGCTTCTGGGCTTCATCGGTGTTATCCTGGTAAGTAATGCATGGTTTCTGTATTTTGTGCTCTAATTGTGTTGTTTATGATAGAAGCATTACATTACACATTGTATGACTGCATTATTAGCACGAAGTGCACTGGCTTTGCCATTTGGTACTGGAAATTTTACCATGTTTGGAGCAGGGTTATTTTGCAAACTGCATCATGTTATAAACAATGCCCATCTATATTTACCTGCTACAATGTAAGCACGTGTTGCAGCAGAGGCAAAGTCTGACTTGAGCTGCCTCCACAAAGTTGTGCATGAAGCTGTAACTTTTTTGTCGCTACTGATTCGCTCAACATTCATATTTTGCCCTTCAGTTTAAATTCTTCCTTCTTCAGCTTATGCTAGTACCATTGAAGATGTACCATGCACATTTGTCAAGCCACATTGACATTGTTGGGCAGGTCATTGGCCTGCTCAGCCTGGATATTGCTGCTGTAGCTATGTGAGAAAGACTCTGCGGAGTTACAGAGATGCGAGTGAACTGGACACAACACCGATGGGTGATAACTTCAGTAGAAGTTGTTGTGCGAGTTGGTTAAACATAATTATGAAAGGAATCTTAACACACAAGAAATATACCCAAAAACGATGACATCCTCTTCATCTTGCATTTTGTGTTCTTTTGTTTTGATTATATTAATCTAGATATTTTTGGGGTGTGACCTACTTCGAAAAACAACTTTTCATGCTAGTCGCACCATTCGAGCCTGGAGCCTGCAAACTTCAGTGGGACTCTTTTGGCAACAAAACAACGCACCATCCAGATAACTCACCTAACAAATTATAACCAGACAGATGCAGTATTGAAGCAACAGTGACAATTAATGTGACAGGCAGACCCTGTTGCATCGCAGTATGGGGCAACCAAATGGATGCAACATCACTAAAAGTAGCAACATATTTACCCTGTTATTCAAAACAGTATACTTCTGTTAATTCGACCTTGACAGAACAGACGAAACCAATCGAATTATCCGGCAGGTTAAAGAAGACACAGAAGGAATGTTGGAACACAATGGTAAATTATTTGGCAGTATATGCCTGGTCCTAACAAGACCTTAAATTAAATGCACACCCACTTTCTATGTGCTCAAAATAGAGAACCAACATAGAAAGGACACGATGTTCCTAAACAAAGTGAAAATCTAATGCACTCTCGATTTTTTAGCAAGAAGCATGTAGCATGCCCCCGAGTCTGGTAATAAGAAAAGGATGAAACCAGCCAATTTTATTTTCACAGAATAGAAATTTATTTACACCTAATGTCCATTGGGAACAGCCCCAGCCTGTACTTCATTGCTGTCTGTGAACCACAACACATCCTCCGTATGGTCCATTGGGCGTTTTGTACTCTGGATTTATCAGATGGCTGCGTAACAATCCCGAATGGTATTGGTTCAATGCTTAGGCCATAGAGTTTCTCACTATAACACCTAGAGGGAAATCTGGCGCCATGGTCTATGGGAGTTTCTTAAGGGGGCACCATGCCATCATGGGAATGACATTATATGTGTCTGCGAGGCTCGTGTTGGCTGGTGTTGTAAAAGGCTTCGTCTAAAACGTGGATATGGCTACACAAATAATGCGTTCTTAAAGTAAAATCTTCATAGAATGTTTCCATTCATGCATATTACATCTTCACTCACCTACAATGCATGACCAAGCGAAGAAAAGCAAGAACAGACAAACTGTTTCAATGCGAGTGCAAACCTTGTCGTCTGTTCTCCAACTTTAGCGGCCCGCTGATACTTTTTACGTAGCATATAATCGTACACGCAATAACAAGTTGTCATAGTTGAGCAGAACATGTTTTTGCATAATAATAAAGCCAAAACAGCTTTTCACGTGCTGTTTTAGTAGAAAATGAATCATTGTGACAGACGGAACGGTGCTTGCCAAGCGCGTCTTCAAAGTGTCCTGTCTCTCCGAGAACGATGCCAATCCGAAGTCACAACATACCGGCATTCCCATGCATACCACAGCGCAGCAGCGCCAGATTTCCCTTTAGGTAATGTAGTGAGAAACTCTATGGCTTAGGCTAACAGCTTTGCCAGTTCGTTTTTCAACACATTCAGTTTTCTAAGTGCCAAGAAACGTGACGCGACTTTTGTCGTTAGGTTGGCGTATAAAATAACCTATATTTTGAATGAGCTTTAGTAATCAGGCTGAAAGCAGCAAGTCATCACTGTCATGCTATGCAAGAACTCCATCTATAGGCATATTGTGATAGCAATGGCAATGACACTGGCTAGGCTGTCTCTGATGGTAGGCTGCTGTAAAAAGTGCGAACATGATTTTTGGTTTCGTATCTACTAATTGCACTGCGCAGACACTTTTCGGCATGATTTTCTTGAGAAAAAAATTCAATGGCAATTTAACGTTTAATTTGAGAGAAATGCATCAGGCATTACATCGCGCCTGTTTTGAGGTCCCAGATCCATGATTTGAACTCCATTCACACTGAAAAGTGCTGTTTAGGAGCTCACTCGACACATATCCTGCCTCTTTGAGGAGCAAAGTGCAACTGACGATGGTCCAGAGCAGGCCACTCTTAATTGCACTATATATATATATATATATATATATATATATATATATATATATATATATATATATATATATTGTCACGGAGTTAATAAACAAGCTTGCCAAACAATGGTCCTTCTTTAATGATGACAGACACTCTTGAGAGCACATGCACAACTTCCCATTTCATCGTACTCACTCTGGCAACCGGCGGCTGTAGTAGACATCATACTTTGCATCATTGCTTCCCTGTGAAAAAGTAACCACCCTGGTCGACCCAGGAGTGCATGTGATCACAGAAGAAAGAAAAGGCACAGCATGGCAACAGCAAATAAAGAATGAATGAGAAGAATTCAGACATCACACTTCAGTCATGAGCGTAGTACGGTTTTATCTGTACCACGTGAACAATTTTGGCCTGCGGTCATCGTCGGTTTCAACTAGGATCAACACTTTGAGGCATAACTTCATAGTTCACATCGATGAGGTGGCAAACGACCTTTTATGGGCCAAAATATTGTAATAATTTCTCTGAGAATCCACAGTGAAGGACGGGTGTCCACACCCACAGAAGTCACCAAGGTTGTACTGCATGTTTTGCTATCCACTATATTGTACCGGCAGGCGTCAAAACCCTGCTGGCTGCAGATGCGATTCTATGCAAGCTGTCAAGCTCCCTCAGCTTTCTTGGCGAAGTCATCAGCATCGTCAATTCGCGTGGTTTTTTCATCTGCTGGGAGCATGCCCAGTGGTGTAGCTAGGTCGTCTGGCAACCGGGGCCCATAGTCGACGTTGAGGACTGGCTCAACCTGTATGAGCGTGTTAGCCAAAACAACCGCTGGGACCCTACCATTATGCTAGCTATTGTCGTATTCTACTTGGGCAGAACTCCTCGCGTCTGGTTCCGGACACACGAAGACGAGATCTCTAGCTGGGATGTTTTCAAGGAGAAGCTCGTCGACCTCTTTGGGAATTCCACCGATCGGCAGCTAGCTGCTAGAAAAGAGCTTGCTACCCGAGTTCACTCTTCTACTGAATCCTATGTCTCGTACATACAAGACGTGCTCGCTCTTTGCCGGAAAGTTGACAAGAAAATGGCCAAGGTTGACAAAGTCGACCACGTAGTTAAAGGGATCGTGGATGACGCCTTCAACTTATTGGTCTTCAACAATGTGTCCACCATCGACGTCATTGTCAAGGAATGCCGCCGCTTTGAACTCACCAAAAGCCATCGCGTCATTCCACAGTTCTCCCAGCTCCCTGACACGGTTGCAACATCGTCTTGCATTGACCATACCGCTTCATCACCTTTAGATGAGCATGTCACACTTGTTGCTCGCCACAAACTCGAGGCTACAAGTCCTGTGCCATTCCATTCACGCCCACTTGAACCCACCATTGACCAACCAGCCCCAGCGATCTCCCTCATTCCAGCAGTTGTACGGCAAGAATTTGCAAACCTACGTTTTCCTGCTGCGTGCTCCGTCTCCCGACCTGACGCCCGACCGGTGCCGGCTGCTATGCCTCACGGCAATCTGTATTCCCCTCCCAGATACCACAACCCTGCCGAGTGGAGAACTCTGGACGACAAGCCCATTTACTTCCATTGCCTCCGCATTGGCCACGTCGCTCGCCACTGCCGTACCTCCTGGACGTCGTTGTATTCGATCTCCTTTTCCCCGTCTCCTCACCCATATGCCGACCCATGTCATTACTCGCCTCGCCGTATGCCTCCAACCTCTGACGTCGATGTCAGTCGTCCTGCTCGCTCGCCGTCACCTCAGCGCTGGCGGTCCCCGTTGCCCCAGCCATGCTGCTATTCGTCGCCAACCAATTATGGACCATCCCATACAGAAAACTAGGCCATGCAGCTCTTGGAGGTAGTGCTGCATCACGTTCGTCCTGTCCAAATCCTTCATTGACGCTCACCAACACGAACCTAATTGAAGTAAACGTAGATGGTGTTCCGTTGACGGCATTAATTGATACTGGAGCCCAAGTATCCACAATGAGCGCTAACCTATGTCGTTTCCTCAAGAAAGGTCTTACGCCTACCATCACTCGAGCCGTACGTGTCGCCAATGGCGCCACTGTTGCCGTCAGGGGTATGTGCACTGCTCGCATAGGAATTGCTGGCTGCCAAGTTCTGTTCACCGTGCTGACCAGTTGCCCTCATGACCTAATCTTCGGGCTCGACTTTCTGACGACGCATTCTGCCCTCATCGACTGTTCCACCGGTACGTTGTGCCTCGAGCTTCCTCTTCTTTCATACGTTCGCCCCGAACAACCGAACACCCTCTGCACTACAGAATTTGTTTGCTTACCTCCAAAAGCCCTAACCTTCATCATATTGGCCTCAACAGCAACTGTGCCTGATGGCGACTATGTCGTCGCACCTATTCGTGATGTCCTCCTGCCACGCGACATCTCTGTGCCTCACTCCGTCGTAACCCTTGCCGCTAATTGGATGTCTCCCCGTCATCAATTTTGGCTTGACGAAGCAAGTGTTACCTGAAGGCATAGCGGTGGCCATGCTACGGTCAGTGACAGACGACCACGTCACCGCTTTTGCAGCCGACGCGTCTCCAGATCCTCCTGATTAGGGCCGATTTACACTCGAGCCACCCATCGCCACAAGCCGCACCGCACGCTTGTGGTCGCGCGAAAAATTGCACGTATCCAGCACTTGTGCACAAATTACCATTTACACTGTGTGCACAGTGTATACCTTACACATTGTAAACCGAAATTTGTGCACAAGTGTTTGATACGTGCAATCTTTTGCGTGACCGCACGCGTGCAGTGCGTCTTGCGGCGATGGGCGACTCAAGCGTAAATCGGCCCTTACCCTCAGGATGCCTTGAACCTCGATGGCCCATTACGTCCCATGGTCGCCCCAGACCTCACACCTAACCAAGCAGCCCCCCATATTGCCTTTTGCTTCCCCACCGCGACATATGTGACATTGACAATCGACCACTTGGTCAGATGTCCCTTGTTAAGCATCGAATAAACACTGGTGATGCTGTTCCCATTCACCGCCGACCATATCATGATTCCACAGCAGAGCGGCAAGTTATTCAGCAGGAAGTAAACAAGATGCTCGCCAGAGGTATTGTTGAGCCCTTGTCGAGTCCTTGGGTGTCGCCGGTCGTGCTCGTCAAAAAGAAATATGGCACATGGCATTTCTGCGTTGATCACTGCCACCTAAACTGAATTACTAAAAGGGACGTTTACCCTTTACCACGAATCGACGACGCTCTTGATTGTCTTCACGGTGCCAAATACTTTTCGTCCATCGACCTTCGATCTGGTTATTGGCAGATTTCCGTCGATGAGCAACACCAAGAAAAGACCGCTTTTATCACTCCAGATGGCCTCTACCAATTCAGGGTTATGCCGTTCGGTTTATACAATGCCCCCACCACGTTCGAATGGATGATCGACTCTCTGCTTCAAGGTTTCGTGTGGTCAACTTGCCTTTGTTACCTCGACTACGTCCTTGTGTTTTCTCCTACATTTGAGATGCACCTTGAGCACATCGCAGCTATCCTTGACGTCTTCCGCAAGGCTGCGCTCCAATTAAACTCATCTAAGTGCCACTTCAGGCGCCGACATATTACAGTGCTAGGCCATCTAGTCGATGCTTCCGGAGTACAACCCAACCTGGAGAAGGTTCGAGCAGTAACGGCTTTTCCTGTACCTCAGTCTGTCAAAGACGTCTGGAGTTTTTTTTCTTATTTCCAACAGTTCGTGAAAGCTTTTACAGCAATCGCTCGACCAGTCACTGAAATTCTGAAGAAAGACGTGCCTTTTACATGGGGTTCCTCTCAGGCTGCCGCATTTTCACGCCTTATCACAATTCTCACCACTCCACCGGTCTTGGCCCACTTTGAGCCGTCCGCACCTACAGAAGTCCGAACCCATGCCAGTGGTTATGGGATCGGCGCCGTCTTATCGCAACGCCAACACGGACACGACCGCGTTATAGCCTACACTAGTCAGCTCCTGACACCTGCAGAGCGCAACTATTCGATTGCCGAGCGCAAATGTCTTGCTCTCGTCTGGGCTGTTTCAAAGTTCCGCCTATACTTATATGGCAAGCCCTTCTCAGTAATCACAGACCATCATGCGCTCTGTTGGCTTTCGTCGCTCGAGGATCCTACTTGCTGGCTCGGTCGTTTGGCCCTCCGACTACAAGAATATCCCTACACAGTGACTTACAAGTCGGGACGCCAACACCAGGAAGCAGATTGCCTCTCGCGCTACCCAGTCGAATACGCGACCTCTGCGTCTGATACTGACACCGACCCCTGTGTTCTCTCTGTTTCTCCATTGCTCCATGTCGCCAACAAGCAGCGCCGTGACCCGTCCTTGCGTATCATCATTGACCGCCTGGAATCGTCACTTGCCGACAGTTCCCTTCGCTTATTCACACATCAAGATGGCGTACTCTACCGCCACAACTTTCACCCCGACAGCCCTGCATTACTCCTTGTGATCTCTAAACATCTTCGCTTGGCTGTTCTCCACGAACTTCACAACCTCCCCACTCCCGGTCACCTGGGTGTGTCATGTACCTACTACCGGATCCGCCGACGCTTCTGCAGTTATCATTGAAGAAATGTAGCGATACATCATATTGCCACTGCATAAATGTGTCATGTATGAGGCATGTATGCACCCAGCTCCTATCTCGTGCTTCCCTCTAACCATGCTGCACCATCCAGCAGCACCACTGCAAGCCAGTGTATGGCGTGTGTGTGAATAGCGTATATATTCAAACAACCTCACCAGGGAAAGCTTGTTGAACAGCGCCAATGACATCGCCTCGACGCAGCAATGTTGTGTACTTCGTAGACAGGACGTGACAAGCGAGAGTGCTGCTGTGATGATCGGTTAAAAATGTAATGTGTAAGTACCGCAAGTAATATTAAGTCTAAGTAATATTGCAAGTACAGCAAAAAAGCTGCGGCATTACATTTTACAACCATTTTAAGCATCACCGAGCCATGGGTGGGGTGTTGAAACCATGGGAACAACGCATCACATGCTGAGCACTTTGGCACACTAACAGCCGCTTTGCAGAAGCTGAAGTAACCATAAAAGTGACGTCGTGGCCTCCAAGATTAGACCGTGCACCGCCCTATCGCAGATGTCATGGGAACAACCTAAAAGGCCATGAATAGGCTGAGTAGGCTTGGCAACCATGGTGCACCTGCTTCTGCTAATGCCCTGCTGCTATTGGGTGGCACCATATGGTGTCATGGAAGAATGAAATGTGCACCTTAAGGGAACCCTGAAACGATTTTGACGATTTTGTACAAATGTAATGAGTCATTAGAGTAGGTTCTTCTGATCATTAGTTGACGCATCTAAGTGGTCCGCATAAAGCTTGTAATTTATTATAAAGGTTTAAGAATGTACATTGCTGCCGATTGCAGCACATTGCTCGGTGGAATTTTCAGCCGCCCCTACCCATATGACGTAAATCATCCAATTGATGTCAGTAGGGCGAGCTAACCGATTGGCTGCCCAGCGCACGTCATCGATACTTTTTTCACCTTTATGGTGAACAAATGATGTTCGTAATAGTTGGAATATTAGTTAATTTGTTTCTATAGAAAGAAAGTAACAGAAAGAGAATGCACAAGAACAATTTCTCGCTACATTTAAGCACTTCCGGCACACAGCAAGCATCGTCTGCTTGTGTTACAACGTGCTCCATTTTGACAAGAGCTCCGCGGTCAGAGTCTGTCTCAGTGTTTCCGCCTTTTTGACTTTGTTGCGTTGTGGAGTGCAAATGTAGCAACTGGCAATGTGTCAAGTTGCGACATCGTGTCCCTCTGCAAGGCAGCAGATGAGCGGACTGGCTGCAGCGCATCGGACTGCCGCTATGCAATCGGCGCCAGGATTTGCGCGTTTGCGGCCGCCACTTTACACCGGAAGATTACTAACGCAATAGCGTTTCGCGACTCCAGTATTAGGGTAAATGCAAGCGCAACAGGACAGGGCCTGGCCATTTCACCGCGTCATTTCACGGGATGAGCAGAAACGCAAATGTGAATGGTCCGCACGGTGCAGCCACCTGGTGGCACAGAGCTCAACCACACACAGTAGCAGTCACGAAATGTATTCTTCTTTGCTGCTGGTGCAAATTTCTCACAGTAGTGTAATCATTCACACGTTGTTTTTGTAAATGTTTAAAATGTTTTATACTTGGCTTTTTGTTTGGCTGGTTAAACTCTGTGCCAACGGGTGGCTGGACCGTGGAGAACGATCAGGCAGCTCACGTATGTGTACGCTATAAAGTTCCTTGAATAAAGGGAAAATCAGACTGCTAAATCAGCTGATCAGCTGATCAGACTAATAAAATCAGCTGATAAAGTTCCTTCATCAGCTTGAGTTTATGCCTCCACCATTGCGTCGAAACGCCCAGCTCACCTGTGGTTACTAGAATACCAGACACGTTCAGCGCTGTGACAGTATGCTCGCAACGCACGCTGCTTTGATAGCTCTTGCTTGGAGTCGACTGCCAAGCAGCTGGCGGAGAGTTTGGAGAGGCTTCGTGTGCTCGCTTCTAGAGAACCGAAAGTCGACGACACGACGTGCCATCATGACGCAGAGCCAGTGAACACGGAGCTTAGCCCCGCTCACTCGGCGAGCGACTTGAGGAGAAAATGCATGACTATGGAGGAAGGTAACTTGTAATCGTCCGTAGCTCTCTCAATATGAAATGTTTAACACGAATTGTGGTGCATATGATTAACTTTAGCTCTGCCCTACGTATCTGCAAAATTTGTCCGAACCGTTTCAGGGGCCCTTTAAGTCTATGGAAATGCAAGTGGAGGATAACTCTCATTTGGTTGTATTTTGAATTATCTCTGGCCGATAACTTGGGTTTGTGTTGGTCAGTTTTCTTCATTCCTCTTGTTCTGTGTTCTATGGCATGCTGAGAATAGATATAGAGCAAATATGGTGACCCAGAAATGGTGTTGCAGAGCCCCTTTAATAGTTGTTGCAGCCTAGTGGCTGTTTGGGCATAAGACCCTGATTGGATGTTTACAAACTTTAGCAGGAGGATTGTTTATTGACTATGAAGCAGGAGGTCATGACAACTGCAAGGGTGAAAATGATTGTCACAACCTAATGGTGATCTTTGCTTTATTAAATATATTTAGTGCAGCTGATGTTGGTCTTCTCCAGACCACCGTCAGCTGCACTTCGCTCCTCATAGAGGCAGGATGTGTGTCGAGTGAGCTCCTGAACAACGCTTTGCAGTGTGGTGAACGTGATTTAAATTGCGGATTTAGGACCTCAAAGAGGTGCATCGTAATGCGTAACACATTTCTCTTGCATTTACCACTAAAGCACCACAGATTTCCTTTTTTCTTTCCTTTCTCTCTCTCTCTTTGCATTGTTGCATATGACTAATATTTTGCACACCTCATTTTAGGCATTAACTATTAAGGTATAAAGCCTATCCTTTCTAACCAGCATGTGTTTCTTACTTCCTTATGCATACAAGTGGCACATTGCTCTTTAATACATAATTTGATCACATTTGTACACTGTGTGTTTTTTACATACTGCTTTTCTCTTGGGGTTTCTTTATGCATTGTTCACCATATGGCATACGAGTGTTGGTGCTTTGCAATGCTAATGGTAAATCTTGTCACCATGTTCCTGCATTTGCTTCCATTGCAGACACGTGTCCTTAAGAACGACATTGCTCGTTACAACTCGATGGAAAGCAAGGCTGAAATGGATGTAGAAGAGTACGGCTGGAAGATCATCCATGCAGATGTCTTTAGGTTTCCTCCTCACAAGAACCTCCTCTGTGCCATTCTGGGTAAGTTCATCTGATCAAGTTGCGCTCTTTGTACACTAGTCGAACAAGGAGTACCGACCCCCACACTTACAAGCTTAAGCAAGCCACAGGTCTGTATCAGCTGCTCCCTGGGTTGACTGATCTTCTGCTTCAAATCCGAACTCTATGTCTCTAGTACACCCAAGTTGATGAAGAAGGGGTTTACCACTTCTAGCAACGCCCAACATAGTACTTGCACATAGTGCTGGACTTCATAGGAAACAAGGGTCACCACACCAAAGGTGGATACACGGAATGGGCACTGCTAGCATGTCACTCAGGGAGGAATACTCCCCTTGCCTACACTGTGTTTATGCAGTGATAAAGGGCATGTGCGTGAAAGCGTAGGACAATATTCATCAGTGTTTGCCTCTAATGAGGTTGGCCCGGCATAGCAGAACCATGAACAAGCAATAGGCACTGCTCTACTACTTATCGTTCAGAAAGGAGCATCCCAAGTTATGCACTCACCATAGTTGGAAGACTCCATAGACGAGCTTAAGCACAAGCCATTCGCTAAAGAGCTGTTAGACTAGAGGAATATTGTTTACTCCATGCGTTGTCCTGGAGACATCTCCATGGTTGAACCTCATGGCCATGCCATGCACAACCAGATGAGTGAGGGCTCTGAGGGCTCAACCCCTATCAAAACTTGGTGCAGTAGAAATTGCCTGCTGAACTTTCTGAGGCAGAGCAACAGCTGAATGACAAGCCGGTTGCCACATCATCCCGCCTTGAGTGGGAAGGAAAGAGGAGGAATAGGGACGAAAGAATGGGCAAACGCCCATGCGACGGCCACAGGTCGTGCCTTGATTCCCACTAAGGTACACTAAAAATCACTTGAACGAGAAGAATGGGGGTTAACTGAGGGGCCCGATATTTATTAACCATAGCACAAGAAGCCAACAAACAAAGACACCAAGGACAACATGGAGGAGATTACTTCTACTTACTAATCAAATTACAGAAATGATAAATTAATGGAAATGAAAGTGGATGAAAAAGCAACTTGCCACAGGTGCCACAAGTAGACTGGCTACTTTTAGGAGATAACCCACTTGTAGGAACTTCATCTGTTTTTAGTTTTTTGAAAGACGCAGCGATCCTAAACGAAATATAATATATCACAGAACTACTAATTCTAAAAATTCTTACCCAGTTTTTTCATGCATCTTATGATGCACCTCACCCATTTTCTCAGTCCTGAGACGAAGGCTGAGGTCTCCATTTGATTTGTTGGGCTCCTCAGAGTAGTTGTCTGAACAAGGACTTTCGCTGAGGATACCCAATTTTTGAAATAAATTATACCATGTGTTTGGCGCATGATAGCCTGAGTCTCTTATGCGCCATAAAACCCAATACAATACAATACAATACAATACAATAGAACTATTACGTCATCACTGATAACGTTGGTATAAGCGAGCGAGACGGTTGTTTATGCTCCTGTATACCGAATGCACTGTCTCTTGTTTCGTGTTTGACACAAAGGTAAACAGTGCATCTCTGGAATCAAGAAATGTGTCAGCATAACAACACGTACAGACCCACCTATCTATGTAGCGAATGCGACCGGTAGTCTACCAGTACGGTGACTTACAGTTGGCACAGCGTTGTGTCGCCGCTTGCCGCTTATTGTGTACGCATCGTGCAATAGTTGATTTCAAATAGCTAAAGACAGAACTGAACTGTGAAAGCAGTTTTCTTCATCCTAACTGCTTACATTTCAGTCAAGTCTGCTGGTAGTGGGTGCACAAACACAACAGCGCCAGGCTTAACCTTCACTTAACAGGATCAACATTGGCTTAAACTTCATGTGCATGGCTTCAGAGGGTTGAAGCTTGTGCATGCCAACTTCGTAGACATGTTCCGACTCACCTTGAGCGCGATTAATTATATACACAAGCGGAGGCTCTGTCGCTACCCTGTTGTCACTTCAATGGCCGATCGCACAGGGTTAGGCCAAACAATGATCAGCACACTGATTTTGTCGGTGCCATCGAAAGCCCGCTGCAGTGCAACAGCTCGAGCTCGTTGTTTGCGTCGTTGTTGACCTGGTATGATAAAACGCTTTCAGTGACGCGCCGTACTGAATAGTCAGTCAATCAGGGATGTGAGTGTCTTGTCGGTCTCATATTGACACAGTGTTACCACGCCTTAAACCAGTACGTGAAGTCAGGCATGCGCTGCCATCACTAACAAGTCATGACCGATGCTGCAAGAAGACTTCATCAGCGACGGGATGTTTTTGAGTGTCGCCCAAGTTTAACGCACAGGTTTTTCATTAAATTTGCTAGCCATCAATGAAAGGCAGCAGCTACATCCCTCACGGTGCAGTCCAAACCATCCGTACGAAGCCCTGGCCACTCTCGGCTTTAAAGTGGAGTTGTAGTCTTATGCATCGCACGTTTTCAGCACCGCAACGGTGTTGAGCTACCAGTGGAGTTTCAACTCAGTACATGGCACAAGTGTTTGCAGCAGCGCGTCCGAGCACTCTCTTTTTTCCTTTTTTTTTGGGGGGGGGGGGGAGGGCTTTTCAGCGTGCAGCAATATGTGCGACCCTTCCAAAATGTTCCAACTAAACCACTAGGGCAGGACGCATGCGCCCTCACGCCATGAAAAAGGCAGATTGGGAAGATACTATCTACAGCGCAGGACATCTTCTAGAGACAGTTTTGACTCTGTCAGCGCTTTGTCTGGCATTGTTGCTGTTAAATGAACAGGTAAATTGGAAAGAAAGATTATATATTCAACTCATTATACATGTGCATTAACATGCAACATGAAAGCCTGTGCTACATTTGCCAAATAGTTGCCCCACCCTCCGTTATTCCCAATGTTGGAGGTCACATGATAAAATGATAGCTAGAGCAGGATAGTAGGGCAGAGGGGGGGGATGGGGGGGGGACAAGCTGAGCACATGCTATAGGAAGGGAAGAAGAGGTAAGCGCGTTTCTCCTCCTCGGCCGTAGCACAGGTTATGCACCGCTGTCCACGCGGCTGAGCCCACTCTAGATGTTGTGGGGGAACTAGCAACACTGAATCACATAATATGGGACTGCGAGGAGGACAAGCCTCCTCCTAACCTGATGTCCTCTCCCTCACCTGAAGCACGGAAGGCGATGCTACGCACTTCTAGCCTGGACACCCAACTCTAGGCCCTAGAACATGCTGAAGAGGTCGCCATCAAACATCGATTGACGAACCACGCCTAATCACCCAACCTAACGCTGAAGCTGAGTTTTTCCTACCTATAGTAGGCAGTTTTCAAGTCACCAATAGCATACCCGGCCTATTACGGGCCTGATGGAGACCTGGGCCTATTATGGGCTTGACCGAGACCTGGGCCCAACCCAAGCCCAAAGCTCATTGGCCCAAGCCTGGCCCGGGCCCACAATAGAGATAACTTACACGACCCGAGCCCGGCCCGCGGAACGGGGCGGGCCCGGGCTTGTGCAGTGCTCTGGTCCAAATTACCAGATCTTTCAAGTTATATTAATGAAGTTTTGCTGCACCAGTGCAAAATCAGTGAGCGTTGTTCAGAGACTGCTAGCCAGTTTATGCTCATTGACATCCCTTTTGCTTGCTGTGTCCTGGGTCATGATCTTAGATAGCATATTGTTACATAAAAGTTGGGCCATGATCTCATGCAACAGTTTAGGTAATGGTTGCTGCATTATCTTGCATTAATTTTCTGTTTCCCGTTTCCTTTTGTGCAGGTGTTGGCACACAGTTCCTATGCATTGCTGTGGGGGTGCTGCTGATGGCCCTGCTAAGTGTGTTCAATGTTCACAACCATGGTTCCATGAACACGGCCATCTGTGTCCTCTATGCATTAACATCCTGTAAGGAGTTATCATGACTATTTTTCTTCACGGGTTGTAAACCATATTACAAATTCAAGGTTATGCTCTGTGGGCAGTCTTCACTTTCGTTCTTCAGTATTTCTCTGCTGTTAACATTAACAAACAAGACAGAGATTGCAACAAAGCTTAGGAGCATGACCTAACCTTGGAAACTGCTGTTCCAAATTGAGCTTGCTTGAGTTTAGCTGAAGGGTTGTCGCTAAATAACCTGGTTTGTTTCTTGGAGACATCAGGAATGTGCATGTTGTTAAAGTTACATGTGCAGCTCTTTGTTATCTTTCTGTATTAACATACAAACATAGGAAAACCAGCCTGATGTTGCCACTTGTCATGGCTTGGCACCAAAGTTGGCACTATTGTATGCATAGAGCACCTCCTAATGTAATAAGCATCATCTGCTAGACTGCAGTCACAGCCAAGGTTTGCATACTCAGCTACACATTTCCCATCAAGACACTCTGTTGCGACTTGAAAAGCAGTCTAAAAGGTTCACCGTGACTTCTCTAAAAAACTTCTTCCCATTTCAACATCTCTGAATTTAAAATCCGACTGGTATATTGCAGCTACATGTAGTGCTGCTGCAGAGTGTCGTTAGAAACTCTCAGCGTCTTGTCAAGTTTGCTTCTGAGCCACTTTATTTCTTCATTCAACTTTCAGTTATAACAAGCTACATCGTTATATAAAGGTTATAAAAAACACTGCATGCTTGTATCACTTGGTTTTCTTATTCATATCATAAGAAGCCAACAAACAGTGACACCAAGGGCAACATGGGGGAAATTACTAGTGCTTAATAAATGAAAAAAGAAATCATAAATTAATGGAAATTAAAGTGGATGAAAAAACAACTTGCCGCAGGTGGGAACCGAATCCACAACCTTCGCATTTCGCGTGCGATGCTCTACTAATTGAGCTACCGCAGCGCCGTTTTCCCATCCACTTTCTTGGGTATTTATGTGTCCTAGTAGAACACTGGGAGTGTTAGCCAGCGCCACCACTCACAGACCTTGGCAGCGGACATGGAACGTCCTTTTTGCCGCAGGCGTCACAAGAACGTGATTGATGTGCCACGAAGCAGCAAACCTTCGCAATACTGAATATCCTTACATAGTATTTTGAGCACTTGTACCAACTTGACAAAAAAATGTGTTTAGCTGTTTTTACTGATTCGTAGCTTCTTACACCGATAACCAAAAGAGCCAGGAAAAAAGGTACCAAATGCCACCTGGCTAGCCCTTTCCCTACCGCAAAAAAGAAAATTTTGCCAAATTTACCAGACATGTTTTTTTTTCACTTAGTTCGTAGAGATTTTTTTTCTGAGTAAAAAGGCACCATTACTTCAATTCAATTAGGTTCCTTTACTTCACAAATTGCATAAAAATAGTGTATGGAGAAGGCTTCACTGCATGGCTCCAGTGCCATGCAAAAAAGCATTTTGCAGGGCTTGATACACTATGAATAAAGAGAATACGAAGAAAAAATAACCTAAGTGGTGCAAAAACATGCACATGAATAGTGGCTACTTTTCTGTAGCTCCTAGAGGAGTTAGTAGGCTGTCTTCATATGGTAGACTTCGAAGCAAGGCGCGGCACAGAGGCCAACTCATTTCACACACACACACACAACTCCACACTGTTCAGACTCCTAAGATGAGAACACATCACTTTCCCGATCCATGCTAAACTCTGCAGAGCTGTCGTCTGATGAGGAGTTGTCAAAATAATTCCTTTTAACGCATGCTTTCATTGCCTCGTTTCAAGGAGGCAGCCATGTTTCATGCAGGGGTGTCAGAGGCTGCAATATAATGAAAGGCAAGACATGCATGGCACAACATGGACAAGTGTGGCCATCTGGTGTCAGGAATTGCAACTAGATGCAATAGGACAATTATGGTCATCATCGGTTCACTGTGTGACAAATTTTGGTTTATGATGACTATAGTCGTCATTGGTCTAGTGTCAGGAATTGCAACTTGATGCAATGGGACAAGTATGGTCATCATAGGTTCACTGTGTGACAAATTTTCATGACTTTTATGCTCGTCAGTGGGACGTAAAGGGCCTCAGATTCAAAAAGAGAGAGAAAGAAAAGAATGCTTGGAAATACCAAAAAAATTATTATCTTATTGTACACATTTAGAAACTTGGAAAATTTTTGACTGATATATTCCCCTTTGTCGTTTTCTTCTTTTACTCAGAGCATCAGTCATTAGTCTACACTTTCAGGTACAGTCGCAAACTGATTTTCTGGATTTAATCCATTTGACAAGGTAATGTCCAAAACCTCACCCAGGGGCCAAATCTAGCAATAATTATTCATAGTACCGTGATTTTATGGTTCTGCTGTCCCCCTCCCTCTCTCTCTCCTTCTTTTCCTCTAGATAACACAAAATGGCCAATCCTAATAAAAATGGCATGTGACGGCTAACATGTGCCCATGACCATTGCACAAATTGCCGATATCAGTAAAAATGACAGTGACCTAAAGGAATGGATTGTGAAAATTCTTGTGAAATGCGGTTTTTATGTATTTTTATTTAACAAAACTGTTGGCCGAAGGCCGTTACAGGGCGGTTGCAAGACAAACGAAACAAGATAGCAGCGCTGCCACACTCTAGAACAGACCAAATAAGGCATATACACAGGGAAAGGCACTATGCAAAACAAGAAGCAGCAAAAACAAATTACAGTAGGATGGTATTCGAGGTACCACAGCCGCTGGATTAATCATATGTGTTACAGCCAGGAACATAAGTAAGACAAAGTGCCATTATTAATGTAGCAGCTATGTACTTCTAGCCGAAGTAAAGAGTTTTGTTAGTGTGGTTTCAAATTTATTTAGATTGTCCACTGTTAGTAATTCAGGGGGTAGCGCATTCCATTCCTCTATTGTTCTGGGGAAAAACGAGTACTTATGTGCATCTATCCGTGCTGAAATGGGTTGAATTTGCTCTAGGTTGCTGCTTTGTACTGTTCGAGACAGATTCCGCTTTATGTACTGCTGTGTATTAAGGTTAAACCAGGTTTGTATGAGACACCGTGTTTGGAAGGAGAATAGACTTACTGCATTTCACCCCACCAGTCACAAACAAGCCATTATCACTCAAAAGAAAAGTGTATAACAGCTGTGTCTTACCAGTACTCACCTATGGGGCAGAAACCTGGAGGCTTACGAAAAGGGTTCTACTTAAGAGGAAGCTTTAGCTCGGGTGCTCCTATCTAAATATACATGTAAAAAGAGAATTTGTTTTTCTCGGCAATCACTGCACGAATTTTGATGAGGTTTGTTGCATTTAAAAGAAAAACTTAGTCTAGTGACTGTCAGTTTCGAATTCTTGAGTTACGTCGTCAATCTTTTATTAAAAACTAGCGAAAATCCGAAATTTTCAAAAAACCAAACTGCCAAGTTTACAACTCCGTAACTCCTAAAAGAAAAACGATAATACAATTCTGTGAAATGCATCTAATAGTACATCCAAAGCGGACAAAATTGATATATTACACATGAATCTCAAAAAATTTAGTAACATGGAAATACAGCTTTTGCAGAACCCTTGTAAACAACGTAACAAATTCACGTAAGATGTAAAATGACATATCGAATTTGTCTGCTTTCAATGATCTAATGGATGCCGTTCACAGAACCGCGATATCTGTTTTTATACAGAGCCATCAATTTTTAAAAATTGTGCTTCTATTTTTTTCAGACGGTCAAATATTTGAAAATCGTTTTAAGAAAATTCAAGCCCTAAATAGAAATTCCGCGTCCAACAGTCACTAGAATTCAACTTTCTCTTTCAAATGCAACAGATTTCATTAAAATCGGTCCAGGGGTTATCTCAGAAAAACGTTTTTGCGTTTTACATGTATTTGAATAGGCCGCGTCGGAGTTGGGCCCGAGCTAAAGCTTCCTCTTAAATTGAGGACGACGCAACAAGCTGTGGAAAGAAGAATGATGGGTGTAACGTTAAGGGATAAGAAAAGAGCAGATTGGGGGAGGGAACAAATGGGAGTTAATGACATCTTAGTTGAAATCAAGAAAAAGAAATGGGCATGGGCAGGACATGTAATGAGGAGGGAAGGTAACCAATGGTCATTAAGGGTTACGGACTGGATTCCAAGGGAAGGGAAGCGTAGCAGGGGGCGGCAGAAAGTTAGGTGGGTGGATGAGATTAAGAAGTTTGAAGGGACAACATGTCCACAATCAGCACATGACCGGGGTAGTTGGAGAAGTATGGGAGAGGCCTTTGCCCTGCAGTGGGCGTAGCCAGGCTGATGATGATGATGGTGGTGGTAGTGGTGCTGCTGCTGCTGCTGCTGATGATGATGATGATGATGATGATGATGATATGCAATGAGATCAGCATTCTTTGTCTGGTTACAGCATTTTTTACAAGACAGCTCTTAGCTAACTTAGATGTCAGTTAACAAGACTTGCTTGATTTTGTGGAACAGACAATAAGTGCAAGACGTGAATAATTGCTTGTGAGGAGATGCTGTTGTAACAACTTTTCATGGGATGGAACTGGTTTAATTCAGGTGCTCCACCTGAAGAAGTCGGCATGTGCTGTGTTTACTTTTTTGATAAACAGGTCCAAATGGAGAAGCTGAAAACAGCATGCTTCTGGCTACTGCATTTCACTTGCAGTGAAAATTCTCGTTGTACTCATGTTCGTGGCATGAGTTTGAACTGAGTGTTTTGTTGGGAACTGTGATTACATAGAGTTTTAAATTAGAAGATCAAAGCTGTTTGCATAAGCAAAAGCCATTACGCTGCTTGGGTCTTTCTGGGACCCTAGTGGCTTGCATATGAAAGCAAACACAAGCTACTTGAGTTCCCTAATCTATAACTCTCAGTCGTTGCCTTCAATGACATGACAGCAACAGATACCATCAATATGGCCAACATTTGTAAAGCTTCTCTCACTGTTGGTATTTCCTTGTCACAATAGTCTAATGGTGCATCTGTTAGTGTAATGTTTTGAGGAGCTGCAGTCTTGCCCTCTTTATTGCAGGCATAGCGGGCTTTGTGTCTTCCAAGATGTACCGTCAGATGGGGGGAACCAACTGGGTTACAAACATCAACCTGGTCTCCTGCCTCTTCTTCAGTGAGTGTTATATTCTTCCTATGCATTTCACTCACCGTATTTACTCGCATAATGATCGCACTTTTTCGTCAAAAATATTGATGCAAATTCAGGGGTGCGATCATTACGTGAGTTAAATTTCCCACGAAAAGAAAACAAAATTTTTTCATCGCACGTTTGCTGCGAGATGACAACAGGTCAACAAACAGGCGGCTGCCGCTGTAACAGTGTGGGACACCAAAACAAAAATGGCAGCCTGCGGGGCAAGCCGAATGTGCCGAACAAGATTTTTTTTTTTTCTTCTCTATGAGTACATTACGTGCATTGAAACAGTTTCTTCCGCATCAGTAATGAATAATATTGTTAATATCGGCAAGTTTATGGCAGTAACGTAGCCATGTTCACTTCAAGAGGACGGAAATGGAGATGGGCACGCTTAGCTGCCACTGACATAGAAACACATGGCGGGCATGCTGTGGAAACTGCAGCATTTGTCTTCACTACTATCCCAATACGGCACGTTTCCACTAAGGGTGGGCGAATATCTTAGCTGTGTTACAAGTGTCGGCATATGAATAAACTACACTTCTAATGTATGAGTGTAAACGTGGCTACTATCATTGCCGCTCGCGATTTGTTTCATGCCCACGAGTGCAGAAGAGAAGAATCGAAGGGCGTCTTTTTTGTTGTTGTTGTTGACCTTAACCATTCTAAAGCCTACAAGTAATGAAACCAAGAAAAGTTTGGTTGCAGCTTTTTTTTTTCATGGAAGTGCAGAAAGGGATGAAAGGAATGAAATGGGGCGTCTGCTTAAGAATGTTTGGAATGTTTGGTGCAGACTGCTTGGTATCGTCTTGAACAGTCATTTGCGTAGCATTCGACAGCATTCGGCAGCTCATAAGCGCAGTCATCGTTAGCTAGACTTGGCACACGACATATCGCTGCGGCAAGTTCGAGGTGCGATCATTACACGGGAAAGAAAAAAGATTGAA
The DNA here is from genome assembly GCF_050947875.1 of Dermacentor variabilis. Taxonomy (NCBI): domain Eukaryota; kingdom Metazoa; phylum Arthropoda; class Arachnida; order Ixodida; family Ixodidae; genus Dermacentor; species Dermacentor variabilis. Next base: position 129,559,450 of record NC_134571.1, read on the forward strand.
TTTTGACGACAAAATTCAGAAGTGCGATCATTATGCAAGTAAATACTGTATTTTATTTTGTTAAGTTCAGTAGCTGTAGGTTGCTACTGGACATTACACAGCAGGGAGGAGGAAGTTGTGCCGCTCCATGTGTTGCAAACATCAAGACAGTTGTCACAGATGTCTCACAGGGCCTACTGGAAAGAACAAATAAAAGAGAAGAGACCAGTGTAAGATCTCAGTACAGGCGCATTGTTCTCAAGCAATTACTTTCAGGTGATACGATCACTTTCAGAGATTTTGCATGGCTGAGCACCAGGTGCGTCAGCATATACGGCCAACAGCATGTCTGGTGTTGTGCCAAGCTTGCTATCTTTGCACGGTGCCGAAACACTGTCGGCTATGTACAGTCAACAGTAAAAGTTTACGGGATGTGGTTTCTCTTTCAAATGTGAACTGCTGCACTGTTAAGGCATGACACTTTGTAGTTAATGAGTTACTGTGTAGGTAGCAAAGGCTACTACATGCTGGAACATTTAATTCAAGGCTGTGTGACCACGCTTCGCGAGCATTCAGCTTCGTGGCAGATCCTGCGTCCCGTAAACTTTTGCAGTTGACTGTACTTCTGCTGTATTAAGTTCTTCTGTATCATCCTATTTATTTGCCTGTTCTCACTTTCTCTGAACAGTCCCTCTGTTTCTCGTGTGGAGCATCCAGAATTCAACTGCATGGGTCTACCACTCCACCCAGGCTCTGCCAGCGACAACCGTTGTGTTGCTCCTGTTAGTTTGGGTCTGCTGTAAGTATAATGTTGTGGTGGTACCCTGGGTTATGAGTATGGTAGAGTAACCAAAATTTGAGAGTTAAAACATGACTGAAACACATAAAGCATTGGTAAACTGCAATAGCATTCAAACATCTCTTTGCTACAACTTCATGATAAAAAAACTGTGTGAGACATGAGTCATCAAAGAGTGGACAAGACATGTTGCTTCCAAGCTCTCAGCCGGGCAGGCGTCTCCAGGTTATTAAAGTCAGCATCCATCCAACCATCGATCCTTCCACCATAAACAGCAGTAGATGGACAACAGCAGTAGGTCAGGAGGTCATGACTCAGCTGATTGCGAGGTAGGAGAAGTGATGCAGGTGTTGATGGATAATCTGGAAATGATAGGATCTCATAATGCTATCGCTTTACAGTCACTCGAGTGAATTATCAGAACTTGTGAGTTTTTTCACCAGTTCAAACACATGCTCCACCTTTTTTTGCAAGGTTTGTTCTCCACGCAAGGCCAGTACATTCTTCATGCAAGAAGCCTCGTGCAGGCACTCCTTGCATCCTCAACGAAGGCTGATTGAGCCGAAGCTTTTTGAAGCTTGTTGAAGCTTGTTGAAGGTTGAAGCTTTTCGCAGATGACTGTGTGCTTTATCGTTCAATTACTAATTCCTCTGACGAAGCATGTTTGCAATCGGACTTGAACGCAATTTCCTCATGGTGCAGCGAATGGCTCATGACACTTAACACCACTAAGTGCAAACACCTGCATATCTCCAGTCGTCCTCCTGAATACACCCTTCGCTATCTTCTTAATAACACTCCGTTATCAGCTGTCTCATCGTACAAATACCTGGGTATTCACTTAACACACAATCTGTCCTGGAAAATGCACGTCAACTACATATCTAACCAGGCTAACCGCACGCTCGGATTCCTGCGGCGCCGTTTCATAGGTTCTAACAGCACCGTTAAGCTTCATCTATATAGGACGTTAATCAGACCTAAACTAGAATATGCTTGCTCCATTTGGGATCCTAATCAGATAACCTTAACTAACGCTTTAGGGTCTGTTCAAAGCTGTGCCGCCCATTTTATTGTTTCAAATTATTCCCGAACAGCGAGCGTATCTGCAATGAAATCTGCACTTGGTCTTCCCTTTCTTTCTCTGCGCCGTAAATATTTTCGCTTATGTCTTTTTCAAAGAATTTATTATACCAACCCTATTCTCAAAGATAAGTTACTCCTCTCCCCATCTTATATATCTTCACGCACTGACCACAACTTCAAGGTAGGAATACCGCAATGCCGAACTAGCCTTTGTATAAATTCATTTATTCCTCGAACTGGAAATGACTGGAACCACCTCTCTGCCTTCATGGCTGCCATCACCGACGTCAACAAACTTAAGAAAACTGCTGCCAATTTTGTATGCCCCTCCTGTCTGTAATGCCTCTGGCCCTGAGAGTACTGAAATAAATAAATAAATAAATAAATATGATGCCAAGTCATCTTGGCATGCCCACTCTTTGCACACATAGAACATTACTTCTAAATCAGAAGGAATGTGCTGTGTATGCGCTCAGCCATGCTGACAGCCACGCCTGTACTAAAAAAAAAGAAGGCACGCGCCAACCTGCCCCCTCCTCCTCTCACGCATGCTACATGGCATTACTGTGAGCTTGCTTTCCTCCCCCATTTCCCCTTGCTCGTGCGAGAAGACTGTACTCATCGAGCCACCATCCTTCTCGGCTCATCCTCACGTGCTTTCACTTACACTCAAAGGATACAGTGCGCGGGGTACGACAGGATCTTTTTTGTAGAAACTCGCAAAGGACCACACAGGAGGAGCGGTCGATGAACAAACATGGCGTGTCTTATGGAAACACAGTGACGATGACAATGATGACAGTAGATGAGCAAGGAAGAAGTTTCTACACACTCCCCGCTCCAACATAAAGAGTTATTTTCGTGCCCTTGGAAACAAGTCTGGTTACACCACTTAAAAATGATTGTGAAGTACCAGTAGGCCGGAGAATTTGAAGGAAACCTTGCGCTGGTGGCGTTGTTCACTGGTTCACATAAGTTCACCTTGCGATGGGTATTCACCGAGATCTGTGCCCTGTCCTTGTTGTCTTACCAAATGCACCATTCTACTTTGTTTCGTAATGTCAATTCGGGTGCGCATGTAGTGGTGCTAGATGACGTTGCTCAACGTTGAACATGAGAAGCTGGCACTTGGTATATTCTGTAGTCATTACTTGATCTTCCTTGAAACAGTGTGAACCTCGTCAAGAGATGTGCAGCGCCGGCAAAGCACTTGACAAAATGAACACCTCGTTCTGTCTTCCCACTGTTTTGATTTTACGCAAGTAATATCCTGTCTCTGATGCATCGTTGTCCTAGCTTTACTGGATATCTGTGCCAGTATTTACTGGATATCTGTGCCAGTATTTACTGGATATCTGTGCCATTGGTCTTAATGGTTGGATGTTGGTTGTTTGTGCCTCGTAGGATTCTTTGGCAGTTGGGCAGTTAGTTCCGACAACGGAGTACAAGGCAGTGGCGATACACTCTTCTGCGTTGATTGCACAGTGATGATGGGCCTCCTGTGGTCAGCACCTGTACTGGCTGGAATTCGTTTCGCTTCGGTTCATGCGTGTGCCTTCGTGGTCATCAATACAATGAGTATGCGTTCCCTTGCCTGGATGGCACCGTGACTCTTCGGTGAAAATGATGTCTTTGCGCACTCCTGGACTGCTGATTAGAGACATTGTCAAACCATGCGTCACTATTTGAACCGTTCGCATGTCCTGCACACTGTATGAAAGCTCTTTCGGTATCCCTGTGGCTAAATAAGCTACTTCTCATTCATCCTTGTGCTGCCGATATGTCTCTAAAGTCAAAGATGATGACATCAGTTGATAGTTGCCTTCGGATCTGTCATCCATGTTGCTAACCATGTTACTACCAGTTTTAGACACGACAATTTTGTCTTCAGTAGGTGCTTTAATGAAATGCCGTCATGGCTTGTAGCTTCAGTCATACAATATTTTACCAGTTGTAACTACTGCAACGCTTCAAGGCACAAGAGTAGTAAGATGGCCATTCCGCTTCCAGATATCTGTCACACACCTTCACTGTTGACACTCTGTCTCATCTTAATAGCAAGTCTGATTTTAGACTTCAATGTAACCAGTTTATCTCTGTAATCTGCCTGAGGCGTATATTCTTCACATATTTCATCGTCAGAAGTCAGTACTTCAATTGTTTCATCTAAGAAACAAAGCCTCTCTTGAAGCATTTCAAGCCAGCTGGTCCTGAGGCGCAGTTGAAGCATTGTGGCTTCACAGAGAGCCGCGTCGATATCGTCGAAGATGAGGCTTACCATCGTTCTGATAAGTGCCCTGTCCATCATCAGCTGGCCTTCCCTGTAGCAGGAGGCTCTTGTTGAATGGATGAGGGCAGTTGCTTCCGTTGATTCTGCTCTTCCCAGCGAATCCATGCACGGGTCCTCCATCATGGATCCGTTAGTTGGTCCTAGGGGCTGTTCAGTCATTGATTAATACAGTTCCAGCGTTCACGGTGCCATTTTGTGGAAAACCGTGAAGGACCACACAGGAAGAGCGGTCAGTGAACATGGCGCCTTTAATGGAACAATAGCGACAATGACAATGATGATAGCAGGTGAGCGAAGAAGAAGTTTCTATATTCTTATTGCACTTGGACTTTACAGAGAACATGACTCTACTCAGTTTTGGTGGTCGCTCCTGGGTGTGCAGCGTGTGATACAAGAGATTTTCGCAAGCAGCCACTTGTAATTGAACCATTTGACTATCTCCGTCCATGGAAATTTCCATTTATTTTCTTGGTATTCCTTTGCAGTTGCAGTGAAATTTCATTGTATTGAAATTGTGTATAAACACACATTATATTGAGGTTCTAAATACATAGTGTTCTAAAGACAAGTAGTTATAAAAAGTTAGATACTTTGTCATATTGAGAATTTGGTTGTATTGAGGTTAACTGTTATACGATACACAGAAATGACTATGTCACTATTGCATCTAGGAGGAAAAAAAGGCTGACCCTGTATTCACAAATCGATTTGCTTCTGGCGATTGTGTCATCATCAATATGATTGTTACCACAAGCGGCCAACACCAAATGCCAGCCAATTGGGAAACACTTTTGCATAAGAGAAGCACTCCAACTGCATAGACCATTAGGCTGAACATCTGCTATGGGCCTGGGAGACATTCTGACACACAGGCGTTGCTGGGCACCTACAGATAAAATAGGTGCAGTCTCACTCCTTGGTTTGGTGTTCAGCCATCCTCAATGCTTAGGAAGGGCTCCTACATGTTGACAAATTGCTGGCATGGGTCTAGCAAGCGTACTTTTACCTCAGCGGTGGCCTAGTGGTAGAGCATCCACCTTGTCTGCGGGAAGTGCTGGGCTCTGATCTCTGTGCATTTTCTGTTGTTCTGTGGCCAAGCTACTGTGACAGCTGTTGAGAAAATCACGCGCAGATTATTCTTACATGGTGATGTAGGCGGCTACCCGCTGACCCTGATGGGTGGCATCCTGGGCAAGAACTGTGCGGGCCCCTTTGAGGCCCCCTGCCGAGCCAAGCTGATTGCACGGGGGGTGCCGCCCATGCCGTGGTACCACTCCCTGCCCATCCATTGCTTTGTGGGTGGCTTCCTGCCCTTCAGGTAAGCCAGTGGTTGAGTCTGTTGTTCTGGTTCTCTTATTGGTCGTTCCGCTTCCCGAGTGCAGCTTAGGTCTGTGTTACATATTTGGCACTATGTTTCCCAGTGTTGTCACTGTAGCTTAAAGGGGCCACGACACGGTCCTCAAACTATTACCAGTGTATTGTTGTAATTGAGAGTAGAGGGTCCTACATGGTAATACACACAAAGGAAACTGGGCTCTTAGAACACATTTTAACAGCAGATTTCGGTTTTGAAATCACTGCCTTCGGGCCCCTCGTACAACAGGCAAGAGTTGCACAACGTCAGGAACTGTGGGGCTACTGCGATGTCGACTGCTTCGAAACAGAAACCACGTCGCACATATTGCTTTGCAAGCTCTGGCACCCAACGGCACAGCAAGGGCGTCGCTGTTGCATTGTACCCACATTTCTTTTTCACTTGTGGGATAAAAGCAGCACAAAACAGAGAAAGCCTGCAGAAACTATCTCGGCCTAACTGCCAAGGTGCACATGAAAAAAAAAATGGAGGGTGACCATGACCTACATCCTGCTTTTACGATCACTTCTGGTGCTTTCAATACCCAAAAGTATAGCCTCCGAGATTGGCTTCCGTTGTCCTGAGGGAGCCGTAGCTGGAAGTGTGAGTCATTTCACCACCGTTTAGTGTTGCCAAATTGCTAATAAATTCAAGTACAAATTTTCTACCACAGAGAATGCAGTCATATTTTACCACCTTGCTGTGGGATGCATGCCGTTTATTATGCAATCCATAATTCAAGTAGAAGGGTCGACATTTGGGCGCGTTAGGACTGGTTGAACATCTTGAAGGGGCAGTGCAGTATGACAAAGACAGAAGGCAGAAGGCAGGAACACAGAACACACAGGACAGCGCTGTCCTGTGTGTTCCTGCCTTCCGTCTTTGTCTTACTGCGCTGCCCCTTCAAGATGTTCAACCATAATTCAAGCTTGGCAATTGGGTGTCATGGCCCCTGTAAAGGGACACCAGAAACTAACACTGAATAAACCTTGTTTGCTCAGGTTTCACTTATAGAAGGCTCAGAATGCTTTTTGTATGCCAGGGGATGACAACGGGAAGCGTTTCAGAAGTCAAAAAACGCTTTATGCAATGCCAAAATGCTTACTCACTTCGATCCCTCACTGCCGCTGCGCTTGGAGTGCGATGCGTCATCAAGTTGCAGAGAAAATGGCAATTGAAGGGGTCATGGGGTGGTTCTTCAACTTTAAAGCACCCATCATGAGTAGGATTCCTCATATAAGCATAAGCTTAGCATAAGCTTATTAGAAGGATAAGTATAAGCTTGAGCCCAAGGAAGCTTCTGGTGGAGGTATTCGGTAAACGCCCACCTAGTGGATATGTCCATTTCTTCTGCATGCTGAAGTTCTGATTGGCTGGACTGGGGTATGCGTCAGAAGGAGACAGGTGCTTCCAGCCAATCATGTCCACTAGGTGGACGCTTACAGAATAGCCCCCCTGGAGAGAGCCTCCGTCCAAGAGCTCGATGGTGTGATCCTTCAGTGCCTTGGTAAGGTGTCCGTCCGAGTCAGCCACTGAGCCATGGTAGTGGAAGAGGTCAGGGATAGCAGGGCAGTAGTCGCATGTTGGGCATCGGTGCCAGAGAACATGTGAGAGATTGTAGAGCCCATTACTCAATTCAGGCAGAGGTTCAGCAGCAGATGCGCCGGAAAGGTGAAGCCACGTGTGAAAAAGGAAGGCGTCTGTGTGCGCCTGGCAGTAGAGGATGTCATTGCAGTGATGGAGGAATAGATGTGGTGGAGGGAAGACCTGCTGCGCAAGCCAATAGGGCTCAAGGAAAAACGCTGTACAGCATGGGATATACCACGTTGGAAGCTTACACTTTGCCAGCCATCTCGCAGTTCATGCTCCGCCGGGTGCAGTGTTTCATTTGTAGATCACTAGAGGGAAATATGGTGCTTTAGTCTTTCAGCGATTCTGGAAATTATGGTTAGGCTAGAAATCATGGATTTTTGTGCAGTTTGGCATGGCTTTGTTGAGAGCATATATTGTAGCTTCCTTTATATTAGTTTCTGTCTCAGTTGCATCTTATATTAACCGCACATCATATTTTTAGAATAGTTAATATGTATTTTATAATATAAATAACATATTTTGTCTGTGTACAAATAAATTGATATTTTCAAGTATATGCATCACTGCATCTAAGTGATGTTAGCTAGCTAACAGTTCTCATGCGTGCTTAGTCTTTATGTATTCTAAACATACATTGTTTGTATAGTGCTCTGGAAACCATTGAATGCTAGAAATATTAGGGTTAATGAGAACATTTATTGCCATACAATTTCTTACCAATCAAAGATGAGCTTCATGAAGTTTCACACAAATGTGCAGGATCTCTCGAAGCTGGAAGGACAAAGTTTAGGCAAATCTATATAATTCCCATCATTACCACGCTTGCTGAACAACCATGCTGTTTGGCACAGCTGCCTGCTTTGAGTCATGTGATGTTGACTAAAGTTTCAGGCAGACTATCCCAATCTTCAGCCTGTTTTTAGAAGTTCCATGTTACCCTACAACACTGTTATATCTCAGGGAACACCATTTTATGCTGATGAGATGTCCAGAAGAGAATAACAACAGCGGTAACACAGTGTCAGTGCAATAACAACTGCGCAAATGTATGAGCCGATTCCCCCCATAACGGATATGAAAGTGACCTGCACAGTGTATGCTGGGGGGAGTGTACTGAAGGCAATTGAAATGCAGGTTGTTGGACAGTTTAGTTGTAAGTTATTAAATGTTCGATTATTTTTTTTTCAGGTATGTGTTAGACAAGCGCTTCGGACCAGCAGGTAGCAGCAAGGCTACGTCCTCTACGATGCCTTGCTCATATTTTAGCTGAATCCAGGAATGTAACGCGTCCGCGAACAGGCACATTCATAAGACAGATTAATGAAGAGGATTGGTGAACACTGGCTGTCTGCCTCTCTTCAGGAGTCTAAGCACCTGCTGCTCTCCTCACTTTGCATGCAGTGCCATCTCGGTGGAGCTGTACTACATCTTCTCGACCGTGTGGGGCCGGGAGCAGTACACGCTTTATGGCATCCTCCTGGTGGTGGCGCTGATCCTCTTCAGCGTGACGGCCAGCATAGCAGTGGTGCTCACCTACTTCCAGCTCTCCTCCGAGGACTACCACTGGTGGTGGAAGGCCGTCTGCACCGGCGGGTCAGTCCACTGCTGCCTTTCTCCAAGCATTCCTCAACTCGAAACAGCGTGCGCAAGGGCACTAGCACACTTTAAAGGGGCCCTGAAACACTTTCTTTTCAAACTAATCATAAAATTTAGAGTACATCGTCCCACAGATCTCATGCTGCAGAAATACTTCTAATCCTTCAACTATAAGTGGAGTGATAGCATAGATAACTGGCTTTCTCTCTCTTTTCGTCTCCACTGGTGCTCTGGAAGCTACACAGCAGAGAAAACAAGAGGGCAAAGCACCGGCCAGAAGTTTAGTGTCGCGGTGGCAAAAGGGCTCGGCACGGCATGCCGTGACGACTGCAGTAGACCATGCTACACAGCACTCCGCTGCCATCTTAGCAGCAGCTTGCAATTATGTATTACTGAGAATGTTCTCGCAATCGCATGATAAGCCAATACCGTTGACAGGCCAACTGCTTTCAATGACAATTTTGCAGATGCGAGCACAAGAGATTTTTCAGTGCTTTTGACACGAGATTGTACATTCCTTGCTGCATGCAGTGCAGTAATGCTTGGCTCACACGTTCACAGGAGCCTCGTTAACCGATAAGCACCATTTTTTTATTATTATTACGCTCAAAAGTGTTTCAGGGCCCCTTTAAAGAAAAGCACACAGCTCTGACTTGTGGCTGAGAGATTTGCTGACACTGCTCAGGGTGTCAACACCAGTACAGTCGAACCCTTGAAAGCAACAAATGTGGTACAGACAAAATGCAGAATGACAATGTAAAGACAGTTTGCTGGGCCTACCACGTTGCAACAACTAACACTTCAACAGGAAGCCCTAAATGTTAAAAATGGATCAATAACACTATAACAACACTATAACAGCTTTCATACAAAAACAACACAAAAGTGGGGAGGAAAATAAAAGAAACAAGATGAAAGATTACAGTCAGGGTGGGCCAGTGAGCACGTCAGCTTTGTTGAGTACATTCAGATTGTTTTTCAGGTGTACATTTAAGACATCATGCCATGCACATGACTAAGGTATCCGTGTTAATTGTTTGTCACAATAAAGTAAAGTAAAGGTGTACTTATATACAGCAATACAGTTGATGCTCGTTAGAATGGATTGTAATAATCCCATGAGAAAGGAGCGTTATATCTGAAGTCTGTTCTACCCAAAATTATGACCGTAGTGTGTTGTGAAATGGTGGAACTTCGCGTATACCACTGGTTAAACTGAAGGCTATAAGTATAATGCTGTAAGCATCGAAATTAAAATAAATCATACATAAACGGGTTTATGCGGTACTTGTACAACCACGTGGCACGGGACCTTGCTGTCTGCCGTTTTCTGTGCGCTGGTTGCCGAAACATGGCAATTTCCCACCCTTGAGCATATAAACACCTATACAGCGCTAGAGTGGCCAGGAGCCGCCCAGCCAGTTCTCCGCCACGGCAGTCGCCCGCTCTGAGGAAGTCACCGCCGCCGCCACCAGTGGCACAAATATCACCTACAGTTTGTTTTTCACGCAATACAGTGGTTGGTAGAATAAACTGATGTTTTAATTTAAGGTTTTGCGGCAAGCAATGACCGCCGTCTAATATGTAGCCCGAACGAGAGCTGCAATCCGGGGCAAGCTAAACTCTAAGCCTGCGTCTGGCTGCTGCTGCACTGCACGCAGGATGACTCTATCGCATTATGCGCTTCTCAGTCTGGAACACCGCTAGCGATCTATCCTCCTTTTTCGTGTGGATTGGCACAATCAGAAATGAAGCATTCTCAAAACAGTGCATTGTGCGGTCATTGGTGGTGGTTTTTGAAGCGGTGTATGCTATGGTATCGCATAGCAATATAGCCCTAGCGGCCCTTTCAGCAGCGTTGAACCGCTTGTTGTGTGGTTGTCCGAAAAGACTGTGTTAGCTGGCGGGACATTGCACTGGACACGCCATGTCTGGAAACTTGCCACTAGTGTGTTGATTCTTTTACCTCTTTTGGTACTGGTAGATATATGCTTATTTTCGGTGCTTTTATGCATTCACATTTTATTTCACTACATAGTAGTTGCCACGTATACTGCAATACATAAAATACTAGCCTGATCACTGGTGTTTTGCATGGATGTATAGCAGTAATGATTGCTGTGACACTTTGAGAATTCTTATGTGAAACTTCAGGGAAGCACCTCGAGGAACACGAATGAAATAATTTGCCAATTCTAAGAGTAAAAAAGTACTGAGAGCAAAACAAAATTTTGAAATATACATAATATGCACCTGGATTCTAGTTCCCAACTTTTTAAAGTCAGATCACGCAAAAAAAATTTATATGAAGATTTTTTTGCCATCAATATCAGCCGTAGTTATGTTCATGCTATGCGGGAAAGCAGTAGCTTTGCTGATGTGAAGATGGTTAAGTTCCTACTCGTTCGTGTTAAACAGCGCCAAAAAACACAGACAAGGAAGAGCACAGTACCAGCACTGTTTAACCAGTGCTCTTCCTTCTCCATGTGTTTTTTGGCGCTGTTTAAGATGAATGATCTGTACGAACTAGCTTGCACCCAAAACCTTCTTAAGTTCCTGCTGTATAGAGAGCATTTGCTTTTACTCGTTGCAGTGGGCACCTGGTTTGTTTTTTACTGCATTCTTTAGGATTGCAAAGCAATGTTTCTCAGGTCGGGGAGCATGTATGAACCTTGTCCATACTTGATTACTGGGTTTGGTCTGCTTTTCTGTGCAAGCGAGGAGGTCTAGTGCGCATTCAACTGGCGCTGGAGGCCCCATGTGTTTTTTTCAATTCCTATACAGTGCTGTACAGTAATGTGGAGTGTTGCACAATATTGTACAACAATGGTTCGTGGCGCTTGCACCGGCGATGTTCAAAATATGAGAGATTAGACAGCTAGTCAAGCTTCAGTCGATGGTCAGTCTGAAATCGACTGTGTGCTCTTGTGTGAACGAAAGCCATACAGGACTGGAAGGATTGTTTGTAATAATTTGTACATACGCTGTCAAAGAGCTGATGGATAAAATCAACCCACAGTGGTGAAAATAAAGTTGCACTTAGTATTAGTCTAACACAATTATCAAAATAACACATGCTAATGAGCAACTACCATTGTTTGAGAAATTGTTGAAATAGCTTATATGTTGGATCAGAAAATTGACAGCCCAAGAAGAAGCTTCTGTTTCTTCACTGGCTGCTGTCATTTAAAAATTGTGTTGCCGAGTCGACCAAAGTGCAAACTTTGCATTGTGTTATTGAAGGGAGCGCTAGGAGCACTTGAGGCTAGTTTCGACAATACGTCCAGTTGCAGTTTTGTTTTTCCAGACTTCCTAATCTGCCAAAAATTGTCCAATCCAGCAAATCGTTCAGTCGTCATCTCAGATGATACATGACGTTGCTGCTAGAAGAGTTTCTATGGAAATTTTTAACAATGCATGCAAAAACTGCCGATCGAATTGATTAATTTCTATAGCCACGGTAACAAAAGAGTTCAGAAAAAGTTCATTTTTGCACATTCGGCAAGTGACTGGAAATAGCTGCGCGCAGTGAATGCACTGCCGCACCGCTACAGCAAAGTACTTTGTATTTACCCGATCTGGACGTAATTTGCCCCGAAATTGTCTATTGTAACCAATAATTTGTTACAAGTTGGTCCGTTAAAACTGAAATTTATTACATGAATAACATAGGCGAACCAAACTAAGTGAGAATGATCATCTGTTATATCCGAAAGTGTGTTGTATGTGGATCTATCGTAACGGACGTAGACTGTATATTATATTCTCTCCTTTCAACCTTTGTAACCAACTTTGTAAATCTTTAAAAATGAACCAGCTAAATCTTCTGTTACAGAGCCACGGGTGCATTCGTGTTCTTCTACGCTGTGTTCTTCTACTTCTTCCGGTCCAATATGGGTGGAATCCTGCAGGCTGTTGAGTTCTTCGGCTACAGCATCCTGACGGCATACGTGTTCTTCCTGTCCCTGGGCACCGTGAGCTTTTTCTCGGCATACAGGTTTGTGCGCTACCTGTACAGCACCATCAAGACGGACTGAGTGGCCGCTGCCGTGAACAACGCCCCGTTGCTGCTACTGTTGCTGCTTCTGCGGCTGCCACCATTGAGACCAGCATCTCATCTGCTGCCGACTCATTTGCTTTTGGGCTGTGTAGCATTGTGCGCGGTCGTTGCTGTCATTTTGCATTGCTTGCGTTGTGTTTCTTGTGATTGGGGCAGTGAGCTCGACTGTTGCATCTCTTTCAAACCTGCAGTTGCCTACCGAAGCCTTTGTTGTCTAAATTTTTTCCTTTATTTTTTGTTTCTCTTTCTCTCTCCCTCTCTCTCTTAAGAGTGGTTAGGTCTCTCTGCATTTTCTACAAGTGAGGACGTGGAATGCAAAAGAGAAAATTTGAAAGAAAAACTGTACATATTTAATTTTGATGTTCTTTGTTGATGCATTGGTGAGCTGTTTGTTGTGTTCCAGTGGATTGAAATTGATGGGAGAAAGGTGTTCTTGCATTTTTTGGATAGGGTTGAAACTTTTTGTTGGTCAGAATCCCTGCTGTTGTGGTGTGTGTTGGTCTTTCAAGCACTTCTTCTAGTACGGTTTCTTCTTCCGCACGGTGCTGTCTGTTTTGGGAAATTAGTGATCGTGACATTGCTGTGCAAAGCTCGGCTTAGTGGCAACACCGTGGCTAAACACTGCGCGACCACAACATAATTCTTTTGAAGAAGTGCTCCGAGTGCTATAGTTTCAGCCAGAGTCTGCACCGTGTAGCCCGCCATATATTAATACGGCAGCTCGCAAAATCTTTCCGTCAGTGTGACGCATCAGAAGCTTGCACAAAGTGGCCTTGCTAGTCCCTTTTCCATTTATGATTGCAAGGCCTAAGCCAGAAGTCGGAAAGTACTAACTCGGTCGTCGTCGAAACAGTTGTGTGAGCCACAACTATATCTGAAAATCAGTTTTTACACAACGGAGTACATTATCAACTCTAGTGCACGAGTTTAATCTGCCAGGCTTTCTTCATGTGTCATCACACGCTGTTGGATTTTCAGTGCAAATTTTGATTCTATGCTGGCCTTAAAGGAGGCAACAGGCTTACTGATACAGGATGCAGAAACTCCCTGCTTGCAGAGCCAGATGATGACGTTTGTTAATATATAGCTAATATTTAAGGTTTATTTTAAGGTAACAATGTTCCTGTCAGGATAAAATTGAGCCAATACTTGAAACATTTCGTAATGCGAGTGTACATGAGGAAGTGACAGAGAACAAAGCTATAGAACATTGCGCCTTTTGTTACTGAAGCTTTGATGTGCACTTTCTTACTACTTAAGCCCAAAAGCTAAAAAAAAATTTACATGTTGATAGCTGGAATGTTGCCAGCAGTTTCATTGTCGTCGATGTTGTCACTGTTTTTTGCATACTTTGGGGCAGGCAGACTGAAAGTATACCTGGCTTTAGGCCATAATTTGAAGTGCAGATTGACTTGCATTACATTTCGTTCAGCAGTTTTCTTCGTGTTTAGTCTCTGAATACATTGTTCACCTTTAGTGCTGTTGCTGTGATCACGTAGCACCTATCTGAAGCACCTCCAGAGAGCAGAGAATAACTTCCAACGCTCTTGGCACTTGTGCACCTTATTGTACCTGTTGTATTCTGACCTGACAACCACTTTTGCTGTGTCTCAGTGCCATATTACATAGAGGCTTGCAGTGCAGGCTGTATTTGAAAATCCTGAAACGGCTCTCTGTCATGGGAGCATGAATGTACCTTTTTTCGCACAATATGAGGACAAAGAAGAGGCTAAGACACACGAACGTACTGCCCTCGTGTGTCTGAGGCTCTTCTTTGTCCTCGTCTTGTGTGCAAAAAGCTGCATTCATGTTCTACCAACCTGCCCAAACAGTCACCTTAGTTATAAGAAAGCGCAAAGTTTAAGATTGGCTACACATAGGAGCTGCAAAAGCTGCGTTGCTTATGGACTTATGTTGTGGTCACATTTCTTTTGCGAGATATTAGGCTGCCCCAAATGCGCGTGTCCTGGTGAGATCTCAGCTGTTGACTGACGTGCTGGAAAGAAATAATAATAAGGTTGTTGGTTAGCATGAAGTCAGTTTGCAGTTTTGTAGTACCGAGCGAGCCTTCTTTCCTACCATTTTATGTGTAAGAAATTTTCATAAGGTAGTTGAAAGCCCATGACATATTCAGTGTTTTTGATACTGCACTTGCACCTCTTTTTTTTTAATTAAATACTGAATTCTTGCTTCTACTTGCTATAGCACCTTCAGTCCTGGCCAAAGTCTCTTAAAGGGCGCAAGGAGAATTTAATCTCTAAAAGAGGTTTTTGACGTCAAACAGGAACGCACAAAAAGCTTTTCTTTCTTGAAATATCTCAGCCTTTCTCGAGAAACCTTCACTTGTACTGCCAGCTGGTCTGGCAGCCAAGGGCACAGTGACGTAACATTTTTGCTTTTGATGTTGCAACTTTGTTTTCTTGATGTGCTGCACTGCCATAACAGTTCCTGGTCAGAACTAAAGCTATTTGTTCACTTTTAGCTTTTACAATAATTTATATTCTGAAGCGCACGGCTTGCTGTTACTGTACCACAACCATAGTTGCTTTCATTACTACTTGACTTTGACTGTATCATGTGCTCCTCCGTTTGATGTAGCGTACTCGCACGTTTGTTGTTTTCAGTGCACTAGTGCCTAACCGCAGTACCATGTCTCGTGTCCTCGCGGGAATATTGCTGCACACGCAGTTGGTCTCACTTGCATGTTTTACACAGCTTGGAGGCATTTATTCATGTTGTTAGTAGGTTCCCATCCGTATCGGGTGATGAAGTACAGACTGTCAAAAGTGCAATTGTCACTGCATGTGTATTACAAGAGCCAGTGATTCTGCTAGGTCTCGCTGCGGGTCTTATGTGGCAATCCTGGTAATCCAAACGCTTGAAAGATGACAGAGAGCTTCATGACTAAAGGTCATGACTGCCCAGGACATTGAACTACAGAAGGTGCAACTGCGGTTGCATTGCACAGGCCCGGAATCGAGCCCCAATTTTATACTGTGTGGCCTTTCTATACCCTTGACAAAGTACACATGTCACATCCGAATGGCAACAGTGAACTTGGCTACGGATCTCTGGAAAGCAGTCATCTGGCTCCAAAATGCATGCAGTTTGTGTTCGTGGCAAGCTTTTGCACGGATCGTCTAGGCAGGATTCGTGAACATATATGTTGTTACCGCACCAACCAGAACAGTCCGCATTCATGGTCGTCTCATTCCTTAGAACCCCTTACACTGTAGTATTTAGCGTAAGGCCTTCCTGAAATGATGTTGCGCATTTAGGTTTGCTAGAATAATCTTTGGCATTTATGACTTGCAGAAAGGAGATGAAAGATATATTAGAACCATATAATTGGTCAACTCATTCTCCCAACACGTAACTGCAGGTGACTTGTTTTCTTTGGTGGCCACTCCCTCGGAAATTAATCGCCCTCCCTTAAATGTAGTATTTAATAAAGCTTGTGCCCTTTGTGCATATCAGTAAGTTGATGGCACATTAGTTTACAATGCCTAGCAGTTATGTGGACTTCTGCGGATTATCCGTATGGAGTAGCACAAACATTACTTTGCAGGCAAAGCATATTGTGGTCTACCAATTCGATTGGGACATTTCAAAGTGAACAGGTTTGGTTTATTGTGCTGTAGTGTGGAACTCATTCCCATAATTCACTAACGTGCATATGGGTTGAGTCACTCGTGCTTCAAAGTTTATCACCGGGGCACACTTTTATGCTAGTCACGTTGTGTCTAGATCAAGTGAAATAATCAGATTGTGGTAGTCTGTGCATGTCATGCACACATGTGTCAGGTGTCTGTGTGATCTTCAGGTATATGTGTGCAGTTGTGTTCAATTGTGCAATTATTTGTTGTTCTACTTGTTGGGTACGGAAGAATGTGTGCTTACATAGGAATGTTTGCAGTGTGAAGCATGTTAACTAATAAAACTGAAGAAAACTTTTATTTCTTGAACTGTTTCTTCGCACCACGCCCTGTGGTTTTATGTACTGATTGACGCATGTTTATTTATTGTACGTTGAGTGGTAATAAAGTATGTTTTTGTTTGTACAAGCTGTATGACATTATCTCTTAGCACAGTGCGAGGAAAATATGCGTATTGCGTTTTTCATTCTACATTGCTGGGAATAATGTTTTGTGTAGATTGCTCAGTGCAGCCTTTGTGCACTTAACGTGTTCACTACACAGTAGGTGTTTTGAAGTCCCCATTCATGTGCATGATGATGTATAGATAGGCAAGTGCTCCTTGGAAACTTACACGAGGTACAGAGGAATGGCTTCGCAACACATCAGATAAGTAACAATGAGAATTTTTCTTCTCCATTGATGTCTGGCAAAGACTTTGCTTGTGTGCTGTAGAAAAGCCCAGACGCACAAAGAATAACTCGTGACCCACCTGCGGCCCACATCGCAGTGAATGTGTTAATACACAAGAAAATAGCATTTCAAGTATGTTTACGCTGTTCTTTTCCTTTGAAACAAAATGGTTGTCAATGGAAGGGGAAATTCGCTTAAGGACAACGGATGATTCAATGGTGCAATGAGATGAACTTTCAGGCAATGATGATGATGGTTGATGCATGACTGGGATGTGTATGTGTGTGTAAAAACTTTTATTGTCCGTAAGGGGTGACACCGGAGCTCTGGTACCGCTTGTAGGCATCCAGGGAGCCCGATGTTGCCCTAAGGGGCAGGGGTTAGTAGACGAAGCAGTTTGCCACTTCGGCTGCCAGACGGACAATGTTGGCCTGTGCCGCCAGGTTTTCACTATGAAGTGCGGTCCCCCATGCTTCTTCGTCCTTGAATAAATTATATTCCGGGGAGTAGCTGCACTCCCATGGGATATGTCTTAGAGTTTCTATTTTATCGTAGAATCTGCAGAATTGGTCCTCCGGATTTCCCGTTTGTGTGAGGTATCTCCATCTGCGAGACACAAGGTTCTTGGCTTGCAGGTAGCGCCAGGTGACTGCCTCTGTGGACGTGAGGGACCTATCCAGGAGTGGATATTTCCGGCGTCCTAATCTGTAGTGCTGTATGACCTCATGGTAGGTCGTGAGCGTCTCGACCTTGAAGTTAGATTGAGGCTGTCCTCCCCCCCGGATAATGAGCGCTGGGGCGAGAGCGGTGGCGGCATCGTTTCCTGCTAGGTTGGAGTGAGTGGGTCACCAAGTTAGGGTGATCCATCTGGCTATGCTGCCCTTCGGTATTATGCTCTAAGAGTAGTCTGATATTTGGCCTTTGCAGAAATTCCTTACTGCCGATTTGCTATTGATAATGATCACCCTCGTGACTGTACTAACGCATGCTAGGGCGATCGCCGCTTCCTCTGCTGCTGTTAGAGTCTACTCCGCTTGTATATATCACGCCCTCTTCTACTCCAGACCCGTCGACTACCTCTGAGATGGAGCTTCTGTCTCCGCCAAGGGCGACGTCTGTGAAGGCAACCGTTTCAGGTGGCATTCTGCTTATCTTTGTTGCCAAGTGTTTGGCTCTGCACTGGCGTCTTTCCTGATCGTGTTGTGGGTGCATGTTCTTAGGTATCAGTGTGACTGTGAGGGCTTTCCTAATTTTTGACTCTATATGGAATGTCTGGTATTTGGTTCCTCTGTTCCCTTGTAGTCCTACCCAGTTTAGAATCTGCTGTCCTGTCTCGGTTAGACTCAGTCATTCGAGTTGTTCCATTCTCGTCACTTCCACTAACTCCTGCGATGTGTTATGCACCCTTATTCCCTCTAGTGCCTCGGTTGAGGTCGAGATTGGTAGTCCCAGTGCAGATTTCATGCATTTCCTTATTATTACATCTAACTTGTTTCTTTTTGCTTTTTTTGTGTTAAGGAATGGGGTTAAATAGCAGATCCAACTCAAGATGAAAGCCTGGACCAGCTTTAACTTGTTCTTCTCCTTTAGCCCTCTGCCTCTGACCGAGATTCTTCTAATGATGCTTACCACTTGGTTTGCGTGCGTGTCTACCTTAGCAATAGTCGTGGTTGTTTCCTGTTTTGCTTATGAGCATGCCTAGAATTCGAATCTCATCTACTTGTGGGATTTCTTTCCCGTCTAAGTCTATCGAGATTCTGGGAAGAGATGCGTTGTCCGCCCTCATCCAGCGCCTGATGATCAGTAGTTGCGACTTCTTCAGGAAGCAGCTCAGCCCTTTACTTTTGGCATGGAGGTCTGTGATGTCAGCTGCCTGCTGGAGCCTTTCTTCGATAGACACATCGCTGCCCTCATTGTGCCAAACATTGACATCGTCGCGTAGACGCTCGTCTTTAGTCCTTCGATCCTTCCTAACTTGCGTGGGAGGTTTTTCATATCTAAATTAAATAGGAAGGGGGATAGGATGGCTCCTTGCAGGGGTGCCCCTGTTTCCTAATTTAATCTCTTCCGAGCTGAGGCTCTGCATGTGCAGAGTCGCAGTTCTGTCTTTGAGAAAAGATTTTACGTAGTCGAAGGCCCCCTTCCCTACGTTAACACCTTACAGGCCGTCGAGGATGGCCGAGTGGCTGACATTATCAAACGCTATCAAAAGTCTATGCCCAATATTGCTCTCGTATCTTTGGTCTTTCGTTCGTCTATAATATTGTGTTGGAGCCTTATCATGGTAGCTTGAGCGCTAAGGTACAGTCTGAAACTTACCATCTCGTGGTGCCAGATGCTGTTTTCTTCCGTGAATCGAGTTAGTCATGGGTGAATTACCTTCTCCTTTAATTTGCCTACACACGAGGTCAGTGAAATTGGCCTGAGATTTTCTGCACCCGGGATTTTGCCCTTCTTATGGATCAAAATGATGTTGGCGTGTTTCCAGTACGTCTGTAGGGACTTACCCGGATTCCCACACTTTGTTCATGTAAGCTGTAAGGTTCGCGATATAGAACTATAGAGTCGTCGTCTAAGTTCCTTAGCACACCATAGGTGATCTTGTCTGGGCCCGAGGCTGTGTTCCCTGTGAAGTCGGAGCGCGGCTCTGACCTCGGCTACTAGAATGGATTCGTCCAGTAGCGGATTCTCCGCTCCCTGATATTCTTTATCCGTTGCCGGGCATACGGGGCTTATATAGATTTCTTTAAGTCGGTCGATGAGCTGTTCATCGATTCTGTCAAATTTGTATGTTGCCTTGATTTGCTCTATGTTGGCGTGGGTTTTGGTGTTGGTGGGGTCGATGAAGTGGCGCAGCATCTGCCACGTGTTGGGACGGCTTACATTCTTCACTAGCTCGTGGCATCTTTGATCCCACCACGAGCACAACGAAGGATGAAAGAGCGAACGCAGAGCGCAGCGGCGGATGCACGATGGTGATAGCGAAGAGAGCGCGATGAGGAAAGCGGAGGAGGAGGGTGTGGTGAAAGCGTGAGAAAAGCGTAGTGCCGCACAAGACGGGATCTGTGGCGACCATGGCTACGAGATGGCGCCAAAGTAGCGCGCGTCGTCTGGGAGGTCTGTCTGCGGCTGCTGCTGCGAATTGCGCCCACGCGCTTCTCACGATCTACCAATCGCGAGGCAGTCGCGCCACACTTCGCTCACTTTGCAACGTGCCGCACGAGACAGATTGTCCGCGCCAGCTAATATATCGCGAATTGAGAACACGTATTGAGCTGCACTCAAATTTCGCGTTAGGGGGTATCGTAATCGCTTAAGTTCCTTTGTCATTTCTTTTCAGCATTGGATGAAGGTAGAAACCTAGTAATATGTATTGGCAAGCGTCGGAATCCCCTGAAAAAAAAATTAATTTACTATTCCACTTGTTTCTACAAACCAATTTTGGTAGAGGTATGCAAAGGCAGATGCATCATGAAGTCAAAATAAATTGGCTTGCCCCATTCTTGTGATTGCTGCAGCTGCAAACAAACAAGCACAGTCTGAACAAATACGTTCAGCATTCTCATTAATGTTTCTTTTTTATGAACATCATCATATACCTAGCCTGTTTGCGATACGACACCAGCAAATTTTGCTTTGTGGCATGACATCACGATAATGTTGATTCCAGGTCCAGGGTACGTACAGCGTTAGTATCAATTTTTAATGCCTTGTAAGTGTTTCTCAACTATCACGAACAGCCGAACGTCGATGTAACGAACATAATATAACGAATTATTAGCTGTAACGAAGTCAGTTTAGAATGTTTCTTGCTCATATCAGCATGCAAGAAATATATGCTTACAACGAATATCGGATATAACAGTATTTCCGTGTCGGATGTGGTTTAATTATAATTAACAAGATATCGGACTGCACTTGCTAAGTGTCACCCTTTTACGTGTGAGAAGCGTGTCATAAAGTTTTCAAACTTTAAAAATAAGTGTCCGTACTCTTTTAAACGTGCTCAAGATAGCGATGAAGACTTTGTTTCGTAGTTAAATTCGTAGTTCCTAAAATCAAGAGCAGAGTTGCACTGCAGGCAGCAATTAATGAACAGTTTGCTGAGCACTATTGAAACTGGATCCCTACAAAGTACTTTCTTATCTTGTCATTGGTTTGTAATGTTTAATTACTTCATTGCGTTTCTCCCCATTGTGTGCATCTGACTGGCGGTTCACTTAATCGAGGCCTTTGGCTCTAGCTCTAATTAAAAGGTACATTGTGGCTTAACTATACTAAGCCACGTTGCGGTCTGCTAACTTTCTATATTATATAGTAACACTGTATAGTTAAGTATTCAGCATCAGGATTAAGTTGGACAAGGTATAACGTTTCATTTGTATGTGCAGTAATTTACAACTGTAATAGCACGTAATAGCACTGTAATGGCACGTAATGGGGCGTTAGATGTGGCGCAATGCGAGACAGCGATCCTGATGAACTGTTGCAACTGTCGTCTCGAATGTTTTGTTGCAGTATTGTTTGTTTTATAGGAAATGTAATTAAGCAGGTTAATTGTTAAAGTGTGTGGGGTGTGCTTCTTGCGGAAGTATAATTGGTCTAATTCATCTGCAGCTTACAATGGTGGATTAATGACACGGTAGTATTGTACGTAAGCAACTTATACACATGTAAGACAGATTCATTAACTTTTATAGTCCGGAACGCTTATGAAACTTTGCAGCAGGCAGGCACGTCAACGTAACATCACGAATTTTAGTTTTTCTTCCACCCCCCCCCCCCGCAACGTTTTTGGCACTTTGGACCAGAAAACGTTCCCAAGACTTATTAGGGTGATTCTTTGTTTCCTTTACAATTAATGTAACGCGGACTTAACTACGCAAGCAACTACGCAGATGCTTTGAAAATTTGGGACGACACGATGAAGGGGCACGGTAACAGGGCGGCGTCGCCTCCTGCCTTTCGTTTTTACTAGGGTGCCTCGATGAGCGCGCCCTCTCGGCACGGCGGTGGAGGGGAGCGCACATCGAGGCACCCTGGTTCTTACCGGCTTCCCAAGGCCCCTAGCTATCACGGTAAAAGTGACCGTTCAAGCATTGCAGAAGCGCAACTTACAGCTCAGTATACTTATGTTCCTATCGAAAAGCCAGCCGTAACGCGCCAGACGTCATTAATTAGCATACGCACGTGTTAAAACACACGGAAGGAGAGAGGCCAGGCGTTCTTTATTCAGGAGCGAGCGCGAGCGAGCCTTATTTTTACACGAAGTGCACAGTTATAGTAACGGTGGCTGTATATTTATATTGTTTGATCACCGGATTGAGCTGATTGCTGCGTCCTGTTCAGAGCTCATTTGAACTCGATTATAACGAACAAACTTATGCGTTAAATATGTATCAGACTATTCGATATAGCCAAACTCGGCTATAACGTGATTGAATAAAATTTCATTATATACCCAATAGTAGATTAAAAAAAAAATATCGTGGAAGTTAGGAAACCATTTAGTGAAAACAGAACTACGTGTACTAGGGGGAAATTTTGCCTTTACGTATTTTTTTAAAGGTAAAGAATGGCGCGTTCTGGATGCTAGCTGCTTCTGAATGGCGTTCTGGATAACTCGATCGCTGAACAGCAATGGAAGATGCATGCCGACATGCAAGCGGCCTTATGGTAGTGGTATAGGAAGCCCCGTGTTTTATATGCCCAGCTCTTTAATTATGAGGGGGTTACTTCCCCTTAGAATTGGTCAGCAAGTTTTGCGTGTTCGATATATCGAAGATGCGTACTAACCGCTACTAACGCGAAATAATTCCCCTCATAACGAGCTAGACATGACTGATTCGCTTTATTTGGGTTTGTTATGTTCGGGTTTACTTGTATTGCTGCGTGACGAGAGTGCTACGAGACGAAGATTCAAGGAGACTTTTTTTTTTACAGGCGTCTTCGCGAACTGAGCCTGAAAGAAAGTTTTTGTTTGTGAAAATACTTGCAGGACATGTATTTGTCTGCAGGTTCATTGGCGGCTGTTTTCGCACTCTTCAAACGAGTTTCTTTTTTTTTCATATCCGTATATTCGAAACTCCTTTATTTTTCATGCAAAGCAAAGTTCGATGTATCCGTTTCCAGAATCGTCGGCCACACGAAAACGCTCGCGAAGGAAGGCGAAGGAATCACGCATCTGCTTCCTCGAGTTGTTTGTTTGACGACTTTCTGACGTCTCCTTGGTACGAGTTCTCGGTCACACACAATATTCGGCTAGAAAACGCACGTTAAATAGCACGAGAGAGAGAGATTCGTATCGAATGGACATTCGAACTTTCCGCCGTCGCATCCGAAACCGAACTCTGGGGACGCCGGAGAGCGCGCACCCTCGCACTCAGCAGACGACGCCGGCGCCGGCGACCAGCCAGAGGGCGCCCGAAACGTAGTCACGTGATGAGCAGCTGGTCCGGCGTCAGACGAGCATGCAAAGCTGTGGTTAGCGGCATGTCGGAGTGTGGCGTGCAGCAAAAGGACACGACGTTCACAAAAATATTCGTGGGCGGACTGCCGTACCACACCACTGACAAGTCGTTACGGCAGTTCTTCGAAACCTTCGGCGAAATCGAGGAGGCTGTGGTCATCACCGATCGACAGACGGGCAAGAGCCGCGGCTATGGTTTCGTAAGTGGAAGCGTCTCTCTCGCTTGTTTGCTCTCCCTTTCGTTCCAGTGAGACGCGGTTCAAAATGCGCCGCGCGTCGTTTCGTTCGTGCGGTTCTCTGAAAGCCGTGCGATCCTGTCGAACAAGTGCGATTAACGAGCATTCGAAACGTCCGTTTTGTCGAGGCGATCATGCTAAGTGCAAAAGTGTGCGGTATCCGCGTCGACTCGTTTCGAAAGCAGCCGCCGTTGGGTCCTCGAGTCCGAGCGCCTGTGTACTTCGGTGACGTCGCATGAGTGTATGAATCATTTGTCCGGCGCCTGTTGGCGATCTCTCGTGTTTTCGAGCGATCGCCGCTTGAAGAATTGATTTATTTTGGACGTTGGAGCGTCGCGAGGGGGTCCACACGTTCCAAAATGGAACGCCGTCCTCTGCCGTTCTCCACAAAGCGTTCGTTGACGGCACGTTCGAAACATCATCGACCGAGTGAACTGTTGATCATATCGCCCACCCCTCCCGTACGTGCTCTTCGGGACAAAAGACTTTGCGTAGTATGTGGCGCCCGATAGTTTCGACTGATTAGAGGGGAAAAGAAGCAACGCCGTGGCGAGGAAAAGAAAAAAAAAAGAAAGCGTGGTGAATGCACGATTAGGGTAGTGCATTGTCTCGCGCATGCGGGCATTGAAACGCGCACGCCGATTGGGCGACTCCCTATGTGTACTTTGTGAACAGCCGTACAGGTCATCTTTAATCTCCGAAGACCTCTCTAACGCGTGCCGTTCCTTACGTCGGGATTTGGAGCTTCGCCTTGAAGAAAAAGAACCCAAGAAACGGCCATGTTTTTTTTTTTTTTTTTTTTTTTTTGCGCGTACTTCGCTGGTCTGACCTGCTCGTGCGTTGGCCTCTTCTTCGCCTCATGGTGCTCGCGGCGTACTCGTGACAGATTTACGAGACGCAAAGCCCGTCTCCTTTTTCCTCCGCGCCGTTTGCCCACAATGAGGGGTTCTCGTGGGCTGTTTCTTTTACTTTAATCCAGATTTCATTTTTTTCCCCTCCTAAGCACCTTTCCGTTTCTTTTCGTTTACTGAGGAGGTTTGGGGATCTCCGAGAAAAGAAAAAAAAAAAGGAGACCCGTCTGCTTTGTCGCGGTGTGATTAATCGGACCCATTGTGGAACGTACGGCACGTACTATTATAGGGGCAACGCACGTCTTTCGATCTGACATGTTTGTTGCCCGGATAGCAACGGTGGCTGGACGCTTCGGGTCAGCCCCGGGCGTGTTGCTCCGGGCTCCTCTCTTTCTTTTTTTTTTTTTTTTAAGTAACACGCGCGCGTTTTAGCGTCTGTCTGTGAGTGGGTGCCTGCGATGGGGATGGTCCGAGTTTGGTGCCGTGTGACACAGTTTCGAGGCGTTTCGAAAGTTAACTAACCGCTCGTCTGGGCGAGTGCCGGCGATTCTGTTTGAGTTTTGCTGCTTTTCGTAGTAGAGGTGACGAAAGGATTTCAGTTCTTTCCTTTGTTCCCGTCTCTTTTCTTATTTAACTTTTATTTTATCTGGAGAAAACGAGGTTTGGAATGGAATGCAGGGGTGCGTACGGAGCACGTTGAGCCTTTGGCTGTGCCTCCTGCGCTCTCGGGTCAGTGAAAAAAAAAAAAAAAAAAAAAGGGTCTGCTGTCGAAATTGCTTGCGCCCGAGCCATCTCGTGGAAACCCGCGTGTAACTTGTTGCTCCGCTGTTCTGCGCGTTTCTTTTTTTTTTTTTTTTCTTCCCGCCGTTCTGTGAGGCGAATGATGTGAATGTGAATGACTTGTAATACGTTTATCACTCGCGCATTACTGCCATCAGTCAGGACAGGTTTGTGTCGTTTCGACGTACCCGATTGCATGATTGATTTTCTTTTGAAGCGTTAATTTTGCAATCGCGTGCGTGATAACGGATAACTAACGCAGGGGTGTTTCTTGTTGGGCTAGTTGACGGAACACAGCTTTGTGGCGAAACGGTTCATGAAGCATAACTTTGTCGGTCGTTCTGTGTGTATGCGTGTCACTTTTCTGATAGCTAGCGTTTTAAGTATCTGCCTCAGTAGCGTACCGTTAGCACCCGGGGAAAAAAAAAAAAGACATTGCAAGTGACTAGACTTGAACTTGATTGGAGCTTTCTCGTATCTTCAGCTCTGTCGGACCTCTTCGCCAAGGGTTAGAAACATTTTTTCACCACAAATATTACTTCCTCGTTTGCAGATCGCCCGAGAGAGCGAGTTGATGTCAGTCACCCCATTTTGTGTTTTTCTGAAAGAAGCGCGTATGGCTTTCTTTCGAGAAAGGCGTGAGCTGCTGTTAGATTGGTGGCCCGGCCTCCTTATATATGTGTTTAAATTTTGTTATTACTATTGAGGGGTCGGATCGCAGCCACGTACTTGTGCACTCGAACGAGTCGATGCGACAAAATTTTTGTTTGAAGTCGCACTCCGTCCGTGCCCCACTTCGAAAGTGTGAGCAGTCAACTACGGCATTTCTTTATATCTTTTTTTTTTTTGTTTTCGGACTTCGAGAAAATGTTAGTGAGATCCCCTTTCCAGAACGTGAATATTATCTTTAAACAAATAAACGAGCTTTGCATAATGCTTTATAAAGCGCAGTGTTTCTTCTTTTTGTGTATATATTATGATCTTCGTCCTTGCTCGTTCTTAGAAACTGCCGTTGTGGGCGTCGGGAGGGACCTCGGTCCTTCATTTTCGACTAGTTTCCATCTCGATATATTGCATGCCGATGACATAATAATATATTTTTATGTTATACTGTATATACCACGCAATCTCTTTTTGTGTGTGTGTGTGCGTGGAAGCAGATTTTTGTTATGCAAGCTATGATTATTTACATGCCCCAATTATGGATTTGAAGTCGGTCCGTTTAGTTTAGAAAATATGCTGTGTTTAGCGAGCGCCTTCTGCCGGAAGTATCTATATTTGTTCTCAAAATCTGCGGCAGAACGCATTGCTGTTCTAGTTGGCACTTGCCTCGAAGACCCCTTCATCCCCTTCCCCTCTAATGATTACGAATATATATATATATATATATATATATATATATATATATATATATATATATATATATATATATATATATATATATGTAGCACTTGCTAGTGCTTCATTTTTTCCGCATGCTGGTAAGCGTTCACTGACGCATCGCGGTGTATTTCGCCACAGAAATTGAGGGCGACTTTTCGAAAATGATGCTATCCGCAAAGTGGATACGACTTCATTGACGGACGAACTGCTAAATTCTCCAAGTCGACCGCCCTGCACATTGGCATAAGCAAACGGAAAACGAATAGCATCTACAGTGAAACTTCAAGCAAAGTAATGGCGTAATGCGTTGTAAAATAATTTACACCCTTAACAGTGAAAACGGGTGTAAATGTGTCTATAACTCGCACCTTTAGGGTGTCCGTTACATAAATAACACCCTAAGGGTGTGAGTTATAGACATTTACACCATTTTTCACTTTTAAGGGTGTAAATTATTTTAGTGTGGCCGACGCAGATGAAAAAAAGATTGATGAAGTCTCGTTGCGTCGCCCGCGAATCGTCCGCGCACGCTTAATCCAGGTTTTAATATCATGACCTCTGCATGAAATGCGCCGCGAAAGCGTTGCAATGTTTCTTCTTTTATTTCTTTCTTTCTTTTTCCAAAACTTAACTTGCCGTTTCACCCCCGACGTATTTTTAGGATATGCTGTCCTCCATTTTTTCGCTACTTCTAAAGACGTAGCGAAGAGCTTATTAGCGTGCCGTCTGGGTTCATGAAGGCTGCCGCTAGGCAAAGCACAGTCTTGATATCTGATGCCGTTTTGGAATATCGGTGGCTGTTTGCCTTTTCCACATTCCGACCGCTGACTGGCCACTGCAAGAGACCATTGAAAGCTATAGTTAAAAAAAACAATAATAACTTCTATTAACAGTTAAAACCTGAAAAAGTAAAGGACAAAATTGCCAGCGAATAATCACCATCATCAAATGGAGCGTTCTTTTTTTCGCCACCTGGCGCGACTTGACACTGTTATGAAATTCCCAAAGACATCGCGTGGAGGTTGTGCGACACCAACAAGTCATGTTTATTGTGGAGCCGTGCACACCATTTTAATTCCACGTAGCACAAAAAGAGCTAATCTTTCTTAAACCTGCGGCGGTAAAGGCGAGGCCATTAAACGGGAACAGTATACTTTTTTTTTTTTCCTCCGGCCTGGTGTGACATGCAGTGATGATATTAAAGACTTACAAAGGTTACAGAGATGACTTGGTTCACGCGGCTCCTCTTAGACAAGAGAGGGAGAAATGTAGTCTGGTGTACAGGAGGAGGCCTTGGTTGAAAAACAATCCCTTCTCGCATCTCTGTTTTGCGCAATACGACTGCGCTATTTGAAGACATTCCACTACCGAAACACGGGCGACTTAGTATGTATGACCTTGTCATTTCCGCGTTCGGCGGGGTGTGTGTGTGTGTGTGCGCGTGTGTGATGTTGTAATTTACGAAATTCACTGTACAAAGGAAGCGGCTAGGCACTCTACCTTCAGCGTTTTCAAGTGTATCGCAAATTGCTTCTCTTCTCCCCGCCGTTCTCCCGCTTTGTACTCTCACTCCCTCATCTCTCTCTCTCTCTCTCTCTCTCTCTCTCTCTCTCTCTCTCTCTCTCTCTTATATTGATGGATGCGTGGATAGCATGAGCTGCCCCTTTGGAACGGGATAGTGGCGGATGCCACCTATCTCTACGCGCTTAACTTTCTTCCGCACCTATTATATAATCGACCTTTGGAACCCACGAACGAACTGCCAAATCGTCGAACGTGAAATCAAATCCCTAAAAATATATTGTTCATGGTATCTCGTTTTCGCGCCATCGATACTACAGTCGTCTTTTTTACTATTCTCCACCCCAGATTCATCAAGATGTTTTTTCTTCTTTATTATTATTATTTTTTTTGATATCCCTGAATCGCAGTGCCTCGGACCGTGGTTACTACGTCCTCATTGACCTCTGGATGCCCCCCCAATTCTCCCTTTCTTTGCGTGCCGATGTTTCGGGCGTCAGCCGTCGGACAGGCAGCAACCGAATTCCCTCTCTCGCTGTCGCATAACAACCACAGTTTCGTTACGACGCCGTGTGAAATGCTGCCGTGTTCAGCGAGATTGGATGACCTTGCCCTCTCTTGCGTTTCGGTTTCGGTGCCGACTCTTTGCGCTCCCTTCCTGCCGGCAGTTGTCGACGGTCACCCGCCGCTACATGGCCTGCCTCTTGCGTAGCGCGGCGCAATTCGGGCGAGCTTTCTTTTTTTTTTTCTGCTTTTTGGTTTTCGCTCGCCCGTCTCGACTCCTCTCGTGGCCCTTCGTTTTCTCGGCCACCTCTTCCGGCCACTGCTTCGATGACTGCTGACTCGACACTCTCCACATTGCCTCTGCTAAAAAATAAAAAAAAAAAAAGAAGAAGAGAAACAGTAATCCAAAGAGAGACTGGCCTGTCGGACGCGCCCCCGCATGCGAGTGTGTTGCTCCACCCCGAGGGAGATATAACCCCGTTGGCGACATTCTTTGCCGCAACGCGGTCGCGAGCGTCGATTTTTGTCCATCCTCGCAGCTTGTTTTCACGGTGACTTTATGATAGAGTGCTGGAATTAACGCCGAAGTAAGCTATGGATCAATCGCGAGCAACGCGTTACCATACGAACACGAAGAAACCGATTGTTTACATAGAGACAGAGAGAGAGAGAGAGAGAGAGAGAGAGAGAGAGAGAGAGAGAGAGAGAGAAACGATTGGGGACACCAAAGATAATAAAATACTCGAGCTGTGTTACTAAGTTACGCTTCTACAATACATAAAAAAAAGATCGCCCTTACCGAAACAAGATAACTGGTAAGCAAAAAAAAAAAAAAAAATGAGAACCCGCAAAATGGGCAGTCTGGTGGCGACGCCGCCTTGTACTGTCCGCACCATCTCGCCGTGACGTCACAGATTTTGGCGACCTCTGCTCGAGCCTTTAGTGAACTCGTTTTCGCTCAAGGTAGACTGAGAAGGCAAAGACTGATCTAAAGAACATGCACCGAACCGCAATGGCCGAAATGGGAATACTTAGCAATTAGTTGCTTAAATGGGAGTTTAATGTGCCAGCCCTGCAAATTTGCCAAGCTCGCTTTAGCGGTATGCATCGCTTATTGCGAATTGACTCGTTAAAGCGACGCTCTTTATCTATAGCGCGTCGTTCCCGTAGTTTGCACGAACGCGAGGCTCCGAGCAGATTGGTGCGATGCGCTGATGTCGCATTCATGCGAATGCGCGACTGCGTATATGGAGAAGTCCAGGCGATCACATTCAATGCGAAGGGCCTGCAGCCATTGCGATAGTTTCTCGCGTAGCCTGTCACGTGGGCCCCTCACTTGCACTGTCACCGCGCATAAGCCTGACCGGAATTATGATATAAAACGTGCTTCGCGCGCTTTTCCTTTCCTCCTCGTACCCTACTTCCAACTCACGCCTATACTGCACTGCTCGCTCTAATTTTTTTTTTTTGGGGGGGTGGGGGTGTTCTCGTATATTTCCGGTGTCGTGCTCGGTGTTGCTCTTAACGCGGAAGCTCCTTAGCGGTTAGGCCTCTCAGCGACTTCCTCTCAAAGGTTTGGCTCACTGGCTCCTGGAACGAACATCAAGATTTCGCACGTCGCAACGAACTGGAAGTGCCTCCTCCCCCAAGGAAGAAAGTATATATATATATATATATATATATATATATATATATATATATATATATATATATATATATATATATTAATCGAGCACAGCCTCCGCACCAAATTAATGTCGGCGGCGAAGCGTGGCGACCATCTCTTTGACTATTTTTGTCTCCCTCGATAACGGGTCTCGACGTTATCCTGACCTAGTATCTGCGTGACCTAGTTATCTGCTCCATCGTCATTATAGCGCTGCGCGCCGGGCTTGATAATTCGGTGCAATGCAAGCGCGCATGCAGCCTCGGTTATCGGGAGGTTCGGTCTCGTCCGTCTACTGCAAAGAGGGTGCGCTTCTCGCGGGTGGGCAACACAGCACGAAAGAAACTGTTTGAAAGTATTTCCCGCCATGGGAAAAGGGAAAAAAAAGACCATGGGAAGGAGCGTCACGTGACAATCTTGAATCCTATAAATAATAATAATAATAAAAATCGCGTACAACTTAAGAAGGCAGGAGAGGGCCCAGATGGACGAAACGCGGCAGCCTGGTGCCTCCGCGACTAAAGAAATAATCTCGCTAACGCGAATTGGCGAAGTTCGAAGCGCGGGCTGCCATGTTATCTGTCGGTAGGGTCACCGGCCGTCCGGCTCATGACATCAGCCTTGAGCGCGCCCATTGGTGGAAGCTCGTGTGCATCCGCCTTTGAGGGGCAAATGCCGCTGCCTTCTAAAGTTGTGCCATACTGTAGTTGTAAACATCGTAAAGGAAATTAAGGCTCATGGGAAATAGTCCCTCCCCACGTGAAGGCGAGCGGTGATTTCTAGCCGCCGAGAGCGCGGAGTGTCGTCATCATCGTCATCACTAGCCTATTTGATGTCCGCTGCAGAACGAAGACCTGTCCCTGCGATCTCCTGTTACCCCCTGCCCTGCGCCAAGTGATTCCAACTTGCGCCTGCAAATTTCCCAATTTCATCCCCCCGCCTAGTTTTCTGCCGTCCTCGACTGCGTTTCCCTTCTTTTGGCGCCCATTCTTTAATTATAAGGGTCTACCGGCTATCCATCGGACGCATTACATGGCTTGCCCAGGCCCATTTTTTTATCTTAATGTCAATTGGAATACCGGCTATCTCCGTTTGCTCTCTGATTCACACCGCTCTTCCTGTCACTTAACGTTACGCCTAACATTTTTCGTTCCATGGCTCTTTGCGCGGTCCTTAACTTGTTCTCGAGCTTCTTTGTCAACCTCCAAGTTTCTGCCCCACATGTTAGCACCGGTAGAATGCAGTCATTGTTCACCTTTCTTTTCAATGATTGTGGTAAGCTCCCAGTCATGATATGGCAATGTCTGCCGTATGCACTCCAACCCATTTTTATTCTTCCGTAAATTTCCTTCTCGCGATCAAGGTCACCTGTGAGTAATTGGCCTAGGTAAACGTATCATGATGATAAACGCAGATGTATGATGGCGATATAGTGAACTATTTCACTATAATGGGGAGTAGGGCGGGTGACGATCGTGTTGAGGGCGGGACTAAAGACTATCACGAACCAAAGAACGCATTAAAGGTCCGGCAAACCATGGAAGTCCTGTTGATTTTTTTCCCGAGAGTCAACGTGGCCTACGAAGGAAAAGACGGAGGGCGTCAGAGGCGGTTTGCTCGCCGAGGCTAGCTGCCTGACTTCACGCTCCCCATTTTAGTCATTCTTCTTCCTCCATGTTTTTCGGGTTCCGCCGGATCTGCGCGGTGTTCCTTGCGTTAGGCGCTGGGAGTTGGAGCCATGCATAAATTCCACCTCGCGCTTCTTCTTAACAGGAGGACGCCACGAATGTAGCCACGTTCTAGTAATTTCTTTCCTTCCTTCCTTATTTATTTATTAATGTGTTTATTTATTTTCGTGGCGGGATATGTCGCACGAAAGCCAAAACCTGCATTGTGCGAATTTAAGAAATGTGCATCTCTATGCACTTGTGAAACTCACCGTTGCCCATTGACGGCCAGCACCGAGCTCAGCGTGGTCGTCCCCAAAAAACGTATGCAATATTCATTAAAAGCCCTGATCTGATAATGAGGCACGCCGTATAGCGAGCTACTCCGGATTAATTTTGAACACCCACGGTTCAGTTATTGTTATCCCCCCCCCCCTTCCACCAAAACGTCAAAAATTTCCAGCTGTTATGTGAATGCGTCGGTGGGGTCCTTAAGCTTAGCATGGTATTATCAACGTCAGGATTCTGTCTTACGTTGTTCCACTAATCTTGACATCGTATTTTCGTTCAAGTGTTCCATTTATGTGCTGAATTGAATTGAATCTTATTTCTTGTTCATTCAAACGAGGATAGGCTGAGACTAAATGCATGAATCCTGATAAAGGTCTCAGCCCCCGTAAGCGACAAGTTTGACAGCAGATGACACCCATATGCACAATTTTGCAAGTTACAACAGACTTGATTTCTGCGAAAAGAAATCATAGGAGTAATGTCTAGTGTGATTGTATTCAATTACCTTCATATTTGTTTGCTAGTTGTGTCCATGATTCTCGAATAATACTCAGTTTGTTAGTTTTGTTTGTTATACACTTCTCCTTATACGCATGTATTCGTGTTCCTCTCAAGTGTTTTATATGAATGTCTCGTTTTCTTATTGTGCCGCTAATCTTTGTCACCTAAATTTCGTTATGTTGTACCACACTTATTCGTGACTACGCTTTTCTTTTCTTTTTTTCTTTTTTCACTGACCTTATTTTGTTTTCCTTGGCGTATCCCTTACTCCATGTCTCAAAAGGAGGTTCGTAAGGTATCATCGTCATGGTTAAAACGCTCAGCTTGAGATAAGACGAAGGACTGTTTAGGAACCAGAAGAAACACAAACATGGGGAAGGCCAAGCTCGCAGCCAGTTTATTTTTCATGTCAGCTGTATTCGCCCTGTGTATACACATCTAAACGCCAGACATAATAAAGGAAACCTGACACAATGAAAGATAAACTAGTTGGGAGTTCGCGCTTCACCTCGTCTGTGTTTCGCCTTGTTCCTAAACAGTCCTTCGTCTTACCTGAAGCAGCTATCACAACAACATATCAACATATCGCAACAACCGGTCCCCGTAGCAGCTTTATTAACCTGGAAGGTATCTTCAGATAAATTAAAGGTCTGTCTCATTCAGATAGAACCTTCCTGCCAGAGCAGAACGTACTTAAAATCTATCCGTTCAAACATTTTTTTTCTCAGTGTCGTTTTCTTCATACGCGGAGCATCGTGTTACCATACAAGCTCCGCATCCTTCGCTCCGGTGAAAAAAACTTAAAAGCGTCAGCCCCGTTGTTCTTTTGCCGAAACGTGTCACACGTGCCTTGTTCGAACAAGCACCGCCGACGGAAAGATATGCGTCACGACACGAAATAAACGGACCCCCCGGGTTTGACAGCGCGGAGGCGTGCGCTAACGCGTTCGGGTTCTCGGTGTGCCCGTCGTGGTATGCACCTCACGCCGGTGATAACGCGCGCAAGTCTATAAGGTAACGAGAAAGTATACATACCCGCCCGCCGCGGCATGCAGCTTAGTGGCAATATGGCGCAGCGCTGCTGGAGCTCGCGAGGTTGCGGGTTCGATCGCTGCCGCATTTCGATGAGGGCGGAATGAAGGCCTAGTCGCGCTCGCGTACTTGGATTCAGGTGCACTGGCCACCGAGAAAGCTTCCTGCACCCATTTCTCCGTCCCATTTGTGTCAGCGGAACATTCTTACGAATGCTAAAGTTCGCCGGTTGGCAGCTGTGATTGTGGAACTCTGCGGAATCGGTTCACTTCTATTTTATTTCGGTAGCGTGACAAAACCGTGGCCACCTGTAGCACACACTGCAGCCGCACGGACCGGGCGGAATATAAATGAAACCAACTGTTCAACCAATCGGTGTTCTTCGCGCGTCACACTGGTTTCGTCTTTCTTGCGTTGCTCCCGACCCGCGTATCTATAGTCTTGGGGAAACAATGGAACGAGCTTTGTGTTGTAATCCGCCATTAAGAGCGCGCCGAGAATCTCTCGCTTCGCCGCTCGGCCTCCTGTGGATTGCGCAAGCCGTCGCCCGCCGTGCTCGGCGGTGTGCGACGCGGACGCCGTTAGGAAGCAGCAGGAAGGCGCGACGATTTTTCTTTTTTCTTTTTGTAGTTTTTTTGTGACGATTTGGGGTTGAAGGGTATATACTCTGCGGGTCGTGCGCGTGTGCTCATACCGACTGTGTAGCCCCATTTGCGCGCCGCGCAGTGACCGGAAAGCTCGCGGCACCGGGTCGTGAACATTCTTGGAATTGCTCTTCCTTAAACAAAGGAAAAAAAAAAAAAAACATGCAGCGGCGCGGGAATGCGTTAGGGTTGCGCGTAATAATCGTTGTCCGGTCTGTACAAATTTCGCCCCCTCCTCGCACGCGAGAGTCTGCTGGCCAATCTGTTGTATGCTTGATTCGGTGATTCGTAAGGTTTAACGTCCCAAGGCAACTGCGCTGGGACGATGAGAGACGCCGTACAGAGTGGAGGGAATAATTTTGCGACGCGTGGCTTTCTTTAAGGAGCATCTAAATGCATGTGCACGAGGGTCTATTTCTTCTGCAGTTCGACCCCTTCGAAATGTGGCCGAGGCGGGTGGTACGTACGCGGTGGTACGCGAGGCTCTGTACGTTATACAGTGCGTCGTTGGGCGAGACGAGTGACATGCCCCCTGCTACGGACGTCGGCGTAGTTGCCTTTAAGCAACCAGCACGCCAAGTCTGCTCCAAGTGCATCGCATGTGCACTCGATACACGTGTGCCGGTATCTCCTGAGCAGAGTAATGCTCCACAAGCCAAGCCTTCCCATTTCGTACTGAGAAAAACCAAAAGCGGCCTCCTCGCTTACTGTGAATGCGTCAGCACACAATATTGTGCAGCTGCCTGTGAAAACGACTACGCTTTTCAGTGTGTTTTCTTGTCTGTTTGTTTTTCTTTTTCTCGCGTGTGCTGTGCTTTCCCTGGTGGTGCTGCACTTTCTCTCCATTCCATTTTTTTTATTCTGTTCTTGCTCACTCCTCCAGTGCGCGGTAGCAAACTAGATATTGCGATCTGGCTAACCATAGCCTCGAAAAAATATAGGAGGCTATGGGCTAACGTTGCTGCCTTTCCCTTTATTCCTCGTTCTCTCTCTCTCTCTCTCGCTGGGCGTACGACTTCCCGCTTTCCCCTTACGTAATCGCTCGAACTTGGTTGCGCGGAGCCGTGCTTGATACGAGAAAAGTTATCGCGCGCATTATCCGCCAAGTATGCAATAGTCCGCGATCCCCACCTCTTGCTTGGAGATTGGGGGGGGGGGGGGGGGGGGCTTACGTGCGCAGCCGCATATTTAGGTATCATTTAAACGAATGGTGCTGCAGCTAGCAACGCGTCGCATTCCCTTATTAACGCGTAAAATGGTCAGCTTTGGCAGAACGCCACCGTTTACACGCAGCGTGTTTGGGATTTCTTGCGACGGCGTCCGGGAACGCAAGTTATTCATGGCTGCACTTTTCTATAGCGAGTGCGTGTCGGTAATAAGCGGACGATGGCACGCCACGGCGGCGTTTCGCCCACTGTCTTTCATTTACTCCTCCCCTTCGTGCTTCCCCT
The DNA here is from genome assembly GCF_050947875.1 of Dermacentor variabilis. NCBI lineage: Eukaryota > Metazoa > Arthropoda > Arachnida > Ixodida > Ixodidae > Dermacentor > Dermacentor variabilis. Next base: position 129,595,531 of record NC_134571.1, read on the forward strand.
TTTATTTTTTTATTTTAGGTGCATCCGACGTTGCGAGTTATACCCCCTGCACACAAAGGGGGCCAACTTAGGGACACCTTGAGCGTGAAAACTTTGCCGCAGCGAGTGTCGCTTTGGCGACACGTTTGCTATACACGGTGAAACAAAGTGTCATTTGGAATCAGTGTCGACTTGGTAAATCAGTGTAGTCGCATTATATGTTTGGTTACTTGGGGCAATATTCACGCATTAACATTGCGTAATAGGCCGCCTAATAACAGCATGCATAGCGTGACCTTTATAGTGTAAACGAAGTAGTACTTTGCAACTGCATTTGCATGAACAATCGCAATTAGCATTGCATCCGAATTGAGCAGGGGAACAATGGATGTTTCTGTTGCAAACAGCACGGGGCACTGATAACATTTGAAAATCTCAGCGGAAAAAATAAAAAAAATAATAAAGAAAGAAAGTGGTATTAGAATACTGCTGGCCCATGCAAATATTACTATTCAGTTTACTCTTGAAGCCCTTTTATCGCGGCTACGCACTTCGATGCTGCGAAGCCTGCGAACGTCACTAACGGCCAAAATGACAGGATATATAATATCATTTTGCCCGTCTGTCCGAGGGTATTACCATATTGTCAATATTATACCCTCGCCTGACGCTTTAATGGTATGCGCTTTCCGAGCGCGTTACCAGTCGCTTAGGCGTATACTATGCCCATGCATTCGAAATGCGACGCTTTAGGTTATATAAATTGTCTGACATCCATGCAAGCGTGGCGCGTTAGTAAAGATTTTCTTCTCGGCTATGCGGCCTCAACACCGCGAATCGTAGAGGTCCGTGTTTATCTAGCAGCCCGTCCTGGTAGTTGTTTTCTTTCTTTTTTTGTTTCGTTGCGCCTGTACATCCCTTTAAACACTGTTCCGTCCCGCACGTCCAAGGCCGGACTTCGGGGACGCGAGTTTGCCCATATGTGCGAGCTGCGGTGATTAGTGCGGCCAGCCAGCCAGCCCCCCCCCCCTCCCCCCCCCATCGACGTCCTTGCGTGTGCGATGCGGGTCGACGCGGAAACACGTAAAGCGTACGTCCTCACGAAAACGGTCGTTTCTGCGTTGTGTAACATAACGAGAACGTCGGGTCGTATTTATCGCAGCTCGTCGATATACGCACGTACGGCTCGGCTCTCCTTTTCTGACTCCTATAACATGGCTCCTCTGTGCGGAGGTGGGCAGGAACCGCTCGATGGCAAAGCGCGGCTCGATCGAACCGCGAGCGACGGAAGTGCGCCGGTGCCCGTTCGAGTGTCTGCGCAGATAAAGCGATCATTCCTGCGGGCGTCGATTGCACTTGTTCCCGTCATTTGCGCATATAAACGCCCCCGTTTGGCGAGCACATTTTTTTTTCTCGCGTTATGTATACATAAGCCTCGGTGACACACGCGGCCTCCAGACAAGCGTCTTTATGCGTCTTTGTGCCGTCGTTGCGAAAATGCTGTTGCACCGACTCGGCCAGTTTCCCGTCCTCTGTCGAGGCAGGTAGGGTGAATTGGCCGTCGCGGCCGCAAAATTGCGGTGTCGTCTAGTTTTTTTTTTTTTCTCTTTCTCTCTTTTAATGTGGCGGCGTTCCATCGCGCATCGGCAGAAATTAAAAGGAGCTTTCCGACAGCTCCCTTCTCTTCTGTGCTTTAGTGTCGCGGTCCTTCTTACCTGGTGGTTGATGATTGTAGGCCAAACATCGGGAGGCGTGCTCCAATTGTGAACGCTGCTTTCTACTGCATTTGCGCACGGATTCCCGCGGTGATGAAGTCTACAGAGACGGAAGCGCGTATAGGAGTTAAGCGCGCTCCCGAAAAAAAAAAGAGCTCCGCGATCTTGGTTCCCGTTAAAGGGAAGCTGAAACGGTTTTCAATTTCCGTGAATTGCTGGGATTGGGAAGAACAGACCTAATAATTTACAGTTCCGAATTTTTTCTTCTTCGTTTTGTTAATATAAGGGGCGGAAATCGCTTTCTAAACCACCCCCGCGGACACGCCCCCATCGCTTCCCGGAGCGCCGGGTGAGGTGGTTGCCAGAGGAGAGAACCGGCGAGAGTGACGTCATTCGCGGCGACCGAGCTGCCGGACCGGCGTGCTGGCATGTACTGGCATGCCTCTTTCCGTCCTGCGCTTTACTGAACGACGCTACGAGAGATCTGCCGCCGCCGCCGCTTACGTTTGTTTTCTTTTGCGATTTTCGTAATATGTTATTTCGTGAAGCTGCCCGTCGCGGCAGGTTCACGTGCATGCTCGCGCGAGCAAAACGCCGCTGGCGCGCTGCGAAGCATAGACGGAAACGCGCGCAGTAATAAATTTTGGTGACCGGACTTCGTGCGTCCACAGCGTTGCACCTGAGGTATGAAATGGAGTATAGGCTTGCCTAGTGACATTCGACGTACGGTTGCAGTTATCGTGTTTACCACGCAGCGGTGCTAAAGCAGCCTAATATCTTTATGTCAACACTAGCATGGAGCACGCATACCGATTCTTGATCGAGCCACAATCGCAAAGTCGTCGAACCATAGTATGAATATTGCACATATAATACCTCTGGCCATCTCTGGATGTGTATGATAAGCAACTTCCGTGACTGTACCTCGCAGCACTGCATGTGCGCGGTTTGAAACGCGGCACTTATGTTCGCGATCGTGTATCAACACTCAAAAAACCACGGGACTTTAGACAAGCAGCGGCAAGGTGCTTGACAACGCGGAATTGCACGCATGTTTACAATCTAATGAGAAGTTAGTGCTTCGGCATTCTTCCAGCAGCAAGTTCCCAGTGACCCTTTAGCGCATTTTTTTCTCCCGTCATTGGAACGTGCAGCTACATGAAAAAAAAAAAACATACGTACCAGCTAAGATTTACAACGCGCGAGAAGGTGCACAAATAGCTCTCGCTGTTGGCACACTCAACATCGTCGTTGCCGCCGTTACCGCCATTGCCGCCATCGTTTTCCGTATCGGCTGTCGGTTCGAAAATGCAAGGCGAAAATACAAGCTGTCCGAGACAGCGAGAACGTTCCATAATGCTTACAACTCAGCGACTCAGCAATGAAGCCAGAACAGAACAGCGTGCTACGCTCTGAAACGGCGGCATGCGGCGGCGCCGACCGGCGACTGCCGCGATTGACGTCACAGCGGCCCCGACCAATCGCGGGCAAGAGCGGCGTTCGCGCGATGCCCTGAGGCGCTGGCGCGCGTTTTCTTGAAAAAACAGCCGCTTGCGTTTGTTTCCGCCCTTTTTGAACCAGATATTCGTGTTCAGGGGACTCAAAACTGTAGAATGCCGCAGAGAACTCATTTTTTTTTTTCGAAAAGTGTTTCAGCTTCCCTTTAAGTTGTGAGCTGTGGAAGAGAAAACGTTAAAGAAATGTTATCGGCGACAGCAAAATAAAGACAAAAATATTCCACCGAGTTTTAAGTTTCGCTTACTTTTAAGCTTTTCCGCGTTGGGGCAAATGCGAAACCGTCACGCGTGAAAGCTGCGCAGATTCCCAGTATGCACGTTATTACATTCCAAGAAACCGAACGCGCTGTCAAACTGTGCCGGACTACTGCTGGGCGCAGTAACACACGTAAGAGGAGCTCCGCCACTGTACCTTTCTCTCCATTGCCGCAGACAGTTCTCCGCGAGTGTAGGGCAGCCGTCAGCAACCGCGTGCTTCGTCAGCGAAGAGCAAGATACTGTGTTCTTTGTTTGGGGTGATAGTTCACTTTGGGCGCACAAACAAACAAACAAACAAAACACTATATTTTTGGTAAGCTCTGTCGCTGAGCGTGCTCCGCTTAAGATATACATATAGGCGTTCGAGAAAAGCCGCCATTCGGGGCTTCTAATAGTCGATGACGGCATAGCGCGCATCGGGAAGCCATTAGAAGGACGAGATTGTTGGTTACGGGCACCGGAATAGCATATGGGGCGCCATTCGACTGCCATTTCGCCAGTGGACACGTGCTCGAGAAAGAACGGCCGCCGAACGTTTCCAATGGCCCCTTAACGGAAGGGGGACACTGTCCTGCTCTCGAGTTCTTGGGGCATTGTCGTTGGATCCCGTCGTGTTTATTTGCTTCGTTTCCCTTTGCTTTGGAGATTAAGAAACGCGGGCGTGTACAATGCACGTTCGTAGTCACGCGTGCGAACGTTAGTCACCACGCTTCCTTCGCCTTGCCCAGGTGTGTGGACAGACGGGCGTTGAGCACTTTAGTTGAGCGGCGGGAGTGTGTGTGTGTGTGGGGGGGGGGGGGGTACTGTTATCGCCGCGGCCTTTGTCTTCGGGGCGCTAGCTACCGCCCCCGACGCTCTGGACCAAAGCTCAAGTGCGCCCCAAATGCACTCTGTGTCGCGGCGTGGGAGTCGCCCGATTTTGCTGGAATATCTTGGATTTCCCTGAGTCTCGACTCGGTTGAATCACGCTCTCGAGAGGAAGCTAATTAGCTCGGGCCCAACTCCGACGCGTCCTATTCAAATGCACGCTTTCCGAGATGACCCCTGCAACGATTTTAATGGCGATTTGTTGCATATGAGAGAGAAAATTAAAATCTATAGTGAGTGTTGGAATCGGAAAATCGATTTAGGGCCTCAGTTAAAAGAATTTTCAAAAATTCGAATGCTCGAAAAAAGAAAATAGAAGCGCGAAGTTTACAAATTAGTAGCTCTGCATGAAGAGCAGATATCGCGGTGCTGTAACCGGCGTCCATTATGTCACTTAAAGCGGACAAATGCGATATGTCAATTTATATCTTACTCGAATTCGTTGCGTTGTATACAAGGGTTCTGCAAAAGCGGTATTTCCATATTACTAAATCTTTTGAGATTCGTGTGTAACACATCAATTTTGTGCGCTTTAGATATACTATTAGATGCAGTTCACAGAACTGTGATATCATTTTTTTTCATTGCCGAGTTACAGTTGTCAACTTCATAGTTTCATTGAAAGTTTGCGATTTTCGCCAACCTTTAATAAAAAATTGACGACCTAAATGAAAAATTCTAAACTAACAGTCATTAGATATAAAGTTGTTCTTTTAAATGCAACAAGCCTCGTTAAATTCGGTGCAGTGGTTGCCGAGAGAAACGAGTTCTCCTTTCACATGTGTTTAGGTATAGGAACACCAGAGCTAAAGCTTCCTCTTAATGTCAATACACAGTTGTGCAAACTAATCCTTTCTCACAGTCATTCGTACATTGTTCGAACTTTGATCGGAAGAGTGGAATCGTCTTCCTGCGGACACAGCCGCTGTTAAAAGGCTGTTACCTGCTCAAGAAAGGAGTAATTAACCTCGTATAAGTGGAGGCTATACACTGCATTTTTCGCTGCTGGCTTGGGCCTCGACGGAGAAGAGCGGGCGAAAGGGAACACCCGCTGCTCCGTTATTGCGTGAGGGGAGAGGGCATTGCCGCGACGCCACGTCACCGTCGCTTTCGGAGGCCTGTGTTACCGCGCAAGCTCTCGCCTGTGTTCTAACTGCGCCTCGGCAAGGGCAAATCAAAATGCGCTCGCTTGCCCGCGAGGAGTTCGTAACTGGAAGTACCGCTCAGCTGCGTTCAATTTCACCCTAATGCTTTCGCATTCACAACTCGTAAGGAGTGCTTGGGCGCCCTCGGATTTTTCTTTTATGTTCGTTTCGTACTTCGCACTGGCTTTTACTGGCCTCGTTGACATAGGTTCACTACGGCGGCGTACTTTTGTAACTCAGCGCCTCGCCTTCCTAATTTGGTCGCAATCGTTTGTAAGCCTCCCCCTCTCCTTTCTACGCATATAGCCGTACCGCAGTCATAACTGCGGTGTGGACGCCTCTTTTTGCGTTTGCCGAGCTCGAGGCCCATTTATGTAGCCAGCCGTGTATCGCTGCTTCATCAAAGCCGAGAGTTGGGCGGGTTGGTGCGGTTCCATCTTGACGAAAAAGCGCACTTCTTCGTCAAGATGGCATATCGCTGCTTCCATGCGTGGCTGTACAAAACCGCGTTCTCTCGCCGCGGCTGTCTAGCTATTCAAACGACGGCGATCTGGCGGTCTGTCGGTTGATTGACGTGCCTCGAAGAACCGCGCCGCGTGTGGAGTCTTCGCCGTGCCACGCAGTCGTATATCAATCAGTTTGGCCCCTTTCAAGCCGACGGGACAACTTAGACGCGTGGAGAGACGCTTAATACGACGAAGCAGTGCGCTCGTATCGATTCTGCAGCAGTTGTAGGATCGCGTGCCGCTAACTATGAGCTTGGCGTCTGCGCTTTACTCGTCGTGGCATCACTGTGCCGTGTCTTTCCTCCGCGTCGAATCTCTCTCATTTTTAAAAGAAAAACAAACACCGGCGCATTCTAAGTAGGATGGTATTCTTTGCGGACGGAGTTTAAATTGTGCGGTTTGATGCCCTGAAACTGCTTAGTGACCACCGGGAGTGCGCCTCTCGGAAACCGTGCATTTTGTATGCCACGGAGGCGCAGAGGTCGTAGCTGCAGCAGCGCCGTTTTTCAGGGCGAAACTCTGGTTCTTAAGGCTGTGCGAATCATCGGAGTATCTGATGCCTCTGTTTCGTATACCGAAGTACGGAATTGCGAACATGCTATGGTCCATTATTCGGGTTATGGCCGCACGTGCCGGATTACTACGATTATTTTTTCGCCTGGCCTGGCAACTGGGAAACTGCCGATGCTTGTGCTCTACCGTCCGTTTCGACTGCTTGTCGTAAGCCAGCTGGGAACAGTCCTGAACTTTATACTCTTAACAGCTAAGGAGTTCCTTCATTGTGTCCATCTGTTGAATGAAGAATGAATGTGTGTGTGTGGGGCGTGCCAAGGCTTTCACGTTTTTGTTGTTAGATTTGACGTTCGACATAGAACGAAGCTTTCCTTGTCTCTTCTTCTCATCTCTCCTCTCTCTCTCTCCCCGGAGATGGTGTAATAAAGAATGGGCTGATACCGAAGGACTGTAGTCCTCGTTCACGTGGATCGCGGGGGGCGCCTCCTCGGCCACGTGGGCGCTTGAGTAGAAGAGCGTGGGGATAAGCCCCAGCACATAAGAACACTCATTCTTGGAATATGTTGCACTTTCACCTCTCTTATGGGACCGGAGTGCATGTTAAAGGCCAAGCGTCTTGCTGGGCAGGCAGACGCTTGGCCTTTTAAAATGGTGCAGAACGAGGTTCAGAACACGAACAGCAGCGCTTTAGCACGTAGCCGAATGACAGAGAACTTCCGCGCCGCATGGGCCAAGAACGTAAGCTGTTATTTGCCCGTAGTTGGAAATAAAATAAAAATTGCAGGCATCATGTGCCTCCTTGCATAGCATTTAATTAAAACCTTTCAACGGAACTTTCCTTAACGTATATGGCAACAAGTGCGTTCCAACAATGTGTCAACTTATAGCTGAACTCGATGATCGTCTTAAAATGAAATCGCTTTAAGAGCGTTGGCCAGTAATTAATGCGAAGCCCTCGACCGCAGCGTACTTGCTTATTACCCCTGTCACACGGGCAGCCGCGAACTCCACTTAACTCCTTCGTCTTTGCGTCAAGGGAGTTGCGCTCCCTGTTACACGGTCTCCCTTGCGCCAAGGAAGTTCAATGGAGATTTTGGTGGAGGGAGTTCGGCAAATGACCGTTACGGCTGGATGGGGTACTCTCGTTCCCAGATAGCTACAGCTGCGAAAAAAATAAAATAAAAAAGAGACGCTAACAAGATCGTCGCAACTGGCTCACTTACAAATTTCAGCATTGTTATTATTATTATTTTGTTGCCTTGGTTTATACACCACGTAACGGGAGTTTTTAAGGACATGACGCCTGTACCCTCTGCACCAGTGCTTCGCCATGCCGCACGGGGAAATGTCGTGCCGCTATTTCGTATATTTGTCCGCTTCGTCACTCATCTGGAAGCAGTTGAGCCCACCGCGAACGCACGCGCGACTACACAGCAAAATAATCACAACTCGAAGCGTGCCAGCGTTGACCCACGCTGCCCACGCGCGAAAGGAAGAGCACAGTGTGGCCAGCATCGCTTTCAAGTTGGCTATGCTTCCAAAGCAAATCTTGCGGTGGCATACAGCAAACTATCTCGCTGCGATTTTATACGATTAGTTACTGCGCAAAAAAAAAAAAAAAAAGAAAGAAGCCGTATCTTTAACGGCGTCTGTATGTGTGAGCAGGTGCACGCGAAAGTGAGCGTAGCAGCGCCGTTTCTGTCCCTTGCGGCGCACGTCGAAAGCTGGCACTGTGCCGCGCAGCACGGTCGCAACTCCATTGCCGTAACCCTCCATTAGGGAGTTTCATGTCAACGGAGTTGGCGGGTGCCCGTGTGACAGTGGTATTAGCCCACGCCTACAGTAGCTTCGGGACGCGTGAAGCTCCGTCGTTTCTTTTTCTTTTTTTGCTTTAAGAGTCCCGATCGAACCACTCTTTACCGAAGTCGAGAAATGAAATTTGAAGTTAAATTCGGCTATTTCAGAAATACCTTGCCGCAAAAATTTCCTCAACGCGTTCAGCAAAAGTGGAATTATTGGCACTCAAACATGCCGTTCGCGGCGCTGCCTCGGGTCCTTTTGCACTGTCAAGCGGGGCCGTGCCACCGCCTTCTAGAATGTGTTCTCGTTGGCTTTGGGCGTAACGCTCCGCTTACTGAACGTGGCACGGCGCAGTTCAAGTTCGATTTTGGCTGTATCACGTTGACGCCACTATTTCGGATTTCGGCGGCTATTGAGCATTTTCATGCTTACAAACAGAGTGCCCGGAAAACTGCCCGTTAAGCCCTCCGCAAGAACGCCTCACAATAGCCTATAAATTTGTGGGACCCCTCCAGCTGCCACCAGTTTTGTTGGGGAGTTGGAGTGTATGACAAGTGAAGTGTATTGTTGAGTTCAAAAAAATAAATAAATAAAGCCCACACATGAGTTCGACGCATGATGCACGTTCTGTATATCTGAAAACATCAGGAATATGCGCCTACGGTATACTATGCTACAAAGCACTTACTTTTTCTTGGCTAACTGGACTGCCAAAAATGGCTGACCGGAAGTTCTTTGGGACCACGAACGCGCTGCCGCCACACGTCGCAGATGCAAGAGGTTTGTGCGACGCGCCAAACCTGGTTGTTCTCGGCGAACCACCGTGCGCCCAGCCAGCTGGGACTCGTCGCGGCACCACACAGACATTCGACGAGCGGACGCTCTCATAGGTAGAGCCGAGCGGCCGACTGACCGCAGCGCAGCAAGCGGCTGACGTGGAGACCGGGCCAAAGTTCTTGTTTCGGTTTTATTAAATTATGGGGTTTTACGTGCCAAAACCACTTTCTGATTATGAGGCACGCCATAGTGGGCGACTCCGGAAATTTCGACAACCTGGGGTTCTTTAACGTGCACCTAAATCTAAGTACACGGGTGTTTCCGCATTTCGCCCCCATCGAAATGCGGCCGCCGTGGCCGGGATTCGATCCCGCGACCTCGTGCTCAGCAGCCCAACACCATAGCCACTGAGCAACCACGGCGGGTCTTGTTTCGGTTTTGTGCGCGCGCATTTTGAACGCTAGGTGGCGCGCGTTCCGCCGGCTGGGCAGATATGGGCGCGGCATTCGTGCTTTTTTTTTTTTTTTCGTTCTACCGGTTCTACTGCTCAATTGCGCGCTGTCTTGGTGCGGAACTTTTCGTATTGAAATAAGTGTGATTGAGAGTGATCTTTACAAGCACCCATCGAATCTGCCCTGTGCAACGTGCAGTTTATCCTAAAGTAAGCGCGAGACGCCTCGTGAAGTGAGGAAATGTTTAGTTTGCTCTACATAAATGCTCGTTCCGGACTTTTTGTGCGTTCGTCCAGCGTTGTGGTGCCAGGTAAGCAGCAGTAGTTCCCGTGCGAAGCTCCACCGGACGGCATAAGCCGAAAGAAAGCAAATTAAAAAAACATGTGTCATTTTGGTATTTATTCCTTATAGGAATATACTGCGTGCAGAGTGGAAACGTGCGAAAGTGGTGAGTGGGCGACATTACAAACAAAAGCAATTCGCTTTTACAGGCATGGCGCAGAAAATACCCGACTAATACGCCGAACGCTCACATGCGCTGCCGGCCTCGCACGCTTCGGTGGCTTGTCTGGCGCATGGCGCATGCATCTGGCAGGTTTGGCGTGTTATTGGCTTGTCGAAAGGCAACGCAAGAAAAATAAGTTGCAAACTGTGAGTTTATTTGTGCGCAAAACTTTTAGTTTTAGCGGGAAAGGATAAAAAGTAAGACATCGTCTGTTAACTCCATCTCTCATTTTTTTTCTGGTGCTTGCGTCAGCTGATGTGAATACTAGCGTGACGTTTTTCCCTGTTGGCATTTTTTTCGCCGAGTGTCCGCTCTTGTTGAATTTCTTTCTCTATATGGAGACACCCCGCAACGGCCGCTGCATCTATACGCTACGTGACAGACCGCAGCTATACATGCAACTTGTTGGCGAAACCGATGAGTGCCGCTTTCGTAGTGATGGTGGCGGTCTCGAACTCCAGCCGGATGGGCCAGGGCACTGCCAGGACAACTGGCCACGCCGCCGTATACCCAGGACGAACGGGCAGCCACAACCGTGGCCGCAAGGCGTTTGCACTGCGGCGGCGGCGGCGGCGACTGCGCGCAGAGCCGAGCTTTCGGTCTGACGTCAGAGGGTCAGTGACCCCTTCCACCTTCCGTGTCCACGGCGATCCGATGGAGTTGGTGCGGCGTCTTCTGGTTGCTTCAATGAGCAACAAACCTTGCGCGCTCTCTCTCTCTCTCTCACACACACACACACACACACACACACACACACACACACACACACACACACACACACACACACACACACACACTTTGCTTTGTGCACGACAGATCTTTATCCGGCTTTATCTTGCACCAACTTGAGCTACGCATAGTAGTCACATCCAACTTGCGCATTTTGAAGCGCTGCCAACAGCTGAGCACGAAACGAAGTCTGCATGCCAAGGAATGAGCGCGCGCTGGTAAGCGTGTCGTGTGATCTGACCCAGACTCGTCTGGTTCTAGGCTAGTTGAGCGTTCAAAACTAGTCGAAATTAGCGAGACCCAGCGGCTAAGACACCGATAAGCAGAGTGGCCAAAGTTCTAATACCTATGCGGGCGGTTGAGCGTGAGAAGATGATAGCCTGCTTATTTCGTAGGTGCGTAATTGTTATCGAAATTAGAAAGCAGATTTTCGCTTACTTCAGCCTCGTTATTAAAACTGCGCCAATAAATATACACAGTAGCAGTAGGAAGTAGCGTACTGATCCAAACACCCTTCTTGATTGGTGTCAGCTATTGGCCAATAGAAGCCGCCTATGAGAATCTGCTGTATTACGAAATAAAAAAGCGTCCCGAAAAGCGTGAGATGCGGGCTTCTGCTGAAAAGATTACGTTCGAGAGAAAGGTGACTTCGCGCTCCGCTTGCGAGGTCCACGCGCCGCGCGCTACTAAAAAAAAAAATTTGGCTATACGATGTTCACAGCAACGTATGCTATCCGCGCGGACTCAAAAGAAATGGCAGGTCCTTCGAGAGCGGTGCGCTCAATTGCCGCCTTCTACTCCCGCCGGCCGCGCCGGAGTAGAAGGCGGAAAGCCATCTGCGACGGGGACGCAGCCCGCCACGCGCTGTGTTTCCGCGGCTTCGTTCGCGTTGGTGCGAGACGCAGCGCGAAGGTCAGTTCGCTCGCTGCTGCTGCCGCACTTCTTCGCTCCAGCGTTTTTGACGGCCAGTGTGCGCGGTCATCGAGTGAGTTGTGTCCATGTTTGCTTGTGCACGCGTAACACCATGCTTGTTAATTTAGTTAGTATGCCTATGTTTACAAGTTTGTACGGCCGCTAAAACTACTATGCTTACTTCGTATAGCTGTCCACTAACTTGCTCTATTGCAATCGATGCTTCGTCTTGCGGGCGAAACAGCGACTTCTTTTTCATTCCATCGCTCGTTGCGCGATCCTTAGCTGCTCTGTCCCATATGTTAGCACTGGCAGAATGCAATGATGTCATTTTTTCCCCATGAGTAGCGCTATGCTGCTCGTGTCATGACTTGGCGCCGCTTACCTTCCGGTAAATAAAATGGGTACACGTGACCGCCGGCCCGACATTAGAATTGCTTCAAAGGGTTAGCAAGCAAGGTAGTCTGAGGAAGGACGTACGAACTCGTGCCGATGCAAACTGTCGCGATAACTGTGCGGGCCTGGTGCAATTTCGTCCTTCTTTCAGCGTTGTGTTCACCCTACGCTATATATGTAGAGACCCCGATTCTCGGAATAAATTTGGCGACGCCACGCCCTAAGTACCTCTCGTGTGGCTGTCGATTTCAGATTCGAAGGGGTTCTCTAAGGGAAATTGAATTTCGTATTGATGTGAAATCGGCCATTGAAACGTGCTTTCTTTTTTTCCCCGCGTTCGAGCTCTCCGATGGCGTTGGTTTATGGCTTTACGAACACACGCGTGCAGACATGAACGTGCACAAACCTCATACGTACATACATACATACATACATACATACATACATACATACATACATACATACATACATACATACATACATACATACATACATACATACATACATACATACATACATACATACATACATACATACAATCACACCGAGCGCTCGAGCTCTGCGTCGCGATAAAAGAATGACTTGGCCCGTTGTGCAAATAGCGTCCAGCGGGCTGTGATCTGCCCCTTGCGTGCGTTTGTTCCTCTGCTACGGGCCTGTCCGCGAACACATCTTTCCTGTAGTCAGCGCCGCTATCTCACGCATAGCCGTCACATTTTGCGTTCCCTTCCGTGCCGCCCGCGTTCTGTGCGTGCGTGCCAATATCGACTACGCAGAGCGGCGCGTGTCTGTTTAGTCGCCCGCTTTGCGAAAGAAAGGAGGAGAAAAAAAATAAGTCGGTCCGGCGTTTTTAATGACATTCGATCAAGGGGACAACGCGGTTCGCGAAGCTTCGCGAATGGCGCGGCCGCGACAGCGCTGAGCTGGTTTTGTGACCCCTTTCCCCGCCTCTCTCTCTCTCTCTGCCAACCTCGGGCTGGCTGATCGAGGTCTGCCTTGTCGGTGCCGTGCAGTCCCTTTGCGCGCAACGGGCCAATCAGCGTTGTCCGCGTGGCCGAAGTGGCCATTTTTCTAGAACACGCGCATCGCTAGTCGGCGTCGTGTTTGTCCACCGCCGCCGCCGCCAGGTTTCAATCTATCCCACTGCCTTTCGTGTGTCGTTACCGAGCGAGCCGTTTCCTTCGTGGCGTGACTAGCACGCGCACACGCGGGCGTTTAACTACGCTCGCGTTTTTTGCGCGTCGCCTCTTTTCTTTTATTACCTCCTCGCAACATCGTCATCTTCTTCTACGCTTTCTTCGTGTGTACGCATTAGCAGTATCCGGAGAGAGAGAGAGAGAAAAAAAAAAGAGATAGGGACAGTTTAGTCAGGGGCTCATGTTCGCTCATGTTCCGTGCGTTGCCGGTGCGTTCGAGTTGGCACCGTCCTGCGTAAGCTAATGCGTTCTGTGCGCACTCATCGAACTGTTTATTGCATTATTTTCTCACGCGAAAGTGTGCTCGCAATTAAGTCTGCTGCCGTCAGTACGGAAATTTATCTTGCTTTCTGAGATGGTCGAAGCTTCAAAAGGAAAAAAGAAATGTCCGCGAGCGTTAAGAAAAAAGTGTATGCGTGTGTGAGGGGGGGGGGGGGAGGTGCTACGTCAAAGCTTTGCGCAGTTCACTCAGTAGCAGCCACGGGCAACAAGAGCTTGGAAGAAGTTTGCATGCAGGAAATGTGCGCGGCGGTGTCTGATCTGGCCTCGTCGACGTGTATACGGGTAGATGCGGCATTTGGCAGAGCGCGCGTAGTTCACATTTCGGCTGTGTTACATGCAGCATAGCTGCCGTAGACGGCTAACTAGGCAGCGAAGCGCACAGCGACCATCTTTCCTAAGTCTCGGTCCACCCCTGACAAAGTCAAGGTCAGAGGTGAGCTACGTTAGAGTTGAGGACGATGCAGGCTACTTTGCTGTTCAGTCAAGATGGCGGCTGAGCAGCCTGGCTTCACACTATAAGAATTGGGGTCGGGCACGTAAAACGGGGTAGTTGGCCCATGCCGTCGTCCGACTCGTCCACGCCGAGGACGCTGTTGAAGGGAGGAACGTGTTCTCATCGAGAACGAGGAGTACTGGCTTTATTTACAGTATCTACATGAAGAGTGGAAAACGTTACATCCCATCTGTCTAGCATGATTGAACTGAAGCTCATCGAGGAGCCAAAAACGTTTGCCTAAACCCCCTCTGTCCTCCCTGGATTCCTAGGCCAGAGAAACTGCCGTCCAACCTTCGTCCAGTCGGAGCGCCCAAAGTTGTAGAAGGACCCGCGTTGGGGAGGGCGCGGGTTGACACACTCACTCCCGCACATCTGTTTCACAGAACACACAGAAATGAGGGGAGGCTGCGTAGACAGTGGTTGCCACGCTTGGCTCAAGCTGGCGCGTCTTGTTCCCTGGTGTTTGTCAAACGACCGTGGCGGTTACCGGAATCCGCGAGGGAACGCCGTAGAACACCGTTTTCCAGGTGTTTTCTTCCTCCCATTAGTCCGGGAAGGCGATAATGAACGAGCTAATACTCGGTCCGCTAAACGTGCCTCGCCTTTCGGGCGCCGGTAGTCTGTCGGGGGGGGGGGGGGGACGCACTGTCAGCTTCACAAGCGGTTCGTCGCAGTGGGCTAAGAGAGGCTAAAAGGGCACTACCCACGCTGGCCGATCCTAACAACGCTCGCCACTTAGTTCGCTTGCGCGCATGAAAGCTTCGCCAGGTTTTTTGTAACTTTCCTTCATTTTTAAATATTTTTTTTTCTGGTGGGAGGTGAGGAGGGTTGTACACGTAGAGCATATAGCGTTAACATGTTTCTTATCTTTCATTTTTCTGTCGACGCAAGGTGTCATCAAGTCGCAGAGATGCGTTGCTCTTCATAGCCGTCAATGTAGACAGGCTAAGCGCGTTTTTGGTAGAAAAAAAAAAAAATCTGTCACTTTCAGCTCAAGCATTTGGACAGAGCTGCGCTTTGACGCAGACAAACCAATGTGACTGAAAATGCGTCCCTCAACTTATGGCTGCTTGTCCTTTTTCCGAACGATTTGCCGCCCACTGTGTTGGTGTGCAAAGCGATTCCGAGTAGCTCTCGTTCCTTCACTCCGAGCGTAGTTGACACATTTCGGCTGTGTTCCATGCAGCATAGCTGCCGTAGACGGCTAACTAGGCAGCGAAGCGCACAGCGGCCATCTTTCTTAAGTCTCGGTATCAGTTAAACGGCGCGCCCATTGCGTATCTCCTCCGAACTTAGGGATGCATCACAGATGGCCTCTGAGATTGTGCGGCGTGCACCACTCCATTTCGGAGGCCATGCTTCACACACCGTGGCGAAAGTCTCCGCCACGAGCGGCGCGCCGTTCGCTAAAGCGCTGGTGGCGCCTTACGACGGTCCGATATAGTCGAGTTGTTCCTTGTCATGTTGCCAGACATCATCGCGTTAGCTTATTGACCCTTTTCGCTGAGCAGTTTGTTCTAGAGAAACGAGATTGTGCTTTCTGCGGCGCGCCGCATATTGCCTCAGCGACAGCACATGAAAACGAAACCATTACCGCTTCACCCGCCGTGGTTGCTCAGTGGCTATGGTGTTGGGCTGCTGAGCACGAGGTCGTGGGATCGAATCCCGGCCATGGCGGCCGCATTTCGATGGGGGCGAAATGCGAAAACACCCGTGTGCTTAGATTTAGGTGCACGTTAAAGAACCCCGGGTGGTGAAAATTTCCGGAGTCCTCCACTACGGCGTGCCTCATAATCAGAAAGTGGTTTTGGCACGTAAAACCCCAAATATTATTATTATTATTATTATTACCGCTTCCAACTTTCTTTTGTGCGATCAGCTGTCGGAAATGCAACTGAGTTTTCGCTAACGCGCTGTGCTCCTATCATGCCTGATTTAACCATATGGATTGAATATGTGTGCAGTAGTTGGCTGCAAACTAGTGACTGGCGCATATTAAAGAATGGAATGAATCTGTGTAGCCAAGTTCGCGGACCGTTGCCGCAAATGTCCGTACGTGTTACCGGCGCTTCAAGGTGTGTGGCTTTCTACGAGGATACACAATTTCCTCATCCGCCAGCGTTGTATCGCTAACTTTCAAACAAAGTGCTTCAGCCCCAGCAGTCGGCAAGAGTGAGTACCGCTCGTTAAACAATGGCAAAGGGAGTAGTGTCGCTTCCTGTCATAGTACATTTCGCGCGCAGTATCTACACACATCTACCCTCAACTGACACGGAATCTTACGCCCACTTCGTCGTCGACGTGTCAATAAGTCAATGGGCGCACGCTTAGATACGTGCACACCGTATGCGCACAATAAATGGCGGACTGTACGAATAGCGCACGATTGGTCGAATTGCATGTTTTGTGACGGTCCACAAGAGTAAGTGAGTTACTAGCGCTAATACCATCTTTGCTACGACGTATTGCAATGTACAAAAGGGCTACGTTTCGAGCCTTGCGCGCAGCAGGAACAAATCTATCGGAACTGAGCACACCCGGGAGCAATTAGACGGAAATAATCAGCTAGTGACCGCACCAAGGAATGTTGTTGAGTCATAAATTTGACAAGCCGCTGCTTCAAAATATTTGCCAAATAAAGAACGAAGAGCAAAACGCACTAATACCGATTCAATTCATGATCGGAAAGTTTGGATAGCTTGGAATTCATATTTAACCTCGCCTTTAAAAAGGCACCATGTACGCTGCTCGCGCCGTTTGGACATAGCTTAACCAGCTTCCAAAGTGATTTTGCATGTTCTCTGAAGCTGGGGCCAAATATTCGTGTCGTCCACCCAATCACTGTCTACGATATCTCCCGAAACAGGTTTCCTAAGCCGCGCCGGCGTCATACACTCCTATTGTAAACGCGAAGGCACTTGAGGCAAGCAATGGACGAGTGACCACGTGATAAAACATGGCAGCGCCCACGGGATCACCGCAAAAAAGGTCAATAAGCCCGTCACTTGAACTGTTTGTTACACGATGTGTAACTTTGCCTGACGGCGCTGGTCTCGATCCTCCTCTAATTGTTCTGTAGCAAATCGTCCTGCGCAAATGCATGATTAGCCGAACATATTTTCCTGCGCTTCGAATTGTTGATTTGCCCACGCGCTTATATCAGCTCTGTTAACTACCGATTCAGCGGCGTAGCCTGGGCCTAATTTCGGGGGCATTATTATTATTGCTATTAATAAACAACTCGAAGGCTTAAAACAAAATGAAAATGAGCTAAAAACCAGGTAGCGGAGCGACGTGCGGAAAATTATGCGCGTGACGCTAATGTTGGATGTCTGTAGAACGTTGAGAGACTTATTGGCAGACGTGGCGCCCATGTCACGTATTGTCTAATTAGTTCAGGTGATCGGAGCGATGAAATCGGTTCCGAGAGAATTGTAAAGAAAGAGATGGCTTGGTGACTTCGCAGGTACAATAAGGCGGACCCTGTTGACGCAGTGCAATTGTAATATAGGATGGCTGGGAGGGGCCCTCCTTGGTGCGGCAGACCTAATTAGGGTGACGGTGGTTAACTGGTTAGCTGAGTGCGGTAGAAGTTATGACAATGATTCCTTTAAAATGGGGTACACATCAAGTGTCGGGGATAGGCCAAGAACAGAATAATATAAAATATCCAATAAACCTACTACAAATTAAGTAATGGACGTAATACAGTAGCGTCTGAAGACTCCCGAAATATATTTGATTTTGTTTTTTCTATTCGACTAGTCTGTTGCCGCTGCACGGCCTGCGTCATGTTGACCCCTCTGTTAGATAAGTAAAGGAGTTGCCCAAGCCGTACGGCCAAGGCTTCGCGGTAAAAGGCGGCCGCACCACCACCTACCTACGTACACACGAGTTGAGTACACGTGTGTGGCCGCCCCGCAACGTTGCTAAATGGTTTCGCCCACGCGCTCCTCCGCACTGCGGTGAAGCTCACGTAACGAAAGCACGCGTAAACGAGGGCAAGTTTGCATTTAGTTGTCGCGCGCGCCGCTGTTGGTCACGCGTGGAGCGACGAAATTGAGCGTCGTCCGCCTTTTTATCGTTCGCAGAGCGACTGGCCTAATTGTTTCACCCGTCGCCTGTGTGTGCACAAAGTGTATTGTAGAGAGGCGCGGGAAGGACGGAGGCGTCTGATAAGTAGTAGCTTTGCCTGTAGCCGTGTGTTTGTGCGTGCACGGGGCGATATCTCGGAAGCGGCGTGTGTGCGACCTCCCTCCTCTTCCCCTCTCTCTCTCTCTCTCCGTGTTTCAATCTGTGCCGCGCGTTGCCGGTTCCTTGGACAGCGGCGCCGTCGCTTAGTCATACGCGGAGGCGTGCGTGTGTGTGAGGATAGCGAAAAAAAAAAAGAAAAAAAATACAGAAAAAAGGACGTTGGCTTTGGGAGCATCTGTGCACCACGGCTCGGCCTCGCGCGAACCGTCCGTACTCCGGCGTCCTTTCTCCGATTCACCTGTCTGTCATTTTCTTCTCTTTCTTTCTTTCTTTCTCTTTTCATTACGAGAGTTATAATTTAGCTACCACGGCGTTGTCGACCGACTCGATGGTGCGCTCTTGAACGCCCGTCGTGTCGTTGCTGTGCACAGCAGCTGTTTCGTTTCGGAATTTGGTGCTGCAACGAAGGCGGGGGGGGGGGGGGGGTCTGTTAGTGCCTCTGGTATGCACTACTGCCAGTGCTTGCCTCTTATTGTATGCGGCGATTCGTGGGTGTTAAGAACAGCCCTGTGCAAGCCATGCGGCTGTAAGTATGGAAACTTCCTACCCAGTTCGTTCGGTGTAGTATTGTTGGCGGTGTGTGGTTCCTTCCTCCACAAGTAACGCGCCACGAAGTCTTCAGAGAGAAAGAGAGAGAGAAAACGAAAAAGGCAAATACGTTTTGCACGCATCAAAAATGACTATATTACGAGCGTTGATCTCGAGGCGCCAGTAATGTTTGTGTACGACTTAATTGACGTTGATAACATTCGCTTACTTTTAACGGCCAAAGTTTATTACTTATACGTCGATGTTAAAGCTCCGTTTCGTTCTTGTTTTCGTTTTTTAGTATATTTTTGCAGCTTCTCCTTCTGCTCTCTCTCTCTCTCTCTCTCTCTCTCTCTCTCTCTCTCTCTCTCTCTCTCTCATATGTGACCGTCGTCTGTCCCATTGACGCGCATGCGCGTCGAACTCGCGCGTCGCGACTATCACGAGCTCGCACCAGGACCGTTTGTAGCGTTGCGCATCTGTCGTAATCTGTGGAGACTTGCTGTGCTTGTCAAGGCCGGCTTGACAGATGACGCTCTGTTTCTGTCGTGCCGTATTTTTAGGGAGAAGGGGTGCAGGGTGGGGAGAGAACATATCTATTAAGGGTGTTGTTTCCTGCTTTGTCACCACTGTCTTTGCTAACTCGTGCGCATGCGTCAATCGACTTCGGCTGCTTGCGTAATTGCTTTCGCCGTTTCGCTGTCTCTCTACACCTATATTGCTTAAAAAACAAAAAAAAAGAGAACTTCGTAATAATTGAAACAAGTTTCACTGTACTTACAGCTGCGAGGGAGAAATTGTTGGACGTTGGAAATCGTTGGTGTATAGGTACAGCTACCAAAACGGGTGTCATTACAACGACGTGTCACTGCCACCGACGTTTACATATCGCGAGACATTTGAAGATTTGATAAAGGCAGCATCTGTGCCTTCCTAAACATCGGCTTTATTCAAGGCACCCTCCTTCTCGTGGTCGTGAATGGCGGCGTGGACCAAACCTTTGGAAATCAGCCACGGAGGCTCGCGAAGCGAGCAGATTTGTTTTTCCAGCGCGAGAAATCGCCTCTCGCGCTCATCTGTTTGAATGGTGCATTCGCGATTTCGCACAGGACGCGAAGACGTTTGCGATTAACACGTGAACTATGGTGAACGAGCTAACATAAACAGTGAATTTCTTTTTTCATCTCTCATCTCCGCCTATCTCCCCATCCTGTTATCCTCTCCTCCCTCTGCTGGCGGCCAGTAGAGGGGGGCAGACAGCTACAGCGTTGAGACAGTGTTAAGACGGTTACATGCATAGTGCGGCCGGCAGCGATTTCCTTCCTATTCGTGTCACAGTTTGGTAAACAGCCACCGCCATTATAATAACGCTGCCATAGCGTCTGGGGTGCGTTTATCAAGAAGGGCGGCCTTTGTGTAGCGCGGCGAAGATGATAAGCCGTCGGGAGAGCGTTTCGAGCCCGGCGGCGTTGATTCATTTGTCTCCGGCTCCTTCCGCGCACGAAAATAGTCGCGCGTGGAAAAGGGCCAGAGGGGCAGCAGCAGCAGCCGCAGTTCTCGCACGTGCGTGCTGTCGCGCTGGATGGAGTACGTCAGCCGCTCTCCCTGGCCGGCGCGCGGGGTCGCCTGCAGTTGCGTGTACGGCGCTTAAAAGATGGCCGCTTGCCCTTTCTTCTCGTCAACCCGCGGCTTGGAGGTCTGAAAAGAAGTGGAGGGGGACAAGGAAAACGGTTGAATGATAGAAAAAAAGAAGAAAAAAAAAACCGTGAAGAAATCGTCAATGAGCGCCGCGTGTGCTAATTGTCTCGGCAAGATGGGCTAGGCTCTCTCTATTCCGCGCGGGTCAACCCTGCTTTCTTGCGTAGCCCTGTGACGCAGTCGTGTGCACGAAGTGGTCGTTTATTTTTAGGTCGCATCCTTGGACACCCTGGTCGTATAGTGACGGATCCCGCGCATAGCAGGCGGACACTGTATCCAGCAGCGGTGGTTTTATAACTGTCGTTGGTCGCGGTGGTGGTGATAGTAGTAGTAGCTGCACCGAAAGAAGTTTTGGGCGCTGTCTGGCCTGTAACTGGGGTTCTCCGATTGGGCCCATTTTTTTTTTTTTTTCGTTCTTCTTCGGCATTGTGTAACGAAGCGCCGGACTATACGCGGAACGAACGATTCGTCCTCTTCGTTTTGTGCAGTACCGGATGCCCGCGTGCGCAGCGGCGTGGAAACTGTGAGTGGCGACGGGTTAGCGCGGTCGCGTACTGCGCGTACCGCGATGTGAAGTCTGTAGGGATGATTTGCAGGGACGGTGCGCGAGGACACCGGTGGGGCGGCGGTCACGAAACGCGCGCACTGTAGTCGCAACGTGGCGGGGCCCTGTCGTGCGTCGACCGCCGCCGCCGAATCGTCCTCTATACTGACGGCCTAGTAACACTTGGCTCATTCGAGCGTTTGCTTGTTTTTTGTTACCCTCCTCAAATAATAGAGAGAAACGTTGTCACAGTGTCTGACGCATCGTGTGCTATCATAGCGCTTGCTTGTTTTTTGTTACCCTCCTCAAATAATAAAGAGAAACGTTGTCACAGTGTCTGACGCATCTTGTACTCGCATAGGCCGTCGCCGAAGGACTCTTGTCTACCGGCCCCGAGTTGGGTGGAGCCGCCGGATTGATTTTCTTTCCCCTCAGGGCCTAAATAAAGTTCTAACTCACTCACTCACTCACTCGCATAGCGGGCTTTATAGGAATCACAACGTGGAATCCGCATTCGCCTCTGGGTTTATGCTGTGTTACGGTGTAACCTTCGTCTCTGTTAAGCCGTACCTCTGTGTAAATTGTATAGCAAATTACTGCTCGCTAGTATGTCACGTTTATTGTATAATGCTTAAATTGGGTCTCATTTTTCTTTTGTTGTACATTACCCTAATACTGTCTGCACATTTGAGTGATTACGGAGCACCGACCGCCTTCAGGCCTTTCCCCGGGCTTTTCGTGGGTTCCCCAGCATCACCCTGACGTTGATGCCGAATAAATCGATTGGGATTGTATAATGCGTCTATTCTTTTTCAGTTTTTTTTTTTCTTCCGAAGCATTTGCCGTCCGCTAATGCAACGTAGAGGACCATTCTATAAAAGTGATCTGAAAAAAAAAGAAAGAAAGAAGAGTGAGTACGTGCGCTGATCCGGAAACAAATAGTAACAGTTACTTTGGCAACCGTTGTAGCCCCGTGGACTGCGCTCTCGCAAGAATGTTTGAAATGGGCGGAAATGCCGCGATATTCCTGATGTCATCGCCTTCGCGATTTGAGCGTAAAGATCAAAAGCAGAAGTTGGCCTTTCATTTTCTCCGCTAGCGAGCGACATTCCGGAACAAGAGAATTTTTTTTTTCTTTTTCGAAAGGGTAGATCACCATATAGCCTGATTTTGAGGGAAAGCTCAGTGTCTCTCTGAGCAATTTCAGGTACGGCTGCTCGCGTCGTAAAATCGTACGCTGCGTTCGCCAGTCATACAATTTCTGTTGTGGCGTGCATGGTAGAATCGTATACGCAACGTTGGTCGGTCATGCCATCTGTCATTCCTGTAGCGCCTAGATTGTGGCTTGTGCGATCGTTTATTATGAAAAAAAAAGAAAAAAAGTGCATAAAAAGTAACACTGAATCAGCCTACATACAATGGTACACACTCAGCCCACTATGACCAATGGAGCGTGGTCTAGCGAATCATGCTCAGTATTGAACGAGCTAAACTTTGACCAAAACGTTTATTTCATACTTTCGTTACTTGCAGCCTGCACCATAAGAGCATCTGTGCCCACAGTGTCTTCCCCCCCCCCCTCTCTCTCTCATTAGGTTTCCAAGCATAGCTTTCTTTTTTTTTTTGCAAATTATGTGGGTGAGCTTGTTCGGACGTAGCCAGATAGCGTGCGATATGGCGCATAGTAAAACAGCTTGCTGCGTCACTCACACGTTCTGTTATGGTTCACTACACTCTTAAGAAGAAAAGGAGGAAATGGGGTATTGAGGTTACTCCTTTAGGGGAGCAACTGATCTGCCGCGACCATTCCTCCCTTTAGGGGGTAAGTGCGAGGGGATGAACTGTTACTCCCCATGCCGTTACTCCTCCGAGGACTAACAGTTGCTCTTTTCCGATGCTCCTGAAGGGAGTAACGGTCATTATTTCCGATGCTCCGCAAAGGTGGAAATAATGAAATTAGGCATTCATACCCTAATAAAAAAGATTACTGAGCTGAAAAAAAGAAAAGAAAAAAAAAAGGTGCGCGAAAGTACGATTCGAACTCACGCCCTCGCGCTCCCAGGTCAGCTACTCTAACCACTGCACCACGGCAGATTTTTTTTTCTTTATTTCCTCGTTACAGAAACGCCATACGAATACATTGTGAAAAAGAGAATCAGCTTAGCTTATGCTGACTCTCTGAAATTAAAATGTCGTCGGGGGTAGGAAATTGAGACAGGTTAAGCATTGGAACGCAGGTGCGGCAATGTACAAGCGACTCGGCATATTTTGTATGATGTGCGGGGAGAATGTAACGTTGAGTGTACTTGCAACCATAAGCGAGTGCGAAAAGAAATCTGCGTGAGTATTCTTAGGGTGCTTTAAGCTGAGGCACTACGCGATGTAAACGTGTAGCGAGCTCAAACGGGGCACCTTAGACGACAGAGACGGACAATTGCTCTGTCGCTTAGTGCGTCCCGTTTGAGCTACGTATCGCTTCAGTTAAGTTCGTCGTCTCCTTGGAACGGAAAGAACTTAGGCACTATTGACCAGCAAACTCTGGCAGTTTATCAGTTACTTGCGCGTTTAATGTGTATCGCTCACTTATGGTGTGCGCACGAAGGGCATGGCTCTTCACATTCCAACTTTAAATTTCACGCAATTTTCTCACGAAGAGGCAAAGTGCTGCTTTGCATGTAGTTCAATAGACAGTGCACATACTTCGAACTATTCGCGATTTATAGACAATACAGTTTTCGCCGCATCACTGCACGACACGGACGAAAACAGCGGAGCGCTTGGGGAGTAACTGTTGCCGTTCGTCGTCCCGTTGCTCTCTTTCCGAGTAGGGACTAAACACTTACTCTCCAAAATTTGCACACGGCACGCACATCCATGCAGTTACTCCCTTGAGGGATGAAAGCGCCCTTTTTGGGACTAACTGCGCAGTTACTCCCGTTTTCCCCGGAATTCTTCTTAGAGTGTGCTCTGTTGCTAAAGTCAGCTCGACATGAGAAGTTTCTGCGCTGTCGCGATCCCCTGTTCTAGCTGTGTATAACTAACGCATCCTAAAAGGTGGGTCATGGATAGGTTCGGATATATCGAATTACTTGATATATCGGACTGTTGGCCGCTCGTACTACAGTCCGCTATAACCGATTTTTACCGTATACACTTTGCTGTCAAACCTCCGGTGACACCGATCGGCGTGAAAACGCCGAATAAGCGTAGAAAATTGAGCTCGTGCTTTGTATATTTTGTATCCCACACCAAAATTGCGACACCGATGACGTCATCATTTAGCGTCGGTGACTGCGCGGTACTTGTGGGCATTTCGGGCAAAAGGGGAAAAAAATGCAGTCATGTTTTGTTGAGGTCAGTGTCTGTGGCTGCACGCACGGCGTGCTTCACGTTATGGCGTCGCCCCCCGTGTTTTGTTTCTCTTGATCCTTCTGGATTATCGAGGCTCCCGGCAAAGCCTGTCGGCCTGTGTATACCCTGAATATTTCCAGACAGTCTGATCCAAGTTAAATTTGCATTTATGCTGTGTTACCGCCTTTAAGTCGAGTGGCGATGCCGCGCGCACACTGTACCGAACATTCGCGCGCGTCCAAGAATCCCAGGTGGTAAAAACCCGGAACTCTCAACTACGTAACTCAAACAGTAGCCCGGTTGCTTCGGAAGGTTTTACTCCATAATTCAGCTATCAAACGCCCGCGCAGAGAGAGAGAGAGAGAGAGAGAGAGAGAGAGAGAGACGTGTACCACCTTATCGCCATTCGTCCACGCATCCACGAGCTGTGTGTGCTGGGTGTCCTCATTTGTTGATTCGGCACCGCACGTTCGCGATCGGTACCGTTTGCCCGAGTTTTCTCCGCCCGATTCGGGGTCTCCTGACATTTCCATATTCGTGTCAGGAGCGTTTGGCAATTCGTGGTCCGACCCTACGGGTGAATTGTTTTGCAGCGCTGCTCCATTAACTCGGGACTCGTACTGCTGTCGACTTTGCTGTAAAGCTAAGTACGTGAAAGGGGTGGGGGTGGGGAGCGGGGAGGGGTGGCAAATATGCGCCCTGTTCTTTTTTTGAGTCAATAACGTAGCCAGTGTTGTAACGTTTCGAATGAGCGATAGGACCGTGTTTGGACTATCGGGGGGCCTCTAGCTCGAACCGTCGCGTTGACCGTCGCATATGTGCCGCGCGGCCGCGTTCTGCATGGCTTAATGGCCGAAATCAGAATCGTTTGTAGATTAGTCAGTGCGCAGGCTGTGACTCCGACGTTGACACTTACCGTCTCGTGCCGAAAGTATGTACTGAATATGCAAATGTTACGCGTCGAAGCTGTGGGGAGCGGTTGAGCTAGAAGAACGCTGTAGCTCAAACGTGTAAGCAAACAGTTGAAACACGGCTGCTCAGGCTTGCTAGAGTAGTGTATCTCAAACGGTGTCCGCTGCAATACAAGGTCTCGAAGGCCAACCGCAACGAACCTCTCACGAGCTCATTTTGCTTAGAGTGTAGATGTCCCCAAAGTAATTGTAGCGACATAGCCGTAAAGCTGGCAGCCTCGCACACCTTTTAAGTAGTGACGGTGTTCAGATTACAGCGTATGCCAGATGACCCCTATAGTGGTATCCCACGCAGTTAAACGATGAGCGGGTATGCGGATATGACGTCAATCCCAGGATTGTGCGTAGCACGCTGGCAGCTGTCCCAATGGTAGCTTCTTTGTTTTGCATTTGCCCCGACGCATGAGACAATGTTTCGAAAGAGCATCGCGCACGCAAACTGCATTACGCGCGTGAAGCAGCGAGCAGGCTTCATATCGTTCGTCAGGCCGACTGACCGGTCTTCACGGTAACGTCAGCTCGACGGGATGTGTACCACCTGCTTGTGGCCGGAACGAAACGAGTACTGATATTTAAATATGTTGAGGAAGTTATCAGGCACGGTATAGCAGACGTGTAGCAGCAAGTGATTCTCATTGGAACAGTGAGCTGCTCATTGATTGTGTACCGCTTCTTTTCGCTGTTTTATCACATCGGAATGCACGGCGAAATAACATTATTTGAACATGACGCCGATTGCCAAGTAACAGCGTAGCTAGAGCTACAGGGAGGCCGATGTACCGACAACAGGAAACAAGCGTCCACCTGAGGGAATTCGTTATCGTTCGTTGCACAGAAGAGTGCGAAGCGCTGTCGGACCCGCCTTTCCTCCTCCTTTTTTTTTTTTTTTACCGAGTGTCCGCAACACCCCCTTGATATCACAAGCTCCGCAACCTCAAAAGCCACGACGTGAGTCACACTGCATGGAGGACTGATGTATTCCATTTGCTGCTGAGCAGCGTGCGATGACGAAAAGATGCGACGCCGTGGGGCTCTGCATACCCCATTTTCCATGCCTCGTGCCCCCCCTCCCTTTCTTTTTTATATTTTTGTTTAGGCGCACGCCCTTGCTTATAAGACGTCCAGTGTAAATAAATGTGATTCCAAGATATATAGGTTTTTTTTTTCTTTTGCTGTACTAAATCTTAAAATATTGCCTGTCGCAGATGACGCATTTCTAACCTTGATCAAGCTTGCTCGGTGAGGCGGCCATTACTTCTACAAGAAATATAAATCCTTAATTGAATAATTAACATAATTACGCTGAGTTTTTACATTAATTCCCTTACGGCACGCGCATTTCAGTCGACGAAATGCAGCCGGTGATTTCGAAAGGCGTATCCATTTGGAACGAATTCTCGGGACTGCACCACTTTCGAGATACTAAATTTCAGTGTGTCCGATGGAAATGCATTGGTGTTCCAGTTACTTCTATGTTTCAATGCATAGAACTGAGTTTTCTCTTTTAAAAGGGTAACTGGAATGCGGTGCATTTTGTTTGAAAAGTGTGCCGTAAAGGAATTAATTTAAAGTCAGTTAGTCTAATTATGTTAAATTCAAGAAATCATTTTGATTTCTCATAGAAGTAATGGCCGCTTCATCGAGTAACTTAGATCAAAACTTAGAATTGCGCTATGCGCCGCGTGTAACTTTTCAAAATTTGGTGCAGCTAAAAAAAAAGAAGAAAGGAACGCACTACATGTATAGGTATGGCGCTTTCGTGCCTTGTAGCAGGCACTTTGCTTTATCGAAGCTGCACTTTCCCAATGCAGCTTAGCATAATTTCCCTCTTTAGTGTCCCTTCAATGAGTGGTCCTTTCATATTACTGCGTATTCTTCACCCACAACTAGTAAAAACACGTCTTTTAAACGGGATGTATAGCGAGGACGTGCTCCCAGAGCCGTCCGAAACAATGCGTGCAGATAACGGGCGCATGCGGCTTATCCGCGAGTCGTGCTGCTAAAGCACATCCGCTCGTGTTCTCGATTGCTCCGAGTTCCCACTGCGCGCGCCGTGGTGGTGGGGGGGGGGGGGTGCGATTTGTTATCGCGCATAGCCGCTTGGCTGCGGGCGCATTGCGATGCTCGAAAAGCGGAGAGCGTCGCGAGTTGAGTCACTCGTCCCACAATAGGCCACGGGGCCATCGTTAATTGCAGGGGGCGCCGGGGCCTACTTAACGAGTGGGGCTCGTAATCGCGTGCCGAGGTGTACCAACACGGTGGGTAACACGCGTTTATGGCACGCGCCGCGCGCACGCACGCACACAAAAACGCGCGCATGCACAAACTCTCTCTCTCTCTCTCTCTCGGTTCGCGAGCGGCCGGTTCCGTCCGCCCGCTGGTCTGTCGGCTTGGTTGTCGCGTCGCGAGACTCTCTCTCTCTGCGCAGCTGTTATATTTACGGGCCTGGGAACGCCTGGCTGGCTTTGCCGCTCTCCTCGTTCCCGCGTGCTCTTTCACCGGGGCCCGCCTGTGCTGCCGGCGGTCCCTGGCTCCAGCGTCGGAGAAGGAATTGCGCTGATAGTGAGAGAATCCCCCCCCACCCCGTTCGCTAGTTCTTCTTGCCTTCTGTTGCCGTCTCTCTCTCTCTCTCTCTCTCTCTCTCTCTCGGGACGAAAAAGCGGTTGGTCAGGGAATGCACGCAGGGTTCTGGCGTCGGGCCCCGGCTGCGTGCTGCTGCTGCTTCTCTTTCGGTAGCCACTGGCACCGCGTGCACTAAGTCTATCGTTAGGACAGCGAGCGACCTACGCGAGGCTCTTACTGGCGGCGGCATATTGAGCGTGACCTTAAGCTTGCTCGTGTGTGTGCGTCTGTATTCTAGTCTGTGACGCCGGAACTGTTGCCAACTTCACCTAATTGCAAACAGATAAAAAGAGAGGGTGGGGGGGGGGACAAGGAAAGCCGACGTATTTAACTTTTCTTTTTTTCGCTTCAGCGTCCCGTTGCTCTGCTGTTGGCTGTTAATGTCTAGGAAGATGCTGCAGCGCTTCGGGCGTCTTCACATTTTTTTTCGCCTCTGACCTTGCTTCGTTTCCTTATTGGTGCTGCGAGTGTCCCCGTGGTATGTGCTGCTATATTGGCGGCGTCTGTCTTTGTTTCATTTCCCGCTAGATTGCCCTGTTCTTTTTTTGTTTTTGTTTGTTTGTTCATTATATCATCTACTGTCCTGAGATTTACGAAAGGGAGCAACGCGAGCACGTAGCAGGTATCCTCGTCAGGCGCCACTGAAGACGCGCTACGGCCACCTTGATAGGAAGGGTCTGACAGGGAGTCTCCGCTATAGTCGGCTAGCGCGCCAACCCACTGCAGGCACATCTTAGTTGGTCGCCGAAATCGAAGCGCGCGCCAATACGCTGCGTTGTAGTTAGTCAATACCGGCTCCGCCTTTACGTCGTAGCTTATGGCGAAAAAAAAAAAAGTCGTTCGCATCAGCATCTTTGATTCCGACTTTGGAAGCATAAACGATAAAAAGGTATTACGTCGATCGTCATCTGGTCGACACGCGCATGGAGCATTGCAACGGTATATACTAATGTCTATATCGGCCTGCACACTCATTTCGAATAATAGTTTTGTGGATAAAGAAATGAAACGAACGAACTGCGCGGGTGCCTCCACATCCGTTTCCTTTCAATTTCGGCCCAGCGCACTGTGATCCTTGGCGCATTGATTGATTGATTGATTGATTGATTGATTGATTGATTGATTGATTGATTGATTGATTGATTGATTGATTGGTTGATGTCGGCGACAAGCTCAACATATCACCGGCTTCTACACAACTATACATTATTAAATGGACGCCTGACACCAGCAAAAGATGCCGAAAGCCAGTGGGTCTATACTAATCCAGGTACAACCAAATTAGGAAGGCCCACTAAGCTTCAACAAAGACACTCCCTCATCAGAACGGGAATTGGCCTCCCTGGTGCAATATTCGGCCACTCCCTCCCTCATGATTCCTACAATTAACCCATGGCCCTTAGTCCCCAGCAGCTGCGGAGCACCTGACCAAGAGGAAATTCGCGGGCACTAATTGGAATCGGTTGGCGCAGGGCAGGGATAATTGGAGATCGCAGGGAAAGGCTATAGCTTCGTCCTGCAGGGGACATAAAACAGGCTGATGATGATGATCATCATCATCATCGTTATCATCGATAGATGGATGACTGTCTTCCACGGCGTTCGCATGTTCCCTTTCATAAACATATCACGATAGTAGATGGAAACTACATATAGCCTTACGGATGTGAATGTGGTTTAAATGGATTTTATGAACGTCACCTTTGAAACGAGTTTTGTGATGTGTCCGTGTTTCCTGCTAACAGATAATCGAGTGTTAAAGAAATTTATCGCCACAGGAAGCAACCGTATTTCTCGTTCTCTGTGTTCCCTGCCTTTACGCCGCCGGTCACACTCTAGCCGTGTTTTACTATCATCCACCACCAGATACGCTCACCTTTCTTCTATTGTCTATAATGCCCAGGGCCTCCGCCTGGCCAACAACGTCCTCAGTTATTTCTGGATGGATGTTTGCGACGTGCTAACAAAACATGCTCATTGGTAGCTGCGCGATGAGCCCTCAGGGGGCCGTCTCTATATAAAAGTCAGGGTAATGTGTGTAGATTTTTTTTGTTGTTGGCGTTGGGGCAGTATCCGCTTTTCGGGATTTGACCAATGGTCTAGTTGCGCAATATAAGAAATTAAGAGTATGTTTTAATGATGGTAATAATCAGAAACACCAGCCTGCTTTACTAATACCACTGCAGGGAGACGCCCTCTCCCGTGCAGTGGTGTCCAATTACCCCCTTTTATAAACCCTGTCCTAACGCCAGCTGAAGCAATATGCTATGCCTGCAAATTTCTGCATTTCGTATCACAGTGCCACCTAGTTCTCCAATATAATGAAAACGAAGGACTAAATCGGGGTGTCGTTTCCGCTTTGTTCTTCTTGTTCTTCTTTCCTCCTTCGTTCGATGGTGGTAGCAGCGACGACACAAATTCTCCGTGGCGAGGCTCTGATATGCGAAGCGCTAATTACGGCAGTCTTTCCCGACGACCACATCCCTCCCGTTCGCCCGCTGAGAAAACTCTTGCGAACGGCGACGAATGGGCGAAGACGCACCGTGATTTTTGCATCGTCTTTGGAACGTGTCCTTCCGGCGCCTTTTCTTTTTCTTTCTCTCTCTTTTCTCGCCCTCCCCTTTCTTTTTCTCGCGCTCTCTCTTTCTCTCTCGCCGGCGAACGTTGATCCCCGCTAAGCCGCCGTCCGGAGCCGCGGTGCTGTTTACACTGGTATCGCGCGCGAATGAAACACGGCTCGCCCGTGTTTATAAACGCGGGCTCCCCCTCTTTCTCCAGCCGCGTTTGCGTGCGTGCTTGCGGAAAGGCTGCTCGGAACACCGCGGCGTGGAGCTAGGTTTGCGGCGCCCTCGGAGCCCTGCGCGCGCCGCTTCAACGGGCGGCGACAGTGTTTTCACGCCGTGAGGAGCCGAGCGCTTCAATCTGAAGCGCCCGCGACGCCTCCCTACCCGTCTTGTGTTTATAGACGGCGCTGTCGTGTAGCAACTCGTATAACTCTGGCGGTCTGCGGAGGCCTGCAGCCGGCATGGTAATGACGGGCGATGCGGTATACACGGATTCGCCCGAGCTTCGTCGTTTTGGCTTCAGACGGCCTTCAGACGGACTGCGAATTTGTCATTCAGTGACTTTTCGAGGAATGATTGCGCCGTGCGTGCGACAATTCGCAGTCTCGAGTGCGCGGAGACTTAGCGAGTTTGGAAACATATGAATGCGTCGATATTCAGAAAGGTAACAACGCCACACACACAAAAAAAAAAAGAAAAGAAAACGAGAGAAAAACGTCGGAAGCCACGAGCGTGAACACGAGGCAAATCCGTGTACTACTTGAGATGTGTACCGAACAAATAGCAGGAGACTTGTTTCAACTGATAACTGGGCCTATTCCTGGTCTACACGGCTGCACGCGATATGCCAATCTTCTCGGTTCGGTACGTCGTCAGGTGACCGAGATCACCTGTTGCTGGGCGCCCGCTCTGTACCGAGCGGCTTCGCACCTCCTCCCCGCCGGTCCTTGAGCTTGCGGCGCGGGGACGCATCTCTGTCGCTGCGTTCATCCGTTGCTTCGTTTGGCAGGCCACACTGCTTATCGCGTCAACGGTATATCAGAAGGATCGTAGCGTCAGAGTTTCCTCCGGCAACCTTTCTAGGAAACTCTCTGCATGAGCGCGAAGGTCTACGTGGGGGAAATGACTCGGCATCTGTATTCATAAGTCTGCCGCCTTCACGAATTTCTAAGGGGAACCTGCCGCTGCCGCAACATCAGCTGTTTCTCCTTTGACAACTGACAACGTGTACCGGGTGTGTGTGTGTGTGTGTGTGTGTGTGTGTGTGTGTGTGTGTGTGTGTGTGTGTGTGTGTGTGTGTGTGTGTGTGTGTGTGTGTGTGTGTGTGTGTCTGACAACCTGTTGTACCTGCCCTATTTGCCCAGTCGCATGGGGCATTCTGCTGCTTAACACGATGTTGCAGGGTCGATTTCGGTTGGGGTCGGATGCAAAAGCGCTCATGCATGTATAGTCTGCGTTTATAGAAAGCACATTGGAGGAGAAAAAAGAAAGGGGAAAAAGCAGGAAACTCTGTGGTCCAAATAAACCCGTAGCCATCCGCAACAACGTCTTGTCATAACTGAACGTGTTATTTTCCGGAAGTCAAAACTCCACAACTGATTACGCGATAGCGTCTCGGTGGCGAGATTTCCTCGCCTTTTCAGCCTGTGTTCGTTTAGAGTCTATTAGACCCCATGCACTCAACCGCGCAGCTGCCTCCCAAGCTGCGCTAGTCTGAGCGATGAGAACCGCGAGAGCAGTCGTGAGAGCTCCGCCTTAATTGGACGAGACCTAAAAAACTAAGCTTCCCGTTTGAGCGTCTGTATAAGCGGTGCAGGAAAGATCGCACGCGCGCAGACAACCGCCGATTGATTTAGAACACCTGATCCGGTACGACGGAAGCGCGATACTAGCAATGCGCGCGTGCCCTTTCTCTGTATCGACATTCGCCGGGCGAGCTCTCCGAGGGATCTCGTAATGTTGAAGGGTTTTGCTCACCTAAGGATACGCTGTTAAAGCTTTTTTTGAAAAAAAAAAAAATGTGGCAATTTTTCTAACATCTCTTCCATTCGCTTCTGTGTTCTGTGAGCTTGTTCGTTTTTCGGTGATATCACTCAAAATAATCTGTCTATTGTTTTTCCTAATTTTACAGAAGAAAATGGTTAAATAGTTTATTCGGTTTATGGGAGTACCTTTTACTATCCCCTCGCGACTGCATCTTTCGTGCAGCACGGAAGAGGGCAATGCTGGAATGCGGTTGTTGTAACAGATCACGCGTGTATAGATAAGATAAAAGCACGCTGCGCATAACATTCTAGATGCAACCACCTCGGCAAGACGTCTGGCACTGAGATGACGATGATCATTGTGGTTCATTGACCCAAGATGCCAGATGTGGCCAAAGAGCGCCGATGTCATAATGACAGGCTGTCATTGGTATTGGCTGCCATCGCCGAGAGACCGGACACTGTATACGCGTTGCGCTGATGAGCACGATGTGGGCGAAATGTTACAACAACAAAAAAAAAGGGGGGGGGAAGGAAAGAAAAGAAAAAAGAAAACCTACCGTATACTTATATTGTAGAGTTGGCCTGTAGCGAAGCCCAGGTGGTGAAAATTAATCCCGAGTGCACTCCGGTGTGCCACATAATCAGGTAGGGGTTCTTGCTCGTAAAACTGCAGAATTTCATTGACTAACTAACGGAATGCGGCCGGCCGCATTCGGGAATCGAGCCTTAACCAGTCTCTTGAGCCACCGTGCGTGACAGCCACGGTGGCGCCTCCGTGGCTCTCGAGTTGGCGCTCCTCTCGGGTGGGCCGCGCGGCTTCCTAGATTTCTATCTATAGCGTCCCTTTGACGGCGTCCATACCGCGACTTGCCGCCGTTCTCCTTCCTGGTTATTTCTTTTAACGCGTTTTTGGGCGTCGTAACACACTCATTTGCCGGCGATTGCCGCTTTCTCTCTCTCCTTCACAGAGCGCTTATAGCGCGTAGGAGGTGGCGAGAGTTGCACTCGGACGTTTTTTTAGCCCGTCACGTGAGAGGTGCGTTGCTCTTCGAGTTGGTCACTTTTCCTTTTGTCCCCCCCATCTTCCTCCTCCCCGAATCCCGTAATACCAGGCGTATAAGATTTGCTGCACTCGATTTTGATACCTCAAAATTCTGATTTAAGTGTGCGTGTGTGTGCGTGTGTGCGTGCGTGCGTGCGCGCGCGCGCGCGCGCGCGCGCGTGTGTGTGTGTGTGTGTGTGTGTGTGTGTGTGTGTGTGTGTGTGTGTGTGTGTGTGTGTGTGCGCGCGCGCGCGCGCCTCGACGGCCATGATGCACGAAACGACTCCGTTCTCTGTTAGGTGCGGTTTCACTTGGTTTGCATTTGTCTCTGAGACGCTGCTGCGCTGGCGATCGTGCGTGACGTAGCACACGATGCTACAAACACATGCAAGGCTGACATGCGCCGGTACGACTGCAAGGGCAGCATCGCGCGTGCTTTAGGCTCGCTGCGGAAAAAAAAAGGTGCCCTGCTGGCTAGAGCGTGCAGCGATTGGAGTAGCAGCTAGCAGGTCGTTTCTCGCATCATGAAAGGATTCGAGTACTGACACGTATGTCTATATACACGTGTCTATGCACATATGCATACCTTCGAAGTTTTGGAACACTATATCGCATGCTTCGCTGAGCAAGTGTGGATGTTAGGAAACAGTCAATGTTTTAATTTTATACTAACGTGTTAGTGTCGGAATGCGATGCATGCCGGGCGTCAATTGACATTAGCGTGACGTCTTGATACACAGAGCAAGACTTGCTGACTTCATGTAACTTGAAGGCTCGGTGTGGTGGCATTACTCATAAAATTATATACTAAATGAGAGCGCTAGCTGTTCCTTCTGTCTGTGCTCGCCTACTGCAGCCACGCCCATCGCAGGGAAGAAAGCGAGCCATTGTAATCCTGGCGTCGGGACGCATTCGCATCCCTGGTGCAGAAAGCGAAGCCGGTTGGTAGAAGCAATTATTACAGATTATTTAGGGCGGTTGTGCACTTAGCTTTTTTTTTTTGCGAGGTTTAGAGGGGAGCCTCATTTAACGCAGAGAGAGAGAGAGAGAGAGAGAGAGAGAGAGAGAGAGAGAGAGAGTCCGTGCTCCTCTAAGAGACAAGCTGGTTGTCAGAATTCTCTGTCGCCCCTCTGTGTGCATGAATACGTGCGCGCTCTTTCCTCTTCCGTTTCTGTATTGTTGCGTTTCACTCTGTCACTCGTAGAGTCAACTCCAGTACCGTTTAGTATTGGTGAGTGGTTAGTACACTGCACTGATCAGTCCTATGCGCCGTTACAGTGCGTGCAATATGCGTGCGGGATACCACGCATTTTCTATAAATGTAAGAGCGAAGGCGGAGTGAAATACTTTCAGACCTTTCTTTCATATTCTTCTTATAGTATACTACTACTACTACTAATAATAATAATGATAATAATAATAATAATAATAATAATAATAATAATAATAATAATAATAATAATAATAATAATAAATCGTGGGTTCTGGCTGCATCCGCTGGCAGTGACGGCTGTCATGTCGGGTCCTTAGTTTTTCTTACGAACGCAATGTCGTTCTTCTGTATCCATGAACGTTTACTTAGGCCCCGAGCATACGCTATCACAAAATCAGTGACGTCACGCGAGGAACCATCCGTCTCGCGCTTTTTCCCGTCCTATCTTTTTTTTTTTCTTTTTTCGAGTTCGCGGATCCTCCGCTCACAGCAAAAAATACTATAGCCGGCGGCTGTTTGTAGATTCGGGACTGCAGTCTATACGAAATGGGGGTTAACCCTGTAATTGCCCAACCTAGCGCACGCACGTGCAAGCATGTATGAGCAGCGCCGAGTTTGATGCGCACCTCAGCACGGGGAAACTTTCTTTTTTTTTTTTTTTGTACAAATGTACTCTCCAAGGCCAAAAATAAAGGTGGAAGTAGTTGTCCTTTTTTTATATGCGTGTGGAATTGTGTTTGTGCATTACAGGGTTAAATTGGTTCTTTTAGTTGTCCACCTAACTCCTGTCTCGTATCTGCGCTGACAAGGTCGTGTCTGTGCGCCGGCTCCACGTTGACGGCGCGAACGCCTATTTGGCTAGGGATCAATCCAACTGCATGTGGCATCGTTTATTATTTTTTTAATCTTTCTTTTTGTTGTTGTCGTTCTTCTTTTTTAAAAAAAAATTACACTGTGCCTTCGCCCATACGCAGCGGCAAGGTGAAGTGCGCGCGAGAGAGAGCGCAGCTGTGTGGCGGCATTTCTGTTCCCGCGGACGGGTGAGACGGCAAGGGTGGAGGGGGAGAGGGAACGTCACTCCACGGTGCGATGGAATCGGATCGCTCGCACATCTGACGCGCGCCGCGTCCGCCGCAACTGTACTGAGTAAAAAGCCCTAAATACGAAGCGGTTCCCGCCGCAAGTGTCTTCCTGTAGGGTCTCGCTTGCCTTGTTGCCTTCCCGCCTTTTGTAACTCTCTCTCTCTCTGTCTCTTTCTCTCTCTCTGTCTCTCTCTTGAGCGCGTATGGGCATTTACTCGCCGCAACGTTCGTGGAGAGGTCGGGGACGAAAGGTTCTTCCGTCCTGAAAAAAAAAAAAAAAAGGAGAGAAAGTACGAAAAAAGTTTAAAAATTCTTGAGCTGCGGCTTCATTTCTCCGGCAGTTGGCTTCGCCGTGAGCATTTAAGGAGGCATCTAAAGAGGAACATATTTCTGAAGCTTTCTCGTCAATAGCACCTTCTTGAGGGCTAGTTGGTTCATACTTGAAGGAAGGTTGAAACGGCGCGGGGGAAAGAAAAAAAAAGAAACGAGGACAAGCGGACGTGCTCGTTGTGTGTTGTGCGTTCCTTCCGCTTCTCCTCGTTTTTTTTTTTTTTGCGCAGTTTTAAGCCTTCTTTCTCATTAAACTACCCTTCTATAACGCCACTTAGAAGACGCCCTTACTGTGAGTGAAGCGTGGTAAGGCAGAAAAGACGCAGTAACGAAAGAGGGGGTGTGCATAGTTAAATTAGTATCCGTAAAATGTAGACTACACTGCACTCTAAAAG
Organism: Dermacentor variabilis; assembly: GCF_050947875.1. NCBI lineage: Eukaryota > Metazoa > Arthropoda > Arachnida > Ixodida > Ixodidae > Dermacentor > Dermacentor variabilis. Next base: position 129,632,158 of record NC_134571.1, read on the forward strand.
AGCCAAAGGCGAAACTTCGCAAGTTTGGATATATATATATATATATATATATATATATATATATATATATATATATATATATATATATATATATATAAAGAGGAAGTGTGACCTTCCTTTCCTCTACTCGTAATGAGCCTATATTACCTTGAAATGACCGACTATAGCGTATTCAAAGAATACTTTATCAGTGTGATTTAGCCTTTCGCTTTAGTGCCTCTTTTAGAGCCACTAATAATAAACAAATTCGAGGCACAGCCTCCTCGATAAACTCTGTGCCTGTCAAGACGCCGAGACAACAGTTCGGGAGGCGCCGTTGCCATTGTTCGCTCTCTCTCTCTCTCTCTCCACTTGACTGCTTGCTAGAGGAAGTATGTCAAAAGCATCGTGTAATCACGGGCGCTTGACGTTAAGCACAGGTCGACGATCACAGCACCAAAAAGGTTTGAAATATGTGGACCGTGCCACACGACAAACAACGACAAAAGCACTGCGCACGACAAATACTGCTTGCACTGCGATCCCTGCGGAGGCAACGGAGATGCGGGCGCGCGCGGAATTAGCTAGTTTTAAGGCCGCTTAAACTTCGTAAAGTAGTACGACGCTTTGAAGAATGCCGCCTCCTCCTCGCGCGCTCTGGCCGAGGCCGACGCCGCGTCGCTATTGGTCTAATAGCATCACGTGGGCCCTCGCGCCGTGCATCAGCGCCATTTTTGCTCGAGAAGCGTTACGGAGTGGCGAGGAGCGCATGTTGGCGCCGTTGCTACGCTCGAGCAGTGTAGGCGGCGCTACGATCGATGAGGGAGCTTGAAAGAGAGGAGAAAGGCGGAGGAGGAGAGTCTCGCTACTTTATGAAGTTTCAGGGGCTTTAGCTAGTTTACGTCAGTGGCGCCATCTCACGGGGGGAAACGACCAATAGGGAGATGGAAAAGCGACGACCGCTCTAGCGCCGTTTGGCAGGCACAGAGCTTATCGAGGAGGCTGTGGTCAAGGCTACCACTCTTTGCCAGAAAGGATTCTCGGTAAGACAGAAGGCGCAAGTTGATGTGACGTGACGTCACGTACATTGACGCCGCCTGTGCATCATGTAAGTGTACACCTAGTGAATTGCATTGAATTCTGGGTTCTTAAGTGCCAAAAACCACGATTTGATTATGAGGAACGCCGTAGTGGGGGACTACGGATTAATTTTGACCAACAGGGAATCATTACCGTGCCCCCCAATGCACGGTACACGGGCGTTCTTTGCATAAACCTGGTGGACTCGTCCATTTCGTCTGGGGCTGAAGTTCTGATAGGCTGGGCTGGGGTACGCGTGAGAAGGAGACAGACGCGCCCAGCCAATCGGCACCTCAGCGGCAGACGAAATGGACTGGTCCACTAGGTTGGGCACTTACAGAAGGGCCGGTGGAAAATCTCTCTCCGCTGGTGTGGCATCGAAACTTGATACACAAGCACTGCGTACACATACGCGCAAATGGCCCCGCACTTCCCGCGGTAATTGTGTCAATCGATCTGTTATAACGGTGGAGAACGCGCGGATTGCGATTCTGTTTGCAGTTTGTTGTTGGTCCTTTTCCTTCGTTTTTTTCTTGTTTCTTTTTTACGCTTCGGTTCTACGGGACACGCGGCGTCACTTTTAACTGTGCTTTGTGTGCGTGTCACGTGCACGTATGACGCAATGTGGCGTGCAATGTGCATCGCTGGCGCTGCTGGGATTTCGCCGAAGGGATGCCGTTTGCGCGAGTGATGAAGAAAGCAACTCTCTCTCTTCTGGGTTTCGAAATGTTCGCTTTCACGTGACGAATAGCGATACTGAGTGTCAGTATTCCGCGGATGTATACGCGGAGAAAGGAACAAAAATGTTTGCATTGCATTCTCGCTCGGTCTCGGTTTTGCGATCCCTCGCGCATCACGCGAGGCCCACAGCTTGCGAGAAACTGCGTGCTCGGGTCGCGATGCTTGAAACGAGGCCAGCGCGACGATGAGGTTGCGTGTCGTGCGCGTTTTTATTGCCACTTTCGTTTGGCGATGCGGCGGCGTGTGATACTGCGTGACGTTAGCTCAGCGCCGCTGGCCACTGCCATGCGGCTTTTTTTATAGAGACTGAAACGACGGAGGTACGGAGTGAGAATGAAACGACGCTTCCTCAAGCTTTCGATCGCGTGCTTGCTTGTGGGTTAATTATTGTTATTTTGAAAGCTACATGTCGCATACTCTCCCTGTCAAAAAACACTGCGAATTCGCAAGCTTTATTTATTTATTTATTTATTTATTTATTTATTTATTTATTTATTTATTTATTTAGGCATAGGTACATTGGGTCTGGAATGAAGGGGCTTTAATAAAGGCAGATGTAACTGCCTGACAAAGGCCCCCAGCCGTACATTGTATCATAGCCGGAAATCAACAAACACACAGTTAAAGAGTAAAATATACCGACAAGGATATATAGTAGTTGTCTACCCTTTAGAATGACAAGGCACAATACGCGATGTTTTTTTTTTTTTCATCTCTTTTATATGTTTCAGCTGCTTCTGAAAAGTTAATCGCCGCCGGCTACGGCTTGTGACGGTTCAAAAAATCCTTACGTTATCATGGTTTGACCTCCTTGCGCAAGCGATGTACAGACGAACCTCGAGTGGATTGTTCTAATGCCGTCTTCACGCTTGATGTTGACTAACAGCTGAATCCCAAAACAAATAACATTAGTAAATGACCAGCGTTATTGCCTGGTTGGGACTCGGAACTGCTGGCATCGCCGCCATGCACGTATCCAATGCACAAAGCACCGAGCCGGTAATTTCAGTTCACGGGCTCGTGAGAAGGTAATTGGGCTTCGAAACAGCAGCAGCAATAATAGTACTAATAGCAAAAGTGGTAGTTCACACTGAATCCATCGGCAGCCTTTCTTTATCCCAGTAAGTGGGTATTTTGTCTTGACCGCTCGCGTAGCAGCTCTTGCATTGGGTCAGCTACATTCGCATGTAAGCCTGTATGGAGAGAAATAAAGAAGCCCCAACCGGCGACGTGTGAAAGAATGAAAGAAAAAGAGGCCGGCTCTCCTCAATAGATTGCTGAGCGTCCGTAGTATGTTGGCCCTCCGCGTGCTATTGTTCGATCGGCAATCGGTAATCATTTGCGCAAACGAACACACGAGTGTGCGTGCGTACGTACACGGCCGCATCGTGGTACGCGTTTATCCTCGCGCAACCTCCTTCGATGCGTGCCGTGTGCACTTGTTGAGCCGCTGTCATGCGGCGGCTCGCGCGCAGCAGCCAGGCGGCGGCGGCTGCAGCTGCCGCCGCGGTGCTGCCGAGAGTGCGACAATGCATTGGCTTCATCCCCCCCCCCCCCTCCCCCGCTTGCGTAATCTCTCGCCGTCGCGGGTGTGCGCGCACGAGCTAAACCTCCGATCCGACATGCTCCGTTCATCAGAAAGTAATTATTATTATTATTATTATTATTATTATTATTATTATTATTATTATTATTATTATTATTATTATTATTATTGTCGATGTCGGTCATCCTCGAGTGTTGTCTTCGAAAAAGGAAATGTGTAGTTAAACGTATTTAGCTTGGAACGAAGCTCGACCAAGTGAAGTCACACGCGCGCCGAAATTGTCCGTCCGTCCGTCCGTCCGTCCGTCCGTCCGTCCGTCTGTCTGTCTGTCTGTCTGTCTGTCTGTCTGTCTGTCTGTCTGTCTGTCTGTCTGTCTGTTCTAACCGCGTGCGCTTATTCTCAAATTCCATCGTTATAAGTAATATGGCCGCTGTAGAAGCGGCTAAACCTTAACATTGTGATCACCAATGGAATGCCATTTCCTGAGGATCGCCTGTTGGTGGAGCCAGTTATCTCAGTGTGCTCTTCGTTTTGGAAGTTTAGCTAGCCTACGGTTTGCAATAATGTGTTGGTTATACGTGCAGCTTTTTTTTTTTTTTTTCTTGTGGTGGTGGTGGTGGTGGGGGGGGGGGGATGCTTCTTACCGCCTTCTAGCGGCTTCCTCAACGAACCGTCTTGTTCACTTGGGATCCCCGTCGACTTGGGGTCCATTAGGGTGCGTGCGATTCTCGCGACATCTGATGAGCGCTACTGAGAGATATATATTTCATTTCGGAGCGTTGGTCATTCGTCCGGTGGCGTTCATTGTACGTCCATCGTACGCGCTGATAAGATCTCGATCCGGTGAGGTATGTCTTCATCGCAAGAGTCGGAAGACGCGACGAAGGTGGGCATCGTCATGATGCAAAATAGAAAGAATGTATTCGCTTCAGTGATACATGGTTGTGACTCTATCCGAATCTCTAGCGGTTCTGCCTAACACGGGGACGAGGACGGCTTCAAAGGGATACAGAATAAAAAAAAAAAAAAAATTGTCGCCAAAATTTCTGCCTCCAGTGGTAGCTGTCGCACCGAGAGCGACCAAAACTACTCCTGCGCAGGAATGAGCTAAATGTAATTATTTTAATTAATATTTACGATTTATCAAATCGCCGCGCCTAGCGGCGTCCTCTGAATACTCCGGCAAAACCGGATATCGCGTCACACCTTCGCTGCTTCTCGCCCATTTCGAGCGATCGCCCGCATTGAGCACGCGTAAAGGGCTCGTTTGACGTTTCCTGCGGCGCGTTTGCTTTGTTGTTGGACCGTCCAACTCGTGCCGCCTCCTCGTGTGTGAACTGTTCGAGAATCTCGTCTTCCATCGCGGTGGTTTTGCGGTAATTGACGTCAGGATCAGCAGCCGTGTCAACGTCGTCGCAGAATGCCGAGGGTCTGCTGCGCACAAGGGTGCCGTAACACAAGTGTCGGGCGGCACTTCCTTTCTTTGATCCGACCACTTTGAGGACAGCGATTACGAGACAAGCCCGGCGTTGCTGCGGAGCCTCGGGGTGTCGCTGAAAAGGCAGCGCCTCAAGCCTGACGCTGTGCCGTCTGTTTTCTCGGTGAAGCGCAAGCAAGAAGGCGTCAGGGGCGCGTTTGAGAAGGGAAGGCGAAAAGAGGTTTGCGGTTTTGTTTGCCTCCCCCCCTTTTTTTGCATGCGCATGATGGAAACGGCGGGAAGCATTATTCTCTTTTCTCGCGTGTCTCTCGTGAATGCTCCTCCCGTAAACCACTGGCTTGTTCGCGCTGGAGTTTTGTGCAGAGGTGCCGTTTGGCAGTAATTTGTTGTTTGTACGACGTTCTGAGTCAGATGTTTGGTCAATTCTGCCCGAATGAATCGAAATTCGCATCGTCCGCAGCGACGACGAAGGAAAGAAAAAAAAAAAGGAAATATATCGTCTTACGTGATACTGGTGGTGCCATCTCGCTCTCGCCAAGGGAATGAGTGCCCTGCTGCGATGAAACAATGGGGGAGCGAGCGAGCGCGTTAGCTAGCGCAGAAGGAATGTGTTGATGTTACCTGCTCGCCTCTTGTGTTCCTTGTGGCTGGCAGTTCTGCAGGCTGTGCATAAAAACTTTGTTCCTCTGTGTTGGATCATTGATCAACTTCTTGGTGAAAGTACGGAGGAATCGGAAACACGCGCCTCCAGTACCAGTTGCTACCTCTGATGGAGTGTCAGGCCTCAATCCTCACCCGTTGCTCCATGGCACTTATTCGCTGGGCTACGTTCACACTCGGTCTCGGAGGAGGCGGAAGCGGCAAGAAATTGGCAAAAATCCGCCCGCCTAGGCCGCGAAACGGGCGGAAAACCAGGCGGCGAGCCCGATCGCTATCGGACCGATTTTTTCGCCAAGGCGAAGCGGAAAGCGGTTCCGCTTCGCCGGAAGGCTACACTGGCATGTAAACATCGGTTCGTAAAATTGAACATTTCCCTTGTTCGTTGTCTATCTTTAGGAACAACTAGCTAAAAGTATCAAGACTGTCTTCTTCCTCATCCATAGCAGACGGAAAGAAGACGACACGCGCTGTTGCGCGAAATGATTGCTTTTGATAACTGACGGGTCAATGAATGAACGTACCGCTTGAAATGGTGAGATGAACAGCGCCATCATTCGGACAAACGTACACATACTAGATTGATGTGGGCGAAAGCGGCAGTGGTTTCCGCTGCAGCGGCGAAACATATGTGAACATCTTGGAAAGCGGGCGGAAAGGATTTTCCGCCCGCTTTCCGCCCGCTTGCCGCTTCACAAGTGTGAACGTATGTAGCCTACTTCCGCGCGTCAAGCACCTACCGTGAGGAGAGTATGCAGCCGACATGCTCACGCCGCTGGCCGTACCTACGTCGATGGCGTAGGTATGAGGAGGTGTATGTGCGTCAATATCTTCAACGTTTATACCGTTTATTATTTATTTTTTTTTATTTTGCACTCACGGAACGTATAGTGTGCATAGGCAACCTTCAGTGAAGTTTTACGCGCCAGCTGCGGTGCCATAACGTACAACCCGGCGGGCGGAGGAAGCAGCTTTGAGCAGAAAGCAGAGAAATTTCCCCTACGTCGCCTGACATTGCATAGTGCGTGCCATAAGGGTCCTCGCTCTGCCGAAACCAAACATCGCAAAGAGTTTGCGTTACTGGACCACGCTGGGCGCACTGCCACGGATGCGACACTTGTCAAATGAGGCGTGCACCTCCCGTCTCGCTTCCTCATTCGTCACAGGTGCAAGCTTGCGACTCGAGCCGCGGGAACCGCATCTTTACTATATATCTGGTCCCCACGTATGATGCCGCCCGCGATCTCAAGGTCTACGCGCGTCCATGCGATGCACGGCGTAAAACACCACGTTGCTGGTCCAGGCTCTCTCGGCAGCGCGCAGAGGGACTGCTGCGGCGGGCCGTCGTCGTCGTCGCTATAGATGAGGCGGACGGGTCGTACGCGTATGCCTGGAGCGTGTGTGTGTGGTCGTTCAGTATAGGCCGCTCATTGTAATCGCCGTTCGCGCCATCACTCTCACTGGAACTTAGCACTGTGCACGGCCCTGGTGCGGGGAAAACGAAACAGCCGGTCAGTTCGCCCCGTCGCTGCTTGAAGGGTAGATGTGGCGTCAGACCTACTGACTTGTCGGGAGCGCGTTGCATGTGACCCGGTGGCCGCTCACAGAGCGTCAAGAACAAAGCCATCCGCTCAGAAATAACCCGATAATAATGACTGTATACAAGAGCAATCGTGTCTTAAGAACTCAACTGGGGTGCTTTCTCAATATTCTTGGATGTGTATTCTGTATCCCTTTAAATAACCCGTCGCGCACAACAATCGGTGGAAAGGTACACACCGAAAGGGTCATTCACTTTTCGTAGCCTTGTGGTAGTCGAAGTCAGCTTGAGGTTGGGCCCTTAGAGGTGTCAGTGCCTGCGTGTTAAGCCAACTCCCCCTAGATAGCACAAGGTCGGTGCACTTCGGTCCCTGACGTCATGCTACCTTGCCCGACTGCCATAGAACCTAATGGGGACACTCGCGAGTAAGCTGAGGTGATATTTTGACGTCACCGCGCTTTCGTCACCCCGGGCTTCGCAATGGAAATTTCGGTCCATGTAGTATGATGTCACAAGGCAGAGTGCACATGCCATGCTATCTAGGAGGCAGGCGCTGGTTCAGCGCAGCCTTGTGTCCACTTGTCAGCTCAAGACGTGGCACGGGTCATAGAGGTGACGCTTTCTTGGTAATGAGGGCAATTGGCTCGACACGAAAGGCGAGGTGGAACGTTTTACCACACTTGAGAAGTCGAATTTGAGAATTGAGAAGTCGCAGTTCGCTACTTTATTTATTAACACACGCACACACATATAGTTCTTTTCCCAGCTGTTCCTTGTTGTAGGAGCGTTAAAGCTGCGCGAAGAAAAACGAAGACAAGCGAAAGGAACACACAATACAACGCGAGCACAGTGGTGTATTGTGCGTTCTCGTGGTATGTACGAGATTCCTGCCGCTTGCCCTCGTTTTCTTTCGCGCCGTTTTAACCTTTCTTCAAGTATGAACCGACCTGCCAGCAAGACCGTTTCTTGTTGATTATGAACATTTTGCTTTGCTGGAGCAATATTAAATTGTATAGAACGTCAACACATCCTGAATCATCAACGCGACTGGCTGGTGTTGTCTATATCACGTACCATGCTTTTGCTTATTTCAATCTTGTTTTATTTGCAGACGTGCTTGTAGGTGTCTCTCGGGTGTACAGTAAGAATTTTCTTGCTGCTGTTATAGTGAACTACGTAGCTCATGTTCTCTCGGGTACGTTGGGAGCAACTTTGGTGTGCACTTGGAACTATAAGTGGGAGAGGAGGAAGGGGCGGCGGTTGGACCGAAGGGCCCGATTTTTTGTTAATCACAGCCATGCGAAGCCGACAGTCATTTCCCCCATGCCAGTGAAAGCATGGGGTATTTTTTTAAAAATTGAATATGTGAAAAACGCTAACGTAAAGGGAAAGATGAAAACGGACGAAAAAAAAAAAAAAAGCAACTTGCCTCCGGAGAGCAGAACCCATATTATACGTGTGCTATGGTCTACCGTTGAGCTACGGCAACGGCGGCACCCACGTCCGCATTATTGGGTTACTTGTGTACGAGACCCGCCGTGGCATTGGCTTTGCGCTGCTAAGCACGAGGTCGCGGGATCGAATCCCGGCCGCGGCGGCCGTATAAGGAAGGGGACGAAGTGCAAAAACGCCCGTGCGTACCGTGCATTGTGGTGCACGTTAAAGAAACCCAGGTGGTCGAAATTTATCCGGAGTCCGGATAACTGCGGCGTGCCTCATCATCGGCTATCGTGGTTTTGGCACGCAAAACCCCGTTATTCAATTCAGTGTGTACGAGATCCGACTCTGGGAGTGTTTTTCCGGGCCGCTCAAGGGCACGGCCGTTGATTTGGCACATCTTCGCGACCTCTGGCGTCACGTGGTATACGTGAGCCTTCGGCAGCTGACCAATAGACCCTCGTATGTCATACCTGAAGGCATCCAAGCCAGCCGTAGTCGAGGCCGTCGCTGTGCGGCGAAAGAGACGAAGGCGAGGTGAACCGATGAGCAATCAACAGCTTACGTTGCGTGTACTCGCGGCCCGTACGGCTGGTGACCTCGCCTCGGTTGTGTCGCGTTTATCGTCGGGCTGCGAGGTCGTAGATCGTCAAACACTGCCGATGCCGACCTTGCTTGGCTTCTCTTTCTTTCTTTCTTTCTTTCTTTCTTTCTTTATCCATCCTTGCTTCATTTACTCACTCGATTACTTACTCACTTTCTCTCCCTTCTGTTTACGGTAACGGGGTACGGTTGAAGTTTTCTATAATAACGTCGAAAGCACGTAGATGCGACGTAGCGCATGTGTAAACGTGTTAGCAAGTTACAAGTGTTTGTATTTGTGGCCCAAAATCTATGTCTGGGCTATGCGGCACGTCATAGCGGGAAGCTGCAGAGCAAATGTGTTTTTCCGAGCAGGAGAGAAGCCCGCATGCTCATGATGCGGGCCCGCATGCAGGATGCTCATGCTGAAAGCATGAGCATCAGAAAAGAGTGGTAGCGACGAGTTAGATATTAATTTTTTTGCTTACAGTAGCTTTTAAAGACGAAATCATCTGCTGCGTCTGCTGCTGCCGCAATGTAGTGTTTCTACGGCACAGAACAACAAAAAGTTTGCGCTCAATACAACCTTAAAAAAAGTGTAATAAAAGCTGCGTTCAAAGTACGCTTTACTCGACGTAGCAACTTCTGAAGCCTCTCCATCGACGAAGCAGCCGAATACGTGAAATACGCATCCCCCCACCCTCCTCTATTTACTTACATACCCACAGACGTCGTCGGTGCCGCTGTTTTGGGCGTCAATATTGAAGGGTTGAAGTTGAGCCTGCGTATTTCCTTCTAGCAGTGCAGACGCCTGCTTCTGCCAAACAAATGAAGACGGTATTTCGAAAAAAGTATTTTCTTTTTTCAGTTTATGCAGCAAAATTTATAGTGTCTCTCGTCAGCCTCTTCAACTGACCGTCGCGTGTACGTTTGGGAAAACTGGCTTTTGCTTTCCGCACCATACAGAACAGCCAGGAAGGAGTACCCAACACCACATAACTCCCTCGATAAGTTGGAAGAGAACACTCTTAGGAGACTCCAAACTAATACATACCCAACGCCAGCTAAGTTACACCAGTGGTACCCTACACTGTACTCCCCGCAATGCCCACACTGTGGAGAGGTAGCTAACCTCTACCACATGGTGTGGGCTTGCCAATTTAATCCCATAGTTGACCCCATTCCAAATCCCTCAAAAGAGCAGTGGGAGGCTATTCTGCTCAGCGATGATCCTGACCGTCAGCACTGGCTGGTGGGGAGGGCCAGCGCAGCAGTAGTAACCAGTGGGCTACCGGAATAGGCGGCCCACCCACGAGTTCTACGAATATCCTACAAATAAAGATGTTTTCAATCAATCAATCAATTGCTTTCCGCCTGCGAAGCGGCGCGTGTCGCTGTCCCCAATGCGGAAACCGGTGCGGAACGCGGCGCAATCTTCTTGTGACTCTCCGCGTCGCCTCGTTCGAGAGAGGGTTGCACGAGTTTTCTCGTCGACTGTGCGAGGGTGTACGTCTCTGACGCATTGTGTGCGTGTCCCTCTCTATTGATTGGAGACGTAGAAAAACGAGCATGCGAGATTCTCATTCACGTCGACCGTTTCAAGCGCTGCGACGTTTCTTGAGATCTCTCCAGGTTCCTTCTTCTTCATTGCTCTCTCTCTCTCTCTCTCTCTCTGGAACTTTCGAACTGTGTACAATATATATGCACTCTTCCGAACCGTACTGTACTTCTTCTGTACCGACGCTGAAGTGTGTACGGTTAGAAAGCGGTTAGCGCCGAACCGAAGCCAAACAGCAAAACAAATAAAACCCATTGCAATGGAGTTGTAGAATGTGATAACGCTCGCGCACATATACGTATGACCGTGCACTATAGTGGAGCCTTCTATTACTGCATCTCTTACATTCCTGGCATTGCTTTTTCTTACCTTTTTTCCCCTTTTTTTTTTTCGTCAAACCTAATCACTGATTAATTCAGTGGTCTCGGCAACCTGCCCACTGTGGATACCGCGGCGTTGTCCCAGAAATCACGTACCAGGGCTTTTCAGCCCTGGTACGTGCGAGGTCATCCTCAGCTCGGAAGTAAATTCGACCTCTCCAATCTCCTCTGCCGTGCGTCAACCGATTTGCAATTTTACGCCGTGCCTGCGCAAAACTTGTCAATTTCGCCACTGCACCTATATGACCACCGCTGCTCTCCCTCCAGCTGCGATCCCCTTTAGCTCGACATCGGTAATGTTGCAGCGGACCGTCCGCAAATTGTTCTGTGCGTTACGGCCCATCTTCCCATCTCGACATCCCATCTCGACGACAAAGAAGCGCTCACACCATAGCCCTGTCGTGGTTCTGTCGTTCTTAACCCTCTATGCGCTTAAAATTTCGGTATCAGTCCGGACCCAAGTAGCCCGTCTTTCAGTCCCTTTAATGTCCTGGCTGCAAGGCTTGACGCGTCTCGACGTCTTCCGTTGCAGCAATCCTTACCCACTTCTTAGTTGCCATTAGGGCCGCATAACTTGGTTGCCTCTCTTACTTCAACGAAGGTCAAAGTTCCGTTTATGTATATATATATATATATATATATATATATATATATATATATATATATATATATATATATATATATATACACCTCACGCCGAAACCCCAACGCCGGTACATCAGTGGGACGTGACGCATTTGAGAGTTGACGCGCTTCCTAATTGTTCCGTTGCGGCAGCGCTATCTTAAGCTGCGGCACCGTTAGCACCAAGACGATTGACTCGGTGCGCGATCGAAGACCGTTTTGCATTTTATCCCTTCTGGTATTTCTGTTGGTTGCAGTTCTCGTGCAATGTAGTGTGGCCAATCTCCCCCTCGTGGGTGCGAGGCGATAACGACAACGTTCCAGCGGGCGGCCAGTATACTGTTGGTATACCTATATACGCCGGGGCCGCTCAGCCTCTTCTCGAATAAACGTGACCGCGGTCGCCTGCAGTGGCGGCCTCCACACGTTCTCGAAGCTTGCCCCTAGTTCGATCGTTGGCTCCACGAGAACGCGTTGTAGTCCGTATTTGCCAGTGAAAAGTCGACCGCGGCCGAACAGACGCCTTCGAAATTTGTAACGTCACGGCCACCTGGCGCGGGGAGCTTCGAGGCGGCGTCGCCTCCCGCGCATGCGTCCTTTTTCTCTTGCGTCTTTTCTTTTTCCTCGGGTTTTCTCTCCCGGCGAAAGTGCCCTTCGTTTCGGTAGCGCGGTATAATGCAGCGCAACCTGTTCTCCTCTTTCGGCGTCCCGTTAAAGCTGCCTCGCCGCCTCGCACGCGGGCTCCTCCGGAGAGTAGGAGCCAGGCAGTCTCGCTGGCGGCCGCGGCAGCTCTTATCTCCTCGACGAGTAGGGCGATCGTTATGCGGGGCGCGCGCCGTGGGCTCTGGAGAGCGCGCGTAACAGGTGCCGTCGTCGCCGGCGCTTTCGGTGCCGGGCCCCAGGGCGGGCGGGCGCGGCGGCCACCTGTTGTGTGCGTGGCTGTTGTGCGTAGGGGGGGGAGGCGAGGCCATCGATCGGCCCCGGGCGGACGCGCGTTCTCTATTGTGCGCGCGAAGCCTAGCGCATTATAATGCGCGGATTGGCGTGAGCGTATACGCGGAGCTCGGGGCTGCACGTCTCCCTTCAACGAAGCCGCGAGACGGGGGCAAGAAGAAGGGAAAAAAAAAAAAAAGAAGAGAGGCGTCCTTCCGTATACGGACGTGCATTCACGGCTTTTTGCGCGCGAAGGGCAAACGGAAGAGCGTTCCGCGGGCGAAGCTGCAACGCTATCATCTGTCGCACTGCAGCCGCCGAGTAACCCATTCTCTCTCTCTCTCTCTCTCTCTCTCTCTCTCTCTCTCTCTCTCTTTTTTTTTTTTTTCCCTCTGTCTCTGAAAGAACGACGACGCTGAAAATGTGGTAAATTATTGCTCCTCCAGGTGCGGCGCATGTAAGGCGGCGATTCGGAGATGACGTTGCGCTGTTCGACGACGTTTGAATCACTTGCAACAACTGATTGAGGGTCTTATTTTGCCCGACAGAGAGTGCGAGAGAGTGTTGAAGATCAACGTGCGAAAGACAAGAGGTTAATGTTTACTAGCGCGTGGCGGGAGAACGAGAATTCGTGATTGACAGTTAGGCTCTAGAATACGTGTGATAGCATGCATACCTAGGTCAGTTGCTCACAGGGGGCCCTCGTCGTGAGAAGGGAATTTCTAGAAGAATAAAAATGGCTTTGGACATTTCCCTAGGGGTGGGCAGCGCAACACGGACGAAAGACAAAAGGAAGTGGACGATGCGAGCGCAGACTTAAGAGGAAGCTTTAGCTCGGGTGCTCCTATCCAAATGCATGTAAAAGGAGAATTCGTTTTTCTTGGCAACCACTGCACCAATTTTGGCGAGGTTTGTTGCATCTAAAAGAAAAACTTAAAGTCTAGTGACTGTTTGTCTCTAATTTTTGAGTTAGGTCGTCAGTTTTTATATATAGAAAATTTTCAAAAAACGAAACTGTGAAGTTTACAACTCTGTAACTCAACAACGAAAAATGATAATACAATTCTGTGAATTGTATCTAATAGTACATCTAAAGCGGACAAAATTGATATGTTACACATGAATATAAAAAAAATTTACTAATAGGGAAATACGACTTTTGCAGAACCCTTGTAACCAACGTAACAAATTCACGTAGTATGTAAAATGCCACATAGAATTTGTACGCTTTGAATGATCTAACGGATGCCGTTTACAGAACCGCGATATCTGTTCTTGATGAACTATGAGCTATGAATTTGTAAACTTCGTGCTTCTATTTTTTCTTAAACGGTCAAATATTTGAAAATCTTTTTAAGAAAATGCAAGCCCTGAATCGAAATTACACTTCCAACAGTCACTAGAATTTAACTTTCACTTTCAAATGCAACAAATTTCATTAAAATTGGTCCAGAGGTTCTCTCATAAAATTGTTTTTGCGTTTTACATTCATTTGAGTAGGCCGCGCCGGAGTTGGGCCCGAGCTAAAGCTTCCTCTTAACTGGTTTATTTTTTCAAACAAGTTGATTAAATATACAGAGAATCTGATCATGTGATGAAGTGACGCGTACGAGTGGTGAAAGGGTGTCAGCCTATCTCGCCATTCAAAAACTTTTGTTTCCTTGTTCAGTGACCAGCTCGCCCCGCTTGCTGTGTTAATATGGCTTTGGAGCGCACACGGCAGGTATTACCTAATCATGACAGGCAGTTTTCACCGCTATCCCTGAAAAGTCTGCCGGTACTAACTTGTGGGGCAAAAACATAAAAATTAACAAGAAAACTTGAGAGTAAATTTAAGACCGCGGAGGGAGCGATGGAACGAAAAAAAAATGTTGGGTGGTCTCCGTTAAGAGACAGGAAGACAGCGGTGGGGATTAGAAAGCGAACGGGTGTAGCCAGTATTCTGGTTGACATTAAGAGGAATAAATAGAGCTGGGCAGGCCATGTAATGCGTAAGGTAGATAACCGGTGTTCTATATAGAGTTACAGAATGGATGCAAATGAGTCGAGGACGACTGGTGTGACGAAAGTTTGCAACACGTGATTCGGTCAGCAGCTGTGCAAGACGGGGTAATCGGAGATCGCTGAGGGAGCCTTTCGTTCTGCCGTCGACTTGAATAGACTGGTGATGTCGGATGATGATAACGGAGACGTAGGATCCACATTACCAGAAACATGGAAGGACTCTGACATTACTGAGCGTTGCGGAGTGCCCCCCCCTCCTCTTTCTCTCCCCTCCCCCTCTCGTGTGTGTGCGCGCGCTCTCGCTCAATGGCATTAAACTGATATTTTGCGTACCAGAGTTATACTGGTGCTGACACACGCCGTTCTGAGGGGTTTTTAGTGTAATATGGTGGAGCGCCTTGATTTCATGTCATGCACCGACATCATCCACCGCCGCGGTCACCCAAGCACGCGGTGATTTCTTCGAACGTCGCATCCCTACGTCACTTCCTTGCTGAAGAGGGCCTGACAATCTCAAGTTCGCTATTCTTCAGACTTCGTAAGCCGCGCCATGACGAGCACCGCGCGAAGTGGGAACCGATTTTTTGTTGTTGTTCTTACGAGTCTTTTTTTTTTTTCTCGGAACATGCGCTGTTGTTTTTACTATGTATTCGCAGACAACTTTCTGTGGCAATGAAGGGGAGAGCTGCGGGCGCGTGGATGCTGCTCATGTGTTACTGCGCCGAGTAGTCCGGCAGCGTTTGACAATGCTTTGCTGGGAACAGACGCTGAATCGACGCAGCTTCCTCGTGCGACGGTTTCACGTTTCTCTAGACGCGAAAGGGAAAAGCCGCAAAATTAATTAAATTATGGGGTTTTACCTGCCAAAACCACTTTCTGATTGTGAGGCACGCCGTAGTGGAGGTCTCCGGAAATTTCGACCACCTGGTGTTTTTTTTTAACGTGCACCTAAATCTAAGTTCACAGGTGTTTTCGCATTTCGCCCCCATCGAAATGCGGCCGCCGTGGCCGGGATTCGATCCCGCGATGGCGTGAGCCCAACACCATAGCCACTGAGCAACCATAGCGGGTGAAAAGCCGCAAAATAAGTTAACCTTTACGCTCACTGGTATGTTCTGTCTTATTGAAATGTTGCTAATAAGACGCTTATGTTTTCTCTTCCCCAGCCGAAACTAACGTGGATTAAAACGGGGGAACTCTTTTAATAAGCGCTTTGCCTCCGTAGCTTTCCCTTCGTTGCCACAGAAAGTTGACTGCGAGAGTAGGGTGTTTTTGCCCGCCTCGTAGCCTTTCTCTACCGCACCGTCGCGTTGGGCGAACTCTAATGGGTTGCTCTTGGGGAGAGCGGGGCCCGGGTAGTCGCCTTGTACCCGATTTAGCTGATTTATTGCCATTGCCCGCCTTCCCCCCTCCCCCTCGTCGGCTCTTACAAACTTTCTCTCTTTGCCTCCTCGCCGGAAGAAGACTGATACTAGCAGCAGCAATAGTGTTGCCATTGCGACGGGCCGCGTGTTTGGAGGAAATGGTTCGTGACTCCTCTCTGGCTTTTTTTTTTTTTCTTTAATTGTCCTCGCCGCGGCTTAGAGCCGCACGGTGCGCTTTATAGTTTCGTCGTCGCAGCATCGTCGCGCCTTCTTCCTTTTCACGCGGCGCGCTAAGCTGTTGTCCTTTTGCTGCGGCCGAAGAAAGCGCACCTCACGCAAATGAGCTTTTAGTAAAGAGCGCTCTTAAAGATACCAGAAATAAGCAAGAAAATAAGAGGGGTTGGGGGGTGGGTGTCACCGGCGGCGCGTTTTATTTAGGTTTCCTATAATTGGACATAATTTCTCGACTTCGATTGATAGTCGTGCTGGGAGTTACTTTTGCTTGCTTCCGCTGCCGGTCCCCACGTCACTTCGACCCTTGCCTGAAGTTTCTTTGTCTGTTTCCTTTTCCTGCGAAAATGTTTTCTTCTTACAGTGGTGAGAGCAAGAAGGGAGGGAAGTAAATACACACGACCTGGTTATAATGTATTTAACCACGTCAGGTGCTAATCGCCTTACCTTAGTTATGTTCGATGTTCGTTACTCGCGGGTATACAGCGAGAAAAAATAAAGGCACTTCGTTATACTCGACGATTCGTTATATACGTGTTCGTTGTATCGAGGTTCGACTGTATTTTGTTCGTTTTACTAATATTCCTCTGTGCAGAGACGAGGCTTGCGAGGCAATTTCCGTCTCATGGTCATATCATGCGACAAGCGCCGAAGTGCTCCCGTATAGACCATACTTAGCAGGTTAACGTGCCCAGCATCGCCTGCGTTCAGCTTTAAGCGCACTCGGGCTGTCAACCTTCTGAGGTGATGATGTGCAGTGACTGTGTGTGTCTTACCATATAGAGCTTCCTGTGATGGCGGGCCAGATGTAAATATCCACGACGCGGAAGTCGTTCAGATACCGTGATAATCGTGGCAGGAACGTGTTTTCTTTTTTTTTTTTTCTCGATGACTTGGCATGTCAAAAGCACAGTTCTCTACTGCGCTTATTCATTAGGAAATTATTCTTCTGCAAGTTCAAATACATGTAAGCGACGCCCTTGTTCGCGCAGGTTCTATTTGTGGAAGCCGTGTGCGCGGGAATGGATATTACGAACGACCGTCCGCGTATTGTAGCAAACACATTTAGTTCCCGAGGAAAACGCCACGGCCTACGAACTTAGTTTGGTAAATGCTTTAAAAAGAAAAAAGCGCCTCACGAAAGCCGGACAATGAAGATGGTGTGATATAGTAACCGGCGATATCGTGGAAACGTCCAAAAGCCTTTTGTGGTTGCGACGCTCGAGGTGTGCATATACTTCATACAGCCGAGTGGCTCACAGCTTAACACTCGCGGGGGTATTGCCTGGCCTGCCAAGGAAAGGCCCCTCAGAGGCTCACGAGTCTAGCCGAGGGAAAGGTTGGGGGTGTTGAGAGGAGTGTCAGTCCACCACTACTGCTATACTATTCTATATATAAGCGCGCTTGGGGGACGTACGGTTATAAGCGTCTGTAACCAACCACTGCGTTTCGCCCTAGTAAAAGGTAGCCGTCGGTGTGTAGGGACCGAGCCCTGATGATGGCTTCGTGGTCGGCCGTTCCAGCGTGCGTCGAGTAATACGGGCGCGTTCTCTCTGCAGTCGTCTATTTATGGGCTCGCCCGAGTCACGCGGGCGCTTTTTTTTCTCTCTCTTTTTTAAAAACCTAACTGGACTCGAAGTTTGTGTTCTCTGCTTTCTTTCTTACTATTAATCCCCCTCCCCCACCTTTCCTTTTCTAACTATGCCCTATACGTGATGGTTTGTGGCCTGGTGTTGCTGACTGCCATGTGGGAGCGCTCGCGTTTCTTGTGCTGGGCTCCAGTGCCGTCGCAATGCGTGCTGTCCGAGGCCGCCTTGCTGGCATATAACTCACGAATGGGGGGACAGCACTAAAGAGAAACAGCTAAGATTAAGTCTGTTTAGGCAGTTTTTCTTTCAAAGTCAGTGTTTGTTAATTTCGTGGCAAGTGGTTGATTACTACAGAAGAGGAAATTAAGGTCAAAATTCCGTTTCTTGAATTTCGTGCCGAAATCCTCCTTCCGGAACGTCAGTACGACGTCAGCGATTTCAGTGTTATTTTTTTTTTTCGTTATTTGGGTCACTGTGCACAATAAGTGTTGCCAAAATTTGGTAACTTCAGTCCCTGGGTCATTTAGAATACAAAGGGGTTCATCCTGACAAAAAAAAAAAAAAGAAAATGAACTGGGCCCGAGCAGGCGAAATTCGCGACGTCACGGCGCCCTGGTGCGGGAACTTCAGCACCCGTCTTTTGTTTGTTTACTGTCTTATCAAATCTCCTGTCGCACGGTAATAGATAGATAGATAGATAGATAGATAGATAGATAGATAGATAGATAGATAGATAGATAGATAGATAGATAGATAGATAGATAGATAGATAGATAGATCGGAGTTTCTTCGCCTGCTGCGAGGTCATACCGTGCCCGAATCCGTCTCGTCTTTTCGCTTTCGTCTCGAGCGACGAACGATTGCGTAGCTCGCTAGCCAGCGCACGCGCCTTGGGTTGCGCACTCAAATGCTTCTCTCGCTGCCTGCCTGCCCGAGCTTTTCTGCTGCGCTGCTTCCCCCCTCACTTTTTTTTTTCACCCCGACCCGCGCCGTGGAGCGCGTGCATGGTTTCTATATTTGGGACGGCGTCGGCAGCGACTGACTCGTGCGACGTCGTTGTCTCGTGCGTGCGTGCAGCGGCGGCGGCTGCCGCGGCCCGCGTCGCTCGTGCGTCACCTTTCGGTCGCGGAACTCGACTGACTCCGGTCGACTGTACGCCACCCCGGGCAACCCGACCCTACGGGAAAGGAGCTGGTGGGGGGGGGGGGGTAATCGTTTTCAGCACTTGTCAGGAGGCCTAAACCGGGCGGGGCAAGCACCGGCGGTGATTTGTTCGGAGTGGGAACGTAGATTATGAAGACCTATAGTTTGGTGTGGACCCCTTAGGGCATTTGTCAAATTGCGCCATATTGTCGACTTCGCCATCTTGTCGGCTGTGATTGGCCCAGGAGCTTGCCACGGCCCCTCTCCGATTCGCTCGAAACGTCATTGCAGAATTCGACAATGTGTCGGAATTTGGCAATGTCCAGAAGTAGCAGCTCCGAGTGGTTCAATGCCGCGGTTGAAGCGCATTGGTGATGGTGATGATGATGTTTTGACCATCTTTGAGTCGCGTGAGTGGTGGCGTCCTTCTGCTTCGTTAAACTGTAGGGTTTAACTGCTCGAAACTGCACCGTGGGTTCACGAAAAAGACGCCGTGGGGTGCAGGTGGCTGCCGGATTTGTTTTTGCCGCCTGGATTTCTTCTAAAGGGCCCCTCACCAAGTCTGGCCATCTTAAGCTGACAGGCGCAGAACATACATTGCGCGATAACAATCGTGACTGCAAAGTATTACATCGTTACGCGCCGCGGAAAGCTCTGAAATTTCAAACCGAACGCCATTTTTCCTTCACGCGGCCGCCGCGCTCCAAGACGGAGGATGACGTACTCGCGTCCCTGCGGTTGCGTACTCGAGTCCGCAGTGTGACGTCGCTCGTGGTGACACGTGACTTCGAGAATTATTCAAGGCACCATCTGTTATTTGTGTGATATGTTGCTTCAATTGACGAATTGAAGTTTAGGGAAATAATAAATCCATGCGGAATGTCTGCCTGTTTTTTGCTTTACTTCTCACCGAAGCAAGAGAGATGTACTTCCGCTTCGTTTGCTTGTTCCCACGGTCGTGCGGTGTTGGATCTGGAGGAATATCCGAATTGCTGTCCCCCAGATATTGGACCTTGCTGTTGAGTGCGGGAGTTGGCCGAAGTTGAGAAGGACTTTGAGATGAAAACTGGAGGTTTATTTACATTATTTACAGTGAGAGTACAAAGAAATTAACAGCCATAAAGTCATTACGGGCCGGCAGCAACTCGGACGCTGCGGCCCGTGGCAAGAAGCTCGAAAGAGATGAATGAAGGAATGCTCTTTTGCTGCTCCCGGTCTCTGGCTTTTAACCCCTTCGGTGTCTCGAAGTCGCGTCCCGTTCGGCCAATCGGCGAGCCCGCTCAGGTGGCGTCATTTTCGGCCAATGGTAGGCGTCCGTGCGAATCTAATGTTGAATTCCAATGGCGGAGTCGGAGCAAGTTTTTCTGCTCGTTTCGGAGCAAGTTTGTTCCAATGACAGAGTGAGGGCGGGAGTAAGGTGTTCCAATGAGAGAGTCGGAGTGGATTCAGAGCGGGAGTCACTCCGTGGAGCAGAAAAAGATGCTCCGCCAAAATCGGCGGAGTGGACCGGAACTCTGCGTGACGCATTTCCTTTACCAAGTTTTTCTGCTGGGAGGCGCCACCGGTCGCGACTCGCGAGGAAGCAAAAGCTGCTGCACGCTTGGCGAGATATCCATTCCGCACTTTATAAACAACAACAGGCGAACGGCGCTGAAGAGACAAGTGACCGGTGCAGCGGTGCTGGGAGCAAACAGCGGAAGAAAATGACAGCACGCAAGGTATGCTGGGTAACTCGGCGATAGAAGTTCCGCTTCCACCTTGCTCCGGCGGCGCAGGTTGTGTTCCACTCGTGGATTTGGAGGCGTTGCTCTACGCCAGAGTCGAGTGCTCGCTCGCGGAGTCCGTCGGCCACTCCGACTCCGCCATTGGAATTCAACATAAGTCACACCCGGCGCAGAGGGTCGCTCCATTGTCTCCACCTGTCCGAGGGAGTACTTCTCTGCGGTATTGCCTTCCTGGTCTGCAACTGCCGTCACAAAGGCGGATGGGGGGAGGGGTTGCCAGGACTTCACGGTGCATTTACAGCCGTCTTGCCTCGCGGCTTGCAAGCGAACAGCGGCGGCAGGCTGTTTGTTCTCGAGCGACCTTTCAGAGCCGCAAAGCAGCTTTGCTCGGGACCCACGTTACCTGGAACAGTGCCAGGCTCCCGCTACACTTTCGGGAAGAGTCAAGCAGTGGGACAACAGCTCCACATGCGGCGCACGAGGTGGGGGACGCCAACTTGTTTGGACGTGCCGCGCCTCGGGAACGTGGTAGATGTGCCTCTGCACTCCTTAATTAGGTGTGACGCGATTCGATGTGGTCTGGTGAACTCGAAGTAGGCTCAGGAAAAGGTCCCGTATCTTAACAGCGGCCACGTGCATAGGCACCTAAACCATTTTTTACCTATGTTTCCATGCGCACAGCGCGCGAAATCGTGCGCTGCGCGAATGAGACAACTGCTCGCGCCTCGACGCCGTCAGCGGAAATGCGTAGCGCGGAAAAAAAGTGAAGGCGGGGCTGCGCCACGCGATCCTCGACGTCCGGCATAAGAGAACGCAGAGAAGGAATTTCACTTGCGAAGGCTAGAAGGGGCGAATGGAGAGGGAGTCTCGCTATGCAGTGGAGCCCGCCTGCTGAAATCATGGGTTCGCGGCACTGAAATATTTCTATCTCGGCTATTAATGGGAGCCGACTTGAAACATTTTTGCGGGAGAACGCTCCCTAGAGGACACGTAACAACTTCCAGCGTATAACCAAAATTTGCTACGGGGCCTGGTGAGGGGGCCCTTTAACGCGCACCTAACCGTGCGTAAACTTCGCACGAGCGTGTTGCATTTTGCCTTCATCGGAATGCGGGCGCCGCGGCCGGCAGTCGAACCTGCGACGTCGCGCTCAACAGCAGAACGCTACAGTAGCCACCCAGCCACTGCGGCTAGCGTATGCAGCTGAGTTTTTCACCCCCCTCGAAGCTGCCTCTCCTGTTTTCTATAGTTTCGAATCGCTGCACAGACCGCTTTATCTGCTTTCTAAAGCCTCCTAGTTCGCCAAGAACCGTTTCGATTACTGGTATCGGATCTTCAGCGGTTTTCCAGCACGAAACCGGGGGCCCTCATCGACAGTATAGCGCAATGGAATAATGGCAGCTTCAGTTCTGGGTTCACAAAAGCTTCGCAGTCTGCGCACGTGTACTGCTTCCGCGGAAAAATAACGCGATGCTAGCAGGGCAGCGCGCGAAGTGCGTGAGTATAAAGGTGCAATGGATGGAATGTTTTACCAAACCGATAGTAGCCTTCTGTTCGTCCACTTGTGCGGGAAAGATGGGATGCGAGTCACCAACTTCTCTCATCGACAGCCGCAGCACAGCTTTCTGGTTTCGACCCGTCAACTGTGACATCATTCGTACAGTGACGTTCACGCAGCTAGTATACTTTCTAGGTTCAAGATTAATAATTAATAAAGGGAGATCACGACATCCACCCGTTAGTTTCTAGGTCCAGGGCTTTCTATGTATCTTGAAACTAGAACGTTTACTAACTGGTGACAGGGGACGGGATTGTACGCTTTGTTTTAGCCCAACCTTTGATGTGCATGTACCGGCCCTGTTTCACTATTCTTGACGCAAAAACCTACCGGGCGAAGTTCTTGCCGGATGCGACTATCGTCTTGGGGCATAGTATACTGCCTACACAGAAGTCGCAACGTAGTTGAGTGCGCTGTCTACACTGTACGCGTGACGTCATTACAGCGTCCGCTAGTAGTCGCAGCAATTTTATCTCTAGAGATTGTAGCGAGGTATAAACGTGGGCTAAAATTTATACACCAGTTGTCAAGAGACTGGCGCTGAACAGCGGGAACAAAGAAATAGACGCGGACGATTTCCCGACGACAACAGAATATACAGAGCAGCCTTATATTGTTGCTCATGCTTTTTAGTTACTTACATGTTTTAATCCATCGTCGTACTTTTTTTTAATGCTTACTGTTGGCATTTCCGCATAACAGCCAAGCCGTACGGGAAAGATGAACGTTCGCCAGAAAAACGCTTGACGTCACCCGTGCGTTCGTCGGACTCGCGTCATGCGAGCTAGCGCTTATTTTGAGTGACTTTCGAGTATTTTGTTTGCGTGGCCCTCTCTACTTTTCTTTGTTTTTTTGAGCTCCACAGATGAGGGTGCACGTCGTCGTCGTTTCGTTCGTAGATGAGATAAAGCTTTATTCGGATCACGGTTAACAATGGTCATCGACTAATAAATGGGCGTGCCTTCGTGATATAGGAGCTCCATGTTGACTATTCAGATTCGTGCCACTTCAGTGATGTTCAGTGGTTGTGATCGATAACGAGGTCGCCGGCTCGTTACCCGGTTGCGGCGGCCGCGTTCAGAGCGAGCCCTCCCCCCCCCCCCCCCCCTCTTCTGCGGCGCCTATCACGAGCCGCGCTTAAACGAACCCGATAAAGCCGGGCCGAGTAGGTTTGCGGGGTCGAGTGTCGGGCTCGCGTAAACGCTAGCGGGTCCGGCCTTGGCGAGCGAGCGTCGATTGGAGTTGGGTCTGTCAACCCGCCTGCCAGGGTCACGTGGGTCGACTCGCCCGAACCGCTTGGCGAGATGCTCGCACACGCGGTCGGCGGGTCATGCTTGGTCGGCTCGACTCGACCTGCTCGCATCGAGTCGCAACCTCGAGACGCATTCGCGTTGAGTAAACGGAGCTGTAGTCCTTCTGTGCAAGCATCGATCGGCAAGTGAAAAAGCCCGCGCGACTCGCGGAAGTGGAATTGGGAAGCCAACTGGCTACCCTTGACCAGGCCCGGCGAGCCGCTGTAACCAGTGGGGCCCTGGAGGAGGGGCTCCACCCACCATAACCAAACAACCTCTATTACAATAAACGTTTACTCTCTCTCTCTCTCTCCCACAATTAGATACGTTATGTGGAGTGCCGTAGGAAGGAAGTTCGGTGGGCGCCATACGGAAAAGGGCTTGAGCGTGCTCAAGCACACCTGCCTGCCGCGGCAAACGGCTGCCCCCCCACCCTCCCCGCTCCTCCCCACTCTGGAAATGCGGTCGTCCCGTGTGTATGTCTTACACAGCGCGGCCTCTGGACTCGTGCGGCACAGCTTGGGGGCACGCCTTTAATTAGACTGTCCCGCTGCTCTGGGGCGGCTCTCCTTTAGCCGCGTTTCTCGACATCTACCGTGCCGCTCTCGTGCGGCATTCCAGACTCGGCTTTTTCTCTCTCTCTCCCCCTTTCTCTCTTGATTCCCCCCCCTCGGGTTCTTCTCATCTCGTTTTTTTTTTTTTTTTCAAATATCACTGCGGGGACGAACGCGGCCGCGTCAGCACTGCGGATGAGAACAGCACCCGGCATGCACCGCGCGGGCGTACGTAGCGTTCGCGGTGGCGGCGGAGGTATCCGACTGTACGTACTGGCCACGTCCTGTCGCCTTAATTCTCTGCCGCAAGCTTCTACGGGCCGTCTCAGAGGGTCGGATCAGAAGACTACGGAAGAGGAAGTTAATAATGTCTACCCTTTGTACGTTTTTTCAAAGGTGTAACGAGATCTGTAGGTCTTGTATAGGTGTCCTACCGTACTGGTATTTCACGGTTGCGTCCATCTGTGTCGTCGACCCGCCTCTGCTAGATCGTGCTTCGATGACGAGTTCAGTTGTCGCTGCAACTTTGTTTGGCGCGGGCCTTCGTTTGCAAGGGGCGAAGGGCCAGTGGCTGGTTTGGCGCATGACAGGCCTTTTCGGATCGGTATGCGGAGCGTGGTGGTATCTGTGCGACTGTGGTTTTGATATTGGCATTATGGCGTGGAAAAAAAAAAAATGAAAGTTTCCCTTCTCTATAGTATTCGGGTCTACTTTGTACATACTTCCGCTTCCGAGATCTCGAGAATTAGTTGCAACGCTCGTCTCCGTCGCCAACTGGCCGCCGCCGGTAGTGCGGGGGAGTCACTCTGGTTTGGCATGAGGAGGAGGAGGAAACAAGAGGCGGCGCGCGACGCATGAGTTTCGTAAGTGACTGCACCCGGACTAGTTCACTGCACCCCCGGGACCCCTGTCTTGCTCGCCGGCGCCCCCGTAGCTGCTGTACGCCTCGCGTTGCGTCACACGGCGCCTGCTCGTCGTACTGCGTAGCCCGGGGCGCCGCCTGCTCGGGGCCCTGGCACAAGAGGCATCGCCGAGGAGGAGGAGGAGGAGCGAGCTCTGCTGTGTGGGACTGCGCGAGAGAGACGTCTATATTTGGCGCGCCCTGTACGCCGGCGGGAGCAGCAGGCTGGCACGTCGCGTGAAGATGCTGCTGCTGCTGCCGTGTAGTGCGTGTACGCTCGTTCCTCTCGCCTTGCGCTTTCTCGCATTTCTTTCTTTCTTTCGATTAGTTTTTGGTTTGTCGCGTCCGTTCCGCGCGTAGTCACGCCGACTATTTCTGTCTTGCCTTTTTGCTTTTTTGGGGGGTTGATTTATCGCGCCTAGTTATTTCCGGATTGAGGTGCCGTTTCTCTGGTCATGTTGGCGGCCCAGCGGTTATCGCTCGAGGGGTAAAAAATAAAGACCGAAGATGGAGGGAAAAGGTGACGCTTTGGAAGAAGAATATTTCCTTTCAGTGCAGCAGCGACGCTTGCGGAAAAGAAGAAGAAAGCGAAGTCTTGGCGTGTCATTCGTTTTTCACTAAATTTATGCTAGGCCTGGCCATTTTGTTTTTTTCGTCGTTCGAGACGGTGTGCGTTCCGAGACGACGAGAGAAGTGCCCGCGAGCAGAAAAGTTAGCTGCTCGGTTTTCGTTTATAGCTCGCTCTTTTTACACCTCAGCGCCGCCGCCGAGAAGCGATAACGAGGGCGTTCGAAACGCACGTGGTGTGCCGGCCATTATGGTTTTTTTTTTGTTTTGTTTTAATGGGGGGACATACGAAGCGGGCGCTATTTTGGACGTGTCGAGTTAGGCTATTTCCAAATTTCCATAATTTTCTACGCGCGTGCGGATTTTATAGGATCATGTACGAGAGACGCCGAGCGCGGAGGAGGAAAAAAGAAATGCGCTCGCATAATAAATGCCGTCCGCTCTCGCTTTGATGACGCGGCCGTTGCGTCAGCTTTCTTTTGTAGCGTGCGGAGCACGAACGTGTGGCTAAACGCGAGCACGCATGCGCTGTGCGTGGCGCTCTGTTGCCAGCGGCCGTTTTACGGGGCGCACTTATTTGGCGACCGCACGCCGCGGCGGCACGGCGTGTCGGGAGACGAGCGCGTGCCAACTATATGCGCGGAGCGTTTTCGACGCGTCGCTAGCGCTGGCGTCGTTTGCATCCCGGATGCTCGTTCTTTTTGTTAGGTGGAGTCGATAAGGAAAGCGAGGCGCCGAGAGCGTGCGGAAGCTGTACGTATAATATACGCCATTGGCGAAAGTCGTAGAAACCTGCGACTCTGCTGCTGTAAAAGGCGAAACGTTCGACGTCATCGTAAACAAGCCGCCTCTCTGCGGGCAGACGACCTTTGCAGCGCAGTCGTCGTGGTGTCCTGCGTCCCCGTAGCCAGGTGGTCACGCCCGACCCCAGCCGGCGCCTCTGAATTCCAGAGCGGACCTCGCACAGTGGCCTCCGCCGCGGTCCGTTGTCTGGTGTCTCGAAGGGCGCCCCCCATCGCGGGTGGATCGAAACACGTGCAGCGGGCTGAAATAACTTGCACGTTGCCACCTCGGCAGGCCATTCCTAACAATGCTTAGTGGCCTTGGCGTTGCGCTGAGTGGCCTTGGCGTTGCGCTGCCAAACACGAGCTCGTGGGATGACATCGCGGCGACGGCATATCGATGGGGGCAAGTTCTGGTCTAAATTAATGCGGAGTAGTCCCCCACTACGGCGTGACTCATGATCAAATCGTGGTTTTGACGCGTAAAACCCCAAAATTTAATTTTATTACAGTAAAGAAGGTTGTGGATCTGCAGCACGAACATGCGGAGCCGGAACATTGTTCCGGTGCATCCAGCAAGTAGGAACCTACAATCTGGCATACTAAATCGCTTGCTTTCTCCTGCAGCTTCCAAGACCTTTTTCGCTTTATGCGGCATCAGCGATGGCGTTACGAGCAGACGCGACGGGTTATTTGGCAGATTCGTTCCCCGCGCTTCCTTGAAATGCCAGCCGGCCGCCAGCTTGACGGCAGCTTACAGTGCAGGCCATTGACAACCGACGTTTGGCGCTAGTTTTTTGAGGGCGAACTCGCGCATGCTTGCACCCCGCCCCTTCCGAATCTTACAGCAATCTGGAAAGTCGCGGTTAACGCGTCGCGCTCGTCCTGCTGCCTCCAGTGTTCGGTCGCTCTCGGTGGGAGGGCACCTACGTCAGACGCCAGCCTCGGGAGGTCACCGTAAGCCGCATCGGAGAAGGCGATATGGACGCGATGTGAAGCAACGAGACTCGGGAAGTCCGAGCCCGTGGCAGAGCTCAGCCTCTGGCACTTGGCGCGCCAGCAGACTTCCACCGCTCGTGAGGCCTTGCGCACGGAAAGCACGCAGAGCGGACCTCGGAGCGCCGGGCGTGTGGAATTGCGCGTTGGCGGGGGTGGCTTGCTCTCGAGTCGTGGGCAGCCACGTGTCCCACATATTTGACCATCGTTCCGGCTGGCGGGCTTCCTTCCTGGTAGGCGAAATTGCTCTCGTTTCCTCGCTCGTTTCCGTGGCTGCTTTGTTTGTTTGGCAGATTCCACTGGAAACGTGGTGGTCGTGACGTCACTGCTCCTTTCAACCGCCCGTATAGTGCAACAGAGCTCTCCTCGAGAATAGTTTCTCCGAGGAGAGGCGTTGCAAAGGTGGCCGGGAGGGGAGTGGGGGGTGGGGGAGGGGGGGGGAGGGGCGTATGTTGAACGTGGACGCGACCCTATATGGTGCGGGGAATGGTGAAAATGCCGCACGAGTGGTCGCAGGATGTGCGAGGTGTATGTATGGTCAAGGAAAATTGGCGCGCTCGAATATGAGTACAGAACAAGGTTTACTCGGCTTATATCTCTGTATTGTAGTGAAATTATATCACGCACTTGTAAGCACTGCCTATTAATTTGTCGTCCCAGTCTTTGTCACGCGTATTGGTGTTCCGCAGGGCCGGCAGTCACATTCTGACGTCGCTCTGTCTCGGGCCGAACAGGCGCGTTCTAAGGGCCGGAGCAATCTTCGTCTGCTTGCTAACCACATTCGGGCAACTACATGCAGCGTATGTCTTGGCGTTCACGCCGCCCTCTGTCTGCGCGTCCATGACGAAGACGCAGTAAACCACGACGTGTATAGTCGCGGGTGGAATGCGTGTGCGACCGCACATTCGTTTCAAGCCCGGACTGCCGTAGAGCTGTCGTCGCACATTTGTAAGACGCACGCGCCGACGCCGCGTTGAGAGAGAGAGAGAAAAAAAGAAAATGCGGCTCAGACGCGTCCATGTGGTTGCCGCTTGATTTCCCCGACTCTTTAGCGACTCTCATTTTCGTCTGCTCTCTCCCTGCTCTCTCTCGGTTTCCTAGCGCGCTGCGCACTCCCCCTTTCTTTCTTTGCGGCGCCGCCGGCGCGTACGCGCGTGACCCGTGCCCCCTCGCGACAGCCTCGTGCGCGCTACAAGTCGTGCGTGTGCGTTTTCACCCCTTTTCTTCCGGCGCAGCGACCGCCAGTCTCGTGCCCTTTTCGCCTCCTTCTCCTTTTCCTCCCGTCACTACGTCACCGTGTCCGGAAGCGGGCGGAATAAAGAAAGGCACGCCGACGGAGTTGTTCGCCTCCGCGACGGAAAACGAAAAAAGCAAAGAAAAGGAAGAAAGAAAAAAAAATACATAACGCTGCAGGGATGTCGCCCATCGCGGCGGCAGCTACACGGCGCACTCCTTGGGAGACAAGAGCAGCAACGGAGAGTGTAGTGGCGCGCGCGCGCAGGCGTGTAATTTATGAGGGTTACCGGCGTTTCGCTGTCTCTCGGTCCGCTTTGTGTCACTGCCGCTTGACGTTTTTCTTCATTTTCTTTTTTTTTTATCCGAAGCCTTCGTTAAGTGCGACGAAGGACTCTGCTCTGCCCCCTCTGCCGCCTTCACCGTTGCGCCTTGTTTTTCGCCTCTGTCCTCCTCTTCCTGCTTCGGCTGCTCTCAACTGGTTCGCGCCGGCGGTGAGGGAGAAACCGCTTTCGCTGGAGGAGTCGAAGGTCTCTCTCTCTCTCTCGGGCCTCATTTCGCTGTCCGCCGCCGCGCCACTGATGCTTGCTCCCGGGCTTCCTCAGCGGCCGCGCATCCAGAAGCCAGTCGTCGCTGTGCGCGCGGCGCGCTGCGAGTCGCCGATGTTGCCGAGCGGGCATTTTTTTCAATTTTTTTGTTTGAAAGCCGTTATTTTCACGCGTTTTCTGTCTCTGCTTCGCAGGCTTCTCGTTTTCTTCCGCCGTCCTCGTCGCACCGTGAACGTTGCCGCGCAACTCGACGACAGGCGGGCCCCCTCTTTAGACGCCGAAACGGCAGAGGAAAGGCGAATGCGAAACCCGCATCCACTGACAGGACGGGCCAGGGCCTCTGTCGTTTCTTTCCGTCTTTAAAGCGAAGCTCTCTTTGCCCCCGCACGTCTTCGGGATTAGGCGCCGGTCGGACGGGTTTCTCACCGGGAAAGTATATAACGCTTGCGCCTATGCGGCGGGTTTATGCGGCACGCTGACGTCACAATGCGCGTAGCCCAAACTGTCGCTCAGCTCGGTGCATACTCTCTCTCTACCCACAGATGCGCGCGTGGCGCGAGAGAACAACAACGTGACAACCCCTTCGCTCGTGCGAGATAGCGCTTTTCGAGATGCCTGGCCCGCGCGACGCGTGTAGCACAGCAACGACAATTCGCTCGTAGAATTTGTTTCCCGTCCTTTCGCTCGCGGCAGCTACAGCGCTGTGAGTGGGCAATGTGACGTGGCACCGGCTTCGGAAGCGAGACAAAAAAATACGCTTGCGGCGACGATATGTTCAACGCACAGCGGCGCGTCTATGTAGATGTCGCGCTGGACTAAGAGGTGGAGATGTGTGCAGCGCACGGAAGACGCTTCAACTAGACGTGGAAAGAGAACGACGCTGAGAAACACGGCGCATTGCGGTACAGCACAGCCTCGCTTAGTTTGACAAGCATCGCCGATGGGTTAGTTTTGTGTTGATTAAACACAATGTCTTCCTTAAGCGAGTTAACCCCGTTTTACGTATCAGGTACCCAGTTTTCTTTTTTTCTTTTTTAAAGCCTTTTCTGTGGGCCCATACCGAAGGTAGTGTCGTCCGTCAATGCTAAAGATTGCTCCGGAAATTTGCACCACCTGGGGGTTCTTTAACGTGCACCTAAATTAAGTACACGGGTGTTTTCGCATTTCACCCCCATCGAAATCCCGCCGTGGCCAGGATTCGATCCCGCGACCTCGTGCTTAGCAGCCCAACACCATAGCCACCAAGCAACCACGGCGGGTCAGTCTAAATATGTGGGCCAATCCATGCCATGGTGCAGTGTGTGTATATATATATATATATATATATATATATATATATATATATATATATATATATATATATATATATATAAGCGGTCCGACGCTGCTACTATTCCCCTCACGCTTGCGGTGACGCGCAAGAGTGCCGTGCGCAGTGACTCTGCCGCGTTCTCACCTCTAACTTGTTAAGGAACACGTTGCTTTCGATCGACTTCAACTAGAGTTCGACTCGATCGCCTTTCAGTTTTCGTTGCTGTTCGGTCCTCTGCACATGTGCCCTATACCCGCGTACGCCTGCGATGCCTACGGTAGCAAGTCGGAATGTTGTAGTCGACACGGTCGTCGTTACGGGGCACGAGGTGACTTTTGGAAGTCGAGGCTGGTTTAAATTGCGAGCTGACTGAATTAAAAAAAAAGAGAGAGACGCTCGACTTTAACGGTTGCACGCGCTTCACTACACATCAGCTCCTTGCTTCGGGGTCGAGTTTTTAAAGATCTGCCTTATGCGAGAAGATAGTGAAAAAGATAAAGTACTTTTATTTGCGTGGATGCGTGCACGATGTAAGGAAGCCATGCGCGCCAGAAGCCGAAGTCGCCGCATGTGTGCCGGTCCGCAAGCGGACGCCGTATACGGCTCAAAACCCTGCGTCGCGTTTTATTCCGCCCTTTCCGAGACGCATTTTGGATTAGCTTTATTTTATTTTATTCCGCACAATACTTGCGCCAGATCCTCCCGAAGAAGAAAACCAGAAAAGAAAGAGCTCGGCGATTACTTCCTTTTTGCTGTAGTATACTCCAGTGCTCAGGACCGGATCTCCATTCCTCGTCCTTGCACTGGAGGGGGCCGGCTTCTCCTACTACCCACCCCCCTCCTCCTTTTTCTTTCTCACTTCTAAAGTAATGTGCTCTCTCCTGGAGTAAGCAGATGTGTGGCACGTGCGCGGATGAGCACGATGCGTCTCTTGGGCGAAGCGTCTGAATGCGTCATGCATCGCCTAAATATTTTCACCTTGTCTCAGCTTCTTTCTTCCTTTCTTTCTTTCTTTCTTTCTTTCTTTCTTTCTTTCTTTCTTTGACTACACGCGCTCCTTCCCACAGGCGTTCATCCTCCCACCCCTTTCCTTCGAGAGAGGGCTGGGAAGTCTCATTGCTTCGTCCTCTGTAATAATTCTAATTTTTCTTCCGCTGCACCAGCCGCTTCCTGCTTTCCCATTTCCCCGCCTTGCTTGTTTCTCTGGTCGCGTTAATTTCTATGCGAGATGGGCGAACCACACGGGGAGAGGTGCGTTTATTTCTGGATGTCTCTTGAGAGTCGATAGCGGGGAGGCGAGCGAGCTACTCTTTCAGGTCTTATCTTTTTGTCTATCTCTCTTTCTGAGGTGCTCGGCGTTTCTCCCCCCCCTTTTTTTTCTTTCTTCCTTTTTCTCCCCCTTCTCCAACCTCGAGGCGCTGCGATAGCTGCGGCAAAAGACGTTGAGGGAGGATGGATCGTGCTCTGCGCGATGCGGAAGGGAAGCGGGGGTGTCGTGTGCGTGCGCGTGCACAGAGAAGAGAGAGTGCGCGGGAGTACTTAACCACGTCAGTGCGCCATATGCTTGCGGAGAAACGTTAGAAAGAAAGCGAACGAAAGAACAGAAAGAAAAAAAAAAAAAAGCGCGCGCGACGGAGGGCTTTGGGCGGTTTTGTGTGTTGTTTCCTTACCCGCGACGCGGTGTGGAATCGCGCGAGTCGAAGCGATTTCGGCCGGAACGGGTTTCCCATCTCGGAGGCGGCGTCGTGTTTATTTGGGTATCAATCGCGGTGTGTTACTTTTACGGCGCGCGTTCGCTGCCAACTCTTTTCGCGCCTCTTCGCGTTCTTTCGTGCCTCTGCTTGAACAGTTTACGCCGCTTCGGCGTTGCTGAGTTTGAGAACCTTTGGTTCCCTCTTCGAAGTTACGGAGACGCACCAAGCTGTGCCATCAGATATTACGTAGTTCCGCGTTTCTTCTTTTTTTTTTTTTCGGGTTCGTGTTTTGGACGCGCTGATTTGTGTACCGTTGGGAAGTGTTGGGAAGGAACGGGCGACTCCAAGGAAGTTTCATGCAAATCGGCGTAGCTATATATACCCACATATATTCTTAATTTCATCATCTATCTTTGTTAGAAGAAAGAAGGGACAGTTGAAATTCTGCTGGCTGCACTGTTGCTGCTTAGCCGACGGCCGACTCGGCCAGCAGGGAGAGTCGGGGGGGGGGGGGGTGATTAAAAAAAGTACAGAAAAACAGAGATATATAGATAGATAATAACCGAGAGAAGAGTCATAAGTAACTATTTGCAATATATTACTGCACTTACAAATTCTACCCATTTCTGGCTGGTTCTGCGAACTACGTAGTGTGTGTGTGTGTGCGCGCGCGCTGATTTTCGTTGGTTCCGAAGATGCAAGTTTTTCTGGCACTTATTTAAGATCTGGTACATCGTCTGCCCTGCTTAGAAACTCTTAAATTCGGGGAATCAATTATAATTATCACCAGTTAAACGAGGCAATCAATCATTTGTTACATTGCGTCCATTATCGCGGGCGCTCGCCGCCGATGTTGTCGTCCTCGTGGTCTTGTTCTCTCTCTCACCAACTTCCTCCTTTCCGTACGCAGGTGACGATGGTTGACCGCGACGCGGCGGAACGCGCGGTCAAAGAAGCCAACCCGATCATCGATGGCCGCAAGGCCAACGTCAACCTCGCCTACCTCGGCGCCAAGCCCAGGGCTAACGCGAACAACGGTACGTTTCTATTCTTTCCCGCGTGGAACCGGCGAATTCGCCGAAAGCCCAGCGCTTAGAAAGGAAGAAATGGCGGACTTATAGTGTTCGTCCAGTATGACAACGCGTGCAATAAGGTCAGTGCGAGGGCCGGAGGATTTGCTGGAAGTCGCTGTAACGTGGGCCATTCGAAGGCTTCGAAATGTACATTATAACGTTGGGGAAGCCACTATAGTTGTTATATATAGCCCGTCTTTATTGTTTAAATAAAAGTCCAACACCTTGAATTATTGTCTCGGTGAAAATTAAATTCGGAGGGAGGTAAGACGAGCGTCAATGGATGCACTGATTTTGTTGCTGTGTGCAGTCATACGCTATATTCCAATAGTGAAGAAATTACAAGGCGCCTTTGCGGCACAAGGACGGGTAACGAAAGCGTTGTGCACGTTTTGTTTCGCGTTTTCTCTTTACTGAACCATGCTTGAGGCGTCGAAGGCGGAAGAGGAAATAGGGTGTGTTGCGATTGGGTCAATTGCAGGCACTGCATGACTTCAGCCGGCTCAAGAAATGGGCAATTGGAGATCACTCGCAGTGGACATGAAATAGGCTAGTGATGATTATGAGTAGTTGGGGCTTAAACAAATTATTGCAGAAATTCGACGAGTGGGGCGTGCGCTGTGCTCCCTACGGCACACTCTCTTCCTTGCCCATTTCCTTGCACCGCCTTTTTTTGCGAGCTTTGCCGTTCGTAGTTCCTCGGGGAGAAGATGCGTCGCCAGCTGTTTTCAGCAGCTTCCTTCTTTAAAGCATATATATCATTGCGGTGCTTTTTAATTTATATGTATGCTGCCAACAGTTAGCGTCTACGCTAAGGTGTGACAACTCACCGCTTTGTCGGCGTCAGGCGTGCCACGGCGATATTAAAATTGAGCATACCCGTCCGGACAATCGGCAAGCCCGTGCAGCAGGTTTTGTACCCCGAACCGACGGCTTCAGTTATCGACGATTTCACGTTGTCTTGTCCCTGAGCGTACACTTGAGATTCTGCATTTAAACTGGGTCGGTAAGTTGCGCTTCCGAAATGCCACGAAAACGACTCTTCCCGTGAGCGAAGGCTTGGTAAGAAAAATGAAAACGAGTCGCCGCCACCTTGAAGTTGTCAAACTTAAGTTGTCGTGACGTCGCGGCACTTCAACGGCGTTTGCTGAATTGGTAATTGTTTCTCGATAGGCGAGGATTGCACCGCACTGTAATTAACGGAACGAAATACTCCACCTGTAGCGAGTTTCGCAACATTTTAGTGCGCAAAAAGGGCCCAAACACGAAATGAAATCTGCGACGTCACACTGAAGCACCACCGGTTGTGTATTTTCTGCGCGATATACATTAAAGGGCCCCTCACCAGGCCCCGTAGCAAATTTTTTTTATACGCTGGAAGTTGTTGCGCGTCCTCTAGGGAGCGTTCTGCCGCAAACATTTGTTTTTAATTGGCTGATTAATAGCCTAGATAGAAATATTTCAGTGCCGCAAACCCATGATTTCAGCAGGTGGGCTGCACTGCCAAACAAGACGCTCCCTCCACTTGCTCCGTCTAGCCCTCTGCCAGCGAAATTATTTCCCCGTGTTCTACCATACCGGACCTCGAGGTTCGCGTGAGGCATGCGTCACAGGCCTCGCCTTCGTTTTTTTTTTTTTTTTTCTTGCTCGTTTCTTCTTCTTTTTTTTTTTTCCAGCGCTACACACTTCCGCCGACGGCATCGCGCGCGAGCTGTTGTCTCGTTCGCGCAGCACACGATTTTGCGCGCTGTGCACAAGGACGCATGACCATCGGTATAATTCAGTGCTACACGAATACTGAGGCACAACAAGCGGATCGCAGAGCATGATCACGCGCTGCAACACGGTAGGAAAAAAAAAATAACGCGGACATTCTATTTGTGTGTTTTATTATTTCCCTAAACTTCAATTCGTCAATTCAAGCAACAGATCACGCAAATACCAGATGGTGCCTTGAATAATTGTCGAAGTCACGTGTCACCACGAGCGACGTCACACTGCAAACCCGAGTACGTAGGCGCAGGGACGCGAGTACGTCACCGTCCGGCTTGGAGCGCACCGGCCGCGAGGAGAAGGGAAAAACGGCGTTCGGATTGAAATTTCAGACCTTTCTAGTGGCGCGTAGCGATGCAATTCTTTGCGAACGCGATCGTTGGCGCGCATTGTATGCTCTGCGCTTGTCAGCTCAAAATGGTCAGACTTGGTGAGGGGCCCTTTAAGTAATAACAAGAAACTCTGGCCAACCTTAACTTTTAAACTTCGGGCAAACGCAACCAACTTTTTTCCTCCTGACAAAGTCTTCGAAGAGTACTTCTTCAAAGAGTAGTCACCCACATTAACTGGTTGAATTCTGCTCTTTAAAGGGACGCAAACAGTGGCGCAGAACAGTGACAGCGTGGGACAAATGCAATTTCTGACTGAGGTACCGCTGTCCTCGGTGATTTTTTTAAGTGTCTGCCTAATTTTCATTCTGTGTTTGAGCGCGGCAAACATATCTGTCGGAGTCGAGGAGCGCGAACACTGTTCCGACTCCTAGCAATTTGTCGGGTGCGACACTGTCCGTTCGGCTGGTTTGCGTTGTACTGTCGGTCTTTGCTGCAGTGAATAGCGTGCCACTCTCACTGTGGCATGCTGTTTCCCTGTGTTCGGCTTCTAAGTTTTCAGTGATTACGAATTTCTTTGTCGCCCCTCTATGCAGTCGCTGTGTTGTAAGCTTCCCAGTTTCGAAACAGCTGCGCGCATCGAAGAGCTGCTTTGTCTAGAGCGCGCAGCTAAATGACCTTTGGACCCCCCTTCGTGATTGTTTGGGTACTCTTCATTCTTTGCGTGAAGTCAGAGACCTCTTAAAGTCCAGCCAAAAAAAAAAGAACCATGAGCCATTCCACTCTTGAAAGGTGGATGACCAGCGAAGCTGACCCGATCGGCGCTGATCGAGCTTCGGAAGATGCGCCGGCACATGTGGCCACACGTGACCGTTCGTCGTCGAGAAACGTGGAACCGCGCCCTTTGGCAGGGCCTCTGTATACACGCGTTGTACTGAACGGAGACACGTTATACCTTTATCAGCGCCTCCTTACACGTGCCGCCGCAGACTCGAAAAACTCACCCAACGTTCTCGCCGGGAACGCACCGCGTCAGCACATCCACCAGCTCCTGCCGTCGCTCTTCCGACCGTATGCCGTTGATTTCCGAGAGGTCGTCACCGAACCATAGGCGAGCGGATACTCGGCCTAGCGTGATCCGAAGTTGCGATCGAGAGAGTCTCTCTTTTGGAACCTTGCGTAGGCGCATTTGGATCCCTACACCGGGCCTTCGTGACGTCGACGTCTCTTTGTGGCATTTTCGGCGTCCCGATGTGCGTCTTCGGCTCGTGCTTGTCGCGTACGTAGTACCACGTCGCGGGAACGCTCTTCCTTCTCGAGCCACCGGGTTGTCGACGATCTCTCTCTCGCCGCTGCTCTCGCTGTGGCTCCTAGTGGATACGATGCTCTGTCGCCTTATCAGACGCACACTACGTCGTCATACATTCACAAGAGACGCAGCTGCCACGGAGTGCCCTTTTAGACGCGGGTGGCCGTTAAACCGAGCTCCGGCGCGAGCAGCGGCATGCGTTTGCTTTTGTTTTTCGATCTCACTTTTCGGGGGAGAGTTTCTCCGCGCGGACGCCACGTAATCCCGGATCCTAGCCATAGACAGCTTCGCCGTAAAAATGCTGGCAAGTCTCAGAGCGCCCTGAATAAATTGATTTAGTAGCTTTTTATTTTACAGCCGGTTTCGGTTTCGTTTCTGGTGTCTCTTGACACAGCTGGTAGTCACGCTCGGTCTTCTGCTACGCGAGCCGATCGGCCCTCGCTACAAGTAAGCGACCGAGCGAGCCGGAACCTGTACGTCGAAATGCCGATGCGTGTCCTGTTCCCACGTGACCACATTCCGCGTCATGACGTGACGGCACAGTAGCCTCCTGGGAAACGAAACTGTAACTGACTGTATAGGAAAGCGATTATATTAAATTATTTACGGCTCTTTAAACCTTAAAAAAATCGTTTATCTTTCTTCGTGTTGTCTGTGTTTTATATGACACTGCGGCTGCAATAAATCCAGTGAAGCTTCATTTCCAGCCTGTATAGAATTCGTGTCTGGAAAAATCGATTTCGCTTCTCCACACAGCACGCAAAGCTCTTTTAAGCGGCGGCTATATGCCGCTTTCCTAAATGCCACGTTTTCTCTCTTTTTTTTTTTTTTAAGACTGAAGCCTATTCTGCGCTTGCAGGCGCATGACACTCATGCGAGGTGTCGTACTGGAATATGTAGTATGCTCTGCTGGGAAGTAGCCTGACGTCTCGCACGCCATGTGAAACACATTGCCCAGTTGAAAAACACAACAGGCAATTTCAGTCTGTCGTATTTTGGGACGTTTTGGCGTGTGACGTCCTGTAGTTCTTGATCAATATTTAATTAAAAACTCACAGAGACCTCTTAAGGGCTACGTAAATTTGTTAGTGCATAAAAGTAACACGCGGAAAGTTTTCCTCCGGGGATTCGAACTATGACCTGACGATCCCGAAAGCAGTATCTTGGCACTGCACTGCGCCGAACGTGTCTGTACATGTGCATTAATTTTGGCCGTGTCAACAGTAAGAATCTGTATGCGTTGATGTTTACATTTGTGTTTGACGTAATAGTTCTGCGGAAACCCGCAAGGTGGAGAGAAGTGATTAATATGGGGAAATCAGACATCCACCCATTCGTAGCAATTGCTACAAAGGAAACCCATACGGGTTTCCCCTTATTATTTACATTTGTGTGTTGAGAGCCAAGATGCGCTTTCACTCCGCCGCGTCAACTGGCGCCTCTCTAGAAAAGCAAAAGTGTTGTTGCCATGGGCAAATACATCGTGGAGTGCTAGAACATGGGTTTTGCTTTACGGCATCCATATTAAATAAGAAATTCAGAAATAGGCAACGGTGACTGTTAGGGTTGTTACTGCTAATTTCGACAGTTGTCTCTCGCCCTTTACACTTTCGAGCGCGCATATAATTCGTGTGGTCAGTGCAAGAGAGCTACACAAATATTCTTGGACGAGCATACCGGTTTCTCACAGCAGCGCTGGGTCAGAATACTGACACCCGAGCGAGACAGCTTTTCACGCAACAACCCAAAACTTCTTTTTCGCTTCGCGAAAGCTTGTGCGATATTTCTGAGAAATTAACTGATGTATCTGCGTAACGGCGCGTTTAAGTCCACAGGCCTGCGTGCCTCACCTTACCAAATTAAAACAAAATGGATTCGCAGCCGTTCCCGTAGGTACTATGACATTGATCAGCGACCGATGTTGAAGAGGCCGGTAGGGTGTCACAGGTGCCTCGTCGTCACGGCACGATTACGACAATTGGCCGCGTCGACTTTAATACCGGTGTCGGTGCTACCAGCGTTGCCGGATTCAGAGAACGCACCGTTGAGTACCGCGCAAGAGAGAAGTACAGTACGCCACCGACGTGAAACTGACATACAATTTTAAACCGTCGTGGTGGTAAGCGCTTCTGTCGCGGCTTCAGAACTTATGCCGTTGCGACGGAGAATGCCACATTTCTAACTCCACGCAGAAAATGTGTCGTCGCGACAGAGAGTTCCTGTTGCGACGTTAGAATCGCTGTCACGATGGAAAGTTGTTGTTGCAACTTCAGAACTCTTGTCGTCGCGACAGAACGTTTCTGTTGCGACGTCAGAATTTCTGTCTTAACGTCAGAGTCTTTGTATCGATAGAAAGCTGTTCTTGCGATTTCAGAACTCTTGTCGCGACAGAACCTGTTGCGACATGAGAATTTTTGTCGTAACGTCAGAATTTCTGCTGTAACGTCAGAATCTTTGCCACGATAGCATGTTGCGACTTCAGAACTCTTGGTTGTCGCGACAGAATGTTTCTGTTCGTCAGAATTTCGATGGGGGCGAAATGCGAAAACACCCGTGTACTTAGATTTAGGTGCACGTTAAAGAACCCCAGGTGGTCAAAATTTCCGGAGCCCTCCTCTACGGCGTGCCTCATAATCAGAAAGTGGTTTTGGCACGTAAAACCCCATAATATCATTTTTTTTTTTTGTTCGCCAGAATTTCTGTCGCGCCTACAGCAACGTCAGGATCGAACTTCTGTCGTACGACAGAAATTTCTGTTGTCTTTTTCAACTGGATAGTAGTATAATTACCAGCACATTGAGAAATCGGCAGTACCATATGCGCGTCATTGTGCTGGAGAATCTAGCTCAGCGGTTCGGAAAGAAACTTCTGCCGTGCACTGCTATGCATGTAGTCGTCGATCTGTGCCCAAAGCCAAGGTGTGCTGTGAAAGGCTGATTTCCCCCCCCCTTTTTTTTCTTCTTTTTTTCCTGGAAACGGGGCCTCCTCTAGCTAGCTGCATTTTGTTCGCATGTGCTATGCTCTGTCATCATCAGCATCAGCCTGGCTACGCCCACTGCAGGGCGAAGGCCTCTCCCATACTTCTCCAACAACCCCGGTCATGTGCTAATTGCGGCCGTGTTGTCCCTGCAAACTTCTTAATCTCATCCGTCCACCTAACTTCCTGCCGCCCCCCGCTACGCTTCCCTTCCCTTGGAATCCAGTCCGTAACCCTTAATGACCATCGGTTATCTTCCCTCCTCATTACATGTCCTGCCCATGCCCCCCCCCCCCCATTTCTTTTTCTTGATTTCAACTAAGATGTCATTAACTCGCGTTTGTTCCCTCACCCAATCTGCTCTCTTCTTATTCCTTAACGTTACACCCACCATTCTTCTTTCCATAGCTCGTTGCGTCGTCCGCAATTTAGGTAGAACCCTTTTCGTAAGCCTCCAGGTTTCTGCCCCGCAGGTGAGTACTGGTAAGACACGGCCGTTATACACTTTTCTCTTGAGTGATAATGGCAACCTGCTGTTCATGACCTGAGAATGCCTGCCAAACGCAATCCAGCCCATTCTTATTCTTCTGATTATTTCAGTCTCATGAGCCGGATCCGCGGTCACTACCTGTCCTAAGTAGATGTATTCTCTTACCGCTTCCAGTGCCTCGCTACCTATCGTGAACTGCTGTTCTCTTCCGAGACTGTTAAACATTACATGCCGTATAGCAGCATATTGCTCCTGCAAGGTGAACGTGCACGAGCCTCCACCAATGGGCGCGCACTCTAGACTGACGTCACGAGCCGGACGGCCGGTGGCTTCACCGATGAAGAAGATGGTCGCCCGCGCTTCGAAATGGGCCGAGTCGAGTCAGCTTTGTTCATCAGCCCCTCGTCAGAGGGAATTCCCAGATTGTTTGCGGTGGTCTATCATACCAGAAAGATTATTGCGAGCTTGCGATGCCCCGTGTGCGCCGCGTACGTTTACTCTGAGCCTTGATCCGGCGACGATGATTGCAGCGAGCATCACTAACGCTAGGCTTCGCAAACTGGCGAGACTGCAGGCTTGCAAATAAAAAAAACAGCGAGAAGGAACGAAAAAAAGAAAAACCTATCACATTCTTGAAAATAAGTTTCTGAGAACACAAGAAAGTAATCCTAATCCCGATCCTATTATCGCCCCAGGTTTGTAATGGTTTCGATAAATGCATCGTTTCTTTTTAGCTACTCGTTAAATAGCAACTGATTCATTTTAAGCTCGGAAAACGAGTAGGAAATGTGCCGTGTACTACATGTGCAAGCAACGCAAAAGCCATGCAGACGACGCGCAGCCTTGTAGTAGAAGGCACGGGGTTGTTTTTCTCTCGCGATCCG
Organism: Dermacentor variabilis; assembly: GCF_050947875.1. Taxonomy (NCBI): domain Eukaryota; kingdom Metazoa; phylum Arthropoda; class Arachnida; order Ixodida; family Ixodidae; genus Dermacentor; species Dermacentor variabilis. The sequence goes on from NC_134571.1 coordinate 129,672,980, forward strand.
GCATATGCCGTATAGCATTCCTATCACGAGAGCCCTACCAAACCAGTCATCAAAATGAAATACGCAAGTCTTTATTTATACTGAGAATTACGCGGTTTAGAAGCACAGGTTTTTTTTTTTTTTTTTTTTTGCGGGACTATATAATAATCGCGGAGGCAATCGGCTGTCGCGCCTCGGTCATCTGGGCGGGGCCACCCCCCCCCCCCCCTTTTTTTTTTCTAAAGTTGCACACTGCATGGAGTGAACGGGTCCGATCCGCCCAGCCGTCGCCGCTTTTCGTCAGGGGAGAGCGCATCCTCGTCTGTACCCCCCCCCCCCCCCTAAAAAACAAAGAGAAGGGAAAAGTGAGAGAGAAAACTTGGGACGCCAGCGACGTTTGCTGTGGAGGTGCGGGGCGGACGACAGCTGTGTGGATCGTGCGTTACCGTGCACGGATAACGTAGGCGCGGATCCGCGGTAGCGCCGTCTTATTACTATTATTATTATTACTATTGCTACCATAGCAATTAACGGACATTCCAGCCGTGCTGCTCTCGGCTCGCGGTTTGAACTGGTCGCGCCAAAACGTAACGTTATTGATCATTTGTTGCACTCCCGAGGCAATCGAGGTCGCATAGCCCAATCGCTAGGTCGACGGCTATCCAGTAAAACAGTAAATTACAGAAACAAAAGTGGTCTGTCGGCGTTCCTTCAATTAGGAGCCAATGTGTCCCAGCAGCACATCTCACCATGTGTAGACCTAAAAGAAAGGGAACCTACCGAGGGGCCCGACTTTATTAATCATCTCATAACAAACCAACAAACAAAGACACCACGTACAACATTGGGTAAAGTACTTGTACTTACTGATTCAATTAAAGAAATGATAAATTAATGGCAATGAAAGTGGATGAAAGAACTTGCCGCAGGTGGGGAACGTTCCCACGTCTTCGCATTACGCGTGCGATGCTCGTAACGCGAAGACGGAATCGTTCCCCGCCTGCGGCAACTTTTTCTTTTTTTCATTCACTTTCATTTCCATTAATTTATCATTTCTTTAATTGAATCAGTAAGTACAAGTAAATTTACCCTATGTTGTACGTAGTGTCTTTGCTTGTTGGCTTTTTTCTTATATTCGTAGACCTGGAAGATGTGTGGCTCCACTTTGACGATCGTCCTCCAATGCTTTCTGCATTGTTTCTTTTTTCCCCGAGGTATGCAGCCCGCCGCCGAGCTGTTCGCTCGAGTTTCGAGTTCAAATATTTGTTGCGACGCTGTTGAGGCCGTTCTTGCGGTCGAGTTGTAAGGGAACGCTGCCCGATTTGAAGCTGCATACGTTCTTTCTTTGTCCCATTCTCCGCTCGGTATTGTTCGGTGCACGCTGTGGTCCAAACAGCTGCAAGTGACTCCATATAGCGTTGTTGTATATATCACGTTCCTCTTTGTCCGAGCGCCCCTGTGCTGCCGTTTTAACACTTACCGTGTTTATTGTTGGCAGCGAATAACAGCTGCGTTTATGATGGCCGCGGTCAGCGACTCTTTCGCTAACAGTCGGAGCTGGACATGAAATTATAGTAGCGGACCTTTTTAATCCTCCTACCGTCATTACCCGCGTTGTTTGTTCCCGCACCCTTACAGAAAGAAAGAGAGAAAGAAATGGAAAACGTGGTTGGCCTCTAATTGCTGCTGCATGTGGTGATGCGTCTCTTCTTAACTGCCCGTCCATACAATCACAGTCGTCCAGACAGCACGCTAGAGCGCTTTGTCGATTGATGGGGCGAACATTGCGAATATTATTAGGAACGATCCCATTCGCGCAACTACCGGATGCCGTCGCCGATGTCGCCTTACCGTATGCAAATCGGAATTCATTTTATTCGGGAAGGCGATGACGTCACGTTTTGAGTCGTGATGATTACTGAAAGTGGGTTCCTCTGACCTCTTTCATCTTGTCGTTTCGGCCAAGGTGTTGTTTTACGTATACTGTAAGCCATAAAAACTGCTCGCAGAACTGAATGCTCCGTGGTTTAGAGCATCGCACAAAAGTCTGCGATTAACTCTGGCACTATAGTTGTCTTTTTTTGCTGCGGAAGCTGCAAGCATGGCGGTTCTGCACGAGGAGGTTTTACGAGAAAAACGCTGTGGTGGCAGCCTCAGTTTCTTACTTAGTTTCTTACCGGCAGAGACGAAGCCGGAGCTTGCCCACACTTCACCTTTGTAAGAGGACCGCGACAGCTGAAGTCCGTTCACAGCTCGTTTGCTTTTGCTCAGTTATTGTAAATGCTGGGCTTATTTTGCGAACTAAAAACTTGTGGTTTCTTCGCTAAAATAACACCTTTGGCTCCGTACTGATGTAATGATGTGCCATAAAATTTGACCAATACGTTTAGGCTTCCTTCCCGAACCAGTGACAGAGAGGGAGACGCGTCGAGCAATATCTATAAGGCAAAATTAACCATCTTAAAGGGCCCCTGAAACGGTTCGGGCAAATTTTGTAGACGCGTAGGGTACAGCTTAAGTAGAACATTCGCACCACAATTTAAGTGAAGCGTTACGTATTAATGGACCTACAGGTGATTACAGCTTACCGTCCTCCCTAGCCATGCTATTCCTCCTCAACTCGTTTGCCGAGCGATCGAGGCTAAGCTCCGCCTTCACTGGTTCTGCGTCACGATGCGACGTCACATCGTCCACTTCCGGTTGTTTTGGAGCCCGCCCCCACCCGCGCGGAACCTCTCCGCTAGCCGCTTGGCCATCGACCCCAAGCGAGAGCTATCGAAGCAGCCTGCGTTGCGAGCATTCTGTCGTAGCGCCGAACGTGTCTAGTATTCCGGTAATCACACACTAGCTGAACGTTACGACGGAACGGTGGAGGCATAAACCCAAGCTGACGAAGGAACATTAGCGTAGACGTACGTGAGCTGCCTCATCGGTCTCCATGGCCCAGCCACCCGTTGGCGCAAAGCTTAATCAGCCAAAGAAAGAGCTAATATTGCTCTAACCAGGTGTAAAACATATTAAACATTTACAAAAACAACGTGTTAACGATTACACTCCTGCGAAAAATTTACACCAGCAGCAAAGAGGAATGCATTTTGTTACTGCTACTGTGGGTGGTTGAGCTCTATGCCACCAGGTGGCTGCACCGTGCAGACCATTCACATTTGCGCTTCTGTTCATCCCCTGAAATAACACGCAAGGGGACACGGCCACGCCCTGTCCCTTTGCGCTTGCATTTACCCTAGTACCGGACTCTCGAAACGCTATTGCGTTAGTAATCTTCGGGTGTAAAGTGACGGCCGCAATCGCGCAAATCCTGGCGCCCATCGGATAGCGGCAGTCCGATGCGCTGCAGCCAGTCCGCTCGTCTACAGACTTGCAGAGGGACACGATGTCGGATGTTGACATATTGCCAGTCGCTACGTTTGCAGTCCACAACGCAACAAAGTCGAATCCTAGCGCTCGCGAAAAGACCGACCGACACTGACGGCGGAGCTCTCGTCAAAGACGGAGCACGTTGTAACACAAACAGACGACACTTGCTGTGTGCCGGAAGAGCTGAAGTGTATTGAAAAATTGTTCTTGTGCATTCTCTTTATCTTACTTTCTTCTTATAAAAACAAATGAACTAACATTCCAACTATTACGAACATCATTTGTTTACCATAAAGTTGGAAAAATTATCGATCACGCACCCTGGTCAGCCAATCGGGTAGCTCGCCCCACTGACGTCATATGGGTGATTTTCGTCATATGGGTAGGAAGGGGCGACTCAAAATTCCGCCGAGCGCTGTGCTGCGATCGGCAGCGATGTGCATCTTTAAAACATTATGATAAATTACACTCTTTACGCGGAGCACTTGGATGTGTCAATTAATGATCAGAAGGGCCTACTCTAACGACTCAGTACGTTTGTAGAAAATCGTCAAAATCGTTCCAGGGTCCCTTTAAGTAGCGTGGAATAGAAAAAAAAAACGCGCTTTGTGGATTATTTGCTAACGTGTTTTTCTTGTGCTGTATGGTAAGACGGCGACGGTCTGGGTTCTCGTTTGGGACTCACTTCCACTGCAGCATTTTCTTTTTAAAGGCTTACTTTGTGTTTCTGGCTTCAAAAGGCTTTGCAAATTGATCAGCTTCAAAAAAAATATTGCACTATATTCAGTAAACATTAACCTAATAAATAAAGTTTGGGAACATTTGAATCTGCAATCACGAAAATTAAACAAATGCGCCTACAGTACTAGCCATCATTCCCGCGGTAGCGATCGCAGCGCCAGAGTTCCCTCTAGCGATTTTAGTAGGACGATCTGGGGTTTAGAATTTCTGAATAAATTTCGGCCGTACTGGATTAAAGCATATACTACTTTGTGTCATACGCAGCATGCAACGTTACGAAGGCTAGGCACGCTTTTCTCACTGCTCGCGTTCAGGACCAAGAAAGAAAAAAAGTAGCGTTTCGCATGCGAATGTATGTACTCGTCTACGTTTCATACACCGGGTGCAACGCTGTGGAAGCTACGCAAGTAGTGCGGTCTCCAAATTTTATCCCTCCGCGCGTTTGCTCGCGCGAGCACGCACGTGCGGCTGCCGTGATGGGATGCAGATAAAAAAAAAACAACGAAAAGCAAATTGATATAAAACAACGTGTTAGCAGCCGAATGAGCGCATGGTTTGTCTGCTTCTAAGGGTAAATTCATATTTTAATTCAGAACTGACCTTATATAAAGACCATTTTCACAAAATTCGGTCGAAAGACACCGAACTATTTCTAAGTGCGAACGTAGCCACTGCAAAAAGCATCTCTAGCATCAACAGCGTTGCACCTGATGTATAGAAACGGAGCATAGGTAGGTTTGCGTCGCGTAATTAAATCAGAAAGCAACTTTACTTGCGCCTTCCTAGAGTTACTGTATATGCTACCTACGGTAGCATATAGAGTAACTCTACGCCTTCCGAACGCCCAGCGCCACCTGTCGACAGTGGTGGCGAAGAGCGCCGTGGTTAAAAATCGGAATTCCCCGCAGTTAAAAATAAATGGCAGCTGTGTACACTCGCCTATAAAGTGCCGCAAAAGCTCGGAAAGTGTAGTCGGGAATATTTCGAATTCCAGTAACTTCTTTTTTTTTTTTTCAGTAGAGGCCGTACAACCGCGACATGGGCAGCGCTTGATCACAGCTGCCGACCCCCGTCTTTCCATTTATACTCGGCAGGCTTTCATGTATTGTCAAGCTGCAGCGAGCAGCATTTTCCCGCCAACCTGCATAGCCTGTACCAGTCAGTGAAGAGAAACTCGACTGCAAAAATTACACGAACAAGCAGTGCGTAAATTATTAGTCAAAGGGTCGTCTGCAAAGTGTTTCCTGTATATTAGGCCAGCTCTCTCTCTCTCTCTCTCTCTCTCTCTCTCTCTCTATATATATATATATATATATATATATATATATATATATACACACACACACTTCGTGGAGTTTAGTGCCATACCTTGATTGATAGGTGTTCTCTTCATTTGCTATTAATATTGACAGCGCTTCTCTGTGGTAGTGAAATGGCAAAATTTAGGTGTTTTAAAGGGAAGCTGAAAGGTTTTCCAGAAAAAATGAGTGAACATGTGTACATAATGGTTTTCAACCCACCGAATTCGAATATCGTATCTAAATTGAGCGAAAGAAGGCGCAAATATATTTTATTTCGACGAAAAGTGCAGCAGCGGACACGCCCAGCTCGCGCGTCTCGTTTTCAGCCGGGATTGGTCGGGCGCCTCGTGACGTCAACTCTAGTGACCGACCACTGCCGCTACACATGAAGCGCGGTGCCAGGTAGTTTGGTGCTGTAATGGAAAATTAAGAGGTAATGGAAAATTTAGAGAGACTGCGTTTTTCTGAGGAGTTCGGCGTTACTCCCTACATGTACGAGCCAATTGCGAAGAGCCGGCCTCTCGAAGAAGCAAACGATGCTGGTGCGAGCAGTGCTTTCGACGCGAACAAAAGCGAAGTCTTGGGATCTCCTTGTGTTGGAAATGCTCTTTGGTGACTATGTTTTTTGCAAAGCGATCTAGTGATCTCGCCGATCTTTCGCCGATCTAGTGAGCTCGTTTCCGGTCAAACAACTGTAGTGTTGTGTTCCTGCATGCCTCCTCGTGGAACGTAAGCGGGGATGCGATCGTCGGCATTTGTGCGCTGTCCAAAGCTGTCGGCAACCTACAAAGACGGTTTAAACGCGTGAAAAGCTTCCCGGTTCATGCAGTACGTGTAGTGACCTTCATATGTGCGCCATCCGCACACTACTCGTAACCGAAGTCGTAAAGGCGGCAAATTCCGTCGGCTACGTGAGACGGTCGGTTACTCGCTGTGCGCGAGAGAAGGGGGGAGCGTAGCGTCCTGGCGTGCGCCGGCTTTCCAGCACATGCAAACTCTACATTTGCACTGCGTTATGGTAGCTGCATGCAGGCTGTTTTACAACACACGTGCAAATAGAAAATTCCCGGCGCTTAGCGACGAAACCTGCGTCAAGGGCGGGAGATAAACATGCACCTTCCGTTCAGCGTGCTAACACGAAGGAGCTCGCAGTAAATCAAAATCCAGGTTTGGGCGAGTTCGTGTATTCTCATAAGGCCTTCCAACACCAGTTATCATCCGTCAGTCCGCACTCGTGCCGTCTTTGTTTTCGTTGCTCCGATCTTTTCGCGCTGCGTTTAGAAAGCCTGCTAGTGGCAAGTAGTCCTCTCTCATTCTCTCACTCTGTCATTTTCGCGAAAGCTGGCCTTGACAGCGGTGACGAGCTCCTTGTGTACGCGAACACTGACGGCACTGCGCCGTGCCTTAAGCCTGTTTCACATGATGCGATTTTCGTCGCACCGGAAGTGCGATTTCCGTCGTTTGCGATGAAAATCGCAGTCGCAGTGCCGACCCCCCGATTTTCGGCTGCGACCAACCGGTTGGTCGCACAGTCGCACCGTCGCACCGATCGCTGCGATTTTCCGTCGAAATTGCGCGGAGAGCTGTCAACGGAGCTATTTCGCCGGTTTGTTTTGGAAAATGGCGTCTCGCACGACAAGTGCAATGCGCGGAGAAGTGGATTGTCGAATTCGGCACGTACGCGAAGGGAGAATAAAAACTTGTACCGCAGATTGCATCCTCCGATTGCTATGCGTTTGTTGACACGCTACACAACAAATGAAGCGCATTTTCACGTTTGCTTCGTACGCCTTTGCGAGTTGTCAGTGCTAGGAGGTGTTCGATCCCCAGCAGACGACGAGGTCGTTACAATTTTCTTTTGTTGAGTAGCATGCAAAAATCGCGCTTACGGAGCAGCTTGAATTATTTTAACCTCGGCAAGGGCAAATGACAAGACAGCAAAGTATCCGAAGTTTCAACGTTGCGCTGAACGCGGTACCGTTCAGTTGCATTTTCTTGTCGGTTTTCAAGCACGAATTTCCCGATGCATCTTGAAAGCTTATCTTGCCTCTTATGAAATTTGATAGAGCAAAAGTGTAGGCTATCGTAATGAATTCGCTACTATAGCATTAAATCCGTGGCTTGAATAAAATATTACATGCACGTTAAGTTGCACCTCTTCTCCGGAGAATTTTTTTTTCTTGCACAGAAACCAATAAACATTGACTATGTTGCGGACTTTGCATCCTTACTGCATATGTATGAACACTTGCTCTGCAAGGTAATTAAGTGTACAGCTAGTAGATTAAGTAAATTGCTTGCTATAGTGGCACAGTGACAACGTACCCTCCTGCACAATTATGTAGAACTCGTGCAACAATGCGAAAAGCAGGCAAACGGCCTGTTCTTGTGGGGATAAAGCAGTATAAAACGACACGCTGAAGAAAAGTAAATCAAAACTGTGCAGTGAAGTCAGCCAGTACTAGCAGTTCTTGCACGTTCACAGCTGATCGAGTGTGCAGAAACATTCATTCCTTACATGTTTCTAGTAAGTTTCTAATAAGTTTGTGATCACATATGTTAGTGTGTAAACCCATATAACGATATCCACTGCGATTACTGTCTTTATAAGTAATGAAATACCATGCTACTTGCAAGAACATATATCACCTGAGGATTTTTGATCAAATTTCTGCATTTCAACTATACACAATATTTGGTTTATTCAATAAAAGACCACAAACTGGGCTTTCTTGCAATGACAAACTTATTCCAAACTTCACTTACATACAGGCAAGAAAAAATATTATAGACAGAAATATTGTTCAATTTGTTCACCTGCCCCACTGTGGCTATAGCATTCTGCTGCTAACACAAGGCGAGGGATTGATTTGCCAGCCATGGAAGTCGCATTTCGATGGGAGTCATAGGTGAGAAAAAAAGCTCTTGCACTTAGATTTAGTTCATCACCTTTTATTGAATCCTTACACTTCAAAATACTATTGCATAGGGGGGGCATGCTTATGCAAAATCTAACACCAATAGAAAGCAAAGGGCAGAATTGTAAAACAACCATCTTTCGTGATAATTCGAGTGTGTAAATAGTCATTGCATCAATATGTATTGTTCAACAGCACTGCACAAATAAGCATGATCAGGTATAGCAAGTACTCTGTCAGGAAGCTGGTTCTACAGATGTATAAATGTCAAGGCATGAATGCTCACACGTCGCACACATGGCACAAAGAAAACCTTTTTCAAGAGTTGTCCCTTCTGGCAGATATGAGTGGGCCATAAGCAGCAGAAACTTTATTGCAGGACATTGTGTAATACCGCTTATGAAAGAATGAAGAGAGTGAAGAGGCTTTTAACAGCAGTACCTCATGCTGCTCTAATAAGAGGAACGATGAGCAAAAACATTTCTGGTAGAGCACTTAAACAGTAACTTTCTGAAAGACAGAACATTCCAGGTGAGAGTTGGAGGTACATTTGGCCCACACACACCAACAACACGGGCATACTACAAGAAACACTACAGCCTATGGTGTATTACAGTCTATGGGAAAGCTATCTTATGCAGAAATCAAGAATGATGCAACAAGCCCTCGACAACACTGCATACTTTCTTGGCCAGTCTGGCCTCTCGCTTTCTGATAAGTCAGCTCATATCGACGTCGGAAAAAAAAGAAAGACTAGAATCAAGGACTACCCCAGACTGCACATTGTGATCCACATAGCTGGGCAAATATGCCCGCAAGTCAACATCCACAAATCCTCAGCTAGTGTAAGCCCATGACGGCAGAGCCAGCACGTGGGTGAAACAATTATGCAATGCCTGGACGCAACTTCCACACCTGGTGAAAAGAATAATCTCAAAATAATGGGGGTGGACAAGTGGATACTATAGAAAATCGCAGATGCTGTGCTTGTGTCCAAGGTATGGTACGGTATGAATTACCAGCAGCACACAAAAAAGACAACTCATCGAATACAGGCATCGGGTAGTAATAACAGGTCTTTCCAACTGTACCATGCTTGAAGACCTCTATGAGAAAGAGCTAACGAACAAGCACCTATACAGAGTAGAGTTGCAGCCTGCAGCACAAATTCTTTGTCTCAAGAGCTCAGAACCTCGTCCCAAGATACTATGCCAGCTAGCATATGAGATGCAAAGACAACTACCCCTCCCTTCAAAACACAACCTCGGGAGTACCTGAACTTGAAACACAACAGGCCCATATCGTGGAATACGGGGGCAAACAATTAGGCCAGGAGACTATACGCAACTGCCAAACACACAGAGGAGGTTGCTAATCATGAAGATGCAAGCAAACATAAGGCATATATAGTACACTGATCTGGCAATAGCAGTGTAACAGTAGTATGACACTACATAAAACTAAACCCCATATAAGTGAGTACCATTCCAGGTCATCCTACACCTAGAAAAGCTGAACTGAAAGCAATCAAAGCAGCACTTGTAGTGCAGATTACACCCTGCACAACACCCTGCATGGATTCACCAGAAACTGTCTGGGCCTGCACATCACACAAGATTGTCAGGAAAATCAGGAAATTGACACGCGACTTGCAAGCACATGGCCAAAAATTAAATTACAGGATACATAGCCATGCAGATATTCCAGTGCACAAGCGGGCTTATTATAAGCCTGACATAATAACTGAAAACTAGATGAGTTTGTGTGTATTCATTATTAACTAAAGTGCAACAGATAGACAACAGACAAGAACGAAGCACTCTGTGTGTTCACTTCGTTCCTGTCTATCGCATTTCTGTTGCACTATAGTTAATGAATTCATAAGGCTGCACAGGATAAGAATGATACCTCTGCCCAAGCGCCCGATCTCACATCCAAATCCATGCGCGCGCACGCGCACACACACACACACACACACACACACACAAATGTTGCAAGAGTGCATAGCACGAAGCAGTATCAACAGGATGACACTAGATATGGATGAGGACTAACTTTCAACTCAGGTTCATTTGTACAAATGTGGCGAGTTATATAAATTACCAGAAAAAAAAAAAGGACGATGAGCAAAACGAGAACAAGGTGAAAGCAGGAGCCAACGTTTCTACAAGTGGACTTGTCTTCAAGGTCCACGTGTGGAAACGTTGGCTCCTACTTTCACTTTGTTCTCATGTTGCTCATCGTCTTGAATTTCCATCTCCTGCCTTCCCCGAGTTTTCCCCAGAAAAAGAAAGACATTTTTGAAGGATAGATAAAAATTGGTACCTGATGCAGCCAAACATAAATAAATATGCTACAGAAAGAAAATACAGAAAAATTCCAAGTGCAGGAAAAAATCATTACAATTGCCAATCCTGCATGCCAGCACCTTTCAAGAAACACTGTTGTTATTCCAGTAGACAGACTGACAGCTTGCTTATACAAGCACATTCTTCCAGTTCCATGCTATTGGGAAAAAAATGAGTTTCCTGGAAGGTAGCCACATGCACACTTGGTGATCGCAATATTTTTTTTTCCTGGACTTGTACATATATATATGTATTTTCTCCCTTTCCTGCTTTTATGTTTGGTTTCATCAAGCACTAGTCTTTATCAGGTTGTATTGCTGTACTACTTTGTGGTAACCTTTATAGATCACTGCATTTTCACAATAAACCTTTTAATTAGAAGTTAGCGTACCCTGTTCTTACTGCTTCACACTGTACATTCTTGCTACATTGGCCAAATAAAAGATTTTATAAGGTATCATGAGGGCCACTAAAGTGACTTGTTGCAGTCTAAAAAAAAAAACGAATAGCCTGGCTGCAAATGGCACCAGAGAACACATAGGACAAACAAGGAAACCCGAGATGATCTAACAAGCAAAAGGTTAATGTACACACTGAGTAAATGCTTGCTGACAAGCAATAGACAACATACACAAAAAAGAGAAGCAAAAATTCATGTGGGTTTCCTGACAAGAAATGCATCCATTTCTAATGGAGGCCGTGCTGACAAGATTAACCCAGCATTTTTAGATCTACAGCTTCCGTAATTTCTCTAGGCAGCCGATCTGCACAGAATGCTAGCTTCTTCCTCTACAATGCACGCTCAGATGCGGAGAGTGCATTGTAGAGGAAGAAGCTAGCATTCTGTGGAGATCGGCTGCCTAGAGAAATTATGGATGCTGTAGATGCAAATACACTGGGAGAATCTTGTGTCAGCATGGCCGCTGTTACACTTTCAGAGATGGATGCGTTTCCTGTTGGGATCTGTATGGACACGCATCAGATCTTGCTTCTGCTTTTTGTGTAAATTCGATTTATTGCTTGTCGACCAGCATTTACTCGGCATGTTCAATAAACTTTCATTTGTTAATACACCTCATGATTGTCTTGGTCTCTAGCAGAAAGGTGTTCATTCTTTTTACAGTGAAGCTGTATATGCCTAGGCGAAACACTCATGGTCCGATCCCAAAAACCCTAGTGTAGGGGTATGAGCCATTGTTTAAGGGGGTGGGAGCCATTGCATTCGTCTTGCATGATGGACGGAGACATTTCTTGTTGGGTAGACATAGAAATGCTTATGCATTTCAAACATAAATTTATTTGCCTATTATTGCAGGGAAGGGACACAGAGGGGGATGGGGTTAAGAAAAGATCATGATGTCATTATTATCTCACAGCAAAGGTGTGGTGGGCCATTGGCTAGACCGATAGTGACGTCGTTTCTCTCTAGCAGCAGAGCGTGCGTGCAGCAGTCTCTCTCCGACTTCCCTATAGGTTCAAAATGTGTCCCTGTATTTAATTAAATGAAATGTACAGCCCCAGTGTGCCACTTCGTAACTACAGTGCATAACTGAGTCATAAACGTTATGATTAACGCATTACGAAACACAAGTGTGTAACATAATTCAGAAAGGCTTTAATGGACTCGCTGGATTAACACAATGAACCACTCATTGCACTTTCCATGATGGTGATCTTGCAAAGTGCAATGCGTGGCATTCCACATACACAATGTGATAAACCCAAGCCAAACATGTGCATAACCTCATTAAGAAACACAGACATAACCACTAATATAGAAAGACTTGAATAAACCATTGGAATTAACCCAGTGATAAACACCGGGGCTGCACATTTCAGCTTTGCTGGTTTACCATCTGTACATGGTGCATGGGCAGTAACTTTTTCTGTTATTGTTTGTTAAGTATTGTATAATGTTGTGCCAGTAAAACACATTGGGCTAGTTGGTGCAATGTATTGGTATTGCTTTTCTTGCTGGTTTTTTTCTTAATGTTGTGCCCTTCTTCCTTTTGTAACAACTTTTTTATTCCCCCTTGCATAATACTTCAACCTTGCAGCCTGCAAGGTATATAAATAAATAAGTACATAAGCACGTCATTCATTCATCTGCATACACCTTGCACCATTCCTTGCTCATCAAACGTCACTGCGTTGACATCTCGCAGCGTGTATCTACGTTAACTGCCGTTTGCGTTTCGGTATGGCTTGTGAACAGTGTAATGCATAAAGATTACATGACATTAAGGTTGTGACCTATGCGGTGCATAAGCAAACCTTGGAAAAGATGAGATGTTGGATTGTTGAAAATAAGACAAATTGTATATGTTGCAGTTAGTTTAACAGCATTTAATTGACCTCTTGACAAAAACTTCACTTTGCATAGATTCCAACACGTACACTGAATCTGCAGTTTGCTTTTTTGCTTATTAATGCAGTCGTTACTCCATGGCCACATTGTAGATTTGAAAACAAAGTGAAATAAATTTGTTTGTTGCAATATAACAATATGTGTAGATCACTGCGATTGTAACACCAGAACTTGATACAAACATGCACACTATAGGATGCAGACAAATGCTCAGGACAAATTTCAGAATGTTTGTATCCTGATACTTATGAAAGTGAATGGTTTCATTCCATGGCTGTCAATGAGAGGGAGAGAGAAAACTTAATTGTGTTCGTGGAACGAAAACGCATTGATAAGCTTAGACATATAGTCATTGCTTAGCACTTTCGAAATGAATAATTATAGCTTGCTATCGACATTGAAGCAGCCATTCGACAGCAAGAAAAGGAATCAGTTTTTCCAGCTCTGAACATTGAATTGCAGGAAATGCAAGCAGGCATAAAATTCTGCCGACATAACCTGTTTAGGAATACCAAATTGGAATAAACATTGAGGCTTGCATTTGTACTTTCTCTGGCTGAGCAATTTAGTTTGAAATTACTTCCATAAGCATGTCGTAACAATGTTGATCTAATACAGGTTAAATGCATGACTAGCTTAAGAAATCTGGATGATTGCTATAAATTACAGTGAAGAAACTATAATATCTAATAACATTAATAATATAATAATAATATTTATTTCCACAAAACAGGCTAACCGTGAGAGGCGTGCGAGGCTGAGCAGAAAGCTGCAAAATTCTACGGCAAGTGCGCCTGCCGTGGGCCTACGATTCTGCATTATGAATAGCGCGTATTGATATGGTCTTCTTGTTAAAAGTTCCGAGTATACTACCAGCGCGAGACACGGTACAACAAAGTGGACGAGAAGCGTGTCTTTTAGAATGCTATGTTACAACGTACAGGTTTCTACAAAAGTGACGGTAACTGCTCGAAACATTTGATGCGTCGGCTTTTGCGCCTTTAGAAATATTTAGAGAGGGCTCCGATATATATATTCGCAGCGCAAGCACGGCGATGGACGAACCAGGCTAGCGCTAAGGTTGAATTTCACAACACAATTTTCATTCCACGTCGTAATCACACAGATCGTTTGAGGCTTCGTTCAGGGGCACACGCGGGCGTTCGGGTTGGTGCTTCTTGTTGCGTTTGGCGTAAGAATATGGCTAGGAGCAGGCACCACATATGCGCAATGACGGGCAATATACACGCATCATTTCTCCAGAAGCTAACGCCGAGCACGGGTAGCGCGAGGATCTTGTTGGGCTGACACGACAACGTCGTGGCAGCTGAATTCCGAATACTGCATATGCGGTGAGGGTAGCTATATGAACTTGTCAATAGGTCATCTTGTAGATTGTTGTAGCGCAGGCAGAACGAAACGGTCATAGAAGGTAGATAAGACAACACACAGCGCTGAATATAGAATAAAGAATCGCTGAACCACCTGCGAACAGCTGTTTACGTGCGCGATGTCGTACTGAACTACAGAAACCGCCGTCGCGCACTCCAAGACAAATCTTATCTAACGTTTTTAAATTAGTAAGCGTACATATTATTTGCTTATAATCAATATAAGTCAATAGTATTATAGCGTAAATGTTTTATTCACTACAATAATATAATTATGCAGCGTGTGCCACGAAACCTGGCAGTAAGCAACCCTGGGCGTCGCACCAGTCGCATTGTTGAAATCGCAATCGTGTGAAATGAGCCCTCTAAAAATCGCATTGCGACGCGTGCGACAGCACCGATTTTCGTCGTTGCAGTCGCAGCATGTGAAACAGCCTTTAGACGAGCCGACTTGACTGGCAAACCCAACGCACGTTTTAATGATAAATTCTCGTGATAATCGTCGTCACGGAAGTGGTTGGAGCACAGCACTGTTGTTCTTGAGGGCTTGAAATTCTTTCACTTCACAGCAGCCTCCCACTTCGTTAAAAGCTTCTTGTCTTGTGGGAAGCAATGGAAGACAACATTGTCGCGGCCGCTGGTGCTCGTGCAAGCGTAGGCTGCACAGAAAGCCGGCATGATCGGCCCACCACTTCAGTTGATGCCGCGCACGTTGACTACCACTCTACATACACACAGACGCACCAACAAAGGAATGCAGGGTCGATCGAAGCAGATTACGATGGCACGCACGCAGAAACAAGCACGGTCAGGCACGGTCGCGCAGGCTGCGAAGGAACAAAACACTAGAGTTGACGTCACAACACCGCGGTTTCCGGTCTCCGCTGGCATCGTCAGCGTCAGCAGCAACGCGCAGCATTCGACGGGGGGCGGAGCTACAGCGCAATTTTAACCGACGATTACGTCGCTCCTAATTGAAAAAAAAACCCCCAAATTTTACCTACATGGTTTATAAGGTTCCCGCATCCGTATATGAGCGTCTTATTGAATTCGATAGACTCTTCAGCTTCCCTTTAAGCTACAGTTAATTCTTTTTCAGTGGCACTTTAAACTTTGCTGCGTCAAGTATAATAGGACACATCAACGCGTCGTGTGTGTGCTTCGTTAATTTTGACTAGCGTCACGTTCCAACACGTGCTTCGATTGTCCGTGAGTGTCGAGGAATCTGCTATCAACGACAGTCGACTACCGTGTTTACTTATATGACGGGGCCGCGGACTGGCGCGTGAAAAGCTTGTCGCGTATACGTAGCGTTATCACGCAGTACGCATTCTTTGGAAATATCGGTATTTCATTGGAGTAACCGTTGGGGAGGGGGGGGCTGTTAAACGGGAATATAATAATGTTAGCAGCCGCCGCGCCATTCAACGACCCTGTGAACGTTTTAAGAGGGTGACTGTGACTAACGGAAGAGAGAGAGAGAAAGCAAGGACAGGAAAGGCAGGGAGTTGAACCAGAAGAGCACCCGGTTTGCTACCCTGCACTGGGGTTGGGGGAAAGGGAATAGAAAGAGGAAATAAGGGAGAGAGTAAGCACTGAGTGCGCGTGGGAGGGACACTATGAACGGCCTCTTAAACTGAACGGAGAATAATTTTAAGGGGAGTGGGGTGATGGATACGAGGAGGCGCCGAGGAGGGACGGGCATAAAAGGCG
The DNA here is from genome assembly GCF_050947875.1 of Dermacentor variabilis. Classification (NCBI taxonomy): domain Eukaryota; kingdom Metazoa; phylum Arthropoda; class Arachnida; order Ixodida; family Ixodidae; genus Dermacentor; species Dermacentor variabilis. The sequence continues at coordinate 129,689,114 of NC_134571.1, forward strand.
TCGAGATCGAAGTTTGGGGATAATTATGGACATAGGGAGAGCGTCTCGGGGTCACTGTCCGGTCGCTCAACGCCAGGCGTCCGTGGCCAGTCGCCTAGCTGAGGCTTCCCCTACACCGTCGTAACACGTGCTGCTTTAATTGATGCGGAGAGCCCGTTCTAACTAAACGTATCGGCAGTTTTCAGAGTAGACGGATGTCAGGACACACGACACAAGTCGCTCGGGGCTACTGGACCTTATTTTACTGCGAAGAATGGGTGTCGTAATTTTCACAAACAAGGCTTCTAATAAGGAAGCATCATCCCTGTTTCGGACGGTCTGGCCCATCGATTCCCGAGCGTGATCGAATAACAGTGTGTGTCGCGTTGATGACAATACCGTGATCGCAATTTTCTTCCAAACATCTGTTCTAACAAGTCGGACGGCAGGTCACCGAAAGTGAGCGAAACTTGCATCATATGATGCTGTTGAAGTTCTAGAGCAAAGCTTCGTTCCCGTATTTTTTAATCTAAAATAATATAGCATGCCCACAACGCCGAAAGCGCGATTGAGTGAAAGGCGACTTGGAAAATAGTGCCCGCCCTCTTCTGTACGTAGCCATGGCTGTGCGACTCAATGGAAGACTTGGCTGGAAAACAACGGTTATCTTCACTGTTGCGCGAGCTGCAACAAGTCTGGCCTGCAAGCAGAGGACACGCGATGTGCTGTCGTGATTTTGCGCTGTTCGCTTTTCCAAGTCATGTATGTACCAGCTAGGTCATCGACACGCATTATATACATGCATCGATTCGTAAGCGAAATATTAGTTGCCGTTTTTTTATGTCAGCATTTTTTAAAAGCAGCATAAGGATGATAGCATAACTTGATGCGAAGTGGCTACACGCTTTAGCAAGAGAAAGCTTTTGTCAGAAGTTAAGCAAAGTGTTGTTTCGGCAACGCAAGAACGTCCACCCTCATTGTTAACGCATTCTTGTCCGGGGAGTGCTAGGAGTTTGTCTTTGCTTGGTGTACAACCTTCATGCATATATTATTACAGAAGGAAGTGGGTTAAAACATATACATAAGGTTGAAAAAAAAAAGTGGTTCGTTAGCACAGCAAAACTGATTAGTTAATTGTATCCGGGAGCGACGATGTGTGATATACCCAAACGAAATTCTGAGTTGTCCTTGAATGCAACAACGGCGCCGGGAAGGTGGTTCCATTCCTGAGAAGTCCTGAGAATAAATGATTCGCGACAGGTTCTATTGTGGCATTGAATTATTCCAACCTTATGGCTATGATCAATGCGAAAGGAAATATGGGTAGGAGGTGATATAAGGTTATCGCGCGGGTAGGAATTGTGGAAATATGGTTGATGAAATAAAGCAAGGCAAAAGAAAGCACCTACGCCGGGCTGACAGCGGAGGAAGTAGCTAGGAGTTTTTTCATGGAAGTTACGCTTGATGTACGGCTATAATTTCTATAAATTAAACGCGCGGCATTGTTTTGGCTTAGTTCCAAGTGATTTGAATTTTTTCCCGCTTGACGTTCTTCGTCGCTGCACGGCAGCGCGTAATTTCCGCAGCGTTACCTACTAAGTACGAGGCGGAGTATAGTTTTCTTGCATTTCGGCTCCATCGCAGTGTGGCCGCCGCTCACACCACTTACTCCCCTCGACAGAGGGCAAAAAATAATGGAAGGCGAATTTCAACAGTGTTCGAATATGCGCAGGTGCTAGGTTAACGGATCTAATCACGTTGTCATACAATTTCCGAACGTTCTTCTTTATTATTATTTTTATCCTGCTTTCACAACAGCGACGACTATAGTGATCCTGTAGTGAAATAACGAACGCGGAAGGTCAGTTCGGCGCTCTTCGTGTGCCGTATCCGAAGTCCTTGCTGTGGATTTCCCTGAATTGTGCCTCCCCCCCAGTAAGAATGCGCTGTGCGTTCCCGGCCCGTAGCTGCTGGCCGTACCGGCGTGTCTACGCAACAGGACGACGGAGCTCAGCGCTCGCACTCGCTACCTCGCGCCTCGTTGCGAGATGCGGAAGAGCGCGCGCGACGATGGGTGCTGCCCTCTGTGCGGTGGAGCCACCGTGCAGGAAAGAAGACGCGAGCAGGCATGCTGTCGTAGCCCGTGCTGTTACCGGCGTTCTCTTCTTGACTGTTCCTGCTGCCTCTTGGAAGGCGTCGCACGGGATGACGGTGGGGGGTAGGCAGTAGAGAAGGCCCGGGTGGCGCCGAAAAGCGGCGGCCGAGGCCAACAGCCGACGCTGCGCCAGTACCAACTGGCTGTTGAGGGGGGGGGAGAAGGGGGTGGACCACGCGGTAGCCGAAGTTTCTGCGACGCGCGCAAGGCTGTGGACGAATGAAAAACAAAGCAAACAAGAGAGACCGCGGTGCAATCGTCGTTGTCGTCTTCCCTGTCTCTCGAAAGATCGGTGTCCTTGCGCTCTGCCGCCGCTGCGCGCTGTGAAAAGGGGGTGGGACTGCGGCGCGACCCCCGAAAATAACGCCTTGACGTCGGAGAGTCATCCGACTCTCTTCGCGGCGGCTCCCCTCTTCATCTCTTTTTCTCTCTCTCTTCGTCTTACCTCGCCGGCGATGGTTCCCGGGTTTTAATTTTTTCTTTCTCTGCTGCTGCTGCTGCTGCTGTTGGCGTCGTCGTTCCCTCTCCTTCTCGTCCACCTCTGGAGGCAACAGCTCGCTGCTGAAAAACAACCCCGCAGAAAAGAACTGCACTGGGCGCGCTTTAGCAGAGGGGGAAGGTGGGGGGTAGGCCTGGCCACGCGGTAGGTGTAGCAGCAGCCAGCAGCAGCTCTCTGCGCAATTGCCACTACCCCATTGCTGGCGCTTGCTCGTGGCATGGGCAGGCAGGCAGGCTTTCACGAAGGTGCGGGGGAAGGAGGGAGAAGGGAGAGGCAGAAGACGGCTCTCCTTGCTTCGTTAGTCGCTGCGCGCGGCATCGGCGTCGTGTCGACCCCGGGACGACGATCCCGCGGTTTGCCCCGCTGCCACAAACGTTTCGCTTGCGTTACTCTGCGCGCATCCCTGTACACTTTTCTCTCGTCGACTGTCATTCGTTGGTTTTGATCGGCAGGCGTTTTCTGGTGGTTTGGCGGCACGCACGCGAATCTCCCCAGCGTAAAACTCATCCCAACCCCGTTAAGACTGGGCGGGCCCCGGAAGTCACGCTTCTCCGCAATGCGTTGCTGTCACGTTGTGTAGTCGCCGTCTGTGCGAATGCGTCAGAGCATTTTGGCAATTGAAGCGCAGGCTGGCGCCTAGAGGTTTATGATGTGTGTAAATAGCCCCGAACACGTGATTAGATTGGTCGTTTGTGCGCTGCTAGCCTTGGCAGCGGGATAACATTGGCATGTGTAGCAGTTGGCACAGTGTGGCACAAAAGAATTTCGGTATCGCGTTGTTATACAGCTTCTGTGTTGCCAGTTGCTGAACAACGTTAAAACAACGTTAAATTTCAAATACAGTTATTTTTTCGAATACGTTTGGTGTTTCAGCGATTCTTTGAGCTGACATTTGGCATGTTGCCAAAATCATGATGCAAATGTGGTGGCAGCCTTCTAAATTGAGGGCTGATGCTGTTGCTTCTCACATTGTGCCTCAAAATATTGGATCTTCTCCACTCGGGCTTAAAATTTGCTGGTATCTAGTGAAAAATATAGATCTAGATTGGCTGCTAGATGTCAAGCCTGGCCATTGCAAGGTAATGCCATCACAAAATTGCGGAGAGTTCTGCTTATCAGACAGAACATTTGATGACCCACTCAGCACAGTGAAATTCATTCTCCAAGAAGTGTGCAGATTAGTTAGGTGGAAATTAACGAATTGATCGCAGAAGGTGCTGTCTATTTTAAGAGTTAACCAAGGCTGTGCATCATTTCGTGCAATCACTGCACCTCTTGTGGTTTGGTGAATTTAGCAAGAAGTATCAGGTTCATGCAGTTAGTTTTGTTCACCCAGTAAGCTAGGCTAGGCTTGGAGATATGCCAAGGCTAGTTGAAATTAAATTGGAAAGGCACGGCATAAAGCCAGTACATTGACGGAAAGGGGAGGCTGCTGGTCAGTGGTTTCATGACATTGCTCCTCAAACTTGCTGAGGAGTGCATTATTGTTCTAGTTGACATTTTCACAAAAGGACTCACTTGTGATGTGCAAAGCTAAGTGGAATACCAAATTATTTTGTGACAGTTTGCTCCGAACTGCTGCTTATGTCAGGATTAATACTCCGCATGCCTTGAGCTTTGACCAGCTTCAATTGTGCAACTGCAGCAATTGAACTGAAAAATTAATTAACCCATGGTAAAACAGCTATGCCGATTGCTCCAAATTGTGTAATGAGCAGTAGTTTGCACGATTTTGTGCCAAAACGGAATTTTATCAGAAATTTGTGCCAAGCCTGTGCCAAATGAGGCATAAGAACCACAGCCTGTCGTCGATACTGCCTCCATGGTAGAACTGAAACCAGTCTGAAGTATGCTGTCATCATCATCCTGGAAGTCAACGGAGCAGCCATAGTCAAAGATATATCCAAATTCGTTGGCTCTACATTTGCTGTCTTCGTGCTTTTGCTGCATATCTTTGGCAGATGTTCCAATCTAATGCCTCTGCACAGTGTTTTTGTCTGTGCCATTTGTGCTGCAGTTTGGTATTCCTCATACCAGGTGCATGACACAGAGCTCACTTGGGTAGGATGACAGACCAGAAAGAAGTTTCTGATAATGTCCATTTGCACATTGTTCACCATATTTGTTGACGGTGCCACTTGGAAAATGTCTTAACACGTGTACTCAACTGCTGACATAGAGCTTGCTTATGAGTGGGGAACTCCCTTGCAACCTTGCACTTCTAATTTTTCACTTCTGTGTTGCTCAGTGTTCTTTTGCACAGTCAGCTGCTTTTGATTTTCTGTTGCCAGCTTCTTCAATTCTTTCCTCCTGTTTTGCTTGTCTATACAGCAGACACATTTCTTTATTTCTCCTTTCCTCCTCCTCCTAAGGCCTTCCTTTGCCCTTCCCCTATGCAGAGTAAAACGTAGGTTCCTACATCTACAATAGCAGAATTTTCTGATTTTCATTATAACTCTCTTGCATACGTTAATGTCACAGTTACTTATCCAGCCCATGTAGGCAATATTGCTTGTGTGCAAGCCTGAGCAGTTGGCAGATAGCATGTCTATTATTAATTATGTGCATTTTATAGGTCGCACACCTATAGTGAAGAAGTCGACAGCAGCAGCCAAGTGTATAGAAGTGAACTAAACAAACTTAAAGAAACTGACTGGTGGGCTAGTTGGTATTTTATCACTTGAAGTATAGTGCAAACGGGGCACACAAAAAGACAAAGAAGACGAAGACACAACATTACATTAAAGCATTGCACACGCCTCCTTTTGTGACCAAATGAATGCACGGACCCACCAAACAGCATAGCATGGTATATGGGAGCAGTCCATGCTAATGCTGTTTGAAGATTGTTGAATGTTTTCACTTAGTAGCACCATGTCTTTGTCTTCTAAATGGGTCCAGGATGTTGTATTGAGCAAAGAGTATTGAGCTACATGGAAGTGAAGAAAAAGAAGTTAACAGAAATTGAAATAAATAAATAAATGAATAAAAATCCTTACCAAGCTTATCATTGATTCACACATTTGTGTGCAATCTGCTTGTATTATAAGTTCTCTCTCTCTCCCCCCCCCCCTTTTTTTTTCCGTCTTTGTAATTGTCAGCCTGGATCTGCTGATGGTCTCCTTTCATGTATGTAGGACTTCTCTAGATCTCAAATTGTTTGTCAGTCCCTTTAAGTATTGTCACATCGGACAGGTGGGCTACCTAGAAAGGGCTCTGCTTCAGATGCCCAGCAACGTCTGGATTTTTTGGTACGCTGAGCCAGTGCGGAATATCGCACTGGCTCTCACTGTTGCTGCTACATGTTTCGGCTGAAGCTGTGATTTTTGCTTTGCCCAAGCTTCATCGTGACATGTTCTACTGCTTTACTGTACTTGCAGTAGTTAATGTCCCATTTTGTTTCCCTCATTTCATTGCAGCGACATTTCTTCAACATTTCTGTTGTGCAGGATTCCCCTTATCTGTGAGGGCAGGAGGCTACCCAACCTTTCTCCCTAGTCAATATGCTGGGTAAGTAACGCTGCTGGCCTATGCATTTGAACATCTGCATGCTGTTACTGGATTTTCAAAGCAAACTATTCTAAATGTCCTGATTTTTCTGTGGACGCAGCAATCACTGAGGTTTTTCTCAAGTTGCCTACAGTACCTTGAAATTTGACCTTGCAAACATGCTGTGGCTGTGTCAACAGCAAGTGCACATTCCTACTACTGCGTACGGACATAATATATATAAGATTGTGCTTAAAGCCTTAAGTAGTGAGCTCGCCGATAAAAGGTTGCCTAGAGCACTTACCATATTTTTGTCAAAGAAAGGAAGCTAAAGCCCGGTACCAACTTGGATTTTGCTGTTCACATAAATGTGAAACACAGAAATGCTTTTACATGGCAACTGCTGGACTGATTTGAACAAAATTTGTTGCATTTGAGAGAGACTTCAGTTCTAGTGCCTTTATTTAGAAATCAGAATTTTAATTTAGGGCCTGGAATTTTCTTACCAATATGCACAAAAATTGGTAAATCAATGAATTTAAGCAAGAAGTTTCAAGAATTATAACTCTGCACTAAAAACAGATATTACATTCTGTAAACTGGATCTGTTGGAGCACCCGAGGTGGACAAATTTCATACATGAATTCACAGCTTCCACGGAATTGTTTCAATGTTTACGACCGCTTTGTGAAAGTCTTACAAGTTAGTGGTATATTTCAGAGTGATGTACGATACCTAAATTTTGTCCACTTGAGATGAGTTAAGTGCAGTTTACAGAATTAGGATATTGAGTTTTTGTGGGGAGTTAGAGTTGTAAACTTAATACTTAAGAGTAAGCTTTAGCTTGGCCCCAACTCCGACGTGACCTATTTATTAAAATACACGAAAAACGCAGAAACGGTTTTCTGAGATAACCACTTGGCCGATTTTAATGAAATTATTGCATTTGAGAAAGAAAGTTAAATTCTAGTGACTGTTCTAAATACTTCGATTCCAATGCCAGCATACTTCTAAAGAATTTTTCAAACTTGCAAAGTTTCAAAAATATAAAAGCACAAACTTAACAAATTCGTAGCTCTGCACCAAGAACATGTATTGCGGTTTTGTAAATTACATACGTTCAAGCATCTAAAGTGGACAAATTTGATTTATCAATTTGTATCCTACGTGAGTTTGTTGCATTGGTTACAATAATTTTGCAAAAGCCCTACTCACATATTAATAGTCTATTGAGAGCCATTTTTAATACATCAATTTTGTCCGCTTTAGATTTACTATTAGACGCAATTTACATAACTGTGATATCATCTTTCATTGCTGAATTAGAGTTGTAAACTTGATAGTTCCATTTTCTGAAAATTCGCAGTGTTCAACGATTTTTAATAAAAAATTCGATGTTCGGATGTCCGTCATAACAACACACTGCACTGAACTACAGAGTGAATCTGCAAGCAAGGTGCATGCTGAGAAGGAGCCTAGGAATTGCTGTGGAGTTTGGGGCAGGATTTTGATTCTTTCTTTTCTTTGCCCACAACTGTCTTTTAAGTGCAGTGTAACCAAACTAGAAACAGCATGTTCTTTTGTCAAATTGGGCCTCACCACCCATAACATTTACTGATCTCATTTTACTCACCGCAGTAGCTCTGCTGCCATGGCATTGTGCCACTTAGCACAATGTAATGGATCTTATTCCTGGCGGTAACGGCCACATTTCGATGGTGCGAAAATTCTCATATATTTAAAATTTCGACGTACACCAATTGGCTGACATTTATCTGGAGTCTTCAAATAATGGGAGACTCTGGCATCTCTCGGCCTGCAATTTGCTTTGGCATGTTAAACTCCACAGTTTAATCGATCTCAGTTTGCTAGTGCTTGTGTCTGTCTGCAGGCATTGAGTGCTGGTCGCGGGATCGAATCCCGGCCATGGCGGCTGCATTCCGATGGGGGCGAAATGCGAAAACACCCGTATACTTAGATTTAGGTGCACGTTAAAGAACCCCAGGTGTGGCAACAGTATTTTGCTAATGTGCTGTGTGCGTACTTCAGGTATGTAAAAGGCTAACTGTTTCAATCCTTTATTGCAGCTGACATCTCTCCAACACCGTCTCACAGGAATTCTTTTCCTGGTTTATAAAGACAGTTAGGCAGTGCACTGTGATGATGTGTACCTACAATAGCTGCACATTGTCTTGGACAGTATGCAATTAAGGACAGGATATATTCAAATACTAGCAGATGAAGCACTCGCCTTTTTGACAACTAAAAGTTGCATGTCGCTTTAAATGATACGTAAACATTGAAAGAAGACCATTTAAGCTTTAGGTGAATCACTAAGCATTATATGTTAACAAAGTTAGTGCTAAAGGCCCTTTGGTGTGCAGCCGATTGTTTGTATCTTCTTATTGCCCATGCTGTCACACGCGACAGCTCACGGCAGCAATAAATATCATGCGTCGCTTTTAGAAGCACCAGTTCACATCACATGTCTGGCAAACTGCGTCTGCCACACCAACACATCCTGTGCTGGGAATGCCTAGAAAGTTGCCTCCAGTGCCTGTAGGCACTGTCCATGCTTTGTTTGTATTTTGTTCACAGAATGATGCCGTCTTTTTTTGACCATTTTTGTACACTGGATGAATTTGGCTTTATTTACACTTTTTCAACTTCTACACTCTAAACTTACGGTCCACAAATGTTTCAGGGTAACTGGGAGAGACTGGGAGAGCACTTTTCTCACTTGGCATTGTCTTAGGGCTGCGAAAGCTAACTTGGTTGGCCATGTACTGGTCAAACATACTGTATTTACTCGAATTTCAGCCGATACTTTTCTTTAAAAAATAAATGTACAAAATTAGATTCGTGGAGGTGACGGCTTGGCTACAACTGCCAGACGCTGCTGACAGCAGAAAGATCAATGCCACGAGGGGGAAAAAGACTGATCGTATAAGGACACGGAAGAGAGGCAGTAATACAGACAAAGATGAAAAGGGTCACAAACATTCCGACGCATAGCTTGGAACAAGTTCAAGTGCCCGTCTATTTCAACACACCTTTGACATGTCTACTAGGCTTTGACTGCATGAGATGAAATTCCAGCTGTTCTTACAATGTGAGCATTCTAAATGTGCAACATCCTGATGATGTTGCATGTTCTTTTTGCTGTGAAATGCCTTTTTTAATATGTCTTGCATTCACGGAAAGTTTTTATTTTCTGACCTTCCAAATTGGGGGGAGGGGGTAGGCCTAGCATTGATGCCAGCCTGTATTCGAATACATGCCATGCCTTGACAGTTGATATAGCTAAATGCAGTTGCTTCAGTCTTTCTGACCCTGTAGTAAATACATCGCTTCACGCAATCTTCAGCTCACTTTGCATAAGTTGCGTATATTGAAAAAAGTTATGAAAAATAGAAGCTAGGTTTTATTCATCATCATCAGCAGCCTATTTTGTATCCACTGCAGAACGAAGGCCTCTGCCGGCAATCTGCAATTACCCCTGTCCTGCGCCAACTGATTCCAACTAGCACTCTCGCATTTCTTAATTTCATAGCACCACCTAGTCTTCTGCCATCCTCTACTGTGCTCCCCTTCTCTTGGTACCCATTCTGTAACCCTAATTGCCCAACGGTTATCTAACCTGCACATTACATGACCTGCCCAGTGCCATTTTTTCTCTTAATGTCAATTAGAATATCGGCTATACCCGTAATCTGGTCCAAACTGCTCTCTTTCTGTCTCTCAACGTTATGCCTAGCATTCTTCGTTCCATCACTCTTTGTGTGGTCCTTAACTCGTTCTCAAGCTTCTTTGTCAGTCTCCAAGTCTCTGCCCCATATGTCAGCACCTGTAAAATGCACTGATTATACACCTTCCTTTTCAATAATAAGGATAAGCTTCCAGTCAGATGAACTAGAGACGAACTAGCATATAAAACTGGTCATTGTTCTCCTCTGTACCAGACAGCCCCTTCGTTGTCTTCTAGATGGAGATATAGGCTGTGTTCCAGTACTCGCCGTAGACAGCTAAGCGGACAGCCGCGCTCTTAAGTCTCGTTCCAATTCTCACGAAGATGTCAAAGTAGGCACCTTCGCAAAGACAGCATCAAAGTCAAAAACGATGCTGGCTACTTTCCTGACCAAACACGATGGCGGCTGAGCAGGACGCTTGGAAAGCCAACTTCCTGTTGGCTTTCCAAGCATCCTGCTCAGCCACAAGAAAACATAGACGCACTATCCTTGGCCCTTAATGTAAACTACATTTTGTTTTTCATAGGTTCGCAGGTGCAAAGACTTTAAATACAGAAGTAATGTGGGCCCTTTTCAAATTTTTCTTGTGGCCACGAGGTGGAGTCGCGTCACAGAAGCGTCTTCCGTAATTCTTCCAGAAGGCTACAAACGCGTTCGGGTATGTGACCTCGAAGCTGTCTTGGCTGTCTCCTTAGCTGTCTATGTAGGGTTTCTCTGATGCTGGCCAGAATTGTAACACACCCACAAGGTGTCTACCAACCGGGAAAAGTGGGAAAACTGGGAATTCTCAGGGAAAACTCGGGGAATTTGTGCTTCTCTCAGGAAAAATCAGCAATAATTTTGTTGAAGGGGAATGAAAATCACAATAATGCTGACTTGAGTAACAGGGAGGAATCGTAACGAATCCTCTTTGACGCTATGTCGTCCGCTGGAGGAGTTGCCAGTGTACGGTCAACGACCGACTTTCCGGACGCCTGACAATGAGGACGGCTCTGTGGCACCACCACGTACCCCATAGAGTGAATGTATAAGAACCCCTGAAATTTCAGACCCGAGAACCCTTCGCCATCCGATTTTCCTTACTTTCTGCCATGACCGCATCTTCAAAACAGCATTTGAAAGCCCCCACCACCACCGCCATTTTAAGTACCTTGCCGCCTCGAACTGGTGCTCTTGTATGCAGACCCACTGGCAACTGTAGCCACCACCGCGGTAATGCTAGCTAGGCCTAGCTGCGTCGACGTTCGCTATTAAAGGGCCCCTCACCAGGTCTGGCCATTTTGAGCTGACAAGCGCAGAGCATACATTGCACAATCACAATCGTGTCTGAAAAATATTACATCGCTACACACTGCGGAAAGATTTGAAATTTCACTCCGAACGCTGTTTCCCTCTTCGCTCATGGCTGCCGCGCTCCAAGCTGGACGGTGACGTAATCGTGCCCCTACACTTACATAATCGTGTCCGCAGTGGGGCGTCATCCATCGTGACACGTCACTTTGAGAATTATTCAAGACATCTGTTATCTGTGCGATGTGTTGCTTGAATTGACGAATTGAAGTTTAGAGAAATAATAAAACACACAAACGGAACGTCTGCATGTTTTTTGTTTTAATTCGCACCGAAGCAAGAGATATGTACTTCCGCTTCATCGGCTTGTTCCCACGGTCGTACGGTCACGTGCGCAGGTACCGAAACTATGCCATTTTCTACCGTGTTCCAGCGCGTTGTCACACTCTGCAATCTGCTTGTTCTGCCTCAGTATTCGTGTAGCACTGAATTATACCACTAGTCATGTTTCTTTGTGCACAGTGCGCAAAATCGTGCACTGCACAAATGAGGCAACAGCTCGCACGCGACGCCGTCTGCAGAAGTGTGTAGCACCGGGGAAAAAGAAAAAGGATAAAAAAAAATTGAAGGCAAGGCCTGTGACGTATGCATCACGTGATACTTGGGGGCTGGTATGGGACAATGCAGGGAAGGAATTTCGCTTGCGAAGGTTAGACGGGGTGAGTGGAGAGAGCATCTTGCGTGGCAGTGGAGCCCTGGAGCCCGCCTGCTGAAATCATGGGTTCGCACCACTGAAATATTTCTATCGGCTATTAATGAGCCTATTTGAAAAATTTTGTGGCAGAACGCTCCCTAGAGGACACATAACAACTTCCAGCATGTAACCCAAATTTGCTATGGGGCCTGGTGAGGGGCCCTTTATGTTTCTTGCCATTCTGTGCCGTGTTTTTCCTTGAAAGACTTCGCAGCTGTCAGCAATAGCACTGACTCCGCCTTTGTGGTACCTCAGAAAGCGCAACGCATTGGATAATGCGTTTAATTCCTGAAGGTCAACTTCGCTTCAGTACTGCACTGTCACGTGGTGAAGCACACAAGAAAGGTATTGCGGTGAAGCATTACAAGCGTGGGAAGGGACAATTGTATGGGACACAGTATGTCCAGTAAAATCGCATTACTACGAACACCGCATTAACAGACTTTTCAGGTTTACGATTTTTTTTAAATCCCCGCCAAAATGCCTATATTTTCAACATAAAACACTTTCAGTGCTACGAATTTCAGGTTACCGAATATTTCAGAATAACGTACGTAATTTAATCCCATAATCACTAAGATGCTTTGTTATTACGAAGTTCCATTTAAGTATCGGTACCGAATCCTTGAGGCTTACGCCTCTCATCATCATCTGAAGCAGCCATGCGCTGGGGAATTCGTTTCAACGGGTACAGCCCCAGCAGCATAGGCATCAGCGTGAGCGTCGCGTATGGTCATGTTCGGACTCTCCTACTACGTTGTAGGCCTAGCGTCACCACGTTGATAGCGATCGGCAGGAGCTGCGAAGTTATCGGTGTTGTGATTGTGTTGTGGCGTTCGCTTTGCTGACAATGAGGTCTCCTGGCCCCTGCATTAAAAAAAAGCGACGCCAGTTTCCGCTCAAAGAAAAAGTGGACGTTTTGACGCAGCTGAATGCTGGAAGAAAGCAAGTCGGCCTGTGCAGGGAGCGTGATATTTCCCCGTCAACAACAGTAACGATGCTCAAGGATCGGGAAAAGATAGTGAAATTGTATCAAGAGTCACAGCTGGCTCCCTCAAGAAAACACTTGCGGCTTGACAACTACCAGAACATCGACGACCCCATCCTCACGTGGTTTAAGGATGCCAGACAAAACGATGTGCCCTTGTCAGGCCCGATTATTCAAGAGAAGGCGCCACAGTTCATGGCCGTCTTGGATATCTCCAGTTTCGATGCAAGTGCTGGATGGCTTTAACCGCATCTGGAAAAGGAATGGCATTGCGCGGCAGGTTGATTGTGGCGAAGAAAAGGCAGCGGATGCCAAGAGTGCGGTTGCCTGGTAAAGCGAGCGCTATCAAGAGATCAAGTCTTTCTCTCCAGAACACGTTTTCAACAATGATGAAACGGCATTCTTTTATCAGTTGTTGCCCGATAAAACAATGAACTTCAAACGTGACAGGTACAAGTGCAGAAAGAAATCACGTCTTTGCGTATCTGTTCTGTTTTGCTGCAACTCCACGGTAAGGAAAAACTCAAGCCGCTAGTTGTTCACAAGTCTGCTAAGCCGCGCTGCTTGAAAAACATTGTCTCGTTGCCTTGTGACTACCGAGCCAACAAAAAATCGTGGATGATGTGAGAATTGTTCACTCAGTGGCTGCTGCAGCTCGACGACACAATGAAGAAGAAAGACAGAAATATTATTCTCATCGTTGACAATTGCTCGGCACACATCGTGATCGTGCAATTGAGCATTGTGCAACTTGAATTCATGCCCCCGAATTGTACTTCTTTGCTCCTACCTTTGGACCAGGGCATCATCAGATGTGTGAAGGCCGAATTTCGGAAGCGTCTTGTGCAGCACCTCCTGATCAATATTCGACTGAAGCTGCACACACACACAGGTAAACATCCGTCAGGCTGCAGAAATGCTTACAGGGCCATGGTGGAACGTGAAGGCAAGCACGATCAGCAACTGCTGGCGAAAGGCAGGCCTTTTAAAGGCTTCAACTATGCCACAAGACTGCGAGGACACAGAGGAGCTCAACCCAGAGCTGTGGAATGAGCTTATCGTGAAGCTCCTCGTCGACACCACGGTGACGTTCGATGATTACATTGAATTACATTGACAGCGACAGCGCGGCGGCTACATCTGCGGAGCTCACCAACGACGACATCGTGAATAAAGTGCGTGAGCAAGAAGATTGGAGAAGTGACGAAGACAATGACGACACTGGATCAACACACGAAGAGGAAGAGACTGTTTCCAGCTCGGATATTTTAGTTTTTCTAGAAAAGACACAGTCATTCCGCGGGCGCTGTGAAGATGTCCTCGATGACATTCAGAGGAAAGTCAAGGATGTGGAGGCGTTTGTCCTGCAGCGCTTGCTGTCTACTCGCCAGAAGAAGATTACAGACTTCAAGCAATTAATTGTAGTTAAACTGTGCCCACCATTCTTGTTTATTATTTACGTACAAACACGCATTCCTGCTGCAAAGGTATGTAATTTTCGTTGCGTTACATTACTGACATGAAAATATTGGTTTTCAGTACTACGATAATTCAAATTAACTAATTGAATTCGGCGGTCCCGCGAAGTCTGTTGTAACGAAATTCTACTGTATTCCTTAATTACACACGCATGCAGCCGCCATCTCCTGTCATGGTACAAGCAACGATATGCCAAATAAGTGCGCTCTCAGGCCTTCAGAGCTTTTTTGCATGTGCGTGTGGCGATTTGAGCCCTTAAAGGGCCCCTCACCAGGCCCCATAGCAAATTTTGGTTATATGCTCGAAGTTGTTGCATGTCCTCTAGGGAGTGTTCTGCAGCAAAAATTTTTCAAATCAGCTCATGAGTAGCCGAGATAGAAATATTTCAGTGCCGCACACCGATGATTTCAGCAGGCGGGCTCCACTGCCAAGCAAGACACTCTCTCCACTCATGCCGTCTAGCCTTTCAAGTGAAATTCCTTCGCTGCATTCTCCCATACCGGACCTCGAGGATCGCGTGACACATACGTTACAGGCCCAGCGTTCATTTTTTTTTTTCTGCTCCTTTTGTTTTTTCCGCCTGACGCTACACACTTCCGCCGACGGCGTTGCGCGTGAACTGTTGTCATGTTCGCGCAGCGCACGATTTTGCGCGCTGGGCACAAGGAAACTTGACTAGCGGCATAATTCAGTGCTACACGAATATTGAGGCAGAACAAGCGGATCGCAGAGCGTGACCATGCTCTGGAACACAGTAGAAAATGGCATAGTTTCGTTACCTGCGCACATGACCACACAACCGTGAGAACAAGCAGACAAAGCAGAAGTACAGCTCTCTTGCTTGAGTGCAAAGTAAAACAAAAAACATGCAGAAATTCCGTTTGTGTGTTTTATTATTTCTCTAAACTTCAATCCGTCAATTCAAGCAACAGATTGCACAAATAACAGATGTTGTCTTGAATAATTCTCAGTCACGTCACCAAGAGCGACGTCACACTGCAGACACGATTACATAGACGTAGGGGCACGATTACGTCACCGTCTGGCTTGGACCGTGGCGGCCGTCAGTGAAGAGGGAAACGGCGTTCGGATTGAAATTTCAGATCTTTCCGCAGCATGTAGCGATGTAATATTTTGCAGACATGATTGTTATCACACAATGTATGCTCTGGACTTGTCAGCTCAAAATGGCCAGACCTGGTGAAGGGCCCTTTAAGGGCAGTAAAATACATGCATTAATTTTTTTCAACTGCCTGATTTTCGGATGTTATTGCGGCCCTTAGTGAGTCCAGAAAATCTAGTGTTGACTGTACAACTGACTAAGAGGATGCTTCAAATGGTCCATGGGGCAAACACACGGCAGAAGGAGAACGAGAGCAGAAACAACCTATGCATTGAGGAATGAATGGGAAAGGAGGCATGCCGCTTCTTCTTTGAAGGAGGTTGAGCTCAGAAAACAAAGTGTTGACTGACGCCAAGATGCAGGTGTCCCTCATCCAAACCAAAATAAACTTTTTAAAGCAGGGAAACACAACGCTGATGCGTTGTGCGTGGGCTGAGAGTATGTCAGGACAGTTGAGGTTGCCGAGAGGGAAACGCACTTGTGACAAAGTTTGAGCCTCATACCAATGAGCTTGCTATCAGTTGATAGAAATAGCTCATATTTGAAAATATTTGCTTCTGTATGCATCTCCTTTTTATTCGTATATATAGAGAATGTTCAACTCAATTTGAAATGGGTTTTACTATTTCTTTAGAAGATATTTGTTGTGCATTTTACTATACCCCCTCCCCCCTTTCTGTTTTCTTTTTGAATAAAATAAACGCTGCTACTTACTATTGAAACTGGATTACGTCATTCTTTATTTTTTAGCATGCTTACTACAGAGTGACAGCACAGGGCGATATAGTGTCAACCCATTTTGACGCCCGAAGTGTCGCTCGAAGAATTTTGCAAAGGCACTCGGGGAAAACCTGGAAAACTTGGGGAATTTGGAAATGTCGACTTGGTAGACACCCTGCACCCATATAATGCCTGTTATGGACACTAAATGTGAATTGTACATGAATAGAGGCAACATAAATTAAAGCTTTGTACAAACAGAGCCCTTGTAAAAAAAAGAATAACACTATCACTCAGCCTTCTGGAGAATCATTAATTTTTTTTCTTACCTTAGTCCACATGCAGGCACTTATTTGACGAGTCCTGACAGTCCTCCCATATTTATACAAGACTAGATCTAGGGATTTGAGAGAAAGAGGAGTCCGAACTATCTGCCTCATTTCCCTTGCAGGTGCAGGTTGTCTGAGTGGTTCATGAACACTTGAGGTACTGTAGCTTGCGTACCACGAACATATATTGTGCATGGGCAGCATGCTTTTCAAGTGTGATTTTGCAAAGTTGAGGCAGAAAGTATAGGTGCAACCTTTGTGCTTTGTGGGTGGCACAGGTCTGGTAAACGAGTGGTGGTTTTCACAACAAACTGCAAACTTAATGTGCCATTTTGGAGTGCTTAGCATGTTGTTTGCCAAGTATGAGTAATATCACTCATCATAACAAATCTCTCTCTTTCTCTCTTTTTGTGTGTGTGTAAAGAAGATGGAGCACTTGTCACGAAACAAAACAGCATGCATGTGATAGGTTCTGCGCACCGAAAAAATGCCCACCACCCCGAAACTTCTGTGTTAGTTGTTTGATAGCCACAATATGAAATGTGCATATGCAATCTGCTGCAAATACATATGCTGTGCAATTTTTCAATGAATGGGACTGCACGTAAAGTGTGCACTGCAGTCAGTTGCACCGACCTTCTGCGCACTTTGGAAGCAGATAATTTCCGCAAATTACCTACCAGAAGCATTCTTTCTGTAGCATCTCGTGTCATGCTTTGACTTTCTGCATCCACCCCTATTAGCAGCTGTCGTTATCTGCTTTGGCATCCCATGCGCAGGCTACACCAGCCATTTGTCTACCCGTCCGCCTACCTGCACACGCCGAGCCTGATCCTACCGCCACACCCTCCTCTCTCGCCCGCTGCGGCCGCCTTCTATGACTATGGGCCATCGCCATTTGGACACGGGGCTGCAGCTGCAGCTGCCTCGGCGAACCAGGCTGCGGCCGCAGCTGCTGCAGCTGCCGAACTAGGCTACCCATTCTCGACAAGCCCTTCGTCCGCCGCCCTGGCCGCAGCCGCTGCTGCCAGTTACCTGGCACCACCGCCGCCTCCGCCCACAGCTGCACACCACGCCGGGCAAGCCGCTGCAGCGGCAGCTGCTGCCTACTACACACTGCAGCAGCCCCTGGGGGCGGTGACTAGTGGCGCAGCTGGGTCCCTGAGCACCATGCCATATGCCGCCACGCAAGCTCAAGACGCCCGGCTACAGTGATTTGGGTGGTGGCCCTGTTCGCCTCGTGCTGCCCGCCGCCGCCACCCACACACGCAACCGACACTTTCAAGTAGTCTAGAGCAATACCAAAGCAGGGGTGGGTACATCGGCAGACATATAGGAGGCTCGTCACACCACCAAACCATGGCACCCAGGTGCTTGCAAAGATGATTCCGAAAGAGCAGCACCGGTGAGGAAGATATGCCTGGTGGACTGCTTGGACGAACATTTTTTTAAATTGCTAAATCTTATATTTTTGCTGATGTTATCTGAGTCCTTGGGGCAAGCTCCTTGCAGTAGTAAATTAAAGTGTGATCATCTGTTATGGGCAATGCAAACTTTTCTTCACTGACCAGAAACTTTGTGGAGTGCATGCACACATGGGGAAGGGATGCCACGCTCAAAATTGATGCAAGGTCTTTAAGTTGTTTTACTGGCCTCTCTTTTCTAGTCTGAGGGAATTGGACATCCCGTATTTGCTCAGGAAGTTGCTGTAGCTAGCCATTTGTTTTGTTCTATGGGTGGGTCTTGGCAAGAGCACTATAGTCAAGGTGCCTGTTATTTCATCACCTGCAACATACGTGCAGTAAAAATTGCTGCGGTAGTCTGTGATGATCCTTTTCTGTTGCTTCCCCTTTCAAAGTGCACCGAGGGCCAAACTTTAATGAGTACTTGCTCAAGTTGTGAAGTGCCAGCATTCCATGTCGTGTTGTGTGCGATGCTGCACACTTCTTGGAATTTTGAAGGGATCATATTTTTGCCGTGAAAAGCACTTGAACGAACTGTAGTCTGATATTGAAAGCTAGTCATTACCACTGTTACTGTGCATCAAGATGAATGACAGCTGCTTCACATGTGCACTCGAGCAAGTGGCATTATTTGCACTTGAGCATTAGGAACACTTCAGCAGTGCTCAGTCTTAGACATGATTGATTAACTTATAATTCGTCGACTAAAATTAGCCAGATTCGAATGTGCTGCCACAACTTCAACAAAGTTTTGGTTACCATTGTAATGTCAAGGCCTTGCAAGGAGCTTGCTTCAAGCAGACAATGCATAGATGGGGCATTCCTCAGAAGTGTAGTTAGTCCAGAATGCTTGCCAGTCTTTTCCAGGGCGCCTTCAGTGATTTCCCAGCATGCTGCTTTGTGCGCCCCTGGCTGAATGCGCGCCCCCCTCGATGGCAGGTCACTTTAGCAGACAGCCTGATGTTTTATCAAGCCTCCAGCATTGATTACGGAAACACAGCAGCACTTCTGCCCTTTCAATATGTGGGGGCTAGCTTTGTACCAAAAGAGAACTACTACAACAGTCCGGTACCACTGTGGGGTAAGATGCCGCCGCTGTGCTTCTGTGGAGAGCCGTCGCACAAGAGGACATGTATACATACGCAAGACACAGACCACTTAATTAACTACACTCTTTAGCATGCATGATGACCGCCCTGCGTACCAAAGGGGCACATGGTAACACTTCGCATGATCATGTTGCTACAAGCATATGCGCAAGCTCCAAATGCCTGCAGTGTGCTCTTTGCCTGCAATCACGATTGCGCACCTTCCATTGCTTTTTTTTTTTTTTTTTTTTGACGTCTCCATGGCTACCTAATCGGCACTTTATTTGGTAGCTATTTGGCATTCTCCAACATTCTATTTGTGGCCTTTCAGACTTGCGGCATGAAGTGGCTGTTTTATTCACAAATGCTGTTGTTAATGAACTGCTCATGGAAGTTCTGATTGCATTGTTGAGTTTGTTTTTCCGCTCGTTGGCTTTGAACATTATGCGCAAGCAAACGTGGCAAAATTTTCTGTACAACTCGCAAGGACTATTCTTTTTTTTTTTAAAACTTTCTGTTATGTTTGCAAAGATGTTTCTCTCATGGATGCAGTGCAAAGAGCAGCCTGGTGGCATCATTCGGGGCATCTTATTGCTAGCAGGCAGCCATCATTTCATACACCCCATTCATTCTGCATATCAGTGCCTTGTCTGCTAGGGAAAAAAAAAAGAAGATATAAAACATCAACGGTGAATAATCTTCACTCTCGTCACTTGCTGCTCAGTGAAACTGCTTGCTTTCATTCTCATTTCTATTTGTTAATTGTTTGTAAATGGCTGTTTTCTTCTGCTTGATGCCTGCTGGTAGCATTGTTGCATGCAGAATGGTGCTGTCAGTTCTTGCACACTGAGAGAACGCCTGCTGTAATCACTACTTCAGAAGGTGGCATCACATGCTCTTAGTGATGTCAATTACCTTAAGACGAGAATGGTCTGTGTTGCAATGTGCCACCGTGAGTTCTGGCAGTTGTTTAAGCCATCACATGGTCTATTTTATCACGGAGCTTTGAGCTAGCAAGGTGAGGGAGCAGTACAGCGGGAAGTGCCGAATTCCCCCCCCCCCTTTTTTTTCTTTTTTTTTTTTCTCGCTAGCTCACAGACATGCTATTTAAGTACTGTCTAGGTTCTGTGAAATGCCACCTCATTGTGATAACCAAATGCTCTTGCATGTTGTTGCTTTTCATTGCTTTTTTTTTTTTCTCCCTTTTTTCTCCCATCTTTTACCAATCATCTATGCATCACCTCCAAGAGACGCTCATTCTGGACATACCGGTGGAAATTTTCATTGAAACAGTTTTAGGGGAAATGCGAGAGGCACGAAAACTAGCCAGCCAAGTTCTTTCAGGAGAGATCGGCTTAAAGAGAGATTTGTGCAAACAGACCCACGAGGCAGAATTGTTCTCGGTCTGCATACGTACGTCTCACAACTCCTGCTGGAGAAAAGAAAAAAAAGATTATGGGTGCAAGAGCCCAAAAGAAGATGCAAGAGCTCCCGAGAGCCTCTTGTTGGCGATGTCACAACTCACTTAGTTCGCAACGGCTAATTCCAAGGTGCATGTAGTGATTGTAGCTCTGCAGACTGTACGTCCCAGCACATGCATTTCTTTCCGAGTCATCTCGTTCTCTGTGTTGAGAAGGCAGGTGAAGTTGGCTGACATGGCGCTTATGACTCCTTCCCCCCCCCCCCCCCTCTCTCTGCGAAGAAGCTAGAAACCAAAGCAAATTTCTGTCTCCACATGTCACTGTGCGTCATGTACAAGACGAAAGAAAATATGTAGCTAGGATGAACTATATTTTCCTCTAAAGATTCAGAAAAAAAAAAACCGCTGCCTTTGTATTCAACTTTACACAGCTGCAGCCTTCTTGCCACACGCGAGTACCTACAGGGTCTTTCTGAAATGCCTTATAGAAAAACACGCAGGAAATTGTGGGCCTGGCAGCCCGTCGGGTTTGACTACCCGACGGGGGACAGGCACTTGTCTCATAAACACTGGATCTCACCCGCGTGTCTCTCTCTCCTTTTTTCTTTCTTTTATAAACATTGTTGTTCGTCTACTATTTATGACTCCCTGCCCCTTTTATTTATGTATTTATTTTTATTTATGTTTTCCCTCCCTCACACTTCCCTTTTATACCCCAAACTTTCTTGTTGAGACGACGGAAGGCACAATACGGCCGAACATTTAAGCAAGGTGCTTTTGCTAGCCTCGAGCTGTGGCAAACACACAGTCTAAACGAGGCTGTGTGTGCTGCATATCAGTTGCATGCGTCAGAATCATCTGTGTGCTGTCGTTCAGAAACGAGGGATACACACCTGTGCCACGCTGTGCTGTCATGTGATCCACAACAGCTGCTGTTGTCCACGTGTGGCAGCTTTAAATGGAGCAGGGCAAGTCCTAGTCCCAATGTCCAAGCTTCAATGAACATGTCGGTGTTCTGACAAGCCTGTGGCACTACTGAAAACTTGATCCACAGTGTTGGTTGTCAAAAGCCGGGTTCCTTTGAAAACTTAAACTTATGGGCTGCCTATGTTCTCCTGCTTTCTGAAGGTGCGCATTGGATTTGAAGTGGCACCACAAGGTGGCCAGTGCAGCAGCAACTACAGCAGCAGCTGTATTCAGTCTGCGGACTCTTGCTCAGTACTATACAGCGTGTATATTCCAAGTTGTTGGGAACAAGCATTTTATCACTTGCGCTTTGCTTGTCATGTTCAAAGCTCGTACAAAAAGGAGAAGAAAAGAGGAGGGGTGAGCTGCTCAGAGATTTGACAGAGCCACGAACACAATAGATATGGCACAGTTATGGCACATCGTGTCTTCGAGGCTTCCGAGATCTGACGTGCCTTTAAAACTCTATTCACGTTGAAAGGTGATCAACCCCTCTATACATTTGTGCATTCCCAATCTCCACAGTGGAGTGTCTATGTGTTTGCCACAGCTCTGGCGAAAACTAGAAGCCGTTTTCTACTAGGATGTGTAAACACCTCCCCCCCCGTCCAAGTCTAATCCAGTACCGCTGTCACATGTAGCCGTGTAAATGTCATTTTGCTCAAATGAGTTCTCGCAGAGGTGCTGTTTGTGAAAAGAAATGGCTGTGATGCAGCAACATATTGTGGCAGTGGTTCATTCACCCTTTGCTCGAATGCTGCCCACCTGTTTCTTTTTTTTTTTTTCCTTTTAAGTGGATATTCGTTCAAGACGAACTCATTTACATGAAATGGCCTTTACCTAGGCTAGCATGACACGGACGTAGCTAAGGTGAATGAGATGTATATTTTACACAAGGAGCGAGAGAGAGAGGAGGAACACTCATTATTGTTAGAAACTTCTAACCAGTCAGGTTTTATACTGAGCCTCATGCACATCACTCACACATTGTCACAGAACAATCAGGTCAGAGAAATTCCACCAGTTTCTGTTTTTTTTTTAAACCTTCCATTTGAATGCTATTTACTTATTTTATCTCAACCAACAGTTGTCTTTGTTTTTGTTCTTTTCTCTTTTACAAGCAGTTCTCTATTCTGCTTTTAGATCGCACATTGCCTTAAGACGTACTGAAATTCGACATTGAATTTGTTTTAATTTGAATTGCGTGCCTTAAAGGTTCCAGGTAACAATCAAACAATGGCTATTGTTGTTTGTAAACTGACAATCATGTAAGTTTTTAAATTGGTAGCCCAGAGATGCCTTTGCTGGTTGTATAAATGGTAAAGCGCCAAGCCTGCCTTAACCATAGCTTTAGACTTGGGGGGGAGAGTAAAAGAGTTCCTGCTCTATCCTTTCCTTGTTCTGCAAAATAAAAAAGAAGTTTTTTGTTCTAGTCAGTGTGCTATAATATAATGGACTCTAGGAACTGTGCCATTTTAAATGCCAATTTTTTTTTCCAATTGAATGTGGTCTTCATTGGACGAATGTGTGATGCAGAACTGTTCTATCCGAATGATGTGGTATGCCTGTCCTGGCATTTGGAAGAAGTGTTGATCTGGACTGATTGTGGACATTGTAGAATCGTTTGCTTAGATCAAAGATGGTGTAACACTTGGAACACTGCGCACTCTCGAGATACGCACAGATACTTAGCTGTTCCTGTTTAATACACTCAACACGTGTAAAAAAAAATTGAGATATCTGATGCTATGGTTTATACTGTTTATCACCGGTGTTATTTTCTCGTAAAGGGGCCCCTAAAGGAGGGACAAATAAGAAGGCAAAAATGCTGAGTAATTAAGGCCCATTTTATTCGCTCTGATGTTCTCAATCGACCTGATTGTGATATGTATCCTAAGAAGTTTCATAATAAACTCCTGTACACTTGGTTACATGCGGCGGTCCTGTTTGTGTTCATATACATGATTTCCACCTCTACCCTACAGTAGATAAAACTGAGTTGCATGAAGCTTTTGGGCTAATTTGTGTTTATTATTTGTTGCTTTCTCAATGGTTAAAGGTAGAGATGCAAAATTTCCTAAATTTTTAATGGCCTGCAGAAAAAAAAATTATTCCTGGAGAACTTGTAAATAAACTAAGTTTCACACTGTCCGCTACAAATATTTGCAGCAGAGTGATTCTCTGTACGCCATTACAGGTAAAAAATATGGACAGACCGTCAATATGTTTTATTCGTTTGACTAGGAATACAAGATAGGGGAAGTTACTTGTGCTTAATAATTCAATTAGAGAAATGATGAATTAATGGAAATTAAAGCAGACGAAAAAACTGGCATCAGGCGGGGTACGAACCTACTTTGCATTATGTGTGCGATGAACTTGCTGATTGAGCTACCGCGGTGCTGTTTTCCCTTCCACTTTCTGGGGTATTTGTTTTATCTACTAGAAATAAACCTGGGAGTGTTTGCCAGCACCACCACTCGCAAGCCTTGGCGCCCAATGTGGATCTTCCTTTGTTGGCTTCTTGTGATAGAGTTATTAATAATCGGGACCCTTGGTTCCCTTTCTTCTCGTGGGAATACAAAAATAAATGAATCTGCCACAGTCAACGTGACATCCAATCATCATTTTTCTACACACGCAATGTAAAGTTTTGAAATGCACAAAACAAAAAGCTAGTGTACTACCCTATTCTGTGTCGGCATGACAGCTTTCATGGTAATTGCATTGAGGTGAGCATGAACAAAAGCAAGTTTATGCGCTCTGTCATTGCATGAAGTTTTGTTTAATTTTAGTGTAATTTAGGGGCCTGGTAATTTTGGCTATCTTCCCAGATGCTGAAAAAGTAATTTTTTTTTTCGTACAATAACTTTTTTTTTTTCCAACCATTTCCATATTTCCATAGACAAGGGTTTGGAGACGGCAACAGAAGCACAAATGCCAACTTCCATTATATCCAGCATGTGTAAAAAAAACACGCAGAAACTCCTGTGGGAGTTGTCTGAATATGTGTAAGCATTGTGTCACTTGCTCATCTCCGCACAGCCCGTTGTCATTATCAGTGTTGTGAAACTTGATCCGACCAGTGCAAATAACAGTGCTGCGGCAACACAAACTGCTGCAGAAGGCAGTGCAAGGTTAGTTGACACAAGCTAACTACTGCAGGTGGTGGCGCCAATTGTGCTGATGACGTTCTGATCATTATAAGTAGTTATCGCACTTTAGTGTCTCATCGATCCGTGTCGAAGCAGTATCAGCCATACTCCAGCAGCGACTGCTCTGAAGCGATCTGCCATGGAAAAACAGTTCGCCGAGTGCTGATAGCGTCATGTGCGCTCTGTTCTCGCCACTTAGTTCGCATTGAAGCGAGACGCGCAGGCCTTTTCTTGAAAGCGATCTGCCATGGGGAAACAGTTCGCCGAGTGCTGATAGCTTCGTCTGCGCTCTGTTCTCGCCGCTTAGTTCGTGTTGAAGAGAGACGCGCAGGCCTTTTCTTGAAAGCTATCTGCCACGGGGAAACAGTTCGCCGAGTGCTGATAGCTTCGTCTGCACTCTGTTCTCGCCACTTAGTTGATGTTGAAGAGAGACGTGCAGGCCTTTTCTTGAAAGCGATCTGCCACGGGGAAACGGTTCGCCGAGTGCTGATAGCTTCGTCTGCGCTCTGTTCTCGCCGCTTAGTTCGTGTTGAAGCGAGACGTGCAGGCCTTTTCTTGAAAGCGATCTGCCACGGGGAAACAGTTCGCCGAGTGCTGACAGCTTCGTCTGCGCTCTGTTCTCGCCGCTTAGTTCGTGTTGAAGCAAGATGTGCAGGCCTTTTCTTAAAAGCGATCTGCCATGGGGAAACAGTTCGCCGAGTGCTGATAGCTTCATATGCACTCTGTTCTCGCTGCTTAGTTCATGTTGAAGCGTGACGCGCAGGCTCTTTCTTGTAAGCTATAGTTACGATAGTTGCGGATTTGTAAACATTGTGCTTCTATTTTTTTCTTTAAACCTACAGATTTACAGTAATGTTGTAAAAAATTCCAGGCCCTTCAAATGCAAAGCTACAGATGCTCAGTCGTGTAATTAACCAATGGTCACTGTTGAGAAATATGCATCTGCCACATAAGCATGTCTGTGGCTGGCAATCTAACAGCGGCCAGCTTCAACATGTACAAGAATCGACCAGACTCAGTCAGTGTACTAACGCTAGCAGCCTATTATTGCAAAAGCAATACTGCTCGAGGTTTCCGCTCTTGACCGTCGTCCCGGAGAATCCACCATGGACCTTTAGCGTGACCTATGTGTGACGTCATACCAGCTGTGGAAAAGCGGGGCCCCAACTCGGCTTGTCGCGATCATCCCAGCGAATCCTCCATGCTGCAGCTGTGCGCCGCTGCCGCGAGGGGCGCTCGCTATACGTGACGTCATGCCAGCTGTGGAAAAGCGGCCCCCCCAACTCCGCTCGTCGCAATCGTCCCAGCGAATCCTCCACGGTATGTCGGATGATGTGTATGAGGTGAAGCTGCAACGATGTGCTGCAGCTAAGAAGCGGCGGCGTGCGGAAGAAACAGATGAAGAGGGGGAACAACGTTTAGCTAAACGGCGTGCATATTATGCAGCCAGGCGAATGCGTTCAACATCTCTTGATCTGGGTGCATCTACAAGTATCATGCATGCTCTCAATGCTGACGCGACTTTGGCGACACCTGATCGTTCAACAGCAAGCCTTATGGATGCTTTAAATGGCGATGAGACTGCATCTACACGTTCGATGAGCAGTATGGAACTCTACAACCTGAACAGAAGATTGCTTTTCTAATCCACTAGGCTTAGCCAAGCTAAGCCTCTGTCAATTTCTTTCTGGTTTTCTGTTTCTTTTTCACGTGTGGAGATATAAGGAGTAGGGTTGTTCAAGTGTAATATTCCTGAATCTACTCGAACACGAATATTCTATAAGAATGACCATCGACTATCGAATAGAATGTAGAATATATATTTTTATTACCTTATTAGATCGATTAGTTGATTACATCATTGTTCAGGGACTATAGTTCCAAGTTCATGCATGTTAGCCGATTAGACACACATTGCAACAGTTTGTCGTTGCAGCTTAACTTTGTGTGACTTGAGTGAAACGTACTAGAAGGCTGAGTGGAACGTACTAGAAGGCTGTGCCATGGCGAAACTGCATCCGCGACTCCTTATGCACAGTGTGTGCATTCGACATAGCATGTAGCTTCTTTCGTGACGGAAGGAATGTGCTACAAAGACTCCAATCCCAAAGACTCCTCAAGATAGCCACCTCAGCACACCTCAGACAAGCAGATGCACTGCGGTGCCTTGCATTCACCAGCAGGCCTTGTGTTCTGTACTACCTGAAACTTATAAAAAACAGCATGGGAGGTCGCTGTTGACTGGCGTTGCCGCAGTGCCACCTGGGCAGCACATCAGGCCTATTAAGGCCGCCAAAGACTGCACTTCACAAGTTTTTAGAACTTGTAGTATACTTTGAAATCCATGACCTCACATAGGCATACCGGCACTGAAGTTTTGGTGTCACTTTAGGTTTACTTTATGGACAGCAGTTTTTCCATTCTCTTAATGCATGCACATAGGCAGACAGAAGGTATTGGCAGTCTGAGAGCATTGTTGGGTACGATCAATGCACCTAATGTGTCTGCTACGATCCAAGCACAGTTGTTGCACTTTCATTCATTTGTTCTCATTCTCAACACTTGCACACTTAGCGTGGTGCTCTGGATGTCTTTGTGAGTTAACACTGTAAGTGAATGAAAGGTGCCAAGCCAACAGATGCTGTATTACAATGGAGCTGTATGATGTCTACCCGTCCATTGATTTTTCAGTGTCCGTGCCTGAAGACCCTCGTGCATTTATGAGGAGGCAAAGAAAACCAGTAAGGCATGTGCTGACACCTGGCATAGCAAGAGGAAAGCTAAGAGGCCACCCAATACAATAGAGTTTCATACAATAATTACTAGAGGGAACTCCGACACCAGTGTCCATAGGAGCTGCAATTGGGGTGGTTCAGCCAGCGTGGAAATTATGGGAGGTACGTGGATTTGCCTAAACTTCATCCTTCTGGCCTCACACGGCTTCGTGACTTAGCATCAAATTATTGTGACGGCACTGACTACAGCTCAGTACTAGTATATGAAGCTCTGGAAAATACTTTTTGATCCAAGGGCCACGCTTGCCGACAACGGCTTTTTGTAGTCCCGCACCACGACGTCACACTAGTGGCGCTGTTTCAACAAAGGTGCGCAGCAGCCGCTCTCTAGCAAGTAAGCTCGTCATTTTTAACAAAGTACTGCGTATTAAATAATTAAACAAAAATTATTAAAACTGTCTGACGGCAAGATTCGAACACAGGACCTGTAGTACAGAAGCCCAATATTGAAACCATTGTGCCACAGACGCATGCATCAACAAGCGGCGTAGAACGCCCTTACGAATTTCTCGCAGGGAAGTCTGAGCGTTGAGACGCTTGGCGTGTTTCGATTTGGCCACCTCGACAGGCTGAACTGCTGCAATTAGCAATTGTGTGATGTGTCTGCAGTTGCGAGTATCCCGATCAGTGTATATCATAGCGACCACAAAGCCATTGTGACTCACGGTGCTAAGTGACAATGAGTAATGCAATACAGTCTTTATCACAAGTTTTCTTACCACAACATTTACAGCTCCGCTGGTCAGCCACCTTCGCAGGGTGGAATGGCTTTGAATTTTTTTTAATGACCATCTCGGTAAAACTGCAGCTCTTGCTGCCAGGAAACCCAGACACAACCTTGTGACGCCATCGCAAAGCATTACACCAACATAGCTAAATATCAGACAGAGCTGTTTATGTACAAAAACAATAGCGTACTGGCTAAGTTGCAGTGTAAAGTCATGCACACTCAATACGTTTCACCTACTCTACTTATTCAATTCAGGTATTACGTAAATGAGGGGGTATTGGTGTGAAAAATGCTGATTTTATTGACGGCCAGTAATCCTGCATTGTTGTATTAAACCATATTTTTTTACATGGCCATGCAGTAGATTAGTTCATATAGTTCAGAAACCTTTTCAACAAGCAAGCCAAGGCAATAGTGTCTGTATTTTTTACAGCGAAAGCCTTAAGTGGCTCGTTGCTATGGCTCACATTCGAAAAAAGCCGTGGCTAGTCCAGTGATTAAAAAAATAGCATCATCAAGTCGAGGGGTTTGGAAATAGTTGACGAGTGGTACAAAAAATAGCATCGTCAGTAAAGGCTCATACCCCCCAAAAAAAACCTATCTGGAATGGCATATACCCCCATGAGCAAGCACAGATGCAATGCTGAATATGAATGAAAACACGAAAGAAAAAAGAATGAAGAAAAGAAAACACATCAACACCAGGAATGCACCTCGCTCCCGTTTTCTCATCCCCCCGTCAGCAGCGAGACTGACTGGACAGCCTGGCTCAGTTCCGGGGACATCGACCGACAGCTTGAACTGGTGGACTGGGCGGAGAAGGCCAAGCAGGCTGTTGTGCCATTACCACAAGCCCGGATTCCGAATCTGCAAGATGGAGAATTTTCCTGCGAGCGCCCTTTGGACAAACCCGGGGCTGCGCCGAAAGGCACAGCGCCCTAATTCTCCCTTGACAAGTCAAGATGCTGAGCCGTCAGGCAGTGGTGTCCTCCGGAGAAGCATCGGCGGGCAACATGTTCAAACGTGTCGCCAAGTGCCAGACAGCCCGGCGCCGTACCTCCCCTTCCCTGGAGGTCACCGCGCCCGCCAACTTTGAACGGGGTGGCCAGCGTGGTCGCTGGTTGGACCTCTTCCGACGACCGTCGAGTGCTCACTTTGTATTGGGCCGTTTGAGTGACAATGGTTTCTGGGGGCTTATAAGCCGCGGCGCGCCGCCTGGAAAACCGGATCCGCCGACCCACCGGGAGCAGAGTGCCGCTCTCGACTGGAGTGAGATGTGTCACGCGTTTTCGCCGGACGTCGCCGTGCGGGAACAGTCGCGTTTGCTGTGAGCTCTCGGCCCCAGTGCCGATCCCTTCCTGTCCTGTATAATGACCTGTATATAGTGTATAAAGTCCCTTTTGTTATTCTCACCGACGCCTGACTCGGAGTCTTCGCTACCAACGCTCTGTCACGAAACGGGTGACGAGAGCTACGGGACCACCTCAAAGTCGTAACAAGGCCCAGGGCCTTACTTGAGCCCAATCCCTCCGCCACATCCCCCTTTACCCTTCCGCCTTTCAATAAAGTTTAGCACCACCACCACCACTAGGAATGGCTCATACCCCTGTAAGAAAGCAACAATGCAATGGCTGAACATGAAAGAAATGAAAAAAAATAAATAACAAAGGAAGGAACAACACAGAAAGAAACGGAAAGAAAGAACAAACGAAATAACCTATAGATAGTGCATTAGATGTGCTCGTGTGTCATTGAGGAAATCAACTTGGAGCGCAATAAGTTTACTTCACACTGCAGCTCGTTATGTCTTGCAAGAAGTCTGACCCCTCCGATCAGATAAAATGCATCACCACATGTACAGCAGGCTTTTTCCTTCACATGTTACAGGAGTGTAACATGCTGCCGATTTCTTTATCTTCTTTGTCGAACCCATATTTTGCGCTTAACATAAACAAGCAATATCATAATGTGCACCTGTATTCGCAAAATGTGATAGTTTTTCCTAATGTGCTACCATATCTATTCACATCTTTGGAAATGTTTTTTGCCTTTGTACTGCCTACAGCAAGGGCAAAGGATGTTTGCCGTCAAGAGCTGCATCTGCATGACTGGCAGAAGCTGAACTCGCTGATGTGATATCCAATGCATTCCGATGGCATATCAGCCATCGCTAGTAGCAGGGCAAAGTAGTCGTTCACCTTTCACACATATGTTGTATCATAAAGTCACCAGTGTGCAGCCTGTTGTAAGCTCACTGCTGGATGAACACCTTTCTCAGTTATCGCCAATGAGCTCTGTCCTGCAAAGCCTGCACATAAGGCATACCAATTGCAATGTATTATGTATTCGTATTTTGTGCATCAAGTTAACTGCTCATTGTTCAGGAGAACAGTGAGCCTGTACTAACAAAGTTGTTCATAGCAACTATGCACCTATAGCTCAGCTCTTTGCGCACCATTACAAACTGTGCATTTTACTAGACTTTTGTTATGCAGTGAAAGAATAGGAACATTTCTGGCCTGTGTGCTGTACCTATTCTCTGCGGCTGCTCAGCTAGATTTTCATTGCAAGCCACCTGCTTTGACCTGAGTAGTCATCCAGCTGAAAGTAACTGGTCGCCCAGCTGAACCTGTGTGAATGAAAAGGTTCACAAATTCAGCCCCTAAGCATAACGATTGCCTGTTAAAGGAACCAGGTTATCTGATATTCATTCAATTCGAGAAGCTTATTTGTGCACAAATGCACAAGATAATATTGCTTCACGGAGGCTCCCCAACTAAATGTAATCTCTCTTTAGACATGTCTTTGACTAAATTCCAACTACTCTTTACTTCAAATGCTGCACATCTCTCAAAATATATGCCAGCAAATTCTTGCACCAGGAAGTAGCACCAGTTTTACAAAACAAAAAGGTAAAATTTTACGGCCAACTCGAACAAGAAATAAATGCTGCTCTCTCTTGATTGTGCCGAACTACAATTACTTCTTATATTGGACTTTCACATTAATTGAACTATTTAATTAATTTGTTTCATTTCAGTATCATTTCACGGCATTATTCATCATTGCAACCAACTGGTGTTTAGGGTCACATTAAGTCCAGTTGCTAATTGTAGATTCTAACTGGTGAAACCCCTGCATGAATAAACACTTGGCACTCTCAAGTATGTGTCCTAATGGGACACACAATGAGCAACTCGCAATCAGACCTAATCAGAACTTTCTTAACAGCAGCTGGTCCCATAAAAATTAACATACAATTGGAAGCCTATATAACACCAACCAACTGGGTCCCATTACATTGTATATGTTACAAATTATTTGCTAATACCTGTCAGACCCAACAGGATTTGAACAACAGAAAATTGCAGTACTCTATAATGTAAGCTACCTTGAGTTGTGCATTTTGCAGTCACACATTACCAAAATACCGGTATATATTTTAATGTGTGTGGTGTTTCCAACCAATAAGGGGGCCTTGCAAAACATCTTTAACATATGGTAATTTGCTGAGCCACAAGACAATGCTGCCATACAAGCATTTGAATAGACGATTAATTATTCCTGTACTCTCAGCAGATGAGAGCCGTCATGCTCTGCACGGCGATGCCAGAGAACACCAATGATCAATGCTGTTCAGCGCACAAAAATAAAGCCCAGAAATTTCTGCCGCATTTCGTGTTTATTCTGTGATAAGGGCGCTGGCACTTCTTTCGGAGGATGATACTGCCACACACTACTTGTGGTTTCGTACTACTCTGCTGATACTATGGCCTCCGAACATGGAGGAAGGAAATTTTCTACATGCCCCATAAGGTCCCTAGGATTGTGTCTGCCATCTTGACTTGTCCCTGTATTGACCCTTTTCCCAAAGCAGTTTGCTACAGAGGAATGAGATGGTGCTTTCGGCAGCGTGCCGCACATTGCCTCAGAGAAAGTGCACGAATACGAAACCATTTGCCTTGCTTCTGTAACAACAGAGTTGTTGTTACAGAGTTGCAACAGAGTTTTCGCTAACACACTGTGCTCCATTCGTGCTGCAAAACATGGAGCAGTGGCCTGAAGACGCGTTAAATAGTTGGCTCCAAAAATTCTGACTGGTATATTAAGGAATGGAATGAATCTGTGTGTCCCAAGTTCACTGAGCTTTGCTACATAAGGGCTGCCTGTGTTGCCGGCTCTTCGTGATGCACGGCTTCCCTCGAGAATAAAAATTCACTCATCCACCAGCGTTGTAGTGCCAACCTCTAAGGAAAGGACTTCAAGCCCGGAATGCCTGCACGAGCGAGTACCACTCATTATACGGTAAGAAAGGGAGCAGCGCCGTTTCTTGGCATATACGGTCGAACTCGGATATATGAGACCTGAAGGGGATCACAAAAAAATTCGTTATATAGGTAATTCGATATATAAAATAAAACCATCATAGAAAAATTTTTGTGGGGATTTTACTGATGTTCGTTATACACAATAATTTGTTATATGTGGGTTCGATATATCAGAGTTTTACTGTAGTAAGTTTCTCGCGTGTTATCTACACATATCCACCCCAAATGTGCCAACGCAATGGTGACAGCGACTACACCAACAGCACAATTATGTTCGAATCTGAACGTTTCATAACAACCCAGACTGTGAGTGGCTAGTGATAATTACGTATTTGCTTGAGGCTATTATAAAGTACAGAACATCTACGTTGCAAGCCTTGTGCGCAGCAAGAACAAATCTATGGCAACTGAGCACACCCGCGAACGATTAGGCAAAAAAAAAAAAAAAGCAATCAGAGTGACCGCCCAGGGAACTTTACTGAGTCAGATATGCGACAGGCTGCTGCTTAAAAGTATTTGCTAAATAAAGGAACTGATACTGATTGGCGGAAAGGGAGGAAAGGCCGAAAGTGAGGATAGTTTGCAATATATATTTAGCACCGCTTTTTGCGCTGCTCGCGCCGTTTGGAGGTCCGGAAGCGCTGAGATGTCCTCTGAAATTGTGGCCAAAGCTTCGCGTGTCGTCCACTCAGTCACCATATACGATATCCGCCGAAACAGAGGACCGCAGAGCCGCACCGTTGTCGTGGGAGGCGACTGAGACGAGCAATGGACGCGTCACCACGTGATCAAACTTGGCAGCGCCCACGGAATCGCCGCGAAAATTTTTCAATATGCTCCCTAGTTTTGGGAGAGCCTCCGAAATCATTCGTTGTACAGGTAACTTCGTTGTAGAGGCCGCGCGCCGCACTATTCGCAATAGAACCGGGACAGAATCATTCCTTAATTGTAGAGGCGTTCGTTGTAGAGGGACAATGCTGTACACCATAGCCATGACGGAGGGTCGTATCGCGCCACACGATATATATTGGATGTCGTGCTGCCCAAGGGGCCATGAATGTCCGCTGTACGTCCTATCTAAAGCCGAACGTCCACGTCCAAAAACGAAAGTCCACAGGACAGCCAGCGGATCTCCGTTTTACGTTATTTGCGAACATTCGTTTATGGTGCGTGCGAAGGGCGTTTTGCATAGCGTTTTGCCTGCGCAGTTACAGATGGAGCCACCATTCTTGTCGCCCAGAAAATCGGCTGTTTCGGTCTGTCGCCGTAGGGTATGCGTTTCGGGTATGCGTCGTTTTCATTTACTCTGGGCACCCTCCTGAAAAAAAAAAAAAAAAAACGAACACCTATGCAGTGCCCGAAACCCACCGCAAGATATGCCACCTCTATGTGAAATGCGAGCGCAAGCGAGGGCAACGTTTAATTAAGTGATCGATTTGTCCTATGGGCTCATCAGGCTCATCCCTTCACTGTTGCGCTTGTAACGTTGGTGATGTAAACGAAGAAAGCGAAGAGATGGTAAAAAGCAAAACGTACCGGTTTTCATCTTCATTTTTGTTTCTCAGGCATAATGAAATTCAGCTATTTCATTTTGGAGGGTCCTCGATAGTACTTTATTTTGTCTTTGCGAAAAGTTCTTACGAAAGGTTTCTTTTCTTTGCTCCGCTTTTGTTTGCCAGGCAAGCTATGTACAGTGCTCCGGCTCAATTCATTATCAGCAACACATTTACTGCACATGCATACGATGCATCTGTCACAGTATCATTTGCTTCCGCTCTTTTAAGCTTTTATCGTTGCATTGAAGCTTTTCTTGGGAGGTGGGATAATGTCAAGAGGCCAGATTTCTCCACTTTTCCCATGAGCTGCTGGAAAAAGAGCTCACATCTCTACAGTTGGTTATGCCCGCGGTGTTTATTGATGGTTGTTCAAATCAATTTAATGTTATGCACATGAAATGGACAACCCTATCTAGAAGGAACGTTGCGGTAGTCGGAAGCGGATAGTGTTTGCCTCATTGTCTGGTTTCGGTTTCGACTTTAAGGTCCTTTTTTTTTCACTCAAAATGTTTAGGTTATTAGCGCTCTGGTGTAACCATTACTATTGATAGTAATTAAAATATTTATTCAATTTAAAATTTGTGATTTTATGCATATTGCAGGTTTGAAAAGAAACATCTACATGGCTACATGCGTTGTTCGCAAGAGGACGCTACTAATAAAAGGAGGAGTTGCCGAGTTGCCTTGCAGTGAGTCACTGAGCTTGGGATACCCGTAAGTGTTTTGGCGATTATATGTGCTTCAAACGAGCGTTTTAAACCGCGTTCTGAGACCCGTGGGTCACCTTTGCACCCGCGGCAATTGGTTTTTGAGCACTGCAACTCGGGCGAGAGCTCAATAGCAGCATTAGCGCAGTTCGCCGGCGTTGGCGGTGGCTGGGCGCAGCGTTTGCGTCGCGGTAGCGCACTTTGATCACCTTATCTGGCATATTCACCGGTGACTGCATTGTTTTTGTGCGATCTCGCGTGAGCGGAAGCCAGCTGGAACTTCCACTCCTTCCGTGTGGCTCGACTGCCGTGTTTTTTTGCAATAGCCGTGAACAACGTTGCAGTCATCAAATCGGGAGCGTGCGTGTTTCGGTTGTACCTTTTTATTTCTCGCCCAGGTGTCACCGACCTTATCAGATTTGCGGAGGTGTAAAGAAAGATATCTCCAGCTCTTCGCACCGCACCTACGCCCTTCACCTCGTCGCTGCGTCCTTCCCTAAGCGCCAAAAGTCATCGGCGCGACTTTCATGCGATCGCCGCCTAGAGGAAATCAGAGCCTACCTTGCGCTACAGCTAGCTGTCACAAATGTAATTACGCACGCATGCGATGTAAGGACAGAAGGAGCGATGCCGCCCGCTTTGACGCTTAGTTTGTTTAGTTCGCTTACTTGGCAGCCGACGTTTTGATAGTGAGGCTGACTAGCGGATCGCTGCGCGACCCATTTTTCTTTTGAATGAGAGAACACCTACTCGCGCGCGCGTGTTCGTATTCAACGCAAGCCGCGCGGTGACGCGGAACGTTTTGCCGCTTGATTAGGCGCCACGCCTGAATGTCTGTTTTTGCATTGGCTTCATCACGGCTACAGTGCGGATGCAATAAGCGGAGATGACACGGCACGATTCGATCTGCCAATCCGGACAGCACTGCGGCCTTCTCAGTATTTGAGCTCAACGCTTGGAGGTTTTCTGTTGGCCTAAGTTTGGCCACCGACGCTTGTGTAGTCAGTTTCTAGCGGTTGGACTAAAATCCTAGTGATACAGGTGAGCACCGGTTGTTGCTTGCTGTATGTGGATACTGCGCACTTTTGATTTAATTATGGATGTGTGTGATAACGCCAGCCGGGTCACTTCACTGTTATTTTCGTAGGAGCGGAACGGCGTATAGCAACAGCTCCGCTTTACAACGTGGCCGTATGAGGAAAATTTCAGTTCTGTCAAACAGAATTCGTGGCAACGAATAATGTGCGGATGTCTGACGTCACTCATCCGGCTTCCACGGGCTTGCAAAAGCGCACCGACATAATGACGCGGCGCGTAAAGGAAGCTTTCGGTTGTGGAGCCCATCTTCTGGAAACCCTCTGTGCGTTGCGGATCGATGTATTGGCTCTTCTTCTTTGTTTAACCCCGTTCTTTTTGGCCAGCCTTGCATTTGCAGCTAAAACGAACTTTATCGTGAAGTCGAGCGCGTACCAATACCAAGAACACCGTCACGGTGTTCGGAGGACCCGACACTTTCGTTTGGCATCACTACAATAGTTGACCTTGACTTCGTTATAACTAGTGTCTTCTCTCCCAGTCCACTGCTCTTGCGGAACTATAAAGGTCTGGTGGCGCATGCTCGAAGAACTATCCAACGCAAACAGCATGCTTTAAGCAGCCGTGCATGTGTGTTTTTTCTTGTCCGCTGCTAGCAAGTGTCGCGAAGCGGATGTTGCGTCTACGCGTGTCATCGCGCTTGGAGTACTACGAAAGTAAAGGGATTGCTAAGGGGAGGAAAAAACAAACGCCTCTGTATCACTTCAGGATTTGTTGTGCTCACCTACGCGCACGAATGAAGGCACACGTTCTATTCGTGGCCTTGTACTTCATTAGAGTAGGAGGGCGTAGCCATACAGACCATGCATAGCAGGTAAGCTGGGGCCAGAATAAACCGATAAGTGACGCATACGGCGGTCCTTCAGTTGGTTTCGAAGTTTGCAGCCCTTACCTCGGAACGGCGTGATTATATGGTCTGTGGACCGCTCTTGTGTAACTTATCACCTTGGGGCGCGTATCTTTAATTAATGTCGACGAAGAAACAAAATGCTCTGCTCCGCCTCTCACTGAGCCTGCTGGAAGCGTGTGTCAATGAGTCCTGTTCCGTTCGCATCACAAATTACGTACGGTCGGTCGGTGGATACGTCAGAGACGGGCAATGTTGAAAAGTAGTTCGAAGTTTCGGTTTTGTACGTGTGGCACAGTACATATGTAAGAGTAGGCGAACTTAAAGCCTACATCTATCTATCTGTCTATCTGTCTTTTCACCAGCCGTTGATTTCGCACGCCGGAGTTGTATCGTGCACCGCTTGAGTACATACGGCACTTGTAGTCGAATAATGTATCTTCTCACCATATGAAGGAAATGGTTATGTTCTTTTATATCATACTTACTGGCAATCTTAATGGGAATTATTGCAGGAAGGGCAGAAGCGTATTAAAAGAAAAAAAAAGGAAGAAAGAAGAGTTATTACAAAAGGAACAAATCTTGTACGCTATAATTTGTACTTCATCCGAAGCGATCACAATGTTGCGATAGAGTTCTAGGAATAGTTGCGATTCCAATGCAACCGCTGTTAGCTCCTGTAAGCTTTACTCGCATTGCCCTAAACTTCAGGCCTCACATTGTTCTGAGGTCTCACATTAGTATTATTTCACGTGAAATATCGGCATTAATGGTGGGTGCCTATAAAAATGTGCACCTTTGTATAGAAATCTTAGCACAAGGGCGTTTTCGCGCATCGGAATGCAGCTGCCTCGCCCTGTGTTCAGTGGTGAACGTCATAGCCACTGTACCTAATTAATTACTTGTGTTCAATAAGGTTTTTTGTAGCTGAGTAATTTATCGATTACGTTTTCTTTTTACTCAGTAACGCTCAATGTAATGTCAATTACCTTAATTTCGGCGACCAGTCACTTGTAACCAGACTTTCGTTTTCAAGGAACGTATATAAACTTCTGCTGGCGCCCTTCACAATTGCTCGGTTCAAGTCTAAATGGCTGACGAGAGAAGTCCGGGTTATATATAGGGTTCGATAGCGATGTCCCTTTCGGTCGTTGGTGCCAGGAAATCATCTTACCGGGATCCACCTTCTCCGAGCTCCAGCAACGATTCATAGAGAACGCAGACCCTATAGCATCGCGGCATTGAGTATAAGCACGATCTTGTGAGCAATGTGTTCGTATGTACATTGCATTCACCCTTCCCTGCTGCCCTAGCACATCGAGCACGTTTTCAGTGTCGCTGCCTGATGTCTTCGCAAGGAAGCAAGGGATTATGATCGATGAAGTTTTGGGAAGCAATTGCTGGAAAACGACATGTGATAAAGCTGCAGAGGGCGCACTGAAAGCGCCATGGGTCACCAGCTCGTCCTGTGTATTGGATTCGGTGAATGTCAACAATAGTGTAACGGCAAGTAACGTAAGACTAATTGATTACTTTTTTTAGCAATCGCTAGGTTACTTTCGTGGGGCGGTAATTGGTCACTGTAATCGATCACATATTTTAATTAATGAAGCAATGGTAATTATAATTGGCTACTTTTATGTGACATACGTGTGCAAGTCTGCCACTAAGACATGGTGGACAGCTAGGAAATGGGTGTTTCTTTAAAAAAAGAAATCTTGTATTGACGGTATCCGCACGTCGTGTTCCAGTCTCGCTGTCAAACGTTTCGCGCTGTCACATGAGAAGCACGGTTATTGAAATTCCCGCCGGGTGGCGGTCAGAACGATCGCTCGTAAGGGCAGCGAGGCATTGCGTGGTCAGTGACTTAGCAAAAGTCCGGAGAAGACTCAGCTCGTTGCAAAGGAGCGCCAAGATATTCACCCAGCAAGGACCTTAGGGAACACTCAATAGCCAGGAGTGTTGGGTTTCAAAGCTGCATGGTATGAGCATTAACTGGTCAGCGGTCGAGAGCAGCAAGTTACGTCTAAAGTATGGGTGCACAGATAAGAAAGCAGGAGAGAGATTGATGGAGCCGGGGTCGTTAGAGGCGTAGGTAACTGTACAATATAGAGACAGAGGTTTTAATGACGGGAGATAAGATGAAGAGGAGATGAACAACAAAACGCTAGACTGTAGTAGGTGTGTAGTAAAAACCTGATTAGCTCAAGTGGGTGACTTTTTGTCGCCGCCCCGTTTGGAAGGCGACGCCAAACAGAGCGTTGTCTTCATACGCCGTAAACAGATGTATACTGCGTGTTTGTGGCTTTTTGTATATAGGCTGCCCGCAGTCCTGTCGCAAGGTCAGTTCTTTTAATGCACCCATTTTTGCCGCACTGGTTAGCGTCGCCTTTCTTAAGTTCGTCCCCGCGCATATTGGAGGTTGAGCTGTACGATTATTCGAAACTTTCGAATAACAAATCGAGTAAGTTGTCCCATTCATATTCGGCTTTCGAATGAAACAGTGGTTACTCGTAAGTACGACTATATTTCCAATAGTTGCCGGATGTTTTAAATCAACTGTGCCGCGATCAAACACAACATTGGAGCATACGTGCGATATATTTCATTCGGGCGGCCTTAATGCATAGACATCAAAGACGAAAAGTGGAATAATGGTATTACATAATACGTACGCTGCACGTACGTATTACTCAGGGATCCATATTTTTTTCCGGCTGAGTCGCTATTCTTGTAGAAAAGTGCACTGTCTGCGGACAGAGCTGCTTATCTCCTAGTGGTCTTCTTCCTTTCTTTTTTTTCATTTCATAAACAGTGCTTCATAATATGTGCAGTGTAATGACAGAAGCTTGCTAGCGTTGTGAATATACTACGATGTGAACGTTGCTTTATATTAATTGAAAACAGTTAAGTGAAAGTGAAAATTAAGAAGAAGTCTTCGATATTCGATTCGCTTCCGGCACTATTTCATTCGTATACGATTCCGTCTCAAAGTGAGCTATTCGCACACCCCTAATGAAAGAGACAGTGTAAAGAGAAAAAACAAATCAAGTTGTATTGCAATAAATTACGCTCCTGCGAGAATCGAAAGCCCGCTCATACCGTGGGAGTAAGCTCGTTATAAGCCACAAAGAAAAATACGCGGACATTAATCCGGACTGCGGGGTTTCACTCTATTGTAGTAAGTGTGGGGGTTTGCTCGATTTAGAACACATGCTTTGGCGCTGCTTGGCGTTGGCCGGTGATGGTTCTCGAGGTGAGCAGTGGTGGCAGCGGATGCTGCACAGTGAAGGGCTGGCGGACCAATTCAGGGCTGTCCAGAGGGCCTGTGTGACGGCAGAGGGGCTCGGCCTCTCTGTACCGACGTGGGAGCGGCCCGCATCAGTCCCAGGACCTAAATAAAGTTATTCATACCATACCATACGAAGGATGGGTAGCGACGCCTACGTATAGTTCCCGCACCAGCTCTCAGTGACGTCATGACTTTTTGACGGCCTCTGCTCGAGCCAAGCTATAATTGGTTATCGATGAAGTTGGACTAGATTGTATTCTGATGATTGCCAAAGAGTGAACCTAGCAAGGTTCGATAACTAGTACTATGCTGGCACAACGGCCGAAATACGAGAGAATAGCTCGGCATCCATGCCAGTCACTGTGACAAATCTGCGTTGACGTTTGTACGCGAATTAAAAAAAAAATGCGTAAGTTTCGCCTGCGTTTTCTCTCCGGCTAAGGAACCACATTCCGCGAAATTAACGAAAATGGAACAGCTTTGTCCTG
Source organism: Dermacentor variabilis (assembly GCF_050947875.1). Taxonomy (NCBI): domain Eukaryota; kingdom Metazoa; phylum Arthropoda; class Arachnida; order Ixodida; family Ixodidae; genus Dermacentor; species Dermacentor variabilis. Next base: position 129,729,598 of record NC_134571.1, read on the forward strand.
TGCTCTGTCGTCTTCATCCATTCCTGTAGCTTCTTTTGTTATGAATCTACCGTGGTATTCAGCCTACTCGAAGCTCCGGTGGTCCTCAGCCGTCCCCGGTTATGACGCTGCATCAGAACTCATTCACTTCACTGTAGCGTCATGGCCTCCGAGATTGACGCACGTTCGGAGGCCATGCTATCGTGTTGAATGGGCCGATGCGGAACATGAGCTTGCTCATTATACAAGCTGCAATGCTGAACGCGACGAATATGTGGCGGCTCTGCCTACACTTTTTCAGATTTAAAGTTTCAAGGCGAGTTCCCGAAAAAAAATATATACTGCAGAATGCTGTACTGTTCGCTGCGGGCGAATGTCTAGCAAACGAAAGTATAGTCGTGTGTATATATATATATATATATATATATATATATATATATATATATATATATATATATATATATATATATATATATATATATTGCCTTTTCTATATGTCCATGCGCAACTTTCTTTAGTAACAGGTAGCTTGTTCATATACTCTGCAGGATTTTCTCGCGAATCGCGAAGTCGAACTAGTTGGCCTGAAAATAAGCAATACTAATGAAAACTTGTTATATAAATGCGCCGCATTTTTTTAACATGGACCACAACTGTTAGTAAAAAGTTACAGGATAGACGTTCGACAAGTAAACTGCGACGCTTACGTAGTACATTGTTATATAGCGGTTTATCTTATTTCTTCTTTCCGGACAATTTGCCCTAGGCAGATGTCTGACAGGTGTTTTCCTAGCACAAGCCTGGTGAAATACTTTATGCGCGGTTGTCGCTTTTCAAAATATTTTTTTTTGGAGTTTCTACGACAAATACTCTCTTAGAAATTCAGGTTTCCAGACCTCATCTGCTGCTGCACGTCTTTAACAATGCAGGAGTCGCAAAAAAGCCTTACAGTAAGCCTTTCAACGTACAGAATTAATTGGCGTTTGAAGGGGATCTAACAGCCGAGACAAGGTGACGATCGAGACAGTATCTATAGCATATGCAGTATCGGGCACATGTCGTTGCTCTTATCAGCAGCCGTGTTGTCGTTCGTGCCTCGACCCCTAGCAGCACTGTTTTCGTCGCACTGCCCTGCTCTTCCCTTGCCCGCTTAGTTAGTGAAACACAACGGCAACGACGTATAAATAGGCCCTCACTCGTCGGCGGGCCTTTTGGCGGCGCGTCCTGGGACGAAAACGTCGACGCCCATCGGTTTCTTTGGTGGCACGGCGCGGTCAGTGCACTTACTTGCGACTGTTGTGCTTCGAACTTCGGTGGTGGAGGCAGGGCATTTATTTTTTGCTCTTTTTTTAAGCCCAACGCCATCTTTCTGTTATGCTTCGAACACGCGCCAACGTTTCTTTTTCTTTTTTTTCCGGGAAAGTGCGCATGCTGACTGCATGTGTGGAAAAGAGGCACGCGGGCCTATTATACTGCGGTAGCCCGTATACACAGATCTATATGTTTTAGCCCCCCCCCCCCCCCTCACGATGGTCTTCACAGATAGAAAAAAAAAGCAGATCCAACGCAAATTTCGGAATTAGCGAAGATTTCGTGGAGCGGTTAATTAAATGCTACTATAAGACTTCTCGCCTTCTGCGAATGCGTTTTGCGGCGTAGCTATTGGCCTCGAGCTCCACCACTGGAAAAGCTGGCGCCACCGTCGGCGTGACGTGCTAGGAGGGTTCACGTGGACATAGCGGCCGCGTCGGCTGCTTGTCCTGAAAACGAGTTGAAACCCCCTCGTACGCTGCGGTCCTCATTTAGTGACGAAATTTTCCCGCTTCGAGTGTCTCCTTTACAACGCTTGAAAGCACTACAATATGTAGTGGCTGCCTTTGAAGGCGCGCAACATAATAGGCTACCGCTCGGTGCCGCAGGGCCGGACGCACGTAACGGAGGCCGGTGTCAGCCTTATTCACACGTCCACAGGACAAGAAGCTGCGTGAAGCTTGGCTCGCGAAACATAAAACCAGCAAACAGTCATCGGCTACAACTCGGGTATGCAGCAAGCACAGACGCGAGGAAGATTTCTACTACGGCGCCCGGTCTGCGATGTTCTGAAAACGCGCACTGGGACGCTCGCCCGAGTCCGCTGCCCGACTAATGTCATGACGGTTTGGTCTATGAACTTGTCGATGCTATAGATACTGGCAAGTTCAGTGGAGTGGAAAGGCAGCGGTAAGAAGCACATTTAAAAAAAGCATGGCATATGGTCATGTTTGTGTTATGAATTAATGCACTGGATTACAAAAAAGGAGCAGCGGGAAATTGCACGTTGAGAGCACCGATAAACATACAGTGCGACGCAACTCGAGAAATAATATTGAAAGGTCAAAGAATTTACAAGAAAAAAAATTCAATCGTCGCGACGGCACATCACAGTCCCCGTAGGCGTCGAAGTCTCTACAACGAAATTACTTTTGAACAGCTTTGATAGCGCCCACGCAACAATGGTTGCTTGTATACTGTCAAATGCTCATATTCTGCGGCCTAACGCTCATGGCATGGTGCGAAAACGCGCGCGCGGAGAAAGCGAAACAGTGCGCGGACAAGCATGCAGACGCGCAGTCGGTCGCTGCGAATCTGCGCGATCGCTGCATTGAGGCTTCGTTCTATTATGCTCCATTTAGTTATACAAACACTATAAGAACATATTTCCCATAGTTTGCTCTCAGCGTTTACCTACCTTTCACGCAAAAAGCCGGCTCGGGAGACCCCATCGCGGCTACCGCGCTCAGTGGCGTTCACGTATTCGCTAAAGAGATAGCGTCTGTAAACGATTGTGTGCTTTCAGTTTGCCCAAGATTATTATTTAGGCAGTAAAAAACTTCTCTCGTTTCGAAAGTACTTACAGAAACGTCCGGGAGAGCTCGCGCGTGGTGTTTTCAGTGAGCGCTGACAGCAAAACCTATGAGGAGCGCGCCGCGTGATCCCTCATACTACGGCAGCGAGGCGCTTCCGATAGATGGCGACTCCGTAACTCCTCGCCGCCAATAACCATCTCGTGGCTCTCCAGCAAATCAGCCCACGTGATCCACACTCTCTCCGGGATCGGCCCACCAAAGCCCCTTAAACTTCGTAAAGTAGCGACACTCTCCTCCTCCACCTTCACTCCTCCTCGTTTCTCTCTTTCACGCTCCCTCCTCGACCGTGGCGCCGCCTACACTGCTCGAGCGTAGCAACGGCGCCAACATGCGCTCCTCGCCACTCCTTAGACGCTTCTCGAGTAAAAATGGCGCTGATGCACGGCGCGAAGGCCCACGTGATGCTATTAGGCCAATAGCGAGAGAGAGAGAGAGAAGGAGATTCTTGAATATGGGAAGGAAAGGTTGGGGTAAAGTGCAGCGCAGTAACTGTCTCTCAGCAGAGGACACCTCAACCGCGCTGCGCAGGGGGTAGGGAATGAAAGTAGGGGGAGAGAAAGAGCACCAGAAACAGCAGCACGCCGCGGAAATGTGATGGAGCTAAAGGCGGTCGGCGAGGCCGACGCGGCGTCGGCCTCGGCCAGAGCGCGCGAGGAGGAGGCGGCGGCATTCTTCAAAGCGTGGCACTACTTTACGATGTGTAAGGGGCTTTACGGCCCACTTTACCCATTTCGTACAGCACTTTTCGTGCAAAATTGGCAACTGGAAACAAGAGTCGCAAGGAGTTGAGAAATTAAGCGATGTACTACGGGAGAGAGCCGAGGCAACAGCCAGACAGAAAGTAAAAGCGAAAATTAACATTTAACTGTTGTTTACGAAAATATTTATGGATCGACATCTTTTTATTTAAAAGGGAAGTAGAGAAAACGCCGCCGGAAGTGGAGAACAATTCCGTGTGTTTTGAATGACGCTTCTACAGTTATCAGTCGAGCCGCCTGACGTAGCCACTTCTCTGCTGTGCTTATGTAGGCGTTTTTCTAACCTTCCGCGGTGGGCGCAGTACGTCTAGAACCGCAGCGTCCTGCGCTCTACGCGGTTGTACGGGACTGGCGGCCACGCATTGTTACGCAGCTTCTCAAATAACAATGCGAGTCGGTTTTGGCACTTGGTAGATCAGTAAACGAGTGATTCAAAAGAACTGTGATTGTACCGCAAATATATATAGCTTTATAATTCTTCCAGAGTTAATTCAAAAGAACGCTACTATAGGCGGACACAACTTAAGTCTGCAGTGAATCCCCGCCCACGCCCTCATACGCCAGCCACTGTTTTTCCGCGAGGCTGCAAATAATTCGTACTTCAAACTTTTCCTGTTACCCAAATAAGGCAGTAACCACAAAAATAAAATTATTAACGCGTAATTTTATACGTCTTCCCTCGCCTATTATAGGCTAACGGTGAAAGCCTAACTCTTTGTTGAACTGAAATGAGACGCTTGCTTCGCTGCAACTGTTTATTGTCAAGTTTAAGTTCAGTTTGCAGTGAAGTTTCATGAGTAAAACGGGGTCAGCAGTGAAATGAACTGTACTGCGGACTTTTGAAGAGTGAAATGCTCAGACTACATACACTCTGTCCATGTCTTTTGCACACCTCATCGCTTTCGCCGGTGAAAAGACTCTTCAAGAATAGCAGACGCTCCGGAGCTACCAAGTACGACGCCATTTTGAAAAGGCCGCGTGACGACGATTTTGTTTGCTTCTGCGATTGGCTAGCGGAGTAACACAACCCCGCGCGGTCCATGTACTTTGGGCCAATTGCTGCTTCTTAAAGTTGTATTCTACTACAGAAATCTTTATTTTACACTTTGTTCGCTGAAACACCCTGTATTGATTCGTTAGCATTACGAGTGTCAAAGTGCAAAAAAGTGTATGTGTGTAATATGTGGGAAGCCGGTCACGGGGTAGAGATAAAGAGGGTATATATATATAAGTGCAAATGAATGAATGTTTGGTTTTTATTGGCGCAAGGGCCAGGTATGGCGAAAGAGCCCCAATATAAGTGCAAATGACGATGATGTGCTCCGTACCACTTGCACTTCGCTCCTCGAAGAGATACAATGTGGTGAACGGCGGTTTGGATTCGGGACCTCAAAGAGGTATCCCAGTAATTGTGAGAGGAATCCTAACGCAGTTCTCTTGCATTATGGCTATATCACCACCGAATTATTTGTATCCTGTACACAAGGTTCGTGAACCGTAGTTCACGTGTTTAGCGATAGGATAAGCACGAGCCCTGCGGGGCTCCGTTGTATATACCGTAATCGTTTCGAGTATTATGTGCGTATACTGCGACCCAACGTTCGTCGAGTAAATTGCTGTTGTCAATTTGCACTTTATAGACGATTTTGCCCTTTAAGTTTAGCGATCCTCTTGTGCCCTTATATGGGGGCCAACGTGCACGGTACATAAAATTATTCGCAACACTCCGCATTCAAATACAGCAGGCAGCGTACGCACGATATAAAAATATAGCGTTACGAGACTACGAGTTATGGTACATTTAAAAATTGGAATGTCCTAGGAGGTCGAGCGCGCTAGCTATATAAGCACTTCCCCGAAGCTTGCAATCGAGGTGCAACACAACTGCAGGGAAGCAACGGTCGTCTTATCACTTACGGACCCCGTCTTGCACTTCCCGTTCCGTTGAAATTCTTCATGCTCTACAGTGCGCGGTACATTTGCGGTGAGTAGGCGCAGTAGACTTTCGCGCTTTCACGCTTATACGACGAGCTACGATTGTGTCACCCGAGTGATTATTATTTTCTTTTTTTGGCGTGGAGAGGGGTATGGTGTCCCCGCGGGGCCATGTGTTCCTTAATTAGGTGTCTGTTATAGTAAACAAAAAATGTTCGTGTAGTTACACGTTTCTGTGGCTATCCCCATGCAGTCTGAAACGGCACCGATCCAGCTGGTGACGCTGGGTAATCTGAGGCGCAACACCTCCGCAGTAACAAAGCCTGTGCTTTCTGGCTGTGACGTCAACTACGTTTCCATTGATGCCGAAAAACAATGGATTGAAAAGAAAGAGTGGATAATTCCGCTAAACTTCACTTGAGGGCTGCGCGTCGAATCTATGGGCTGTCGGCCTTCCCCTGTGACGTCACGACTCAAAACTCGCACGCCTTGCTAGGTGCCGCCGTCTGTTGGTTCGCGTCTCGTCGTACTGGTGGTGCCGTCGATTCTCTGTAGATACATTGTCGCTGTTGCTGCCTAGCATTGCGCTGGCAAGTGGGCAGGCCACCGCTGTATGTATCGCGCATGTCTCGATTCATTGTAGCACGCGCGTCGCTCATCGAGTGACTCCACTGTGCGCCAAGCAGCCAAGCGGAGAAGACCCGACGCGTTCCGCATCGGCCGCCACTGCGACACGCGTCTTGCTCCCAGTGGCGAGAAAGTGCCAGTGTATACTGGATGTATTGCCGATTATGGGCAGCCCGAGAACGAGGCAGTTCCTCTGTAACCGACGACGCCTCCCGTATACCTATATGGAATGCGCAAACGCCAGTCGGAGTTAGTGCCGCTTCGTTCTGTTTTCCTGTCGCGACGGACGCCGGACGTGATCGGAACTGGCCTGTGGCCCAGCACTCGCGAAAGCAGTGACGTCGGCATGCGTTGATGCCGCTGAGAGAAGAGCTCGTAAAACCGTAACCGGTCTCATTCCGTATGACGTATGCCTGTTCTGCGCATTTCAGCTCGCTCGTATACCCGCTGTGGCGACTGAGATCGACTTGGTGAGAACGAGATCGCTTATTCGATATCCGGACGCCTCCGCGTTTCAGTGAAGGTCAAACCGCAAAATTATTCCGGAGCCCTCCACTTACGGCTTGTATGGCAGCCCGTGTTGCTTTGAGGCGTTAATGGCAATCAATCAATCAATCAATCAATCAATCAATCAATCAATCAATCAATCAATCAATCAATCAATCAATCAAATCATTGTCTCGCGTACAGCACATGCGTCGCTTATCAGTGACTCCACTCTGCGCCAAGCGGAGAAAGGAATCAATCTCGCTCTTAGTTGAGCAATGCGGGGAAGACAGCGCTCTCGTTTGCGCGTCGCTCGCGAACATCGAGGATTTGCAGCACTCAACCGCTCGATTCGAAGGAGCTGAGGCCCTCTTGAATCCCGTTGAGGCGCGCAGGCTGCGAAGACCTCCGTTCACGAGTGCTGGTCAGCGACCTCGGAGAGACCATTGCTGCGTCGAAGCGAAAATTGCCACGATTAATTCAATTTACGTTGATTTAGTGAGAGAGCTTGCATGGATTTAGAGCAACACGCTTAATGTGTAGAAAACTGTATTCTCTGTACCACGCGCTTTTTAAGTTCCAACATTTTATGGCTCGCGATAACGAGATTATTGCACTTTGTCCAAGTTAGAATCTTTCTTTTTGTGAAACGAAGACTTACGTTGGAAAGGTAGCCTCGGTTCCATTCTGCGGTAGGGTTTTTCTGATTCACATAAGAATTTTAGTTCAAACTCCTCGCGGGCAAGCGAGCGCGTTGAGACGCTTGGCGCCTTTTAATTTGGACAAGGTAGACGAGAGCTTGCGCGGACGAGGAGCGCGCGGATAACACAGGCTTCCGAGAGCCAGGGTGACGTGGCGTCGCGACGATGCCCTCTCCCCTGACGCATCGCGCGGCGCGCGCTATTGCGGCAGCAGGTGTTCCCTTTCCACCGCTCTGCTCAGTCAAGACGCTCTCGTGACGTGGCGTCGCAGGCAGTGGGAACTTCATCATCATCATCATCAGCCTGGTTACGCCCACTGCAGGGCAGAGGCCTCTCCCATACTTCTCCAACTACCCCGGTCATGTACTAATTGTGGCCATGTTGTCCCTGCAAACTTCTTAATGCCATCCGCCCACCTAACTTTCTGCCGTCCCCTGCTACGCTTCCCTTCCCTTGGAATCTAGTCCGTAACCCTTAATGACCATCGGTTATCTTCCCTCCTCATTATACATGTCCTGCCCATTTCTTTTATTGATTTCAACTAAGATGTCATGAACTCGCGTTTGTTCCCTCACCCAATCTGCTAAGAGCAGATTGGGTGAAGGAACAGTGAAGGGCAGGTAAGTGGGAACTTACCTGCCCTTTTGCTTCCACAGACGACAGACGCTGGCTTTGTCGGTCAATGGGCCATTTGGCACTTTCGCATCAAAAATGATATCTCGGACCCCTTTTGCGACTGTCCTTATATGAACACGTCCAGCTGATTCATCCACTGCATTGGCGGCGTCACGCTTTCACGCTAGGCTGGCGCATCGGCCATAGTATAAACGGGGAGTATTTCAGAGAGCAGGTGCAATTAGAGAGAGTAGTGCTAGAATTAGTTTCCCCAGACTAGCCTTACACAGCTCGCTGTGCGCGCTCTCGCGCGCTTGCTACCTTAACGTACCATAGGAAACAGAATGCGGATGAAGGAGCCTTGAAAACCCAAGCTCAACTCATTTCGGGGCTCAGAAAAGGCACAAAAGAAGTGCACACTCCGAGTCACCATTCTTCACTATACCACAAGAACGAGCTCGGAATGCAATATGAATGTAATTTCGAATTTATTATTATAATACACACAATATAGGGGTGGCCATACAGGGTTCAATATAGGCTCAATCTTGCCGCTTGAAATAAATTATTGGAATATGTTTTTTTTTTCAGTACTAGATTTGTCAGTCCTACGAGGGCATTCGATAAAATTTTAATGAAAATCGACGAATATTGTTTTTTTAAACGGCCTTAAATTGGTCCATTTTCGCTACTTTTGCAATTTTGGCGTTTTCAGGATTTTATTATTAAATAAGTACGTAGCGTAGCTGCACATTTGTTTTTTGCGTTAGTTTGCAGGAAAGTATTTGAAGATTTCTCAGAATATATTTTTAGTTTCGTCACTTTAGCGAAAATGGCCCCACAAAGCAACTGATCTCAGGGTCAGTGGTTGCGGCGTCAGTGAGAAAACCAAAGTTTGGCAATTAAAAGAACATACTGTGAGCTACATAAGTCTAAGTTTCCTTGCACCAGTAGCTTTAATTGTTTAAAATTACAAAATATATGTTTGACGGTGTACCATGTTTAATCTCGGAGCGGTAAGTCTTCGAACTTGTAAAATCTGCAAGTCGCAAGAACTTTCTTCTCCACTTTCAGGGAATCACAATTTTCTTGCTGGAAATCCGCGCTGTGGCTCACAAAACAAACATTGATTCCTTTCTAGCAACATTTTCGCTAAAACCAAAAAATAGTCGGGACTCCTAAGTCTATCCTTATCTAAACACACCCTTCCGTAGACCCTCGCGTAAAGGAGTCAAAGGGACTGCAAGATAAACTTAATGGTTTGGGAAATGGTGGTGTAGCGTTAAGGCATTATACGAGGTGTGTCAGTGAAGGCTGCTTCAAGTTAAATTATTTTATTATGGGAGAAATTGAAATGGGGGGGGGGGCTTATTTTAGCCAAGTTTAATGTAATGGGAGACACCAACAATTGTGCGATAATCGGCAATAAACTCATTGTATCGAATTTTCACCAATTAACGAAGTCGCAACAGTAACACATATGAAGCCCTGCCAGTGCTGAAGGCATGTCTGCTGAGCGGGAATTCTCGCCACCATGCAAATTCGCAGCGAGATGCATTAGCGCGTTCTTCTCTACGAACGGTTCGCTCTTGCCACGAAGCGGAGTACGCCGCCGCTCCACTTTTACTAATCTGACCTAAATGCATATGCACTTAGGGCAAAAAACACAAGTTTCGAATAAAGCGATAATTCGAATAAGGTAACTTCGCTGTAGCGAGTTTGCGTTCTCACGATGGGGGAGACGAGCGGAAGATATTGTGCGAAATGACTGTCTCTTCGGAACACGCCTGCGCGTTTGTAACCAGACAACAAAGTTTGGCACGCAACAAAGAGCTGTGGGACGATGTCCTCCGCGACGGACCTCCCGAGGTCCTCCGAGCTGTGATACAACGGGCTCGAAACATCGCCGGAATCATCTTAGGGACCCTGGACTGAGGGTTCTTCCCACACTGCTCTCGCCATTCAAATATTATTATTAATAAAGATGTTTCACTCTCTCAAAACAACAGCGAAATCAATGCGAGTACGCCGCTTTTGCTTGCTACTTCCTTTGCTGTGTTGAGTATTACTACGAAAGTCCCCCGTTAATCTGGACAGCCCATAATTTGAGCGCATGCATGCAAGCCACCTTCATGTCGGCGGTGGGTGCCGGGCCACAGCGCTGGCCCGTCGCGACGAATGAATCAGAGCCAGACTGGCCCCATATACACGCGAATTGTTGCGCAGTCTTGCAGTCTCGCTCGCTCGCTTCCGCTCGGCGTCATCGGCTCTGTCGTGTGAAGCGCGCCCACTCTTCGTCGCACGTTGGTGCTGCCCTTTCGACCTTGAACGCCGGATTCCGGCTAGACGAGTGGTCGCCTAGCTTGTGTGCGGTGTGGAACACGCTGACGACGCGTTGGGATTACGAGGTCGTATACTTGGCGATTTTTTTTTTCTTTCTTTTTGACGGGCAGCTCCGGCCGGCTGTATTGTATCGCTATAGCAAGTCGCCGGGCTTCTCTCGAAGCGCATTGTACGAGTCGACCACGGGGGAATGCGCCGCCGTTGCACGCGTTAAAGTGTGCGGCCGAGTATAGCGACGTTCGCACACGCAAGACTTCCTGTCGAGGCATCGTGCGAGCAGGACGCGCGGTTTTTACCGGCGGAAATAACGCGCGCGCGCATCGTCGGCGCTTCGTCACAACAGCGCGTCGACAAAGCAGACCGCTACGCCAGCTTTGGAGGTTCTGGAAGCGGCGAGCCGTTCCGCAAGGGCTGCACATTCTTCGTGGAAGGCCCGTCGACGAAGCGACGTGAAAGGTGCGACGACCCCCTTTCCTCTCATACTCACCCGAGGGAGACGACTTGGGGGGTGGGCTTCCCTGAGCTGCAGCCTTACGCCGACGGCACCGTATTGCCTGCCGTACTGTAGAAGACGTGCGGGCGGAGTCGAGCAGTGTTGTAGACGACGTGAAGCGAGATGTTTTGAAAACTCTCGCTGATATCTGCGAATATTCTTCGGTGACGTAGCCTTCGTAATTGTTCCACTTCTTCGGCGACGTAATCTCACTTCTTTTTTTTTCCTCTAAGAGGACGTCGTGCTACGCGAGGCAGCTTTCGGTGTACACTGGTTGAACGAGCTCAGCGTAAGGTCGTGCGACCTTGTAAAGTATGCTGCAGACCATGGAACGCGAGCGAGAACGAAGCGGGCTTCTCGTTTGTCTGTTGGTCGATTTTTCGCGCACAATCTTATGTGAGGCTGCCAGGCAACACGTGATATATGCCGTACAGTGCGAAGCTGAACGAACGTTGGAGCATTTGCACCTTCGCAGCACAAAGGTAGCAGAAAAGTTTGCACATGAAATACTGACGAGCAAACGGTATTGTTTTGAAAGTCGCAACCACTTTGCTGTTGCCGATTTCGCCTGGTTCAGGAACTTGTCTGTATAAAAGTAGCTCGAAGCAATTACCCTCACCCTCCCACCCCTTTTGTCCTTTCACCATCCAAATGCTTCAAACGGTACGTTCCGAGACGTATTAGCTCAACTTGTCCACGAACGGTATCTTTCTTTTTTTTCCGCAAAGCTTGACGCTACATTCGTAAGAGCGTAGATCAGGCCCACATTCGCAAACTTTACGAAAACATCACCATCGCGACTCCGTTGTCATTCCGCACCAACGTGGCCGGTTTCGGAAGCCCCCACCGTGGCTGAGAAGAGCAGACGAGAGGGAGAGAGAGAGAGATGGGGGAGACAAATGAAAAGCCACATCTGGCAGCAGTGTTTCCGCTCGGGACATCTTTCTTTCCAGTTCTCCTTTCTCCTCTGGCTTAACCGTGTCAAATGCGCAAGGACGAGGAAAGGCGGCTTCTTTTCACGCGGGGTCAGGTCGTCTGCTGGCCTTGCAGTAGTGCCGGACGGCGACTTGCGTACATGCGACTCCGGGCAGATTGCGCTTTGTCTTGCGCCGCAAGAAGGCTTCCTGCCTTCTTGCGTGCCGTTCGTTTTTTGTCGCCGCTTCTGCGGGCTTCGTCTCCTCCGTGCCGATGGAGCTCATGGAGGATGTCTGCTTCGCCGTCGGCGGAACCCCCGGAGAGGATTTAATTAAATCAAATTACGCTTGGATAAAGTGTCTTTCACCTCAAGTTACGTGGCCCTGCGGGCCGGGGAAGGCGGGATACACTACGACCTTTCGGTATAGGAAGTCGGAATGGGGCTTCGATGTCGTAGGTCAAAGGTCGACGCTGACGACGTGCTGCCCCCCTGCGCGAACAAAAGGTTCCGAGGGCTATGGCGTACCAGGGCCTTGTGGGGGTTGTCGATTCTCGGAGATCACCGTTCGAAGTAACGTCAGCCCGAGTATCATCGCCTCCTTGATTGTTCTTTTGTACCATTATATCGTTTAAACCCTCACCCACATACAGTCCCATTCCTGTTGCCCACGTGTGAAACATTTTTCGTAGAAGTGGAATGGAGGAAGGCAGACTGTTAGCATGCAGTGCGCGTGTCGTGAATGCGTGAGAGGAGAGTCCATACCTGACACATATATTTCTCCAACCCTGAAAGGAAAAAATGTGGAGGACGCTTAAGCTTCGCCTTTAAGAGTGGAAAGCGATATCATTCAAAAACCCCTGACTGCTTTTCATGCTTCCCGGCAACTGTAGCTTATGTAACCGTAACATTTACCGGGAAACGCTGGCGACGAACGCTATGTACGAAGGCAAGCTTTGTGGTAGAAACGCGGCCTCTTGCGTGGGTCGATCTCCTGTTATTGTTCATGTTATGTTTGTGTAGAACAGCTCACATAAAATACATGCACTGATGGTTTTCTCTTTTTCATTACATTTGCTTGTGGGCTACCGGTCTCAAAATTCCGATGAATAACTTTGTAAATTAAAAATTAAATTATGGGGTTTTACGTGCCAAAACCACTTTCTGATTATGAGGCACGCCGTAGCGGAGGACTCCGGAAATTTGGACCACCTGGGGTTCTTTAACGTGCGCCTAAATCTAAGTACGCGGGTGTTTTCGCATTTCGCCCCCATCGAAATGCGGCCGCCGTGGCCGGGATTCGATCCCGCGACCTCGTGCAACTTTGTAAACAACGAAAGGCAAGTTATGAGCAACTTTGGTGGTGGAAGAGTGGTTCGGTATGCGTGGTACGGAATTTGGTACGAAATGTCTTTTGCCGAAGCGACGTCCGACGACGCTGGACACAGACGCCGGATTTTCTGCGACACGGGGCCCTTAACGTTGTCGCGTTAAAATATAATGTTTACGTTATTGCATCACGAAAGACCCAGCAGAGCTTCCGGGTTCAAAATCAAGGCACGATTTCGCGTCAAAGCACTGATTTCACATCAAAGCGTCAACATCGACATTTGTATCAATCTGTGTCCGATTCATTTCCGCTTGACGCGTGAATTCTTGCATGCGATCCCCTGCGAGCCTGTTGCGCAGCTTGGTGTGCACATTTACAAACTGGAACCAGTTTCTTTCACATGCTGCAGAAGAAGGGGGAATCTGCAGTACGCGACAGGCGAGGGGGCTCGAAGTTTGGTTGAAGCAGTCCTTGCCACCACGTAGATGCATCCAGGTGCTTCGCAGGCTCCCAAACTCCTTTTGACTGAACGTTTAGATACGTCGAAAGGAGTCGCATCGCAGCGGAATAATTCTGCGGAGAAGCTCTGTTTTTTCTTTGTTCTTCTCTTTTTCAATTTTATCCTTGTTGAAAAAAAAGAAAGAAACGAAAGAAACCTTTCCTTTCGGAAAGTTTTTTTTTTCGTTTTGTTTTCATGCGCTTACATCTCTACTCTCGAGCACGGTGGAAGATCTCTCGACTGAATGTTTGCGCGTTTCGGTGCTTCTCATTTGCACCGCGTGGGAGCACTCCTGTTGCTCTCGGTAGCAGACGGTCTTTACGGCATTCGCTCGCGTCCAAGGCCAATCGCCGCATTTAGCGGTTGCCTACACGACTGACGCTTGCGTGAGTAATTTCCGGTAACCAGTACAACGCACACGATTCACTAAGCGTCGTTAACCAGGCAAGCTAACGCAGACAAACACACGTTCTCAATCGCGAAGAGCGCAACGATATTTTCATTTGAAACAAGCGTGTTTTGTTTACCGTTTAGTGTGAAGTTGTTGTGAATTCTTTTTACTAGTACTTGCATTGAAGAAGGAATTAAAACAAGCTCAACATTCTTTTTCATATATATGATGCATGCACAAGTGGCAATAACGGCCAGGCAAGGCAAGAGCGCGTGAAAATGGGCTATTACGTCATTTTACGTAAGTGTTCTGTTCTTGGCGGTCTGTTGCGGTGCACCACGCTTGCAAACATTCGTCATTCGTGGGTAGGAGGCTCGCTTGACGCCCCAGAATAGCGCTCACAGCTGGAGGCATGAGAGGGGGCGGCCGCTGGGGCAAAGCGCACCAGCTCAGTCTACGAGGTCGCCCGTGTATTCGTTAAAGCGCGCGCCGAACCGTCCCGGTTTTAGCAGACGTGCCCGATTATTGGGAAGCCGCGAGCAAAACGAATAACACTGGCCCCAGTAAGAAAACCGGGTTTTAGGTCTTGAAAAAAAGTTGGAGAAGCTTCGTCGGGGTGAGCAACTCTACGATGCCGTTGGAAGAGCAAAAGAACTCGCGCGGCGACACGCGTCCTCCTCTCCCGCGTTTTGTTTTTTGATATACCGGTTTCGTCGTCTTTTGCGCGCGTGCATCAGCAGCCGCAGCAACGGGCGGCGCTGGGAGCGTCGCGGCGGCGGAAGCTCTGCTTGTGTGTATTTCGGGAAGGATGTCCCCCCTCCCCCCTCATGCCAAGCATCGTGTGCGCGCGCTCCCCGAGGTAGCGGATCGCTGGCTGCTTGGGGGACCCGACGTTTGGCTCGCAGCGGCAGCACCAGCGAAGCATCTCTTCGCCGTGGTTTTGTGAACGTTCCTCCCGGCGTCCACGACCCTGCTGCGAAGCGAACGTCCCCGCTTTACGGCGAAGGGATCGCTCGCGCCCTTGACGAGTGGAAACAGGTCTGCCTGCCCGCTGGTCGTTTCGCTGCGAGCGCTGCTGCTGCTGCTGCCTCGTTCCGAACGTTCCGCTCGCCGTGCTGCCGCCGGTGTTGGTCGTACCTCCACAGAGCGTCCCGCCCTGCCGCCGCCGCCGCCAGACTTTGTTTGGATAGATGTCTGAAGACCGTCTCAACACTGTGCTCACTCGGCTCGCGGGACTTCGAGTGGCTCGCGATCACCTCGGTAAGCGTTTTCGAACGTCGGCAACGCTCTCGGCGGCGCTTCGCGATCGTTTAGACGAACCGTAGCTTTTTTTCGTATTTCACGCTGACAGGCGCGCCGAAATGTCGTCTGCTCCCTCCGGGCCGGCTTTCCCGCCTGCAGTCGTTAGGCCGGTCTCTGACGGACGGCACGGCACGTTTGATTGCGAAGCCGGTTGAGTCACAGCGTATTTTTCTTAGGTGTGGGTGGCGACGCGTTGTTAGCCACATTTTTTTTTTTCCTTCTCGTCGCCGGACCAATTTCCAGCAATTTTCGGATCCTACTCTGCAACGCCTATCGATGCGGCTGGGTGATCACTCGGGCGTTGCGGTTGCCTCCGCCTTCCTGGAGCATGAACTAGTTTAAATAATGCGCATCGTTAGAAGTGTTTCTTTCTCTTCTTACGATCTTCGCTGTCTGTTGCGTGTCGTGTCTATTTTGGACTGGCACTTGCTCCCACCCTTTGCACCTGAACTTGGATGCTGCTGCGCGCTGGGCGCTGTCTGGAAGACACAGACCCCGCCCCCGCGTTCTTATTTTCCTTTTTTTCACCCCCAACTGCGCGTTGTTTGGGGCTGAGCAGGCCATCGAGATTTTACTGCTGGGTGCGAGTTTATTTTATTGTTTTGCCCTGTCCCTTGGAACGGAGCCTGTGCGCATTGTGGAGGGCCAAGTCGAGCAGCAGGTGGCGATGACGGATCTTGAGTTTTGCTTTTGCTCAAAGCTCGCCCTTCTTTCGGCACGGACATCGACGTTGTGGGGGCGGATACAGCTGTTTGTGTACGGGCACAAAGCGCGTTTTACCTTGCAGCTGTGTTGCACTCACTGCGTTTCAACTTTGTCGTGCTGGCATATCTGATCAAGCTTTTTAATTAGCCGGAGATCTCACTGCTTCGTTCTTGTAATAATTAGCCATTTTTCGCAGATTGCTATAGCTGTCAGAGCTATGTAGTGCGTTTGGGTTCTCGTAACCGGCAACCCCAGACTATGTACATTCGGCTCGAAATATATTTTGTGATACTCGATAAAAAACTGTAGTGCGTTAGTTGCCTTAGCAACAGCTGACCCCATCTGTCACCACATGAAACTGCTTACAAGTTTGGTCCAAAATACTTGTATAGATTGCGTCTCTCTCTCCTTCTGTCCTTTTTGTTTTTTTCCCCCACGAGCATACCTTGGAGCAGGAAATGAGTGTTGTTGGGTGTGGCACCCAGATCATTTAGTTTTGGCTTCTTGATCAGGGCAGGGGTTCCAAACTTCTCAAAAAATCCTTGAACTACCAGAAAGTTTGAAGCAACCCTGTGTCCAGGCTTCCTAAATGTAAGCGAAGAAAATGCAGAAGAATGACCTTTTAAAGATTTACACTCTGTCATTAGAATGATCAGGCGGAGTTCATTACATGAAAATTAAAACGAATGCAGTAGGGAACAAGCCGAACATTTTGCGCAGAAGCACTGTCATAAACAAGAACGTGCTCAATACCCTAAATATTCTTGTATGGTCGAAGTTCTTGAACGCTATTCAGAAAAACATGGACAAAGCTGGTCATCATGACTAGAGCTTCATTCCTCTAACCAATCACGCTGATAGCTTTCATGCTTTTCATCCCTCTTTCAAGGAGAAGTATGCGTCCAAGTGATATTGGGCTGCCACGGGCCACCTACAAGTTTACCTAGTAAACAGGCCCACAAAGTTGGGAATGCATGTAAAACTAATGTTTAATTAGGAACAAGAAAGTGCTAAGGGTGCCAAGCCAGAAAAAAGAAAAATCACTTTTGTCTAAAGCTGCAGTACCACAATCTTTTGTGCAGCAAGAATTGCAGTGTTGGGGCAATATCAGTTGCAGTGAGTACTCAGGTGCATGCTGCCAGTCTGTGCATTGCTTGCACCAGATTGTCGCACATGCACTAGCATCATGCTAGGGGCATTGTCAAAGTCCTTGGCAGTTTCGCTCATTCGCATCTCCAACTCTTAGCAGCACATTCTGATGTTTTTACACCATCTCACTTTGCGCCTTGAGAATTTCACTAATTTTGTCTTGCTTCTTTGTTGCCTAGAAATATTTTTTCGATATGACCAGCTGAAAATGCCATCAGTTATTTCTTGCAAACAGATTGTTTGTTATAACCATTGTTATGCTTGACAAGGCACAGCTTCCAGTCTCATCATATTGTTTACTTAAGGGTTGCTTTGGCGTCATGGTTTGTTAGTACATTGGCATCGGCCAGGATGTCTGCGGCTATGGATTGAATCCTGTTGTCATCAGTGTTTTGTTAGTTTTTTTTAAGTTTGTCATTTGACAAACTGCTCGTGTTGCAACTCCCTAACAGCTTCAATCACTGTCAGCCCTTTATAATTTGAGGTATCGCTGTTGACACCGCTACAAGTGGCTGGAGAATCCTACATGTGATTAAGTAAAAAAACAGAGCCCAAAAATATTTATTATGATGACTATCCACAGGACAGTGCTAAGTTCGGGTTGCATGAATGGTCAGTACTGTACCAGCGGTGGAGGTAAGGCAGGAAAGGGCAGGGAAGGTGGCATTAATTCTGGTGAACATAGAATGTAAGTAAAGATACAGAAAAATGCAGATGTTTAATAGAGTGAGCCAGACAGACAATTCTCAATATATTTAGCTTCCAGAGTCTTCACTGAACTCTGTTGAGAAATTTTGCTTCAGTACTTGAAACTTACTCTTATCTGCCAAAGCCATTGCCTTGAACCTTTGAGTAATGGGTAGCTTATTTTCTGCAGTTGTGTTGTATACCCTGAAGGGGATAATTATAATTAACAAAAAACAAAATTCTTGTCAATTAGTTATTTGCACATTGATTTGTTGTGCAAGTTGTGTTTGTCTTTAAAGATTTTGATGGTGATTTGGCACTGCTGGTGTGTCCTCCGCTACATAATCCTTGTGCATGTCGATTTTTCTCCTACTATGATGAGCAACCAACCTGTCCAACTTTGAGGAACAAGTGAGTCATGCCTCTTGAACCTTGCAGGCAGTGTGACAACCATGTCAGTCCCGGAGTTGGCTGCGCTGGTGGACCGCCTGGAGCAGGTGGCCTTCCGGCTGGAGCGCTGTGAGGGTCAGGCCTTTGGAGGAGGCGGGGGCTCTCCCGCAGCACGCCTTCTGCAGCGTGGCACCTCAGTGGAGCTGGTGTCGGCCTCGGTGCAGGGCTTTGAGGCGCTACTTAAAGGGCCTGTGCAGGCCTACATGACCCTCAGCCGCACCATTGGAGGAGATGTCCAGGCTCACGTGGGTACCCATCACTGCATCCACATCTGCTCAGCTGCTTGCCAATGATATTGGTAGAAATTAGCCACGTGTGTGTGTGTGTGTGTGTGTGTGTGTGTGTGTGTGTGTGTGTGTGTGTGTGTGTGTGTGTGTGTGTGTGTGTGTGTGTGTGTGTGTGCGTGTGGATTTGTGTGTGTAGCGTTGCCACTGCAATGTTGTTGAGGAAGTGCTAACCCATGGACACTTTCTGCTAGGTAGCAGGTATATTGTAAGAATTCTTTTCACTCAGTTCCATTTCTTTCTTGTCATCCGCCACTCGTGACCAGCCAATGCTGGTGATAACATAGATCAAGCTCTGCTGTAGACCACTGATGAAGCGAAAAAAAATGCTGGAATAGAATTCTTACATTATCCCAGCCAAGGTGTCGTGCACATATTATTGCACATATCCATTTTTTTTCTGGGTTATGAGGAGTAGTTGCTAAGAAGGGTAAGGATAATCTCTTGTATGGGCACTGTAACTGTCACTCAGGGTGGACCTCTGGAGTCCTCCGCCACAGAAGAGGCATCAGCACTCAGCTAGTCCAGGCCATATCTCCCACAGGAATTGATGCCAAACCTGTTTAGCTTTCTTGGCCAGCTAGTGTTGGAGTAGACTCAAGATTGAAAGGGCAAAGCTCGGGACGAAATGGTCTTTTTACACTGGTTCATAATGAATAATTTGATGGAAGAAGTTCTTCATATATGTCTGCCTTTCAGTCCAACTGTCAGTCTGCAGGATAGCTGGCTACAGTGGATCACAAGTTTGCTCAAATTTTCATTTTATTGTGCTTAGGTTTGGTGATCTGATGAGTACCAGTGTATTCAGCATGACATGGCCACTGAATTTGCACTCTTGCACTTTGGTTTGTGCATTCTTTTGTAACTGGAAGAATGTTGCACATCTTACACACGCTTATGGTTAGGAGTGCTAGGATACGATGCTAGGGCACAATGGGGTGTGCAGTGCTGGGAAGAGTGAAGTGTGAATGAAGAGTAGTGGTTGTTAGAGCAGGACAAGCCATTGTGGGATTAAATTACTTGCAATAGAGGCATAATTATAATTCATTGCATTTCACAATCTATTTTTTGCTGAGGAAGGAATTTGATGGTATTTTAGCCACTGTCTTCACTAACAAAAGGCTAGTTTTATTGTACTAGTTTTAGTTTAGTGAAGTACTAGTTTTTATTCATAGACAGCAATGCTACTTCCACCATCAAAGCCTGGGACCAGAAATTGCTGCTGGTGAGAATGTTTTTCATGACAGAGCAGATCTTAGTTAAGGAGCGAAGAAGCTTTACGTGTGTTTGCATCTACGGCTTTCAGCTCGAGTGGGTTGCCACTAAAACAAAAAAGACTTTTTTAAATGCTGCACAGGGAACAGTTAGAACTCTGTGAACAGCATTCCGATCTTTCATCATCATGAAATGTAGATTGCTTAGAGTGGGGTTGGTGCATATGTCAGGAAAGTCTCCAGCATTGCAGCTGGTGTTTTAATGCGTTCTTGGGGTACTTCGTGCATTTCTTGTCTCATTTACTTTGAGATTGCAATTGAGAAATGAAACACGCTAGTTTTGAGCAAGGCAAGTGTGATTGTAATTGGTTGCATTTTTCTGTAATGTACGCTATATTAAGTTATCAGCAATAGTATATCTATTGTATCACCGACAACATTGCAGTACTAGCTGCTTGGAAGTGGTCAAACAACATTTTAGAACAGCTTTGACTATTTCAATGTTTATATTGCATTTTCATTGCAATTTCATAAATTGGTGAAGTGCATGCTATGCACATTTGTCTTGTACTTGCGAGTCTGTTGCCTTCAGTGCAGCCAAAAGTGAGGCATTTCTAATAAGTACCAGGAAAGCCGCAGGTACATCGACATATGACAGTATTTGCTATAGATCTATGTACATCTGATGTATGTTAATTTTACCCCGCCTAATCAACAGGCAAGCATGGTGGAGAAAGTTCTCCTGACGCAGCGACAGTTCCTTGGTGTCGCGGCCAAGTCTCGACAGCCCGACAAGGTAAAATAAATCCTTAGCTGTTGCGCAGTTCATCTGCATTCCGCATCGTAAGGTTCTGCTACAATACATTCTTTTGCTTTGTTTTTCCGGCACCCAGCATGGCCTTATGACACTTCTGCAGCCAACATCCGAGCAGATCCAGGCAATTCAGGTACCCTCTTTTTTTGTGATCGCCAAACCTAAGAGAACGAAAACATCACGCAAGAGCTTAGAAGAACTCGTAGGTTGGCTGGTTGGCAATCCATCTTGGTAACTTGCTTCAGAGTGCAGGACAACATACTCATATTCACAGATGCACTCGCACACACAAACACCCCAAGAAAGGATGCCCCCTCTCTTTTTCACACAAGAGTGTGTGTGTGAAAAGTGAGTGTCCTTCCTTTGTTTGTTTGTTTGTGTGTGTGCGTGCGTGTATGTGAAAGTGTTCTCTAGCGTCCTGAAGCAAGTTACCAACATCACAGGCTCTTCTAAGCCAGCCAAGACTGATGGAAATGTGCTGGTTGGTTGTAGTACCTTTAAAGTGTGCTGTAAAGGCTACGAAAACTGGCTAGGACACTTTATAGTTTCATAAGCCTTACAGAACACAAATTATTTTCCTTTGTCTATGGAAATCAGTTTGCCTTTCTTAGCCTTGCAGCTTGAAATGTATGGCATATTTGGGGCCAATTATAGCTCTTGTTGCTTAGCATGCAAGCATGAGAGCTCAAAAAAAGAAAAGTTTGGCCTTGACCCAAAGGGCAGAGTCGAAACTACACTGGGGAAACCAAAAAAAAAAAAAAAAAGATGAAGAAAGGTTACTCAGGTGTCTTTGCTGTCAAGATAAGGAGAGGGCCATGTTCGTCACAGTGCATGGCAGTGCAGATAAGATAACACCAGAGTTGTCAAAGGCTGTTCTTGCACTGCATGTAGCATTACTTACTGTTCGCATCCGGAACTGGAAATTTACTGGCTGTGGTGCCTCAGTGGCTATGACCTTCTACTGCTGAGCAAAAGGTCACAGGTTTGACTCCCTTCTATGGTGGCCACATCACTCTGAAGTGCAAAAATGCTGGTGTACTTAGATTTAGGCATATGCTAAAGAATCCCAGGTGGCTGAAATAGCCCTAGAGCTCTTTGCTAATTAAGGCATCCATCGTAACCCACTCTGCACTTTCCAAGAGATTAAACCCAACAATTCAATTTTTTTAACTGTAGATTTTTCAGCATGCGTGCGTGGGGCTTCTCAGTTACTCATTCTCACACACAGACAAAAATGTGCGGAGTGTGTTGTTCATTGTCCTCTTGATACTGCCGCGGAAAAGTGAAGTACTGTTGTAAGGCCATATAAAGGCTGAAATTCTTTATTTAGGCGCCAAAAAGAGAGGGATTGTTTAGTTCCACCTTCTCTATTATACTACGCCGCACTGTGATAGTCAGTTGTATGGCAGCACACTTCGCTTCTCTGGCCTAGCACTTGTTTATCTTTGCCTCGAATCTGTGTTGCAGGATTTCAGGCAGAAGAACCGTACCAGCAAGCTCTTCAACCACCTGTCGGCGATCAGCGAATCCATTCCAGCCCTTGGATGGGTGACAGTCGTAAGTTGTTCTTGTCTTTGCAAGCCGCACGATGTGAGGATGTGTCAATTCTAAATGCGTTTGGGAACAATGTGTGCTAAGGTCCCCCTGCCTGTCATTGCTAACAGGCGCCTGCCCCGGCTCCGTTCATCAAGGAAATGAGCGATGCCTGCCAGTTCTACACCAACAGGGTTCTAGTGGACTACAAGGAAAAGTGAGTTTTTTAATCTATTGCAGAAAGTTCAGGACACTGTGTACAGAGGAGTAGATGTGGAAGCTATTCGTGTTGAGAACTCTAATGATCAAAACATTAATTTTTTTTTCATTTGAATAAAATGTCTAGATGTATGAATATTTGTCTTTATTGACTTGCATGGTATGATTATGTTTAGCTCTTTGTTCTTCCCTCATTTCCCTAGACTATCTGCCAATGAACACTGCCCTGCAAAGTTTGTTTTCAGACATAGCTTGTGATGAGGGTAGGTGGCATGGTTTTATCTCAGTGGCATTCTTCATTAATAGCTTTGCTATAGTATGTGATGCTTCTGTCTCTTGCTTACCTTTGGAAGGAAAATTTTTACCCAATATAACTCCAAGTTATCCTTTTAACTGATTTTCTTTGTCATACTTGCATGTGACAAACTGGGCTGGTAAAACGTTGAACGTTTGCAACTTTCTGCTAATCTACGTAACAGAGTGCTGTTCCTAGGTACATCTGAGAAATTTATTATTGAATTAGAGTTGTTGTTGCACATCACTTGTAGGAAATTTTGTAGCAACAAAACTGTTAAAGGTTCTTCATCCAAATTTCATTGTCTGTGGGCGGTATTGTCCTCCTGTGTTCATCATCATCATGTCCCCTTGTAAGTAGTAGTATCCGGGGAGCTCCAACCATGATTCAATGCTGGGAGTGCATTACGTGGGCCTTCACGCTGTCATTGTCATGCCATTATTGTTGTCATCATTGTCGTTGCTGTCAGCCCAGTTGTCACTGCTTAGTGGGGCTGTTTAGGCTTTCTTTCGAATTGGCCTCTACAATTCTTCCGGTAGCTGCTTTGAAGCTGGAAAAGTTTTGTCTTGTTGTTGTCTGCCTTACATGCTCAACATGCGAATTCACCTAGGTGCCACCTTGAAGTAATCCTTGATTGGCAGTTACATAAAGCCAGTAGTGACAGGTTGCTTCCTCATTTGCAGGGACAAGACTCACGTGGACTGGGCTCGCTCATGGCTCACTGTGCTGACAGAACTCCAAGCCTTTGTGAAGGAGCATCACCTGACTGGACTTGTGTGGAATCCCAAGGTAATGGTCGCCGAATTCCTTTGTCTCCTTAGTTGTGCAGTACAGTTAAAGGCCAACTGCAGCGAAATTGCACTTTGGGTAATTTGGTTATATATGAGTAGCGAAATACCACTGAAGCAATCTCTTCAAAACTAAAGGGCTGGTAATTGTCCAATTGTGTTATTAGCAGCCTTTAAATAGAACCTATGCAGGTGATGCGTGTGCCTATGGTGGTTAGCGGATATGACTTAAATCCCAGTACGTTGCCTCCAAGATTTTTCATCATCTGCGGGCAGCCTTGGGTGCCACTTAATCTCGGAGGCCATGCCAGGGACCTGTGCTGGTTCTAAGCTTTCTAGGTCATGCATCACTTCCTTCGAGCGGCAATGATGTCATTTTTTTTTTCAGTTTCAGTACAAGTTTTTTTACAAGTTTTTCAGGATGCATCCAGTCATGTTTCACGTGTGAAATTTCGCATAGAGGCTGGTCTATATTTACACTATCTGAAACTAAGCTTTTTACATGATCCATAATTTTGTTGCAGTCCCCTTCAAAGGACATTGGGAAATAACTTGGTATAGTAAAGCTGTTTCTACAGTGCTCTGCAGTATGTGCTTTAGGGTGGTCAATATCTTCTGTTGTTGGGCTGTTACATTCACAGTGAACAAATCTCAGTATAATAAACGCGGAGGTTCAGGAAACACTAGTTGGCCCACCACTGACACTGGGTAGTGAGGCAGAGGCACTGTCTCATTCCACATGGTACATATAACAAAAAAGAAAGGAGAATGGATGGAAGCCATAACCTGTCCTATAGCATAAACTTCGCTATTGTTAGGTTGTACTTTTTGAAACTGAGCTTCTGCAGTAAGGTTCGAGCTCGAATCCATCCTGTGTACTCTCTTGGCTGGAAACTAATCCCTTCGCTGTATAATCAGATAACAGATGGCAAGAAAGGTTTCCAGCAGAAAGCACTGAGAAAGACAGAAGGGATGACGACACTGTAGCGGTGTGTTGTCTGCTGGGAACCTTTCTTTCTACGTGCATCCAATGAGCTCAGGCAAACACTATTCTCAAGATAACAGATGCATCACTTAAACTTTTAAAGTGTCTAAATACAGTTTGTTGCTTGAAGGTGGAGGCAGTGCATACATTACAAACGAAAAAGCATGACCGTTCCCTGGAATGTGCGCTGCAGGGTGGCGATGCCATGGCAATGGCTGGTACCGGTGGAGCACCAGCTGCTGGTGCGGGAGGTCCCCCGCCTCCGCCGCCGCCACCACCAGCCGATTTCATGAACAACCAGATTCCCGCTGAAGACCCCCGAGCTGCCCTCTTCAGGGACCTCAACAAGGGAGAAGACATCAGTAGAGGTCAGCCAGATGCTGTGCCTGCTGGAATTATTTGACAGCTGTGCCTGCGAATGGGTCACATTGTGGCAGCCATGGGAGCAGATGAGAAAACTTTCACAGCTATATTACCAGGCTGCTGCTGCTACAAAGGCAACACTTGTGTCTCAAACTTTTTGTGTCCCACACCTTCAGTGTTCCAAGAAGTGAGAATGTAATACCAGCTGACCTGATCTTGCATTGTGCACATTGTCTGGCAGCTGGGGTTGCAAGTTGTGTTTCTAAGCAACACATTCCCCAGCATCGTTCACATTCCGAGTGAACACAAAAAAAAAAAAAAAGTTGCCTCAAAGTAGTCCTGTAGCATGTAAAAGAACACCAAGAAGTACGCCACACCATTTACCCTTCATGCACAGCGTTCACCTTTTCCTTGCTTCTCCCCAATTCTTTGGAAAGCATGCACAGTGCATGGCAATTGTAACAATACCACTTGTACAACACTAACTTGGTGATGGCTCCTTCAGCTGCGAATGACGATAGGCTGTTGCTATTTAGTATAATTGAAATGATGGTTTGTCTTCTTTGAACACAAGTTGCAAGCTCCGCAGAAATGAATTCTAGGCCTCAGCATGTATGTTTCAACTATTTCTTGCCCAGCCGCATAATTACAAAATGAAATTTTCTATGGAGATTGCTCTGGGAGTGCTGCTTTGTTGTTTCACGAGAGGAACTCAAGTCTCGAGTTTGAAGCTTGCATAGAATTTATTGCGAAGCTTAGGGCATTCTGACACAAGGAAGGAGCATCCATCAGCAACACTGATGGAGAGAAGCCCATTAAAGGCCAACTGCAATAAAATTTCACTTTGGCTAAATTTGTTATAAATGTTATAAAGCAGTAGTACATGTACCACCTGACCAATCTATGCTATGCATCAGCGTGGCCTTCGAGTTGAATTAGTAACTTAACGCGATAGAAACTGCACAGACAAGAAAAGTGGACAAAGACAAGCGCTACAGCTACAATTATGGAAAACCAACTAGCCCAACAATAAACTTTTCTGGCCTTGAAGATTTCTCGAATGTCATGCCGAGAGCCTCGCACTAAATTGTGCATCACTTCTCGCAGGTGTAGTGGCCGTGCTTTTTTCAGTATCAAGAACAGCTATTCTCGTTAGCTTTTCGTCATGCTACCAGTCATATTTCAAACATCACATTTTGCATGGAGGCTCCCCAATATCTACGTTATCTTAAACTAGGCTTTTTACATGGTCCAAAATTTTGTTGCAGTTCCCCTTAAAGCTTCCTGTTCCGCATTGTAATGCCTTTCCTAAAACAGTGCTCGTGGCACTAACTATGCAAGGTGCTAACATGGCACAGCAGACTTTTCATTGGGAGAGGAGGTCAGTTGTACTCTGCACTACGATTCCTTTTTTTCCCCTTGTGATCACTGCACAGAAAAAGCATTAACGCTCAGTTGCATTTCCAGGTGTAGTGCTACGAGTGGAGGGGATGATGGGCTTTGCCTACTACGTTGTATATTGGAAGGGTAGATCTGTCCAGATGTTCAAACACATAGTTAAAGTGATAGGATTTGACAGCATTACAGATAGACTGCATTGTACTTCACCTCACCTTCAGATGTGATTTGCATCTCTTGCTTCTATTCATGCTTTTGTGTCCACACCTTTTGTATATCGTTTGCCACCATACTACTATACGACACACTGCAAACTTTTCTGTTCATCACAGTACGTTTAAATGTGGCTGTGCTCAACCATATGCAGTGAGACCTTGTTGTAACAGTCAAATCAGACAAACAAGTACCTTTGTTATATCCAATATTCATTATAAGGCCAGGGGCTAGCAAGAGATAGAGGATGAAGTTGTGTGGTTACTGCTAGTGGCTTATGGTGCCATGTTTGTTGTTCACCTGAATCTTCTGCATTGTTTGTGCCACCTGTGTTTGTGAACATCGGTGCATGCTTCTGCTTCACACTAGCATATCTATTACATGCTGATATCAGCAACGAAATTTCCATATTTACTTCATTATATTCGATAATTAACTATATTTGTTTTGTACATATCATGTGAACACTGTGTTCCAGGCTGGGACTACTGTTTTCTGATTGAGAATGTTGCCATTACGTGTAAGTGGATGACTTTATAAATGCTGCGAGAGGCTAGCAGGGTCCATTGTTGGGAAACATAGGCAAGTGCACTTCACTGTTGCATTCCTCTGTGCTTACGTATGTGTGCATACCGGAAATGAATACCCTTGCAAAGCTTAGTCCCCTAGAAGCTTGAAGCTTAGCTGGGCTAAGCTAATGTTGTACGGGCCGTTTCTTCACTGAATGTTCTCGTGGAACTCTTGCTGCACTGTCTTGTCTTGCTGTAGCGTGAAGTGCATCACGTGCATGTTGTGGTTATTGCAGGGTTGAAGAAAGTGAGCAGCGATCAGATGACTCACAAGAACCCCGCGTTGCGGGCACAGGCACCCGTGGCCCCCAAGTCTGCGCCGGGACAACCGCCCTCGCGATTTGGCTCTAAGCCTTCCCAGGAGATCACTAAGCCTCCCAAGCTGGAGCTGGAAGGAAAGAAGTGGTGTGTGGTGAGTACTAACGCTGTTTCACTTAAAAGTGCCCTGGAGGAAAATTTTTCAATTCCCAGCAAAACTCCCCACGCAACAGCCCAATGCCTGTTAGCTCTAACCATTAGGCCACAATTGCACACATTCTTCTCTTGTGCCAGCGTCGCTTAACTCTTTGTAATGATTGGCACCTGCATCACGTCACATAATGCGCAGGAGCATGTGCGCACGAGGCCATTTTAGTCAGGCCACATAAGTAAAGTCATTTTTGCCACTGTCTCTTGTGTGCGTCACATCTCATAGTGACAAATTGGTTATAAACGCGAGAGCATGCCAGTTATTCCCATTCTTCCATAGTGGCAGCCAGTGCTTTGAGAAGCTGTGTTTGACTGCACTGCCTTCAGGATTGGCCTGTATATTCCCCAGTCTTTTTCTCTTGGCAGCTGGCGCTACATAGACACTGTGACATTCTACCACCTTTAGGCATGGACCAAGTTGTAACGGAACAGGTTGTAATGTTCCTTCACCGAAGTGCAAGAAAAATGAGTTGTCAAGCAATCACTGTTGTCTTGCTGCTGTCTTCACGCACACACACTTGCATCACGCACACAATTGCTCACCTTTGACCGACACATTGGTCCATCGGGCAGCGCTTTGCAAAACCCCAAATGGTGCTGGGTAGCACCTTTTCTGTTGTTAAAGAGCAAGAGAACAATCAGACAAGTGAGTGAGGAATTTCAGGCTTAATTTAAATGCTGATGTTGCCACATTAATGGGCAGATTGTTCACACTTGTGGAAACATTGTGATGTTTGCTTGCTTGTCAAAAATTTTTAATCCCTGTTAATTGGGAGTATTTTTCACCTCTGTTAGTACCTGACACATATCTGCTTGTTTCTGCTGTTTGCAGGAGTACCAAGTGAACAACCAGAACATTGTGTTGGACCAGACCCTGATGAACCAGTCGGTGTGCATATACAAGTGTGTCAACTCTGTCATCCAGGTCAAGGGCAAGGTCAACTCCATTGTCATTGGTGAGACCACATTTGACGTTTGCAGAGGTGTATGCGTATGCAGTTACTAATTTGACCTCGACCGAAAGTTCCAGCCCTCAGCCATATGTTTCTGTTGGGAAAAACACTTGTTGTTCTTATCCTGAAGTTTGCCTTTGTCATATAATTAAAACGTGACTGGTCAGCACGCTGATGCCTTACCTCTGTGACGACCTCAGTGGTTACCCTCATCATGACACCAATGGCTACAGGGTCTAACATTGAGGAGACTGTGAATGCGGTTAAGCTATCTCCCGCTGAAAATGCCGATTCAGGCCTAGCTTCAGCAAAGTTCAAAGTGAAAACGGCAGCTCGCAATGAGTGATTACTACAATTATCCGATCTTAATGTGCACTGTAAATTGCCTGCACATTGCAATCTAATACGAAGTGAGAACCACTTTCGTAGCATTAGCAACAGCCTACAGTCACGTAGCGTCGCCACCATTGTCATCACAAGATTGCCTCACCACATGTAAATTTATTTATAATGCCTATCATTATCAATCACAAACAGCTTTTTATTGCTACGTATAAACCACAACATGTCCTTTGTACAGTTCAGAGTTTTATATTCTGCATTTCCTCAACGACTTCACAACCTATGTGAATGGGATAGTGGCCTATGCCTAGACTAACCACATTTCCAGTTCCTACTGTAACATACGCAAGTCTCTGGACAGCTTAGCCACTTAGCTTAGCCAATTACACAGCTTAGCTTAGCCACTTTGTCTTTGATTATGAAAGCTAAGTGGCTAAGCTGTCCAGAGACTTGCATTTGTTACAGTAGGAACCAGACATGTGTTTAGTCTAGGCATAGGCCACTATCCCATTCACATAGGTTGTGAAGTCGTTCAGGAAATGCAGAATATAAAACTCGGTGAACTGTACAAAGGACATGTTGTGGTTTATACGTAGCAATAAAAAGCTGTTTGGTGTTGATAACGATAGGCATTATAAATAGATTTACATTTGGTGAGGCAAACTTTACAGGTATTATCCGATTTGTGACTTCCAGAATTGGAGGCATGCTATGTTTCCTTGTTTTGTTTTGAATTGGGTGTTATAATTTGAGTGCACATTGTTTTGTACTATGAACCTGTAAAAATTGGTTGCACATTTGATTCAGTGCTGGGTTAATCAGGTAAACACACTGCTGAATGAGCAGCGATTTGTTCTGAAATTTTTTCTGCTTCTTTTAATTCTGCCTGCCAGATAATTAAATCAATTCTGTTGATCCTGCTTAGCTTGAATTAATGGAAATCAGCTGTATTAATTTGCAGTATCCGAGTTTGTAAGCACATTCACACAGCTCTTCCTTTCTACTCTATTAGAGCAGTGTCTGAACTGTCTCTCTTGCAAGAACTTTTCTTTTTCAATTATGGTTATTGTGTCACCATCCAAAGTAGCAGTGATTTAAAAACACAACATTGCTGCTGCGTTATAGGTGTTGGTGTACCAAAATGGCCAGAAGGCAAGAAAGTTGGCGACGCTTTGCTTCCTTCGACTCTTTTGAAGTTTTGGAGGATCACTAAGCTTGTAGCAGGTGTTGGAAGAGTGGTGTTTCATACTTAAATTGAGCTGGTGTTTTGTAATATCAGTTAAAAATAAAGGTTGATGTGGCACTTCAAAAATTCTGTACCATCTTTTTAAAAGTCTTGCTGTCAGATGGTTGGAGGCTGTGTGTGCGCAGGCACGGGTGGCAAGGAGTGACATTGCGGTATATATAAGCTACTGTTTATGTGTAATAAATTCAGTTGGTAGTCAGCGCACGTCCTGTATCAAAGTGGTGCTGTAAAAATGAAAGAAAAGAAAGCAGACCATGAAAGCACCATATGAACTATGAAGGTTTGAGGTGGGCAGCATATGTTAGCATTGTGCCAGTACGTCGACGTTGGTTCCCCGTTGTTCACATTGGTTTCCCGAAATCCCAAGGCAGAAATTTGTAAATGGCTCTTGTGTTCGTTCATTCAATGACAGTGCAATATTGTAACTTCTGTGTGTGCTTTCTCCTTCCTTTTTTACAATAATCTATTTTATTTGTATCTTGCTCACCTTACACTGTACCTGGAGATTTAGGTAAGCGAGGGGTGCACCTAAGCATGTTCAACTGAAATTTTGAGCACGGGGCTTTTAGTGCATCTGCTCTCTGGCTCTACTCCAACAGTGCTGAAGAACCAGTCTTACTGTGTTTTTACTGAACCCCTGCAGAGGCATTAAAAATGGCATTCATTTTGTAGAGCGTGTGAATTTGTCAACCATAAAGGAATGCTGTGTGTTGCAAAGTGAACCCCCTAAATAGCACACACATTTCTACAGAACGTGAATAATATAAAGAATATATCGGCTGCGGTGCACTCAGTGGCTGGATCCACAAGGTTGCAGGTTCAATTCCCGCCCATAGTGGCTGAATTTCGGAGCGGGCTGAATGCAAAAGCTCTCACGTACTGTGCTTTGGGGTGCACAGTAAAGAAACATGTGGGCAAATGATTTTGGAGCCCTCCACTACAACTTCCCTCATAACCCACTGCAGTTCCGGGACGCACCCGCAATTTAATCTGATACTGAATATGCTTACATTACTCCTGGAAAACGTGTTGCACAAAGTGCTGCTATGGCATTGCACAAATACAGCATTACATGGTTTAATAATATGCATAATGTTCAAACACATTGGCTCAACACAAATTCACCACTTAGGGGGTATGGAGCCTCAGTGTTCTTTTTTTTTTTTTTTAAATTGGATTTCAGACTCGTGCAAGAAGACTGCTGTGGTGTTTGAGGACATTGTGTCGGTGGTGGAGTTCATCAACTGCCAGAGCGTCAAGGCGCAGTCGATGGGCCGGGTGCCCACCATCGCGGTGGACAAGACGGATGGCGCGCACGTCTACCTGTCGGACAAGTCTCTGGACGTCGAGGTGGTGACCTCCAAGTCATCGGAAGTGAATGTGTCTGTGCCCACACCCAGTGGAGACTACGTAAGTTTCTGCCTTAAGTTTTTGGCATGCCTGGCTGCAGCGGATGGCCAGAGTATCACTTGCATGTTGGCACAGAAGTGCGCTGCAGCTGCCTCTTGCTTGAACATACTGAAAATTCCCATGATGATTTAAGCTCGAATAATTTGCAGCTCTGGTTAAACTAAAGAAATAACAAGGGTTTAGTTGGCCAGTACTATTTTTATTGCAATTTAAAGACGTGTAATTTAATACAGACATTTCAGTCGTTAGACTTTCCAAAGAAGAGTGACAGATTCTAAAGGTGTCGGGCACGGAGAATTTTATCCCAGTATATTTTAGAATCCATCACAACTTGCTGGATGACAAATCCATCCTCCAAAGATTGTTACAGCTCCATGTAGATTTTTACTGTGTGGCTTTATCAGGTGTCTGTAGAAGCATGAAGATGTGTGCTATATGTGTGTACAGGTGCTGTGAAAATTGCTTGAAGTACCCCTAACAACTAGAACCTAACAAGTACTAGAACAAGAACTAGAACCCCTAACAAGTACCCCTAGAACCTCGATGACGCATCCTTGTTTGTTGCATTTTCCTAGGTCTTATTATGCTCTAAAGCACGAGTCGTATTAAGTCTTCATACGATCGGGTGTATTGGCTTCTTGTGGGCTGTTTCTTTTCCCGGTTCTTACTTCCGAAAGTGACTATGGCGCGACACTGATGCGGCATCATCCACTGGCCTCTGAGAATGGCCCTTTTTGTTTGGAGGTTCAGAAGGATTGCGATCATGTTCAGATCTTTTCTGTTCACTATCTTCACTGGGCTTGTGAAGTCAAAAGTGAAGAGGAGGCGCGTTAAGGCTCGAGGGGTCGCCCCACACCCATTTCCACCGATGCTGTCTCGTTATCTTAATACCTCGTGCAGTAACTTAGGCATGCAAGGCTGCACAAGAACAGAAAGAAGGGCTGCAAGTGCTCAAAAAGAGGCTGCTCATGTGCCGGACGGAAATTATACACGCCTTATTTGGTGTGACTCACGGCTATGACTGTTCCAGAAAAAGAAAAGGAAATCTGCCAGGCAGTGATAATGAGCTGTATTGAGCTGATCTCTAGTTGTTTTTTTAGCTTCCCATTAACTTCAAATAAGACCTTGTACCAGTGTAGCTTTTTTCTCTCATCAATAGTGGTGCCAGGACTGTTATCAGATGTTAGGTTTTCCTAGAACATTCATGCTTTTCCCATGGTCCCACAAAAGATGTATCATTTGTTGTTCTACTGTATGTACTTGCATATAAGTTGTGCGTGCTTGGCACTGTATTATGTGCAATGAAGTTTTGTCATTCATAAAAGAAGGGGATGACTTGTCGTTCTTTCTTTGTTGGGTCTGGTGACAGACAAGAAATACTTTCAATTCACTATGGAACTTCACACATAAGGCTTCTGTAGCATGAAATACCCAATCTCCCTCAACCAAATGTGCATTGAACCATATATTTTATAATGTATCCTAATCGGATCTGACTGCGAGGCTGCATTGGCATGTTTACATCGTTGCTATACTTAATGCAGATGGAGATACCAGTTCCAGAGCAGTACAAGTCCATCTGGAACGGAAAGACCTTGACGACAAGCGTCATAGAGAAGGCGTAAGACTGCTCCAGAGGAGGCGTCACACGTCTTCCAACACCTCTTCGCTGTGGCAGATCAGGAGCAAGCACCCCCTAATCAGTGCTGACGACGAAAACAAGAGTTCCGAAAACTTTTCTTCCTTTTCTGCCACGGTACGCAACAGTGTCTGCTGTCTGGGCCAGACAGCACGCAGCATTACGAGCAAAGTTGCAGCGGCCCAAGTTTTTTCCCCCCCTATTTATGCGCGCGCAAAGCTGACCTCGTCAACTGACGGCCAGGTTGATCAGACTTCTGTCCTCCTCCGACATTTTGCACTTTTACACTCACCTCTCTCTCGTCTACTTTTTTTTTAACTAGTCAGAAATGGGGAAATGATAAAAAAAAAACATTCTAATTGTAATGTGTGGAGCGATGTGATTCTGAAACGCTTTTTTTTTTTCTTGTGGAACGTGCCTGTGGAGCTTGTCTGAGGATTGCAACTGATTGCTCAATAAAGACGTCTGGGGCGGGCATCCAGTCTAGCGTGTGTTTTTTTACAATGTCAAAAAGATCATGCAAGCACTCTGCAGTAATATCCGAAATGTAGCTGACTTAGCTGGCAGAATTTTCAGTAACTTAATTGGCTAAGAGGCAGACTGGAAGACGCACGTACGCCTTCCATAATACTACTTGGCCAAACCTGATGCCATGTGACACCAAAGGATACTGAAGCCAAGAAAAGCAAAGAAAAACAAACTTTAAAGAATTGGGCCGTATAATTGTTTGTAGATTAGGATTAGAGATGAACTTTATATTCTGTACATTGGAAAAGGGAAATAAAACAAAGGAAAAACAACCCTGCCATTGGTGGGTGTTGAACCCACAACCTCCACACGTGTACGGTGTACTTACAAAATGAGCTATGATGATGGCTGTCCTCCTGTTCACTTTCCTCTGCTTATGTACAAACAATCTGGCCCTGGGACTCCTAGCCCCTGGAGGCTGTGGCGGCAAATGTGGAACATTCATTTGGGCACGGGCATCGCATAATATGTGATCTTTCACAGAGCAACTGGCTAATAAACCCCTGTATCTTACCTCAAAGCATCAAGTTTGCTGTGGGACCATCGCTATGTAATGAAGGAAACTCGTCCAAGTCTTTGTGAAGGTGGTACCCCCTGGTGGTGAGAACGTAATGAGTATGTAATGGGCGAACAAGGAGGAATTGAGGAGCTCGATTTCGGGTTTACTGATCTCCAACTTCAAGGCACAATTTTGAATTCCAGTGAAGTGTTTTCTTTTTTTTTTTTCAGTTCAGAACAATAGAATACATAGGTGAACATGTACACTGATCAGTTCTTATGGGCTTTGTCAGTGGCGTATGTCCATTGTTGAGAAAAATCCTCATTGGCTCAAGCATTTTCACTTCAGTTCCAAATAGCTTCACCTGCTC
The DNA here is from genome assembly GCF_050947875.1 of Dermacentor variabilis. NCBI lineage: Eukaryota > Metazoa > Arthropoda > Arachnida > Ixodida > Ixodidae > Dermacentor > Dermacentor variabilis. Next base: position 129,763,997 of record NC_134571.1, read on the forward strand.
AAGCTAAAAGTAGTGCCAACTGCTGGCAGCGCTTCCTGGTGTGGGCTGAGAGAAAGATTTGCACTAGCCTTATGAGCCGCAATAAATTAATGGCTGTGTGACATTAGGTGCCAATCCGGGAGTTCGGTGTCTCTTTAAAGCCGTTCGCCCCTTTTCCTTTGCATGAACAATCTGAGAAGAAACCTGCAATTGCGAAAGCAGTTATCATACCAAAGGCTACGTCTGGATCTAAATGTGCACGCCTGTTCAGAATGGGGAATGATGCGTGCAAGCCATGTGTCGTCTACCAGCTGCACCTGCCCCAAACCAGGTTTAGCTCGGTGGTGACACCAAAGCCTTCTGCTACATTTGAAAGATCCAGGGGCTTTAGGATGTGCTGCAGCAGAAAAGCAAAGCTGAAGAGAGAGAAGGATAAATGAGGAGGCAGGAAGGTTAACCAGGGCTCCAGGACTGAGCCCGGTTGGCTACCCTGCACTGGGGAAAAGGGAGGAAAAGAGAATGAGAGAAACTCCAATATCGGTGTAGCCAACGTAAAGTTCTCTGCTCTGTATCTCGGATGATCGCTCAGTCTGGTAGCCTTCAGAAGTTGGCAGCAGCGCTTTTATGGCTTTTTGCAGCTGGACGTGCCGAGACCATGGTCTAAAGATCTTGTCCAACAAGGTCTTCCATCTAGCTGGTTTAGAGCGGTGCAGAGTTGGTCAAACCTTTCATTTTCAAGGGACTGAAGTAGCACAGATGTTCTACAGTTTCTTCGCCACTACAGGCATTGCGTTTGGCATTTTCGGTCATTCCAATCGCCAATCACAACGCCTAGAGTAACAGGCAGCTGAATGAAAGTGACATACTGAACACCAGGAACAGTATAGCAAATGCCTGGAGGCAGAGATGCTCTGAACAACAAGAATGGCATGTATGACTCTTATTCCTTTTTCACACAATACCTCTCGGGCTATGATTCAGCATATACACCTAACTGCTGCACAAAGTCGGGTATACAGTACTCGCCATTACCGTTGTTTGTGTGGTCTAAATCTGTACCCAGCCTGGCCCGTGGCTCTGGCCCCCAGTCTTTTCAGAGGCCAAAGAAATCAAAGTGAGGGTTGCTTTGAATGCCGAGGATGTATCCAGAATAGTAGAAGCAAAGAATGCCAGAAGAGCCAAGCAGGCCGAGTTAAACAAGGGTTTTGGTATGCCACTAATGTTGCAAAATTAAGCAGAAAAGCTGCGCAGTGCATATGGTTTAACTAAGTAAGGCCACTCCCAATGCTTCTAGCGCTAATCAGGGGTACTTCTATGGACATTGTAAAATCTCGCCACATTGCTGAATTTTATAATGGTGGCATTTTGGTCCAATTGAAGAGGACTTATACTAAACAGTCCTCTGGACCTATCAGATTGACATAATGGAAAAATCAACAATACAGCGAAATTTGTCAATGTCCAGAATACTACCCCAAAACAGCACTGGCTGTTCTAATTGTGTGGTATTAAGGCCAGAATACATGGAGCGAACTTTCACGACGAAGTTCGGGCGGCAGAAAATCTGCCACGCCGCGACGCCGTATGTTCGTCGGGCTGCGCTACATGGAGTGAGTGGATCTAGTGGCTGTAGAAAGAGGATTTTTTATTTAGGCCATCTATTTCTTGATGAAAATTAAGTCACAAATTTCCAGAGAACGAAACTCTAATTTACAACTCCCTAACTCGGCAATCCAAAATGATATTACAATCCTGTAAATTGCACCTAATTGTACATCTAAAGCAGACAAAAGTGACTGATCGTAGATGGCTCTGAAGTACACCATTCATATGTGAACAGGGCTTTTGCATGACCCTCGTTAACATTGTAAACGATTAACATAAGATATAAATTGGTATATCAAATTTGTCCTCTTTGTATGTTCTAACAGATGCAGTTCAAAGAACTGCGATATTTCTTTTTGGTGCAGAGTTATGGATCTGCAAACTTTGTTCTATTTCTTTCATAATTAATTATTTTCGGCAATTTTCTTTAATAAGTTCAGGCCCCACATCAAAATTCCACTTCCAACAGTCACTAGAATTTAACTGTATCTTTCCAATGCAACTGATTCCATTTAAAGTGGTCCAGGGGTTATCTCGGAAATCATTTCTGCGTTTTGCATAGGCTCCTAGCTAAAGCTTCCTATTAAGTAAAAAGTGAGAAGACATGGTCGAGCCTGCTGAAGTCCTGGGTACCAGTTGTCACTTTTTGTTAAGCTTTATTGAGTGAGAAGAAATAGGGGAATCCGAAGGGCTGCATAGTTTGTTAGTCGCAACAATACAACTGACAGTGGAGGCAGCAAAAGCATAGGGGAAGCTATTTGTCAATTGAAATGTACAAATGTACCACTAGGGCAACGGACAGATGACTTGTTGTAGGCGAGGATTGAACCCACATCCTTGGATTAGACGTGCAGTGCTTTAGTACCTATTAAGCTACCGCGACACTGCCCATCCATCCACTTTACATATATGTATGTGTGCACACAATCTGACTCTCGCAGTGTTAGCCATAATCCCTTATGGCTAACGCAGTGGATGATCCTTTTAACCACATCTGTCGGGTGGTATGTGAATTTAGCAGCAGGCATACGGCAGGTAAACACCAGTATGCTACTTCATGGCATCAAGACTGCCAAATTCAAGATCCTTGCTATGGAATGAAACGAAAGAAATAAGGGGAACCAAAGGCTCGATCGCTTTTACTCCTGCCACACAGGTATATCTCTAGTACCTGCAGACAACCTGAAGTTGACCACTTTGTATTTTTTCCCGATGGCAAGTATGGTTAGTAAGGCACTTTTCTTTGTAGTACAGTAGACCTCCGTTAATTCGACTTTGGTTAGTTTGGTTAATACGATCCCGAGTAAAGGTCCCGGTTGACACCCATACATTTCTATGGGCCAAAACTTTAGTTACTTCAATCATAAATTGGCAATCCCTGGATAATCGGAATTTGACTGTTTGGCAATGAATGCGCCTGATCCCAATGGTGACCCCAATGGCCACAGTGCTCGTCTTGGGAGGTTTTATAGGGGACAGTGAATATGTCGATCTCCTGCCAAAAAAACAAACTTTTGGCCTGCCCTAGGAAAAATTTCAATTTCATATGACCCGCTGCTAACTTACCAAGATATCACCTCACACTATCGAAAAGGCAGAACCAAATTCCCGCTCCCGCACGCCAAACTCGAACGCGCGTAGGCGGCTGCGTTTCGAATTCCACAAACGGACTCGTATCCGTCACGAGGCCTACTAAGCCACTACAACTCGGAAATCCCGGCAAATTGCCCAGACTGCCCAGAACTTTACTGCTCGCTCTCGCACATGCTATGGCAATGTACCGCGTTACCAAAGGGCCCCCTCTCCAGTGAGCGCGAATGGGAAGAAGCCTCCAAAAGCCCGGACCTCAAGCTCCAACTCAAGGCCATCCAGAGGGCCCAAGAACTGGCGGAACGTCTCCACGTTCCCGTCCTGACTTGGGCGTCGCCTACGGTTTCGACCGGAGGAGTTCCCCGCATGGGATCTCCAACGGCTTGAAAGTCCTCAGGACTTCAATAAAGTTCTTGACTGACTGGAAGCGCTAGCTAACAGTGAAATTTAACAAATTTACTAGATTCTAACCCATGCTTTCTTTTCCCTAGAAAATTGTTTAAAAAACTGCCCGCACAGTGCAGTTGCACACGAAACTAAAACCGTGCTCAAGGCATTCACAATAGCCTGCCGTCGGGGCCAGCCTAGTGATTATCATTGCCTTTGACATTGCAAAATGGCAACAGAAAAAGTTTTCTCTTACTATGACTACGACATGCTGCTTTCAATGTTTGATTACGAAAGCTCATTTAAATTCATTTTACATGCTAAGCTAGCAGCAACAAGTCAAGTCGCACATTTCTGGTGTTCTGAAGAACTGCATACATAACAGAACGAACTAGCCAAGTGGTCAGTGTAGGCATGGGCCACTCATCGGTTTGCGGCTCTGCAGAGGCATTCGATAAATGCGGAACATCATAATGCGCAGCAGACCGTGTAGAGGACAATTTGTGGTTCATAGACGGTCACCAAGTACTGTCACGAGCGACGGCAATGGATATTAAGTGTAAGTAAATTTCCTTCAGCGAAAATAAAGATTCAAGTTCTTTCACCGATTGCCCGCACTGGAGGCATGCTACATGTTGTTAAAATCGAGTGCGCATTAAACTTATACTTTATTTAAGAGCTTTAATGTAATTTCTAAATTAGTTTTCTACGTTGAGTCCATAGATTTGCGTATGCATTAGATACTAGGGCTTGTTAGGATTGGGCAAACATTGGTGAATGAAACAGCAGTGTGCTTTAGTAATTTTTCAGTCTCTTGTTATAATTGATTCACTGGATAATTAGACAAATTTTGTCAGTCCCTTTGGGATCAAATTAAAAGAAGCCGACTGTACTTTGATTTGTAGAACTGAAACATGGTCCATGCTTTTTATGTGGCCACTATTTGGGGCAAGAACTGCAATAGAGATGTTTAGGCTAGGGGATGCAAGCGACTTCGATACTAAGAACCGAATGGTGGTTGCAATCTGCTGTGAACCAAGCAGCCTGCATCCCCTTATTGAAAACTTTCTAGTGCTTTGACCCTGTCTACGTCACCTGTTGGGCAAGTGGCTAGTCCTTAGTGTAATAACACCTATTAGCATTATACTCTGTGAGCTCTGTCAGTCCTATGAGTGAGCGACACAAACGCAAGAGATATGCCTGCTGCCAAGAACAGGATATGGAGGAAAAAATAAATCCCCAGAATGTAGACACTGTTGACAGTTCTTTATGTAAGAAACAAATTGATGAACCACAACCGATTTAATGAGGTGTCCACAGTTTTACGCTATTATGGCATGTGCCGAAACATGTATGGCTTAACCTTCGTGACAAGAATACGAATGCTGGTAGGATCAACCAGGTTGCCCGAGAACAGCCAACGGTTAGCAGATGTGAGATGGAAATTCTCGCTCTCTACACCAGGCTGTTTCACCAGGTATTACATTAAGGCAATGCATTTTGGTGCTAACTTAGCTTGCGTACTACGCCCATTGTATTATTGTTCTATCTGAGAAAAGACCACATATTTACGTACACAACTTTATTGTAAAAAGTGTAGAACAGTTGTAAAATACAAATATAAAATTCTTGTTATAAACAATGGGTGCATGTGATGACAGTGAACAAACTTGACATACCTAATTGCTTGGAATTTTACATTGTGCCCAACACTCCATTCAGTAATCAGGTGCGCAAACTCAACACTTAGTGTCTTCTGACAACAGAATGGCAAGATGTAAACGTAGCATATTACAAGGATGTACACGAGTGCCTCCAATGGACGCAGCTCAGATGAGGAACACAATCTCGTCCGAGAGCATGACCTGGTTTTCGTCCATCATACGCTGGATGGCGATGTCGATCTCCTCCTGGGTGAATGGTTCCACGTGCTCTTCTTTGGCCAGGAAGTCCATTATGTTGGACATGGGCTGCGACTGGGTGTGGGTGTCCTTGAAGAGCTTGCCCAGGAGGTTGCGGAACTTGCTCATCCTGGCATCGGCGCATGCAGAGGTGCATCCAACGTTACAAACGATAGGCACTTTCAACCACTGTGAAACACCACTTAATTTGAATCACCAAAATGACGCTCGTCACTAAATTTTCTTCCGCGTTGAAATACAGCTAAAGAGTCAAGGAGAGAATAATTGGCACACAGTGATGATGCAAGGAACCAATGTGAAGAAGAAAAATATGTTTGAATGTTCATCACATTGTGTGCCTAATTCACCCATCCTAAGCAGATATTGGCAGTGAAAAACGATAGATAATGTCCAATGCAGAGCACACCAATATATTTCCCAAACATGTCTTTGCCTCGTGAAAGAATACCTCTGAGGCATCGGGTTCAGCTTCCGGTTTGGCCAGGCACGGCCATTCAGTACCTATGGCAAAATCCACGTGGCTTTCGTAATCGGCCCCAACAGTGCTGCTGCTGATGTGCCTGTCACTGCCTGCTATCATAGCAAGAACTTTGTCCTACTGTCCGTGTTCACAACATATAATAAAGTGCTGCCAATGGTGAGCTGAAAATCTGAACGATCAGTAAAAGACAGCACTTCTTCGAAAGTGCCAGCATGTCCTGGCTAGTACCTATAACTAGGGGTGCGCGAAAAACTTTCGAATAACGTAATGAATAGTGTCCTATTTGATTCGGTCTTCTAATCGAATAGTCACTACTCGTGAATGCGAATATTTTTCTAATACTTTTTTAATATTTCAAAACGTAAAAGTGCGCCCAATTAAACATAACATAGAAGCAAAAGTACGGTAAATTTTCACCCCTGCTGGCATAGTATGAACATAAAACCTGAGAACTTGTGTAATGGAACAGGCTACGTCACTTAGGTAGCCGTACGTTACAGGCTATACAGCGATCATTCACACTCCCTGAAGAGCCCTGTGCATGAAAAGAAACTGCCTGTTTGCTCCTAAAGCTCCATTTGTGCTTTTAATAAACAACACTTCATAACATACTATGTAATGACAGAAACTTGCTAACTTTGAGAAGACTAGGATTTGAACATCGTTTTATATTAATTGTTATAACGGCTGCTCATTATTCGAAAACTATTCAATATTCGATTTGCTTCCGGCCTTATTAGATTTATATTCAATTCTGTCTCAAAAACCACTATTTGCACACCCGTACCGTTAACCTTTTGAGGATCAATATTCTTTCATGAAATGAGTTCCCCAAGGGTCAATTTTCTTTTACTGCAATGTTAAATTCTTCTGAGTGACTTATTTTGAGAAATAACACTACTTCTTTTATGGAGCATTACAGAGACAAAAAAAGAAAAAAAATATGAATCTAATGTCTGCAGTACTTGCAAAACGTATCGTTCAGAAGATACATAAACTAGCATAATTTTTTTACATATGTGATAAATGTCACACAACTTCATTATATGTTTTGAATATATTTGGCACAACCAGGGCACATATTTTACGATGTTCCATTTTGTTCTCCATTCTCGTCACTTGTCACACCAAAGGTCAATCCCAGCATAAACGACGGCACGGCAACTTTCGAGCTAAAACCAACAACAAAGGGCCAGACCAATGGAAAATGATGTGGATAGATAGAGAACAGGGCCCCAGGAAAATGTGGCCACATTGGAAGCAAAGCACACTATGTCAGTGCCTGTAGCCCGTATAGAAACTCAGCGGTGTGTACCCATTAGAAAAACAAAGCAAAAGTGAAGAGAGAAACTTGGAGTAATCAATTGTTTGATCGCTAGACAAGATTTTATCACTAGACGAGGTTCTATCAGTTTTCACATGCCTTGCAAAAAATTCCGCATGCATGGCAGAATTGCTGGTTTGTGAGCGCCCCCCTTTGAACAATCCCACATCTACCTAAGAGCCACACGGGCGAGCGCTCCATGATAACGCTCTCGGAGATAAGGAACAAGATAGCAGTTAATTCCAGCGATACCTGTAACTTGAAACGACATGCACAACAATGCCAGCTGGAAACGCGAGCATGCAGCAACAAACCAGTTGAGACGGGGTAACTCCTAAACCACCACTGTGGCAGCCACTTTAAAGCGAAGTGAAAAATTAAGTCAAGCAGAAGCACACGAGTGGCACTGCAATAAGCTTTTTTTTTTTTAGAAGTCGGGAGGGTGCAACACCTCCACAGCAATGCAAAGCAGCACATCATTTCAAAAACGCACGAAACGTTTGGTTGCTGCCGCACATGTACGTCCATGAATATTTGACACCTGTTTCCACCACCAGCATTGCACAGTGGTTACCTTTAAAGGGTGGCAAGCAAAAGACGGACACACTGAAGTTACATTGCTTGCAAACATGAATGGCTCACTGCCTACCCACCTCTTGTTTACCTGTTAGCATCAAGCATTGGTCAGCTACTTGTACTCCTTCTCTTGACCAGAGAAGCAGTGCTCCATGCTTTCATGGCCACACAGGTGTGACTGCTTACCTATCAATGGCAGCGCAGGCGCATGTTTACACATTATCTGAGGTTAGATTATTTGGTGTGGGTCATTTTATGAATTGAAATAACGAAAAGGTGTGATTAATAGAAATGCACCATCACCTGCCAAAGTTATCAAATTTGTGAAAAAATCTTAATAAACAAAAATGCACTCATTGTGGGACTCATCCTTGTGCCTAAAGCAGAAAGTAATTTTCTTTTCCTTCAGAATTTTCAATGATTGCATGCACGTGTGTGGAAGCTCAGACACAGACCTTTGCGTAGAGATTGCTGCGGCACTGTCTCTGAGATCGGCAGCCCTCGATGTAGATGGCTCGTCCTTGCGAGGTCTCTTTGGCCGTACTGTTTTGTCTGCAAAAGTACAGTCAAATTGTGGCTTTGGAAGCACTGCCGCTAAGGTTCTTTATCACTCCCACTCTATTGTGCAAGCCACAAAGATGGACCCTGTCTCTGTAACAAAGGCACAGCAACAACACGGTGTTTTAGAATACCAGAAAGTGTGCGTGGGTGGAGAGCAGGCCATTTCAGCAATGACGCCGTCCACAGCAGGCATGCTGAGAGTACGTCATTGGAAACCAACAACCTGCGCTTCAGCACTCCCTGCGCAATACTTAAAGACACAAATAAATGTTTGGCTGGGATGCGTGGATGTCCTCGTCTAAGTTTATTCTACTGTGTACCCATTTTCTTGGTGCTTCGTAAGTAGACAGTGATGCACGGTGTTGCATTGCGGTGTTGCAGCTTATGCTTTGCACACAAAGCACATGCGGAATTATGAACTATACAGTGTTAATGTGAGACATCTTGCATAAAAATTATTATTAGAACCTTGATCATTGGAAAAGTCGAGAATAAGCAACTTAAACAAGAGTTCGTACACATGTTCGTGAAACTTGGGGCAAAATTCAAGCAAGAGCTAGTACCCACAGCAGCAGAAAAGAAAGACAAGAAAATATGAGAATGTCAGAATTAACATATAAAAACACACTTCATATGCACAAATACACATAATGAAGAAAAATGCGAGAAGGGAAAGTGAGCCTCGCAATATCTCTCACCAACCTGGTTGCTTGCTTGCGCCCAACCTCTTTATCACTTTTTTTCTCATAAATGAGCTCCGTATCTGGCCCGTTGAAACACTAGAAGCAAATGTGTTTCTCGGCCTTTCACATGCAGCCATTTTGCAGTGCAACTCGCACAAGTAAACTGACATTCCAATTGTGGCTTCCAGATTCATTGAAGCTGCTGTAAAGATTTCAGTGCTAAAGTAACATTGCATACTTATAGAGGTCAGAAATTTGGGAGGGGCAAATGGGGACAAGGAGGGGTATGGTTTTACTAGACTTTTAAAGCACACTAAAATAAACTTGACTTTCTCGCACCATCACAACCAATTGCACCTTCTCGTACTTGGATGCGTAACCTGTCCTCTCTTAGCTCCTTTTTCTTTTTGTTTCAGAAACATTGAAAAAAAAAAAAAGGAAGACAACGATGGAGTACAAGCTTTACATTAAAGTTTTTTTTCTTGAGCGCACAGCATACAAGTTTTAGCACTGTTAACCTTTGTAAAATGCTTAAGTCGGACATACTTAGCGCAGTGTTCTTATGCTTAATAGCAACGTTGACGACTCTTCAAGCACACTTAGCAGTTCTGTGAAATTAGCTGATGGATAAAAGTGATCGCCGCAGTCAAACTACGCAAAATGAGAAAGCAAGCAAATGGGAGAGCAAAGGTGTTGTATCACGCCAGTGCCTACTGCGACTAGCATTGCTGCGGTGGCCTCATTGCCTCCGTTCAGTCGTGCCACAGACGCCCAACTTTCCAGTACTCCAGGTATACTATAGTAACAATGACAGCCTCAGCTACAAGGAATAGGCCACTGTAACCAGAAAAAGCTTATGTGGTGGCTTGCTATAAATTTTGCATATATTAACAAAATCAGGGTTTTCTCAGTATACTAGTATTCTAAAAAAATATTTCTTTTTTGGCACATCAAGCTGTTGCCACTTACAAGTCTGAACAACTGCTCAAGTTGCTTGATAAGTTCACAACGAAATACAACCTCAAAAATACAGCACATGGAGAATGTCTTGTTAAATATACTAGCAGTTGTGCAAATTGAAATGCCCTCATGTCTGGAAGTAAGGCATGGAAAAGTGTACAGAGAAAGAAACAAACAGATGATACCAGTGGTGCCTTATCACCTATGTCTTATTGGATTACCGTGTGTGTGCAACCTTTGCCAAAAGAAATGAATCCACTACACGCACGATTTCAACCATCTCTACTGGACATTACCAGCACATTAAGGAAAACGAATGGACGAGGACAGTCAAGGAACACTGGTAATGACCAATAATGTCAAGAATGCTGGCCAATAATGTTATTTACAACTAGCCCAACCTTCTGCATTAGATTGTTTCTCCCCATGGTGTGCAGCTGAAGAAATGCCGCCCCTTGATCTCACCCTCAAAAGGTCGGGCTTACTAAGCCTAGCCCTTGAGGGGGGACTCTGCAATCAGAATGGTTAATTTGGGCAAACATTCCAATTCATTTTTCCCCGAGGTGTTCCTTTTGTGTGGGCAAATAGTACTAAAAAGAAATCTGAAGCAGAAAATGAGAAAACTGCATTTTTCTAGTGTTTTGTTCACAAAAATTGGGTTTGTAATTCGCATGCATTTGGACAGCGGCAAGCTCTGCACTTTTTTTAATCCCGGCTACACTTGCCGATCGCAGTAGGCTGCATCATGGGCTCACATTTATTTTGTAAATGCATCCAAATTGCAAAATTGCTCAATGTACCACGTTCGAAATTGTGTAATGGTCGTATCAGAAAAACAAAGGAAAAACAAACAAAAACTAAAGCTAAATTGCTTATGTACCTCCCCCCTTTGTTTTTCTTGACAAAGGCTGTAGGTGCTGTATTTACCCAATTCTAATGCGCACCTTTTTTAGAAGAAAATAGGTCCAAAAATCACATGCGCATTAGAATCGAGTGCAAACCGAAACCGAATCCATAGCATTCCATCGCGATTACAAGGCAGTGGAAGTTTACTCGTTGCTGGCAACCATGGTAGCACATTTCCTCATCGTTTTCCGTAGTCGCAGCAGCTATTTTCAATCGGATGGAGTGCTGCCTTCGTTGCAGTGAGCTGTATCAGTACGACTTACTCGTATATTCACTCGCAGACTATCGTGCTCGATAATTTCTGGGCAAATGGATGCTGCAAATGGCCACGAAGACACATCGTCTCCACTATGAGAATGGCTTTAACTCTTTCGTTACCACGCCTATTCAAATTGATCACCAGTGATCAATGCTTTAATTCACCAGTTTAGACATGCTGGCACCGTTTCTTATCCACTTAAGGTCACCCAGTAGTTAGTACGGGCATTGCACTTTCAGAATCTGTTTAAATTTTTCTTCTCTAGCGATGTGATTTTTGACAGACCTTTTTGCGAACTAATGTGCGTATTTTGCAGAAAAAGGGGCGTGGCTGTCACCCTCTGGTACGCTCGAGAAAAAAGTGTGCCGCTCACAATTTCACTGCACTAACATCAAAACTTTGTAATCAAATGGCTCCCAGTAAGTCAAGAATTAAATTATGTCACCGGCTTTGCCGTCCGACAGTGCTGAGCGGTGATAATTACACGAAAATGACGTCAGCTGTTCAGTAGTGAGCTTTGGTTTGGAGTCAGAGTTGGTTTATTCCACCAAAGCGTATCTCTGAAGGTCCGCCACATGTCCAATATGTGGACCTAGCGTTTTCAACCAGTTTCCAAGAGTTTCAGTTTCGCTTCTCTTGTAAAGTCCCAGCAAGGGGCACTGCCGGTGTCAGTAAGTAGTTATCGAAAGTTGCTCCCATGGCATCGTCTTGCGCAGCTGCGTCACGAGAAAAGCGCCCCGCTCGAAACTATGCCGCACCCACACTTCAATTTAGTGATGAGAAGTTGAGTTATAAGTCCAAGGATGACAGCAAAGCAGATTGAAGCCCTGACGGCAACAATGTTTTGAGTCAGCCTGGAACATCAGGAGCTGTTCACTGGCGAGTTTTGTTTACGGCCTTGAGCAGTATCCTCCCTTGTGCACGCTTATCTGCCATCTTTTTGCACACCCTGAGGGTTCTACTGGATATCTTCAGGGTGCATGTTTCGCTTGGTCATGATATGTTGCCATCAGCAGCAAAGAAACTTATGCCAAGAAGGCCGCCCACAGCACATCTCGGCCCAGCACTACGGAGCAGCGCAAGACAGTTTACAATGGCGTGGGATTTCTTTCTACTCTTCTTCAGTGCAGGGGTGATAAAGACGATCTGCAAAAATGCAAACAGATATGCTTGGATGCATAATTCTGTAGTTTCCCAGCTACGCTGAGAGCGATCAGTCCTGGAAAGAGGTGCATGACTCCAGACGTACTGTTTTCTTCTAGTCTGTGTGTGTCACTTCGCGCTACAATCCAAGAATATGTTACCGCACCAACTTGCCCAACTTTGTAGCCTTTTGCATTATACTTGAAGTATGCTTCACAAAACCCAGGAACTGCTTCACCACATGGCATAAGTGATGAAGTTTCTGGTCTTAGTTTCATTTTTGTATGCGAAGAATGGCGGTGTAGTGAGCATTTATTTTTTCAAACACTATTCCTGGGTTATTTATCTTTGAAATGTATATTCTGAATTTTTGTTGCTATTAATATTTTTCTAGATATCATGTTTTGTTATTGCTGTTTTTATCGACTGGCAACAAAAATGGTGCTTTCTGGATTTTTTTTTATGTGTTACCTAACAATATATATATATATATTTTTTGCAATGTATCTTTTAGGAAAGAGTATTTCATTATGCACAATATGGTATGCAGCAATGTGTGGTGGAATATTATTTGTAGTGGTAAATAATTTTTTCCAAGACCTATACAATATGAACATGTTCTCGCGAGCGGGGATGCGTGACTCTCACGCGTGCCCTGATATCTTGTTTTCCCGCATAGCTCCCATCTCCTGCAGTGCGGCTTCGCCGCGTGGCCTGGTGCCCACGACGGTCGGAGTGGTTGAAGTGCAGTTCGAGAGATTGCGGGAGTGTTGCGCTGCTAGCGCTGCCTCACGGCGGGGTTACTTGGGTGCGGGAAAGACAAGGCGCTTCCTCTTTGGCTGCGGGTCGGTGAACGCCACGGACGTCCCGCGCGTGCGCCAATTTATGCTTCTGCGAGACCGTTTCGCGTGGCCTCCTTCGAACGCGCTACCGTTCGCGTGACCGTACGCGTGAACGACCAGGCGTTGGGATCCAGCATGGGGACGAACATATTCGCTCACTATTCGGTCGCGGTGAGTCAGGGTTCCTAGATTTGTCGTGCGCCCATCGGAATGTTTTGGGGATAGCAACTCGACTAGCAGGTATTGATCTATGAAAGGTGCAATAAATGCCCTTGTGATTGTTTGCACTACTGTGTTGTCGTTCCTATGTCCCAAGAGCATGGGTGTGAGAACCCCACACGCGGTCATCATCATCATCATCAGCCTAGTTACGCCCACTGCAGGGCAAAGGCCTCTCCCATACTTCTCCAACTACCCCGGTCATGTACTAATTGTGGCCATGTTGTCCCTGCAAACGTCTTAATGTCATCCGCCCACCTAACTTTCTGCCGCCCCCTGCTACGCATCCCTTCCCTTGGAATCCAGTCCGTAACCCTTAGTGACCATCGGTTATCTTCCCTCCTCATTACATGTCCGGCCCATGCCCATTTCTTTTTCTTGATTTCAACTAAGATGTCGTTTACCCGCATTTGTTGCCTCACCCAATCTGCTCTTTTCTTATCCCTTAATGTCACACCCATCATTCTTCTTTCCATAGCTCGTTGCTTCGTCCTCAATTTCAGCAGAACCCTTTTCGTAAGTCTCCAGGTTTCTGCCCCATATGTTAGTACTGGTAACACACAGCTGTTATACACTTTCCTTTTGAGGGATAGTGGCATCCTGCTGTTCATGATTTGAGAATGCCTGCCAAACGCACCCCAGCCCATTCTTATTCTTCTGGTTATTTCAGTCTCATGATCCAGATCCGTGGTCACTACCTGCCCTAAGTAGATGTAGTCCCTTACCCCTTCCAGTGCTTCGCTACCTATCGTAAACTGCTGTTCTCTTCCGAGCCTGTTAAACATTACTTTAGTTTTCTGCAGATTAATTTTCAGACCCACCCTTCTGCTTTGCCTCTCCAGGTCAGTGAGCATGCATTGCAATTGGTCTCCTGAGTTACTAAGCAAGGCAATATCATCAGCGAATCGCAAGTTGCTAAGGTATTCTCCATCAACTTTTATCCCCAATTCTTCCCACTCCAGGCCTCTGAATACCTCCTGTAAACATGCTGTGAATAGCATTGGAGATATCGTATCTCCCTGTCTGACGCCTTTCTTTATAGGGATTTTGTTGCTTTCTTTGTGGAGGACTACGGTGGCTGTGGAGCCGCTATAGATATCTTCCAGTATCTTTACATATGGCTCATCTACACCCTGATTCCGTAATGCCTCCATGACTGCTGAGGTTTCGACTGAATCAAACGCTTTCTCGTAATCAATGAAAGCTATATATAACGGTTGGTTATATTCTGCACATTTCTCTATCACTTGATTGATAGTGTGAATATGGTCTATTGTTGAGTAGCCTTTACGGAATCCTGCCTGGTCCTTTGGTTGACAGAAGTCTAAGGTGTTCCTGATTCTATTTGCGATTACCTTAGTAAATACTTTGTAGGCAACGGACAGTAAGCTGATCGGTCTATAATTTTTCAAGTCTTTGGCGTCGCCTTTCTTATGGATTAGGATTATGTTAGCGTTCTTCCAAGATTCCGGTACGCTCGAGGTTATGAGGCATTGCGTATACAGGGTGGCCAGTTTCTCTAGAACAATCTGACCACCATCCTTCAACAAATCTGCTGTTACCTGATCCTCCCCAGCTGCCTTCCCCCTTTGCATAGCTCCTAAGGCTTTCTTTACTTCTTCTGGCGTTACCTGTGGGATTTCGAATTCCTCTAGGCTATTCTCTCTTCCACTATCGTCGTGGGTGCCACTGGTACTATATAAATCTCTATAGAACTCCTCAGCCACTTGAACTATCTCATCCATATTAGTAACGATATTGCCGGCTTTGTCTCTTAACGCACACATCTGATTCTTGCCTATTCCTAGTTTCTTCTTCACTGTTTTTAGGCTTCCTCCGTTCCTGAGAGCCTGTTCAATTCTATCCATATTATAGTTCCTGATGTCCGCTGTCTTACGCTTGTTGATTAACTTAGAAAGTTCTGCCAGTTCTATTCTAGCTGTAGGGTTAGAGGCTTTCATACATTGGCGTTTCTTGATCAGATCTTTCGTCCCCTGCGATAGCTTACTGGTTTCCTGTCTAACGGAGTTACCACCGACTTCTATTGCGCACTCCTTAATGGTTCCCATGAGATAGTCGTTCATTGCTTCAACACTAAGGTCCTCTTCCTGAGTTAAAGCCGAATACCTGTTCTGTAGCTTGATCCGGAATTCCTCTAGTTTCCCTCTTACCGCTAACTCATTGATTGGCTTCTTGTGTACCAGTTTCTTCCGTTCCCTCCTCAAGTCTAGGCTAATTCGAGTTCTTACCATCCTATGGTCACTGCAGCGTACCTTGCCGAGTACGTCTACATCTTGTATGATGCCAGGGTTCGCGCAGAGTATGAAGTCGATTTCATTTCTAGTCTCACCATTCGGGCTCCTCCACGTCCACTTTCGACTAACCCGCTTGCGGAAAAAGGTGTTCATTATCCGCATATTATTCTGTTCTGCAAACTCTACTAATAATTCTCCTCTGCTATTCCTAGAGCCTATGCCATATTCCCCCACTGACTTGTCTCCAGCCTGCTTCTTGCCTACCCTGGCATTGAAGTCGCCCATCAGTATAGTGTATTTTGTTTTGACTTTACCCATCGCCGATTCCACGTCTTCATAAAAGCTTTCGACTTCCTGGTCATCATGACTGCATGTAGGGGCATAGACTTGTACCACCTTCAATTTGTACCTCTTATTAAGTTTCACAACAAGACCTGCCACCCTCTCGTTAATGCTATAGAATTCCTGTATGTTCCCAGCTATTTCCTTATTAATCAGGAATCCGACTCCTAGTTCTCGTCTCTCCGCTAAGCCCCTGTAACACAGTACATGCCCGCTTTTTAGCACTGTATATGCTTGTTTTGTCCTCCTAACCTCACTGAGCCCTATTATATCCCATTTACTACCCTCTAATTCCTCCAATAACACTGCTAGACTCGCCTCACTAGATAGCGTTCTAACGTTAAACGTTGCCAGGTTCAGATTCCAATGGCGGCCTGTCCGGAGCCAGGTATTCTTAGCACCCTCTGCAGCGTTACAGATCTGACCGCCGCCGTGGTCAGTTGCTTCGCGGCTGCTGGGGACTGAGGGCCGGGGTTTGATTGTTGTATTCATATAGGAGGTTGTGGCCAAGTACTGCACCAGGGTGGCCAATCCTGCTCTGGTGAGAGAGTGCGTTACCGGTTCTGGTCACCGGGATCAGGCCGCACTCCAGGCCTGTTTGTGCAATTTTCTCAACACACGGTTTTTTTTTTTGTATTTCCCGGTGGAGAATTGCGCGGCACCGGGATTTGAATCACGGTCCTCTTGCACTGGAGACGGATACTCTACCGTCCCCGCAGGAGCGGGGATCAGAGTTAAATGGAAAGTTATCTTACACGCGGAGGATAGTGGAAACAGAGCTGCAGCGTTCGAGTTCAGTGCACAGGAGACTTACGTTTGCGACTGGCAAAAACTGAAGAAGTCTATTTTCAACAGTGAAACCTCACGTAAAGGCGGCCATGGTCTGCGAACAGGGAAGTTTCCAGACCTTGAAGACGAGCCGGCTGACTTTATCAGGAAGCTCTGAGTGGACCACATGCCCGTGACCACGGAGGCGCTGAAGGTAAAAGCCCTTGAACTTGCCAAGAGTCGAGGCCTTCCGAGAGGCCAGTTTAAAGCAAGCCGTAACTGAATAGCAGATTTATAAGGCGAAACGGATTTTCTTTACAAAGGCAGACTGGCATGTGCCAGAAGCCACCACAGGAAAATTTGAAGAGAAGCTGTTTTCACTTCAGCAGTATGTCTTATTGTTGTGAAACAGCAACACTATCAACTCTGCATATCAACTCGGCCAGATCGCCATTGCCAATCTGGCCGAGTTGATATGAGCTGGCCAGCCAACTCAACAGTGGAGTTGACTGGAGCCAAACAAGTTCCCCTGCTTTCGCCTGGGAATGAAAAGACACGGGTAATGCTGACTTGTACAGCAGATGGCCCCAAGTTTCTGTCCTTTCTTGTTTTTAAAGACAGGGCTCTCCCCCAAAGGCTGCAATTTTCCCCGAGGTGTTTTAGTGCGCGCCAATGAGAAAGGTTGGATAGACGCTGACCACGTCCTTGACTAGATAGACTGTGTGTGGTGCAAGAGGCCGGGTGCTAGCTTAGGGCTCTGTTCGATGGTTGTGCTTAGTGCCTTTAAGTACCACCTGAACCAGCGTGTCAAGGACAAGCTAGCAGCTTGCCACACAGACCTGGTGGTAATACTGGGCGGGATTACTTCTCAGTTGCAGCCACTAGATGTGTGTATCAACAAGCCTGCCAAGGACCACATTCGGTTGCTTTATAGCGAGTGGCTGATGAGTGGATATCACACGTTCGCAGCCAGCAGTAGGGTGAAGTGTGCATCGATCGAGGAAGTGGCATGGCGGGTGGCAGAAGCTTGGATTGGGATTCCATCAGCTATGATCATAAAGTATTTCGAAAAATGCGACAATTCAAATGTGATGGACGGCACTGAAGACGAGATGCTGTGGTCCAAAAGTGAAAAGGAGCTTTCTGAGATAGTGAGTGAAGTACAGGCCTAATAAAGAGGTTGTTTAGTGTTGAAGATATAAAATTCTTTCAGACACGAAAATCTGGTGCGCGTTAGAATTGGGGGTGTGTTGGACTTGGATAAATATGGTATGTAATGAACCCCCACTGTGAGTTTCGAATGTGTTGTCTGAACTTTTCGTTGCTTTCGTGTTGTCAGATCACTGCTAGTGATAAATTAATTAGTGCTTTTGTTCCCATGTACTATTAAAGACAATTGAAACACCAACAGGTTAGGGCTTACTAGAACATACTCTTTCGTTTCCAATTTCGCCAATTCGTGTAATGTGGGCTTGACTTCAGCTTGGGTGCCTTAGTGCTAGGCTTGCATCATTGGTGATTGGATAAGTACAGTAAAACCTCGTTAAACCGTACCCGCTTAAACAGTAGTTTCGTTTTAAAAGTAGTAAAGTCAAATCCCCGACTCGGCGGCCATTGAACATAACGTGTTTCGTATCCGCATAAACCGTACCAGCATACTGCGTACGCATCGGTTAAAACGTAGCGTTTGAACTTTTCGTCGCGCAAACACGGTGCTGCGCCGTCTCCGTCGGGCAGCCCGGCAGAACAACACGCCTCAGAGATCGGAACAACGGCCTCCAAGCGCCCTGTGCGTTTGCGCGTGAAGCCACATCAACATCAACATCATTTCGACGCGGTGCCAGAGAGCGTTATGGCGTCGTGCAAGCGTGGACTCGCGTCGTTCCGAAGCTTGGATAAAAAAGACGCCGGGTGCTCAGCATAGAAGAAAAATTAGACATCGTCTGTGCTATCGAACGTGACACGAAGAAGTCGGCACTGACACGCAGCAGGGATCTACTCTTTATTTATTTATTTCAAAGTACCTGACAGGCCCCAAGGGGAGCATTGAGTAAGGGGGGCGTCATTGAACAAATGACAAGAGAAAACAGATATATGAGCGCTAAAAAATGTGAGAGTCAAAAACGTTTGTAATGATCACATGCTTCCAAAACAGTGTTAAAAAAAACGCTAAATCAATACAAAGAGTTATCGGGAAAGGAATGAAAAGTACATTTCACCCTAACAGTGTGTGGCATTTGGAATGCGAAGAAGTTGCTCGGCAGCGCTGCTGCGACCGCGAAGATATGTCGGCTACGAGGTTCGCCTTTTCGCCATCGTTGCCTCTGTTGTTGCCGAAGTGTCGACTAGTGATAGTGACGAGGAAGACATGGAAAGCGATAGCACGGGCGATTCAGGCCCGACAGTGGCATAAGCTGCGCGTTGCGTCAGCTTCATGAATGCAATTGAACGTAACTCTATTCCAAATGAAAATTATTCCAAACTCCGGCACCCGTAATGAAAAAGGCGCCCCCGGGACTTCTGCAGCACTACTGCGCACGTGCACGGTGAATACGTAACGCCAACGAGGAATCTGCCATGCGAGTGTTTGCCGAGAAGAGGGGGCTGGCTGAAAAGCTGGCACGCAGCTTCAGTAAGTTTGAGGCCGCTGTCGTCGGCGTGCTAGGCCGCCGCGGCATCAAACAAAAATAACGCTTTTGTCGCGTGAAGTGAATAAATACTGCATGTTTTTTCCCCTTTCATCGCACTCTCTCTGAGCTCCGTTTTCGACAGGTAAGTGGGCGATCTCATGCTATTCGGTTAAACAGTACTACCGCTTAGTACGTACCTTTCCCGAGCTCCGGCCAACTACGGTTTAACGAGGTTTCACTGTACTAGTAAAAGATTGTGCTCACGAGTTTGTATTTGGTGTTTTGCTTCATAATTTCTTGTTTGTGTTTCATTCATCCGTTACGGCAAAGTATCTTCAGCTGAAATCAAGAAGCAAACCACGTCCAGACACACCAGTTACATTGTGATGCTTTGCACATTATAACGATCAACCAAACACTGCTTGCTGCCTTCTACCGAACCTGACTGAAATGCTCACCTTCAGGTTCCTCACTACCCTCTTCAAAGTCGTATGGATCTTGACTTCCATCACCGGATTTCTTTTTGGGCTCTGTGCTGGTAGTCTTCTTGCTGGTGCCACTGGAAAAAGAAGTCCAGAGAGGCCAGGATGACTGATCATGAAAGGAACTGATAAATGAAATTTAATAACTCCATTTCTTTCTTTATGGGAACAAAAAGAAACAGTTAAAAATATATATACTCTCACAAGGACTTCATTGAAGATTCGGGCAATCTTTTGTTGCTTGAAACAACGATGCTTAAGAACAATACAGATGGTACGCTAAAAACAAGAGCTAAGTCTGCATCCTCTTACACTCTCTCCTGCGTTTACATCTTAATCTGGCTTGTCTGTTCTAAGGCATACAAATTTCAGAAGCCTTTGCTGTGCGCTTTTTGACACCAGCATTGTTTTTGTCCAAAGTGACGTGGGTTACGGAAAGCACATTCAAACATTGCAGTCGAAAGGGATACAGAAAGACATACATTTGGAAACAAAAGTGTAATGCATTTTACTTTGGTTATGTCCAAGACGGTGTGTGCTGATACCATGCGCACACATTCTTGTTGAGCCCAGCTGAAACTGCCTCAATTTTGCACAGCCCCCTTTTTAAGATCAAAATCTTCCGTTACACCATCACTCTGATGCAAAATTTTATCGACAGAGCAAGGAGTATGCTGCAGCCTTTGCTTGTATCATAGGCAGCAGGCTCTTGCAGCAAAGCTTGCACAGGGAACCATAAAATGTCCAACTGAACCACCTGCAGATTTCTCGACAGAAGGGCCACAAAATTTGAAACAACAGCATGCGCACGTTGCGTGCCAGTCCGTAGCCACCACCACTGCATTCACAGCTGTTGAGAACCAGACGCAGGCACGTTTGTGTCCGTGCTATTGTTGGTTATCTCCCGAGGTACTTCGTGTGTTGCCAGTACTTCAGTGGGACAACCCAACGATGTATCGACTATCTCAGCATTCGAAGCTGAGCAGGCCTGAAGTCCCAATATTGTGCGCCTTGCACTTGAACGCCCACGCTGGAGCAATGGCTACCGTGGTGCAAGCAGTGTAATGGCCAAAGTGAGACACTTGCCAAAGCGGCCAAAATTGAACATGCCTAATGTCTCAATGTTGTGTACCGCGCACCCACACTGGCACAGTGACTGCCCTGGAGCACGCGCACAGCGCAATGATGAAAGCAGGGCGCAAGTCTTGCCCGGTTCTACCAAATCGCTTCCCCATGACTATCGTGATTGGGAGTGCGCATAGTCTGCCAATCTCGTAGGCTACAGCTTATGTAGGCAGCAGGCACTGCAGGCTGTCTTTAGCCAAAGCCCTGAATTAAAGCCCTACAGCCGCCGGAACGCTGGTTCTCCGTTTCTCTGTGGTGTGTTTGAGGAAAAGGAGCAGGAAAGGCTTCGACTTGCAGACAAGCGCCACGCTCTCTCAGTCATTGGTAGGGGGCACGCGCAGGCCCAGGCTGCCGCTCTGGCGCCTCAAGATTCCAAACTTTTTCCGGTTTGCTCTTCATACTAAGCAGAGGCCATTGCTTGCAGGCTTAGAGTATTCCAGCATAAAATGCATGTGTTTGGGTCAAGACCACATGACTCTTCGATTTAAGCAATAATTTGAATAAATCAACTTTGTTGTAATGACAATTTACTCTATGTATACAGTCAAACCTCGGTTTAACAAAATTCATGATGTTAACAAACTATTTTCATTTCCCAATTTTAGTTGCATAGAAAACCATGCATTTTGTTACATGATTAAATGGAGTAATTTCATGACGTGGTTCAATATAATGAAGTTTTAGGCCATTTCAAGCATGTACTTGGACCCTCTATGGCTAGTAAATCTAGCAAAAAACTATAAATGTAAGCCAAGGAGGACATTTCACAAGCATCTCTTCACATGAAAATTTCTAGTAGTCACAAAAATTCTTTCAAAGTGCGCACGCTGGGATGCAGTATGCAGGAAGTACCGTTGCGAAATTTGTCATACTATAACAACCTGCGGAGGCTGTGGGGTGCGTGTAAGCTCAGAGCGCTCAGAAGCTGAAAATTCCTTCAGCACAAGGGGGGTGGGGAACAGGTGAATGCAGTAATGTGATCAAGCATGTGCTAAAGGGAAGATGGGGGGAAGCGCACTTATCCGCCCTTTACCCCTAGTACGCACTCTCCTCTCCTATACCTTTGCCGTGGCTGCGCACGGATACCCATATGCGAGCTACGCACCTCATCTTAGAGGTAATATTTGGGAAGTGCAACGCAGAGTCGAGATGCTTGGTGCTTTGATGCACATTTTGTCCCGGTGCATCTGGTGTTGCTGTTCACATAACAGTTTCCAAGTCACAGTGCGAAGCGTTTGCTCGTATTGCAAGAAACAGTGTTCTTGGTCATTGAGTGAGATCTTTGCCCGAGCATGTGTGACACTGATAAAACTACGAACCTTACTTCATGTAGTTGTCTCTTGGCTACCGCCCTCAATTCTTTGCCTTTCTGGTGAAACTGCCACTTTCTTTTTGTTTTGTTTTTATGAATATCTGTATATTTTGAACTTTTGATGGTGGTGATGATGTTTATTGTCATCCCCTTTGAAATGACGTGGCAAAAAATGGTCCTCTAACCTGCCCAATTTAATCAGGTTTTACTACATGGCCACCTATCCTTCTACCTATCTGATGTCGATGTTAACTTTCGCATTTAAAACCACTATCACTATACTGTACAGTCACCTACTGTTGCAATGGCTCCAGTTTTATCAATTGTTTCTCTACTTCATTTTCCTCACCAATACTCTAAACATCTCTTACTTATCTAGAGTGCTGACCAGTTAGTCCTTCCGTTTTGCTTAAATAACTACGCCTCTGGAAGGTGGATGTTCCCTATGGTTGTTGCTAGGTTGCACTATATTACAACGCGGCAAGTCGTTTCTGGGCTTTCTTTTCTTTTTTTTTTTTTTTTCAGCACACACATGCCTCATCCTGTGACGCATATTTGCTCCAGTATTTTTTTGTCCTCAGGCAGCCAACTTGGGCATCAAATAGCAAGGCTCTGAACTTTGCGTTATCACACATTTTCCCTCCTGATTTCTTTATGACTTCTAACTTTTGTATTTAATTTGAAGGCACCAACTGATGACAGCTGTGGGCCCTAAGCGCGGTCAGCCATGGCATTTAAGAGTTATGGAGTCACGTGACACAACATGCTAATCTCGGATGCCATGAGCCACGTCAATGAACCGCTCTCAGCGTGACCTGCACCATGCGCGCTGATGCTTGTAACCACGCCACTATGACCGGACCTTCTTGTGAGTTGTTTATAAGTTATTAATGACAGGATGCTAGCCACCAGGAATGTTCTGAGAATTCGTGAAATTATCTTTACTGCTCAAACTTCAAAACCTTCAATTAATGAAACTCACGATTTAACCAAGTTTTTCGCTGCAGGTGCAACTTCCTTATACCGAGGTTCGACTGTATTCGCAAGAATTACGGTCAGCCCCATAATTTTAACAGGCGTTTCTGTCCGTTGTAAGCTCCCTTACAGTATTTTCAAGGCATCTGTGCAAAACAAAGCAATCAATGCAACCAAGTTCAAAAACAAGAAAATTGGGTTTAGTGACACTGTATTTGAAATGCCAGCACAGAATGCTGAACCATGCAGTCTAGTATTCTCAGCAAGGTTAAAGTTGAACTAAAAGTGAACTGTTAATTGTTCGTCAACATGATGGCACATCATTAATGTGCTGGGATGTGCTCATTGTGGCAACTCACATGATCAGTGCATCACCCCGTTCGTAGATAGCATCATAGTATCTAGGCACTTTGACAGACTATAATCTATAAATCAGTTGTGAGGATGGGGCAGCGGTCCCAAGTGAGAAGCAGTTAAGCTGATACATCCATGCCGTTACAACGGGTCCACGTACAACATACTTCCGGATATAAAAGACCATTCTTCTCCCTCACTTTGGTCTTCCTGTACAATATCAATGCAACAAATTTTGCTTCTACTGGATCTGTCTTAACGAACTATCAGCTACAATGGACAAAATTTCGTGCAAATTTTTCCTGGATCAGAGTCCTTTAATACCTTTTGACTAGCCTCCAAAACTTTAGGCCAAGTTTGCCACAAGGGCAGAAGCTGCCACTAAACGCGCCACTGCAGACTTCAATCACCTGCAATCGGCTACAGCTAGAACCGGCGTCGCTGGCTTGCTTTGGCAATTTCCACTGCAGTACTTGCCGACAGTGTTTCATGGCCATGTTTTAGAGCTGTTTTACATTCTGGTCTTTCTTTCACTTGCATGGTACTAGCACAAGGTGCATACACATTTTTGCTTTACTTCACTAGCCCCTTTGTGCATCGTTCAGACTAGGGCTAATCTACATGCCTAGTGCCAATGGTGAGCTTTGACCTTTGGCATACTACATTACGAAGGGCCCTGTGGCTTGTAAAGCCTGAACTCTTGGTGGTCAGTACTCCTGTATGTATAGGAGACACCATAAACTTCTTCACACTGTGTAATCCCACACTCGAGCTCAAGAAACATGTGGGCCCACCTACCTGGATTTATCGTCATCATCGTCACCGCCATCTTCATCTGAAGAGTCGCTCTCGTCCTTCCTCCTGCGCTTGCGAGGCTTCTCGAGAACACGCTTAAAGTAGGCAAACTGAACGAGCTGAATGGCTGCCTTGGCGTCCTCAGGTTCCACTGTACGCGAGAAGCGAGCCTTGGCATGTGCCGTTGACAGACGAATCAGTGTTTCCAAGGTACGAGCTGTCACGGGTTGCGTCTGGAAAAAAAATGTGTCAGGAGTGTGAAGGGGTGATCAGCAGCTGGCAAACGAAACAGCTTGTGCCACGGCAATGTAACCTTTAGCATTTGAACCTTGACTCAAAGGACAGAAGGAAAAATGTAGCTTAGAACTGCAGAAAGTGTAGCTAGTTGGGAGGGATTCATATTGAAAGAAAGTAAGGCACGCAGACAGGGACACAGGAGAAGAGAACCAGACAACACAAATGCTGGCACTTGTGTTGTCTGGTTCCCTTTTCTCGTGTCTGTCTGCACGCCTTACGTTCTTTCAGGAGGAATAATCTACTTGCAAAAAGCGGCTTGTGCTAATAACTTGCGTTTTTATTTACCCTATCCACAATGGTCAAACTGATAAAATGCCATGCTCTTGAAAAGGTGACAAAGTACTTGTGCATCAATCACATGACCGCAAAAAAATGTTCAAATCGGCTCATTAATAGCCGAGATCTGACATGTACGTCACGGGCCCCGCCATCATTTCTTTTTCTCCTCACTTTTTTTCCAGTGCGGCGCACTTCCGCTGACGGCATCGGGCGTGAGCTGTTGCGATTGTCTTGTTTCGCGCAGTGCACAATTTTGCACGCTGTGCACGAGGACACCTGACTAGCGCTATAAATTCGTGCTACACGAATACTGAGACAGACACAAGCAGATCCCAGAGCATGATCCCGGGCTGGAACACGGTAGAAAATGGTAGAAAGTTTCGGTGCCTGCATGCGCGACTGCACGATGTGGGAACAGGCAGACAAAACGGAAGTACATTTCTCTTGCTGCGGTGTGAAGTAAAGCAAAAACATGCAGACATTTGGTTTGTCTGTTTTCTTATTTCTCTAAGCTTTAATTAGCCTATTCTAGCAACATATTACACAAATAACAGATGTTGGTTCGAATAATTCTCAAAGTCACATGTCACCACGAGCGATGTCATAGCGCGAACAAGTGTACGTAGGCGCACTAGCACATGTACGTCATCCTCCAGCTTGGAGCGCAGTGGCCGCGAGTAGAAGAGAAAACGGCGTTTGGTTTGAAACTTGAGATCTATCCACACATAGCTATGTATAACTTTGCAGACACGCTCGTATGCTCATTGTATGCTCTGTGCTTGTTAGCTCAAAATGGCCGGACCTGGTGAGGGGCCCTTTAAGACAAGGACAAGGAAAAAAAAAAAAAAAAAGAAGAATTGCAGCACATATCCAGTTTTTTTTCATGTCCCTGTTAAGTGGTGATGTTGAATATAGATGAGCTCATTCATTCACATATCAGAGTGCAAGTGCCAATGCATTGAGAACGATTTAATTTGTGCATCTAACATGGACTAAACCATTCATGCAGCCTAAAGTAAATTGAGAAAAGAAATAGAAGAGGAAAAACAAAGTACCCTAGCAACATCTGTGTTTTCAGTGTCGAAGGAGCGTAGCCGAGCGTACTCCTCAGCTATCTTGTCGCACGCAGCCTGCGTCAGAGTCGGCTTGATGCCCTTTGCGATGTGGATGTATTTCTTCATGAACTCTACGCTGATCGTCTTCTCCCTGGGGGCACAAAGGAGCAGGCATTCCACACCGGTGCTTTACAACATCAAGGCGTCTATATGTGGCAAAACTCTCAATTTAGAGGAATACCGTGTTTCACATGTTTTTGAAACTTTTCTACATGCTTGTAACATTTGAAAGAGTGATACTTAGCAAACATGAAGGTTGGGAAACATGAGATACCTTAATTTGTTACTGAAGTTGTTCTCGATATACCAGACCCGATGCCAGATATTACGCGACAACAGTACACAAAGCTGAGCAAGTTTTGCTCACATTGTCTGACGATAAGGCTAGATGTGAGGATATTGCTTATGAAAAATTTAACAAGAGCACTGCACGCATTTTTTTTTGGCAGCGCTCATGTATGGTAGCTGTAGTAATTGCAGAAACAGAACGAACTTGCGTATTGTGTCATGACATATCCACAGGTGCTGAAACCAGAATTGGTTCTCAGAGACAAGTATTATGATAAATTATGTAGGCTATTCCCACACTTGCCAGTATTATTCTTTAGGTTTGCAAGGGCTAGGACCCATACAATATAATTATAAGTAATAGATGTGAGTACTAATGTGAGTAGCACTGCACACATCACTTTCACAGCAACACACATTATCTTTTAAATTGTGAAAGTCCCTTCACTTATTCTTCCCCTTTCCATCCAGTTCCAATTGTGCATGATCACCATGCTGTACTCATACAAGCCTTTCTTGTTTCTAAATGTAGTGGCCCTATCCACTTGCTTTTGTGCACATTATAAAAGGCAGACTATAGAAGCTGATGCACTGGCAGGCTGTCATACATTTAGAACTTCTTACAATCTCCAACAATGGATCAGGGAGGTAACGGGTGTCAGCCTGCTGGTGCTGGTTGGCAGCGACCACTTACTGTGCCAGTGTGCTTATGAAAGGTCGCGCAGGTCGGGTCAGAGCCCGAAACTGCTTTTAGAAATGCCCACTGTGTTCTGACATGCATCCTGCAGGACCTTTAACAAACTTTATCCCATCCAATCCAACAATTCCTTTAGAGACCTAAGAAGGATCATTCCATGTTATGCTCTTGGCCATGTTGTATATAGTAGCTAGTATACTTAGGGCTTACGGCAGCGAAAGTACAAACCAGAGAGAGCAAAGATGAAAGGATTGAAGAAAGAGGAATCTCTCAACACTGCCTCAAGAGCACCGATTTTTGTTTGCATGTTTGTTTACTCTTAATTCATTTATATGTACCATATTTGTTCGAATCTAGGATGATAGCTTTTTTTTTCAAATTACCATATAAAAAACTCTGGAGTCAGCTTAGATTCGAGGATTTTGAAAAACGTGCCAGTTTTTAATTGAAATTGATAAATATGGTACATAGCTAGTGCCATCTAGAAAAGTCAGTATCGCAGCCACTACTAGCTGCACCAGTAGCCAACTGAAGTACATGAACAACATTGCCATTTTGACCTGTGTCATATTGGCGTGCGGCATGCCGTTACTGTATGGCACCAAACAGGCGATGCCACTGTGCTGCCACTTTCACACAAAATGTTGTGCTAGCTGCAGAGGCATCGTCAAACATTCAAGCCAGGCGGGACTTCAGCATTAATGAGAAAAATGTCCATGGTTGGAGAGGGCAAAAGGAGATGCTTTTTGCGTGCGCCAGCTACAACGAAGAGATGACAGCGATAAGGAAGATAGCGATGTAGAATGAGCTCGGCATGTTCATATTCAATAAATGCTGTTTTCATTTCGTGAATGCTGTCCTAGCTGTTTTGTTCGGCGTACATTTGAGGCAAGTTTCACCATGAATCCAATCTAACTAGCTTGGCTTGCTGACTCAATTTTACTTACGTCCTACGCTTGGAACCATGCAACAGCACGTCGTGCTTCTCATAAATAGGAGTCTCCTTGTCAGCATCTTTGTCGAGTTGATCTGGGTCGTGTGTTGTGAGCAGGTCTGCTGTACTTCGGATGGGCAATGCTGGATGGGCGCAACAGGACAAGAAAAGTTACAGAGCTCTCATTTGAAATGTGAAAGAGTCATCGCCATCCAGGCAAAGAAGTGCCACTCACGTTCGCCATCCTGCTCCCCTGGGTTTCTGTACTGGTGTATCCGGACAACGTGGTCTGCAACTTCTCGATCACTCTCTGGATCCATCTAGTGCCCCATGAGAAAATGTGAAAAAAAAAAAGTGTGAAGAAAGAATGTTGGGTCTGATAGTAGCAAATGGTCATTTATGAAAGTATGCAAAGGATAAGAAGGAAATTTCTGCTGGCCCCACTGTTACTCTTAAGCTCGAGTGTGATACACGAAAGGCAGACTTGTTTACTGTAGCTAGTACTTTAACATGGCATTACACACACCGAAATTACAGTCATGTCTTTTGATGACCTAAGAGAAAAAGAAACAAAGAGCGTGGGCGAGCGGTGGAGACTACTGTGTTTATTTTAATCTAGGCCTATAGCTTTTTTTAGAACATGAGTTACAAAACTTTAAGGTCAACTTACATTCTAGGATTTCATCAGAAATCATTGAAAATGAAGTGACGCGCTGCTGGCACCAGTGCTAAAATACAACACTGTAGTTCTTACTATCCGCGGCTGCAGCCGCATAGTACTAATCTCGTTGTAATGGCACGCCGTTTTGACCACGTTCTACGCGACCAGTGTGGGCACAGTCATGGCTTTTCAAAGTTCGCATTCAACGAGATGCTGGCCCCGAGCATGCGATGCCAGTACAGTGGTGCCCACAGTGAGCCGAGACAAGCGCGTAGCTAGCACTGCACATTAGTGGCAATTAGTGTCAATTCCTCATTGCGGCTGCTGACATTTACTGTTATCTTGGTCAACTTGCATTAGAGGGAAGTTTTTTTTCGGACTTTCCGAATTTGGTGAGCTGGTTTAAAATCGAGGCTGGGTCGGATTAGAGTTAATTACTGAATGCAAAGTCAATGGTTAAATTGTAGCTGTGCCAAATCCCCAAACCAGTCTTTATAGAGCCTAATGTACAACAGGACCTTGTTCGTGCATTTCAGGAAAACACTTGAGAAGAAAATGTACTAAGCACGAAAACATACGATTCAAAGTCCCTAAAAAAGTTGACAGACTCAACTGTAGTTGACATCTATGTAATGTGAAGTGTTGCGCGAATTGTTGCAGCACAAGACACTGACGTGAGTTAAGCTGGTGAGGTCCAAGCAGCCTGAGATGCACACTGCTGTTTTTGTGGCTTCGGCAAGCTTATGTTTGCGCACCTCGAATTGGGCCTGGGTCAGCGGACAAGATCTAGGGGCCACAAAATATATCATACAATCACGGCTTAGTGACCTACTGGACACTGTCGCCGAAAGATTGCGTTTTTCAGGAACATTTCAACTGGCAATGAGAAAGGGCAACTGTATTGTGTCATTTTCGTGTGCTTGATCGCAAATGTTGGTGCCAAAAAATAGCATGTAGAGCGATCATATTGACAAAGTTCTACTGCAATGACTGACCGTCTAAGCTGCAGTGGCTCATTGTATGCCTACCGGTTAGTGCGCACTATAACCACTTTTTGTCGCATAGAGGCTAACTGCACCATCTCAACTCGCAATGTGGCTAACGTCATGCTGCGCCACAAAATATCTTATGCTGTTCCACAAAGTGCAGAGACCAGTTTACTAATGATTTGTGGCTTTTGAGGTGATGCCGCAATAGATAAGCATTGCTGGCAACCATATCGCGACCAACTTCATCATTTCTTTGGTCAGTAGCAAGCGTGGCATAGTGCCATTGGAAGCATATTGCACGCTTTTAATAACCTGAAGGCGCTGCTAAAATTTGCCACCTGCTGCCTGAAGTCACTGCATTGGCTCAGCAGGTTACGCTGCACAACCGTGCGCTGCCTGCGTAACCAAGAATGGCGCGGGCATGGAGAAACAGATGCTCGCGCGAACATGTCCAAGTGTACTGGCAAGAAGACACAGTGTGTGGTTAGTAGGCGACATGCTGCACACAATTAACGACATGGGATGATCGGCGCCACGCGGTAGCAAGTACAGTGTGCAAAGCCCAGCTGGTTCTCATTCAGGTGATCGCTGTACAAGCACGCGCACACACATATTGGAGAAAGCTTAATGAGTTGATTGTTCACTCTGCCATTTCACACCTCTACCAAAGCTTAAAGATGCTACTTGGTGTTGCCTGTCCTTATTACAGCACTGTTGGAGAAGGAAAACAGAAAAGAAAAGATACTCTCTATGTGCCTATTTTGACAAACGGTTGTTGTGGTGTTGCACTTCTTTCTTTGTTGGCGGAAGTGCATGCAAGGATACACAAAATTGTAGTTGCCCATTAGTGCGTAGTAATGACCCAATCTCGCCAGGTGAATACTAAGGAGGTGTAACTGCACACAACTTCGTTTCTAAGCACACTTCCAAGGTTTAAAAATAAAAAGAGGTGCTAAAGTTCGAGTTAATGAGGTAGGAAACAATCTTGAATGGTTCTAAAGGAAAGCTGTTAAGTTAAAGATAAGCTACTTGTTTACGATTTCTGCCCGAGTTAACGAAATTGAATGGTATTCAGTCCCTTGTAATAGGAATAATTTAGCAGTCTAGCATTAATTTCTTTAGAGATTCAAGCAAACAAAATAATTTGCAGACAGAATTTGCCAACACTTATGTGCTGCAGATGAGCATAGCATTTCTGATAAGCCCAAGCCACCAGGACTGACAGAACACTACATCATAAGCCAGAGTGCTTCTCTCCCCATATATCTCCATTTTGACCCTAGAAGCTTTGTGACATAATGAATAGGCTTACTAAAACTGCTGTTGTGTAGACTGTATTAATATGAACCATCACTGCTAGTCCCTACATTTCAAAAGTGACTAACCTTGTCAAGCATAATGAACAGCATGTCAAAACGAGATAGCAGGGAATCCTGGAGGCCAATGTTTTCCATTGGTGACTTGTACTGGTCATACTGAAACAAGAAAGAAATAACACAGCAATGAACACAGAAATGAACTTCTTGTGCCAAATATTGCCAAAACAGAACTCATAATGACTTAATAAATGTCATTCTCTCCCTCTCTCTGGAGGACTGAGCTAGTTGGTACTGCACATATTGAAGACGACAGAAAACTGGACAAATTGATACTGGTTAATGGCTAAGAACAACAGCACACCAAAAACGATGGTAAGTGTAAACCTAACACAAATGCTGACTATTAACTGGAAAACTTATTGAAGGAACAAGTTATAGTACGCTTCAACCACACATATGCCTGAAAGGCAACAAAAGACCATGACAAAGCATTGTGGTTAGATCAGTTAATACGAAATAAATAAAAAGAAAAAGGCAAGAAAGAAAAATGCACGTGAAACTTGTAGTGCCTGTAACATGCAGAAAGCAGGATCACATTCTGTGAATCAGCCTTCAGTAGCCCTCCAGAAAAAAAAAAGTTTCTTCTTTATATATTGCACAAATCGATGCATAGTTGAGCGCCCCACTGCTTTCAGTTGTTTTCTAACTCCTTTTCTTGCATAATTACTACAGCACAAAGCACGAAGACGAAGGGGAGACACGAAAATACAAGAACAAGTGTTGGCTATCAAGTGACGTTTTTTTATTGAAACAAGCGTTTTAATATAGAGGTCAAACTTCTCCCACATACTTGCAATAATGACACCACCAGCATGCCACTATCTAAAGCCTGTTTCACATGCAAGCGAAAATGCTCGCGAATCCTGCCGCCGCGCCGCAGAAATCAGTTTCAAATGGCAGCGGCACTAGCGGCGGGAGCGGCAGCACCGCTTCCGAACGGCCCACCTCGACACGTGACCAGCGGAGGATTAGTGCTGGAAAACCTGCGCACAGGACGATGTTTATTTACTTGCTACGCGTGGTACAGGCAACATGCCAAGAGAGCTTTTCAACGAATTGTTAATTGCTAAGCGCAGGATATGTATTTATAAAATAAAAATTTGAGAGGCAGGGACAGAGCAATGCTTATGTTGGTAGTCGCAAACTACCGAAACTGGCTGAAAGTCCTGTGTTTTTTGCCAGCAACATTGCTATTTGCAGCGGCGGAAAACGCGCGGCGGCAATGCATGTGAAACGAAACCTCGCGAAAAGCTTCGCAGCGCCGCACCACTATTCGCTCCATTCGCTCAATCGCTTGCATGTGAAACAGGCTTAACAGGACACACCGGCATCAAAATAATGGGTACGGTAAATTAACAGTCAGGTATCCAAGAGAGCAAGTTCATTGTCCCGAAGGGTCAGCTACGAGTGGCTCACATAATACAAAAATGTTAAAAGTATACACTTTCTTTTTTTTTTTTCTATGTAGTGTCTCCATTAACATGTTTGCTACGGAAAAGTACTTGTGCTCGATCGAACTGCGCTTGGCATATGCGGCTCTTACAATGAGCGGCGAGACGCAACTGGTTGTCCGATTTAACATTGTGAAGATGCCCATTGAGAGGTTTGTTCAGACACCTTCCCGTCTGCCGCCCCCTGTAGTTATGAATCCATACCAACTAGCCCGATTCGCCATTTTCCTTTATTTTCTTGTTTATTTATTTCGCATTAACTGGTCTAACCACGATTCTTTGTCATGGCGTTCACATTGCACATGTATTAGGACACTGTGAAGAAAGGAGCAGAAAACAAGCAGGCAATCCATGTTTCAAGAAAGAATGCGCACCTTCTGTGGCCGAATCTTCCCCCGCCTCACCCAAAATTCAGCCGGGCGCAGGCTACCACCCTGCGTCTACTACAAACAAACACGTACCCTTCACCCGCCCGCCTCCACCTTATGTTTCCGGACGTCTACACTACCCCCAACTGCCGGTGCTGTGGAATTCACCCGGCTACGCTTCCGCATATGCTATGGGAGTGCCCAGCACAGTACACCCAGACTGACACCACGACTCTCTCGTCGAGGTTGCATGAGGCTCTGCGGAGCTCCGCCCTCGACGACCAAACCTGGGCGACCCAGCACGCCCGCGAGGCGGCGGCGAGGCAAGCCCTCGACGTCCCTTTGTGGGAGGCTTAGGCCCGGCCATCATAAAGTGCTGGTTCTACAATAAAAGTTTATTCCTCCTCCTCCTTCTGTAGCCCGATTGGGGGATGAAGGCAGATGCTATCTTACGTTGGCGGGACACTGCAAATGCTCGCGTATGCCACGGCATGTCTCCCTGCCACATCTAAATTTATATTCCAGAGTGCTGTAGTCTGAAGTCAGCTGTCCTAGTGCCTTTAAAATCAAATTACAGTGCGCTCTAGCCACTTTACACCATTACTACTTGGTTGAAAGCATCCACAATTATAAGCGAGAACTGGTGTGCCCAATTTGAAATTCTGTGCCAATACTCCTTCTCCAACACTAACCAAGCAACACATTCGGAGAATGAGTTGCTGCCTGTCAAATGACCGAAATAATGTTCACAGAAATCATGCAAACTGTCGGGCGTCATCAAAAGTGTGCACAGTAAGCCCATGCCTTTTCAGTGCACCGTATGTTCTTACAACGACCCAGTAATGATGCCAGTTACTTTTGTTAATGCTGACAGGAGAAGCAACAAAAACACTGGAGCAACTATAATAGAGTCAAAAAGAATACACTGCTTCTAAAGCACTTGCTTGCGGAAACATGCTTACTGTCCCATTAGCTGATAGTTTCTTTAATAACTTTGTTAGCTACTTCTAGTAGTAATTCAAGACTACTCACCCGACCATACACAGGATTGGCGGCAGCCAGCACACTACAACGTGCATTCAACCTCGCGTGGATGCCCGCCTTGGAGATAGTGACACGACCTTGCTCCATGACTTCGTGAATGGCTGTGCGATCCATGTCTGACATTTTGTCAAATTCGTCAATGCAGACAACGCCTCTGTCAGCGAGAACCATAGCACCAGCCTCCAGACGTCTGTCCCCTACAAGAGGAAAAGAGTGCCACGAAAAACTTTAACCGGAACACTCAAACTGCATGTTAATCTATTACAAATGAAAGCACGCTCATGGTCGACAGCAAAGTAATTTTACAACGGATAGACTATCCGGCTTGCATTCTAAACTCTGACCCACCTTGAAATAAATGTAACTGCAGTAGCTCACCAGATGCAATAGGCAACAGCCCCTACACTGCAACGGACCTGTTTTCCAAGCCTCTTACCTGTCTCCTGATCAGTAGTGACTGCCGCTGTGAGACCCACACCAGAAGAACCACGTCCCGTAGTGGCCACAGCCCTTGGCGCCGTGTGAAGGACATATCGCAGTAGCTGAGATTTGGCCACCGACGGGTCGCCGATGAGCAAACAGTTGATGTCACTGCAAGAAAAGATAAAGAAAAAGCCAATGTCGATGCTGCCAGTATATCGCACACAACAAAATATTTCTTCGAAGCAGTCCTGAACTACCCCTCGGGCTTGCTGAAAAATCACAGTCCTCAGATAGCAGACGCTGCTGTGGATGTCTCAACCAAATTTTGCCGTCATGTGCAGTGCGTGGAGCTCACAAGTGGAACACGAAGTTAGCTTTTTCCCAAATGCTCTCTTTTTAACAGCCACCTGCTCCTCAATCTTTTATGGATGCTTCATTTCATAATGTAGTAGATTCCCACATGCAGCTGCTATTGGTCAATAGCTGACATCAATCAGGAATTGTTTTTGGACCAGTGTGCTTCTTCCTACTGTTACTGTGTGTATTTATTGATGCAGTTTAAGAAATAGGCTGAAGTAAGGAAAAATCTGCTTTTGAATTTCAAAAATAATTACGTACTTCCGCAAGAAGCCGACCATCGTCTGTCCACGCTCGGCCGCGGCCGTCCCCCTGGGAACCAAACTTGGGCCACCCAGCTTATTGAGGTGTCGTAGCCATCAGGGTTTCGCTAATTTCAATAAGTTTTGAACACTCAACTAGCCTCGAACTACCCGAAACTTAAGGTCAGATCACTTGCACACTTGCCAGTGTGCGCTCACTCCTGGCTGCTCCTGGTTAGACGCCTTGGCGGATTTCACTTCCTATTGAGCATTTCCTAATGTTTCAAAACTTAACATGCACAGACCACTTAACAATACACATTGAGCAGTTCTCTGCCAGGAAAGCCATCTACAAGTGCACCCAAACCACGAAGCCATGTGATGCCACATTCTATCAGCCAAGCTGTATGGTGTCAACATTTGTATCTAGGACAAAAAAGCTCTTTATGGAAGTTTTGGTGCTTCATTGATGCCTAAAAGGTTTCAATTGTTTTAGACCTAAAAAAGTATGACTGGCAATTTTATTGTACTGTCAAACGATCATATTAAGGTGTGCAGTTATGTTTAATGCCCAAGGAACAGTCAGCAGCAAAAGTTCACGGGTCGTAGGTTCCGTCAGCAAGCTGAATTTTGCAGCCGTGTTAGCTCACCGCCATTAAACTAAACAACACTGTGTAGGCAGCATATACTAGTATTAGCATATACTAGAAGTGGAACTTCAAATGCAGATGACTTCTGTTAACTCAACATTGATGCAACTGACGGAATTGATTTATTTATGCAACAGGCCAAATTAAAACCAGAAAAATAAATGTTCAAACTCATTGGTGCATTTTTTGCCAGTACCTGATCCTACCATGACTCGAAAGTATGTGCACTCGATTTCACTACAAGAAAAATGTAGCAGGCCTCATACCTTGGTTACAAGAAAAAGAAGAAAACTTGCAGTCTAACCATTACACAATGGACATTTATCTACATGGCCATTGTTGATACTCTTGGGCAGCTCTTTATTGCTATGGGCCACAGCACGTCCCCCGTGCGGTCTGTGTCTGATATTCAACATTTCTTGAATGACTCTGCAACCACTGTGAATGGGATGATGGCCCACGGCTAGCACATAATCACCAGTTCACCATACAACAAGAAAAACTACAACAAACCTAAAACACACAACACGGCCTTGCGGCTACTCCGTTTGTCAGATTCCGCAGTCCGTTAACACATGAAATTGTGGGAGTGCTGGTGCTCCACAAGCACATCAACACAAAGCAACTAACCCTCTCAGCCTGGTTCCATTGGGAAGGACCTTTTCTACGCCTCCCAGAAGAAGACACAGCAGCGCCCTCTTGATGTACTCGTGGCCATGGATAGATGGCGCCAGTGAGCGAGCCAAAATCTCAAAGACATCCTAAAAAAAGAAACATCCAAGCAATTAATTTGCTAGTCACATCCATTCTAATCCAATTTGTATGCACAAAGTGGACAATTCGAACAAATTCTCAGGCCCCTTCAAGTTCGAAGTATGGAGATTTGACTGTACTAAGCCACTAATTATGTGCATGGTACTTCAAGACATGAAAGTTAGTATCATGAATGAATGAACTAATGAATGAACAAATTAAAACTTCATTTAGAAGAACATATCGCAAATGAGGTTAACAATCTTAAACACAGCCAGAGAACCACACAGGACAAGCGCGTCCCGTGCAGTTCTCTAGCGCTGTGTTCTTCGTAAGGTCCGATTTGTCCAATTTACTATTTAGCTCCAAGTAAAAGCTTTACATTTTAACAAAGGAAACTTGTACATTCATCACACCTGACACCTGTGTAAGTCTGCATTTAAACATTTCACAAATAAACGTGCAAACCTTCAGGAGGCTGTCCAGTGCACATAGAGCAGCTGATAATCAGGCCCCATTACAAATAGTGGTAGCATAAATGTAACTGCAAGTTACACACCCCCTTCTGCTTGCTGATGGCCTTGCACTTGTTCACGTCCTCAACGGAAATATTCGGAGCCACTTCCTTGCTCAGCAGACGAATGTTGTTGGAAATCAAGATAGACCTGAAATGGAGGCACACAA
Source organism: Dermacentor variabilis (assembly GCF_050947875.1). Taxonomy (NCBI): domain Eukaryota; kingdom Metazoa; phylum Arthropoda; class Arachnida; order Ixodida; family Ixodidae; genus Dermacentor; species Dermacentor variabilis. Next base: position 129,801,083 of record NC_134571.1, read on the forward strand.
ACATAACAGAACATTGAACTACGAGGCATCAGCATTTTCTACATTGGGATGGCACAATGAAGTGCTGCAAATGTGGTAAGATAATTGATCTTAGGTTTTACTTATATGCAATCAAGCACAGATCGATAGAAGAATTCAAAAAAGAAAGTATTTCCGTCTGAAATGTCATGCAGCTGAACTTCTATGATCAGGAGCAGGTTTCTGATATACGTATATCACCTCTTTGTTCATGTAAGAAACACTGTCACCAGAAAATAAACATAGTAGCCACAGACCTTGCACAGTGCAAAATTATGTAAAGAAAGGTTGAAGATGAATTTAGCATCACAGGCCGCCTTTTGAGCAGAAACACTAGCACCGTTAGAAGAACTACCTGTGCCCAAGTTTGCGACATCAGCAACAAATAGAACATGGTTCACTGCAGTGAACGAGAGGAAGGGGAACCGAAGTGCCAGATTTTTGCTCGTTGCGACTATATCAAGCCAACAGATTATGTCACCACAGAAATCATAGGGGAAATTATTTGTAGTTTTAGCTGAAGTGTAGAAATGACAGGCTAATAAGAAATGAGAGTGGATGCAAAAACAATTGCCGCCGGTGGGAGCTGAACCCACCAGTGGCAATATGTTTTTCGTCCACTCTCATTTCTTATTAGCCTGTCATTTCAACATTTCAATTAAAACTACAACTTTCCCTATAATTTCCATGGCTTAATATGTTTGTTCACTGTAACGTGATATTTCTGAAGTGTTTAAAATTAAGAGTGAATTTCATTACTGCAATATATCTATAATTTGTATTTGTTTGTTTCAGATGTGCTACTTTCACGATTAACACTGTTCTATTGTTTTTTCTATGTATCACTTTTGCCCTGTAATTACATGCAAATACCATATGGGCCAGGTCAACCTGCAATCATGGTGTTTAGCCCGCTGACCGTCCAGCCTATGTACGGTCAATAAACTGATTGACACAAGCGCCTGCACGAGATTTGTGATCAGGACCACCACCAGAACACATATCCAGCCAGAAGGCGCGCATAACACACCAAGCTGCAAGCGGTCCATAAGCTGCAGTCATGAGACCTCTGATTAAGCTAATGACTAGGTGGGAGCAAAATACTACAAGGTACCGGAATGTGCCAGTGGTGAATCCTCCCTGCTTTCCTGGCAGGCAGCGGTAAGTGCCAACGACCTGAACTCTATCTCCAGGCTTGCACTGGTCAACCAGGTCTCCATCCACAACCGCATCAACAAATCGAGGCAGCTGACCAGCGGGGGCCTTTTCTGGCATTTCCTGAATGCTTAGAGTCTGGTGATCCTTGTATAGTGAGAGTCCATACTCTGTCTCCAGAAGGTTGCCATCTTCATCCTATTCACAAAGTTCAAATCAAAAGTTACTCATCACTTCAAAGAACAGCCTTGCGGTACAGAAAGTAGTACCAGTTTTGGTAGTAATAATGACCAAAATGAATAATTTTGCACAGTTCACAGGCTCAAAAAAAAAAAGGGGGGGGGGGGATTCTTAGTATTTATCTGCCTTCATGCTTCACCAAGTTGTCATGCAATTGCAGGGTGCCTCCTGTGTCACTTTTCCAGAAATCCCAAACTTGTGCAGCTTTCCGCTAACCATGAAATTTACATTACTGATGCTGTGACAAACCATAGCAAGCATATCTGTTGAGCAGCCACAATATTCACATTCCTAATAAGCACATAAAGAAAAAAAAAGTTGCAGAAGATAGAAAAGAAGCATTGCCAAACAATGCTAACCATTAAATGCTTTCCTGATCAGTGCTATGCCATTTCCATTCCCGGTACAATGTAATCTGTCAGAAGAGCCCTTTAGACTGAAACAGAGCTTTAAAGGAAAGCAACACAAAAGTCCTCGCAAACTGCCCTTTACAACTGGTAAGTATTCTTTATTTGGTTCTTTCTTTTCCTTTTACAGTTGTTTCTTGTAAAATGTCAATTTTCCTAACTTTCAGCTTTCTAGACTCGCGTGACAATGGACAGTGCACATTGCAGCTTCTTACTAATTTATACTATGCCATGTCACAAAGGAGGCTTGACTTCCTAACAGCTGTTATAAAGCAGACCAAACACCAGTCCCTGTAGCTACCTTGTCAAATATCGGAAGTTTATTCACTTTAACTTGGCTTCATTTCCTTTTATGTACCTTTAGTAATATAATAATGACGCAGCTCAGCATGCATACTGGCAAGCAGACCCCTTTCTGAAGTTCTCAATGAACAATGTGACACAGAATGGCAGCAGTGCGGCACCTACCTTTGTAGGATAGACTGCAGATGATGGGAAGGCATCGTAGGACGTGAGATCAGTAAAGCGACGCTCTAAAGTCTTTTGTGTGGCTGGGCAGTAGTGGATGCTGTGCATTATTTTAGGACGCACAAGTGAGCCTGCAAACACACACACAAAAAATTCAGATAAGAAACCTGGAGTGGCACAGAATAACAAGAGGCACGAGCTCCGATTTTTACATGCCAAAGTTGTGATCTTATTATGAGGTATGCCATAGTAAAGGACTCTGGAGTAATGCACCTAAATGTGAGTAGACGTACGTCTTTGCAGTTTGCCGCATCAAACTGCAACTGCCTTGGCCTGGATCAAACCCATGACCTTGAATTCAGTAGCGTAATGCCATAGCCACTGGGCTACCACGAAAGGCATGGTGTAAGAATAGGTCAGGTGCTGACACTTACCGCTCCCCGAGAGGGAGAGTGTGGACAGATCGTGTTCGCAAATGACTTTTAGTCAGCGGTAGTTTTTGCTCCAAGAATACAGATGGTGCTGTAGTATAGGGGTGCAGGGATCCGCACTGCCCGAGTGGCGTGTATTCAGAAATTTGCACGCTTGCTGGCTAAATGCGGGCCGTACACGTGCTGAAGTGTAGTTGCTGAAACTCGTGTGTGTGTGTGACGGCTTGCGTGTTCTCGAAAAGCGTTGTGTTGGGGCCGTGAGTGCATTTGTTCGGCTGATTCGTATTCTGCTGGGATTCACTCAATGTATACTATGCTGCGGCATGTTACGCCGAGTGCCATTTAGCTGCGCTCAGGCCGTGGGCACAAAGGGCACAAAGTGTTTCGTCCCGAATTGCAAGTTGGGGTATCGGACTTGTACGGAGCGTGTGTCACTTTTCAAGGCTCCACATGAACCTGGGCATGTAGAAAAGTGGCGACAGGTGATTCCGAGTTTTGCAGCCGATGGACCCTGTGTGCGCGAAGCGTTTCCTGGATGACACGATCTCTGCAGCATATCACGCAGAATACAAGGGAAACATGCTTCTACACACTCCGAAGAAACCTGTGCTCTCACCCAACACTGTGCCTAGCATTTTCCCGAACTGCCCAAGATACTCGACCGTGCAGCAAAAGACGAGAAAACCTCAGCGGAAACAGCAGGCTGAGCTGCCGACTTCTCGTAAGCAAGCACAGCCAAAAGCCTCAAATGCTTCTGAAGAGGTTCACCTGACGGTTGGAAATACACCAAATTTATTGCGCGTAGAGACAACGAGTTTAGGACATGCTGATGCCGAATCAACAGGCACGCAGCGCAAGAGGCCATGCTTTGATTTAAGCAGCGTCACGCCCCCTCCACGTGAAGAGAGTGCTTCTCAAGACGACACTGACACGTTGAGTGGCACATGCACTGCCGATGCACCTTGTCATCCAGCCGAAGAGGTAATTTCTTGTTTTAAATTCAGGTGGCATTCTTCCAGCTGCCTCATTTAAGCTCACCAGGCGCAAGAAATCATGAAATATTCTACAATAACTAGTGAACGGAGATTGGCGTAAATACGACTTGTGCGCCACAGCAATGTTTTCTTACGTCCAATATCTTTATTTGATAATAATTAATTAGCCAAGGTCTTATCAGAAATTTCATAGCATAATGTGCTTCTAATCGCATAAGCACTGTTCACTATTACGTGGCATCTGGAAGCTGAATATTCAATGATTTAACTTTAGTGCCGTTCAGGCGTTAAAGAAGAGTAAAAGAAGAAACAAATGAGATAAATAAATAAACAAACAGCAAGAAACATAACACCAACTGTATAATAGAAGTAATGACAAAATATAGATGACATAAACGAAACTTTGGCTCAATTGGTATGGCAGAAACATTCCTTATTCTATCATTTATTTACATGCAGCAACAAGTTTCTTTCTTTAAAAAAAACTACAGAGCAAGAGAGCAGCGATGGACCAAAGCTGGAGCGGCAGTCCACCGAGAGGTCCCCATTCCTACAGGTCGGAGAGCAACAAACGACAATTTCCACTCTGTCATGCTATGCTTCCAGCCTTCAACTACCAAGTGAAGCATTCTGACAGATTTGGGGTCAGATCTGTAGTTTTCAGTGAGCTAGAATTGTCGAAAGATTGTAACCAGGCGCCTTTTCATAGAAAAGCACTTGAAGTGACCACATGTCATAATGACTTTTTGTCAGTGAAATGTTTTGTTTATGGCCGTATTGTTAACACACAGGCCATAAGTTCTGGTTTGCCCTTCAATTCCCTAACTGATATAGAATGCGCAGTGCGGGTCTTTCGTGAAATGCACGCGTCTGCAGGTGGTCCCAGTTGTGAAATGTGCAATAATATACACCCCGAGTGCGCATATATTGACAAATGTGGAGCCTGGCGGCACAGCAGTTGCACACTAGTGAGAGAGAGTAGAAGTAGCAATGCTTGTGTTAAGTTAAAAGATGTGCTCCGTATTCACGCTGCATGAAATAAAAATAATTCTAAACTGAAACTGAAACACATTCCCATTCTGGCCAGTCCATCGAAAAAAGCCTGCATAGAAATGTTGCAGCGAGGCAGGATTGCCTGCTACAAGTCAAAAGTGCAGCTTCAAAAACAAAAATAATCTTGAACAGGAATTGGCTAGCTGCAAATCAAAACTGAGGAGTTCTATAGAGATTTATACAGTACCAGTGACACCCACGTTGATAATGGAAGAGAAAATAGTCTAGAGGAATTCGAAATCCCAAAGGTAACGCCGGAAGAAGTAAAGAAAGCCTTGGGAGATATGCAAAGGGAGAACGCAGCTGGGGAGGATCAGGTAACAGCAGATTTGTTGAAGGATGGTGGGCAGATTGTTTTAGAGAAACTGGCCACCCTGTATACGCAATGCCTCATGACCTCGAGCGTACCGGAATCTTGGAAGAACGCTAACATAATCCTAATCCATAAGAAAGGGGACGCCAAAGACTTGAAAAATTATAGGCCGATCAGCTTACTGTCCGTTGCCTACAAACTATTTACTAAGGTAATCGCAAATAGAATCAGGAACACCTTAGACTTCTGTCAAGCAAAGGACCAGGCAGGATTCCGTAAAGGCTACTCAACAATAGATCATATTCACACTATCAATCAGGTGATAGAGAAATGTGCGGAATATAACCAACCCTTATATATAGCTTTCATTGATTACGAGAAAGCGTTTGATTCTGTCGAAACCTCAGCAGTCATGGAGGCATTACGGAATCAGGGTGTAGACGAGCCGTATGTAAAAATACTGAAAGATATCTATAGCGGCTCCACAGCCACCGTAGTCCTCCATAAAGAAAGCAACAAAATCCCAATAAAGAAAGGCGTCAGGCAGGGAGATACAATCTCTCCAATGCTATTCACAGCGTGTTTACAGGAGGTATTCAGAGACCTGGATTGGGAAGAATTCGGGATAAAAGTTAATGGAGAATACCTTGGTAACTTGCGATTCGCTGATGATATTGCCTTGCTTAGTAACTCAGGGGACCAGTTGCAATGCATGCTCACTGACCTGGAGAGGCAAAGCAGAAGAGTGGGTCTAAAAATTAATCTGCAGAAAACTAAAGTAATGTTTAACAGTCTCGGAAGAGAACAGCAATTTACAATAGGCAGCGAGGCACTGGAAGTCGTAAGGGAATACATCTACTTAGGGCAGGTAGTGACGGCGGATCCGGATCATGAGACGGAAATAATCAGAAGAATAAGAATGGGCTGGGGTGCGTTTGGCAGGCATTCTCAGATCATGAACAGCAGGTTGCCATTATCCCTCAAGAGAAAAGTGTATGATAGCTGTGTCTTACCAGTACTCACCTACGGGGCAGAAACCTGGAGGCTTACGAAAAGGGTTCTACTCAAATTGAGGACGACGCAACGAGCTATGGAAAGAAGAATGATAGGTGTAACGTTAAGGGATAAGAAAAGAGCAGATTGGGTGAGGGAACAAACGCGAGTTAATGACATCTTAGTTGAAATAAAAAAAAAAGAAATGGGCATGGGCAGGACATGTAATGAGGAGGGAGGATAACCGATGGTCATTAAGGGTTACGGACTGGATCCCAAGGGAAGGGAAGCGTAGCAGGGGGTGGCAGAAAGTGAGGTGGGCGGATGAGATTAAGAAGTTTGCAGGGACGGCATGGCCACAATTAGTACATGACCGGAGTTGTTGGAGAAGTATGGGAGAGGCCTTTGCCCTGCAGTGGGCGTAACCAGGCTGATGATGATGAAATCAAAACTACTAGAAATCAATAATGAAACATTGGAAAGCGTTTGCAGAGAAGCAAACCTTCCTGAAGTGCAAAGGCTGGTGTTGAAGGAGTGTGTAGCTGCAGGCAAAGCTCGCTCAAAAAATGGTAGAAGATACTCAGATGACTGGATCTTGCTTTGCCTTCTGCTTCATATTAGGTCAGCTACAGGATACAGATTCTTGATGGAGAGTGAAATTCTTGCCTTGCTTTCAATGCAAACAATACACTGCTACATCTCATTGGTGGGCTTTAAAACAGGTTTTGATAGCAAGTTCTTCACAGAGTTAAAAAAAGACACTTGAAAAGAAAGATGACTTCAAGCGGCACAGTATTATCATGTTTGACGAGATGCAAGTCCGTAAAAGTAAACATGCGAACTCAAAGACAATGACCTACGTTGGTCTGGCATCAGAGACGGCAAACAGTGGCGAGCTTGCAGGCCACGCTCTTGTTTTGCCTGTTTGGTGAAAGTTATGCTCAGCCAATAGGTGTTTTTGCAGCAAAAGGTGCCACAAGGGGTACTATTCTTGCACAGTTGCTCCTCCAAGCAATTTTACTTAAGCAGGAAGCTGGAGCAAAAATTCATGGCTTTGTCTGTGATGGAGCTTCGACAAACAGGAGCATGTGGCAAACACTGGGTATAGGTGGTTCACTAGAAGCATTACCGGAACTCCTTCACACATCCGAGTGACCCCACACAAAAAGTTCTTACATTTTCTGATGCTACACACCTTTTCAAATGTATCAGGAACCATCTTTTCCAGCAAAGGTACCTGAAGGAGGAGGGACTTTGGATAACGTGGGAGGACTATGCAGCAGTTTATAAGGAAGACGAAGTGAATGTTGGAGCTTTGAAGGTACGTGCAAAAATAACACATTCCCACATTTATTCAAGCAACTGTAATAAGATGCGGGTAAAGCTTGCAACGCAAGTGTTCAGTCACTCAATGGGGTCAGGTACTGAATTTTACAGAAACCGTTGTGTGCAATCTGGGAAGCACTGAAGCGACACAAGAGTTAACAATGTTTCATAATAATCTTTTCAATGCCTTGAACTGCTGATTTCCTCGTGAAGGTTTCACAATGCATGGATCTGACCTAGGCATATTGTCACGTGGGGTAGAACGGTTGGATAACTGGGAAAAAGAGCTGCAGGGTGGAAATATCACAAAAGATATGTTCCTGGCAAAAAGCACCTCTGAAGGGCTCCGAATTACCTTGAGATCAACTAAAGACCTATGTGAGGTTCTTTTGCATGAGTACAAGTTCAGATGCATTCTTACAAATAGAACGAACCAAGATCCAATCGAAATATTTTTGGCAAAATAAGAGTTGCTGGAAGTCGGAATGTTCATTTTTCAATGCCAACATTTTTGCAACTCTACAATACAATCTGCATTTATAGCCTTCTGAGGCCTCTGAAGTGTGGAAATTGCTGTGTGGTCGACAAGAAGCCATTACTAGACGCATCCGATTTCAGAGCCCTGATCGAACTAGGCAGCGCAAGCAACTCTTCGCCTGGCTTCATCGACCAGCTAAAAGAAAAGCTTGATAAACTAATTCTTGTTGAGGACTGGGAATGTGAGGATGTTAATCACAGTAAACGAAAATAATACAGCGCAAGTCATTGACTGCATATTCTACGATGTGGTTGGATTCTTGAGACGAAAGTTGATGAAAGCCAGCAGTTGCTATTGTTGCCAATGTGTTTTTACCATTCCGGAAAGCAGCTCTGCCGAAGCATCCCTGACCAATGCAAAAAGCAGAGGTGGACTGTTGCAGCCCAACTTGAAGCTCGTTGAGCTGTTGATGAGCAGCTGAGGAGTACTTTGCAAAGAATGCAGTCAGTCAGTCTACGTACTGAGAAACGATGGCGCTTGTGCTTGACACAAAGAGCGTGACCCTTCCATGTGCCGAGCACAAAACAAAAATTGTTGCACACATTCTGCACTATTTCTTAATAATGAGAATGAGACAGCACTGCAAGGCTGTAAGCATGAACTTGAAGAAACAGGCTCAAGAGAAAAAAAAAGCTAGCAAAACTTTTTCATCGTGAATTTTGTTGCCAAGTTTAGAGAATATGCTAATTTTTGTTATGTTTCTTGTGAATGTATGTTACAAACAGTTTGTGCCATGTAATGCATTGCTTTGTGACAATAAAGTATATGTTCAGCCCTTTTTTCAGCATATCATTCTTGACATTCTATGTGTGTATAAGAGCATTGTACACACCACCAGACCTACTTATAGTTTTTCTAATATAAGAACGCTTATCGTTCTCATGAAATAACAGTAGGAGAAAAATTATGCACATTCATGGACAACAGGAACACGAAATATACTGTTCTGAGAGCTGCACTGGACTTAACCGCGTGACATGCACTTCATCAAGCTGTACTGCAACAGCTTGCTGTATTGGCGCAAAGTACAGCCGTCATCACCTCAACACTAAGCGAAAGACTGAGCAGGGGCCGTGTGTAAGCTTCGAGATGCAATGGTTCAAGGTGCTTTGAGAAAGTTTGTGTTTGTTTTGCTTTAGTTTGCCGAGACATTGGCGGGAGCAACTAGAATATACGAGAGATATACATGCCTCAACATATGCCAGCTATCGGAGTTATTACAAAAACACCGGCGAGAAATCGGCTGCATATCCACTAAGACAATCAGTTTGGTTACTGCAGAATCACGGCGTGTTCATCCATATGCATACCTTTCTTCACACCCCAACATCGAGCGCGACAAATGGGCAAGGCTCAGCCTCAATAACCTAAGCAGCACACATCAATGAGCCTCCGACTATTAGCACCACCTGTCGTCAGGAAACGGAAACAGCATAGGCAGCGAATACAAGCTGGACACTGCGCCTGCTGCAATGTCATCACCTACTAACTTACTTTTCTTACACTGTGGCAAATGGTTACAAGTGATACAGCATCTATGAAATGAATGTGAAGCTTGTTTGACAGTTAAAGCAGTGAACTAAATTCATCAAGTGACAAGCTCCCAATTTCTTTACATTTGTGCACTTTCAGTGACAAATACTAAAATTTAAAGTTTACAAGGAATGGTTATATAGTGACTACAAATAGTTTTGCATCATCTAAAACTACAATTTCATTTCTGGATGTACCTGTACTACAACCACAATGGACAACTATGGTCATAAATGAGTCTAAATAAAAGTCGTCAAAGTGTCACAAACTCGGAAACTTCACTGTCAATCATGCATGAAATTTTTTAAGTACACTGATACTAAATATCTACGAATCAGTAGCAACAATAGTTATCACCAGTACCTTTTAAATGTCTTCTAACCTTCTGTAGTGCATAGGCATATCCAACCAAAGTACTTCACCAATGCTATTAACGAACACCATTTAATGTAATCTAAATGAGCATATGAAGTTGAACGATTTCAATGAAGCTATTATTTCCATATCGCTAACTGCTAAACTGAAACAACAGCATTTTAATGCATTCCTCTATCCCGTTCCTGTAAGTTGTAAACATCATGTACCACAAGCACTGGATAATGAAGGGTAGGCAATGGCGCACAGACCACTTGAATGATCCACATCGCACACAGGTCACTCACACTTCGTCACAATTCCTTCTACGCATACAACTCCACCAAGGTAAGCAGAATGGAGCGTCCTAGGTGTAACGTGCTTGGATCCGAAGCTGGAAAAGAACAAGTCGAATGCTGTCAGGATAAAGATATGTGAAATATGAGAAAACAGAAAGTTGAAACGAGCACGCACCTTCCTTCTAAGCCAATATAGTATTCATCTCGTTCTTTAGCAAGCAGTGGGTCAACAGAGATGACCATTTCCTTGAGTGCGCGCTGGAAGGCGATGATCTCTTCGCTGGTGTGATTGAGCAACCTGACAAATCAACAAAACCCAGGGTCAGAGGTATTGAAACGCAATTAGCATTTTAGCGCATTCGGAGAACAGGTATAAGATAAGACGATCACTGAATACAAGCATGAAATGCCAAGTCAAATCGTCCATGGAGAACGAAAGCACTTCATGTGAAAAAAAGAAAAAAAAAGCGCATACCCCCCCCCCCCCCCACACACACGCACACACATCAGAACACTCACAACAAATTTGACATAGGAACTTAAGTAACAAAAAGAGGCTGGCAAACGTGCGATGAAGGTGCGACATCGCATATGGCGCACCAAACGTGCTGCTCGGGCGCTTTCCCGCGCTATTCAGGCGCGAGGGCATTTAAACGTTAAAAGGACTTAGTACCCTTTAGCTCTGGCGGCATTCTTCTTGCGCAAGTCGTTGACGTTGACAATGATTCTGCGTTCTTTCTTGGTGACCAGATCCTTGACTTTGTGGCTGTAAAACCCTTGATCATCCTGCGTTAGAGGCAATGCGGTAAGAGATCGCGGACAATGGGGATGCCGGCGCGCTGCGTGCGGACCCGTCAAGGAGCGATTTCGAACTCGCCTCATCGTCCAAGAATTCGAGGTACTCTCGCTGGTACTCCCGGATCCGCTGCTCAGCGTCGGCGTCGACCATTTCGTGACTAAAGCGTCGGTCTAATCCACCCTAAACCCACCGCACGATATCCAGAACAGCGACTGCACCTCTCAGCAACTTGCCTCGCAAAAGTTTTGGCGCCAAAGAGAGGGGCACGTGACCTGAGCTTTAAACGATGGCAGCGCCCTCCATTTATTTATCTGATTTCGTCTGCATAGTACGAGCAAGGTCTGCGTGTGTTTGCTCCTTGGAATCTGGACCAGCGCCTCCGATCTTGTCCAGTATGAGCGGGGCTCCAATCAAACTATATTTACAGAAAGAGAGAGTTCTTGTCTGGAACGCAGAGGGTAAGACTTACGGAGGAAGTAACCGCATCTCAACTTCAGTTATAGGAAATAACTCGTCAAGGCGATTCGGTCGCCGGTTTGCGTGCGAAGTGTTATCCTATTTTTATTTCAGTTCCTCTTGTATTCATTTGACTTGGTATCGATAGAAAGGAAGTTATTCTCAAGTTAAGGTCTGTTGCTTGTCTTTCAGATGTCAGCAAGATTCGATGTCAGCATCGAATCGTCGGAACGCAGGTCGGCTGCTTTCCTCGCTGCCCCTATCAGAACGTTCTGCTCGGATTGCCAGTGCAGTTTACCATGGAGGAGGCGCATTTGCTTATTTCCAAAGGTGCGTAAAGCTCGTGACCACTCAGCGTACCCACTACAGTCTGCTTATAATTGTGTTAATCTTTCGTAAAATTTTAGGGTTCTGCGTTCTCGTGAAGAACACGCGGTTGAGCCAGCCACCTTCGGATGACGAGAGAGCGCACGTTGACAAGTGTGCAGACGATGTCTACCAACAGCAGGCAAGTCGGTGAACTGCATGTATCTGCCACTCGCATTAATATCGTATATGCTGCTCCGAAATATCGTCATTTATTGATAAGATGATGCTACGCGCACTATAGAGCTATTGCACCCCTCTCGGAAATGGTAATGTGCACGACGCACAGGTGCCACACGGCGATGCTGCCACAACCTACGTATGACTTAATTGTCATATGACACAAACTACTGTACGCCTGAGATATCTCAGCCGTACAGTGCCAATCGAAACGCACACGCGCCGGGAATTCCGAGTTTGGTTTAGACCTTTATAATACGTGCACCCAATCCGGGAGATTCAGTAACATTTCGTTCGGATCGAATTAACCCCAACTTGTTTTTTTAACCTAACCTAACCTAACCTTGCACGATCGAACCTTAATCTCTATGCTAATACGCGTCGTGCTAAAAATAAGATTAATAAGTTTCACCAGTGCGAGAATTGCCATTTCCAGCAGGGGCGCGCACTCCATATAGTGTGCATAGCATGATTCTTAATGATATGCCAAAGAAACTGCCCAAACATGGGTGATCACGGACACCCTTATGGAGGCCTTCGGATAAATTCGCTGCACACGCACTTGAGAATTGCATAGGTATTCCAGCCTTTCCCCATGGGAGATGCTAACGTCAATATTAATAAACCATGCAGCATCTACGCATCCGCTAGTCAAACCACAACTGCCGTGAATTTTGGCAATGTTACGAAATGACGAAACCAGTACACTCGCCATTCTATTGTGTAATGGTGCGCTTGTTCAGTTCAAAAGACGTGCAAACTCGCATGTCAGGTGATATCTCAAAATATGAATTTTTGTTGCACTTAAATGTCACACTTGGCCGTTTCGTGTATTTAGACCAGAAACAGCGCAAAGAATGGGGCAAGAAAGAGACAGGCGGACAGTGCATTATTTGCTCTGTTTCCATTCTACGAGTGCGAATCAGAAAGTCTTTGCGCCTATTTTTTTAGCCAAATTGTGGCTGTAAATGTGAAGTCGACATATCCATTTACAGCGGTGGACCTTTCTTAGACCGGCCGATCCTTATCAGCTGGTATCCTTATCTGCTGACTATGGGATTCAGGGCGCAGCACTGCTGTCGGTTGTGCTTCACACATCCACAACGTACGAGCAATCAAGTGTGATTTGTTTTCTATGGAGCAAGGGATGAACGCCCAGCGAAATTCACAGGGAAATGCAGCCCACGTATGGGGAAAGGTGTCTCGCTTTGAGAAGTGTGATTCATGTGCAACAATGAAGCCAAGACAGCAGTCTGACGGTGGTCCCACAGTCAGCCGGACGAATTTTACCACAGGGGCATCCAAAGTTTAGTTCTGCGATGGAACAAATGTCTGAGCCAGTGTGGGGACTATGTGGAGAAATAGTATAAGGTACGTAGAATAGTACATATATTTGTAGTTACCTGTATGTACCTTATTTTGGCTAATAAATAATAGGAGCAACGAATTTCTGATTCGTCCTCATAAATACCATGTGCCAACTCGCAATTTAAGCCCAACAGTAAACTCTATCGCCATTACTTGTGTTGCAGGTTGAAGTGATTATGGCGCAACGGAAGGCCGAGATTAAGCAGTACGCAGAGAACATTGTTGCTGGTCATGTTAAGAAGACCGCAGGGCAGCTTGTTGCCAAGAGGGTGAGAAAGAAGCTGAAAAAGAGTGGTGGCTCTGTGTCGACTGAAGAGGATCCAGGCTCTTCTGCTGAGCCCGTTGAGGTGCAAGCAGCAGACTTCGAGGCTCAGAAGGAGGCCATTATTGCCGATGTGATGAAGAAGAGGGTGTCTACCCCATCAAAAGACATCACATTGGCACCTGTTCTGTACGGTGAGTGTTGGAAAATGATGACAAGTTTAGTTATGATTGAGTGCTGGAAAATGATGACAAGATTTGATGGCATCCAGAAGTGCCGTATCCTCTTTTAGTCATGGTGCACGCAACTTGTTCTAGCCAGCTCTGTCCAGTGGATGCAAGTAACAAAAACATGGACATTAAGTTACTGGAACGTTGAACCTTCTGCTTGTCAAATGTGGCTCCGTTTCACTTCATTTTGTGCCACTATAATAAAGGTACTGCCATGTTTAACAGGATGTTTGATGTGCCGTGTTCTGTCTGTTATAAGAAAGGAATTGTCTTTTCTTCCTTCTAATGCCTGCAGCAAATAATTAACTTATGCATGTGCTTTGAACCATTGGTTCTATCTTTTTAAGGAAAAAAAAAGAAATTAACGTTACTGACTATAAACTGAATAATGATTTAATTGCTGTATAATCGTGAATACTAATAGAATATACGAAAAACATCAACCTACAACCTTCTTTTATCTTACCAACCTGGACTTTGCCTCTTTCTGTCTGAACCCTCTTCACACTCACATTTCACATGCACAGCCTCTCCTTCTTTTCACACATAGGTCTGCGTGCGTATGAGTAAAATAAATATGGAAATTGAATCGAGATCGTCATTGAAATTGTCTAAAGAAGCGTAAGAGCGTAGAGGCTAGATAGCATAAGAGGCTAGACAGATAGATAGGCTCAAACTTGAAGTAGGTAAAGAATACTTCGCATTTTGCAAAATTTTAATCACATTTTCTACCACTGCTGGCGGACAGTCACCGAGAACTGAGTAAGCGACTTTCGGGACATTCACGGCTGTATGATGACAGGGGGAAGCTTGGTGATGCCCAGAACGTAGCAGACATCCAGTAAAGTAACCAGTAGGCCAGACAAGACCCTTTCGTTGTCTTTTTCACATTATCTTTGCTAACACTGCGCTCCCAAAATGGGTAGAGTGATATGCTCAATGCATGCTTAAATAATTCGCTTGAGATAGAGCAGAAAATATGTGAGACCTGCATTTGTAACTGAGCTGACAGCGTGGGCCAGACCAGACGTATGAACTTTCACAGCATTGATTTGCCTGCAGTTTTTATCAAAATGAGTTCTGAATTATTTTTAATGCTAAGCTATACTGTAAAGCTGTGTCTGGCAACATCGCATAATATGTTGATTGTTGCCTCGCTTTGGCTTGATAATCTTCTTCAAAGGCAGTCAACTTTTCAGTCTGGCAAGGGCAGGCTTTGCATGTGTCGTCCGAGCCAAGTTTAGAGTTTCGATGAACTAAAGGTCCAATGCTGCCAAATTGAATGAATGCTATGAATTGACTTTTCTAGAATTCTGCAAGTTGGCTGCCCTGCAATACTCTGAAGTTGTTGTAGCACACGCACAATGGTACAGACATAAAAGGCACCGAAGAAAATACACAGTGCCCTGTGTTGTCTTGTGCGCCTTCTATGTTCATGTCGTCGTGCCTGCACCAGGAAAAATTGGAAGATGACTTACCATCAAGCCCATTATAGCTACCCTCGCCGAATGCAAACTTCAGTGACACTATAATTTCTAGGCCATACTATGTTTGTAGCCCAAGCAAGTGGACTACCTACTTCCAAAATGCATGTGGTCCATCGGACTGGAGAACCAAAACTGGCCATCTCTTCCCTGTCCGACAGTTGTTTCAAGCACAAAGGGCTTCTCTTCTGCATCACTATTTATGTACAGTCTGTCACAAAAGCCCAAAAGCCACGATGGACTTCCTCTCAGTATCTTAACGTTTGTGCTTGCTGGCGCTTGCTTCCAGCAAGGACTGAGTATAGCACCAATCTACAGAAGCTGGCAAGTTCCAGTACAGAATGAGCCATGGCCTTTAGACTTTTGCGACACCTTCGTTAACATAGTGGTTGTCAACAGGGGCAATCTCTGTCAAAAGTCCTTAAGCCATTCCCTAAGTGACAGGACCTTTTGCCGGGCCCTACAAAGCGAGCACTGAAGCTTCAAAGCAGAATACATTAAGGAGCCCTATTCCTCACCGTTTATGTGTCTTCGGAACGACAAAAGTTGAATGGGGTCTTCAGCACATTAACTTAATACACTTAATGGCTTCAAAGCTTTTGACAGAGCACCACTGTCTGTGTAATTCTCAGTGTGCGATTCCTACATAGGCCAGTTGTAGCAGTTACAAGTTTCACTCACTTTTTGCTCCTGCAGATTGCCTGCGAACAAAGGCATCAGACCTGGTGCCCGCAGAGTTGAACTACCCGAGGAGCGATGCGCATAAAATACGTTGCCGAGTGTTCGAAGATCTCTGGGAAAAGGGCCACTACATGACAGTTGGGTCAAAGTTTGGAGGAGACTTTCTCGTTTATTCGGGTAAGCCACTTGTTCATTCTGGTAAGCCACTTCTTCCTGGAAGCAGAGTCTGGATGCAAGAGTGCCCTCTTGTAGATGGTCTTGTTCTTGACTTCATCTCCAAAAAAAGAAAAAGGAAAGAGAAGAGGGCCAGTGTTGGCAAATGATGGTTAGTGCTGTCAAAGAAAAGTGAACACTATCAACATGTTTTACTGCCCGAATTCTAATGTGTTTAGTTTTTGTTTTGATAATGGACACCATAAGACACACCTTTAGTGAACGTCACGGTGTTAGAATAGGTTAGGTGAAATGACGTTCCGCCTCTTCCATGCCGCCGCCATGCGAAAAATGAAGACACGCTTCTTTTTTTCTCCACCAGGGCGCACTAGGTGCCATGAGGCTTTCAATTCCTAACCACATGAGCCGCGTCCATGGTGGCCGCGTGGTTTACAGGGCCGCATGTGTGATGACTGTTATCAGTGTTTTTCAGGGCGTGCTTCAGGGCTTCAGGGCGTGTGTTCGATTGCTGTTGACCGCACATGTCACTTTGGTTTTATGTTGATTTTTAGTTGCTATTTTTAACAGTTTTTAGTTGATGTTACGGTAAGGCTGACTAACCTCTTGGATGCCTTGAACTGTAAGAATCCCAAAGAAGGCCTCAAGGAAGGCTGCAAAGATTTCGGCATCCTAGAATCAGCTTTGCAATGGCTGAACAACTGGGAAAATGATGTAAAATGTGGTAAAGTTGATCCCCTTAACTACGTGTCTCAATCAATTCCTGAAGGCCTGCGAGTAACGATACCTTCAACAACCAAACTTTCAAAGTACCTGTTAGAGAAGTGTGGTTTTAGATGTGTGCTAACTGCTAAATTCAATCAAGATCTTCTTGAAAAATTTTTTGATATCATACGCCAAGCAAAGGGTCAGTATGACCACCCTTGCTTGCCTACATTCTTACAATTATATAATACGCTTTCAATATATAGTCTTGAGAAGCCGCCAAAGTTTGGGAATTGCGAAGTGCAAACCAGTGAAGAGCCACATCTTTTAAGTCTCTCTGGCCTAACATCAGCATTCCAGGAATATGTTTCCATAGTGTCAAGTCTAGAGGAACTGAAGAAGAACCTGAGTGAAAATATACTTTCAGCTATATCGTCATTACATGATGATGCTGACTGCATGATTTATTATGTACTAGGATCCTTGTGCCGAAAGATTTTGAAGCACACCAGCTGTCAACAATGCCAAACTGGCTTGACGGCTACAAATAATGCAACGTCAAGGCCGGAAGCAGCATTAGTAGTCTGCAAGACGCGAGGAGGATTAGTGCGCCCCAAACACTTCCCTGTACATGTTTTTAAAGGAAGTGGAAAAAATATTTCGCAAACATGCTGGTGAAAGGCATGCATACGACATAACAACAGACAACGCAGTGGAAAATTACATTTGATCTTTTCCCCGTCATCAGCACAAGGTTGATGTTATGCCACAAGTGCTTCATTATTATGTGGAAATCGGAATGAGACGCTACTTCAAGCAGCTGTGAAACACCGAAATAAACAAGACACAGAAGCTGTGGAAACTTTCGAAGCTGGTCTAGTATTGTTTCTTGTTTTAAAATGTTGATTGTAATACATTTTACCGACACCTTTATGTTGTGTAGGTTCCGTGCTGGTATAAGGAATACACTATCCAGTAAACAAAGTGAGTTTTCTTTTTCTGGTCCACTGTTTTGAGCACCATTCTGCATTCTTTCATATGATTTGGCATCCCCATACAACATAGTTTTCCACAGGGCAGATAGCGGAGTGACTAATCGTCAAGGTATAACTGCTCTCTTAAGGCAAAATTGTGTATTGCATAGGTAATGTCAATACTGTGAAAGAAAGTGTGAACGCATTATTACGAATTTGTTTCCATTAATTTATTTAAAAACACAGAAGCACGTCACCTGCTTCAAAGAACAACTTCATAGCCATCCGTCGCAAGCTGTCACCCACTTGATCGCATTCTCCCTTAATCCGGTTGCACTGTAAAGCGCTCTGCTTCCCGCAGATGTGTACAGGGTTAGCAAATATATCAGCGGCGCATGGCAAATATTCTGTTCGGTCAGTATACCTCAGCTGCAAGGTTGATGTAAACACAATATGACACCTGTGCTACGTTCCAATAAATATTTAAGCTTTAATTGGGTCATTTATCATAGCTGGTCATTGTATGCGCTTAAAATGTTTCTGCACAATTCATCTTTGCTGCTGCAGAAGACGAGTGTCGGTTTCACTCGGATACCTGTTTGTTTATATTATGGAGCGGAAGTATGTCTCGCACGTTATACATCAGTGACACATGTTCGCTCTTTATACGATGCTGACCACAAAATACGTAGAAGTGATCTTGCAAGAACAAATAAAGAGCAAGTACAATATACTACTCACTGCACACATAGATTTAGTAGAATGCAGCCACGTGATCGGCGCATCTCCAAGACCAGGTGTGATGACTATGAGCTTTTTAAAGCTGCACGCTGAGCCCTTATGCATAAAACTTTTTGTAGAATTCATCTTTAACTTATGCGCACGAAATAGCATGACCGCGCTTTCTTTACAAGCCCCTGCGATCGCTTTAAAGACGCTCAAGAACCAGATCGCATAAGCCTCTGGGCATAGCCAGGCGAGCCCCGACACATGTGGCGTCATGTGACAAGAAAAGAAACTGGGTGCCAGATTCGCACTTCTTTTGGCATATTGTCACTCCACCTAACCAATTTCTAACACCATGGTAAACATCATTCACACAGTTGTTTTCTCTTCTCAAGTTTGTACTGAGTATGTCAGCTCACTAAATTATTCTTCAGCTTGGAAGTGTGCTTTAGTTGTTAACCATCATGGTGCAGTAATTTATTCTGATTACCGATTTTACAATGTAGTAATCACTGTTGCCACACTCACCTTGTTGTGCGTTCAAGAAATGTTTGTAGTAGCAGAACACCTTCAATGTTGTGCTACTCAGTGTCATGGTTTTGTTCCATTTATGTATTTTGCATGCCACACTGAAAGTACTATTAGCAGCAGCTTACACATTAGGCTGAAATTCCCTGAAATCTTCCTACCATAGACTCATGCAAGACTTGGACCTGTAAATTCCAGATGGGTGGTTAGTATGCTTGCCAGTTTGAACTAGAGTGTCAGACTGAAAAGAACTCACAACTGGGGCGGAACCAAACCAAACCATTATCTTTTTGCCATCTTGGAACTTATTGAAGGAACTATTCTGAACCGGTTTGAGAAACAGTTTGCAAGACCCTGTGAACCAGTGTTGCTAGAGTGATTTTGTCTCTAGATTTAGTGACTTGTCTGTTTAGTGACAAATTTTTTCTATTAGGAGACTGGTGACATTTTTTAGTGACGCGACAGACATTTTACTGACTTTGAAAGTAGGAAATCTTCTAAAATCGGTCTTCTAGAATCTACTTTCTTATTAAAAATTTCACTCACGATACTACCTAATGCAAATTTTGAGAGCAGCTGTTAAGGCGTTTCGAATTTGCGATATATTGTGGCAAAGAATTTGGTTCTGAACGACAGGGTGTTCTTGGTGGTGGCGGCTCCGAGCCTCTGCTTGGGCAGCTCGTTTAGCAGCGGCGGCTGACGAAGCTTTTCCACCAATTGCATCACTCATTGTTCAGAAAGAAAGCGTGAACATGGGAACGCATGGCTCGTGTGGAGCACATTCTCTAGTGGCGGCACCACCACAGGTGAAGTAGCACATGCCCAGTGGGTCCGTAGCCCACGCCAGCACTTTGTTTCCACGCTCGCCGTGTGCTTGTTGCCGGCACTCCGTTTTCCTCCTCACCCTTTCGCCATGCCCTCCTCTGCTTTCCGCCTCATGGTTTCGCTGCGCCCTCCTCGCGCCTCTTCGAACTCGGTGCTTTTTTCATCCCCCGATGCACGCTGTGTTTGCTCTCTCCTTTCGCTGTCCTCATTTGCTCGGTGACAAGTGACTCAGATGCTTGCCGCAGGAATCGCCGCCTAAGAGCTGCGCTGTAAAAGCTACATTTAAGTGGCCGAAATGGGCTGTACGATGCATGGGCTCTGCGACGATGATGAAAGAATATTTGGTTTCACACTGATGGTATTCACACGGTGCTTTACAGGATTCACATTGTGCTGATGAAAGTAAATCGTTTTTGTTTTAATTCCTTACAAAAGTGATTTGAATGGATCTTAATGCTGCAGGTTTAGCACATAACTTCACCAAAATGCATCGCAATAAATTAAATGGTGTGGTGCATCGCAATGCTGCTTCTTTAGCTAGACTACTCCCAGAGGCTGACATTATTTTCACAAGAAATCAAACTGAATATTGGAATAATTTAACATTTTCTACTAATTAACTTTTAGACTAGTTACTTTAAGGCAAATATAATAATGTACTACTTGTAGCTTCTAACTTTGAAAGTCATATATCCACTTGGAACGAATTCTCAGGATGACACCAGTTTTGAGATACGAGTTCCCAAAATTTTCAATGAAATGCATTGGTGTTCCAGCAACATTTGAACTTCAAGGCAAAAAAATCAGTTTTGTTAAAAGAGGAGGTGGAACAACACTACATTTTGCTGCAATTTTAACTGCAGTTATCTGAAAACTGGTGTTAGTACAAAATTTGTTCCAAGTAAAGGTGCATTGTGAAATCACTGGCTTCAATTCACATATTGCTATATGTTTGCCCTAAAGTGACAAGTTAAAAAGTTTATTTGTGAAATTTCGTTAATTAATCATCTATGAATCTTTATTTTTAGTCCAAATAATGTTCTCTTCGAGTGATCCCAATTATTAAACAGATTTGTGCTATATACCATAGCCAATTTTTAAAACTTTTCTTAATGTTAAATTAAAGCACCCGGTACATGTCATGTAATCGGCTTCGCCAGTGTTAATGTGGGCCCAAGCACATGGTGCAGAATTTAGCTCTCCTCTCAGTAGCACCAAGAACTAGACGATTTGGACCAAGCGCCTTTCCGTGCTGGAAAAATAAAATAACAGACGTTAATTTGAAGCGTGCTGTATTGCCTAGCAATCTGAAGGTAAATGAAAAATTTCAGCTGCCATCGTCTATTGTTATGTAGGGGTATCAGCAAAGCAAAAGTCCTCTACACTTTGCTGGTAAATTTACTGTTAGTTACATAAATTCTGGAGATTTATGTGCCAAAACCAAAATGCGATCATGAGGCAGGTTGTAGCGTCTCCAGATTAACTTTGATACCTGGGGTTCTTTAACGTGGGCCAGTGCATGATACACAGGCATTTTTGTGTTTCACCCCCACCGAAAAGTGTCTGCCGTGGTCGGGATTCGACCATGCGCCTTCAGGTTTAGCAGCGTAATGCCAAAGCCACAACGGCACCGCGGCGGGCACTGTTTATTCCTCATCTGAATGGGCATTAGTCAAACGTGAACTGTATCAATAGATAGTTTGTGCAACATTAACTTATATTAGTGTTCCAAAATGCTTATATTGCTTTAAAAGTTCGCTCAAAAGTATTAGCGACAGCTTTAGCAACCTTGCAGCAAAATTTTACAACTTTTTTATCGCACTTTAGTGACATGCTTTAAAAAATGTTGGACCCACTGCTGTGAACCTTCTTCTAGGAGGGCGTGTTAGGGGAGAAACGCCGGACAAAGGCTCAAAGCCTCCCGCAGTCGGCAAACCACTCCCATGCTACTGGCAAGACTCAAATAACTTCACTTCAACTTAGTTACGACACTAATGACACATTAATTTTTGTGAAACCAAGGCTGGTTGAAGAGCAGCATACTCATAAAATAATTGGTCTCCATCAACTACTGTACAGACTCGTGTAAGGGCCGCATTTCCAACTTGGCTGTCCAAAATTTGGAGAAAAAAATTTCAGCAGAGAAGCAGTCATATTCTGTACCCCAATGGTGCACACGCATCGGCGAATTTTTGCTCGCTGTGTGCTTTTGCATGCCGCTACTAGATGGCAAGAGCTGCGAGTTGACCTCTGATGCAATGGCACATCAAATGGTCAAGGCTGCACCGGAACCGTTTTGATAAAAAGGTTCAGTCCTGTGTAACGGCCACACCTCAACAAAATTGTGAAAAAAATAAAGTGTGGCCCTCACACGAGTCTATACAGTATGCCGAAAACTACAAGATAGTGCAAAAGCTCGTAACATGATGGGTGCGCTAATTCAAACATTTATAGAACAAAAGAAAACGAGTGATATTGTCTCGATTTCAGCCTTTTGACATAACGGAACTTGCATGGGTGCATCATTAGAAATTGACTGCAGGCTGTGCAGAACAAGACGCTCCTGTAAGAGCAATGCCTGTCACACAGGCCTGTGTCGTCACCGAATCTTAATATATTAGGCCTCAACCTCAGCAGGCAAGGTGAGAAACAAATGTACAACAACTTACAGGTGCAACAATGAAATTAAATGTGTTTTCAATGCAATAGACACTGTTGCCTTCGAAAGCAAACCACAGAAAACCTATGCTCACACTGTAGTCAGTTTAGTGTGCAATATTAAAGGCGAGGTCGAAATTAACTCTTTTGTTCAAATAAGTTTGCTGTTGAGGCTGAGAAACGTTGTTTTCTAAATCTTTTCATTCTACTTAGGAGGGTACCGACATGATATTTTTGACTATTCATTTCTTGTGTTAAATGAAGGTCCTAGACCTGCAAGCCTTAGAAAATATAGTGACAAGCCTCACAGCGCCATAAATAATTGAATGTGTAAAGGTTTTCTACGGCCAGTTAGGGTATCGTTTCCCAGAAAGATACTGTGTTATGACATCAAGACACAGTATGTGGCCATGTGGGAGCAGGACATTGTGACACTTTGACAGTGCACTCAGGCTCGCTTGGTCACCTCTTATGCAGCTGCTTGTTGTGAGGGCCGATGTAGTACCATGGTGGATTACCAAGCGTGGTGGAACGAAAGTCAAAGCGTTGCAGTGTCCTGGCTCCACGTGACCACATACTAGGCCGCGACGTCTCGACACAGTAAAAATGAAATCTATAGAAAAGCTAATATAATAATTTGTGGCGCTCTGAAGCTTGTCACCATTTCTTCTCGAGTCTAAGACCTTCATTTGAAGTTTTAAAAAAGGTGCATAGTCAAAAATGTCTTGTCAATACCCCCATAATTTCGAAATGTTGTGAACCAGTTCTAATGGTTATGTTTTTGGCGTGCAATTGAACCTGAACCAAAATGGAAACCTGAACCTGAAAACATTTCGGTTTGACACCCTGGTTCGAAATAATGCAATCTACCTTGAAATCATACGCTGTGCAACCTTAAGCAAAGACTTCTGTCCAGCCGCCACATGTTTGCACAATGAGAGGGATCTCAAACACTGCTTTCACATATTGGCAGGACCCCAAGGCAGCCAGTTTGTCTAAGCGTGATCATGGCTTTCTGTTTTATCAGTCCTGGAACATAAAGCAAGTCACACGGCTATTTATATAACAGAAAACCCATTCACCTGTGCGTCTGCATTGGTTTAGGATTAGTGCTAGGTACAGTTAATGTAAGGCTCGTGCAGGGCCAGGATTGTACGGACATCTGGTATGGCAACGAGGTTTTCTGCTTTATTAAACAGTATGCGACGGTTACGCGTGTCCCTGCAAGCAATGAACGAGCGGGCTTCCCTCCGTCAGTTGATGGTGAGCGAATCGCAGGGCAGCTCGTGCGACAGCTGAGTCTGGAGGTCGCTCAGCTTCTTCTTGAGCACGCTCAGGCCGGTCAGCACGATGGTCTCGGGCTTCAGGGCGCCCGACGACTCGACGTTGAAGAAGAACTTGTTGGGCTTGCCCTCGCTCTGGAACTCGGCCTCGGCGTGGTCCTCGTCCAGCTCGGTGTACTCGCTCTTGGGCCACTCCTCGGGTCGCGGGTAGGTGGTGTGCCGGAACGCGTTGTCCGGGTCGTACTCGAACGCCACGCCGCACGTGGGGTTCCACTTGGCGTGCTCCTTGCCGAAGCCCTTCTTGGCGTACGCGCGGGCCTTGACCTCCTGGCCCTTGCGCAGCTTGACGATGAGGATGTCCTCGGTCTCGCCGTACTCGTTGGTGTCGTCCTTGTGGCGCGACGTGACCGGCACGACGCGCGGGTCGCTCGACTTGAGGTCCGCGGTGGTCACGTGCCGCGTCTGCTCGTCGAGGCACTTGACGTCGATCGTGAACTCGACCGAGCACTCGGTGCAGAAGTCGGCGCACGTACAGTCGCGCGAGTACTGCATCTTGTCGACGATCTCGTCGCTGGTGAGCGGGATCAGGCCCAGCCGGTGCGCGATGAACTCGTCGTGGAGCACGGTCGAGTTGGCCTCGAGCTGCACCCAGTCGATGGCCAGCGTCGGCGTCTCGGCGATGAACACTCGCCGCAGGCTGTTGGCCACGCTCAGGTCCGTGTCCTCGACGAAGAACTTGACGTTCTCGTCGGTCAGCTCGCTGATGTGCACCGACGGCTGGTTGGCGTACGGCATGGCGGCGCTGCTTCGCGGTCGACCCCGCGCCTAGCTTATCCTTCTGCTACCGAACGTCGCGAAGCACGCAGTCTGAGCTTCTGAGTGACTTCTGTGGTTCGAAAGCACCGCCGGCACCAAGGCTTGTTCCTGCCGAGTTGGGAAAGTTGTGCGCTCTGCAACGAAACACGACTCACGAAACTCCTGGAGAACGTCTTTCGCAGCGCGTTTCACTGCGGAATCTTTCAGCGAACGGTCTCGAAGGTTATTTCACAGACTGCCGGCGCGTTTGCGACTTGCAATCGTAAACACACGCGACGCCATTACTGAAAGCGGTTTTAATGATGATGATAGCGTCTGCGTGATGCCTTCGCGATGCTGCGCTGTCACAGACGCTTTGGAGAATCGGTGTCGGAACTTCGAAGGCACGGCTAGGCCATTCGCTAGGCGCGCTTGGGCAACAACTTGTGCCATGCAAACAATGCGAAGATCACATCTTAAAGCTTATTGCTCGCGCAAATATGAACAGAGCTAAATATCTGGATCCTGCATTGTGCAAAACGGCTGTTCACAGCGCATAGTTTCTGAAAGAAGCGAAAGAAAGAGAAACTCGTTACGCAAGCTGTCCGGACGTGCTCATATAAATGCTGTCTTTTCATGCAGTATTCGAGCCACCGGGATAATATATCGCGATATGTTTCTTTTTCATCAGCCGGAGGTACGAATAATCAATGACAAGTTCCATATGCGTACGATTCCTGGCCACGGCGGCTGCAAGAACGCTCGTGCACCGAGCCTTCGTGCCCGGCGTAGAACTTTTTTTTTTTTTTTTTTTTTATGAAAACGTGCATATCTATATAATTGTAAAATTATCGTGAAGTTGAGAGAAGGAAATGAGAGGCTGCGGAGAGGCACCTTCATATACCCTCCTTTCTCATAAATATTTCACACACAGATTTTTATCAGTACGAATATCTACGCTCAACATGTGCTATTCCGGTAAATTGTTGCATTTGCTTTCACCTGAAGGCACCTTTTGCCATTGGGATAGGATTGGATAGGAACGAAAGAACAGCATTCGACTACTACAGGTAATTATGCAGTACACTTGGGTATGAGTTATATTACGGATACTTAGAAATAGAGGACGCTATAGGCTTATAGGCATAGGACAAGAGTACGAAAGAACATGAAAGGTGTACAGAGGAGTTTGGGTTTTGGGTATGCAAGACCGCTTGAGGATGTTGCTTCTAAAGCTCGCAATTCTTGCCTTGCTTGCAGGTGACCCACTTGTGTTCCATGCTTTTGGTGTGGTGGTGTGTCTCGGGAAAGACACCAAAGTGGCAGGCCGTGACATCATCATGTGGGGCCGCCTGGGGAACGCCGTGCATAAGACTATCATCCTGGCCACGCTTCGAGACGATCGAGTACATTATCTCTCACTATGCTGGAGTGGTGAACTGTGACCTACGGACTGCGTCCGGCAAGCTACTTTGCGGAATTTGGGTGTACATGTCTGTGATTAGAGTGACCATAATTGTTTTTAAGCATAAAGATTTATTCAAACAGCCCATGCCTGGAGCCCTTGTTGTGGAAGACAACTGAGGTCAAGTTATTCTAGTAACACAAACAGGGACATGTGTGTTATTTTTTGTCTGTATTCCTGCTTGCACTAATAGAATACCTTTTGATGTCATACCAAACAAGCCCACATTGCAACTCTCACTGAGGCTAAGTACTATTGGGGCAGAAAGAAACATGGAAAGGAACTAAGCTCCATGCAATGAGCGAGGGAAGAGAAAATTTAAGAGGCAGAAAAAGGGCAGTTTGTATTGTAAACAGATGACATTAAGAGGAAGAAATTACTTTGAGCACGCCATGCATTGTGTAGAGTGGATAACTGGTGGTTGTAACCACAAAGGGAGACAAAAAAAAAAAGACTAGGTGGGAGAATCATACAACTATTTTAAGCCTGTTCACAAAGAAATGAAAGGCGCATGGGGAATAGGCCCCCGCCACATGATAGGCAAGCTGCCGTGTGTGGAGAGTAAGGCAGAGAGCAGAGTGGAGAGCGGGTAGCAAGGGCCAACAGTAACGAGGGTGTCATTAAAAGCTACCAGAAAACCAGATGCCTTAAAGGCCTGCAACCTTGGAAGGCCTATTCATGGAGGCCACTTCCAAAAAGACAGCGTGCAAGTCGACACCAAAGGAAAGATGATGATGACTGGGGCAGTCACTGTCACACATAGTCACTTTCAATGATTGCCAAAAGAATGAATATTGAACTTTCTTATCGAGATGTACTACACAGGTACTTTCAATCACAATTGATGCCACTGCTGCTGAAGTGAGTGCTCAACGTATTGACGAGATTCCTGAGCGCCTTCAAAAACTGTGTTTAGTCAACAGGCTTGGGACAAAAATGAAACATGGAAGTGTAAATGATGTCAGAAAACTTGATTACCGAAGGCAAGACCACGTTATTGACAAAGGCTGGAAAGGCTACACTGATGTTGGACATTTTCATATTAAGGCAATCTGTTTAGCAGTCAAAAGAAGCTTCCTTCTTTTGTATGCTGTGAACAACATTCCGCTATTTTCTGAAAGGTAGCCATTTATGCTGTTCAAGGCAGATTTATAAAATAAACCTTGTGCTCTGGCATACCAGTCAAATTTGGCTGTTCTGCCAAAAACCATAAGGTAATTTGCAGTAAAACCTTTGTAAAATATGACTTATAGACTTAAATGCACACGGTAGCACATTTATTTGGTCCGATTGCACAGTGAGCATTAAAACACTGTTTAGAGGCAAAGCCCAGAGATTGCACTTGAAATTTCACTAACACTTTCCGTTGGCAAGGATTGAAACTTCCTGTGTGTGCCAGATACATGCACATGTGCCCAGATTTTGCAGCGAGCACTTTTCGAGTGCAAATCAAAGGTGTCGGTGTTTCCTTTTACTGCAATTAAATCTGGCTGTACAACAGTTTCCAAGCAGGAAAGATGGGCTTTGTTCATTTTTAAGCTTATTAAAATATTGTGTTTGTTATTAAGATATGCCTTTCTTGCTCCTGTAGATAGCTGCGACCCCATAACGACAATATGGTGCTAGAATTCTTTGAACATGCAACAAATCATTAAAACCTAATTTATTACGACCAATTCAGAGCACCGCCAAAAGGAGTGCGGCTTCTTGGTGTGGGCTTGTGTATACAAGTGTTTCTCTGCACGTCATCAAAAGTTTGTGTCACCAGTCCTTTGAAGGGAAACTAAAGAGAAAAATGATTTCACCTGTATCAGTAAATTACCTTTCTACAATATCAGAAACACCGCTCTTACCTTCTTACCACGATAAGACACTTGCTAAGCCAGAAAAAGTGACGTAACAAAAAAGGCAGGTAGCGACGCCTCCTTGAAGTTCCCGTACCAGCTCTCTGTGAGGCGTCATGTATTTTGATAGCGTCTTCAAGAGCCTATCTTGAGCAATAAAGATAGACTGCATTGCGTTTTAAGGAGCCAAAGATTGAACATGGCGAGTTTCGTGAACTTTTGCCGAGTCAATGTGGCCTAAATATGGAAAAATAGTTGAAATCCGTGACGTCACAGTGACATTGCGGCGTTGAAGATTCGGCACGGATAAGTTTTAGAAAATGAAACTTCATCCTTCATTTTTTTTTTCATGTGATGAAATTAACAACAGTTTTCAAAGAACGCTCTATTCGTCTAAATGAATTTTGTGTTTCGCTTTTAGTGCCCCTTTCAGGTCCCAGAGCAACTCATTGGCTTTGAGAGATGCTTACTTTGAGAGTAATGGGGGCTCCAAATTAGTTTGAACCACGTGGGGTACTTTAACGTGGACCTAAGGTACATGAGCTTTCCTGCATTCCTGCACAGCACCTGATGCGACCAAAAAAAGCTGACAAACTAATGCCCGTGTCACACGGGCGTTTGGAAGGCCTTCCAACCGATAGTCAGTCGACTCAAAGGTCAAGTTTGAGCTGCTACACGGGTGGTTTTGAAGGCCGCCGAGTCAATAGTCTATCGAGTCAACGGAGCACCTTACAACTCTATCGAAATCTCGATGGCCTTTGAGCAACGGAAACGGAAACAGTGCGAACATGCCCTCTCGTTCACAGTGTGCTCGTACGCACGGTTAGAAAGAACAAATCAAACCAAAATGCTCTAAAATACTATGTATGAGTGTTTTTAATTATTTAATAAAGTATTTTTGCCACTTGATATGTGCGAACTGCACATACTCTCGACAACAGCGATGCAAACGTTGCGGCAGTTTCGCTACTCCAAAACTTAAGAACTAAACATATATGTATGGCAATTTATAAAATGTATAAACAAACATAAAAGAAATTATAGTGCTTTTAAGTAGTTTTAATGTTGTTTAACATGTTGCGACATGAAAGCGAAAGTAAAGATCCGCAGCGGCACACAATTTTGCAAGAAACACCTGCACCACTCAGCGGCCTTTCAAAAGCGCCGTGTAGCAGTGCGACAACTTCTTTGAGTCGATAGATTTGTGGCGTTTCGAAGGCCGTCGACTGGAAGGCCTTCCAAATGTGCCTGTGTGACACAGGTATAACTTGCTTATGGCAAAAGAAGATGGAAAAGAAAAATATGACAGGACAGAGGACGACATATTCTTTTAGCCACTAGCAGCACGAAATCAGTGTTGGCAATTTTTCTTTTACGAATCGCCAGGTCATAACCCAATGCACTCTATATTTTAGAGAAAAGTTGCTGATGGTGATGACGTCTTGTTTATTATACTTTAAACTATAATAGGTTTAAATTGCCTCCCACAATAGCACATGAGTGGTCAGAATTTGAAAAGGGAAAAACAACCATCCATTTTCTGAAACTGCATCAGATCTGAAGATTGCTCTTTGCCTAGAAAAGCAGCTTAGGTTGGCTCACGAACAATCTCTTCGGTATGTCTTTAGAGTAACGACAAATCGAGGCCCATATATCCCTATTGGGATTGAACTTAGCCAAAGTCCCCTGCATAACATTAGCCGGGCAATGTGTTGGCTATTTACATCACCAAGACTCTAAAAAGACAAAGTTGTTGTTGAGGTGACTGAAAACTAGCCAAGTCACCAACATTACGGGAAACGTTAGGCTAGGCATGTTTCCACGAGCTGTAAAAAAAACACATCACCACTGGGCACAGGTAGCACTGGATGTCCCGCTGAACCATGAAAGGTCGAGTGAAGACAGGTGTATCTGGAAAAAGCGCCTTATTTCGTCGAGGCCGTCCTGTATTCACAACCTTAATTTCCAGCAGACAGAAAGTGGCATGCATGGAAGGAAAGTGAACACACACAGCTTGGACACGAGGTCATAGGGGAAAAAAAAAATCTCATTTTACTTTGGCTTTGCCTTGTGACACTGCACATAAATAGGTATCACATTGAGCACAATTGTCGCATTGAGACAGTCCTGAAAGGGTGCTGCAGTAGCAGGGTGCACATGGCAAGATAAATGCAGTAATCATGGATTGTCATTGTGCAAGTCTGTGGCATAATACGTTGAGGCATCTTTCCACAGGGCTTCCCCCTTCTACATAAAGAAGGTAGTAAAGAAAGAAGTCAGAAGGCCAATGCATTGGCGTTCCAGCGTTGTGCGCTGTAAATTTGTACCATTTTAAAGACAAAAATGTAAGAAAGGGAAAGATGGTGGAATACTGCAAGCTTTTAAACAACGTGCATTGCATTTTGGCAAGCATCACTAATACTGGTTTTTTTTTCTTTTTCTTTAATACTGATCTTAAAGATATTGAAATCCGTACTTCTTGATCGAGGTAGACTGAGATAGCATCTCTTTAGTTCCTCTGCTGTGAAAGGGAGCTGAAAGAGCAGCTTGGCACAGAGTTCCTGTTGGTCCTGAAGCCCCTCCCTGTAGTACACCGAGATCGCGCCGGTACTATGAACAGTATATACACACACGGGCGCACATTCACTCCGTTATGTACACTATGTACATGGCGTGCTCTTGGGTGATACAGCTGTACAGAAAACTTCCTGCCTGTGGTGATGGGATGCTTTACAGTGCAATGGTTTGTACAGTGCAATGGTCGGCTTGCTCTTCACGGAAGCCAGATGAGAGAAGGCAGGAAGCTTTGCAGAGAGCCTGTCAGCATACGCGCCACATAACGGCAGGCATGCATCTCCGTGGGAGCTATTGTTATGCCATATTGGGAGGATTGGCTCGGCAAGTGCCCTTCAAATACTTATCAAGCACCGTTAATTTAAAAAGAAAGCCACAAATGTCGGCCCGTTAAGTGGCCACGCTTGTAACGGGCAGAGCGATGTGGACGAAATGACCATAGCGATCAATGGTCAGGCCTCGCGCGTAAGGTATTCCGAATTCTAGTGCTTTCGATGGCACGGCCACAACTTTTGACAATGCGACAAGCGCGAGGCTGTCACTTTAGCACTTTTAAATTATGCGCAGTTATGTGAGGCGGCAGAAGAACACTGGCAGGCTCTCTGCAGGCCAGTTATAAAGGCACTAAAAACAAGGCAGACTATCGTCTGCACGTCACATGTAAAGGCACTAAGAATAATAAGAATAAAAATCGCCAGCTATGTAAAAAAATAAACACTTCAAAAACTCGCGAGGAGTTTGCCAGATGCACGCAAGCACACACACGTCGCCAATCAAGCACCCCTCCGAGCAATCGAGACTGTCACTGCTGGTCCCATGTGAAGCTGTACAGCGGGGCACGGCCGTGAAGTCAGATGCGGGGGGCATGGTCATAAGCGGCGCAGTTGGCGCTTGGAGTACTTGCTGCCTATGATGTTCTTTTGCGTTCGCGAGCTGATGACTTGCCCGCTGTGGGCCACGCAAGGCTTGGGCAAGTGGCTGTCCCTGCGGCATTTGGGGCAGAACTTGTAGCCGCACTTGCAAAGGGCAACCGTGCCGGCGGCCGTCACCCGGCTCGGATACTGGCAGACGGGACAGGGCCAGAGCCACTCGCCTTCCTGGAGATTCTTGGCCTCCTGAAATGTCGAGAAACGTTCGTTTGATTTTTCACATTTCCTTGTTTGTTTAGCAAGACCGCTTTTACAAGGCGTCTGTGCTGCTTCTACTTTGCCGAGCTATTTCTGCAAGCAATTAACCCTTTCGTATAGCAGGAAATGGCAAAAGTTGTACGACATTTCCCAGGAATGTTGTGCGCAGGCGAGTCACATTTACAGCGCAAGCATTCAAGCACCCGAAAATAAGGAGGGGTCACCTAGGGTCAAGAACCACAACTATTTTGTTCCACAAGCTTCTGCCAAGCTGAGAAAATCACAGTCCTATTCGTTTTCAACCTGAATGAGTAGCAAAACGGCAATGTGCCACCAACTGTGGCCCTCTGGCTATAGTTTTGCACTGAACCCGTGCACAGTCTACACACGTGTAAGCATGCGTCACATGCGATACAGAAGCATCCCTTGTTTACATGTTTATCTAGCAACACTACAGGCTTACTCGTCCAGTCACTTGAAAGCAATAGGCATTTCATTTATTGTGCACAAAGTGTAGCGTGGCACAAAAATGACATGCACGCAGACAGTGAGCACAAACATGCATTACTTACTGATGTCCTGCTAAGGTAATGGACGTGCGACAAGCATTATGCAGTTGCAGATTCCTACATGTAACCACGTATTCACTGCTAACAGCACGTTCTAATGCGACAGCATCACGTAGGCCAATGCTAGGCTGCCGGTCTTGTACGTAAACTTGCAACGTGGGCTGATCCCGAAGGCAGTGTAATTAGAAGCGTAGACGGTGCGATACCATTATACTGGGAGAGTGCAACTATTCGAAATTTCCAACCCGAATAAAGAATTCTCTATTGGAGGTTGTCGAATATTCGTTCCATTCAAATACTACAAGGGGCAACAACACAGCAATTGTTGCAGTCTACAGGGAAAGAGACTGATACAAGCGAGGGCGGGGGGAGGGGGGGGAGAGAAAAATAAAAAGACAATCTTATGAGGCAAAATGGTGGGGACCTCTGGATTGTCGTTTTTTAATGTGTGCCTAAATCTAAGGACAAGCGTTTTTGCATTTCGCCCACATTGAAATGGGGGTGAAACATCCGCGGCCTGAATCAAACTCCCAACCTCAACTGCAGGTGGCAGATGGCGACACTTGCATACAATTCTGCTGCAGGATAACCGTGGTTGTTGCCCAAATGTACCAGTTCATGAGCAAATGAATGCGTGGGAAATATCATTCCCGTACAATAGTTCCTATTCGTTAAATAAGCGTGTATCGCCTGAGGCAGCCTACGAATTTGCTGTCTAGATTGACGTACAGCAAGTTATATATATTTGTATACCCTCACCACATTTAGGCGCCTTAAGAAATGATGTACAGCAATGTAGTATATTGCACCTAGCTGCTTCAATTAATGCTAAACTGCATGCATCTGGTGATCTGCTGTATCATTATTTCATTGCTATCGTTATGGTGCCCCAGATGCCATCACCCTTCCATTGTTTATATATTTAAAGGCTTCTCAGTTGACTTGGCATCCAATTGTAAATGGCATTAGATGCATCAAATGATCTGCATAAACTTTTCGATGCTGGGCTTCGCGGAACCTTTATATTTCAACTTCTTTTGTGTGCGTGAAATTAGAAATATTCAGTATTCGAGGGTGGCTTTCCTGTAATATTTTCATGGTGGTTTTGGTACGTGAGAACCCCAGGATTCAATTAATTAATGCAATTAAATAATTATTGGCACACAGCAATGCCTTGCTCACCTTTATGTGCAAGTCCAGCCTTGATCTTGTTTCCATAGACTTCTCGGCTTGCCCGGTCGAATTTTGCACCTCCGCTTGAGCATTGTGAACTGTTAGAGGAGGAGCATTCGACGGCTCCTTCCTGGATGGCTTGTGATTGTGCATGTTTTCCTGCACGAGTAGCACATCATGCAGCTGCACTTGTGGACAGAGTGACGAGGTACTATGCATATCTTGGTCCACAAATGGACGGCCCCCTCAAGGCAAGCACAAATTAGGGGCACAGTTTCCTTAAAACGACACCAAAGAGAAATATTGAGCGGAGTTAGAGCGACGGATTATTTGTCTGAAAGTCTATTATCGTTTTCTGTGTGCCAATGTACAGCTTTTTGTTGCACCAATACAGCCACCGAAGGTCCCGTCGGTACTACTTGATTTGACTCGCCTGCGCTAAACGGACTGGTTGACGTAATCTCCATGTGACTTCTCTCTCTGCCGCTCTGCGAGGCAGTCATTGCTGACGTCGCATGAGAAGTAGCATAGTCCAGAATAGGTGTGCCACCACGATTTTTCATTTTCCTCATTACCTTGCTAGCGAAAGCTCTGTTCTCGCTACGAATGACAAATTCGTTATCAGAGAAGCCTAGTCTTTCAATCTAGCTCGACTGTGCTTTTAATGCTGTTCAGCCCGCTTACAAAGCATATTTAGAGTAAAGAATCCGATTGAAAAAAAAAAAGCTTGTCTGAGTAAGAAACACTTTGTAGGTCACATTTCCTCACGCGTTTTAAGGGCAGGCTAAATTTATTGTACATAATGTCGAGCCTCAATGTAATGAAGATGGATAAAATGAGTTAGTGGATAGAACAAAGTAAACATATAATATATATATTTATATTTTGCTGATATCAGTGTGCATGTTTATGACAAATCTCGGATACACCTAAGGTATTTTTGTGACGGTTGCAACTCCATTATAACAATGTTCAACTGTGTTGGGGAAATAAACTTCAAAACTGGTCAGTGTGAATGATCGCAATGCGACCTCACAATAAGCAAGGATTGCAATAGCTTTAAAGGTTCTTTTAAATTTCTAACAAGAGTTATGCATCTAAATGAATGTCAGTGAGTGCCAGTACAATTGTAGGCCATGCAAAAAGACTTGCAAAGGGAAGAATTGCCATGCTCTGGAAAGTGGCCAATAACACTGTGAAACAAAGTATTCTGCAAGCGACTGCAGAATTTCACAAATGACTCAGCATAAGAGATAAGCCCAAACTTCTTGTTAGAAAAGAGCGGAAATGCTAACTCCACACGTGAATTGCATATTCCTCGCACGAGAGTGGGTCGCACTGTACTCCGAGGTTGCAGCATTCCACAAAAAGAACCTTGAGGCATTGAAGGAAACTGATTAACGGCCTTGCTTAATTAAGGTGGGGCTGTCAATACTGCTTGTCATGTGTGCCACAGGCTTTGTACTGCGCATGGTGGACGAGCTGTGCAAATTGGGCGCAACGAAGTCCGGTGACCCGCATTACAACTTACTGATTACTGGAGTCTGCAAGCTGTGGAACCTGTAGGCAGAGATCAAGCTAGGCTGTGTACAACCCCACCATCCCGAAATGTTACAGATCAGCCATTTGGAACGGAGACAAGCCTCACAGCGTGACATTAGTGCCGTTGTCACATTTAGTTCAGGAAAAAAAACTTGCCAACTCTACCGACACGGGCTCTCTTAGAAGACTACATTAATAGACGTGGCCAAGTCCTCAAAGGAAACCTTGCAAGTGTTATTATTGTTGAAAGTGGCTAGCAGTAAAAAGGAGGAGTACCAACATGGTTGTCTGGTGCTTTTTTGCACTTAGCATTATGTTTATAATTGCACAGCTTGTCCATAATGGGTGTCATCATTCTGAGGAACCAAACACTGCCATTCGGTCCCCTTCATTGCAAACAACTTAATTCTGCCAAAACTTTCTGCTTGTGCGGATGACGATGACGGGTTTGTTTTCTTGCTTGCTGCCATTTAAGGGGACACTAAAGAGGCACCACAAACAAGTTTAGACTGAAAATTTTCTTCTGAAACTCTATTTTCATTAACTTCACAGTAATAGGTAAATTATTAGAACAGAACATGAAGGTGAAATTTTAAGTCATTTTAATTTCACCCCGAAACCCCACTGCCGGTATGTCAGTGCAACGTTGTGGATTTAAAAGCACTGTCCCACATTTGGGCTGTTGTGCCTCATCAAAAGTTCTTACTTACTAAACCAAGCCTTGGCACTCTGTTGGAGTACAGTGTAGTCCAACTTTACAAGAACTTCACTAGGACAAAGCAGGTGCCGCCAAAATTTACGACATCGCGGCAATCCGGCGCTGGAATTTCAAGGTGACGTCGCCACCAGTCTTTCGGTTTTGCAACTTGTCGCACGTGCCAAGCCTCCTGCCACGGCGAGAGTGGCTTTGTTAATATTGTAGATAGGCAATTTTCGAGTACAGCTCAACCTATTGTTTCCTCGTGAGTGTCACCTTCTAGAACCTCCCTGTTCGTAGTCGTAAGCCGCACGTGCAGAGCATGTTGGTTTCACTAACCCTGGACGACTCCCACAGCTCCTCTCTCTTCTTGATGTACTCCGTAAAGCGGAGCGCTTGCTCAGGTATGGACAGGCACTGCCTGCGCCATTCCGAGCTGACGCGGCAGGCGCTAGCCAGCTCCTGCGAGGACAGGTAGCCCAGTATCTTGCACATGACTGGCCGGAAACCCTTGAGCTTCTTGAGGATGTCTACACGAGGTGGCGGGCTTTCCTTCGGAAGGCACAGCAACTGGGTCATGGGGTTGCTGCAGTTGCTGAGGTGAAAAATGTGTACACGAGAGGTTCAAAGGAGTGCCAACATATTTTAGAAGTTGCAGAGACTCTAACGCGCACTTTGCACATGAAAGGATCAGACTTGGTAAGTACTAAGGAACACTGGAAATTTAAGGTACTTTAATTTACATTAAAATTGCCTCAAAATGCCAGTTCCAGCATCATCAACGTTATCGTGATGTCGTGGCAAAGCAAAATTGGTTAGCATGTAGCAATAAGGCTCCGACGATTGCAGTGTCGCATACTGCAATGGGCAATCACGGCACCATGACCTTTGTGAATAGGCCTGACTGTGACGGTAATAACTATGACATAGCACTCACTGCGTCTGTAAAATGTACGTTCACAGCGTCTTACAGTTGTCTTCGACGAAGAAGTGGTGCTACGCACGAGAATGCCAACTGGGTACCTTCGAATGACACCTTTCTCGGCGAGCAGTGACACTGAGGTGCCTGGCAAGCCGCGGTGTGTCTGTCAAAGTGATTCAGTCTTTGCAAAAACAGCATTTAAAATGCCATTTCTTTCGTTATTATGCAAGAGCTTTTTTTCATTTGCTAAAATATAGTGCTCATAGCAGTACTAGTATGTTGCTTAAGGTGGAGGAAAGCAATGAAGTCTGTGCTAACTGCACGCAGTTTTAATTTTATGTTTGTGTTTCCTTCACTAATTGCAAGCTGTGTTCGAGGAAGACTAATACGTTTACTTCAACAGCAGACAATATCTCAAAATTGGGTTTGCTGCGTCAATCCTTTCTATCACACTGTTGTCATTAGATAGCTATAGAATAGCTTTCATTGCATTATGTACATTAAATGCAGGCACCTTTGTGGGGCACTATGGAATTCCTTTTAGTTTAATGTACAGGAATGCAAACATAAAGAAGCTTTAAAAAACATGCCGTTGCCTCGTGCTTTGTGACAAATATGTCCTAGCCAAGCCCATTAACAGTCCCATTAACAACCATCCTGTAGTGTAAGTTGACGCATCATGTCAGGCCTATGATTACCAGAATCGCCGAACTATCTTGGATATCGGGCGCATTATACTTGCATAACTAATATCTCGGGCAAGTTTAGAGGAAGCAAAAGATCATTTTCACAGTTACTGTCTATCAACAATAGTGAGGGCCTAGTCATCACAGCAATTGGCTACTGAAGTGGGAGTCACAGATGCTGTCATGTTTGACAAAGCTGTGCTTTAGCATATACAAACCAGAGAAACCCAATAACGTACTGAGCATATGCAGTCAGGAAAATTATGTCAGGGGGCAGCCTGGTCCTAGGAGCCAAAAATAGTGAAAAAAATTGGATTGGTAAAACTGACATTTTTGAAGTCTGCAACTCTTTTTTATGCTAATATTTTAAGTATCCCACTTCACAGATTGATATTTTTCCCAGGTTATAACAAAATTAACCCCATAAACCAGTGTCCCTTCTATCTTCAGTTGTTTCTTGAGATTTTCTTGCAATTTTTTATACTCCTTGCAATCTGCCATTGTTGATGTTTTAGCAAACAGAGCAGGTAGAATCTTTCTTTTGTTTTTTGCACTAGGAAGCTACATCTGTGATGAGCAAGCAGATTTTAACATTATGGCTTCAAAGTTGATTTATTTGGCTCTACTTGTTCCCAAATCATTCCCGTACAGCAAAAAGTGAACATCAGTGTATTATAATGGCACTTATATTGGCCATATTTTAAAAACGCTTGCGTTATTGCATTCTTCACCTTCTAGGATATTGACCGATGCATTAATTAAACTTTTATTTTGCCATTTTTCTCACAATTGAGGCCTCAAACAATGGCATGTGATTTCTAATTAATTTCAATGAACTCGTGGAATATCTGCTGTACTAAAAAAATTTAATAATTGAAATCAGCATGAAAAATAAACAAGTATGCACAATTTGATCAAGATTGGTAGAAAAATAAAAAATTTAATTCTTAGAACCAGGTTGCCGCCTAAGTATGTAACGTGCTTACGTTTGCTTGAAAACGCTATTCTAAATCTGTGTGTCATGCCCGCCGCCATTGTCGTCAAGCAACTACTTCAGCCTCACTATGCAGTAAAGTAAAACAGCTTTACCCTCCACTACCACTACCGATCGAACATGCTTGGCTTTCTGTATGCGGTGTTGCGCACCGCATACAGTTGTGGCACCTGTGGCACCGCAGAAAGTTGCGGCACCTGTCCGTGTACTTCAGAGGCCGTAGCGAGTACTACTTTAGTTGACAAAAATAGTGTGCGCACAGCAAGGATGAGTACGAGAAGATGATCTTATCCACTGCGAGAGCCTGTTGCTGTGTGCATCACAGCCAGTCATCTTCCGTCTCGTCATTGGATGAAGTGACCAGGTTCATATGCCATATGCTGGCACTCCCATGTTGTGACAGCATTGCCTAAGTCGTCGCATGGGTGGGACTGCCAGTTTTTTTTCTTCTTGGTGGCATTGTAGGAGAACCTAATTGTGTGGTTTAATGTCCCAGAACTGCGGAGTGGGTTATAAGGGTCGCCGTAGCGGAGGGCTTCAGATTAATTTTGCTTACCCTCGTTTTTTTTTTTTTAACATGCACCCAGAGCGTGGCACACAGGCATTCTTACATTCTGCCTTCTTTGGAATGCAGCTGCGGTAGCTGAGACTCGAACCCTTGACCTTGTGCTCGGCAGCACAGTTGTAGAAAATTTGCATACGTGTTTGTTCGCACAAGAGGAGGGACATGGGTGCCTGGAGAATCTGAAGTTTTACTATCTTTGGTTAGAAATAATGGACTGCAATAAGGCAGCTAGCTGCCTGTAGGTATGCAAAGTGCCATTGGCTGTGTGGTTTGCTTACCTGTACGGCATGATGGAACAGATGCCTTCGCTGTCATCTTCGCTTACGAGTGCAGACGAGGCGCTGAAAGTGCAGCTGCGGTACGAGGACTGGCCGTCCGAGCCAAAGTACCCGCTCTCCGGGGACCACGCAGTGGAGATGGGTGTGGACTGGAGCACGTGGGGAGTCTCATGAACCGAAAGGAAAGAGGTGGACCTCGCCGGTGTGTGCGCCATCTTTGGGACAGAAAGAGAAGCCAGTTGAGGGGAGGAAGACGACTCATGAACTGCAAATTTAGTGCCGTGATTGTATAAGTGACCCCCTTGAAAACACTGTAAGGGCCAGTCCACGCCAAGTGACCCAGGTGTGACACTCGACCATCGCAGATTTTACCCGATAAGACCCTTGCCTTTTCACCATACTGCGCAGAACATTTGGGCAAAATAATTTTGCCGATTTTTTTTTCTCGGTCCTGTGATACCCTCACAAAATTTGCTCAATTTTATGAAAGTGTGTGTCTTAGAAAAATTTATTGAATTAGAAATTTATTGGCAAGCCTTTATTGGTTCTAGCCCTCTGGAGTTCATGCTACTGAGGTTTATTGGGCATCGGTGGCAATGGACAGCAACCACCACTCGGGAGGAGGTTGACAGCCCAAATCATGGTTTCTTATTAAATTGCAAAGGCTAACACATGGTAACGAGCAAAAGCAATTGGTATAGCCTCACATTCTTGCTCTTTACTTAGAATGGGGCATATCCACAAGCACTTGTGACAAAATAAGGCTAGCTAGTACTTTTCACTTGACACATGTAGTGGTATATACACTGCACTAACACCCAAACTGCATAAGTTAAATAACTGTGAAGCTCATGGATAGATATTTATCAATAAGCTGCTAACTGGAGTAGAACGACTGCAGAATGCACACATATATACGATATGTGCAACGTTGTTAAAGTTCATAATTATGAGTGTGGCACTGTCCACAGTAATTAGGCGCAATTTAAATGAATATAAAGCAATGCTTCTAACGCCTCGTGTAAGCTGGAGATCTCATTCGCAGTGCAAGAGTATCGCATCGGTGCAATTTGAAAGAAGCCTCGTTTGTGTGGACATAACCAATTTCGCGTTGTCGTAGTACTTGAGCCGATAGTTCCAGCATTTAGCGAGTGGCCTCTCGAAAATAAAAATAAAAAAATATTTTGCATTTGCGAAACGGTAGGGAAGACCTACGAGGCCACTCACGTTCGCGCGCGCGCTTTACACGTGCAAAAAAAAAAAATCACTCGAAATTGCCGGCTGAATAACCGTACCTCTAGGTTACAAGTAGCACTGGTAACGGTTTGTATCGGCCATGCTGATTTCACGCGCACAGCAGGCTTTGGTAGTCGGCGTAGCAGACGTGCAAGCAAACGGGGAAGAAAAAAAAAAAAAATCAGCGGAATACTTATTTCCCGCGGCCTAAACACAAAAACTGACGCATTGGCAGCGTTGAGAGGTTGGTTGCTACAACGAACCAGCTTTCGGTGATACGTTGATGAGTCCCGATCGGATCGTTGAGTGGAAGCCAAGTCGAAGTGTCGTGGTGTCGCTGTAGGAACGGGGAGGGCCGTCAAACTTCCGAGGTATCGGCAACCGCCGCTTAAAAAGAAAATAATCGCATCCGTTTCGTGCGAAGCGACCGGCAAAGAAAACAAGGCACCGTTCACTTCACCAGTTGCATAGGCCTCGCGAAGTCCTACTAGAGTTCGTTCGAATTCGTTAGGCGCACAGTGGAGCGCCCTCCACAGTCGCGAACCATTCCACGCAGGTCACGCGCTGCGCTGGAGCTCGCGGTGTTTCGCAGCGTCGCACCAAACTATCGGGGGAAAAAGAACCGGCAACAATTAGCCGTCGATGTCCGTTAACAAGGCACCTTGGACGCGGCGAGACGACCGTGATAGCGAAGTTTTCCCGCAAAAACATACGTCATGCCGGTAGCCCGCCCGCGCCAACCTCACGTCACAGGTGCGGCGCGCTAACACCGGCCGAGCCGTGGTCTGGCGCCCTTTTTGTCACTCCCTACATCAACCACAACTTTGAACTCGCTGGGAAAGACCGACAGGTGAGCTATCGGTATTCATTCTTACCTTTGTGAACGACACCGAACGGGCGATGCAACGGAAACAAGCGAGGCGAGCCGACTATGCTGACCACATCGCAACGGCTGTCATGTGCAAAATCTGGCCTCCCGTTTCAAACACACGCGGGACATTCAATTTTACCAGCTGCGACCAATCGGCGTCAAGCAGGTGCTGAAAACCCGGCGCAAAAGAATAAATTTTTGTTTTTGATTAAGTAAAGCATGACCTGTCCAGGTTTTATTGGTAATTAATGATTTAGTTTCTCATTTTTGGAAAGTAGCTGCACGTTTTCATTTTATCAGCTTTTTTTCGCTGCTGTCAAAACGGTAGCTACTGTCGTTTCGCACGATAGATTAGCATGTAATGGCGGCCGCGTGATGTTTCATGTTGATACGCGTTGTCGGCTCCGCTAGTCACATCGCTTGATCGCATCGGACCGTTTTTTTCCCTCCTAGGAAAAACGGGGAAAAAAAAGTCTGGTGAGCATGTGTTAAGAATCTTTTGTCGTAGACCAACTGATAAGTGGCGCGGCCACTTATCAATTGCTTATAAATTTTTAGCAGGCGCGACAGCTCGTCGCCAACTTGCACGTTGTTTCGCTCGCACGGCTTGTGTTCCTACGCCCTTCCACTGGAATATCATTTTCGAACATTTTAAGCGTGTGTGCGGTAATTGTTTGTTTGTTTACGCTGCGTAATTAGCAATGAGTCGTAGTTGCGCTTTGTTTGTAAGGTGACATTGTGATCGAGTGCTTCGTGAAGGGCTGTGCCAACGCATAGTTGCACTTTTCGCTGCGTTTGCGCTGCTGAAAGAGAATTGAGTTTTCCAGGACACTGTGCACGCAAGTGTGTATCGGGGTCGTAGAGTGAACATATGGCGGAATATGAAGCGATCAGCGTGATCAATGTCTGAAACTTCATCAGCGTGCTAAACTTGGGAGCCGCTAACAAGTGCTTTAACCGCATTTGTGACATAGTAAGGAAACCAGTCTGGAAGTAAGCAATTTCGAAAGCCGGGCTACTTGGTTGTAACGCACATTCTTGAACCGCAGTGCAAAGAACAGTGCAACACAAGGACAACGCATGTGCCGATTACAGCCACACTGCTGCCGGTACCGTTTTTTTTTTTTTTTTAAGGATCCCTTATGTTTTGTGTAAAGATCATGCGCAATCACCCAAGCAAGTGGCTTGTGAAATCATGTTGCTTTGTTTGTCTGAGGGCCGCTCGTTTACACTGGACCTGCACTCTCGTGGTGCTCCATTGCGTAGAATGGAAATGGAGCGCCTCTGCGTGCAATAAAGATATGCGCGCCGTGAATTCGACAAGGCTGTGTTTAACCAAAACACTCGTGCCCGGACATTCCGCCGTTCGACATCCTTC
This sequence comes from Dermacentor variabilis, assembly GCF_050947875.1. Lineage (NCBI taxonomy): Eukaryota > Metazoa > Arthropoda > Arachnida > Ixodida > Ixodidae > Dermacentor > Dermacentor variabilis. The sequence continues at coordinate 129,843,618 of NC_134571.1, forward strand.
CTTTGTGGTTGGTCTTGAATATAATGATTACGATGTTGTAGGACGTATATAGGCGCCTTGTCACTTTTTTCGATAGCTCTCATACATGACATTGATAGCCATGCGCCTTTTTGCAGCCACATTTCATGGAAAACCAGTCTGGAGTGCACGATTCGCATTTACAGACGCATAGGTTGTAGACTATGCCTTACTCTCTTTGTGTTAGCCTACCACATTCCTAATGCATTGGTATAGTAGAATGTACAGCAGCGTGAGATGCTGCATTCGGAAGTGAAAACTAACAGTTCAATAAACACAAGCACACGAAAAAGCAGACTTATACAAGTGCTCGCTTTTATTAGGAACAAGCAAATTTATGCAAATCTATAGTTAGAAGCATCGACAATAGGAAGGCTTCTCACAAAGGTCAATGTTAAGCTGCTCATTTTGTCAGTCAGTCTAGTCTGACAGCTTAGCGTCTGCTTCCTGGATTCTCTAAAGCTTGTTTTGGTGCACTGGAATGTGCCTGCTTATAAGCGAAAGGCTCCCTGGCGCTGTCCGTGGATCGTGTTGTGTGCAAAACCAACATTTGTGTCAGCTGTGCACCCACTGAGCAGAAGTCGTGATCTGCACAAGTGGCCACCTGCTACTGACAATAATTGTGTCTTATTGTTGACTGTGTATCTGCTTTTTTGTGAATTTTTGGAGAGGAAGGTTGCTTTTAAAGGGAAAAGGGCTACCATTGTGACTATCGGCCATTGTTAGCACCAGCGGGACTGGAAGTAGTCTTGGTCTGAGCAAGTAGGTGCTGGTTTACAATGATTGCTCCTGACATTGACTCCATGGTGAGCAACAGATGTCTTTAAGGCAGAAGATGCTCCATGTTGATGTCGACTCGGCTTTACCCTTTAAATCTGCTCACCATATACGAAGGGCGCAGTGCATTCAAAACACATACAAATACACACTCATATGATTACCATTGTGGCTGGTGGCCATTGTAGTTAGCCTCCACTGTGAGATGACTCCCAACAAGAGACTATTTACAAAAATCTGTGCAGCCCTGCAAGGATGTTTTTCAACTAAGAACTCTTGTCCACGGCCTCCATTTTTCCTATTAAGTGCTGTCCCTCCCATCTCTGTAGGAAGGACGTGTGAGCATATAGGCTCCAAGAATTATTTTAAAAATGTAGTCATTGTTCTCGCACACCGACCTATTGTTGCCTATACGACCTGGTGTTGGGTTGGTTGGTGATCTTCAGAATCGAACGTGTGTGCAGAAGGGTCACTTAGAGATTATAATCATGTGTTACTGTTCTTAGAACTTTTACATAGATTAGTAAACATACACTGTCTTGCTGGAACATTCGTTGACCTCAATCCATTAGACACGGATTTGAGCTTCTCTCATTAACTATTTAGCAGCTTTCCTGGCGTATCTTGTGTTTTTCGTGCTTGCTTCACTTGATGTGCCATTGTAAGCTGGAAAGTTTGGCTAATAAATATACACTATCTGCTCATAGCACCAGAAAAAATGTATTTAAGCATGTTGGCTGCTGTATGCAGATTGACAAAAAAGAAAAGACTCCTTGTGTGCCCAACAAAGCACTATGAAGTGATTGCCTGCACAATATGGCTGCTGCCTTCCAGACTTCGTGAGGGAATGCTACGTCAGTTTCTTACCATGAAGATTGGCTACATACACATTCAGTCCATAAAACACATGGATTGCAAACCGTCTGTATTGCTTGTTAAGTGCTATTCACTTGGGAAAGTTCTCAAGGTAAAGGGGAGCATGCCATGAGCCGTTACTTGCTCACACAGATTGCAGGGATTAAAAGATGTGAATGTTGGTAGACGGTTTTAGCGGCCTACACTCTCAACACCAAGTGTATGAGCAGGTGCGGATAGGATGTGTCAAAGACGTGGAAATTGCTCCACGAATGAGTAGAAAAGAGTCACTGAGCTTTGGCATGTTTGTGCCATTGAAAGATGCAGCAAACAAGATCACTGGGCACCCAAGAAGGCAGCGGCAATTTCGATGCTGCTTCTATACTGCCAGTGAGTGCAGTGTGATAGGTTGCGATATTAGTTGAAAATATCCCTGCTGTCTTACACGCCAAAAGGGGATGTTTTGTACTTCCGCAGCAAAATGTCTCCCATACCTTGGCAACGTCTAAGTCAGCACCTTGTCCCCAAAAAGTGTCGTATCAGGTGATGCGCACATCTTATTGCGAAGCGAGGGATTTTGCTCCCATGTAAATACCACTTTACAGTCCTGATTATGCCTAAAAAGAGGCTTTAGGTGCCGGTGCTAGCTGCCTATGACCCACATTTTTAGTGCCTGTAGATCCGGTCTTCAGTGATTACCTTTTAGTTAGCATTGTTTGATCGCCAACATTCATGCTGTGTGCTGTCACTGTCTTGTTCCCTAGCACTGATAATCATTCTTTGAAGCACGACTTATTTTTTGACACTTCTGTGCAGTGAAGGAACTGTTGCTGCGTGAGCCATGGAGGCTGCACCAAAGGATCAGGCACAGCCTGTGAAGGCACCTATGATCTACATATGTGGTGGTATGTGCAGCTCTTTAGCTGTAAGCATGTGTGTTTTATGCGATGCGGATCGGTGCTATTACTCCTTGTGTGCACGGATTTTGAAAGACGACAGAAGCCACACATGGCAGTTAGTTCTTTTCATCCTTGCTTTGGAAAGGCTCAACTAATAACAGTTTGACTGCACTACTTTTGTGAAAATGAAGTCTTTCTTAGTGAGTTACCATTGCTTTTCCCTGTTGGGTATGTTCCAGGCCTCTTCGCTCGTGGTCTGATCCCAGGCACAGTGCAGCCTAAAAATGTGGGCTGATATCTGCTATGTGTACGTGCCCCTGGGATCACTGATTGCTGTGATGCTCTGGAAGCACACACACGTGCATGTACACACACACACACAAAACATACATGAAATTGTTTGATGGCAGGATTTGGACAGAGGACCCCTAGCACAGCAGCCCGATGAGCCAACCATTAGGCCAGGGGTGCATGCCTCAGCAGGCAGAATCCTCTTGTTTCAGCATCCTTAAGCATCCTTACTTATTTCCTGTGTGCAAGCCATCATGTTGAGGTGCTTGGCGCATTTCATTGCAATATCAATTATATGAATCTTCCATGCAATTTTTTGCCGTCATCAATAACTACATGAAAAAATACTGATTTGTTCAGTTTTGATACATTTTCTGAAGAAGATTACTCACGTTGACTGTTCAATTTTCCTTTGTGTCTTAATTTGAACACCAGGTGACAAAAGATGTCTAGGTTGGTTTGTCTTCGAATCGCACAGACTGGTGAACAAAAGCTTTATTCAAAGACTCTCCAGTGAGACAACTTTGCTTGCTGAATGAATTGTAACACAGCCTATGCGGACGCTGTCAGCCTGTACCATAGTTTTCCCACACATAATAGCCATGGTAGTACCTGCCAGGGTGGCATTTCTGCAGTGAAGCACCGGGTCCTTTGCATCGTGCAAACGCGCCTCCATGTGTTCTCTGAACGCCTGTCGAGGGGCTCCAGTGAAGCGCCAATCGCGCTGAGGCAAGGCAGGCCCGTATACGCGCCAAGACCATTCGCGCCAAGACCAAGTCCAGACGCAGCAACGACATCTTGCAGCATTTGCGGTGCACGCTGCAGCTCAACGCTGGAAGCGCTCAGATGCGGTGCTGCGGAAACAGGAGCCAAAGTCTGAGTGGCAAAGTTGACAAGACCCTGCAGTTCAACAGTTTGAAGCAGACGCACATTGTGCCCGCTGTGAGCATGCCGCAGTATGGGAACACGAAACCAATGCAAGGCAATAGCGCCGACAAGACCTTCTAGTTTTAATTGATGCTGCTTTCAGTCACTGATTTCTCTGTTCATGTGTGTCAGTGCATGCCATACCATGCATGTTTACTTAGCCAGAATATGTTTACTGTGATTTACACTGGCACTAAAGCTATGAACCCTACTTGGTGTAACGTCCCAGCATGCTGCTATCTCATACATTGCTTTGGCCTTACCGTAAAATTGTCCAGTGGACAAATTCGAACAGAGGATCTCTAGCACAGAAGCCTGATACTGTAACCATTATGCCATAAACACTTTTCTTCCACAGCAGCGCTTCTTGTAATCAGGTTGTACTGTATATGTGAAATATAGGTTGACCCCGTTACATTGAAGCAAGGAAGTCAACATAAATATTATAAGGCACAAAACTTCGTTTTATTTAGTGGTGCCGCCAGACTTGTCACCTGCTCATTCGTTCGAGCTGTCTGAACTCTCCTCCGAAGATGGCTGCTTTTCACTGGCTGCATCCCACAACATGTCATCCTCGGTGCTGTCCAAGGAGTTGCTAATGCAACACTTCTTGAATGTCTGTACCACCATATTGACGGGGTAGCGAGCGCCAAGCCTGCGACACCCATGTGGCCACAGTGACGAGAGGCGGCCTGCGCAGCCTTCTGGTTGGGATCGTTGGCTTGTCGCCAGCCATCCACTGATTATACTGTTCATGGACACGGTCGTTAAAGGGCTTGTTGAGCACGACGTCCAGTGGTTGAAGTATTGACGGCATGCCTCCCGGAATGACGGCGAGCTCCGTCCTCCCATCGCAGAGTGCCTACTTCACACCTGCGGTCAAGTGCCTACGAAAGGCATCCAAGACGAGCATGCTCGAACACCGCAGGAGTGCGCCGGGTCGCTGATTCCAGGCGGTCTTGATCCAGTTGAGCATGAGGGCCTCGTCCATATAGCCCTTTTCATTCACGAAAACGACAACATCCCGTGGGCAAGCCTCTTGCCGCCACGTCTTCCTCTTGAAGATTATGTATGGGGGCAGCTTTCTGCCGTCTGCAGTACATGTGAGCATCACTGTGAAGCGCGAATGTTCGTTCCCCATAGAACTTTGACTTCTTTTGCACCATGCTCACACACACTGTGGCGGGCGACGGCATGTCGAACCACCCCGGCGTTTCATCAGTGTTGCTGATCTGTCCCAACATGTAGCCATGCTGCTGCCGGAGACGGATAACATAGCACTGGAATTTGACCAACTTGTCCTTGTGTGCCTCTGGCAGCTTCTGGCAGATTGATGTGCTCCGTCGAAGTGCGAATCCGTTGCATCGCATAAAGCGACGAATCAAATAAATGGAGCCCTTGGAATTGTTCCTTGGGCAGTCAGGATTCTTGGGCGATCTCGATAGCTTTGATGCGGATGAGTTCCGCTGTCACTGGCAAAGGTCTGGCATGATGCTTACGGACGAAATCCGCCACCTTGTCTTTGAGCTCCAGGTGCACTGTGTGGTGCCCGCGAAAGGACGTCTTCTGCACGTTGCAGGCAGACAGCTTGACTTTCTGCGTTCACCAGTACCGGATGCTTTTTTCCGAGACGCAAAATTGCCGCTGGGCAGACATGTTCCCATGAATTTCGGCATATTTGGCTTTCTTTTTAATCGCCGCGGTGAGCTAACGTCGAGTACTCGTACTAATTTTGCGGGTTTTAGGGAAATTGGCAACGCCAGGAACGATTGCTGCACAAAAAGGGAAGATGGCGTCGGTCCAACTGCGTAGGCCGCGTTAACGTTAGGCCGCGTCCGTGGGCCCCGTCGGTCACCAAGAAGGCAATAACGATGCGGATGCCGAAAGCTCTGCGCTCCTACATGTTGTCAGACGACTCTTCAAGTTGTGCCACGGGCCCGTATATAACTCGAGGAGTGACCTTTTAGTAATATTTTTTTGGAAAAAACTCGACCTATTTCGCACTATACAGTAGTTTTGGTGTGTAAAACCCCGTATATTATTTAAATGTCGTTCACATATCATGCGTCAAAATGTGTGCCAATCTCGAAGATAGTGCGCTCAGAAAATTTTAAATAGTCAGATGCCCCTCCTACTCCCCTCATGCGAGGGGTGATGCAATAAAGTGTGATGTGTTCTAACGTTGCCCCTATTTCGTCCCAGGCTCACTCAGGAAGACTTTGTCTCTCATCGACTTCAACTGGAGGTCGAACCACCTTCCATCTTTTTATTGAATAAGCTTAGCTGCTTAACATATTGAATGAAGTGAAGGTATAAGGCTTTAATTGATGCACTTCAACAAGTTACCATTAAACAGTTTGGTGGGCTTCTATGCCTCCTTGAGGCACTGTGTGTACAATTGTGCATGCAAAAATAGGGTATCAAAATCCATAGCAGTCATGGAAATAATAATATTAAAATAATGATATTAAAATGCACCCTGAAACACTTCCAAGTGGATCGTTGCTGCAAGTTAAGAGTAATATTTTGAAGTGTTTTTGTAAAACGAATCGGAGAATAGCTGACGGGGTGGTTTGCATGTCAGTATGTCATCATTTAGCGGGTTCGCTTCTTTCATATCGTTTCACGATGTTTCACCAGGCATGTTTTTCAAGTGCCTGGATACGTACTTTCCAGGTATGCTAGGCATGAAATAGTTGCTGTTCTCATATCTCGCATCCCTGTTGAGTTCTCGCATGCAGTCCACATCCTGTAAACTTGACAAAACTCACTGAAGAATTGAAAATTCCTAATCTGTTCTGCAGCTTTATGCTTTTTATGATTCTTCAGGTGCTAGAAAAGTGCCGAAACTAAAATCTTCGAAGCACAGAATGAATTGGTGCTGAAGAGGACAAACTTCCCGACGTTACACACACAAGTAAAGAAAAATGTTGTTATTGGAACAATCAAAAAAGAAATTAGGATGGCCAAATTGAATGTAATGTGATATTTAATGTGAATACTCATAATTTTGTCTTGTTTACTGTATTCCATGCTGCTTTCTTTAGAGAGAGGGTCTGTCTATATGATCGACTATGTTGAGGAAGCCTGCATGCTGCTTGCACATTGTGGCAGTGGTGAATAGCAGGCATAACAAGTGTATTTCTTCACTGAACCCAACGGCATTGTTTTAAAAGGTTAGGCTTATTTAGTTAGCCTGATTGAAATCAAAACCGTTGTTCACAGGGTAGAATTCACTAAAAACTGAGCTTTCACCAATGTGCAAAGGAACACTTACAGATTGTTCGATGCAAACCAGCTCTTCTTTGGTTTTCTATGCAGAGTGCCACCAGGAGAATGAGATTCGTCCAAGAGATCCCATTCGTTGCAGGGAGTGTGGCTACAGGATCATGTACAAGAAACGCACCAAGCGTTGTATCCTTGCACACTTGTCCATTATTGTTGCTTTTCAGTTTGATATGTACAGTAAAACCTCGTTAATACGCAGTTGGCAGGGACATGGGAAAAATACATACTAACCGTGAAGTGAAAAGTGAAGAAAATGCCATGAGTAGTAATGTTCACAATGCACAGCTTGCTTTATTCTGAAGCAGTGGACCAAAAGTTGGTCAGTTTCAGTTGCCACCGCAGAGGCCTTGCAACGACAACAGCATCCTCAAATTCCAAGTGACCTTGGGCCAGCTTGGCCACGAGTCCTTTCTCCCTGGCAAATGCCCTCATCACAGCCATGGCATCAGCAACTTCCGTCAGAGTAGGACTTAGTTTGTCTGTCTTGACATCGTCATAGTTCTCGACATCTTTAACTTCACAAGGTGCATCAGCGACAACAATTTCGCTGTCTGCCAAGTCAGGAGATGTTGCCACATCGGTGTCTATATCTTTGAACGGATCGAACTGCAGAGCCTCGGCATTAACTTGTTGCTCCAACAGCCTTGTGAGCAGGCTGTCGCAGTTGTCTGCACTACCTGCCTTTTTGGCGTTACTCACGCACACAATGAACTTCACTCGAGCGAAGCAGTTCTCAACATTAGCGAAATCCACCTGCTGTCACGAGTAGGCTGGAAGGTGTATTGCACCTAGCACGTCTGCTTGTCACACTCCATTGCTAGCAGCATTCTGCACAGCAAGTTCTTCCTGTATAGATGCTTGACTAAGGGAATGATGCCCTGGTCGAGGGGTTGTGCAAGTTCCGTGGTGTTCGGTGGCCAGAAGAAGAGTCCGATTGTGCACAAGTTATCCACTGCAACCTGTGCTGAAACGTTGAGCACAAGGAGAACTTTTCCTTTTTTCTCCCGCAATACACCGGTCCAGGAGCCACAGATATTCCTCGAAAGGCTTTGCCCATCATCCAAGTCTTTGTATTGCTTCTGTATATGACAGCCGAGGTCAGTTGGGCGCCTTTAAGGTGCCTTGGGTTTGCGTACCGGCCAATAAGAAGCAGTGGCAGCTTCTGGCTTCCTGTCACGCTGACTGCGAAAGCAACTGAGAGCCTTTCTTTGGCACGTTTGCCACAGTGCAATTTTAGCCCTTGAACGCAAACATTCTGTTTGGCACAAGTCTGTAAAAGAGTGCTGACTTATCTATGTTGAAGATGTCTTCTATGGCGTAGTAGGCTAGAGTGACCGACAGTGGCCCATTTTGCCATTCTAAGGCACGTTCATGGTCCGCATGTGCTGTCTCTCTGCACACCACCCTCGCACTTACATTGTAGCATGCGTTAGACTTTGCTAGCCAACCGTTGCTGCAAGAAAAGTTCTTGCAGTTTAATTGGCTATCAAATATATCTGCATTTTCGGCGAGTAGGGGGCTGCTGACCAGTAAATTCTGTGCCCTGGCTTTTTTCAGCCACACCATTAAAGCCTCTTCAATCTCTGGGAAAGCCCTCAAGTGGCACCTCTTGATGTTCAATGCAGCACCGCTCCTTAGCTTTTCCCGTGCTTTCCATATGCCGCAAACTGTTGTCGAAGGCAGTCCCCATGCAAGCATTTTCACCTACCTCTTTCACATTGCCTGGTGCTTAGTGTTGTTGGAGGCGTACTGCACACTTTTAGTAGGCGATGACCCAAACACGCCGCCGTTCTGTGCTGCAGGTGGCTAAAGGTGCATCATGTTTTACTATGGTGGCATCATATTGCAGCATTGCCCACTAGTTTGACTTCGTTTTTGATATCTTGTTTTTAAACACTACTCACTAGTGAAACAACAGTGTGCATCTTGGGTCGCTTGGGCCCCACCAGCTCTGCGAGTGTCGGCGTATTGTGCCACAACGATTCATGCCAAATAGACAGGTCAAAATTCCCTGCCAAATTCCCCGCTCAAGAAAGCTTCTTTCCCAGGCCAAATTAAAGATGTGCAAACGTAAGCTTGCCGAAGCTTCCAGAATGGCAACAGGCGTCTAGGGCTGCTTGAGGCCCATCAACCCAGTGCGCTGCAATGCTTCGTGCAGAACACCGAGATGTCTTCTAGACTTTCTAGATGTTGCAGTGCAGACGGCGGGAGATTCCCTCGGTACCATTGTAATATAAAAAGTTCAAGTAGAACTAATTTGTTGATGGCTGTTGCTGTAAATGCAGGAGCATTTGAAGACCCAACTGAACATTAATGATCATCATCATCTTGAGCATTGTTGTCGCCACCATTCTATTCCTGGGCATCATCATGCAATGTCGTTGCTCTGATAAGCACAATGTGTACACATCAGACAGTATTGTGGTGCCATCTATCGAGTCCTAACTTTGCATAGAGGCTTGGAAAGCCAAGTTCATAAAAATGGGTGGGGTATGCAAAGAAAAACTCGTATTTAAAAGCCTGTCAACAGCACCTGCACTTCAAAGGTATTCACCCTTGTTATTGCAAAATTAGTTAGTATTTTTATGATACGGCTGCATTTGTTCCAAGGTTGTTGAACTTGACAGCCGCAGGAAAGAACTCGAGAAAGTCTGTTGGAAAAGACCCCCAAAATTATTGCTAAAATATGGACTTACACAAGGCTTGCATCATATAGATTCCAGACAATGCTGTGGATCTGCTTGACTATTTTTTTATGGAAATGGAAATTAGGTGCTGGGAGGTGTCATTTTAAGAAAACGAAATATCTCTGTTTTGGTTGAATACATCTTATAAAAATTATTTCTCAAATTTTGTGACCGTCATGCAAATTTCAACATACTTAACAGCATGTAACTTTTGTTTATCACACCTACCAGTAGGTTTTGACCTTTTGCTGCATCAAGATGGAAAACTCAGCATGTGCTTTTCTTGTGCACTGTAAAAATGATTCAACACTGATTGTTTTGCACCATACAAGTGTTTTATATTGATTGTGGACAAGTTTCCTTAGCTTATATCTCACAGTGATTGTCTTTGATGCGAGATGAAGACAAGAAGGTGGAGCTCGTGATGTACATAAATTTGGGGTGGCATTTTTATTTCAGCAATAAATTTGCGATTCTGTACATGGTATCATTTTGTGACCTCTTTCTTTGATAGCATCTATAGTCCACATTCAACTTGACGTTACCTCGTAAAACTTGGAAAGTAATCTTTACAGTATGCGACACCTGGGCCTGCTCTGCGTACACTTTGCCCAGCCAGGTGTCATCTAGCTATGCAGACGCACTTATGCTGTAAACCTGTATATAATTTTCCCCCTTTGCTTTGACTTATGCAGTAGATGTTCTTTTCCCTATGCTTCACCACTATGCCTGGCATGGAAGGTTCCTGCCAAAGGGAGCGTAGCCATGGCGTGGGGCCTGGGAGGTGGAGTTGGGTAGATGCTGCTTTAGCGGTTGGACAACCAATTAATAACGACACATTACTGCAAATTCGTTTTGTTGTAGGGCATCTTTTTGGAGGTTGTACTGAAGTTCATGTTCATGGCTGGACAAAGCATACGCAGAACGGTCCTGGTGTAGTTGAGGCCTCAGCCTGGTCTAGGGCAACACCTAACGGCTGCAGATGCGGAGCACTGATGAAATGAGTGACGACCGTTTTCAGTGAGGACCCACAAGGAACTGATCATTTATTTTGAACAGGGAGCAGGAAGAGGGTACACTGTGCCACAATGATCACCTGTTATGTGCATACAATATAATGCCACATTGTGGCAATAGTAGTTTGCCACATTACATAAGGGGAAACAAAACCGAAACAACACCTAGAGTTCGGTCATTTCTCACCAAATTTGGTGGGCTGCCATTTTTGTTTCTCAACTAGAGGTGTGGCACGTAGGTGCCCTATTTGTCATGCACTGACATGGGCCAAAGATGGGATATATTTAATAAAGTTTTTTTAATTTAGTTTTCTCAATTTGCCAGGACGTGTATTCGTATAGGAGGTATTTATTTATTTATTTATTCAAATACCCTAAAGGCCCTCTTGGAGAGGGTATTACATAGGCGGGGCACACGAAACACACATAAGAATATGCGAGACAAAAAATAGTAAGAATAAACAATTCAGCAAACATAGTAAGAACACCACAAAATACTCGTACACCAATATTGGAAGTGGAATAAAGTTCGAAATAAAGATAAGAATGAAGTGTGAAAATTGAAACACCGGGGGTTCAAGGATAACACAAAAAGAGAAAAAACTGCAATACGATGTCAAACAAGATGCAAAGGTATTAAATTAGCCCTGAAAAAAAATAGCTAACACCAAAGACTCACAGAGACGTCAAATTCTGATATGAGTCCACAGCATTTGATGAAATTGATCGGTGTTAACTTCAGTGGCAATATCAGATGGTAGGTTATTCCAGTCAGCTATGGTTTTGGGGATGAATGATTGTGCGTAATAGGCCGAGTGGCAAGCTGGGCGTTTGACTTTGCAGGGGTGATCACGGCGAGGAAAAATGACGGGGGGTGACTGAAAGAAGTCGTCGCGCAAGCGATCATGATGATAAAGTTTGTGAAAGAGAGATAGGCGGGCGTGTTTCCGTCGTAGTGATAGCGGAGGCAGTTCGGCACGAATTTTTAAAGATGTAACACTGGAATACGGAGAAAAATCTGAAAAAATGAAGCGAGCAGCACGGCTTTGCAGGAATTCAATGTTTCGCATAATGTAGTCTTGGCTCGGGTCCCAGATGGCACATGCATATTCAATTTTAGGCCTGATTAACGTGGTGTACGCGAGTTTCTTTAGGTGTGAAGGCGCTTGCTTTAGTCTGTGTTTCATGATTCCGAAAGTACGGTTAGCAGATGCAAGAGTAACGTTGATGTGATGATGCCATGTTAGATCCGATTGCAAGTTGATTCCTAAGTATTTGTACGTGGTAGTAAGTTCGGCAACATTGTTACCTATAAAGTATGAAGTTGGAATACGGGAAGAGGAGTGCGTAAATGACATGCACTTAGTTTTAGTATGATTTAGGGTCATTTTCCAGTCTGAACACCATCTGTTTATTGCGTTGAGGTCTGACTGCAATGCTTGATGGTCAGTGTCAGTAGTAATGGTACGGTGAATTACGCAATCATCGGCGAACAGTCTTACTCTGGACGACATGCAGTCCGATATGAATAATTTCCTGAAGCAAAGATCTTGGATTAGGAATGAGAAATTACGTTAAGCCATGTCCAACTCCATCCACCCATACTACAAGACATTAATTGGGCAGCTAAGCATTGATCCACAAAGCATGGGCTGGTGCTGCCAATGCACCGCAGTCTTCAGTCGGTGGCAGAAGTGCGCCATCGTTGCCCCAACTGTGGGTTCATGTCCGGGGCAGACATTACACATCTGCTATGGACATGCAGACCACGGCCACACTCGGAACCTGCTTGCTCGACCCTCTGGGTGTGACCTGTTACGAGAAACAGCGCCGTGTTTGTCTCCTCCTCATTCTGGTCCTGTCGTTTAGTGCTGTTTGAATTTTATTGTAACGAGAAGCATACCAGATTGGCACGTTGGGTCGTGGGGCTTCCTTGCCACGGGAAGCCGGTATCCTGCCCTGTATACCTAACCCCAACCCTCATTTCCCTGACCCTCACCTAAGCCACGAGCCAGCCCTTGAAATAAAATAATGCAATATGGTTTTTTCAGTACTAGGGTTATCGATCCTGCGAGGGCATTTTGCAAAATTTTAATGGGAACTGGCAGATATGGTTTCTTTAGAACGCCTTTAAAATTCGCCAATCTTCGCTACCTTCACAATCTTGGTGTTTTCGGGATTTTAGTACGAATAAGATACGTAATGTAACTGCACATTTATTGCGTTCCTTTGCAAGAAAGTTTTTGATGATCTGTCAGAAAATTTTTCAACCACCTGGGCTTAGATAAAATGGCCCTACAAAGCCACTGATCTCGGGGTCAGCCAGAGTGCGTTAGTTTTGGAGGGATAGGTCTTCAAACTTGTAATATCTGCAAGTCGCAAAAAGGCTCTTCACCATTAGTGAATTATATTTTTTTTCCCTGGAAATCCGAGCTGCTCCTCGCAAGGCGAAGGTTCATTTCTTGCTACAGAGACATTTGCCTACCTCGTAAAATTTTCGCTGAAAACGAAAAAGTAGTCGGGCACCCCTAAGCCTGCCCATTTGGACCATCTGAAATCACGCAGCCACTAAAGAAGGTTTTGCAGAACACACTTTCACGGCGAGAACGAAGCGCGCAGCCGCTTTGACCCAACATGGCGTCGCTGCAAGGTTCGGCTAGGGTGTCTAGATAGGGGAGGTGTGATGACCGCGGCGCCCTTCCCATAGAGAGGGGTGACCCCCTTGCGCGTGATTGCCGCTAGGGCAATACAGAGCGCTGCGGCCCGGGACGCCGTGTGCATTTCCGCGGAGACTGCGCAGAGAAGGCAGCGAGTCCAGCTAGACAGCGCCTGGGCGTCGCATGTTCACGGTGTGTTTTGCTGCAGATTGTTGCGTGTGCTGCATATTTATAACTGCTGTGGGCTGACGAACATGCCTTCAACTTCGAAGAAAAAAACTCAGAGATGGTGCTTCGTGCCAGGGTGCAATTCCGGATATAAATCTTGTTCGGAAAAAGTGTCCCTTTTCCGTGCGCCGTCTTGCCAAGAACTGTTTTTGAAGTGGACACGTGCCATTCCAAGGGCCGACAAACCGCTGCAGGAGAATTCAGCTGTTTGTGCAAAGCACTTTGACACAAGGTATGTAGTTCTAGCATTTTAGCGTATGTATAGCCGGCCAAATCTTTAGCTTGCTCACCTAAATGCTGTTGTTTTTTTACGCTTTGCAGCGCGTTCCGACGGAACGAACTTGCGGAACGGTCTATGGTAACTCGTGCTCAGAAAGCTCGCGAAGATAGTACAGTTATTTGTTAGGTGCTGGCGCACAGCAAGTCACCGCTCGCGCACGCTAGTTAGAGATTTGGGCGGCTATACCTTACCGCTTTTAAAACACGTGGTACAAGCACAAACAATGCCCTACAGCTGAAGTACGAGCTTATGGCGTGTTGCACATATTTCATTTTTATTCGCATTCTGATGACTGGAGTCCTTCCAAGCGCTGATTCATACCATCTTTCATCTCTCTTGGCAGGTACATCCAAAGAGAGTTCCGACACACTGTGAACGGCATTGAGGTCGTAATACCGCGCGACGTTCCGGTTTTAAGAGACGATGCAGTGCCGACCCTGTTTCCGAATCTGCCAAAGTACATTTCAAAAACGTTGCCAAAGGAAAGAAAGAGGCGGGGAAGTGGTTCACGAAATTCTGTACCTCCGAAGAAGACGCGCACAGAACTAGAAGCATCAGCATGCTCGCAGGAAGATGGGACAGCAGATGTGGAGGAAGCGGCCGGAGATGCACCTACCGAGCACTTTATTTATAACTTGCGACACCCATCAGAACACTGGTGTATCCAAACATTCAGGAGCAAAAATGCAGTTTCCTACCAAACAGCAGAATATGTGAGCAGCGAGATTCCACCTGTTATTTTTCAGAAAATTGTTTTGTTCGAACTGCAGGAAGAAAAAGCACCTGTGAAGTGCAGCGTTTTCCTCTCAGGCTTCCTGCATTGTCGACGTGACATTCAGTCGAAAGAAGAAGCGCAGGAAGTACTCTTCTGTACAGCGAATCTCAGAGTTTGTTGTGGTGTCGGGAAGATGCAAGAGTTCCAGCAAGTGAACCTGTCCGATGTCACGAAATCAATAGGTCTAAGTCTGCATGCCAGTTCCTGCGATGGATCTGTTTCACAGGGTATGTTGTTCTCTGTATTCAATTAAATGTTCATGTTACAGGCACTCTAATGCAATGAGTAATTGCAATGACATTTTTATATGGGCTAATATTTTTTCAGGTGTATCCATTCATTCTGCCCAACAGTGCTCTGCTTGCAAGAGAGTAAGAAAAGTTGCATTGATGCGCATGCTACGACTAAAGAATAAAGCACGTCGGCCACTTGTGCACACTGCAAGAAAAAGACTCGGATATGCTGTGCGTACCTTGAGACGCCGAAACAAGAAGGTACGGGTCCTGCGTAGTAACCTTGAAAGGCTCCAAGAAGAAAGTTCTGCAACAGAGGCGACTGTCCTTGAAAAAAAGGTAGCGCCTGTTCATTCTGTTTTGGTTATCTATACCCAACACTCTTTCTAAATAATTTTTTTTTCCTTTTCTAGATCTGTCAGCTCCCCAAAAAACAGCAGAATGCTGTGCGAACCTGCTTTGAAGCCTCCAAACGACGGTCCCTCCATGGGTACAAATATTGTAAAGAGTGGCTTTTAGAGTGCATTATTCTCAGAATGAAGAGCCCTCGTTTATATGAGCATTTGAGGTGCCACCAAATCCTAGCACTCCCCAGTCGTGCTTGCCTACAGAAATGTATAAAGGTTTGTGTCATTGTGTTTCAATTTAATGCAGAAGCTACTAAAGTTCTTTTTTACGTTTACAGGCATTCAAAGCCTCGTATGGTTTCAACCGCAAGCTCCTTGACTGTCTAAAAGAAAAAGTGAAAGATCTAAACAACCCACAACGGCATGGCGGCTTAGTGGTGGACGAGATAAAACTTTCTAGTCATCTTGACCTGAAGTCATCGATGGACATTGAAGGCTTTGTCGATTTGGGGCTATTTACTGAGAAGCAGGACAAGCACACAAAGGCCGATCACGGCCTGGTTGTAATGTTTCAACCATTTGTGGGAAAATGGACACAGATTATAGGTAAGTATCACTCATCATATTTGTAATTTGTTTTATTAAATTTGTGGCTTTTGTCGCGCTTACTACAGGTGTCTTTGCACCGAGAGGGAATGTGAAGGCTGCAGTGCTGACCAAGATCATCTTGGAGGCTACAATTCTTTGCGAGCAGGCTGGACTTTACGTAGACTACATCTGCTGTGATGGCGCGGCTTGGAATCGTGCAATGTGGCACAACATGAGCATTCATGGAAGCTGTAAAGGTGTGCGGTGCAAGGTGGTGCACCCGTGTGACAAGGACAGATTTTTGCACTTTCTTTCAGACTTCCCGCATCTCGCCAAGTGTGTGCGGAATGCCATGATGAAAAGTGGCTTCAACACGCACATAGGCCGGGTATGAATGAACATATTTTTTTCTTGGACGCTGGTGGTGTCAAGTTCACCAAAAAATATTTTTCATATTGTAGGTCCACTGGGATCATGTTGCAACCACCTGGAAAATTGACAGCAGCACCGTTGCCCTGAGAGTCGCGCCAAAACTAACGCGGTCACATATATACCCGAATGGGTTTGAGAAAATGCGGGTGCATTTAGCATTTCATGTCTTCAGCACTCCTGTACTGCATGCCATGGACTTCTACAAGAAGAAGATTGAAGATCAGTACCCCAATCTGGAGCCTACGAGGAATTTTATTAATATGATGGCAGACCTCATTGAGGCAATGACGTCAAGATTTCCAGCAGAGGCATTAAGGTATGTACAGCGGAGTTGTTCCCTATGTACTTTATCACAGAAAATGAATTCAAGTGTACTATGTTGTACCGTTACAGGCCGAGCAGTCCAAAAGAAGCTGCGTTAGATGCAATGCTCGAGTTCCTGGACAAATGGGAGGCCTATGCAAAGGGCCTTGGCTTCCTCAGCAGAAGTACATCGGAAGGTCTACGTGTTTCAATACATTCCACAAAGGCCCTCCTGAAGTACTTAACCGAAAAGGTCGGCTTCAGATACCTGATGACGTCGCACCTGAGCCAAGACTGCCTTGAGCGCGCGTTTGGGATAGTACGGCAGGCAAGCGGTGCAAATGATCACCCCACCCCGGCTCAGTTCATCCTTATCATCAGGTACTTGTATATCTTTGGCTGTAAAAATAATTTTGCTGAACTGCTTCCTATAATTTCAACATTTGCAGGTGCTTGAGCTTTTACAGTCTTGCAAAGAGTCCTAGAGGTGGAAGCGTGTCGCCAGGACTTCTGGACTCCCTTCTTTCTGCGGAAGAGGCACTCCTGGAAAATGAGAAACAAGATGATGTATTACCCATGGAGGCTGTTGAAGTGGCCGTGGACCATGTGGACTATATTGAAAAACGAAGCGATGCTCGCTTGGTATACTACATTGCAGGCTACGTGGCCAGGAAGCGTGTGCTCTCAACTAGCTGTGCAGCATGCAGGGATGCCTGCCTTGTGCCGAGGGACTGTGTCCCAAAAGAACTCCCAGCTGATGCCTCCAAAGAGTGGGACTTGGGTGGGCTTCTCTACCCGTCAGAGTCATTGTATCGTCTAATTCAAGCTCTTGAAAGCAGGCTAACACATGAATTTAGCAGAACGCGTCTGCATTCTAAAGCTGCCTTCAGCATACTCAAGAAAGTGAGTACAAATGTGCCACAAATTGGTTGTGTGGAGCATTGCCTGGCACTTACAGAATCGGTGGTCAGGTTTTTCTGCCTTACCAGAATCCACTTTCATTTGAAGAGCCTCAACCAGGAAATGGATGAGAAAAAAGGCAAAAGAACGAAGCCTTGCGTGATGTGAAATAAGCAGCAGAATTGGAAGTACATTCTGCTGTATGCAATAAAGTTTGCTCGTCCAGAAACATGTTGCTTTTGTTTGTCTGGTTTTTGAATTGCAGTGAGAATGAAATGACTCCAGCACGTTGCACTACAAGGTATGTCATGGTTTAACGCTGATTTGGCAGGTGTAAACGAACTTCAACGCTTTCGTACGTAATAACGCCCACAACTAAAAAAAAAAAAAAAAAACTGGTGGCGAGAATGAACATTCCGGGGGATCCTAGCAGTTATCGCGTTGACCTCGGAGAAAAAAATACGATTGCATATAAATCGTGCAAAGAGCATTCTACGATAGATAAGTTCCCCGCTGATTTGGTGGCTATAATGTGGAATTTCTAAAATGCGTGCTCGCTTTCTGCCAGCAGAAAACTCGGTTGTGTTACCCCATATTCGAAAACCGCATGATTACCGTAGCGCAATACCATCTTTGCGATGTCTAAGGGACTGCAGTATTAGCTAAAATTTCTAAAACTCAACCAAATGCGTTTCCACTACAGCATCCCCTCTAAACACGCAGCGGACGGCCGCGCGTGCAGACGGCGCCCCCTACAACAGCGCCGCCCCGCGGCATTCACGCAAACGGGGGTCAGGTTTTCCTGGCCGGTCATCACACCTCCCCTATCTAGACACCCTAGTTCGGCGGCACGCGGACCGGCCAAAGGGTGTCTCCATCCTGAGCGGAGGCGCTGGCATCGGGGCACCATCGAGATTAGATAGACAAAGGGCTAGACATCGATAGATGTAGTAAAACCTGATGAAATCAAGCAGGCTAGGGGAAGATTTTCCCCACCCTGTTTCAAAGGGGATGCCGATAGACATTATCATCACCTGCTCCGTGAAGTGGAGAGAGATCTGCGAGTCGAGGGTCGTTTAAAGCGACACTAAAGGTTACTATGAAGTCAAGTTAAAGTGATAAAGCAATGCTCTAAAACGCCTAAGGCCTCAATGTAAGCGCGAACAGAGCTTTAGTAACCGTGAAATTGAGGTAAATGCATGACACGATTTGACAGCCCCCAGCGACATTCCGGTACTAGCCCGATGACGAAGGCACTCCTTGTCACAATTTATGTCACTAGTACTGAACTACTCGTATTAAAAAGATCATTTCATTGGGTTATAAGACGGAAGAAAATGCTTTTTGTCTACTTCTGTTCGATTCTAAGAAAAAATAACATTTTGACGTTGCCCTTCAGTAGTATGGGTGGTCGAAAGGTTTCGTTTTCGCTCGACTCTGTGCCGCATGCGCTTTGGAGTTTCAGTTTCGTTATCGCGTCGTGCTGCGCTGGTTCTGCTGGCTCGCGAAACTTGCATTTGGAACAAGCAGCGAGAATGCCACGTCCATGTGATGTCGTGGGATTCGCGAACGGTCCGCGAAACTTGCCCAAGGGCAGTTGCAGCGGCGAATCCAATGTACTGTGGGTCAACGAGTGAACCTCTCCGTTCGAAGTGGTTATGTGTCGTACCTCTGCCACAGCGCGTTGGCAAAGAGCCGAAAAATCGCATAGTGTGCTCGCTGCAATTTCGTCCAGAGGATTACGAGTTCAACGCCGACTTACTGAAGTCGTGTGGACTACCTTTCAAAGCAATGCTTTCCCGTATCGCTGTTCCGTCGGTCTTGCCTGCATTCTCCGAAGCTCAAGAACAACTGCGGGTCGAAGACGGGGCGGTGAGTGCGGCATTTGGTTTTCACGAAGGAAAAGCTACAAGTGTACGATTATGTACAGCCATGACATACAGTTGCCATCGTGGTAGTGCGCAACGATGCCGGCAGTGCGAGCCCTCAGCAGCAGGTCACGTTCATCAGTGCTTAAATTGCTGAAGTCGAGCCCAGCATCGCGAGCCAATGTGTCGTTGTCAGGGTCTTTCATTGCAACAAGCGTCAAAGTTGGCGTCATAATATAAAGAACCAGCTTATCGTCGCGCGCTTTCCCTTCCGCTAGCCACCCTAGTTCCGCTTTCGCGCTGCTGTCGGCTCTGTCTTGGCTCTGTTTCTGGCCGCGCATTTGCGAGAAAAGCCGTAGCTAGGGTGGCTAGTTTTCTTGCACCCAGTATCACATCCGGGCACAAAGCTCCGTCTTCTTTTTCACTGCCGACTGCATCTCGCCCTCGAATTACGGATTGTCGCGAGGAACACTCCAAAAGGGGCGCCGAGACCAACTGACAGCGGAGGCGCAGGCCAGCACGGCTACGAGTCCCCCGCCGCGAGCGGCAGCGCCACATTCCCCCTGGTGGCATCGGTGCGCAAGGGGGTCACGCGCGCCCGAAGGAAAGCGCCACCGGTATTCACACCTCCCCTTCTAGCCACCCTACCGTAGCGCTGTCTGCGGGCGCCGTTTGCTCACCGACGGCGCAACGTCACTATGAGACCATGACGTCACCACTCCTCGATCGGAGCGCGGGCGACTTGAACTGCGCTAGAGGTGCGAGGACGCTTCAGAACGCATTTTCTCTTAAAATAAGTCTCTTCTTCGCATGAAACAAGCGTTTCGAGGCTTCTGGGATGGTAGTTCAACAGTCCACGTTGACTTAATATTAACCTTTAGTGTCCCTTTAAGAACACGGTGGTAAGAGGAACCTACGTAGGATAGCTCTATCTTGAATTGTGGCACATCCAAGTTACATCCGAGGCAATGAACCGCTCGCTGAGAGTGTTGCCCCCAACCTATACCCAGGGCATACGCAAAGTCGCCTCTCGAGGTAACCATCGCTTGGGGCGAAAGCCGAAGATGTATAAGAATGTCCCAGAATGCGTTTAGCACGCCTTGGTGAGCGGTTATTTTTAGCATTATGATGCACAGTGTGCCTGTTATAACTGGCGCTCCCGTGACCACGATGTTTTGAAGTCGGAGAAGCGCAGAGCAAAATACGTTTTGAAGGAAGACTCGGGAATATGGATGAAATATAAACGGGCGCCTAAAGTGCACAAATATCTGCACCTTAAAAACGTGGACACAGAATGGCGGAAGAGGTCAGGAAAGTTGGCAACGAAGTACAAGTCAATTGGAAGTGCAAACAGACAACCAGGAGTCACCAAACAGAAAGTGAGAGAAACAGAGAAAGCAGTAAATTGGTGAGCAAAGAATGGAAACAAGGAAAGACCATGGAGATTTACAAGAATGCCGAGAAAGAAATTGGAATGTAAAATGATCTATACTATAACACAAAGGAAAATCTATGCGATAACACTTGCTATTTGAGGCTCGAGGACAAAAACATACCGGAGCAAATATTCGTAGCAGGACGAGGCTGCTTCAGCAAAAATCCAGACAACTCGGCACATCCTAATGAAATGCGAAGGTAATAACGCAGCGAAACTCGTAGGAAACGTACACCTTCCAGAAGCGCTGGGGTTTAAAGGGACACTAAAGCACTCTCTCACCAGAGCAGGATTGGCCACCCTGGTGCAGTACTTGGCCACAACCTCCTATATGAATACAACAATCAAACCCCGGCCCTCAGTCCCCAGCAGCCGCGAAGCAACTGACCACGGCGGCGGTCAGATCTGTAACGCTGCAGAGGGTGCTAAGAATACCTGGCTCCGGACAGGCCGCCATTGGAATCTGAACCTGGCAACGTTTAACGTTAGAACGCTATCTAGTGAGGCGAGTCTAGCAGTGTTATTGGAGGAATTAGAGGGTAGTAAATGGGATATAATAGGGCTCAGTGAGGTTAGGAGGACAAAAGAAGCATATACAGTGCTAAAAAGCGGGCATGTACTGTGTTACCGGGGCTTAGCGGAGAGACGAGAACTAGGAGTCGGATTCCTGATTAATAAGGAAATAGCTGGTAACATACAGGAATTCTATAGCATTAACGAGAGGGTGGCAGGTCTTGTTGTGAAACTTAATAAGAGGTACAAATTGAAGGTGGTACAAGTCTATGCCCCTACATGCAGTCATGATGACCAGGAAGTCGAAAGCTTTTATGAAGACGTGGAATCGGCGATGGGTAAAGTCAAAACAAAATACACTATACTAATGGGCGACTTTAATGCCAAGGTAGGCAAGAAGCAGGCTGGAGACAAGGCAGTGGGGGAATATGGCATAGGCACTAGGAATAGCAGGGGAGAGAGAGTTATTAGTACAGTTTGCGGAACAGAATAATATGCGATTAATGAATACCTTCTTCCGCAAGCGGGATGGCCGAAAGTGGACGTGGAGGAGCCCGAACGGCGAGACTAGAAATGAAATCGACTTCATACTCTGCGCGAACCCTGGCATCATACAAGATGTAGACGTACTCGGCAAGGTACGCTGCAGTGACCATAGGATGGTAAGAACTCGAATTAGCCTAGACTTGAGGAGGGAACGGAAGAAACTGGTACACAAGAAGCCAATCAATGAGTTAGCGGTAAGAGGGAAACTAGAGGAATTCCGGATCAAGCTACAGAACAGGTATTCGGCTTTAACTCAGGAAGAGGACCTTAGTGTTGAAGCAATGAACGACTATCTCATGGGAACCATTAAGGAGTGCGCAATAGAAGTCGGTGGTAACTCCGTTAGACAGGAAACCAGTAAGCTATCGCAGGAGACGAAAGATCTGATCAAGAAACGCCAATGTATGAAAGCCTCTAACCCTACAGCTAGAATAGAACAGGCAGAACTTTCTAAGTTAATCAACAAGCGTAAGACAGCGGACATCAGGAACTATAATATGGATAGAATTGAACAGGCTCTCAGGAACGGAGGAAGCCTAAAAACAGTGAAGAAGAAACTAGGAATAGGCAAGAATCAGATGTGTGCGTTAAGAGACAAAGCCGGCAATATCGTTACTAATATGGATGAGATAGTTCAAGTGGCTGAGGAGTTCTATAGAGATTTATACAGTACCAGTGGCACCCACGACGATAGTGGAAGAGAGAATAGCCTAGAGGAATTCGAAATCCCACAGGTAACGCCAGAAGAAGTAAAGAAAGCCTTAGGAGCTATGCAAAGGGGGAAGGCAGCTGGGGAGGATCAGGTAACAGCAGATTTGTTGAAGGATGGTGGTCAGATTGTTCTAGAGAAACTGGCCACCCTGTATACGCAATGCCTCATAACCTCGAGCGTACCGGAATCTTGGAAGAACGCTAACATAATCCTAATCCATAAGAAAGGGGACGCCAAAGACTTGAAAAATTATAGACCGATCAGCTTACTGTCCGTTGCCTACAAAGTATTTACTAAGGTAATCGCAAATAGAATCAGGAACACCTTAGACTTCTGTCAACCAAAGGACCAGGCAGGATTCCGTAAAGGCTACTCAACAATAGACCATATTCACACTATCAATCAAGTGATAGAGAAATGTGCAGAATATAACCAACCGTTATATATAGCTTTCATTGATTACGAGAAAGCGTTTGATTCAGTCGAAACCTCAGCAGTCATGGAGGCATTACGGAATCAGGGTGTAGATGAGCCATATGTAAAGATACTGGAAGATATCTATAGCGGCTCCACAGCCACCGTAGTCCTCCACAAGGAAAGCAACAAAATCCCTATAAAGAAAGGCGTCAGACAGGGAGATACGATATCTCCAATGCTATTCACAGCATGTTTACAGGAGGTATTCAGAGGCCTGGAGTGGGAAGAATTGGGGATAAAAGTTGATGGAGAATACCTTAGCAACTTGCGATTCGCTGATGATATTGCCTTGCTTAGTAACTCAGGAGACCAATTGCAATGCATGCTCACTGACCTGGAGAGGCAAAGCAGAAGGGTGGGTCTGAAAATTAATCTGCAGAAAACTAAAGTAATGTTTAACAGGCTCGGAAGAGAACAGCAGTTTACGATAGGTAGCGAAGCACTGGAAGGGGTAAGGGACTACATCTACTTAGGGCAGGTAGTGACCACGGATCCGGATCATGAGACTGAAATAACCAGAAGAATAAGAATGGGCTGGGGTGCGTTTGGCAGGCATTCTCAAATCATGAACAGCAGGATGCCACTATCCCTCAAAAGGAAAGTGTATAACAGCTGTGTGTTACCAGTACTCACATATGGGGCAGAAACCTGGAGACTTACGAAAAGGGTTCTGCTGAAATTGAGGACGACGCAACGAGCTATGGAAAGAAGAATGATGGGTGTGAAATTAAGGGATAAGAAAAGAGCAGATTGGGTGAGGCAACAAACGCGGGTAAACGACATCTTAGTTGAAATCAAGAAAAAGAAATGGGCATGGGCCGGACATGTAATGAGGAGGGAAGATAACCGATGGTCACTAAGGGTTACGGACTGGATTCCAAGGGAAGGGATGCGTAGCAGGGGGCGGCAGAAAGTTAGGTGGGCGGATGACATTAAGACGTTTGCAGGGACAACATGGCCACAATTAGTACATGACCGGGGTAGTTGGAGAGGTATGGGAGAGGCCTTTGCCCTGCAGTGGGCGTAACTAGGCTGATGATGATGATGATGATGAAAGGCAAATACTAACTTTATGTACGCTGTTTAAATACCATTTCAGAAACCTAGCAACGCTTGTATCGTGCTAAGAAAAGACCTAGTTTACGAGAAAATTGCATCTGAAGGGCCTGAGTACCTCTGGCGTAATTCAAATCCCCCGCCACCCAACCGGGGAGTAGTGACGTTGCATACGCCATCACCGCGGTTTGCGGCCGTCGGGGAGTAAAACGGCACCCGACAGACGGTGGTACGGGGTTTTGCACAATAAATAGCAAATAATAGGGCTTTATTGCGCAAAACGCAAACGCCCGGCCATATGGAGAAACCAAGCCACGACGGAGCGATGAATTCGCCGCTGCAGCTGCTCTTGGTCAAGTGGCGTGGACCGTTCGGGCATCCCGCGACATCACATGGAAGTGGAATTCTCTGCTGCTTGCAGTTTGTGCGAGTTTCGCGAGTCAGCAAAACCAGTGCCGCACGATAACTACGCGATAACGAAACTACTGAAATGTGAAAGCGCCGGCGGCGCAGAGTCGAGCGAAAACGAAACCGTTCGACCGCCGGCGTCGTTGTCAAGAGTGATGTCAGTTTTTTTCGAAAAAAAAAATAACTAGAAAAGCAACATTTTCTTTCGTCCTATAAGGCAATACAATGATGCTTTTATAACGAGTGGTGAAGTACTAGTGACTGAATTTAAATGAAGAGTGCCTTCGTCGTCGGGCGAGTACGTCAATGTCCAGGGGGAGCCTCTAATCGTGTCCTGCATTTACATCAACTTCTCGATTACTAAGGCTTTGTTCGCGATAATATTGACGCCTTAGAGATTTTCGAGCACTAATCTGTCACTTTGGCTTAATATTTGCCTTTAGTGACCCTTTAAAGTGGATGGAAGCGTTAACCGCTCAACAGTCAAGATGAACAAGAGACGTTTAGAGAGCATTGGCGAAAAAAAAAAAAAGATACTGCGAGATATTCATAGGACCGGGACCGTTACAGGCATAGGTAACGACACGAGGTATATTGTAGAAATTGCAGGGAAGAAAAAAAAAAGCATTAAGGAGCTGCAGACAAAACGCGAGTCTGAGGAGCATGTATAGCATACCTGACTAACTCACGCAGGCTAGGTGAATATTTGTCACTGCCCCGTTTCGAAGGAGGTGCCAATAAATCATTATCCCAGTGCAGCGTCAGCAGACGCCTCTGGTCGCAGACGCGGCATATCGAACGACCAGGAGCTCAGCTCCTCATGGATAACCGCACGGTGGTACCGCATCACAGTGCGGTTTTTACTACTGTGTCAGGCAGCGCTATGTTCGGGATTGGTCCGAGAAAATGGTTATACACGAAGAAATCTTAGTTCCCAAAAAA
Source organism: Dermacentor variabilis (assembly GCF_050947875.1). Classification (NCBI taxonomy): domain Eukaryota; kingdom Metazoa; phylum Arthropoda; class Arachnida; order Ixodida; family Ixodidae; genus Dermacentor; species Dermacentor variabilis. The sequence continues at coordinate 129,869,076 of NC_134571.1, forward strand.
AGCTGAACGCTTTGAAAGCTGCTGCTGCTGCTACCCGAAGCCACACCTGCTGAAGGAGCCAGAATGGCGGCGAAACATTGAATTTGCAAGAAACCTTCTCGGTTGGACATTGTGTAACTAGTCTGATTCCCCTAACGCTCCCTATGCACCTCGACAGCTGCACGAGATGAGACTGACGGGGAACTGTCGGCGATAGTGAGCGCTCAGTGGCGTTAGCTTGATCACCATGGCCGCGTCGGAACGAGAGCTTTGTGCTATAGGGTTGCCGCGCACCTTTACGTTTGCTGTTCATTCCGCTCAGACGACTGTGTACACACAGCGTAGTCTGAATCATACACAATGAGTGCCGCAGTGGCACAACAAACCCCACGTTCAGGCAGACTTGTAGTGCACACGGAGACGTTGCGAAGACTTGCCCGTTCTTCTGCACTGTTCAGGAGAGACGCGCTCGATTGGCACAGTTTCCGAGGACGGCCCTCTGTGGGACCGCCGCTCGCTATCAAATGGCCGAGTGAAGTCCATAACAATTCTTGGACATTACAGGGTACTTCTATGGATAACACATGTATAGCGCACATGAGAAACAGGGCAGTACTGCCCTGTTTCTCTTTGACGCTTTGTTGCCGAAAAGGCGCGCAATGCCGTTCTCGAATTCCGTTCCTAGCTGCGGCATGTTCTTGAATGGGGAAATAGAATACATGGATATACGGTGCGATTAAAAGCGATACTTTATTTTCGCGTTCATTTGGATAAGTGTGGTTATCTTCGTGGACGAAAATGTACGTTTACAACTAAAATGTGCGACAGAGGTCGCACGTCACCGGTTGTCTCGAGTCACTGTAGACGTTCCCGCCGTTTACACCAACTCTACGTCGTCGTCGCGCACGTGTCTGGGCGAGCGCTGACCATCACTGACAGTGCGAGTAGATTGAGGTGCAGTTCAGGCCTGCCATTCCTTCGCGAATGGCACGCTCGTACTTGAGCCCATGGAGGTAATCGCTGCAAGGGAGAAAAAAACAAAAAACACATCAGGCACTTAAAGCATGAAAAAAGAAAGAATGCGAGGACATGCATGACTGGAAAAAGCCTCCACTGGGAAGCCGGGCGCTCTAGCGCCTCCTCTCCACACTAACGGCTCTATCGTCGAGCGGTACACATTCTGCCATTATCCTCTATACCTACACAACTGCAGTTTTCATGCGGAATTCTGTGGAAAAAGTGACGACGCGAAGCGAAGGGCAGTGACCCAGTTGAGACTGCATCAGTTTATCGAACACGCCGGGTGCGCATCCAATCAACATCGTCGCGCGTTGCCTCAGTTTGCAGAAGAACACGGCGGAATGTTAGAGCGCGGAACGGTGCAATACGCACAGTGCCGCCGCCAAGGAGTTTTCTTGGCCGAAGACAAGGATCGAGTGTCGAGGAAGGCGTAAACAAGCTCGCTCCCCGGTCACCCATTGCGGAGAAAGTGACGGGACGTCGGGGACGTCCTCGCTCCGGCCTTGATCGCTGCCAGAGCTGGGGCGCCACCGCCATCCTGCCAGCGTGTGCATTTCACCAGTGCCGTGATGGTGCAGTCGGTTGCAGCACCACATACCTACTACAGAGGGCTCAAGATCGGAAACAGCGGAGGTGCCATTGCTTGAAGGGCCCGTCACCAGGTATGGCGATGCATGACACCCATACCCGCCGCAGATAGAGCTTAAATTGCGGACGAAACGCCGTTTGCCCTCCTCTTCGCGGGCGCTGAGCTCCCAGCCGGAGAGCGGACATCAATCGCGCAAGTGCGCCTACGTACGTGGCGGTGCTGTGACGTCACTCGCAGCGACACGTTACTTCGAGGATTATCCAAGGCAACATCAGTTATTTCTTTAACCTGTTGCTTCACTAGACGAATTAACGTTTAGAGAAATAACGAAACATACAAATCGAACGCGTTTTACTTCGTACCGTAGCAAGAGAGATGTACTTCCGTTTCGTCTGCTTGTTCCCACGTCGTGCAGTCGCGCTCGCAGAGAACGAAACTATGTAATTTTCTACCGTGTTCCAGCGCCGCGATTATGGCTCTTTCATCCTCTCACGCATTCCGCAGTGCTAGTGACTGTGGCACTGACTTATACTGCCAATCATGTGTTCTCGTGCAGAACGCGCGCAGAATCGTCCACTGCGCGAGGCGAGACAAACGCAACAGCTCGCGTGCGAGACCGTCACCGGAAGTGCGCCACTCGGCAAAAATCGCCGCGCTCAAGGGAGGAAGAAAATGGAAGGCGAGGCCCGTGGCGTATTAGTCACGCGATCCTCCGGCATGGTAGAACTCGGGGCAGGAATTTCGCTTGCGGAGTTTAGACGGGGCGATTGGAGAGAGAGAGTATACGTTGGCGATGACGCTGCCTCCTGAAATCATCGGTGCGCGGCACTTGAAATATTTCTATATCTGCTATTACCGAACTAATTGAAAGAATTCTGGCAGCAGAACGCTCATTAAAGGGCACGTATAATTTCCAGCGTACAAGTGGTGGTGAAGGGGCCGGCCCTCTAACAGTTTTTAATTTTGCTACGAAGCTTACCGTTGTCATGGAATCATATGCCAGCCTTAGCGCCGCGACCAAGCAAACGAGTACAGCTGTTCTCGCCTCCTGCGTTTGCCGCACTACAACCACCTGCAGTGGCCGATCGCACCGTGCGATTCGATGGCAGCAGCCGAGACGTGCGTGTAGAGTCCTACGGCTATCATTAGTCATGTGTTCACTATAGAAGAAATTAACAAAAGGGCCAACTGGGCATGCTTGCGTAATTAAGGTTACAAAAGCGCGGAAAGATGAGACTTCTGAAGAACGCAGCGCGAGCGCTCACTATCACATGAAAGGATTGGGGTCGTATGGTAATGTAAACACGAGCAACAGTGCTTGTGGTGCCGTCTGGTGATGTAGAGCTAACCAGAGCGCACGAAACTATTGCGCGTCGGCAGAATACATACGTAGCTGAAAAAAGAACACCACAAGGTGTCGCTACCAGCACCGTCATTTTATACTATTTTCGTCACTGCCTCCAGTGTTCCGGTATTCTGCAAAGCGCGACCACAGGCTAAAACTAGCCCATAATGCCCCTATATAACAACGTGAGGCCACTTTGTATTCGTGAATGGCAAGTTTCGCCACGCGGTTTTAAGACAGCTAAATAAAAGAAAGTACCTCGGTAATATTGGCGTTAAAGCCACACATCGCGACCTTGCCGTCTACGACAAGAAACTACCTATCAAGTATACGTAATCTCTAATTACGCCTCGTGTGTATATAGGGTTCTTGCGACACACGCGTGCAATCACAGTTGCTCGGTGACTGTCATGACACGGTGCTTCAACTGCTAGCCCGAAACGGTCGCACGTCCTCGGCTGAAGAATATAGTTTGAGAACTATAAAGAGCAACACGCGGCAAGAGAAGGATTCACATACATTTTCGGGTTCGAGTGAGCTCCCATGGGCCCATATTGTGCAATCACGATTCGACCGACGCCCCTAGCTGATTACGAACAGCGCTAGCGTTCGTAATCGACCTGTTGTGTCGCTAACAAATTGAAAAGCTGAAAATTAAATTATGGGGTTTGACGTGCCAGAACCACCAACTGATTATGAGGCACGCCGTAGTGGAGGACTCCGGAAATTTAGACCACCTGGAGTTCATTATCGCGCACCTAAATCTAGTACATGCACGGGTGTTTTCGCATTTCGCCCACATCCAAATGCGGCCGTCGCGGCCGGCATTTGATCCCGCGACCTCGTGCCTATAGCAGCCCAACTCCATGGCCACGAAAAGCGGAAAATTGTGCCAGTGCCTGCAGTGCACACGCAAGCCAGAAGGTCGGCAAAAAGCCCATTTGAGTGTTCTGGGGAAACAAAGGAGTTGCATAAAATGAACACCTAAATCAGTTAAAAGTCGCAAGACTAAATAAAGCAATTGAGGCCGAGTTATTCAATTAGCAAGTGTTAGCGCGCGTGGCATCGGGAGAAATAGCCGGACAATAACTGCATACTATATATATAGATACCACACCCATTTTTCTTTGACAGCCAAACAAAGAATGCAATTCAAATGACCACGCTGATACAATTCGTACGCACCCGGCTTACCGGCCCTTTATCCGACAGTTGAAAATTTCGAGTCGCCGTGAAAGATGCAAACTCACCTTAGATAACTCATGAGCATCACGCTCACAGGATAATCCTTCACGAGCCTCGAGACCGAGTCGCACACCTTGAACGGGGCACATTTAGCGGACATGTTCGGTTTCTTGGAGGAGGCCACACGTTTCGTTGACCAGACGCCCTCGGGCGCTTCCGAGGGCAGCGGCGAAACCGTCGGCTTCTCGGTCGTCGAAGCCGACGTCGCAGCGGTGGCGGGCTCGGTTGTCGCGGCGGTTGACGCACCCTCCGTCGTGGTCGCGACGTTTTCCGGCAGCAACGCGGTCTCCCCCGTCGCCTCGGGAGTCGTCACGACCGGGGCAGCCGCGGACATAATAGCCGCCACCCACGATTCAGGTACGAAGTTTCGCGCCCAGTTCATCACGGCCTCTCCCGCAGGAAAGTGCGGCACTCCGTACGCTGTCGCCCCAGAGTCAGACCTCGCCGTGAAGACCGAGGTCACCTTGAGCAGCGACGCCAGCTGCGGGAACGTGAACAGGGCGACGTACAGGAGGAAGTAAAGGGTCAACAGCACTTCGAACGGCAGGTTGAACACATTCATGGCGCCCAAGACGACGGCCTTGGCCAGAGGCACCAGGACAGCAATCAGCGCTACGGCATAAGGCAGCGCGACGGCGGGCAAGAGAAGCGAGAACGCCTTGGAACCTTCGACGATGACATCGTCGGCGTCGTCAGGCGACCCAAAGGCGGGTACCGCGGCCGTAGTAGCACAGAGCAGCGCAAGCAACAGGAAGCTCTTCATCTCGCAGGAAACTTCGGGCCCTCCGCAGAGCTCGCTTATAAGCTATTTAGCTAGCTGATGAGTCTGAGGAGGCGGTCAACGGAAGGGCAGCGGGACCCTGTGACGAGTGAATCGAGATTCTTATAGACTGCAAGTTGGCAGCCTGTAAACGAACATCCAGCTATTCGCGCGAGTCCTTGAATGGACGAGTCTGAGGCGCCCGAAGCGGCTACCAGACAGATCACGGGTTCTTATGACGCGTGAAAAGATGTTCCCAGCGATTGGAAGGTTGTAGAAGGGCTGAAAGTTATCTGCTGCGGTCGAGGGCGCGGTGGGAGACGCCCATGTTTAAGAGACCAGATGCGATGATAGTGTATGTTTTTTGCTTATCTCCTACTGATATAGGAATAACGCTTGGAAATGAGCGAGGAAAGCTGCGGGCGTGACTCTGTTCAGCGGGCTATTGCTATTCACAGGAAGCCCTCAAGATTTTCCACATGCCGCACAAAAGACAACGAATAAGCTTGAATCGAGAACAGTCGCTCGAAAAGGATAAGTATACTGCGCACTAGCCCTTTGCAAGTATTTGGCCCGTAGCTGCAGTTTTTTCTCGCAGCCCTTGAGGCCTTAGTTACGATGTTAGGACAGCTAGAGGAACGGAGAGCAGATGGTGGAGAATGACGAGGTTCCTGGCATGCTCTTGGTAATCGACTCGCCTGTCAGGATCCTTACAGGTGCCACCTACGTCACCGTGGAATTAGTAGAATCCTACAAATAATTAGGTGTCACCTTGGCTAATGATCCAACCTGGAATACGCATGTTACTAATGTTATTTCATCGGCTAACAAAAACATTGGGATTTCTAAGACGTCACCTTCGCTTTGCTCCATTGCATGTCAATCTGTTAGCCTGTAAACACCCGTGTACTTAGATTTAGGTGCACGTTAAAGAACCCCAGGTGGTCGAAATTTCCGGAGTCCTCCACTACGGCGTGCCTCATAATCGGAAAGTGGTTTTGGCACGTAAAACCCCATAACTTTTTTGTTAGCCTGTAAATTACTGGTAAGAACGAAACTCGAATACGCATTTGCCATCTGGGACGCGCATCAAGCATATCTCGCCAATGCCCTCGAGGCAGTTCAAAATTGCCACCACCAGATATATTCATTCCACATACTCTTACAGCGTCAGCATATCATACTTGAAACAAGGATCTTCCTTATCGCTTCTATTCTTTCGTCGCCGCATTGCTACCCTCTCCCTCTTCCACAGGTTCTACCATTCGACGCTTAATCGACCATCATACATTGTTCCCCCAACGCACCAATCACGACGCATTAGCCATCCCTAGCAGGTAGCACAACCACATTCACGCACAAATACATTTTCAGCCTCATTTTTCTACCGAGCATCTGAAGACTAGAATGGCCTTCCTCATGAAATCGCTGCCGTTCACCTGCTTTTCACAACTTCTTCAAGATGTAACAACGTTTCATTCACAGAATTGAATGCACTACAACACTTGTTTGTATATGTCGCATGCCCACCCCTTATGTAATACCCCTAATACGGGGTCTTTAAGAAAATGAAATGAAGCGAAATTTCATTATTTGGGCGGACAACGTCCAGACACGCGCCTACCCAATGTGTCGGCGGCGTGGTACTTAAAGTAAACTTGAAAAGAAACGTTAGCTCGCTCTATGTTTGAAAATGAGTGTGCTTCTTTAAATCAATGTTTAGGGGGCCGGTGATTAGGCAGTTGTCTTCATGTGCGAATGTGTTCGGAAGGATTAGCTTGATGTAGTCGACGGACGTTTTTCGGTGACGCATGCGCGATTGGTACCACCAATCCTCCCGCTATGCGCACAGCGCATGCGTCTATGTTATCATTTTCAACGGTGATTTTCAACTTTGCAGATTGCGCATCGTGCAGTGAGTTCAAATAAATGTTCACATATCAGTACACCCGCCGCGACAGTGTGCGATTCGCGCATACCGCCTTGCTGTACATCGCTACCCATGAATGGGCGCGGCTTTGATTTACGTTTCTTCAATACGAAATGTGTGTGCCCGATTAAGTATACGTGACCTTGGGCCAAGTACGGACTGCTTTCAACTACTGAGTGTATGTTCAGTGATGCGTTGCTTGGATACAGCTGCTGATCGAATATGTTTTTGTATCGTGCGGACACTGTCTGTAATTTGTGGCGTTGCAAGCGTTACCAATCGTCCACCAGCTCGCGGTACGGGTTGTCGCGAACATTGAAGTTTGTTAAAGGCCGGTCGCTTTTCAGCCTTTGCGAGTCTTTTTCGAAGATCTCGGCTGAGGATTATCTATCCGAGGTGTTAAATCTTCTCCCACCACAATTAAGTCGTTATTGTCTTCTGCATGGCGTGTGCGATACGTCTGCATCCTGTGTGGACATCTGCGTGAGAAAGTGCTCGCTTTCCTGCCCCGGTGAGTCGTTTTGAAGGCCCGGGTTGTAAACTACCCACCTCGGAGGCCATAATTCATTTTACAACGAATGTAGCGAGAAAAAAAGTGATGATGACGACGACGATGATGATTATCATGATGCTTTACCATGTGCCATCTACAAGATTTGCTTGCCTGCTCCAGAAAACATGGCACGTACCCCCTATACGGCGGACTGCCCAAGAAGCTGGCGGGTAAACTAAAAAAAAATATTTTATCTAATCTTGTGTCACTCATTCGCTAAGCATCGGGCGACATTAAATGCATACGCAAATTAGGTATATCGCGTTGTTCTTCTGATGTTGCTGTTGGTAGTGACGCCATGCATAAAATAGTAGTTTTGCGCCTACCTTGTGATTACTGGCAACTCTTCCATTCTGAATGTGTGCCATGTTTGAGGCTCGCAGTCATTATTTTCATGAACGGCTCTTTTAGTGCCGTTGACGCTATTTTTTACGAGCATGACGACGGATAATTGCACGCCAACAGACCGGCACTTTGTGAAGGACACTTGCTAAGCGATGCACACAATTTTACCATCGTCCTCTACAGTAATGCCTGATGTGGCCTCCGAAATAATTTTTGGGTATGTGCCGTGCTCGAGGCTTATCATAGACATTGTGAACATTGTACGCATAACGTTATGATCAACATTTGTACGCCTCCTTCGCGCCTTTTGCGCCGTTTTTGCGAAGCACACCGCCATCTTGTCGAGACAAATTTTATGCTATGCATAGAAATGTAATCCTCGTCCCCGATATAGTATTGCTCGTTCTGGCCTCCGAAATGCATGCATGTATATGCCACGGCTCTCAGAGCCTGTATATGAAGCGCAAAGCCTAGCCTGCACCAATTCCTCAGCGCTGTTGTTACGCAGTAGCTCAACAACAGAGAGAGAGAGAGAGAGAGAGAGAGAGAGAGAGAGAGAGAGAGAAACAAACAAACCCAGCAGCTCAGTGGTTAGCGGGCTCTACTCCCAAATGAACATTGCTTCATTGGCATGGATTCGAATACAAGTGGAGGCGGTTTGTAGATAAAGCCTTCTTTTTGCTCACGTTGTTGCAATGGCGAAGTTGGGGACGTCGAGGTGGCCTGATGACGACAACAATCGCAATTTATATCGTGAATGACGACAAGTTCGACAGCGTCAGAAAATGGATGGACGGACAAGGCAAACCCATTTTTGAGCATTTAAGGGCTGTGGAAGTAGAGGGAAGAGTTTGTGTGAAAATGCGGTGCAAGCCTTGCTGGATCTCGACCCATTGACAAATGGCCGAGGACCACAATAATGCTGTCTGGATACGCATTCTATATACGCATTCTTATTTCTTTCTGCGATGCTTTTTTCCCCCTTTGTAATGATAATAACAACAACAATTTAAAAAAAACTATAGAAGCCACGTTAGTTTTGACAATTGATTAATTCGCTAAGTGTATAGTAGTGAACATAGAAACATGGGACATGTTCAGTGAAAAGAGGTAATTAATTCAAGCGACTTTAGCAGCAGTATTAAGGCGTGTTAAGGTGTCGTCTGCCTTCGCGTCGGCTGCGCCTTTGTTACAGAAGATCACACTTCGGGGACATAATCACAACAACTCGCGGGAGAAAGAACAAAAGGCGACAATAACGTAAGCCTCCGTTCGCCAAGTCCGTCGCAAGTTTGACCTTGCAGCAACGTCTTTCAAGAAAAAGGTACAATTTTTCAAGAAGTTAAAAAAAAATCAAGAGAGAAAGTGACCGATTAAAGGCTGTAAATTTGTTAAAAAACAAGTCCCCATCCTTTAAACGCTGTACCGATATTCTACGCATATGAAAAGGCGGGCGCATTTAAGATAAATACGTACAGAGAAGATTACACGCTCATCCCCCACAGCAATTATCTGCAGCTTGCGAGGCAACCTGGAACAAGAAGGTAACTGCGGTCATAAAATTAATGCTCTGATACCAGTTCTTAACAGAAATACAAGAGTACTTAAGGTATTCTTTATTTTGTATTTTTTATGGGCTTTCTCCTGCAGCAAATAGCTGGCTCCAGCGCAGGCCTTTCACTGACCACGCTTTGTTCTTAATACCGATAGGCGTGTCCCAAGTCCGGTGAGAGGCGCTCTTCAGATTCTAGACTATGCCGAAAGAAAAGATAAGATTAAGTGTGGCTTTCTTACAGCGTCTCAACGTTTGAAAGTTTTTCACACGTCGCGCCACACCCCATTCAATATGCCCAGCAAATAAGGAAAACAAAAAAACCCAAAAAACGAACGATATGAAGAAGAAGCCACTTTTTTTCGGCCACTTTTTCGACTCCCAGCTCATGTACTGCACGATGGGAGCAGTTTTTCGAAGTGGACGCTACCATGCATCTTCCCAGCAGCTTCTTTAGAATGCGACCCGCCGCGTTAGCCCAGTGTTTATGACGTTGCGTTGCTGGGTACGACGTCGCGGGTTCGATCCATGCGGCCCAAAGACGATGGGGGCTGAATGCAAAAAAGAGTTTGTGTATTGTGCTTCGGGGCCACTTTAAGAAACCCGAGGAGGTCGAAATGTAACCCGGAACACTAGCTCCACCAAGACTTGCCTCGTGAGCCGTTCTTCAGTGTGTGGAATCCCGTTCAACCACGCAATTCAATTTCTTTGCCATGTACACAACATCGCCTTCGACCGCTACATAGTTGCTTGCTCCTTAATTTACACCTACGACCTGGTATCACTACAAGTATAGAGAAAACTTATGCCACATTCAAGATTTCGTGGAGATCTAAAGTAAAAAAACATACTTTTTTTTTCTTCTCATAAGGCACGTTTCTCGTCTGTAGATTCAACGTGGAGCCTTCCTTCCCTCTTCCTTCCATCGTCATTGTCACGTGAAGCACTGAGGTCACACGTGACACGAAGAAGAACTATAAAGAACGTCAGGAGCTTCAGCGCTGTAGATCTTTCGTGAGTTGTTGGATTACAACAGCAGCTCAGTCGACCACGTGCAACGCTAAAACAAAATCGGAAGTTGAAAAGAATCGTTCTGGTTCCTTTGTTGCAGAAAGATGTGTGGGACATGTAAAGCGCCCGCATTTTTGGTCGCATAAAAGGTAGCCTCAGTTGCACGAAAATTATCAACATGATGAGTGTCAGAAGAGCGGTTTCTGCCCTGACGAAGACAAGCGGATGCTTTCAAGCCCATTTTTTTAGGATTTTTGTCCGCTGCCCACAACGTCGTTGTCTTCTGATGTTGAAAATAAATTGAAGTACTTATGTCTAAACCTTGGCTGTAGCGACATTCCTTGTTTGAGCACTGCGCAGAACTGAGTTGAGGTTATTTTGAAGTAGTTTGAGTCTAGCTTGTAGAGGGGGAACAGCGTTGTCGGTTGCGGGAGGCTTTAAGCCTTTGTCCAACGTTTTCCTTCTGATATGCCCTATCAGAGGGAGCACAAGGTCTTCTGAACGATTTATCGAACCCGTTCAGAATGATTCCTCGAATAAGTTCCGGTTTGGGTTCAGCTGTAAGATGACGGAAAAATGACGGTTTGGTTCGGTTCCGGTTCAGCTGATAATAACGGTTGAGCTCCAGTTTTCTGTACACTTCCGGTTCACTTCGACACCCTGGTAACCAGGTTTTAGCAGGTAACGTTTCTGCGTGTAATTTATAGAAAAACGTTTCTGTGCTTGGGGAAAGCGATATCTTACACACTCGCTTAAGTATAAATCATGGCCAGGCCGGAGAACGCAAAGCGGTAAAGGGGCGGGACGGTGGGGGGAGCACGGATATTAAACCATTGTACAGCCGTTACCTCGATTCCGTGTAAACACATTCATTGAAAAACGAACCAAAAGAAAATGAACCACAAGATAAACTTAGTACATAAAACCCCATAAATAGAGACATCCGGAATATCGAGATGACACCTCCACTCTGGGTAGAGCACTGACTAGATTTACTTGCATGAATGATCGGATTATTTGGTGTGGAGTGTCACGGAAAAAGAAACGACATACTATCTGTCGAAAAAAAAAAAAGACGCACTAAGCCAAGCCCGCGTGCACTTACAGGCCTATATATATGTTATGTCACCTTATAGGTTCAAATTTAGAAGATCCCACACAAGTGGTTAATATTCTAAGGAAACGATTAATATAAAAGCTGGCACACTTAAGCGTCTGTGGCATGTAGTATATCTGCGTAGGCGGGAACAGGTTATATGCCGCTGCCCTCCCAAATATGGAAAGGCGGCGTAGAAGAAGAGCATCAGCAAAACTCTGGAGTGCCGGTATTTGTTCTCGCCAGTATAATGTGCATTGAACTTATAAGCGTCTAAAGGAACACCAAAGTATTTCGGTGGCAAGCAAGTCCAATCACTGCCAGCAAAATTACTTGGCGTAAAACGCCACAAACCAAAGACCCAAGCATTTAGATCGATTTGTCTGGGCACCAGAAGCAATTCCGAAGTGTTCAGTTAATGATAGTACTTTGGGGACGCTGGTTTTGTCAGTACAGAAAAAAAGGCAAGACCCTCTGCATAAGCCCATATCTTGAGTTCGTTGCCGAAGATGTTGAAACCCTGACTATCTCTACACTGAAGAACACATGCTGTAGATAAAAGGCAAGTAGAAGTGTCGATAAGGTAGATCCTTGTTTCACAGAAGGAAGCATGGGTACAGGTCTTGAAAGAGTACTACTAACAATTGTGCGAGTAGAACAATTAGTATATCACACGTGAACCCCTTTACAAAGAATTTACCGGAGATTTACATGTTTTAAAATTGAGTCTGAACAGAAAGGCATGGTTAAGCGATAGAAGCTTTCACTGGGTATGGGGCATTGGGCGCGTGCCGCTTTTAAATCGCAAAAAAAAGTTAAATGTTTCTCCCAGTGCTGGGTGGAATCAAACCTGCGCCATAATTGCTGGGATAATCTTCCCTGAATGTATATATATATATTCACGCATGCGCCACGCGCGGACTTCGTGGCGGTTCCGCTAGATGGCGCAACGTGTTGTCTTTGCGGCGGGGATACAGTGTGTCGCTACATTTCTTTGATGCTAATCGTGTTAAGGTCAGCATTCCTTGCGGAATGGGTTTTAACGGAATTTTCATATTTCTTGAGAGTATTTGAAGCTTGGTTTATTTGATATCTCACCATTTTTTTTATAGGCGGGACAAATATTGGGCTAACTTTACCCGCTGCAGGATCTCTGTCACTCGCTGCCACAGAATTGCTTCTTGGCCTTATAACTTTAGTGCTTTATAGAAGTTGAACGATGGATACAGCCGAGTTTGCGCTGAAACTGACTTCGTTGTTCTGAATTGCCTGACGACGCCGCGTCTTGGAAGTAATTCGCATGCACCCAATGTAAGCACCTATTCAATGGGGCCTTTAGAAGACGGCTGGCCACACGGAGCAGTGTAAACACAGCCGAGCTCATAACTGTGAAAGCCGCGAACTCTGCAGTGACGAGAAAAAAAAAATGTCGCCTGCCGCACAGCTTGAAGTATTGACCAACCAGCTAACTGTCTCGAGTCGTCGTTCTGAGCACACGATCCGGAACGGTTGCACCGCCAATGCACTTCGTGCCATGCCGCAAGCCACTATTTTGGCCCGGGCCGCATTTTGGCCGGGCTATTTGCTCTCAGCCCATCACGGCGTCCTCGAAGCGTGCTATAGGGGCGCGGAAATTCGGGAAGAACACGGCGTCCGAGTATAGTTGCGTGCACGGCGCTGCTGATGTGCACGCGAACGGTAGCTCTGCACGCGTTCGAAAAACCAGTGACACCACATTTGAGGAGTGAAGTTCGTTGAATATAAACTGCGAAACAATGCATGTTACAATCTACATTCAAGAAAAGGTCTTAAATAGAAATCACTGTAATGGAACCTCTCACATTGAGTATATGCAGGCGAAAAATAGGCAAGGCGTAAACATGTAATTAAGCAAAAAGGAAAAGCTACATCAAAGCAATGCTAACGCAACACAAAAGAACGTGAGTGCTAAATAAACGGTGCATAAAACTGATTTTATAGGTTAACTGTACGAAACTGTTCGCCATTTGTATGGAATGTGGAGCTAAATGGATACGTCGTAGGTAAACATAGCTCTGTGTGATTTCGGATTAGAATGTAATGAATACGAACAATCGCATTTTACTCTGCATTTCTGTAGGATTGTTATGGTACAGCACCTATGCAGAAACGAGCACGGCAGGTAACGCGAAGATATTGTCCGAAATCGCAGTTCGGATCAGGGCAGTAAAGTTGAAATTCACGAAAGAAATTTATGCTCGCGACACTCCAGAGATAGAATGAGCGTTCTCATTAGGGGACTCGTAAGGGCTGAATGCGACTAAAAGTGGAATTAAAACTTGGGCGAGTGGGTACCGCTGCATTTTTCACGGTGTGCACAGCGACCCACGTGCTGCGGAAATTCACCCTGTCTTTCATTTCTTTTCTCTCCTAGAGTACGTGTGTGCCGTGAACGGCGCCATCAAAGTCACTGCGACTCTCGTGGCGAAGAAACGCCAAGCAGTTGGCAGCATGCACGTCGACGCACTAGGCATTGTGGCCGATGCGTGGAACTGGCGAGACTTATTTAGCGTCGCCCCCCTCCTCCGCGGAGAGCGGTGAAAGGGAGCCCCTTTTTTCCGACTTACCTCCCCCGTAGTTCCGACCTGGCCGTGGGACCTGGTGGAGCCATTACCCACACGCCACGCACGGTCATCATCGTTATCGCCGCGAGAGAGCGCGCCCGCACACACTTTCGTTTTGGCCTGCCGAACGCCGCATCGCAAAGACGCTTCGCGGCTGTATAGAGAATTGCTCTGCATCCGCGCTCTTCAGAGACGCACTCGTGCCATAGAGCTAACGACGGCTTCGCAGCCTTGTCGGCCAGTAAATGTTACCGTGGGCCGGCTTTGAGTGCCCCAGGTATTATGTGCTTCGAAGAGAATATTTGGCGGGAACTCGTCCTCCGTGACGTGAGCGTCCTGTTCTCGGGTCTCCCGCTAACTACACTCTGGTCAAAAGATGTTGTAAGTGAATGTTAAGTTGTAACTGAATGGGAAGGTGCTAGCGGCCCGGTAGCGTGAGAAAGACGAAGACAGGGATAGGAGGTGACAGGACAGGTGCTTGTCCCGTCGTGGTTATTGCGGGGCGCGAAAGGTTCGCTACGGCGAAGGCGTCCCGCGGAGTATACGCGGGAAAGACGGTGCATATGGTTCCTGCTAAGCATCACTTCTAGCGCACGTTTCATTTGGCCTGCCACTTCAGCTGGCCTACTCGAAGTTCTTGAAGTTGTCCGAACAGGTGTCGCAAGGAGCGAAGCTTTACTGTTCGAAAATACTCCGGCATACTCGTATGCTAACTGCATGCACTCGTACTATATATTATACTCGAATCCAACGTGTAACCACGTAGGGGTTCCTCCAGGTTAAATTCTTGTATGATTTCAGGAATGAAGAATCACTGTAGACTACTACAACTATTGCTTACACCCTCACAAAAGCTCAGTAGTCATAGGGTAAACACACCCCTAATTACTGAGGCGAGAATGAGAAATTGGCACGCATGTGCACTGAAAAACAACAACAACAACCCGAATCATCTACTTCACAGTCAGCTAAAGATAAAGTGATACGTCTTTTCAAGCACACATGATGCGCCTCAGATCTGCCTGAATTTCGCCGGCCATAAAAATACCACAGAATTGTCATCTTGTCATAACTTCTTCTAATATGCTTCTGATACTTTTTGTTCAGGCGCATCAATAACGTTGAATTGGTAAATTTGCGCATGCCCAGAAAGATGAAAAAAATAAGGAACGAACAGATTTCCCCCCATTATTGCTGTGAAGCATAGAAATTAAATTTGAACGTAAGCTTCCTCTCCCTCCCATGGTTATCCACGAACTTCCGTATGATGCTGATGGTGCTACCACTAATGCTGATGCGTACTGATGCCTGATACTGATGCTGCTTACCGACAATCCCTTGCGACCTTGATCTACTTACGATTCCTGAATATTCCTGACGAGTTTACGATCTACTGATTCTGTTTACCTATGATACTCGTCCATACTGTGGTAGGGACAGACATGTCCCTAGCACAGTAGTTATTAGGCATCAGTGTTAGTAGTCTAAAATTAAAGGCTAATTGCAACGATGTTTTGGACTGCGTAAAAAAAGCGTAGTTTCAGATACTGTATATACTATAGATCATCGTCCGTGCACAATTTTACGCTTGAAATACGAGTGTATGCGTCATGAGAACTTGCAAAAGTAGATGTCTTTAATACCAAAACTTTAAAGAAGGACCCCTTCCCCGGTGCCTATAGAAGCCGGCCATGATGCATCTTGTCGACGTACCTCGTCGCTTACGACAACTTATTTCGTTTTTGCCAGAACCGTTTTCTATTCCTTAATTTCCGACGCTTGTTCATTTTCTCCGCTGAGGCGCATCATTTTGAAAATGACAAAACGTGGCCACTGTTTGCTGCATTGCAAGCAGCAGGAGGGGCACTCCTCGAACCGACACAAGGCGCCATTTCGAACATAGGTGACGACAGGTACCGCAACATTCGCTGCAGTTGCGATAGTCAAGTGATGGTGGCAATGTCAAGTATACCCGTTGGCACTGCGAAAAGAATCGCTCGCTCATCATGAACGACGATGACGGGCTCTTGATTCGTGTTACGAGAGCAAGTTGTGCAACATAAGCGGGATACAAAGTTAAGACACAGGCACCACAAACGCTGGTGTCTTTAAACGAGGCAACCCAAAGTTACCGCCCGCGACACCAGCGCCGATTGCGCGTCTAGCGGGCAGATTCGAAAGTCTAGGGTCGCTTCCTGTCCCGAGGGAGAGACTTCGTGCCCGTTTGCGTTGGAGCGGGTGCTACTGGCGTTTTCCAGGGTGGAAGGCATGGCCTCGTCATCCCGCTAGCTTGGCACGCAATACTTTTGTGTCGTTCAGTCCCACAACGGCCTTGAAAACACAAAACACCGAGACAAGCAAGTTAAACTGCATAGTACTTCAGGAAAGTTCCCAGATGAGACAAGCACTGAGCTATGCGCGGATTCAAATTGCGTACCTTTATTTTCCGCTGCCTTCTTGTCGTCCGCGTCGTGTGGTAAATCGAGTGGCTCATACGTACACAGCGACAAACTTTTTGTAAGCTTCGTCCGTATACGGGCACGTTCCCTCAATGCTGGCCCGTTTCAAGAAGTGTGCATTAGGACCAGCTGATGAGAAGCATCGGGCGTCTTTCGATCATCAACCCCTGACATTCCCGCGGACTGCCCGAGGTGGTGTTTTCAGCCAATGATAATTGCATATGCGGCGCCATATTGTCATATAAGGCATATATAAAGCAACACAGCGGGAAAAGAAACATTCTATAATCTAACAACAAAAGTGCGAAAAGCATATGTTTATTTCCACTAGATAATTTTTCTTGGATAAACGATGTAATGTAAACACATCGCATATGTGAATTCTTGTGACATATCTTTTTTTATAGCTATACCAGGGTGTCTTAATAAGTTCTGCGGAAAAAAAGCTCCGTTTCCTCACAACAGGGCACTAGGGACCACTGTAAAAATAATAAAAGAAAGAAGTTTAGTGGAAAATTCAATTGCCGAAACTGCGTTTTCTTTAATATTCAGATGAAATGCAATGAATTTTCAGTTATCAGTGGTTTGATACAACTTGCCAGACGTAAACAGAACCCAAGGCGTTCATCACAAACTGGACGTGTGTTTTCTCGATGTACTTACATGATCTTGTCGATTACTATCTCTCTGTTCTGGGTGAAAGGGCAGCTTTCTACATGTTGAACTCTAAGTACTACCCTCCCACTGCCATCCCCTCACCCCTTTTCCCATTTTCCCCCTTTAATGTTCTGTTGGTACCGTTTTTCGCGTAGAACTGCGCGATAACTTTTTAAAAATATAAACACTTTCCGTCATATCACATTAAAACAAAAACCATACGGCAGTCAGTGAGCATATTTACTACCAGCGTAGGCCTCGTGTGGCAATGCACGTTCAGAAATAAAGTTTGCCGAGTTTTGAAATTTACCAACTCGCTTAATAACCAATGTGCAATAAAAAAAATGACAACACATGACGATGGGCCGAGTTCTTTCCCGAGTTTTCTGACGAAAAAGTTTCAGCTGGCTTCAGCATCATAAATCGCTGCACCCGCCGTATTGAGTTAGCAGTGGCCTTTTCGTTTGCGCGCCTGCGCTCCATCCTCGCTATAATTTAATTTGGGCTTGCACGCTCCGGCCGCTCATCTCTATCGGGCGAATATACGATGAACTGATGCGTCACGAACACGCTAGACCAGCGAGTGCTGTGATAGCTCATCAAGCTAGTGTCGATATCCCAGTCCTGATTGAATCTCTGAAAGCAAAAAAAAAAAAAAGATGTCTACTGCGCACGTGTATTACACCGTATTTGGTTCAGCGTTGCCTACACGAAGTATACTTATTGAGAACGCTGCAATTGAAGCGTCCGCCAAAGTGCAAGGAGTGCAACGTGAGAGACGACTCCAATCACTTTTGAGGCGTGCGTCTCCACGTGCTTTGCGCCTTTGATGGCTGCCCTTAAACCTGCTACAAGTTTACGTGGCAGCTCCTTTGATGGCACCGTGGGCTTGGATCTTGGAACGGCGCTGGTAGTGCTTTGTGCGCAACAGACGCACTATTAGCCTTCCTTAGAGACACTGGCCTCCACCCCACACTCACTACTATAAACTTGTTACTGTGTGTGATATGTGCAGGGTGCGTGGTGCTGTGCATGAATGCGTAACCTCAAATGTCATCCTGGTCACATGGAGAAGCACACTGTAGACCAGGCAAACACTTCCAAGGAGTTGCTTGTGCTTAGGCTACGGCGACGACAAAAAGGCTTCGAGACTGGCTCTGCTTTGTGGAAAGTAAGTTACGTGCATTCAAGCGCTCTCGCCTTCGAAATAGCCTGCTTGCACAGCAATGCAGCGTTTACAGCATTTCTGACAATTTGCGAATGTGCCCTGGATGTCTCTTTTCCCGAACGTGTCCAAGGTCCTTCCGCTATTCGAGCTCGATTTAAATAATCGTGTCAAGATGGAGAGCTTTAAGCTTGGGTTTTCAATTTCGAGACGAGAGCGAAACAAGTGGAAGCGAATCCTTACGAATGACCTGTCTTTCACGTCCAGGGCCATCAATATGCGGGCGAAATTAAGGTGTACGGGTACGACCTCGAAACGAAGCAACAGTAGTAGCTGTGGAAAAACCTGATGTCTACACGATTGAAAAAAAAAAAAAGAGGGTAGGAACGTCCACGCGCAGCCCGACAAATTGCATAGACATCGCGTTTTTCTGCATTCATGGCATTCGGCAACAGAAATTCATAGCGAGCTACCATACTGCCGCTTAATTGAACTTCTTCGGCAGTATTGATAGAGGTTTACTAAACATTGTTTCTGGGCACTAGAAGGGACATGGGAAGGAACATCGCTGTCACGTCATTGGTCTTGTGTTGTGCGTGCACAAAAACTGCTATTTCTTGCAGCTGGTACTCGGCGTTTTGTATGCGTGCGTGTGCGTGTGTATGTGGGCTATGGGGATGTCAAAAAGGCTTCGAGACTGGCTCTGCTTTGCAGAAAGTAATTTGAACCACGAGTAATGAACCACGACCAACTCGCCCAAGCCTCTACCGTAATAGTTGTATGCCGCACGATGACAAGGCACCCTGTCGCATATCACTTCGCACACGTGAATTTCTCGCCGTAAACACGATGGTTTCCGCCCTACTCGTCAGATACGTATACGGCTCCCGTTCAAATCAGAACCAGTCTCGAAACTTTTTGATAACGCCACGTACTTCAGAATTGCATCCTGTGCGCTTCACTCGGTGTCCGATAGCTTTGCTGTGCAGCAGGACTTGAAATATTCGTCCCATTTTGTCTACACCTCACCTAGCTGTCTTATTTCTTTCCTTTGCTGTAGGCGTTATCCTAGCACATTTTCGTCCCGCTCGGTTAAGGAAGAAATGATTCAGGAAGCTAAATTTACCTGCACTGTACTTCTATATTTACAAAAATAATAGGTTTTACGTGCCGAAACCCCGATCTCATTATGAGGCACGCCGTAGCGGGGTATTCGGGAAGTTTGGGCCACCTGGAGTTCTTTAACGTGCACCTATATCTAAGCACATAGATGTTTTCGCATTTCGCCTCATCGAAATGCGGCTTCCTTGGCCGGGATTCGATGCCGCGACCTCGGGCTTTAGCAGCCCAACACCATAGCCACTAAACAACCACGGCGGGTGTACTTCCATATTTACATGAAACTACCGAGTGGCAAAGAACAGATATCCCAGACAAATTTTATTCTGTGTACGTTGAGGGTATGTTCTGTGCCCTGTGCGTATTATTTCATTTATACCAGCTCACAACGCTCCGTTCGTCCGTCCGTCCGTCTGTCCGTCTGTCTGTCCGTCTGTCTGTCTGTCTGTCTGTCTGTCTGTCTGTCTGTCTGTCTGTCTGTCTGTCTGTCTGTCTGTCTGTCTGCCCCTGTCTGTCTGTCTCTGTCTGTCTGCCTGCCTGTCAGTCTGTCTGTCTGTCTCTGTCTGTCTGTCTGTCCCTGTCTGTCTGTCTGTCTGTCCCTGTCTGTCTGTCTGTCTGTCTCTGTCTGTCTGTCTGTCTGTCCGTCTGTCTGTCTGTCTGTCTGTCTGTCTGTCTGCCCCTGTCTGTCTGTCTGTCCCTGTCTGTCTGTCTCTGTCTGTCTGCCTGCCTGTCAGTCTGTCTGTCTGTCTCTGTCTGTCTGTCTGTCCCTGTCTGTCTGTCTGTCTGTCCCTGTCTGTCTGTCTGTCTGTCTCTGTCTGTCTGTCTGTCTGTCTGTCTGTCTGTCTGTCTGTCTGTCTGTCTGTCTGTCTGTCTGTCTGTCTGTCTGTCTGTCTGTCTGTCTGTCTCTGTCTGTCTGTCTGTCTGTCTGTCTCTGTCTGTCTGTCTGTCTGTCTGTCTGTCTGTCTGTCTGTCTGTCTGTCTGTCTCTGTCTGTCTGTCTGTCTGTCTGTCTGTCTGTCTGTCTGTCTGTCTGTCTGTCTGTCTGTCCCTGTCTGTCTGTCTGTCTCTGTCTGTCTGTCTGTCTGTCTCTGTCTGTCTGTCCCTGTCTGTCTGTCTGTCTGTCTGTCTGTCTGTCTGTCTGTCTCTGTCTGTCTGTCCCTGTCTGTCTGTCTGTCTGTCTGTCTGTCTGTCTGTCCCTGTCTGTCTGTCTGTCTCTGTCTGTCTGTCTGTCTGTCTGTCTGTCTCTGTCTGTCTGTCTCTGTCTGTCTGTCTGTCTGTCTGTCTGTCTGTCTGTCTGTCTGTCTGTCTGTCTGTCTGTCTGTCTGTCTGTCTGTTGCCAGATAATGATACTTTCGGGCCACATGACCTATGGGAAGAAATGCAAGCGAAGCGCACCTATCGTATATAGTCAGTGTTTCCCTAGGCATTCGTTTCGCTGCTCTGACGTAGGATGTGCATCTTTCTTTCTTTTTGTAACAATGGCAAGCAACGGCGAGAACACAGCAATCAGCATGGCGGGTCTGGGGAACGAAGACAGAAACGTTGGAACAAAAAACTAACAAAAAATAAAGATTTCGGAGGGGGAGTGTGGGGCACACGAATATATATGGAGAGGCCGAAGAAGCAAATAACTGTCACCAAAATTTTCCTAGTAAGCCGTCTGCCGTTCTCGTGTACAGAGCGAGAATGGCCCGTGGGATTTCGAACAGCGTTGCTGTAACTTGGTCCCGTTAAGGCTGGCAAACAAAAGAATATTAGCAGAATCAGAGTAAACTGTTTCTTTCCCAGGAAAGCCAGACAGGTCGGGTTGAGCGCAGGGAAGTTAGGGAGCGCCCAGAGGGGAGTTCGGCCGAGACCGAATCATTCAAGGAGACGCAGGGGACCACGGAAGACGACAGGCGAAACGCTGGTTAAAACAAGGGGCGGAAAAGAAAACGAACAAAAGTCACGCCGTTTAGGAAGCCTGGGAGTCCCCACTGTTGTCGAAAGCTGTAGTCCCGCCCTGCACAACGACAGTGAATCCCAGCGGACTCCGGTACTCTTGGAGCGTGGCGGTAAATGAGGCGCGCTGCAGTTTCTTAACGTGAACGGCGCTCGAGTCGCGTCCACAGTAGACTTGCTTCTTCTCAGGACAATGCTGTTTCTTTGGCTTAGTTTACCGGTGTGGCAAGGCCTTTGCTGTGCAAATGAACGCACTTTTCGTGACGATACCGTGAGAAGCAAAAACAAACAAACAAACTAATATTTTGCATCCGCGCGGCGTTTGTACGTTACATCAGTTGAGTCATCTAAACAAAGTGGAACGTCGTACGCAGCTGAAATTCACAAAATGACGCTCGAAATTGCCTTTTGGCGATTGGGTTACTATAGCAATGCGTATAGTTGGTCGAAAAGTGGTTTTATCTACATACATGTTTGAGGGGGCATATTAATAAAGTGCGATTAGAAACGTGCTGCGTTGTCGCTTTCAATGCATGCGACTTGTCGCGAGATTTGTTTTGTGTGTTTTTAAACACACTCTAAAATGCACAGGCGCTCGGCCAAATGCGTTTGAACATGGAGACGGCAAGTTAAAAGCTCATTAAAGTTTCCCGCCACTCTTTCGTGCAAAAAAAGTTTTGATGTCTCATGTGGCAGGAAGTGCTTTTGAAGCCGCGTCTAACACGAATGTGATAGTCGCGGTGCCCAATGTTATATTATTCGAAAGTTGTCATCAACGTCCAGAATCTCCGCAGTTGGTCACGGGTGGTGCCGTGGTGTAGGTGGGGCTCCGGGTTATATTTTGCCCATGTGGGGTTCCTTAATGTGCTCCCAACACATGGTGCACGAGTGGTTTTTGAATTCCGTCCTCATATAAATACTGCCGCCGTGGCCGGGAATCCAGACCTCTCAGCCACCCCATGCACGACACAGCCACAGAGCCACCGAGCTGATCGTGTAATTTAGTGGAAATATGAAATGAAAGCAATAGTTTGAATAGGCGTCCACTAACGCAACTCGGTTTTTCTATTTCACTCGTGTTAAAATTTATTTGTTGTTCGATTGTCCAACTGTGAATGGAGTATATCGCTTCTTACGGCTCGTTTTCTCGGAGAATTAGGCCGCCTGTATTGACAGCGCCCGCTTACGCGTGAATATCCTTGCGCATTATCGCTACCCCTCGAACGAATCGGCAGAATGAGCCTTTATTATAGAGGTAAGTTCCCTCGTTAGAGATTGTGCTAAATAGCTACTCGCCCCGTAATGCTAGGACAGACATTGAACTTGACGCGTAAACAAAAGCGCTGCGGAATTGTCGCCCGTTTCATTTCACGTGAGGCAAGTGCACAGCACCTCTGCGCCGCTCCTCGAATCGTGGAGCGCAGCTCACGCCGTGCGGCAGCAAACAAAAAGTGTCGGCGTGTCACACGCGTCCTGCTTTTACGGGACGTCAACAAAGAGACCCGGGTGTGTCAAAAGTGTCAATCTTCACTTGGTGGTCTCGGAGCGTCAAGTGAGGGGGCAGGAGAGTTGGCTTGCCTTCATTTTCTGCACACACACACACTCACTCTCTGGAGCGATGCTTTCGAAAAAAAGGAAGTCTGGCGTTATTACGTAAAACACTCTCTGCGTCGGGTGACTAATGCAGTTTGCGTCTTCAATAGGGCCCTGATGGGCGCTGTCAGACGCTGTCAGCATGCGCCTCGCAAGCAAGCTGCTTCACTCCGCAGAGTTGCGTAGTGCACTCAAGAAGCTTCCGTGAGCCGTCGAACAGACTTTGCAGGTTCGCCCATGGCTTTAATGTTGATATCATTTTTTTTTTCGTGTTGAGCACTGGCTTCACAAGGCGATTGCTTTTGACACCTTGTGTAGTATGGCAGTAAGTGCGGAACGTGCTGGTCATTTTCTTTGTGTTTGTGTATCTTTTAATGCGAAGCCTTTCTTTGCCTCACTCCAGACGCATTGCGGGGAGTTCGGTAGGAAGGAAGGCAGGTGGGCAGGTAGGTAGATGGGTAGGTATGTATGTAGGTAGGTAGGTAGGTAGTTGGGCAGGTAGGTAGGCATGCAGGTGGGCAGGTATGTAGGTAGGTATGTGGGTAGGTAGGTAGGTAAGTAGGTAGTTGGGCAGGTAGGTAGGCATGCAGGTGGGCAGGTATGTAGGTAGGTATGTGGGTAGGTAGGTAGGTGGGCACCTAGGTGGGTGAGTAGGTAGGTGGGTGGGTGTGTAGGTAGGTAGGTAGGTAGGTAGGTAGGTAGGTAGGTAGGTAGGTAGGTAGGTAGGTAGGTAGGTGTTTCCTGTCTTACCATACTTCGGACCTCACGTAATAAAAACAAATTCGTGACTGACAATGAAATGGAACCTCTGCCTTCGAGCACAGCATCCCAACCTTCTAAGCGCAAGTCCATGATCGCACGCATTCTCCTACCGTGCCGTAGCCGACTAGCTCGCTGAGACGTATGAGCCGTTTTGTCGTGTTTCTTTCCTCATGACAGTTCCGCGATTTGATACTCTTTGTGAGACTGCACCGACCACGGGATTGGCCCGCATTGTCCAGTGTTTTCCTCGGAGACTGCGCCTGCAATGTTGTACTGCCTTCATGGTCGGCCGAGGTTGAACAGCTTTTACCGCTTCATTGCTGAATTGTGAAAAATGTCATCGTCGTTTTAACATGCAACACGTGACACATAGTCATGGATACGAACGATTGTATGACACGTATTCACTAATGACGTCCCAACCAGTGCTTCTCTCGCTTGCGCTTTTGTGGCGACATGTACTTTAAGTGCAAATCTAAAACAACATATAATAAAGATGTAAACTCAACAGAAGGAAAAAAGAATGATCAGGGCTTCGCGCGATCAGTTATCAAAGGATTTATCACGTGACTGGATGGCCAGGCGGAAAAAAAGAGTAATGAGGTTTTAGAAATAATCAGGTTTTAAAACATGCGCACCGTTTGAATGCTGTACCTGTTCAAAAAGCAAAACAAAAAGCATAGAAGGTCAACCAAGTGTCGATTATAAAAAAACAAGGTCGACGTACATGGTGGTTCAAATGATTCAATTATTAAATGTTGATTATATCTCTCTATTCTGTCTCTATTAATGTTCATTATTCCTTTGTGTCGTACCTTATTCGTATCGTATTTCAAGCGCAATTAGGTCGACCTTGTTTTCTTTAACATCGACACTTTCTTGACTTTTTCTTGAATTGAAATGAGCATTACAATTGGCTTCTGCCATATTTATATTCAATGTACTCCTGCACTTTCTCGGTTAAGGTCCTCAATCATTTGTTGCAATTCATCCCCAGCGTTGCTGAACAGTATAATGTAATCTGTAAATCTGAGATTTTTGCGATATTCGCCATTGATCCTCGCCCCTAACTCTTCCCAGTCTAATATTAATAGGCTAATGATGATAGTCTATCTTTACCTACTCTGCAACTAAGTCTAGCTCCTTGTGGGCACTGGCGAAGCCATGTTCCTGAACTCATTGCCTCGTGCGAGTCCTGCTTAGTCCAACCGAACTCGCTGCAGTTCCCAAATGTATTTTGTAAGGCGGCTATGCCTCGACATGTCTGTATCTACGGCGGTGCACCCTTTACAGGGGCATAGCGCAATGAGGTCAATTTACGACCATGCTGGTGCTATTTACGCCCGCACCGTTACTTTTACCTACTCTGCGACTGATTCTCGCTTCTTATATCATTGAGTCCTACATTTTTACAGCTTCTTCGACTCGGCACGACGCTATGGAGGCGCAAAAGGTCAGTTTTTTTTTTCTTTCCAGAAGTGGTTACAAGATAACCATTCCCAGCTTGCGTCTGTTCTTTCTGTTGGTGTTGCTGCCCGAATCCAAGCTTTTTCTTCGACGGTCTAGAAAGAAGCAGATAAAACAAAATTTTAAGCAATGTCATCAATGCAGCTAAGTAATGTAAGTCGGCCTGCACGGGTTTTTGGGTCGCGTTATGGTAGACAGTTTAGCTTATACTGTCTCACCGTCAAGCGACGCCACGTGTAATTTTTTCACCACTTTCAGAGCCAAATTAAAAATGTGTCTACGTTCTTAGTTTATGGAATAAGAGCATGCTCGTCTCCACCAATGTGACACGCAATCTTCTCATTCCTAATGCATTGTAAAGACATATTCTGAGCTGCAGACAGTCTAAATAAGCAGCGCGTCTAGCCGTAATCTTTCACTAACTAGCTCTCGCCGCAGGATTGCTAGAGGAGGGGGAGTTTAGCAATCGATTTGTCTGGTTTCAATGGCGAAAACCATCGGGGACTCCGTCACAGCCTCTTGGAGAACCTAGACTCTAGCCGGGCTAATACAATCGTTGTAGCTAAGGACCATTGTATAGCCTTTGTTCTACAGATAACAGATTCTGCCTTTCGACCTCTTATGGAAATTAAAAATGGCGACATATGTGTATACCATTGTCAATTACAATCATCCTTTTCGTGTGTCGTTGCTTTGCTTCGCGCGCCTTCTCGTTGTACTAGGCAATTATCTTTTGATATTCATCTCGCTAATAATGTCGCGGTACAACGCGGACAGAACAGGACAATCTGTTCAAAAACAAACAGAGCAGAGACACGTCTTCTTCGTCATCACCCAATCTCACTCTGGCCCACTAGGCGGAGTCCGTTAGTGCTCCCATCGTCGTCGTCGTCTGGATAGAATACACGCGTCATTTGTCCCTCTCTACGATAGCATCGTCCCGATGCTAGACAAGAAATGTCAGTTGCGGAAGTAAAGGCCGCTAGCATAGTTATTCGGTCACATACGGCTTCATGCGGACAACGTGCACAAGTTTAGGACGGTGTGTGCGGCGCCGCGTACAGTTGGGATTATCGGGAACGACCTCGTAGGTGACATCGCTGAGTCGCCGCAATACCCGATACGGTCCGAAGTATCGCCTTACAGTTTCTCGGAGAGGCCTCGTTTCCGTATTGGTGTCCAAACCCATACTCTGTGGCCGACTTCATAGGTAACTATTCTACGGTGAAGATCGTAGCGGCTTGCGTTGTAGTCTTGCTGCTGGCAGATCCGCAAGCGCGCGAGCCGCCGAGCTTCTACTGCGCGTTGCGTAAACACATCGGCGTCCGTATCAGTGTCGTCAAAGTCGTGTGGAAGCATCGCATCCAGCATCGTTCGTACATCTCGTCCGTGAACAAGGGTGAACGGAGTCATGCGCGTCGTCTCTTGTTTCGCCGTGTTATATGCAAAGGTGATATACGGTAGGATGTCGTCCCAACTTTTATGTTCGACATCCACGTACATTGATAGCATGTCTTCAATGGTTTTGTTTAGGCGCTCTGTTAACCCATTGGTTTGTGGATGGTAGGCGGTTGACTTTCGATGGGCCGTTCCACTTAGTAGCAAGACGTGATCTAAAAGTGCAGCCGTAAATGCGGTTCCTCGGTCTGTTATTACGACGGTTGGCGCGTCGTGTTGCAACGCCACATGCTCAATGAAAAAGCGCGCTACCTCGGCTGCTGTGCTGCTCTGGATTGCCTTTGTTTCAGCGTAACGTGTGAGATAGTCCGTTGCGACGATAACAAAACGATTGCCTGCAGTAGAAGTAGGAAGTGGGCCCAAAATATCCATTCCGATTTGATCAAATGGTCTTCGAGGGACCTGGACGGGTTGTATGAAGCCGGCTGGTTTCGTCGGAGGCGACTTGCGCCTCTGGCAGTCGAGACAAGTGCGAACGTGATGTTTCACGGTGGTGGTAAGTTTCGGCCAGTAGTATCTTTGCTGCACTCTGGCTAATGTTCGCGTGTAGCCTAAGTGACCAGAAGTCACCTCGTTGTCGCAAGCTTGAAGTACTTCCGTACGAAGAGCTGCAGGAATGACAAGCAGATATGGGGACCCGGTCGGAGAAATGTTTTTTCTGTAAAGGACCTTGGCCCGTAAACAAAACGATAACAGCCCCCTTGCGAAAACTCTAGGTGGTTTCGCAGATCTTCCCTTCAAGTAATTGATTAGTTCAAGCAACTCAGGGTCGTTCCGTTGTTGTTGCGAGATGGCGGATGTGTCCACAACGCAAAGAAATGCTGAGTCTTCTTCGGGCGGAGCAGGTGACTCTATCGGCAATCGAGACAAGCAGTCAGCAACCGTATGTCGTTTCCCCGACTTGTACGTGACAGCCATGTCAAACTCTTGCAGCCTTAGGCTCCAACGCGCCAGTCATTCAGAAGGTTTAGGTTTGTCAACCAACATAGTGAATGGTGGTCGCTGATAACTGTGAAGTGGAGGCCATACAAATATGGGCGAAATTTCATAACCGCCCATACCACGGCGAGGCATTCTTTCTCAGTTGTGGAGTAATTAGCCTCTGTACGTGAAAGTGCTCTACTTGCATAGGCAACACTCTTTCTGTGTCGTCTTGCCGCTGCACAAGAACAGCGTGGAGCAACGTAGGAGCGGTCCTATCAAAGTGAGCAAGCACTGGAGGTGTCTGGAGACGTTGCCGCAAGTCGTTGAATGCACCTTGCTCTTCGTCGCCCCATACTAAAGCAACGTCGTCTCTCGTCAGGCGAGTTAACGGCGACGCAATGAGCGCAAAGTCTGCAATAAACCGCCGGTAATAGGCACAGAGGCCGAGGAAGCGCCTGACAGCCTTTTTATCGGATGGTACGGGAAACTGTGTGACGGCTGCAATTTTTTCAGGATCCGGCCGGACACCTGCGTGGCTGACGACGTGACCGAGAAACTGCAGTTCCGAGAAGCCAAAGTGGCATTTCTGCGGCTTCAGGGTGAGGCCAGCGATCCCTATGGACTGCAGAACCGCTTCAAGCCGTTCGAGGTGTTCTTCCAACGTTGCGGAGAATACGATGACATCGTCCAGATACACTAAGCAGGTTTTCCACTTCAGACCCGAAAGTACAGTATCCATGAGGCTTTGGAACGTAGCAGGGGCAGAACACAAGCCGAAAGGCAAGACTTTAAATTCGTATAGGCCGTCTGGCGTCACGAAAGCAGTTTTTTCACGATTTCTCGGGTCTACTTCGATCTGCCAATATTCGCCTTTTAAGTCCATTGAAGAGAAGTAACGTGCCTGTCGAAGCCTGTCGAGTGGTTCATCTATACGGGAAAGCGGGTATACGTCTTCCTTTGTCACCTTATTTAGCTTTTGGTAGTCCACACAGAAACGCAAGCTGCCGTCTTTTTTTTTTTTTTTGACTAGAGCTGCAGGAGATGCCCAGGGACTCGTTGATGGTTGGATCATGTCATCTTCAAGCATTTTTGTCACTTGTTGTTGTATGGTTTCACGTTCTCTAGGAGCCACACGATATGGATTTTGGTGAATTGGTCTTGCCGTATCCTCTGTAATTATTCGGTGCTTTGTTAGAGGCGTCCGACCAACGCTGGACGTCGATGCAAAGCAGTCATTGAACTTGGCCAATAGCGTAAGAAGGCGCTCTCGTTCGTGCTGCGACAAAGCAGTGCTAACGTCAAGTACAGGAGCTGGGTCTTGCGTAGGCGCTTCTTCGAGTAGTGAACAGCAGCCACGAACATCCGCAACGGCGTCAAAATAAGCCACAGCCGTGCCTTTGGGAAGGTGCCATCGCTCTGTGCTAAAATTTGTTAGCAACAGGTCTGTGCGCCCGTCGGTGACATTCACGATTCCTCGTGCGACCGTAAACAACAACGTGGTTATTTGGTCGGCAACTCCTTCGCAACGAAACGGTATGTCACATGCTACCGAAACAAGGGCACACGATCGAGGGGGGATGACGACGTCGTCTTCTGTTAGACGAAAGCAGTTGTGTTGCGGCGATAAGCGATGGACTAAACCGGAGCTCTTATACAACGTCACCATGCGGTCCGGGATGTTAATTACGGCGCCATATTCTTTTAGGAAGTCCATTCCAATAATCAAATCTTTGCAGCATACAGGAAGGACGATGAAAGCGGCCACAAAAGAAGAATCCTCGATGTTAACTCTAGCAGTACATCTTCCAGTAGGCATCAGTAATTGGCCGCCTGCCGTCCTTATGTGAGGTCCCGTCCATGGCGTCTTTACTTTCTTCAGGCGGAGGACGAGTTCCTGACTCATTATAGAGAAGTCGGCACCAGTGTCGACTAACGCTGTCACCGGCTGCCCATCCACGAAAACATCAATGTCGGCGCTCACAATTTCTTCACTGTTTATCGGCTTCACGTCGTTCTGCAGCGAGAATGTTGGGGGCTTTTTAATGTCTTGCGGCGGGCCTGCAACCTTGCCCCCAGAGGTCGCCGCCTTCAGTTTCGCCGACGGGGGCTGGGCGACCTTCGTCCTCGGAGCTCCGCAAAAGTGCGTCCAGTAGATGAAGCCATCTGACGTGGAGGAGTTGGAGAGCGCAACCGACGGCCGAAATCGGACCGATCATCGGGCACGGATTCGTCATTCGGGTGCGCTATTGTGGGTCCCTGAAAAGCAGCGTCGTCGCGGCGTAGCATGGCGTCGTGATTTGCACGTCGACCATAGGGCCACGGACGAAGAGGTCGAAATGATGTGTCACGATGCCAACAGTGACGCGAAATATGGTCGGCGCCTCCGCAGTGAAAACAGAGTGGGCGCCTATCGACAGTGCGCCATACGTCGGTTCTCCGGAGTTGCGGCCGTCCCGTAGCGTCGTTTCGCGGCGGTGACCAAGACGCGGCGAACGACGGCTGACGGTATGACTGAAGCGGCGTAACGGCTGCGCGCTTCGAAGCCTCCTCTTGTGGCGGCGACCAAGGAGCGGCTGTCGGAGGCTGTTGGTACGGTGATGTGGTTGCAACCGGCGGTGGACATCGGACAGCGGCGGCGTAACTCAGGGGCCGCTGGTGGTCTTGAAGATTGATTACCGGGAACGCCTGCCGAATTTCGTCACGCACCACTTCGGCGATTGACGCGACGGGTCTATCTAGTGTCGGTGTCATGATCTTTTGAATTTCCTCTCTGATGAGCTCTCTGACCAACTCACGCAAGGAGTTCTGATACTCGGCAGTCATTGCGGCGGCATTGATTGTAGTGCTGGTGGACAGTCGATCGTATTGCCTGCATTTTTGATGAAGGGCCCGCTCAATAGCCATAGCCTCTTTAATAAACTCAGCGACAGTGACTGGCGGATTGCGCACAAGCCCCGCGAACAACTGCTCTTTTACACCTCGCATGAGGTAGCGCAACTTCCTATCTTCGGTCATGTTCGGGTCGGCTCTACGAAAGAGGCGGGCCATGTCCTCGGCGAACATTGTGACCGACTCATTAGGTTGTTGCACGCGTAGCTCCATCATTTGCTGGGCGCGGTCGCGTCGTTCGGCACTCGCAAAAGTTTCCGTGATCCTCTGCCGAAAGTCATGCCAGCTCGTGAGGCTGCCTTCGCGGTTCTCGAACCAAGTACGGCCACTGTCGTCAAGGGCGAAATAGACGTGGGAGAGCTTTTGCTGCTCAGTCCACTGATTAATCTGTGCGACGCGTTCATACTTGTCCAGCCAGTCTTCAATGTCTTCGAAGACTGCACCGCGATAGCGATCGGGAACCAGCGGATGCAGGACGGTTACCTGTTGGGGATTGGGAAACCGACTGGTTTGGGGTGCTTGCGGTTGACTGGTTTCGGCCATTGCGAGATGTGTGCAGCTCCTGGAGAGAGGTGGTTGAAGAGCGGAGAACAACGGGGCAAGGCCTAGCAGTCGACGACTAAAGTGGTGCGCGGGTGTCGTAACTGGTGACAGAGCGTCCGGGCTAGATGAACGACTTCCAGAAGGACTCCGACGGATCAGACGGGGTCAGTACCCCGCACTTCCACCAGTGTCGCGGTACAACGCGGACAGAACACAGGGAGACGTTCTTCACGAACAACAGGACAATCTGTTCAAAAACAAACAGAGCAGAGACACGTCTTCTTCGTCATCACCCAATCTCACTCTGACCCACTAGGCGGAGTCTGTTAGTGCTCCCATCGTCGTCGTCGTCTCCATAGAATACACGCTTCAATATTCCTCTTGCTAGTAATGTAATGCGGTGAACGTCTGCTATAATTTTGTGGTATTAAAACCTTAAGCGTTATTCCTTTTTTAATAAAAATGTCACCTCATTTTCTAACGCACTACAACACTACAACGAACAATTAAGAACTCTCTGACGTAATCAAATATTTATGAAATATGTAACTCATGTGCATTTCTGCATGTATATTATTTTTCCTTCTTTTTCTTCTGAAAATACTTTTATATATTGCTCATTATATTTATACTAGATTTGATTAAATTTGATTGATTTTATGTTGGAATTGAATCGGAAGGGCGGGGCTGAATAACTGGGTCTCCCATCGCTCCAGGGGTTGGGGATTGGCGGTGTTGGTGAGAAGGGGAGGAGGGGGGGGGGGTCTTGAGTTCTGTGCACTCTGCCAAGACGTGCGGCAGGGTGCCCATTTCTCTTTTGCAAAAAGGACAGCTAATATCGTTTTCTGCAGGGTACATGCGGTTCATCAGTACGGGATGCGCAAGCGATCCCGCCTGCGCTCGACGCAGGATCGTCTGTTGCCTCGTGAGTTTGGGCTGCGGCTCTGGCAGTCTGCACCTTTCCTCTCGGTACATCCGGGTAATGTTCCGAAAGCTGGTAACCAGGTGCGGTAGCTCTTCCAGCGAGTGTAGCGTTGTCTGCCCGATGCGCGAGCATGACAATCGGAGACGAGGTGGTGGACTGTTGGTCTGATTGTTTAATGGAAATCGGATGACCGGGTAGCGAGAGGCTGACAGGTGCTCAGACCACGGTGTGGTTGAGAATTTGATGACGAGGTCCATAGCTGCGCGATCTCTCCCGCACGTTAGGAGTAAGGGCGAAGTCAGCCTTCAGGTTCTGGAGTATGGCTTGACCCCTCCTCCCCTCCCCCACGGGGAAATTCTTAAGATAGCAGATCAGTGTTTGGTGGTATCAGACGGGCAAGCTTGCATCTGCTAGCACCGATTCATCTTTCATTTTCAAGGTCGCGGCAAAGCTGAAGGGGGATTTCCGAGACCCTATAGGTTCGGTGACAAGTGAGGCTGCGCAGCAGCGGGCTAGTTCTAGTGTGGCCTCGTCAGCGATCTCGTTGCCTTGGTTTCCCTACATGACCAGGTGTCCAGCCGATGGTGATGTTAACGCCTCTTTCGAGGGTCCAATTATAGGCGCGTTTAACGCGCTTAATAATCAAGATAATTATCACCGTGTTGCGTGATAGAGGCGAAGGGGCATGCTGTACGGATGTAGTCCTACGTAGGTACAGCTAGAGGAAGAAAGAACATCTTGCATGCGTCGATGGTGCCTTGGCGCTCAAGCATGCTCAGTCTTAGGGCCGAAGTACTGACTGCTCCAGTGGCCGTTTTGTGCGGATTCGACGATGTCTCGTATCGCGGTAGTAGAGACATGATTGGGCATATCGGTATATACCTTCTCTGCTCTCGGGTGTTTCAGCAAGCCGCTAATGAGGCGCAGTGCTTTTTCGGCGCAGTGTTTCGATGCGTTGTCAGTGGCGCGTGTTGAGGTGGCGCGGAAAAGAAACAGGGTCCCTTTAGTGTATCGCTCGGACCAAAATCCGTGCCATATCGGTGCCGGCGAACGCCTGCGCTTCACGTGAAGCGCCTTATCACGAGCAGGACATTTGTGCCACGTGGGTTGCAAGGCGCGCTCATCTATAGGGACCTGCCGCACCAGCGCGGTGAAAGGGTTGCACCCAGGGCTGTCGTGGTCTCTGCGGTGATCGAAGGGTTTTATCGCCAAGGAATGCAAATGAAATGTGCGAGGACTGCTCGAGCAAGAAAGCCATATACACGGTGTACGTATATAGCTCGCGTGCTACACGGTGCAACCTACACCCTTTCCGCAGCAGTAGCCTTCTCCGATCGCATCAACCAGCACCCCGCAAAAGCTCGACGATGAGAGCTTGAACGGCGAGGCAAACAGCACTCCACTCCAGCGGTAAAGGCGGACACCGCAGATGACGTCCGCGCGCGAGGGAGTCATTGGCGATGCTTTCGAGGCTCGAAAGTCACTCGGCGAAGATGGAACAGCAACTCCTCGCCGCCCGAGGAGGCTATGTCGCCGCTGGCGAGCACGAAGATGACCTGGCGATTGGAGCAGGTGCTGCTCCAATCAACGAGGCTGACCTAGCACATAGAGCGTGTCGTAGAGGCGCTCGAGCAGCATGCGCTTGACTTCGAGATCACGCGTACCACCTTGAAGAGCAAGAACGAGCGGCAACTATACGCGCTGTCCCACTAACGCGAGAAGGTTCTGCTTCACGGCAGTAGGGCAGTAGCGCGAACGAACAGAATGGCGCCGCCGAAATATGTTCGAGCCTACTGCTTTCCGGCGTTACAGCAGGGATATTCTCTGCACCGTCCGCCAGTGCCTGTGGACACCGCCGATTCCCGGACACCAATCAGCGGTGCCCGGCGAGTTCGCCTACTTTCTCGACTCTGCTTTCTATAGAAGAGCGACCGGAAATGTTGTGTCCTCTATCGGCCGTGATCTTGCATCAGTTTCCGCGGACCATCACGTACATATGTTGAAGCTACAGTTTCGCATTTCAGCCAGACCGGACGCAGCGGCATGGGCGGAAATTACAGGAGAGTCAAGCAACGCCGTTCTGCGATGTCCCTATACATATAATTCGATGAGGGCGCAAGCACCACATCCACGTCGCCGTTTGCAAATGTTCCCACGTAAAATAGCACTTCCACGAGGCGACGTGCCGACAATGCCGCCAGCATTCAGAGCGAAGGCCGGAATCGATGCACGCCTCTCATAGGATTCTGGGGCTGGCTAAAATCCGAGGCAAACGAGAGACGTACGGCACGATGAACGCATAGGGCCCTGCTTCGACTCGGACGATTCCCTGAATGCCGTGTATAGAATAAAAAACGCGAGTGCGAGCGTTGGGTAAAATAGTGCACGCGACCCCACTTGCACTGCTTGCATCATCACCGAACTGGTCATGGTGTCTTTCTTTTCAACTCTCTGACTTCAGAGCTCGCAACTAGGTTTCCTGTGTCCGCGTCTGCCCCTTCCATTACGCCTACTGTTTTGACGGTGTATCGTATCGTTGTCAGGCCATCTCATCGTCAGCTTCATCCTTGCTGTATAGGACAAACAAAGACCGCAGAATTATCGCCGAATATTCGCGCATCCTTATTTTGCACCCCAGCTAGACCTTGAGAGTTGTGATGTATGCATAAGTTTTTCAAAGTTCACAACAGTCATTGTAGCGGACGATTATGAGGTAGAATACATAGCAAAGAATACTTCTTTTTGTACAGCAATAGGTGTTTTTCGTACAAACTGCGATGGGTTCACTGTTCCTTGTCATTTGAATGTTCTCTGGTATCTGTCGCTAGAACCATAATATCATTTGCGAGGAAATTACAAAGAAAAGGGAAGTTCCCATTGTGGCGGGAGGATTATATCTTATTATGGACAGTTTGGGATTCCAGGATTCTACTTCTCAGCCACTCTGCCAATGCTATAGCAGTGGCGCATACTGATCCCGGAGAGCGAAGTCGTGCCATGGCAGCTGCCATGATTGCTTAACGCCCGCTCAACATCTGTGCACTGGACATAGCTGGCGTCCGCTCCTCCTTCGTGTTCCAGCAAGCCGCTTTCGCACGTCGCCATGATGATGATGATGTCCTTGATGAGTTTGGCGCTTACCCACTCGCGGGGATTGGCCAAGAGTCGGGCAGACTTTGCTTAAGTGTGCAGAAAATGGAGGTAACAACCTAAAATTTTGTTACATGAATTTTAGCGAGTGCGATTTCTTCGTCTTCATTAGTCTTCTTCTTCTAGCACTCGGCTTCTTCTCATGTTTGCTGCATGGCGCTGATACGGTCTTGTTTTGTTTTTCTTTCAGTGACACCGCGAGGCATATTAGGCGATACAAATTTGAGAAAAGCCGAACGAATCTAGCAGTGAGAATCTAAGTATATAGTTGTTCTAGTCGAGACCAGCTAGTAGCCAAGTCCGGATAGGTAGGTAGAACGAAAGCCTAGTACGTCTTTTCCGTTTCACCACGGGGAAGAAGAGGCAACATCAACAGCGGGAGGTGCAGCTTCCACAAACGAATACGACTCACAATTCTTTTGCTCCTCGAAAAAAGATCGCTCGCACGCACCTGCGAATGTTCTCTCCAACCGACACCGCACGAAACAGCCTAAGGCTTACTGCACGTAACATTTCACCAGCTATTGCGGCACCACTTTGCATTACGAGCGGAAGTGCAATTTCGTTTCAAATTTTAGACGTAGAAACATGGGAAGGTAGGCCACGTTAGTCAAAATTCGTTTCTCAAGCAACAATAAAAGAAAAAAAGCAAGTGAGAAAATATCAACAAACGCTATACACACATGAACACAAGGACACTATCAGCTAGTGTCTCCATGTGCACCAGCACCGAGATTACAGTCCAGTACCTATAGGACGGCCACCCATCACACAGGATTAAAATAGTCCACGCAACTCTTTTTTTACGTAACACTTTATAAGGACAACACGCCCGCGACATTATTTCGCTATAAAGGAGGTGCAATGTACAGAAAACAAAATACGTAATTTCACTTATAGGAATCTCTAAGGCTAGCGTCTGCTAAGAAATTGCGAAGGACACTCATGGCACACCTCTCCCTACAAGGGCATGACCACGGTCCAAGAACTTTGCTTACCGGGGGAGGCCGTCTACCATAAGGTGCTCAAACGGTCACGCAGACGGACCCGGTTTTGGTCATGTGGAGTACATCGTACGATAATGTGCTCCACCCAAGCGTCGCAGTTATCACAGAAACTACAATATGAGGACATTATTTGTTTGATGCGACGCAAGAAGTGAGGCGTGTCGGATGGAGGAGCGTGTCGAACGTGTGGTCAATCTTTTAGGCTTGACGAAAACAGCAGGCATGGGTCAACTCTGTACGGGAGTGAAGAGATT
Organism: Dermacentor variabilis; assembly: GCF_050947875.1. Taxonomy (NCBI): domain Eukaryota; kingdom Metazoa; phylum Arthropoda; class Arachnida; order Ixodida; family Ixodidae; genus Dermacentor; species Dermacentor variabilis. The sequence goes on from NC_134571.1 coordinate 129,905,416, forward strand.
GCCTGTTCGTCGAGACAGGTGCCCTTGCAAAGTTCGTGCAGCAAGGAGCGAAGGATATTCTTGGCGTCTGATACATGAAATGTCACGGATGGCTGGGTACTTAATGTGGGTGCTGTACTAACTAATCTGTCTGCCACCTCATTGCCCCTGATTCCAACGTGGCTTCGTAGCCGCTGAAAGCGTACCTCTTGATCAACAAGTTAAGCGATTATCAATGTTCTCATAGTTTTATAGCTCATGGAGTCATCTACATGAAAATAAAATGCCTTTATCACTTCTAGGGCTACTTTAGAGTCGGTGTATGCCATCTAGTAGGCTTCGGTCCCTCTCGGCAATAAATCTTGCAGCTTGTAATATTCCAAAGAGCTCTGCTACAGCAAGTGATAACTTGTACGATAACCAGTAGCTTCTGTTTACTTGGTATGAAGGAACACGGAAGGCCACACTCGAGCGATCATTCGAAGTAAACGTGCCTGTGAATACGAATGTGTATTCGTGCTTCTCACGCTCCATTTTCTGGAGTGTGAAAAACTCTGTTCTTAGGCAGTGGCCGATCTCTTTTCGATTCCTAGGATGTTAAACTTCACAGAAGGTGGGATGAGCTGTCGAGGAGGATGGATAATGTGTGGACGCTAGAAATCATGTTGCTGTGAAATAAACACTTCCTAAGCTCGTGAAGTGTCACCAGTACGTCCACTTCTGTGAAGAAGTTCTTAACGAAGCGGACGAGCACATGACCTGAGGGTAAGCGAGTGAAATGTGTTGAAAGAGTTCTTGAATGCGAAGAAGTGAAATGTTCGCGTCTTATGCTTCTGAAATCACAAGCCCTCCTCGTGCCTCGTGCCTCCCCCCCCCCTTCCTTCTCGTGTTGTTTTATGGAGGGTTGCAGTTCTTCTGAACTTCTCATTACCTATAGTGTGACCAATCCACATCGTAAATATGAGCCATGTGATGCAGCAATAACAGCTGTATGACTATGTCAGCTATGCGATGCTGGTCCTGTCGCAGCAAAGGAGTTCCGCACCAGAGTAATCAATGAAGTGTGCTGACATTTTTTTATCATTGAATTTTCATCCAGAGTAACCAAGGAAGTGTGCTCATATACATATATTTTTTTCATATTGAAGTTTACTGAAGCTTTTTGTAGTTCTCTCCTCAGCGTAATTTTGTCGCTCCATGGCGTCTGCAAATGTGTGTGAACGTGAACGTGAACGTGAACTACGCCGAATTTCCTGACGCCAACTGTTTACCTATCTTTATTCTTCGGTAGCTGTTTATGGCGTGCCGTCTGTTGCGCACCGCTCTTCTGAGTGGTTGCCAGTGCGCGTGCATGCTTGCGTGTGTACGTGCGTTACTTTCTTTTTGTTTTGCGTCACTCTGGGTATTCGAAACAGCACAGTCTGGACATTCAAAGTCATGCTTTCACTGCTTACCTCTAGGCCTCACTCGTGCCTGCTGGTGGAGAACGCGCTGTGGAAGTGGGGCGTGCATGCTTTCGTGTGTACGTGCGTTACTTATTTTGTTTTGCGTCACTCTGGGTATTCGAAACAGCACAGTCTGGACATTCAAAGTCATGCTTTCACTGCTTACCTCTAGGCGTCACTCGTGCCTGCTGGTGGAGGACGCGCTGTGGAAGTTGGGCGTGCTTCAAGTTCCTGGTATGTCGACTGCAGGCAAATGTGCGCTTCCTCCGTTCGCGCCACTTTCGCGACCGCGACACTGTCGCCCTGCGGGCTCGCATTAGTGTCGCGCGGCGCTCTAACGGAGAACATGGCACGAGCAGCACGTTCAAACTGCGTAGCGTACCTCGGCTACACAAACACATTCTCGGAATGACCGGCCGCGCAACGCATGAAAAGAGACATCGACGAGAAACCCTCGAGCATAAAAACCAAACCCCTTGGAGGGGTGAATCGTTCCTCGGTGGGGTGCTGCACCAAAGATCTGAAAAACACACGAAAAAGAGAAAGAAACACTCCGTCGATCGAAGGAGCTCTTGACGACGATTAGTAAAGAGTCACGACGTGGTATTTAAGTGCAATAGAGAAAAGTTCATTCCCTCATCATATGGCATGTATTGTACCGATGAACGTTTATACGTTACAAAATTAAAGCGCACAATACCTCTGCCATATTTTGTGGCGGTGGCAAGCGCCAACAATTCTCAAGACGTGTGCGAATCTACGAGCGAAGTGGTGAACTTTCTATCTCAAGTGGAATTGCGCATTCTTTAGCCTCATTAAAAGTGGCTATTACTGGTAGGCAAACAACACAGTACCGCAAACGGTTGAACTAAAAACTTCACGAAGGTGAAGATGTTCGCGAGAAGAGAATAAGGGAGGAAAAGGGCGACGTGAGGGAAGCTGGAGTGTCTTGCAGGCAGCCGAAAAGGATGTTTGAGCCTGTCTGGCGGTTGTCACCATAGTTTATATGCCCCAAGTTTTGTGCATCAGCTCCCCTGGACTTGGGGCTTCTCCCGGAACCGTCCCGTCAGCTCTCCTGAGGAGGTCTCCAAGCGCCACCGCGATGGACAGACAAGGCCTTCTGGATGTTAGCACGCACTCAAAGTCTAGCTGCAAAAAAAAAAAAAAGGAAAGAAACACTCGCCTATTTCCACGCTCATATGAACCCAAATAACTCGTTCTTTTTTTAATTCGGCAAGTGGTTAGTTTACAAGGCGGCAAGCAGCAAAGTTCCTGCTATGTTTCAGAGAGGTCTCTGCCGTGACGTCTGCAACTTGGGTCCCGCGACATGACTTCTGGAGGACTTGCCGCAAACCGAAGAGCAAGAATCGTTTTCCCAGCCCACGTGACGCACATGAAGCGCTACGTCGGGTAAGCCGTTCCGATCCGCTCTACCCGGAGGCGCCCAAGTTGCTGGATGGGTAGGAGAAGCAATGCGAATGACGGGGCGAGTGAAAGAATGACACAACGGTCACTGTTTGCCCTGCAAAGTTCCCTGCACCAAGCTCTCATGAGGACAGCGTAAACCGTGCTCTCCCAAGTTGGATATAGCGCCGGCTCAGGAATCAAAAGAGTGACTTGCCACTTTAACCAATGTCTGCAGCCTCCAGATCGAGACACTAAATTTCTCCAACTATAACCCCCCCCCCCCCGCCCCCTTCCATCAATTTTTCTATTTTCTTTATTGCCGAGATGTTACGGGTTACTACGTCAGTCGAGGATAATGATGTACAGATATGAAGCAAGACAAATACAGGGAGAGAAGCGGACGAGCTGAAGCTATAGCTACTGTAGCTATGACGTGAAGCGTTAGTGTAGAATGTCGGGGACCGAATTCACAAAGCTTCTGCGAACGCGTGTGCCCTTTCCCATTGGCTGGCTGCCTTCAGCATCAGGATAAACTGGAATTTTCTCTTGCGAAACAATTCTGACGCAAGTAGTCCTTGTGAATACGGCCCTGGTGTTCGTGTAACCTCGTCCGATGTAATCGTACAGTGTGCTCGTGCAGTCAACCACAAAAGCTTACGCATCACGGGATCTCAGCAAACGTTCAATTTCTGAGCAGTCTGTAACAGTAGTCAGTAAAACGGAGCATCACAATGTTGTTCCCATGTGCTGGTAAATATTGTAATTGCGAATACTAGGCTGCGCCGACATTCAGCTGTATCTCAGATTTCGTGGGCCGTAAAATTTCCGTGGTTGACTGTACATAAAAAAGGACACACCTTTCGTTCTAATTTGAGGGAGGAGGAGGAGGAAAAAGTGGAGAAGGAAAGGTAGGGAGGTTAACCAGTTTAGCTTAACCGGTTTGCTACCCTACACATGGAAGAGGGATGGGGAGAGGGGAGGTGAAGGCGACAAAGGGACTACTTCGGTTTTTGAAAGAGACTGGATTAGACAAGCGGCTGTGAGAGTGATGTCACGTACCAAGCCAGATTGATGGACTCCAACGGACGATGTGTGTGTGCTGTGCTATGTGCTCTAATTTGAGAGGAAATAACATCTTAATCATGACGCTACTTTGTGTATCACTCGACATCGCTTTATCTGCTTACAGCCACACTCCCCCTTTCTCTCTATTTCCTTTGTTGAAAACTTTATGCAGAAAGTTCTTCTAAAAAGGATCATCACTTAATGCTGCCGCAAGTGCTCGACTTTTCAAACAAAGTGGCTTTGCTACGTGCTGAGATGTTTTATAGCTCACACGCACACGGACCTCCCGTCTTGCTCCGAACAGTGGGCTATTCACTCCTGTTGTCTGCCAAGCTGCCGTTTATATCTCTCCACCAACACGCTAACGCTAGACTTAAGCCGATTATTTCCAGCTACTCCGCGCGTGTGCTTCACGCTGACTACGGTTCGTCTCCATTTAGGAGCAGGGGCACGAGGGCAAAGATTTGACAACTTGTATCGCGAACTGCCATCACCACTTAGCAGCGGGGCATACCGCATCTACTTGATTATGCACTCGCCAGACGGACCTCTTCGGCAGTGGACGCTAGCTTTTCCGAGGTCCAGAACCAGTGGCGCGCGACTGTCGTGCCAATTACGGGCCCACTAATAGACCCCAGCAACTCCCTTTTGGTGTCCGCTCTCCCAAACTTGATGCAAATTTGCAAGCGAGGCCATTGCGTGATCGAGTTAGGAGACAACCCCTCCGCCGTCTCTTGGGTTGCTCTAACGTGGTTTCAGTTACGCGACGCCATTGCTTGCTCACCCTTAACAGCCTGCAGGACGTACCCTCTCTTCTTGCTTCTAAGTGAGAAGCCGCTGCCGAAGTTTGGAGGTCAAAGTTATAGGCGGGAGCGTCTGCGGTGCTGGTCGAAAGAATGTTTCTAAACGTTTTCAGCGGCTTGTAAGGCGTGTACGCAGTGCTTCCACAACTCGTAAAGTTATGGTGGTAGACTCAGTGCATTCAGTACTGAATCTCGGTAGAAATCAGTAGACTATGCTGGCAAAAGAAGTATTCTAAACGAAGTTTTTTTGATTGCACGTATTTAGTGGTTATTGTGTGGTTGCACAGTGTCGTCTGCGAAGCGGCAACCCAATACAATGAACTCAAAAATTTCGGCGCGGTGCGTTTTTTTTTTCTTTTCGGAGAACCGCACATCCCACGGCGAATCTTGAATATCATAGCTATTAAAAAGACGCCTTGTTCCGACCTTCTTCCGACCAGTGTTTAAGGGCCTCAGGTGAAAATCCGGTGCCCCAAGTATGAAGTGTTTAGCGTGTTATGAACTACACTTGAGCCCAAAAATTAAAGAAAAAAATAGAGGGCTCATATTACTCGTTTCTCGTCCGCATTAAAAATTGACAGTTAGTTAACTTTAACAGTTATCTATTGAAAAAGTAGGTTTCGTAGACAGTAGTAGAAAAAGCGCAACATTTTCAAAATTTCGCTACTGTTTCTGTGGAATACGCAATAAGGTCAATAGATTCCAAAGCTTAACACTAAATCACTAAATATTTCAAAAATAAATAAATAAATAAATAAATAAATAAATCACAACGGGAGACCTATTTGATAGGTCAGTTGCTGTGGCAACAGTGGGTACATGAATTTGCCCGAACAACTATATTCACCGCAGTGGCTCCGGCAATCCAGCTCGGCTTCTTCGGTGCGTATCTAGTAGGCAGAACGGCATGCTTGTTTAGCCAACCTCTTAAAAGCAAAATCCATAACGCTGGCCGTTCATAAAGCCGCGAACAAGGGCTGACCATACGATAAGAAGAATCCATAAAAAAAGAGCACAGTGGCAAGTGAACCGGATATTTTTCTGGTTTCCTTCAAGGCAAGTCATTTCTCCCTTACGCTTCCCAGGGCTACAAAGTGCGATGCGCCAGTGACTAACCTGTTGCCATTCTCCCGGCCACAGGTGCACGATTAAATCTCAATTTCAACAGATGCGCGCTTATCATGTTTCAGGGCGGTGCACGCCTGTCTTGCTGCGAAGAGGCGCGTCGGCGATGGCCAAAACGAGTTATTGTTCTATTATTTCCGTTATGAGTGAAATGGGCGCCAGTTTAAATTGAATTTCTGTCAGGGAAGGACTTGGCTCTACCCGAAGAGGGCGTTTTCCAGGGAACATTTTTTTCATAGTTTCATTCATTATTCTATGCCCGCATCGCAATGCTCGGCTTACGCATGCATGTAAGTTCAGAACTTGATAGTGATGATGCGGACGATCCTAAAGCAATACGCCCTGTTTATCCATTAATATGCGTTACTCTATGTGTTGTTATGTGCACAGATTTTGTCGATATTTCAGGACGCCCCTCCGAGGTCAGAGATTATGGAGATGGATGTGATTCCCCCAAAAAACACAATATCGCTTACACATTTCGCACACGTATAGCAGACTATATTTGTCGACATTTCGTTCATCTTACCGTCGTAATCAATGTTCATATGCATGCCATGTTTAGCTAAAAGAATGCATTCCCTCGTCTCTGTGCGGTCTTATTGAAGATCTTCAAGAGTCATAATGCTGTTCTGTCTAGTGTCAAGAAGGTATCTTAACTGCGCAAACGACCACATATATATCCTACGGTCGCGTTTACGTATACCTGTATGTCGAGAGGAATCCGAAACGCACACGTTATCTAAATATACGCCGTAGACCGTGAGAGAGAGAAAAGGAAAGAAAGAAAGAAGAACTTCCTCCGGCGGGTTATTACTTTGCGGACCGATTTAATTGATCCACTGGTCGCGGCGCGCCGGTGTGGGGCGGGACCTCCTCGCAATTACTGGAAGCGCGGCAAAGCACTGTAAAGCCGTCCGGTATCCGCGTGCAACCGTTCAATCTAGCTCGCCGTTCCTTCTTCCAACAGTCGGTATAGCGCCTGAGCCCACCCCCTCCCCTTTCCCTCCCCCTCGATTTCGCGGCCGTGCCGAAATGGTCGATGGTAAATCTCAATTTTGCGCCGCAAAAAAAAAAAAAAAAAAAAAGGAAAGGAAACCCGCCGTCTCGCGCACCGAACCGCCACGTGCCGTACGGCGCTTCCTTCTTGTTTCGTTTTCTCTCTCTCTCTCTCTCTCTCTCTCTCTCTCTCTCTCTCTCTCTCTCCATTCCCCCCCCCTTTCTCGCGCCTTCTTTTTGGCGCGAGAACGGTGGTGCTTTCGCCCATTAGGGAAGATTGCCCGAGGCACTGACTGCTTGGAACGCTTGCGCCGGGGGGACGAGCCAGTCAATTCTTCGCCGTTTCTCCAGCGCGTGTACGTACAAGTCGGCGTGCGCATCGGGGAGATTGGCTTCGAGGGACGGTCGCGGTGGGGTTCGCAGTGCGCCGGCCTCCCTCCCCTCTCCCCACATCCGCCCCCTTTCCAACTTCCATTTCTTTCCTTCCGCGTCCCTTTCTCTTGCCCTACTGCATCTGTTCTCGTGAGACGACGACGTGATTGTCTTCGTTTTCTCTCGAGCCTTCGCGCGCGCCCAACGTGTCTGTCTGTCTCCTCCAGCGAAGACGGCATGCCGCGTCAATCCCACCACCCCCGAAGGCGCCGCTGCTTGCACGTGTCGCACGGAGGCGGAAATTCGTGTCCCGTCGTGCTCGCTAAACTGGAAGAACACACTGCCGCGCATCACTCGTCCGAGATTTTCGCCGCTCCCTCGACGGCGCCTGCCGAACCGTTTCCGCGTCGGTTGATCAAGACAGAAAGGGGTTTCGGCGGCGGCGGCGTGAATTGGTTTATATAGCGTCGCGCGCGTGCCGCGAACGCGGCGTGGCAAGAGGCAACCAAAGGCGAGCGTCTTCGCCTCCGGGGTTTCTCGTTGTAATTATTCAATGTATGTGTCCGCGAACTTCTTTGTTTTTTTTTCACGTTTTCACGTTATTTGTGTTAATTACAGCTCTCCGCGCTGGAACACGTCTAGCTACATGTGCTGACACCTGAACGGCTGTTAGCCGCGGTGGTGGGGAGGAGAAACGGCAGAGAGAAAGGATAGACTAGGAGGAAGAAAGCTATTTGCATAATAAAGTAATGCGGCAATCTAAAAAAGGGATACTTTCACTTTCGCGAAGTGTTTGTAAACTCGGCTCTGCACAACAGCTCTGTTTGCAGTCTCAAAGGCTTAGAATCCTGCCCACGTGTATGTATCCACCTACAGGCATGGTAAAGGGAGGATAGGGGACAGAGAGGCTCTGTAGGATGACGATGAGTGCCGAGAGGAAATTATTCATTCATCGCTTCCGTAGCGGATGTGAGCGCCAAGGCTTCACGTGGCGGAGCAATATTGCGATGGGTACCTGTTTTGCATCTCTGAAAAACACGAGCCGGTCACGAATACAGCGGAAAGAAGGACTGCCGATTTGAGTAGTGGCTTAGCCAAGGGATTGCACACCAAGCACGTGCGCCCCTCCCCCTCCCTCGAAATTTCTGTGTCAGTATGTTGCCTTCCAAGCACCCCATCCTTCTTTGCTCCCTCTCCCCATGCTAGGTTAAGTGGTTGCACTCCCCCCCCCCCCCCTCTCCCGACCCTCAAAAAAGTTTCTGGCTATGCCATTTGGCTTCACTGATTCATTTGGCCATGAACTCATGTGTATACGATGAATAAGGCAGTATCCTATAGTCCACTTAGTGGACTGTTCATTTCGAGCGCCGCTGATTTGCTGGAGCTGAACCAGCAAAGAGGAGACTGGCTGACGGAGCCTGTTTCGTCGTCCCGGTATTGGGCAGACAAGATACCAGGTAAAGTCTACCGTCATCACTCGGTCATCATCATTTCGTCGTCGTCATTTGTTTGTCGTCTTTCGTCTGTAACCAGTGGCGTAGCCATAAATTTCGTTCGGGGGGGGGGGGGGGCGCTCACGTTGCAGCTCGGCCTTCTCCTTATAGAATTTGTCGAGGCATCAAATACATGAGCAAAAACATCATTGATATTGCCAAAGATGCTGCAAACGAATTCTTGAACGCTACGCACTGTCACGACAAGTGAAGTATGTATTTTTTAATAAATGTATTCGTGTATCCCAAAAACTGTGCCAAAATAACTGATATCAATGCTTCTATGCTTTTTGTCTATTTAATAAGTAAAGAAAATATCACATGAACTTTAGAACTTTAGAATCCCCGTAGCAGGTGTGTGCATTTAATGCGCGTTTCTCTCGCCCTTAAGTAGAGGCCGCGCCTATACAACTTGAAATTCGCACTCGCCGTACGTTTGGTTTAGCATTAGATTGAGACTGCGTCATTAACCTTTTGTTTGCATGAAATAACGCTGGATTTACGCTGCGAGAATTTCTCTCATTAGCTTTACAGGGCCATAACTTTGCGTATTTTAATTTTTTTCACGAATTACTTTTTGTTTCGTCGGCCGTTCTCTCTTTTCTGTATCAAACATTTACTTTGTCCTTTTGACTCGAACATCACCGATAGTCTCGCTTAAATCCAATGCTCACATAAGCGTATAGGATCCATCGATTTTCTTTCATTTATCTCTCGCTCTCTCCACCAGTAATGATGCGGACGGCGACAAGGTGCCGTCGCATTTTCATGGCCTGTAACGAGTTTGCTGCAATGCATCTCAAATACAGCAAGTGCATGTTTTTTATTACCTTCATTATTCGTTCTCGCGCGAGTACACTTCCATCGTTGCTACCTTCCATCGTTGGTTACCTCGTTGATTCTACTCCACTCGGCACATTTTGTAGTAATCCTCGAGCAGGACCTTTTCTTGAGTAATAATGCCGTGTTTCGTATTGCGACACACAAAACGAGATTTGCGCCATTGTAGCGTCTTTTGGGAACGCCGGGAAATTTTCGTGACGGAGGCTTGATCGCACTCGGTCCTTAGAAGAGTTAGTGGGATTCCTGAAGATCCGTAAAACTTGCAGTCCGACTCACTAGTCTGAATCGAGGGCTTCGATACTGCACAAAGTGTTCATTCTTATTACTAATAAAAAAAAGTAAAAGAAAAGGTTGAGCGTGGCATGTCTGGAAGGCGTCACAAGAGAAAAGCACGTGTACGACGCCGGTTTGGAAAGGTAATTAAAAGATGGGCTGTGATTAACGTAATTGCGCGGAAAACTTTGTTACACAAGAAGGTGGTACAGCGAATTCTCGAACTGGCTGAGCGGTTTTAAAACACGCTTGAAATTTCTTCGCGAACGGTGAATTATGCCTCAAACGTGCATACCTTGCGTTGTACTGCCTTCTTCGAGCACTAAAAAGGAAAATGTAAATAGTAGTGGACTGTTGGAGCGCTTTGACTAGAATTAAAAACAGCGCAATAAATTTAACAGCACATAGAAACTCTGCAATACTGATCACCATTCTTCAAGTTCTTGCGGCTCGGGATTGTTTAGTTAATGGAATGTGTTGCACATTCTTTCAATTGTTGGTCCCACGTGCATTCATGCGTCCGATATCCATCACGACAGGGGCGGCTTGCACGGACATTTAATAACGAAAATAATAAGGAATTTAAGAACGCATTCCTAATTGTTCCACAGATAATGCCTAGTCACCACAAGAACGCGTTCTTAAATTCATTGTTATTTTTGTTATTAAATGTTCATGCAAGCTGCCCCAGGGCTGCTGGTTCTATGGGGAGGCGAGAGTTAGTGAAAAGCGTTAAACTGCATATTATCTAGCTTCTGTATACACCTCTGTCGTGTCAAAGCCATGAAACATGACTGATTGATTGTTTGACTGATTGATTGACTGACCGATTGATGATTTAAGTTGTGGATTTAGACGAACGTGCATATTTTGTCTGATTATTCACCCTCTCTTTCTTATGAAGATACACTGTGCGTTATCCCGCTAGGCCTTTGGGCGTAGTAAGTTCGCGTACAAATTAATACGCATCTGTCAGCTGCCATCGGACTAGGGGTAGTAGGAGGAGCCCCAGCGTACCACGTGGTACATGAATCAGGAGTCACTAGAACTTATCAGGAAGCATATCTATAACACAACGCTACAGGGCACTCTTATATCAGGTGACTCGAAACGCAACCGAGGGGTGTGTCATTCATTCGTCGCCACCACGTCTCCTGCCGTATTTCTAACTTACAGGGTTAGGTTTGACGTTGCACGCATTTGACCGACACCTCGACCGATTCGGGCGAGCCCGCGAGATGGGTGAACCCTTATTGTTCCTCGTTAGCCTTGGATTATGGCCAGCTGCAAGGCCTTCATACTGCTGAAAGACTGCTTCGTACATGCGCCCATGCATTCGAAGTACTAGGGATGTACACACGTGCGTGCACTCACGCCTATATATATATCATCACATGCACGGCTTTTTTTGACTAGAGAATAATGTTTTCACGAGCGTATCTATAATGCACAATGCATTCAAACACAACTGAACATAAGCGAAAGAAGCACCAGGCGCAGAGACGATACAGAGATGGTAGGCATGTCCGAGGTTCGAGCCAACGTTTAGACGGTTTGTCTTCATGTCTCCATGTTTGCATTCATGTCTTCATGAGGGCTCTGACGAAGACAAGTCCACTTGTCGAAACCCTGGCTCCGACCTGAGTCATGCCCCCTTACACCACTGTTAATCACTTCGAATCTCCATCTTTCGGTGTACATCGGACTAATTCGAACGCAGAGACGCAATACATGCATTTCCTTGATAATTGCTTAATTGTCCATTCCATAACTGCCCCGGCCATGTTATTGCGCTGTTACGCGGTGTGAGGGTGAAAAATGAAGCCTCAAGTGCCAAAAAGGCTATGTAAATGAAATAGTTTTCAGGTAATTAGAACACCGCGTAAGCGTTCTGTGCAGTAATTGAACGAAAAGAGTATAGAAAGCGAGATAGAAAAGAAAGAAAGAAGGCAGGGATGTTTTAAAAAAAATTGAGGAGCCATTCCACTCTGTGAAGGCGGATGACAAGCGAAGCTGTAGCACATCACACAGGGTTAGACAAGGGTAAATGTATTTATTTTCATCATTTGGTAATAACAGTGACGTGACGACAGCTTTGTAGTTACTGTGAAATGCACTGATTGGTTCGGTTACAACCTAAGGCAGAGTCTTGGTCAAAGTTAAATCTTTACATGACCATTGTTAAGTAGTTGAGTGACTTTGATTGGTGTGACACTTCAAACGAAACTTTTCTAGCTCGAACTGAGTGAATTATTGCTTGTTTCGTTTTGAAATGTCCACATTGAAGTCTCCCACGATGATCACACGGGTCCTGTCATCACGGCTAAGCCACGCAAAATGCGTGGTCATGAACTTCTCGATACTAATACTACACTGGGCTGTGCCTGCAGATATACGCACAGTGGATATCACAATTCTTTCTTTCGTGTGTACGGCACAGACATACATCGCCACAGTCGCTGGCATTGTCCTCTTGAGTCAAGAGGGTAATTGTACATACATTTTGTAGCCATGAACGGGGCTATGAGCTATCGCATCTTTTGCTTGCTTCCGAGGTATGAGCCATTCCTTCCGGGGTATGGTCCACTGATGTTGATGGTTTTCGACATGATGTTCTCGATGTTGTATGCGTGATTAGAAAAATGCAAGCACTGTTCGCTTCGCTTTGTTAAGTGCTTGTAGCATGTGCCTCACGGGGCTATGACCCATTGCATTTATAGCTTGCTTACAGGGATGTGAGCGATACAAGGATGACGATATTGTTTTTGACGCACACGAAGAACGCACGAAACCGCAGCCATATACAGCTTCGCTGTAAGAAGCATCTGGTTGGCTACTCTAAACACAGGAGGAAGGAAAAAGGAAAATATGTTGAAGAAACATAGGAAGGCGATAAGTGTGTGCGCATGCGCGGACAGTACGACGCAATCAAAAGTGTTCACACAAGCCAGTCATTTTCAAAAAAAGCCATAAAATAACTTTACTGCTTTCTAGGCCACCGATAGGTGTGGCCGGTGTTCCAGTATTATCTGTATACGCTCAGTAGACGATCATGCAGTCACCTCGACGCATTTGACAATTATTGTCATTGTCTGTAGAACCGAGGAGAGTTGACCCGTGTTCTCTCCGCAGACGTCACATGCAGGGCTGTGGGGCATTCCAATCAGTGCTGAATAAGCGTAATAAACAACTTCTAACCACAACCAGCGCAGGAGACGTGCCTCGCGTCGTAGCAGTCCGGGAGCAAGTCCGAGTTGAAGCGCGGGTCTGGTATACGACTCACACGTGCGGCATTCCCATTTGGCTAACGAGAAGTAACCCAATTGACAGTTCAAGACTTCCCACGTCACAGAATCTACAGCTCCAGAACTCGCGGATCTCAGCGATGCACTTCGGAGAATCGATAGAGATCGAGAGTCTCGGAAAGTGGACAATCTTCTGCGACTCAAAGACGGCACTAGAATGCATGCAGTCGTTCCTCCGACGTGAAACTCACGACTAATGGAAATGTGCAGAGTTATGGTGGAGGGCATGTGCAAAATTTCGCGCATTTACGAGGCGCCTTCACACGCGCAACGGTGCATCATTGTTGCTGTTGTTGCTGCTTTTGTTTGATTTCTTTCTTCTTTTTTGATAATTTACTTACACCTTGCTTTCCCCCATTTGCAGCTACATATGAGTGTTTGCAAGCGATAACGTGTCTTTCTTGTTGTTGTTATTATGTTTTATTTTGCGCATATATCTTTTTATCTAAGGTGAAACTAAACTTACTACTTTACGAAAGCTCGCCAGGATGAGCGTGCCACTCTGAGGAAAAAAAAAAGAATAAAAAATGAAACGAACACGATCGCATAAGATAACTAGATGGCTAAAGATAACCAAAAGTAGATGACTTTCAGCTTCCTCACGAAAGCGTCCTGACAATATTTTATCTTCTTTTCTTTTTTCAATGAAGGCTTGCCACATGAGTGAATGAGTGAGTGAAGAAACTTTATTGCAGGTCCGGTGAGGACGCGAACTCGTCGCGCACCCGGCTAGTCCCACGTCGGGACCGGCAGGTCTAGCCCACCGGCCCGGTCGCGGGCACGCCGGACAGCCAGAATTTGCTTTTCTAGAGCGGGGCTACGCAGAAGCGAGTCACACTCCTCCTTGATGAACTTGGGGTATGTCGCCCCGCACTCCCAGAGCATGTGCGCTAGAGTGGAGGTCTGCCCGCAGGAGGGGCAGGCGTCGTCGAGATACACGTCCGGGTAAGCCTCGTGGAGAACGGACAGACACGGATACGTGCTGGTCTGCAGAGGTCTAAGCGAAACGGCTTGCGCCCTATTCAACTTGGGGTGAGGGGGTGGATAGACCCTTCTAGACATGTAGAAGAATTTAATAATCTCGTTGTGAGTCGCTACTCAGAGTCCCTGTGGCCGTAGGGAGGAAGGGAGTCGATGCTTCTTGCATAGGAAGCGCGATCGGTGAGGTCACGCGCAGCCTCGTGAGCAGACTCATTGAGGTTCGGGGGAGCACACTCGACCGACCCTACGTGAGCGGGAAACCAGTGGATTGAATGATGCGTGAGAGCATCTCGACTCGAGCTGCTAAGGAGACGAGCAGCTTGCTTTGCGATGCAACCCTTCTGAAAAGCCCTAACTGCTGTTTTGGAATCGCTATATATCTCGGATCCACGACCGTCCAGCAGGGCGAGGGCGATGGCGGCTTGCTCGGCGACTCCGGGGTCTAAAGTGCGAATGGAGGCGCTCTTGGAAATCTTGCCACATGACCTAACGTTTGGCAGTTAGATGTCCTACGAGGTCTATCCCAAAAGTTCGTGCGATACGTAAAAAAAGAAATAATAATATCACAGATTTGCAGATAAATCAATGAGAAGTCGTCTTCAAAACGCTCTCTACTCTAGACATAATACACTGTACACTACATACACAACACATTTCTTCTATTGCTAAAAACGCCCTCTAGAAGCCCACTTTTGTTAAGCGCTTCAGCAGCTACGTGATTTCCGTTTGAATTGTCGTCACATCCCCTAAATGCCATTTCCTGAGCATAAGCTTTAATCTCTTGGAGAAGGATAAGCCGCAGGGAACTAGATGCGGCGAGTAGGGAGGCTCTTCCAGAACACGATGGTATCGCGCGTCTGCCAAAAACTCGCGCACTGTCAAACGAGAGTGCGAAGGGGCAGTGTTGTAGTGCAGAATCTGGCGCCCCTCTTCCGAGACTTGCTAGCCCGCGGCGCACACGATCTCCGCGACTCCTCAGGACCCGCAAGTAGAAAGCTGCGTTAACACTTCTACCTTCAGGTACGAATTCGCCGCGGACAATTAAACGCGATGTACGTGACTTCCTATTTTGCTTTGTTCTTCTGCGCGTTTCCTGCCTTGGTTCATCTTTTTTTTCTTCACACTTCTGTCTCTGCGGCGTCATCTCGATGCCGGGTTTTTTAAATCCAAGTTTTGTCGACGATGTACGACCTCTGACAAGAATTCATCGCTGTGCTCCGAAGTTTTCCACTCAGTGCAACATTCTTTTCGTTGCAACCATTGCTCAGGAGTCACCAGTTCGGACACCATCTCGGCGCAAACCTTTCTCCTTTCCAAATGCTTTAGTGAAGGTTCAGCGAACGGAGGACTTCCTTAAACGAGCTGTTCCAGCTTTCATTCGAACAGTCATTCGGCGGTCACTGACCACAAGATATATAACGCGCGCGATCGATGTTTTCACCATCGCACGAGATGAAGGCGTGTCGTGATCTGGCAGCGTCCTTGGGGTCTTTACGGCATTACTTGAATTCACTTCCTTTATAGCATCCTTTCTATAGGCCTTCTACAAGACATTTGATATTAATCACCTTCCATTAGTTCGCCAACCTCCACTTGGAGAAAAAGACTAAAAATCGGCTGCACAACAACTTCTGCGCAAAACTTCGCCTTGTACACCAGTCCCGGATCGTACTAGAAATAAACTGAGTGCTTTCACGCGGAAAAGCGAGAGAGAGAGAGAGAGCAGCGCCGCTACCCGCTCGTCCGCTTTTGTTCTTCGTGGTTCTCGCAAACAATTCACAATTCTTTTGAACGGGGCTCCCTTTCGGAGCCGGAACTTTATTTGTGGTTTCTCTCTTTCTTTCTTTCTTTCTTTCTTTCTTTCTTTCTTTCTTTCTTTCTTTCTTTCTTTCTTTCTTTCTTTCTTTCTTTCTTTCTTTCTTTCTTTCACATAACCGACTAGTTTTCTTACTTGGTCGGTGTCCGTGTCATCGCACAATGGCGCCAAAGATGAAACGGAGCGACCATAAGCACGCTTCTGACGTATTGGTGTCAGCCACCGGTTAACCCTTCTACCTGCCTAGGTCGCGATTGTATACCTACAGCATCACACGCCCGACTTGTATCGCACGCAAGGAGGAGCGCCGCAGCTCTCGAGCAACGCGGCGCAGCTTACATACACTACGCCAGAAACGGCGTCGTCCCTTTATCAGCCGTACACCAGCGCAGCTTCCGAAGCGCCACTGCCCGAGTGCGCGGGAGAACGGACCGAGTGGAAACCGCTGTTTCGCCGTGATCCCGGCGGCAAAGAAGCCGCTCGCCGGGGCCGAGTGGCCTGACGGATGTTCGCGGCCATAGATCTGCAGCCCGCCACGGCTGTGATTTATGCCCGGAGGAAAGAAATCCCCGCGCGGCTGGGCTGGGGTTCCCCTCGCCTCATCCGCGGCGTCGCCTCGGTTCTCCTCAATTGCCGTTCGCTTCCAAGTTGCGTTACCCTCGAGCGAGGAGGAGTTTGTTTCGTCGTCGTCGGGGTGAGGGCGCGGGGAAGGTGATGCACGAAGCAGGCGAGACGCAGGCTGGCTGTGCTTTTCGCGTTTCCCATCCGTTTAAAAGCGGTCGTCCTCGGAAGAACGTGCAGAGCAAGGAAAGCAGCGAAGTTGATTTCCGGTCGCAGTTCTGTTTCTCGAACGGGGTCCCGGGGATGCGCCCCGAGTACGTTACTTATCGTCCACTTGCCTCTGTTTTTCCTGAGCAGCCACGTTTTTTTTTTTTTTTTTTCGGGAAGGACGTGAATCTCTTCTGTCCTCGCCTCGAGCTGCTCCTGCACGCCTCCTGCTTGACTCGTCCCGGACTTCACTCGCCGAGGCACCACAGCTTTTCGAAAGTGGCGTTAGATCCGAGCAGCCCACCAGAGAGAGAGAGAGAGAGAGAGAGAGAGAGAGAGAGAGAGAGACATAATTTATTTGAATGAAGGCAGAGAGGTCGGCCTAAGCTAACACGCTATAGCCTGCTACTCTGCACAGGGGGAGGGGGAAAAGGGACATAAAGGTGTGATGAGGGATGACGATGACATAGAAAAGGGGATGCGCAACGGTGAAAGCAAGTTCAACATTCTGATAATAAACATTCAGAAAGCTCATTCATGAAGCCACTATCTGGTTCCGTATCTAGTCAGTGGTCACCAATTCAAGTGAACTTAAAGGCACTAGGATGAAGCTGGTGTGTGGGCCTCCCCTGCGTGAGCAGCACAAGCGCCAAACAAACGCTTTATAGCATGTGAAGAGCTGCGATAAGTGGCTCCAGCACAGCGAGCACCTGCAGGGCACTTTTAGCGGCCGGATTCTGGAGACCACCGAGAATCACGCGCATTGACTCTACAAGGTGCTTCAGCATTTTCTGTACGCTCTTCTTCTCATTGTGTCCATCTCCTTGCTTGCCGTAGTGCCACCGATTTCATTGGCCCTATCATTCTTGGCTTCATGGCGCAGAGGACCACTAGGGCGCGCTGGCATGGTCGTGGGCCTAGAGGGCAGCAGAGACCATTCTGTGTGTGTATCAGCCGGTGGAGGTGAGTGTTTGCCGCGTGCTGTCATCGACCTTGAACTTGCAGTAGGCGCCGTTACCGTCCTCGATGCATGCACAGGCGGAGGTGGTCGTGGCGCCAGTGCCCCGCTATGTAGTTCTGAAATTGCTTTGTGGCGCTTCTTTCGCGAGCGTTGGTCACTTTGGCGAACAGATTGAGCAGCCTCTTTACGTGAAGATTCGTCTCTTGCCATTTTTCGAAGAATACGAACTTCCTATTTCATCTTTAGGCATTACTTCGAAGTCGCTTCGTGAGAGCCAGTACAATTGGAACATTTAAATGAAGATGCATCACAGTCGGTGGTATTATGCTTTTGGCCGCCACGCGAGCAGCTGGATTTACTTCTACAAACAGCGCTCACGTGTCCTATCTTTAGACATTTCCGGCACTGAACGGGCCTCGGAACGAATGGTCGTGCACGGTGTATCACGTGGCCCACTTTGACAGACGCTGGTAATGTCGAAGAAGAAAATATTAACTTGATACATCGGGAGTTCCCCAAGCGGTGAATCTCAAGAATGCGCACCGATGACCTCAAAAGACTCTCGAGGTCCGCGTCCTTCAAGTCAAGCTCCACGTCGGAAATCGCACCAGTCGTTGTCTCCTTTCCGTAAGTAATAAAGGAGCGGACGGGGAATGCGCTTAACTGTGGAATGCTCTTTAACTTCTCCAGTATTGCGGAATTTTTCACGTCTATTGTCAGGATGTTCTTGCGAGCGTTGATCCTGATCTTGATTTGCCCAGGGGCCACACTTTGAAAATATTCGGTTAGAAACTGCCTGCTGAGGGAGTTCATGCTGTGTGACGTCGAGAGCGGCCGGCACGTAAGAAACCATGAAGTCGCCTCAGTCGACATACAGCGCATCTTCTTCATACGGCGGCCCATGACTACGGTGCACTCGCTGTCCGAGTTCATGGCTTCTGACGTTGAGCTCTCCCAGGAGTCGAGCTGGTCCAAGCTTCCAAAGGCACGTCGTCCAAAAGTGAGCGATTAAACGCACGACTGACCTTGTTCACTTGGTCGTGGGAACGTCATC
This sequence comes from Dermacentor variabilis, assembly GCF_050947875.1. Lineage (NCBI taxonomy): Eukaryota > Metazoa > Arthropoda > Arachnida > Ixodida > Ixodidae > Dermacentor > Dermacentor variabilis. Next base: position 129,924,105 of record NC_134571.1, read on the forward strand.
TTGCTCACCCTTGATGAAATGACTCTCACGCAAATGACAAAAACGTAAAAAAATTGCATAACAGCGAGAGGCCCAGAGCACCAGTGAGCTCTGGGCACTTCATCCTCTTCCTCCAGCCCTCTGTGGATCTGTGGTTCATGCCGCATAAATAGATAGCTGCCTCACATTCTTGAAGTGAACAAGCAACATATATATATATATATATATATATATATATATATATATATATATATATATATATAGGCTGTGGGTGGGAGAAGGCAAAGTGGCGTCAAGTCTACATATATATATATATAGACTTGACGCCACTTTGCCTTCTCCCACCCATAGCAGCCCCTGCCCTCCACCATCGGTTCGCTAAGAAACTCTGGTTGTGGCCACTGTGGTTATGGTTAGATGGTGGTAACTACTTTATTGAGATTCTGCTCAGTTATGATCTGGCAGGCCCGGATATATATATATATATATATATATATATATATATATATATATCAGTAATTCTAAAAACATGACGGCGATATGCGATACAGTTTGAAGGTGCTTCGTATAACAAACCACACTCATCATCGCCTCCTTCTCTTTTTCTTATGTTGCAGCGAGCTCGCTACCTGCTCCTTCCCTTTTCATCCTCCGACACACACAAAAAAAATGAGTCCAAGGATAGTGATATTGTTTTGGCAGTGATAGTGGCAGTTCTCGTCTCTCCGCGTTCAAATATTTGCGGTCGAGAGATGTGAGCTTCCCCGGAACAAACCAGCACCCATTTAATCGCAGCCGTAATGCTGATCGTCGCAGAACTGCCTTGATGGAATGTAGTCGAAAACTGCACGATGACTGGGCAGAAAACAACGTCCCATTGTTAGCCGCCTTCGCGCCCATCATGTGACATGTTCTTTCTCGGAGCCTTCTTTCCATGCCGCTGCTAAACGTGTTCGCCACATTAATGCCGCCCACTGGAGTCGAAAGTTGGGATTCTTTGTGATGCGCGATTAGACGCGCTGCACAGGTACACTAGATGGTGTGGGGATGCGCGACCCTCGCGCCTCCCCTGATGTTTTTCCCGCATGGCGCGTCTCCTGTAATCCCGCTTCGCCGCGTGGCCCGCGTGACGTCCGCGGCGGTCGATGTGGTTGAAGCGCAGTCCGAGAGATGGCGCGAGTGTTGCGCTGCTAACGCCGCCTCACGGCAGGGTTACTTGGGGGCGCAGGGCAGAACGGGCTGCTCTTCCCCGGCGGGTCGGCGCGCGGCGTGGACGTCCCGCGCGCGCGCGCGGCGATGCGGGATTACAGAAGACGCGCTATGCGGGAAAAACATCAGGGGACACGCGAGAGTCGCGCATCCCCACAATGGATAGAAACGAAAACACAGAGCGCTGACTTGCGACAACTTTATTAGAAAAAGCGCGCAGTATACATGAACATTCGTAATCGCCGACACACACAGTGCGCTACACATTGCCATATCCCAAAGCCGCGGTGTGTCTCGAGCCGCTGTTTTGATAGCCATATCGAGGAAAAAAAGAAAAGCTTTCTTAAACGTATTCAATGAGAGCAGTTATTTCTTGATTTCCCACTACTACCACGCGGACAGCTAGCTATTCGCTGTGAAAATCACGTCTACAAAAATGAACAATAAGTTAGCGTTTCGTTTTTGCGAATTCCTCGCGCAGTAAATCACCTGCACGAGATGTTGGTTTACGTTTCTCTGATGCAGTGCTCTTTAGGCACACGTATGTTGTTGTCATTGTTGTTGTTGTAGTAGTAGTAGTAGTAGTAGTAGTAGTGGTAGTAGTAGTAGTAGTAGTAGTAGTAGTAGTAGTAGTGGCGGCATAGTGACTTTGGCGTTGCCCTATACTAAGTCCGATGGCGCGGCATCCAATCTCGGCCGCGGCGGCCGCATTTCTATGCGTGCTAAATGCAAAAGCGGCCCTGTACCGTGCATCGGATGCAGGTTAAACACGTAATCACATCGCGGTTTCGATACCTAAAACCTCAGAATTTAATTTCTTTCATGAGGTATTGCCTGCTGATATTGTGGCCAGCAGATACGAAAGGAAAGGGTATGACGCTTCTCTTCTGCTTAAAAATGTAAAACTAAAGGGTGACACGCATCCCCAGTTTATCTTTTTCCCATCACGGGCTAACAAATGATAAAATTTATCGCAAGGCGCAAGGCATGCTTACGCGCCATCATAACATTCTCGGTTGTTGTAACTAATTCTACGTGTTTTCCGTGTTATTGGCCTCACCTTGAGGGACCAGATTTCATGCGCGACCGGAATAGCATTGTCCTTTCTGGAAGGTACGCGAACAGCATTGATTGTGCTGGAACACTCAACGATCAATGTATATAAATAGCCGACGCACCTGACTCGTAGATCAGATTTGAACGATCGGCACGTGTTATCTTGACTGTCGTTGTGCCCGAGTGTAACTCGCTTTTGTAGGCGCAGGTTCGCCCAATAAAGAGTTAGTTCTGCGACTCACCGCTTCTTCCCCGTCACTGTGTATACAGTGGCGGTGCAGAGAAAGAGAAATGAAATGCGAATGGCAGTGAGGTTAACCGGAATACGAACATCAGGTTTGCTACCTTGTTCTGGGGAAGGGGGAAGGGGAGAAATAAGGATGGAAAAAGACAGCCGGAAAGTGAAGCGCACGCACAGGAAATACGGAAAACACACACGCAAGCGCACACATAAAGCAATGACATGGGGGAGCGTAAGATGATGGTGGATGAAAGCGCCGCACAAGAAGAAAAGCAAGAAAGAAAAAAAGAAAGGTGGCGATATCCTTCTTTTCACGTAAGCGACTGTAGCCACTGCAAGTCATTTGCGCTGTTCTTTCTTTCTTTTTTTTTTGTGGCGACCACTGTCCCTTCAATCAGTCACGCAGAGGTTTGCCAAACCAATGGCGCCAGTCGTGCAGAAAAGCGAAATCGATGGGGCACCTTCTGCTGGCGCCACCGTCCGGTGTCTCTACGATCGGACCCCGACGGCGACCGGGCATTTGTAGACTAAGGACATCGAAAGGCTACAGGTCCCATAGCTAAAGGATCAGCCAACGAGATAGCGACGTGGTCGCGGCTCTGTGCTGGAAAATGAACTGTTGCTGGCAGAAGAACCCGACACACACACAAAGAAATGGGAAGCTTTGTGAGCGTAAGAGTCGGCTAATGACTTCCTTCTGCGCGCCCAGCCTAATTTCCGAGAAAGGTCGGCATAAAGGCAGAGAATGAGAAGGAGGAGAGCAAAGCCGAAGTCTATATATTTGTGCGACGACAGGAAAAGAGACGACGGCCAGCCTATTACCCGCCCCGTCTTGCTATCGATTGAAAGTTTGCTGAGCGAATTTTTTTTTTCTATAAGGCCACGAAACGCCGCAGATGGAGAACATTCATCCTCCACCGCAAATGTGTGGCACAGTCGGAATGGACTTCCCCGGTTTGAAAGCCGCTATCGCAATTCGAGCGATATTTCCCGTCGTTTATCTGCGCAGGGTTCCGAGCAGTATACACAATTTGTTATGTGTGTTTTTGTTCTCGAGTGTGCGTGTGTGCGTGTGGATACGTGCGTGCGCCCAGGAGAGGGGAAGAGTGCGCATCTGTCGGTGCAACTGACCACGGCCCCGCAGCGAGCGTGTGTTAGCGAACGAGGCAATTGGCAAGCGCTTTTCGACGATCCGTGGCTTCCGAAGTGGTACAGTGCGGCTTCTTTGCACAGTCGACAGCAAACTTTTGATGCGCGCCACGTGGGCCTAGGCAAAGCTAGAGCTGTATATATGATCCCTGTCTTACGCTCGGTTGCGGTAGTCAGAAGTCAAAATCCCCCTCCCCCTCTTATTTTTTTTTAAACGATGGTGTATCTGCGTATGACATCCTCCAGTGCACTACATCTGCAGGCTTGGAGTGGCTCCTGACACCGGCGAAAGATGCCGAGAGCGAGTGGGGCCATACTAATACAGGTACAACCAAATTAGGAAGGCCCACTAAGCGTGAACAAAGACACCCCCTCACCAGAACAGGAATTGGCCTCCCTGGTGAAGTATTCGGCCACAATTAACCTCCCTAATGAAATGATCTCCTCAATGAAGTGGCCCTCAGTCCCCAGCGGCTGCGGAGCACCTGACCAAGGCGGCGGTCAGACTTGCAACGCAGAAGAGGGTGCTAAGAATACCTGGGCCCGGACAGGCCTCCAATGGAAACTGGTCCTTGCAACGGTTAACACCCGAACCCTCTCGAGTGAGGCTAGCTTAGCAGGACTCTTCGAGGAACAGTCAGACATCGTTTGGGATATTATCGGCCTTAGTGAGATTAGAACTGGTGAGGCTTACACATTGCTGAATAATGGCCATGTCCTCTGCTATAGAGGTCTCCCGGATAAGAAGCAATGCGGGGTGGGATTCCTAATACATAAGGACATAGCGGGCAACATTGACGAATTCTACAGCATTAACGAGAGGGTAGCAGTAGTCACAATCAAACTCAATAAGATGTATAGATTAATGGTAGTAGAAACCTAAGCTCCAATGTACAGTCACGACGATGAGGAAGCAGATCAGTTTTATGAAGATGTTGAATTAGCGATGAGAAAAGTGCAAACGCGGTATACAGTAGTAATGGGGAACCTCAATGCAAAAGTGGGGAAAAAGCAGGCGGGTGAACAGGCAATTGGCAACTACGGTGTCGATTCTAGAAACGCTAGAGGTGAGATGCTGGTAGAATTCGCAGAAAGGAATAAGCTGAGAATAATGAACGTTTTTTTCAGGAAACGTAGCAACAGAAAATGGACCTGGAAAAGCCCTAATGGTGAAACAAGAAATGAAATCGATTTCATACTTTCTGCCGATCCCAGCGTAGTTCAGGATGTAGAAGTAATGGGTAGGGTAAAGTGTAGCGATTATAGGTTAGTGAGGGCCAGGATTGACCTTAATTTGAACAGAGAAAGAGTAAAATTGGTGAAGAATAAACAGGTCAGCCTAAAGGCAGTAAGGGTAAAAGCAGACAAATTTTGGCTGGTACTTGCAAACAAATATGCAGCCTTAGAACAACGAGATGATGGTGATGATGATGATGATGACATAGAGGTAATGAATGAAACCGTAACGAGGCTGGCTTCAGAGGCAGCAGTTGAAGTGGGAGGCAAGGCACCAAGGCAACCAGTAGGCAAGCTCTCTCAAGTAACAGAGGACCTAATAAAAAAAACTACAATGAATGAAAGTGTCCAACTCAAGAGATAAGATAGAATTCGCGGAACTGTCAAAACTGATGAACACAGCGAAAATAAGCGATATTAGAAATTATAACGTGAGAAAGACTGAAGAAGCCGTTAAAAATGAGCGCAGCCTGAAATCAGTGACAAGGAAACTTGACATAGGACAAACTAAGATATATGCACTCAAAGATAAGCAGGGTAATATCATCAGCAATCTCTAAGGTATAATAAAAGAAGCGGAAGAATTCTATACTGACCTTTATAGTACCCAGAGGACTAAGGCGCACTCTATTCGAAACAATAACGAACGGTATACAGAAACTCCTCCTATAACTAGAGATGAGGTCAGAAAGTTCTTGCAAGGCATGAAAGGGGAAAAAGCGGCAGGAGAGGATGGAATAACAGTCGATTTAATCAAAGATGGAGGATCAAAACTGGCGGCTCTCTATACGAAGTGTCTATCGACCGCAAGGGTCCCTGAAAACTGGAAGAATGCAAACATTATACTAATCCACAAAAGGGCGACCTTAAAAAAACCAAAAAATTATAGGTCCATTAGCTTATTCCCAGTATTATATAAAATATTTACCAAAATAACCTCCGATAGAATAAGGACAACACTGGACTTTAGTCAACCAAGGGAGCAAGCTGGCTTCAGGAAAGGTTACTCTACAATGGATCCCATCCATCTCATTAACCAGGTTATCGAGAAATCCGCAGAGTACAATAAGTCTCTCTATATGGCTTTCATAGATTACGAAAAAGCATTTGATTCAGCAGAGATACCAGCAGTCATATAGGCATTGCGTAATCAAGGAGTACAGGCAGCTTACATAAATACCGTGGAAAATATCTACAGAGATTCCACAGCCACCTTAATCCTACACAAGAAAAGTAGGAAGATACCTATGAAGAAAGGGGTCAGACAAGGAGACACAATCTCTCCAATGCTATTCACTGCGTGCTTAGAAGAAGTATTCAAGCTATTAAACTGGTAAGGCTTAGGAGTAAACATCGACGGCGAATACCTCAACAACCTTCGGTTTGCCGATGACATTGTTCTATTCAGCAACAATGCAGACGAGTTACAACAAATGATTGAGGACCTCAACAGGGAGAGTGGGACTGAAGATTATTATGCAGAAGACAAAGATAATAATAAATAACCTGGCAAGGGAGCAAGAGTTCAAGATCACAAGTCAGCCTCTAGAGTCTGTGGAGGAGTACGTTTGCCTAGGTAAACTAATCACAGGGAACCCGGACCATGAGAAGGAAATTCACAGAAGAATAAAAATGGGCTGGATCGCATGCGGCAGACATCTTCAGCTCCTGACTGGGAGCTTACCATTATCATAGAAAAGGAAAATTTACAATCAGTGCATTTTACCGGTGCTGACATACGGCGCAGAGACTTGGAGGTTGACAAAGAAGCTTGAGAGCAAGTTAAGGACCGCGCAAAGAGCGATGGAACGAAGAATGCTAGGCATAACTTTAAGAGACAGAAAGAGAGCGGTTTGGATCAGAGAGCAAACGGGTATAAACTATATTGTAATTGGCACTAAGGGGAAAAAATGGCGCTGGGCAGGTCATGTATAGCGCAGACTAGATAACCGTTGGACCATTAGGGTGGCAGAATGGGTACCAAGAGAAGGGAAGCGCAGTATAGAGGACTGCAGAAGACTGGATGGGGCAACGAAATTAGGAAATGTGCGGGTGCTAGTTGGAATGGGTTGGCGCAGGACAGGGGTAATGAATCCAACCTTCGAACTGCGTGCTGTCGTATTCAGTGAGACACGCCACGTGTGTCGTAAACATGTAACAGTGACGACGAGGGTGGGCCATGAATATTGCTTCCGTCTCGGAGCGTATATATACGAAGCGGAGAGGGGGGGAGAGGGAGGACAAGGAAAATATATCAAACGATAAACGCACCCGCCGTCAACACTCGCAAGGCACTCTGATTGCGGCTGACGTCACATTACAACAGTTTCCTTCAACTGCGGCTGACCACTTCTTTCAATTCCTTGGCACAGTATACGTGAAACACCCTGTATGTGGCATTGCATTCGCTAAAATGTAGCATGCGGATTATCGTGTTTGCTATCAAGACAATTTTTCTATTTCTGTCAGTATTTGGGAGATTCCTGGGAGAAAGCTTTACCATGGTGTTGAGGTCAACTAAAGGCGTGCCGAGCCTATGCCCTCCTGCACCCGACGCTGATGTTAGATTCAAAAGAAAGCGCTCGCAGCATATAACTGTTCGTAAGAACTGGTGCCAGCCGATCGTGTTGTCGGGCGTAATATTAGCGAGGGTGACCGGCCAACGGCCAGCAGCACTTACGGGTGAAAAACATTTGGTAATTTGGCCTGAGTTCGGGCACAGGGGCTGCGAAGCAAACGCAAATGCACCGCGAAACAGCATAAAACAAACAAACGAACAAACAAAATTAGAACTCCACATGCCACGTTGGGAAGGAAGCACGCGAACTCGATTACCGACAAGAAATATTGGGAAGGCAAACGTACAAATAAGAACTGTAACCACTCTATAGATGACAGTATGCTGCGAAATATCACCAAGCTAGACGCCAAAGTCGGAGCGAACCTGCGATGGTCATTCGCGTTTCTTAACGGTGTCACGGCTGAGCCAGAAGCTTCAGACTGAGGCCATAAATACTTACCCTCCACTTCAAAGCCCTCAGATAATAACAGTCCATGTCCCATGCTGTCTCTCTCATGCTGCAGCTCTTCGTCCCATTTGGTTCAGTGCGCGATATATCTGTTGTGCTTGTCAGTGTCGTTTCGCACGGCAGTGCCAAGGATCACGAACGGTGATAACCGGGCAACGGCAGTCAGTCATCTGAGAGAATTTGGCCGCGATCTGGGGCGTTTGGCGGCTTATTAGATTGCGCGAGGTTTGGACAGACCAAATAGGCGGAATCAGCGTTCGTCAGTGAATGAGAGAGAGAGGGAGAGAGATACGTTGTGTACGTACACACGAGTGGGTCAGCAAAAAAAAAAAAAGTTTACGTTCCCAATTTACAGCGCCGACTTGCGAGTTTCGGCGTCAACTCGATTCAGTGGACCCTCTGTGGTTGAGGTCGGAGGGAGGTAAAGGAGCAAATGCTGTTGTCCCGTCGGCGAACACGTACGTGACCTATTCGTGTTAGAGCGATCGCCGAAACAGCACTCGAGGTGTCCACATAAATCGGTAAATAGCCTCGTCGGCGAGGATTGCGGGCTTTTATAGTGTTTTAGTGTGGAGCGGCTTCACTTTCTCGTGACGACTTCGTAAGGGGAGTTACAGTGAGGGAATAACCTCTTTGTAGGGACGAATAAAATACGAGCCTTGTCTATCTGTGGCCACCGCAAGTAACATACGCGCTTTGCGCAGTTCCTCTCTCGCTTACACCAATGGTCAACGCGCTTGTCATATAAATATAGCAGATCTATAATGAAAGCTCATGAAATCCTGTCCTGTTTGTAGTCGGTAGACAATTTCATTGGACACAGAAAAAGAAAGAAATGACAGCGACAGACACGGTAAAAATATTTGTGTTTGTTACGCAATACATACGATGTTTTAGAGACGACGACGAAGTTACTGTGCTTGGTTGCTGGTTTTCTTCTGGTGCTGCAGTTTTTCTCTATTTACCTTATTTTCGTGCATCAGTAACAGGCAACGACGTTTGTGCTGAACCCTGCAGTCTTCTACTCTGCTGGGAGATCCTCCCCGCGGAGCTTGCCATGGAAGATATGGTCTTGGACACGTCCGGCGGTCAGCATAGACCGCCCGCGGCTCGGAAGCGGCTCAGTTCGGCAGTAGGATCCGACGCTACTGATTCCGAGCTTTCTGACTCAAGATCTGAAGATTCGGATGCTTTCATACCTGTCAAGCACCGCCGCCCACGACGGACGTCACCGGCATCGTCCTCAAGTGAAGGGACTGTCATATACAACACCATCAAGACTACAACAGTAGCTTTCATTCCCGTCGACGCGATGGTAAGCCTGAATGCTATCTCTCGACAGAAACTTCATGATTTCTTCTTCAAACTTGCCCCTGGACTAATCCAAGAGGTTCGCGTGAACCCCTGGAAGAATGTCATTGCTGTTGACACAACTGATGACAAGATGGTGCAAACTCTACTTGGTTTGTCTGAAATATGTGGGGTCCACACACGTCCCTACATACCACAGGGTACTAATATAGCAGCTGGTGTCGTATCTGATGTGGACTTGGATCTCAAAGACGACGTTTTTAAGAACATGATCGTTTGCACGCCACCATGCAAAATAATTAGCGTTCGAAGGCTAGGCTCGTCAAAGTGTATGAAGATACTTTTCGCCTCTGGAAAGCTGCCTAGTCATATAAAGGCTGGACTTGTGCGCTATCCTGTTCGACCTTTCGTACCACGGCCTTTGCAATGCCATAAATGTTTTAAGATTGGTCATGTTCAGGGCTTTTGCACCAGCGATTTGGTCTGTGCCAAATGCGGTGGGAATCACCACGTAGATTCCTGTGAAAGTCAGGCATATCGGTGCCCTAACTGTAATGGTGAACATTTGGCAACAGATAAAGGATGTCCCTCATTGAAGAATGAACTAAAGGCACTAAAAGAGAAAGCCAAAAAGAAGGCAGCAGGAGATGAAAGCTCCCGTCGCCGTAGTGCTGCCCCAGCGACTGGAAAGGCAGCGCGTTCAAAGAGTGACAAAGACACAACGCATCGGAAAGTAGGGGGGCGGAACTTCTGCCTCTCGGACACATCGTGGCCAGCGCTTCCATCGAAACCGTCGGAACAAGTATCTACAAAGACTTCGACCACGGTGGAAAGCACTGCAAACACAATACCTAAACCGGTATCAGCCAACGACGATGTGCAACTTGTCAATCTTCTAAAGATGCTTGTCAGCGTCATCAGATCTCTAATCGCCGGTCGCCAGACACCAGCAGCGTCAGCAGCAGAGCAACTTTTGGAGGCACTCGTTCCTGTCCTCGACGGCCTTCGCTAGACGTTTTACCGGAAACAATTCCAACAGTTGTCAGCAGCCTCGCCCCTTTGTGCTGCAATGGAATGTCAGGTCGATGCGACCGCGGCACGCGGATTTAGTCCTTCGACTCATCGCTATGAAGACTCCACCAGACGTTATAGCGCTTCAGGAAACTAACGTAAGGAGAGACGAATATCGATTGCCAGGCTTCGTGGGTGTCCACAGTAACACTCGATGCGCGGAACCAGCTTGTGGCTCTTTCCAGTGCGTGGAGGAGGCGCATACGCGCAATGCTTCAAAAGCATCAGTGTACGTTCGTGCTGACTTGGACTTCGCGGTTATTGACACAGACGGCATCTGTGACGATGAGTTTGAGTGTGTAGCTGTTACTGTGAGCCTCAGAGGTGTGTGTACGACGGTGGCAAGCATATACAACAGGCCTACACGTTCTTCCGATACCTCGCTACTTGAGAGCTTATTGTCTCGGTGTGGGGCATCGTTTGTGTTATGCGGAGATTTTAATGCCCACCATCCACGATGGTGTAGCCGTCCCCAAGACAATCGTGGGACAGAGATTAACGAGATCATTATCAAGAATGATCTCCAATTACTGAATGACGGTTCACCTACATTTATAGGTAGAGGAAAGGAGCATTCCACTATAGACCTTGCGATATCAACGAGAGATGTGTGCTTAGCCTGGTCATGTGAACCCGACCCGTGGGGCTCAGATCACCTTCCCATTTGGTTAACACCAACACATACTGCGGGTCGCCAGGATGTCGTTTATACAGTGACTAACTGGGACAAGTTCCGACAGCTGATCTCAGAGGCACCATCTCAAGACAGCCTATTTAAACTTATGAGTGAGTGCTTACGGAAAGCTACAGTACAACGACGACGGAGTATCGGCAAACCAAATCCCGATCTAAAGCTTTTGCGGCTCCGCGCATGTCGACGGCGCGCTTATAGACGGGCACAGCGCTCTAAACGACGCACCGACTGGACTATATACAATCGCATTGATGCAGCCATACGGCGGCATACAAAACAGCTTCGTCGAAAGAGCTGGGAAGCTTTGTGTAGTTCGTTGCACACTGGAGGTGGTTTTGGAAATGTATGGCGCATACTGAAGGCTCTCCGCACTCCTCCAATCTGCAAGAATCCTACGGCTGCATTGAGCATAGCGACTAACCAGTCACCAAAAGTAATAGCGGAGGCATTCGCAGACATTTTCGTCTCTTCTGCATCCAGTGACACCACAATTAGCGACCTTCGTTCTTTGACAAGTCACAGCACCATAACCGCTTCCTACGGTCCAGCCTGCCAGATGGATGAGGCAGATTTCACTCTTGAGGAGCTGCGACACGCGCTGAGCCTCTCCAAACGCCGCACTGCTCCAGGCGAAGATGGTGTGACGTACCAAGCATTGCGGAACGTTGATAAGAGTTTCCATGACCGTATATTGGACGAGTATAATGAAGTATGGCGAGCCGGTGTAATCCCTGCTGAATGGAAATCGTCCGTGGTAATACCAATTTTAAAGCCCGGGCGTCCTGCAAGGCACCTAAAGTCCTACCGACCAATATCCCTAACTTCAAATGTCATCAAGTTAATGGAGCGCATGGTCTTGTTTTCGTTTAGATGTCAGGCTAGAGGAGCTGAATTTTTTCCCTGATGTCATGAGTGGCTTTCGGCGCCGCCGTTCGGCTCTGGACAGCATATCAGACCTTGTCTCAGCACTCGAATTTGCTAAAGAAAACAAGCACTCTGCCTACATGCTCTTCCTAGACATACAGCAAGCTTTCGATTCAGTTCCGCATAAGGCGATTATTTTCGCTCTTGCAACCGCGGGAATTTCGGGTCGTCTGCTACAATTTGTGCATAATTTTCTATCGGAGCGCCGTATGAAAGTGCGTGTCGGAGGAGTCACTAGTGAATACCGAAATGTGAAGTGCGGTGTGCCACAGGGCAGCGTATTATCGCCGCTTTTGTTTAACACCGTACTCGCCGCACTTCCAAGTCGTTTGCCTCGGGACGCTGATTTCCCTGTGAGCATAGCTGTCTACGCAGATGACATTGCTCTGTGGATAAGCGGCCCTTCGCACCTTGGTCCGCGGCTTCGTGCAAGCTTGCAAAGAGCTCTCAACGCTACTTCGGAGTATTTGGGTGAAGTTGGCCTGCTCATATCACCTGCTAAGTCGGCTGCGATAGCATATCACCCTAAACAACGCGCTCGTCGAACGATGAGCCGACTGTATCTTGACGAAACGCCTATAAACTGGGTGCGACAACACCGTTATTTGGGGTTAATTGTGGATGATCGCATCTCTTGGCGTCCTGCCGTTAAATCTGTACGACGCAAATCGCACTCCCTCCTTAAGTATGTGGCCGCCTTGACTGCTCGAGGTGCTGGCTGCGACCAAACAACGGCTCTTCAGGTGTACCAGTCATCTGTACTCTCAGGCATGCTGTACGCATTACCAATTTTGAACATACCACATAGTTTGATGTCCCAACTGGAGCGAGATCATCGCGTTGCCCTTCGACTAATGCTTGGATTACCTCGTGAGGCGCAATCTATTGCATTACTCACTGAAGCGCATCAGTTACCCCTGCGGCTGCAAGCAGATCAGAGAGCTCTGTATCATATTGAGCGTCTGCACCGCGCATCGAATGGTCAATCGCTCCTTGATCGTCTCATTAACCGCCCGTTATCTCGAATGGGAAAAATGGCGGCTTTATTTATGAATATCACTACCATTTCTGAACATGCTGCTTCAGATACGTCTCCGCCTCCAAAAGGTATCACGAAACACGTACTTCCCATTTACCTCACAATCCCTGACATGCACAAAAAGTCTGATATGGCTGTTTCGGCAATATTCCAATTGGCTCAGTCTCACATGTTCGAAAAGTTTCCAGATTACCTTCAAGTTTTCACAGATGCATCTGTACACAACGACGGTCAAGGCGCCTCTGCAGCTTTTTTCTGCCCTTCAACTAAAGTACGACGTATATTTCAAATACCTCATCCAGTTTCGTCAACAACTGCAGAACTAGCAGCGATTAATGTTGCATTGAAATACGTGCAAGAGGAGTTAACTACATCGAAAGTTGTCATCTTTACGGACTCCCGTGCTGCCCTTAGCAGGTTACAACGCAGTGCGCTTGATTGTCCACTTGTGCGCAGCATTACTGACTCTGCGAGCAAAATTACATCACGTGAGGTATCTGTCGTCGCTCAATGGATACCTTCACACGTAGGAATCGCCGGAAATGAAGAAGCTGATCGGCTCGCTTCAAGTTGCGCTCATAACAACTGTGACTGCCCAGAAATTCTGTGCAAGCTTGATGACGCTCGTCTCCTGATACGTCGCCACCTACTTAAGCAGCATCCAGATCAGCGTATCGCAAATGGAACGTTCCCGCCCCGTGTTCGTGGTCGAGGCTTGCCTCGTCGCGCTAGAGCACAACTGCTCAAGCTGAGGGTTGGTTGCGTGAACGTGCACGAACGTTTATACAGACAAGGGCGTGTGGCAAGTCCATTCTGTGCGTCTTGTGGCTGCTACGAGACACTTCAACACCTTATATTTGAGTGTCCCGCTTTCAGTGCGCAGCGCATGTCGCTAGTGAGAAACTATCACCTCCTTGGTCTGCGGTGTGCGACACTCGAGGAATGCTTATACCCCAGTGGTTGTGCATCTAAACGTGATCAGGCCCATCGCGCCCTACTAACCTTTCTGGAGCTAACTAACTTAAGTTCACGTTTGTAGCGTGAACGTTCAACATTCTGTAGTAGCGTGACCTTCAGTGACCGGCCCTACTGTGTGTGATCTGTACTGTGTCCTAACGCTTCTTCCTTCGAAGATGGGAAGTGGCGGGTTTAAACACCTTGTAGTGCATATTGTGAACCGACTACCACTGAAACGGTGATTGCGTGCAGCTATACTTGGCGTCTCATCGTGGAGCGCACAATTAGCCGCGTAGCAAACTAGCCATGGATGTGATTGATAATTGTGGAGGCTGTTCGATGCGGCGTCACTTTAATTCCGGCTGCTGAGTCGAAACTCGGCGGAACAACGAGCTACTGTACTGTGTTCGACTTTAGTCTTTAGATTTGTCCTGTTGCTCTTCCTTTCCTCTTTCCTCCCTTCCTTCCTATCTTCCATTTCTGTGTTGCTGTCCCCTCCCTTCAGAAGAGTAGGCAGGCGTTGTGCCCCTTCCGGTGGCAGTTGCCAGCCTGCTCCTCGCCTTCCCTTTCCTGTTAACTGTATATATGTGTATATGTGTTCAAAACAAATAATAATAATAATGTTTTATAGTTTGCTTATCCTTTACCTGTATCGCAAAACATTACTAAAATATTATTTATTTAAACACTACCTTTGTTGCCAGAAGAAAATTAAAGAAATAACGCTCCCTCTCTATGTACTTAGGTCTATAGACTACGAATTCATTGATTCTGAAAGACCCAGAAAATGGGCTGTGTTCTGTGATTCAAAACCGGCATTACAGTGCACGCAGTCAGTTCTCCGACGCCGATGTCATGAACAATTGACATAAGATATCGTGAAAATTCACCATCACGTCCAACAAAAAGGTCACGAGGTTGTTTTTTAATGGGTACCTGGCCATTAATTGTGGAATCAGTGTGGCAATGAATCCGCCGATAATGCTGCTCGTACAGCACACCAAGAAGAGCCCAGCGTTCCAATTCCGCTTTCGAGGACGGACGCCGCAAGGCAGCTTCGACACCTGGCACGCAGTCTCTCACTGACTGAGTGGAACTCGCCAAACTTACGACTTGCACGACTGCATCGATTGAACCCCTCACTGCAACTCCGACCTCCACTCGGACTTCCCGGACGTGAAGCTACGCTTCCCTGTCGCCTTTGGTTAGGAGTTGCCTTCACAAAGGCATACTCTACATTAATTGGAGTCACCGACAGTGCAGCATGCGAGGTCTGCTGCACCGAAGAAAATATCGACCACCTGCTGTGCCAGAAAGACTGCCCCAGAAAGACAAGAACTTGCCAACGCTCTCCAAAAACTGGACAATCGGCCGCTTTTTGTGCAGGTGCTGCTGGAACACCGCTCCCATCGCTCGTCGGCCCACGAAGCGGTGAAGGCGCTTTTGTGCTTCTTGGGGAAGTCGGGCTTGTCCGAACGTCTGCGACTATTAATGCAATTTCTATTACACCACACGCGTCAACGAACTCACCGCTAATTTCCTTCTTTCCTTCCCTCCTCTCTCTCCCTGTCATTTTAGTTTTCTCCTTTCCCATTCCCCCGGTGTAGGGTAGCCAACCGGACGTTATTCTGGTTAACCTCCCTGCCTACTGCTTCCCCCCCTCCCTCCAGAGCGAAATTGCACCTATGGGACTCCATAATTCCGACCGAAAATATTGGCGCGATCGGAAAGCGTTACATTACTATTTTTCAATTGTGAAGACTTCTTTTTGAGAAGCCTTGTGGGTTTCCATTGTAACTTCGTGCTACAGTTAGGTGGATGAGAATTTTAACGCGACAGCGTTAAGGAGCTTGTGTCGCAGAAAAGCCGGTGTCGTCGGCGTCAGTGTCAGCGGCGTTGGCCGTGAGCGATAAATCCCAGAAGACACTTCATAAATCAAAATCGTCTTGCAAGAACGGCTGGTGGGAATCAAGCCCAGGGTCTCCGGAGTGTGAGACGGAGACGCTACCACTCAGCCACAAGTTCGTTCCTTCAAAACGGGACAAAATCGCGTCTAGTGAATGCGGTGTTGCCTTAGAAACGTGCCGTAGAAAGTTATACTGCGGTGTGTATTGGTAATTATGACCATGTAACTTACAAAAGTCGCAGTTTCACGAGTAGCGAAGTACCTTTCCGCTACATTTCTTCTGCGCTCTGCGCACACGCAGTGCCATCTTGCGGCAAACACAGAAGGCCTCCTCCTCGCAATGTACGGCGCTGCCCCGACACGTGGCGCGCCACTTGCCCCATGATCGCGTCCGCCTTCATGGCGCGTCGGGGCCCGGCTATCTGTGCCGATCGCGACGTTTGGCTGGCGTAGCGCGTTCGAGTAGGCAGTGCGAACGGGGTGCGATAGCGCTATCGCGTTCCACTCTTGAAGGCGAAGCTTAAGCGTCCTCCAATTTTTTCCTTTCATGTACCTTCTTCCGCCTTGCGTGCTTCCACAGAACTGATTTGCCTTATTGCCGCATTAATAAAATGTGTTTCAAAAGATCTTATACATTCATCCAGAGAAATCACCTTATGCATCTCAGAGAAATACACCTGCTTCATGCACGCATGTGCGCTACATACATACATACATACATACATACATACATACATACATACATACATACATACATACATACATACATACATACATACATACATACATACATACATACATACATTCCGGATACTTCCGAACAATCTTTGCTGTCACTAACATCACTTTGGGCTTACTACTCTAGGTGTGCGTCGATGGTAAAACTGTATGCATTCGCTGAATGCCAGCGAGTATTCGTGCCTGACCGTATCTCCAGAGCGGCCGCGCACAGTGCAAGCATTGTACGCACGCATAGTCTGGGAACACGGAAAACCGTTCTTTGAAAGACATATCCAGATGGCGCGCTTCGAATGAGGCTGACGCTTCCGACAGGAAATATCGCGCGGATTTTTTGAGACACACTGCTGCCTTTCGCTTGAGAGCCGGCAGCTGCCGTGCCAAATGGCCCGTTATTAAAAAGGGATTGTCGAACTAAATATATTCTCGCCACTTTCTGGCTCTATATATACATACGTTCTTTATCATTCAGTTCCTTTATACATATACGTTCCGCGTCGCTTGTCAGCGAAGTTTCATTACTTTCCTGCCTCGAGCTTACCTGTCCAAATGTCCGTGCAGGCATCGTACGCTTTAGGCTTGTGTGGTGTGGTTTTACATTTTGCAGCCGGTAAGGATGAGGGGCTGTTTTAATCTGTTCAGGATTTCCTGAAGACGAATTATTTCACGCAGAGCGTCAACTGAGCGACGGAAAGCGAACGTATACTAAACGAAAAAAAAAAGAGCATAGCGAACGATACGGTAACATCTTCCGTACGCTCACCAAATAATGTTTTTTTTTTTACATATTCAACAGGCAGCGTTGTGACTGTTCAATTTCACGAAATGACTGGCACATCTGTTTCCGGTCACTGACTTCTACTTCGCCACACGTAACGAGAGAAAAGGCAACCTCACAAGCACTGCGATAACGTTCATTTCTTCCCGCGGGAGCGAATCTGGCTTGACGGAACAAACAGAGACATTAAGGAACTGTCACCCTGACGTGAATGCGCATGCGCGCCTTCCTGATCAAGATTCTGCCCAGACAGCAAGGAACGAAAGAAAGAAATAAAGGTTGAGATCACCGTTGGCGAATCACGCGCCCGATGACCTCTGCAATGGATAACGGGACCGAAATTATGCCTACGGTCTTCGCTATTTTCAAGCCTGTCTTTACGTGAAACAGGCTGGATTGTGCGTCAGGCAGTAAGTGCGTGACACTGTGAATACACTGTGTGACGCCGTATGTGTACGTTTGTGTGACATTGTGTCACCGCGCGGCACTTCGTCAGGCTGTGTGTGACAGCGCTGACGAAGACAGATTACGCAAGCTTCCTCTTTTTTCATTTTTTTTTTCTTTTTCGATTGTCTATTCTATTACCGCGACAGCGTTAAGGTGCCCCAGAAAATCCGGCGCCGGCTTCCCCGTGAGCGAAAATTTCGGAAAACGGGAGACTATGCACATGCAGGTTTGCGATTGCGATGAACACAACGTTACTTCGTCACCATCATCGATAGCATCGTCCTCGTCAACGTATACACGCGTATTATTTGTTGATGCTTATAAGAAGCATTTCACGCTCACGTGTGCTTCGGAGTACGGGTGGACTGTCTTTCGCGTCAACTTTGCAATGCTCATTTATTTGCGGAAATAGGCGCATATATATGCAGTCCACCTATCAGGGACTAAATATTTCTCATTTTACCGTTTTCTCGGTGATTCTTGCCTTTGCCCTTTATCTTGCGCTCGTTTATCTCTTCCGTGGACATGCAATTTATTTCCTGGCATCTGGTTCCCCGAACGTTTCCCGAAATGCGACAATGGCTGCAGCTGGCGGCCCACTCCAAACGCGGCTTTCGGTTTACGCTGCGGCACAGCACACTTGCCAACTGCACGCCAACAGCAAATCAAGTCTCGGAAGGAAAAAAAAAGAAAGAAAAAAAAGACGGAACGAAATTATCTTTTATCTGCATTGTCATCGGTCTCAAGCACGCGGAAATGTAATCACGCGTGCCTGATGATAAATGCGGCACTTGACAGCGCGTTCACACGGGGCTTTTATTGCTGTGATGAATCACCTTATTATGCGCCTTCGCATAGCAACGAGAACAACGGAAAAAATTGCGCGACCTTTATTTTATTTCTTTTTGTGTGCGTATGTGTGTATGATGCATCGCGTCATTATGCGCCTTCTCTGCCGTCGCGGGAGTTCGCATGAAGTTCTGCAGTCCCTGACGCATAGCCTTATTATGCGTCTTTCCACCGTGGCTAAAATTTTCATCAGTAACTCGGAACTTGGAAAACAGCAAAGGTCGTCTTGCGAAGCCATTTCTCCCGGGAAAGTAAAAAAAAAAAACAGAAAATAGAAACGCTTTATGCACAGGCGTGTAACAGATTATGGCAAAGTCCACTATGCGAATACCGGCGGCACCATCTGCTCTCGTATGGTTGCTCGCAAGCGTGGATTCAAGTACGGCCAATAATAATAATGATAATAATAAAAAAAGAACGCGGGAAGTTGCCGCAAGTTGAATTGTATGAACTCGTGCGGTGTATCGTATTGTTCAGCGGCAGTGGACAAAACAAAGAAAGAAAAACCGCAGAGGATCTACTTGCTTATTTACGTATTTTTGACGTCTACTCCGGAATAAACTCACGCTGGTACCCTTAACCGCATACGTATATACACCGCTTGGCCCCGGCAAATAAATGACCACCAACTTTGACCATGTATGCACATAGTTACATCAGCACCATTTTCAAAGCCGCCCTATAACATCCGAAGCCCGAGTGGCCCTCGTCGAAGTAGCGGCATCTGTTTTTCGTCCGCTCCATCACTTCCTCAGTATCACAGATTCCCTTTTATTTGAGTGCGTGTGTGTGTCCTTTGGTTTTGCCCAAGTGTAACTGCATAAATAATATAATTTAACGTAACCGTGTCACAAAAGATTAGATACGCCTGTAGCCAGCAACATCCACCCGTGTACATTTTCTGTACCGTTCCTCTAATGCCTTCAGCCAGGAAGGTGCTACTAAACTTCACATCATGACGTGCTTATCATTAATCAGGGAGCTATACGCAGAGTATGACGGTAGTCTTCTGCAACGCCGCCAATGAGGCAGAAAAGAATACCCGCCGTGGTTGCTCAGTGGCTATGGTGTTAGGCTGCTGAGCACGAGGTCGCGGGATCGAATCCCTGGCCACGGCGGCCGCATTTCGATGGGGGCGAAATGCGAAAACACCCGTGTACTTAGATTTAGGTGCACGTTAAAGAACCCCAGGTGGTCGAAATTTCCGCAGTCCTCCATTACGGCGTGCCTCATAATCAGAAAGTGGTTTTGGCACACAAAACCATCTTGACATGGTTATCAAGAGAACAGCATTTATCAAACCCGGTACCGATAGCGAAAATAAGCAACGGGCGTATAATAGATCTCTGAGAGCTGGAGACGCGCGCGGTATTGCAATTCCAGCTTCTCTCAACATGTCTCTGCTATTACCATTTCTTTTTCAAGAGGACTTGCATTACGTAAGAACCCTGAAACGAGAGCGCTCAAAAACATCTTCAATCAGTCTTTCTCTCTCTCTCTCTCTCTCTCTTTCTCCTCGCCGTCCCCGAGTCTCCTATTTTTCCGACACAGCTCCGGATGCATGCCCGAACGCATTCAACGAAAGCAGGTGTACACCTATGGAGATGAGCAACGCAGAGCAAGAGTTTTCGGTTTCAGATGGAAATGAAAATTGAGGAAGACGGAAGCAAGGCTCCAAGGTTCTTGCTTATCTTTGCGTTGCGGCAAGAGCAAAACGAAGACAATCAGCACAACTTCTTAACAGTTCCTTTTCTTTCTTCTTATTTTTAAGTTTTAGGATAGAAACGCCGACGTCTTCGCGACCCCTTTCTGCATGCGCGCTGAGTCTGCGTTTTACCTGAACTGCACAGAGAAAGCATGCAAGGTTGAAAGCAAAGAAAAATAAGCAGAAAAAAAGAAACAGGACGTGCGCTCTGGACACGTAACGAGCTGCACATTGGCACAGAAAGAGGCGCAGGAAGTGAAAGGACGGCGAATCAAAAAGAACGAGAGAAAGAAAAAAAAAATACGTCGAATGGGAGCTTTGAAAACGCGTGAAGCGAGAAACGCTGTCTCAGCTACGCTTCTGTGTGGTATACGTTGATCAGAAATTTTTGTTTGCTGTAAAAAAAAAAAGCATGAGACCATCAAAAAATGAACAAAAAAAGATGCGGCACGCTCGCCATAGGTGTGACAGCAGTTTCGTGTAGAAATAAAATGTGATTTAATATGCCGCCCGAGACAGGCCGCATTTGGGCAAGCCCAAGTAAAAACGTCACGAGCTTTGGAACGCAGTCGCAGATGCGAACGCAAGCGGAATTCCACGTTCGTTTTCCTGGCTTGGAGCGCGAAAAGTGCCAAACTTCATTGCGTCGTAAGTCCTAGCTCGGCGACTGTCTTGATGGGCCGATTTTGCTGACGTTGGGAGTTTTACGATGTCGAAAAAAGAGAGAATAAGAGAGAAATAAAAGGTGAGTTGCGTTTTGTTCTTTCTCTCTTTCTTCAATTCTTTTTTTCCAATTCCTTTCGTTGAGACATTCACTTGAAAGATACAAAATAAGTAATGTTTACTAATCTTATTTACGTGCCACAATGACTCCGTAGACATCGCCTTTGCTGCGGAGCAAACAGACAAAGGTTCGATTTCCAGCCGAGGTGGTTGCCTTTTATTGCGGGAGCAACGCAAGAACAAGAAAAAAGACAGAACGCTCGTGTGTCACGGATTCGTTGCTCGTTAATGGAAATTAATCCGGACCCGAATACCGAACTTGGTTGGGTTCTTCTCATGCTGTTACGTCCAGCACCCTCTTCAATTCGTCGGAGCCAACTGCCATATTAGTGGATGAAATACAACGACTTGCAGAAGTTCCCCTGTGGGGCACCTTTGCGGACGTCCTGTAACAATAGCACAAACAAAAAACATACAAAGACGATGAACAGCAGATTGGGCAAGCGCTGACTGCACCAAAGTTTTTTTTTTTTTCATGCGCAACAATTAAACGTATCATAAGAAGCCAGCAAACAAAGACACCAAGAAAAACATAGGGCAAATTACTCTTAGTTACTAATTGAATTAAAGTAAAGATAAATTATTGGCTATGAAAGTGGGTGAAAAAAAAAACACCCGCAGGTTGGGAACGATTCCATGTCTTCGCATTGCGCGTGCGCCGTTTTCCCACCCACTTTCTTGGGTATTTATGATTTTTTACTGCTGGAACTAACCTTGAGTGTGTTAATTAGCCAGCGCCACCACCTACAAACCTTGACGGCGGATGTGGAACATCGTTTCTGCCGCAGGCGTCCCGAGTACGCGAACTTATTGGGTGAAGGCAACTAGTCAATAAACCCACACATGGTATACCTGAAGGCATAAATGTCGCCGGATTCGAGACCCTCGTTGCGCAATGAACGAGAAGAAAGCGAGTAAACCGAGGCACCCGATTTTTATTAATAATATCACAAAAAGCCAACAAAGACACCAAGGACAACACATGGGAAATTACTCGTAGTTACTAATTGAATTAAAGTAAGGATAAGTTAATGGCGATGACCAGTTGTATTGACCTTTTTACAAAATTCAGTTATACCATTTTCCTTAGCTTCAAAACGTTTTGAACATTCGAGAAATCCGTGGAAGACGCCGTGTTCTACAGTTCTCAATCTGCTGGCATCGCTCTGGTATAAAACAATTCCAATTCCTTCCTCAGTGCTAAATATCACGTCCTATTAGATTCAACACAACACAGAACTACTCAAGTTTATCCGGCATAACTTACGCGGTTACGTTGGGGCCTCAGCATCAAAATTAGAGCCAGCACCCACGTTTCCACTTAAAACAAAAGGGATATAAAATTGAGAGGAAAAGAATGACTAACTTTATGCGACAGCAGTCTTGGAAAGAGGTGAGCCAAGCACAGAATTGCATTGACGAGTGCGAACATCGAGTCACGGGAAAGCCTTGTAGTACAAATGCAGCATCCAGTAGATGTGAGGTACAAAGGTGAGGTACGGACGGACGCGGACGGACGGACAGACGGACAGACGGACGGACGGACAGACGGACAGACAGACAGACAGACAGACAGACAGACAGACAGACAGACGGACGGACGGACGGACGGACGGACGGACGGACGGACGGACGGACGGACAGACAGACAGACAGACAGACAGACAGACAGACAGACAGACAGACAGACAGACAGACAGACAGACGGACGGACGGACGGACGGACGGACGGACGGACGGACGGACGGACGGACGGACGGACAGACAGACAGACAGACAGACAGACAGACAGACAGACAGACAGACGGACAGACGGACAGACGGACAGACAGACAGACAGACAGACAGACAGACAGACAGACAGACAGACAGACAGACAGACAGACAGACAGACAGACAGACGGACGGACGGACGGACGGACAGACAGACAGACAGACAGACAGACAGACAGACAGACAGACAGACAGACAGACAGACAGACAGACAGACAGACGGACGGACGGACGGACGGACGGACGGACGGACGGACGGACGGACGGACGGACGGACGGACGGACAGACAGACAGACAGACAGACAGACAGACAGACAGACAGACAGACAGACAGACAGACGGACAGACGGACAGACAGACAGACAGACAGACAGACAGACAGACAGACAGACAGACAGACAGACAGACAGACAGACAGACAGACAGACAGACAGACGGACGGACGGACGGACGGACGGACGGACGGACGGACGGACAGACGGACGGACGGACGGACGGACGGACGGACGGACGGACGGACGGACGGACGGACGGACGGACGGACAAAATATGATTACAGATCTTGCGGATTGAGAGGAAACGCTTTGAACGGGACTGCAAACAACCAGCTGTCTCTACGATTTGTTTCAGTTAATTCCTAGTTGGAGAACTCTCGGCATAGAAAGAAAAGCAAGATTGAGCGACACAACGTCGCTCTTGCTTCGGGCAGTGACTCGCAGGCCAAGACAAAACTTATCTTTCTCGACAGGCAAGGGAAATCAGCCACTGCGAAGTGGTCCGAGCGTATACCGCTATTTGGCGCCTCGCCACCAAGTACCAAACGGAAAGATATATCAGAGAAAGCGCAACGAAGGACAGTAGGAATGGGCAACAGAGATTGCTATTGTGTACAACTATTATTTTATTTAACAGCACCCGCTTGCTCGCGTTTCGTTCTATTGACTGGTGATGTGGAAACGTACAGTCGCGGACAGAATATTACGGACCATGAAATCTAAAAGAAGCGGTATATCTCCGCAACCTCACAACGAAATCTGGTATTTGCATTTTGGACCTCGACTAGAATGTGCTAACAACGTTGTCGTGGGCAGTTTTACTGGTTACTGCTACAGGCTGCTCGGGAATTCAACGTTTTCGGAGATCCCGTGGTCCATTTTATTCTGTCCGCGACTGTACGTTGTCACCACTTCTGCGCACTGGGCTCTGTTCGCGCGCGGTGATCTATCACTTTAGTGATTCATGGGTACCGTCGTATTACAGCCAGGAGCGCCTAAGCCGTACACCTCTGGTGAGGGTTGAAAAGTCGCGATACAGGAGTATTTTATGATTGGTTCGTCTTGTTGTGGGAGGCTGCACTTCGCAGCCCGGACCTGGATGAACAATTCTGGGCTGTCCAGCAGGCTCACGACGTGGCCGTGAGGCTTGGCCTTCCGGTCCCGACGTGGGAGCGGCCCGCTTAGTGGTTAATTATCACTACTTGCCGGACCAAATAATGTTTTCCATCCATCCATCGCCTTGTTTCTGCTCGTGTCGTCCATGTCTTAGCTGTATTGCTTGTTATTAACTATTATCATTTTTTTTCCCAAACCTAACTCATCTTCGCCCCTTACCTGCACTTGGTGGTTTCTGCCTTGCCCAGCATACGACTTGGGCCGGCCTCTCATCCGTCAAAACGTCCAGTCCAATTGCATTTACAGGAATTCCGGATACGGAGTCACCTATCCGGAATACAGGATAGGTGGCTGGTGGCTGCATTTTCGTCGTCTGCTCGCGCGCTTCAGTTTGGGCGCTTCTTCGCGCCAGCGCTGTGACGGCGCACGTTGGCGGTCATCGAGTAAGATCGGTTCACATTTGCCTACGTTCGCGTGACTCCGAGCTTGATAATTTATTTAGTACGAAATATTTCACTGCAATAATACGCCCCATAAAAAACTACGAACCTTGCTTCGTTCATTTGTATAATACTTTGTTATCGCAATCAATGCTTCGCATTTAGGATAAAACTGTGACTTATGTGCCCTATTTTTTATTTGCGTTTTGCTTTTGACGTCGTGACTGTACAGATAGAGGCCGTGTTGGTAACGCTCGAGCGCGGCTGTGACTCGATGCTGGCATGTCGTTGACGCAGTAGACTACGCCGGAGTTGAGTGATAGTTAATCGTCAGCTATTCTTTTTTCCCATTGCTCTTTTTCTTTTAATTTTCGCTTCTTCTATGTTTCCACACATTCCTTAATCATTGCATTTACATTTCTGTTTTCATACATTCCTTTCATACATTCCATTTTATGACTAGAGTAGTGGGCCCTAGCAGCGGCCTGTCCTCCCACTTGTTCAATCGCTTAATAAGCAGCAGGGTACTTGCGTCGCACTTGAAGTTTATACACTTTTTCAGCCAATACATCGTATTGCATACGAACCAAGACTAAATAATGAATAACGCAACTAACCGGTGAGAATATATATATATATATATATATATATATATATATATATATATATATATATATATATATATATATATATATATATATATATGTATATCATACTTAGTTATCCGAGACAAACGCTCCTCTCTGCAATAAAAGAAGCAACTTTAAATACAGCACACAATACCGATTCACTATGATAATGGAGAGAGAGAGGGAGAGAGAGAGAACGCGTGTGCGACAAAAAGGGCGAGGTCCATTACGTTTACGCGCGCTCAGAGCGACCAGGAGGACAAGAAAGAACACGACGTAGAGAAATTGGTGGTTGCTCCGTTTTCTTTCTTCTTGCATTGTTCCTCTCCTTCTTTATTTTTTCTTCTTGCAGCGTTCCGAAGACGTCAACACAATGCGCATGTCCCTTAGTAAGCCCGTGTATTTTCTGCTCCGGCTTGAGTCGATAACTCTGAAGGTATAGCGCGTGCGAACATACCAAACCTGCATAAGAACAACAACCCAGACGGCGACGGCGAAAAGGCTGTTCAAGAAACTGACTGGCCGCTGCGCGACAGGGAACCGACTGTATGGTGCAGAGCACAATGCAACAGCGTGCAGGCTCCACCAAGTAACGACGCCTTTTCTCGTCGTCACACCATAGAGACGTCTCGCTGGGGGAAAAAATCAGAAAAGAAAAAGCAGCCGGTGATGGACGCAACCGACCGAGACGCTTATGTATGTGTGCAGAGAAGTCAAATACACTCGATAGCAGACGCGGCCGCTGCCTTTCTCTGCTCCTCGAAACTAACTAGACTAGGCGTCTGAAGTAAACACGCTAAAATCCTAGTCACAGGCCGCTGCTTTACTTGCTAAGTGCGAGGAAAGCTTTGAATCTCTATGCTTTCTTTCCATTTCTTTGTTCAATCTTTTCCAACGATTCTGTAGAAAAGCTGGTGCAGTAAATATAATCAAAGTACCGGCCCGAAGTCTTGCGCTTACGCCAGCAATGCGTCACAGTTCGTCTTTTTTTTTTCTTCCTTCCCGCGTTCACGCTCGTTTCCTATGTTATCCGTATAGGGAGCATTCGCACGCATATACACGCTCGCTCGTGTGCGTGCGTTACAGAGACTCCCGAGACTTCCCCAGCTCCTGGCGCTCGGCCGGAGCTGTGCACATTCATTCATCGCATCCAAGACGGGTAGTTCCTTCCCTTATATCGGCGCTTGCACCTGTATACGAACTTCCTTTTCCCTGGCATCGTTATTACTGTGTTTTTCCTATTGCCGGGGAAGGCTAGGTCATCAGCGCACTTCTGATCGAAATTAAGGTTGCGTGCGGCGATTGGGGCGATGGGAAACGCCGTCGCTATAGCGTTTCACTTGGCCGACTGTGAAGCTTTGCCAACCGCAACCAACAGCCCCGCCTTTGTCGTCAAGTGCACGCCGCCGAGGCCGACTGCTCCTCCTCTGTCGCCGAGCTTTTCGTCTATATTTGATATATAGATACATATATCATTCATATATCATTCTATTCATAGATACTGCAATCCCAAAAAAAGGATTTTAACAGGGGGTGTTAACCTCTGCAAACGAACTTCAGCCAACCCAGATCAGTACACAGAAAAAAGAACGTTCTCTATTGCGCTGACGCGGATTGCTACAAAGTAGTAGCATGTTATTATTTTCTTTTTACCCATGTTTCGCCGAGGCATACAATTAGCGTAGATTGTGCTTGTCTGTGGCGCATGTTCATGGTCGACCGACAGCATATCGCGGTATTGCGCAAACGCTTGTATTTGGAGAAGAGTGGCATGTCCGTGTCCTGCAGCTCCCCTCAGATCAAGCTCATCGTGTTTATCCGCAACCTTCATGCTCTATATAGTAAGTGTTGCGGCTGTGCCTGTGCGTCCAGCATGGCGGACGTTGAGATGAGCAGGACGCATCCGGAACGGGTGCGCGCGTTTAGAGAAGGGTGGAGTTCCTTGCGCTGTATTGCTCCGCTTATGCGTTCTATGCGTATGCAGGTAAACACTGTACGATTTCATCATAACTGAACAAGTCTTAGGCACGTGAACGAATTCCCGTTATGAACTCTTAGATGCACGACATTGTAAACACTGCATACGCCGCAGCCTATCACTACGCTCGCGTGAGAGCATCGATGAGATTTTCAGAGTGTAGCGTGAGCACGCAAGCACCCCGTTGAGTACAACAAATTCTAGGAGACGCGCTTTGCCTGCACTGCACTAAGAAGCGTATCGAATTCGGCTCAGCGCTTACCCTAGGCCGTCAAACTCGTCATGTTTTCTCACTGCGCATTAACAGTATGGACTGTATATGAAAAGGACGAAGTGGCGTTTGCACTCGTGGAAGCAAACAATGTTTTCAAAGAATTTCGTTCTGCTCTTTGTGACCGAACAGGAAAAGCGACTCTGAAGGCTTGTGCGATTGCTGGCCATCTATCTTTATTGCATTCCCTTGTTGAGGAAAGAGCGAAAAGCTCGGACAAGAAGTCGGCCAGCATTGAAAAAAAAAAAAAAAACCCTCGGAAGGTCAGAACAGTCTACTTTTGGAAAATATTGGCTCTTGAAGATTCCGCTTTCCTGGTCTCTGTCCTCCCAGACTAGGAAAAAGAATGCAATTGCATGGACGACAAACAGATGGAGAGACAGCAAATGAAAGAGATCGGAAGGTCGGGAGTTATATGAAAGGTACTTACCGGATATTGGACGAAACTCTTTAGTTACAGTACTGCAATTATATCTTCAAGCTTTCACATTTCAAAGCCACTTGCCACTACGAGGCTGTGAAAAATGCGTCGGGCACATTTAACACTGCCCGCGATGCGTCTATTTGGAGCCGCATGCAGCTCTCTCTCTCTCTCTCTCTCTCTCTCTCTCTCTCTCTCTCTCTCTCTCTCTCTCTCTCTCTCTCTCTCTCTCTCTCTCTCTCTCTCTCTCTCTCTCTCTCTCTCTCTCTCTCTCTCTCAATTTTTAACAACCGTTTGCTTTTACGATGACTTAGTGCCCAAACCAACCATCTCTTTTCTCGGAAGATCTCGCACCTATCCTAGTCTGAAACGACACTGACAGGCTTGTTGCACGCACTCTCTCTTCCTGAAAACTCAGCAGCCGGCCGTTCCGCGCAGGCCAATTACCACGTCGCTGGCGAACGGGCATTGCGCCGCTATACCACCACTTCAAGTTTCGAAAGGCCAAGGTATTATTTGGCTCGCACACATTGAACAGTCACAGAGAAATAGAAGGGCGCTAGCTGGCCACGAGAGAGAGAGAGAGAGAGAGAGAGAGAGAGAGAGAGAGACGAAGGGGAAAGATAGGCTGCCACCGGGAGTGACACAACGCCTGCCGGCTCCGTAAGAGAAAAGGTGTACATAGAAAAATAACAGTGAATGAAGAAACGAGGCGATACTAAGAGGGAGAGGAAATTAAAAATGAAATGAGGAGGAGGAGTATGAAGAACAACACAAGAATAAAACATGCGCATGCGCCACACACTCGTCGGGCGCCACATAACGCCCGGCAAATGGTCCCCAAATTGAGCAACATGGTAGGCCATAATCGGGAGTTAAGATTTGTCGGTTTCAAAAATAAAGTAACAATGCTTGCAGCGTGGTGTAACAGTCACACGGAAACGTGTTCGAATATATCAGCTTGTAGCACAGGTCGACGTCCGCTCAAAAAAGGTTCGCTCAATAACGCCCTGCTTGTCGCGCTTTCCTCGAACGCAAATGTGGTTCCGAGGTTTGTCCACTAGAGAGATGCGAAGTTTCAGAGAGAGAGAAAAAAAAAAGCACCGGCAAACGCGCCTTTGCTTTCATATGCCATAGCTCGTATAACTCATTACGGCGATATAGCCATCAGTACGGCCACTACCTTAGGCATTTTTGTGTGCTGGACGAAGCCATGGGTGTGTCATCCAGCGCCACACGGGGCCATGGCCGAGACAGTGACTGGATTGATAGACGCGTCGTCATAGCACAACTGGTATAGTGCAACGTTGGCGTGATGCATGGGTTCTGGGTTCGAATGGCACCAGCAGCAAGTTATATTTTCTTCCACTTTCTCTCTCCTTCCCATCTTTCATCCCCCCCATCCCGCTCCCATGTGTAGGGTAGCAAACCGGTTGAGCTAAACTGGTTAACCTCCCTGCCTCTCCTTCTCCACTTTTTCCTTCCTTCCTCCCACTTTCACTTCCATTTTATTGTTGATGATTCTTTCTACCGTTTCAATTTCAACAGCAAGTACTTTCCCGTATGCTTTATTCGGTTTCATTGTTGGCTTTATATGGTCGCGATGAAATAAAAATTTAGTCCCTCGTTTTCTCTTCTTCTCATTAATACAGCTTAAGTTACTTTTCTCTTTTGTGCTCTTGTAAGGGTACTAAAAAGGAAGAAAGAGAAACGTTTACTTTTACGTTCTGGTGTCTATTCGCTAAATACCGTGAATGTAGCTGCCGCTCGTCGATATGTCTAACAATTATCTGTTTGTTTATCGTCTGTCTGTACACTCCCTTTACCTCTCTATGCTTCTAAATTTTCACATGCCTTTCAGTAATGCGGAATAGAGGGAAGCTACTTGTGAAGGGGCGTAGTATCTAGCTAAAGGCTCTTTTAGAAGCAAGATTCCCCAGCAAAAAGTACCCAGATTTTCTCTCTGGGGACCTTTGATTCGGGCAAACGCGAGAAAGAAGCTCTCGCCTAGTAGTGCTGCATGGTTAATGATTAGGCGCACCGCCTGCAAAATTCGCCTCTCGTAATTATATTTTATGTCCATGATGCTTAGCTCATTCGTCACAAAGCTCAAAGGGTAAAGGCCAAGAAGCATGGCTGGCAGAAACATTGCAACGCGCGCATTAGTATAATGTTTCTTTAATTGCCAGAAATAACTAAATGCTACCAACTTTCATTATGCTAATTCAAATCACGTCAAAACTTCATGCACGTAGATGCACTTGTTTTGTTTTCTTTCCTTTTTCTTAGCATTTCTGTGTTTGTGCGTTGCGGTAAAGGCAACATGCTGCATCGCACAAGACGACGAGTGAACTTATCTGGACAATGTAACCAAAAGATTCACTGGTCGAATCCTGTTTTGCGGAGCGCGTTCGTGTACACACAGCATTGCGCCTTTAGTTTTTGATGCAAGCGCTCCGGCGTGAAACCGCAACACAGCTTATAGGCTTGTGAATACGCTTAACAGTAATGTAAACAGCACTGGGATCACTCTCTCCATATTCACCTGTTCGCATACGAACGTCGCGGTGTGAAGGCACCTTCTAAATTTAAAAAAATGCGACGTTTATCCTTCTTGTATTGACTTTCATGCATTCAAGCAATAGAACTTTCACGCAATATTTCGTAATGAGACGCGCGCCGTCCCTCGTCTCACGTACAGTCGCTTCAATTTAATCACTGCAGACACCTGCAGTGCAACAGCTGCGTAGTACAGCGCTGGTGCAATCCATGTTGCTGCCGCGAAAGTAAACATGCGGACGTCGTGGGTTCGGTTCCCACCAACCGCAAGTTGTTTTTTTTTTTTTCACGCACTTTTATTTCGCTTATCTTATGACGTCCACGTTTCGATTAATAGAACACATGCTTTCCCCGTATGATTTCCTTGTCTTCATTACGTCTTGGCTCAATATGGTTTTGGCTAACGAAAATCGCGCCCCTCTACGGTGCCTCAATAGGCACCTCCTCTCCACCACCTTCTCGTTCATCGCTGCATTGATATGCGTGTGAGAACCCTTCGATCGGCTGTCGTCCTTTGCTACTATTGTTAACTTTTGCCGCATTCTTTCTCAGCCCTGGCTTACCTCCGCGTTGCCTCACATTTCCACAAGGACAATTCTCTTTGAAATGAACTATGCGAGACAACCCCACGCTAGCGTAGCTAGTACTACCCACGCCAGGCTTCTCCGCCGACGCCAGGGCTTGGCTTTCTCCTGCCGGATCAGTGCGAACTCAAGCGGGTGTGCCCGTGTTCACGTGCAACCGCTGCACTTGCACAACTGCGCCGTGCTCACGTTCCCCGTGATGACTTCGTTACTCGATTCAGGTGAAGGGCGCCAACAGTGGTCGAGCGAGGAACGTCTCTTGAGACAGCGCTTCGACAATCGTGAGGCTGATAGCGCGTGAAAAGAGACAAGGACGAAAGGAAGACGTCACACACACAGGCGGTGTGCGTGTCATGCCTTCCTTTCGGCCTTGTCTTTTTCACGCGCTATAAGCCTCACGATGTCTTACCAACAAGCCCAAATCACTGCATTACAGCGTTTCGACAATAGTAGTCGTTTTCGTCAGGCGACAAGTGGGACACCCTCGATGGAAACCTGTTGCCGTAAAGTTGCATTCCTTCGCAGAGTTTGAATACCTTGCTATTTCACCGCACACTATGGCAAAACAGAATAAGTAGGTGTGTAGAGTAGGATGGCGGGAGTCGAAGTGTTCAGAAAACGAGGGTGTTTAGTTTCATTAGCGACGAAAAGTTGGGAGGGCGTGGGGGGCGGGGGGCACGGGGTTGCAACCGATTCTTTCATGTGGTAGCGAAAATGGACAAAAATCTCCACGTGTAAGCGGGCATCGCCAACCCGGGGGCCTAATCGTCCGAACAATCAGAAAGAAGAGGTAGTATTTTGACCAGGCACGTACTTGACCGTGCCTGGTCAAGTACGTATTTTGACCAAAACTAAGCGGCATACCCCCCCCCCCCCCCCCCCCCCCCCCGCGGGCGCCAACACTCTTCACACACATTCCTAAAGCACAGCCAAATCAGTCTTGAGACTTGACAGGTATTCGGCGGTCAACATTTTGCTGCCTCTCACTCCTTTTGGATGGCCGTAGTTATCGGCATCTCCTGGGGTGTGAAGGCCAGTTTTCTCATCGATTCGGTGCCCACGCGATTAACTCAAGATGCATTCAGTTGCCACCATATATTGCAACGGTCACGCGCATCGCTGTTGCTTCGTTAGTTCAAGCTTGCTTGGTTAGTCTGATCGAGGGACCAGGAAAGGGATTCAATTCGTAGTCAGCTCGTCTGTATGCTCGTGGAACGAGTTGCGGCCGGAGACAATGCCAGTTGCGCTGCCAACAATGCCAATGGCATGCTTGGGTGCTTAAGGCACAATTTCTCTGTGGCACCATCCTCATTAAAACTTTTACTCTATAAATCGCTAGTAGACCCAAAACTGGAATACGGATGCTCGGTGTGGGATCTCTGTCTTGAGTGTCTCATTAAAACTTTGGAATCGGTGCGAAATCGCCCATCGCAAGATTCACACTTCACAACTACTCTCGTCTACCTAGTGCGTCCACAATGAACGCTACTTTGAACCTTTCTCTTCTTTTCTTACGAAGGAAAGTGTCTCGGTCATTACTCTTTAACAAAATTTATGATCATCACCATCTTAACTAAGTCCTATCTGAGCCAGAATACATTTCCATTCCGTAGAGATCTCCTTCATAAAGTAGGCGTCCCGTTTTCTCGAACTAACGCATATTTTTTATTCATTCATTCCTAAGACAAGTAACGATTGGAAATGCCTGCCTTCATCAATTGCGCCAATTACCGACACTGTGACTTGTTTAAATCTCCTATTGAAGTTATTCTTCTGGATTAATCTGGATTTTGCTGCAACATAGTTAACTATTGTTTCTGTTTTTGTTTTCTGTATTCCCGCATTCCTGCGCTAGTACATTTGTTTTTCATGCATTCCGCTCCCTTCTGTGATACCCATTGGCCCTGAATGTATTTAAATAAATAAATAAATAAAGAAAGAAATAAATAAATAAATAAAAATTTTCCCTTTGTTTCATTATTTCCACGAGTGACGGCTCGTCGCGACCCTGGCATATCTTTGGAACCATGTACCCGTGATAAAGGTTAGATAAGGTGGAAAATAAAATCACGCGAAACCGCGTCCATAATCAAACCCTGCAATAACCGTTAAACCCATAAGGAATGTGAATGTCACCCGTAACCTCGTCTGGTTTTTCCCGAATCGTACAGCACTTTTTATGCAAAGTTGGCAACTGGAAACAAGAGTCGCAAGGAGTCTAGCAATTAAGCGATCTACTAAGGGAGAGAGAGAGCTAAAGCAACAGCCAAACAGGAAGGAAAAACGAAAATTAACAAATTTACCCTTTGCTTGCCAAACTATTTATGGATCAACATATCTTTATTTAAACAGGATGTAGAAAAAACACCGTCAGAAGTATAGAAGGATTCCATGTGTTTTGAAAGACGCTTCTACCGTTATTAGTCTAACTGCCATACGTAGCCACTTCTCTGCTATGCTTATGTGTGTGTTTTTCAAACCTTCCGCGGTGGGCGCAGTACGTCTAGAACCGCAATGTCCTGCCACGCATCGTTACGCAACTTCCCAAATAACAATACGAGTCGGTAGAGCAAATAACAACTTCCCAAATAACAATACTTGGTAGAGCAATAAACGAGGGATCCAAAAGAACTGTGATTGCTCCGCAAATATATATTTCTCTGAATTTTTCCATAGCTAATTAAGAAAAACGCTACTAGAAATCTTTATTTTACACTTTCGCTTGTTTACTTGTTCTTGGCAGTGTTCTTCCTGCGCGAGTCCATTTGAGGTGGTTCCTTGTTTGTCAAGCAAAGGAGAAATCTATTTCACAGGCGTATGCCTGTGAAATACACCTTATTTCATTTCTCTTATGCGGGTTTAGGCATTTTTATGGCGAACGGGGGCATTATTCACGTTTGCACTAGTAAAGGTACCACCCCTCCCCCTCATCATTTACACAGAAAAGTTACCTTGGGTTGGTCCTCCCCCCCACCCCCTCCCCCCCGAAAAAAAATCCTGGGTGCGTGCCTGATTTTGACAGTCATGTACCATGCTTTGAGTGCGCAGTTAAGAACTACGGATTGTCAACGTAAAGCGGGAACCCTCCGCTATGCGGCGCTATCGCCAATTTCATACAACCGAATACGTTTGACACTGCTGTGCAATGGAACGGCTGTACATATTTAGGATATTTATCGCACGAAGAAATAGTGTAGTACAGAAAAACTTTGTGAGGGAACTGTTAATATTCCTTTTTTTTTCTTCCGTTCCATTCAATTATCAGCCGAAAAGAAAAAAAAGACAGTGATTTCATGCTGACGTTCGGTTAGGTGGAAACTCACTGAATCAGAACACCTTTCGCCTGAGCGACGCCTAAAGTGTGCACAGATAACACAGGCCAAGGAGAGCTAAACATAGACGCGTATTTCCTTCCCAGCAGCAGTTTCGTTTGCAGTCACTTGCTCTAAACGGCCGGTGTGATGATGCAGGGGCTGTTCCCTTGCGATGCCGGAACCGTGAAAAAATATAAATTCGTGTTTGATCCAGATCGGAGGATGTGTTTGTAAGAATCCTTCGAAACGAAGCACGCGTGGCCAATCATCGATGTAATGTTTACGCACGCAGAAAATCGTGTTAGCGCAGCGAGAGAGAGAGAGAGAGAGGGAGAGAAAGGCAAAGGAAAGACAGGGAGGTTAACCCGGGATTATCTATATGTTATCTATATCTATATTATTATATCTATATCTATATTATCTTATCTATAAATATTTTTATGTACGCATATACACATATTTATTATGTCATTGAGTGACACTTAGTAGTCCAATCATAATACTTTTCCCCCTTTTTATCAGCAGAGATTACAGTGACGCGCAAGCAGTATTCTATGGGTTGCATTTCTTCCTTCACGAGTTCGCTTGTCGAATTCTTCATGAATAAGTTGCTCAGGCGGTGGAAGCCAATGAAACTCGGATGATTTCTGTGTAATATCATATTGTGAGACGCATATTTGTGCTAAGTGGTACTCAAGCAGGCGCATAATACGGGCATCGATATGGAGACTCGTGTGAGAGAACGCAACTGCAGGTTGCACGCTTATGTGCCCTACACGATATAAATAGTATTTTTCTTACGTTTCCCTCACATCCCTCGCCCACACCAATAGTGAGCTAAAAGCATACGCGCACATGGACGAAGGAATCGTGAATAATTCCGCACTATTGCTGCACGAGGTAAACAGGCAAGAGGCAGTCCCGGTTGTATCATGTGACTTCGTGTTCGGGAGTGCTGCCGTCTGCGCTTCGTCCGTGGGCTGTGCAGACGGAAAATATGAGCTATTCGTGCCATCTGTAATCTGGCGCCCGAGCGCTGCAAATACGGATGAGAGGCATTGCACGGGCTTTTCCCGCACGCTTCCACATGGCGGCGAATGCCGAAAACAATTCTGCCCGCTCGTGGGACAATAGGAAACGCGACGCCTTTCGAAAGGAAGAGAATGCAACGTCTCGCGCACACGAGAAGGGAAGCTGGCCATCGACAGAGAGTAGGGACGCTTTCCAGCTGTGTCTGCTTATGTCAACCTTTGCGTGGATAGCGTCCGCTCACTTTCCTTCAGCTTTTTATACATTTTTTGGTGATGAGGAAATGTGTTTAATACGCGAGAACGAGACATCTTTCGCCGCCGTTACCCTAACTGTATCGCACAGAGTGTACATTCGAACTATTCCACGGCAGGCTGAGCTATAATCAGCCATCGTTCCTGCAAGTAGACACCCTCGCATGTATTAGCTCACGTCAACGCTGCTTAGCTTCGGCGATTGCAGGAGCAGCTGCTCTTGCACCGAAACGTGCCCGATGCCCGAATTCCCATTCACGTTCATGCAGTCTGCAAACAGCGCTGAAAAAAAAAAAAAGCGTAGCACTAACCATTTTAGATAGGGAATGGCGCCTGACACAACTCGTCCTCAAAAGAAGGGACGCAGGGGGCATTTTCCTCAACTACAACAGATCTCCTGTCGCAGCGTCGCAAGAGGGACAGAGCAGATATCCCCCCCTCCCCCATTCCATTGGATTGGATTCGATTAAGTGGCCTCACCTCTTGTAACGAGTGGGCATCGCCGTGAATAAGTAGGGATGCCCTGGCCTTGGTGGGCAACGCATAGCAGTCACACCAGACATGACTGAGTGGTGTCGCCTAGTGGGAGAATCTGAACTACAGGCAAGATGACGGTCGTGATACCTTAACGTTGCCCACTCGCTGCATCCAAGGTTTAAAGCTAAGCTTCATTTGCCTGTTCCTTCGAGTTTGCCACTGCTCCTGCTGCTGTTGTTGTGGGCTGCTGTCGCGCACACCGCGTCGGGGGGTGGCTGACAGCGCGAGCAAGACAGAAAAGGCGACGGAGAAACTCGTTTTCACCCCACCACGTCGAATTTACACAATGCCATCTGGAGCTCCCAGGCCGTCGCCAATTAGCCACTTGACAGCTGTAATTATCCGTGACTCCCCTCAGAAGCATTGCAGAAACTGCAGCGCTTCTCCTTCTACTAACGTGCGAGCCCAGAGGGGACGCAGATAGAACTGTAGAGAGGAGGACAAGCGTAGAAGAAGGAGAGGGACGAGAAGAGGCAGTTCCCATACAAGAGAGGGGGGGGGGGGAAGTCACGTGAGAAGGCAAGGAAGCCCCAGTACTATACGACCGCGGTTGCGGTGAAACAGGATAAGCTCAAGTTCAAGGTATTGTACAGTACGTTGCTGCTATTTCTGAAAAATAAGCGCCGTGCAACACGACGGAGGATGAGATGGGTGGAAGCAAGAAGACATGTGGGCGCATAGTTCGCAATATCTGTTTAAGCTGAAAAAGTGTTTCTTTTTCAGCTTAAATTTCTGCTATTCTACTCACAGCACCGATGCTACTTCTTTTTTTCATTTTAGAAGGGTAACTTGCTCGGCTTATTTCGCCCTTTGGTGTTAACGCTGCCCCAAGGCTATGGTGCATCTGAAATACAGCCACGAAGTTGGAGACATACCTCACAAGCACTTATAAGTTTTTTTTAAAAAAGGGAACCACGGGTACGCGCCATGGCGTCGGCTAGCCCCTTTTTCTGAAAAAAAAAAATATATATATATATATATATATATATATATATATATATATATATATATATATATATATATATATAAATATATATCCATTATTGTTGAGGCTGCCGGAAGACAGACGTGAACAGGAGAATTCTGCTGGTCGCACAATGGATAGAAGTAGGGTCCCACCTAAAAGGTAAGTAAGTTGCTGGGCGAAAAAAAAAAAAGTAAAGAGAGCCTATTTGGTATACCTACAGCAGTTAGACTAGCTACCCGGAACATCAATTTACAATTCTTAATTTACTCGAGGCCTCTCGGGTCCCGTGCAGGGTGCACCGTGACAGCCAGGGGGCAAGATAATAGGTCAACTTATCATTGTGCCCACAAGGCATTGAGAATAGAGTGAGTTTGCAGAAATGTGCACGCTTACCACTTTTTGTTCACTGGTGAACGTGGGGGCCGGCCTTGTCGAAGTGGACATACCAGCTGCTTTTGCAGCCACCCAAACAATGAGGGACGCACCACGATATCTGGCATGACGAATCTGAGCGCCACTCGCCCATCTCCTAGTGCGTCGCCAGAGAAGAAAGGGAAAAAAATGTTTATTCTACGAAGCAGCCCAGTCGTAGACGCTCGCGCTCCAGAAGTAATAGTTGCCTTTTTTTTTTACGATAACCACGCCAGCTTCCGCCGGTGCGTACGAGTTGGTGCAAGCAAAATTGAAAGCTGCGCGAATACGGTGGTCGATGCGTCGGTACACGACATCAACCAAGAATATGCATGCTATGAACTCCCTAGCAATGGAATTGGCACTGGTTTTAATTATAACGAAACCTCTGTTATAGTTTTATATGCCTAAAATGTGTACGTAAACGAACGACGCATGAGAGGCCCGCCCGAAATATACCGCAGAAATGCCGCGACAGACAGAAAAGAGAAAGCGCCTGTTCTTTTTTTTTTCAATGTGCGCTTATATCTCAGTATACAAGAGCGTTTTTTGCGTTTCGCTCCTAATCGAAATGTGACTGGGGGTGAAATTCGTGACCTCATGCGTGACCTTATGCAATGTTTTCTCGAGATCTTGCATTCAAACACACACAAAAAAGGCAAGTCTTTGTTTAAAGAGTGAAACCTTAACTGTGCTTAATTGTCTCTATATCTCTGATACATATTCTTTATATCGGCATAACAATTTTAACACATGTACTGGACAGTGCCGGTTGAAAGTGCACTCGCCTGTGCCGTGCTCACTATAATCGTAGTGGCACTGCACAATAAAAATCACATCTTTTGTATTCTTTACAGATAAATTATTTTAAAACTCTATAACAGGGATTTTAAGCGCGTAAGCATTACTATGCTTGCCCGTCGAGCAAACTCGTCCGTCCTTCCGTCACGTGAGACGATCGCTTTTAAGCGCCTGCAGCAGCGAGCGAATTGACGTTTTTGCTGCCTCTCGCTTGAACGTGAACTGAGCTGCGAGAAAACGCCGCACACGAAGCTATCGACAGTCGGCGCACTCTGTCCCCATCACAGATCATAGGGCCCGCACTTCGAGTCACCGCCGGAGTACGGTTGACAATGGTTTGCACGGTTAGGAGGCAGCGTGATCGACTACCAAACGAGGTGTGCCAAACGTAAGGCTGTTCAGTTATGTCAGGTACTACAGCAAGCATCGGTCAGTGCTCGTCTTCCGCGAAGCAGCGGCATCATCCAAACGCACCACCATTCAATTTGAAGATAAAGAAGAAACGCAACAAGAAGAACCAAGCAGGACCCAGGGCACATAATAAATGTGTTAAAAAATTTGGTTTATTTACAAAATCTCTCTCGTCATTTCATCCCGCGTCCACATCCTTTGGCAGTTGTGTATAACATCAGTGAACATTGCTACCGCTCGTGTCTCATGCGGGTTGGTCATGATTTCGGTGCTGCAACCGAGCTTCTGCGTTTCATGATTCTTTCGCGGTGTTTCTCCCAATTATACCAAACACAGCAGCATACGACGACAAAACAGTGGGCAACTAGTAGCAAACACATACACGCATCATTGAAATAGCTCCAACAGAACATTCTGCGCGTATGTTTTTAGAAATATCTTCTTTCTGTATTTCACGGAAGATGTTACATGAAATCTCCTACACCATTGCTTGCTCTCTTTAGTTTTAGGAGGGGGGGGCAGTCAAGCAACCGTAGCGCAAATTTTCCCCAGCTATTCATACCACATACGTGGGGGAAAGAAATGTGGTAAAAAAAAGCACTGTAAGGTTCAACGTCATGTGCCCAGATGAAATTTTTTTTGTTTGCCACGTGATTGCGTCTGCTAACTAAACCTGAACCCCTCCCGCTCCCCCAAACAACGCGTGCTCAAATGAGTCTATCATAGTCAAACAGAGGATTCGCCTGGCGGAGGCCAACGTTTCTACAAGGGGACTTGCAGTGCTACGAAAGTGATCTTGGGGCACTATGACGAAAATGGGTAGACACCAGGTGAAAGCAGTAGAGAAGCAGGTGAAACTATCTAGGCACTGAAATAACCATGTAGCTGGGAGACATCTTATCAGAAAATGCCTAAATTGGCCTCCTAACTTTAATTAGCAGCGTTTACTTGATGTGACGACCAGTTACAAGTGTACATAAAACACAAAGAATCATTCACCGTTGCATTGTTGCATCTGAGCCATCCGGAATGGAATTTCATAATCAGGTGAGAAAATGAAACGAATTCTGTCTTTCAGATGCGTCTTAACGATATGCCACCTGTTAAGTGAAGCTCAAAGCTTTCTATTTGTTTTTTAACTACGCGTATTGCAGAAGAAATGATTGACGCCAGCATATAAGGAACGAGGTGAACCTCATTCTACTTATTGCGAAAGCGCGTAGACACGGAAATGATGATGTAGCAGTGAAATACATGTTTTATTGGAAAACGCCTAAATTTGAAGAACCTAGTGTTTACGAGATCTATGACGTCGTCTTGAGAAACCCGTCGAACGGCGACTGAGCGCACGTCGAGTAGAGCGCCTCGCAGCCCAGACCGGACAGTCCACCCAGCAGTCCTTTCATGAGGCTTTCGTTGTTTCCGTGGGCGTGCACGGCAGCGGTCAGGGACCGCAGCATGGCCGCAACCATGGGATACTTCCGAACCGCGTCCTCGGTGATCTCGCAGACGGCGCGGATGCGGCAGGCCTCGGTGTCGAGGCCCACGGCCCGAAGCAGGTCTTGGCCCACGCTCGGGGACACGGAGTCGGCGACGACAGAGTCGAAGGCGCGGAAGCTGGCTTCCAGTAGCTCGCCCACCACGGGAACGTAGATGAGTGCGAACAGCGTTAGGTAGATCAGCGCCATGGCCAGAAGGACAGGCTTCAGTGTTCCGAGTGCCACGGCGATCGCCGGAGCGGCTAGTGCCAGAGCCAGGGGAAACAGCGTCACCGCATTGGAGCGGCTGGCTACGGCGTCGTCGACGGACGACTCCGAGGTGACGTTGAGGTGCACGCTGTACCCTGCAAGAATTAGCAGGCAGGAGACATCAGCGTTAGCTTAGGGAAACATACGATGAATGTTAACAGCTATAACGTCACGCATGAATCGCTCGCAAGTCCGCAATGCCAATGATTAAGAAAACGAATGAAAGGACCTTAAGGTGTTCTGTGTTGCAGGCTCAAAGTGCATCGGCTCAAACAATTCAAAGAGAAACTCGCGTTATACTGACTGCACGGTGTATTACATATGCTTGCACAGGGCTGGTAGACGGCAGCTAGAAAAACAATGGAAACGGCACTGCTAGTGTAGTGTAATCATCATTGGACGGTGTTCCTTATACCAGAAGCTGCAGTAGCCCGAGACGCATGCTATTGGAAAGATGCGGGAAAATGAATAGCAAGTTCCGGTACGTGCATGTACGCTTAAACGGCAGGACCCAATGCTACGCGGATAAGATGTTTGTGACGGCAAAACACACTTACCGCTGACAAGGGCAAGATGGGGCAGAAGTGCGACGGTGATGGCCAGCGTAACGACCTGCATCTTCGGTGGTCACGAGTACGAAACGGGTCACCGGGGTGTGCCTACTGGCTCTCGAGGCGAGACTGACATGCGAAGTGTTCTCCGAGCTCTATTTATAGCCCTGTCATTGCACCACATTGGACCATTATTGCCACCCGGCTAGGCAACAGCTTCTCTCTCATTTTTCTATGCGTGCTTTGCCCCTC
Organism: Dermacentor variabilis; assembly: GCF_050947875.1. Lineage (NCBI taxonomy): Eukaryota > Metazoa > Arthropoda > Arachnida > Ixodida > Ixodidae > Dermacentor > Dermacentor variabilis. Next base: position 129,965,528 of record NC_134571.1, read on the forward strand.
AGACAGCACTGGTGTTCTCATCCTCCCCTTTTAAAGCAAAGCTTTCTTTGGCTATTCCTTCGCCTTTCCCACTGCGGCTGCCACTGCCTGGCCCTGGCACACAGCGTCGGGGGGCGGGGGGCGGGGGGGTCAGAGCGTGTGGACACGTGAGAGAAACACGGCAGAAAGAGGAAAGGCGACGAGAGAAAGAAACTAGTTCGGACGTTTTCATCGCGTCGCACGTGCACAATACCCTCATGAGCTCCCTCGGTGTCGCTGCATTAGCCTCTTGACAGCTGTAATTATTTGTACCTGCCGCCATAAAGCATTGCTGAAACAGGAGGTTACCTTTCTGGTAACGTGGAAGACCAGAGGGAAGCTAGATAGAATGGCAGAGAGGATGGGCGAGAGGGGGCAGAGAAGGGCTAGAACCGACAGTGGCGCGAAACGAGTTAATAACTCTTCGCTCACAGTTCCCATATAAGGGGGGAGAGGAGAAGAAGGATGGGAGGAGGTGACGTGAGAACGCAAGGAAATGCTGCTACTATAGACACGACAGCGATTACGATCGATCAAACTCGATAACTTTGAGTTCAAGGTACGGTGCCATACGTTTATGCTATTGCTGAAAAATAAACACCATGCAAATTTGTCAGGAGGGCAACTTACGCAGGCCGTACAAAAGCAAAGCCGCATTAAAGCGCACCGCAGGGTGTAGAGACTACCGTAGGGTCGGTCGCACGTCAAATCAACACTGTGCTCACCGCGATCACTTTGCGGCTATGGCATTGTTCGAGGTCGTGGGCTTGATCCCGACCGCGGCAGCCCCATTTCAACGGGGGCCAATTAAAAAGCACTCGTGTATTTAGAATTAGCGACAGGTTAAATAACACCACGGTGCCAAAATTGATCCGGAGTCCGCCACTATGGCTTGCTTCATAACCCGATTGTGGTTTTGGCACGTACAGCCCAATATTACAATAAAGGTTTAATACATCTGCCACGATGCGATGTGCCTTGTGAAGCCAGGAATATGCTCAACGCTCTTAGGAGTTATAAAATATGGCGCACAACAGCGCCTCAAGCAAACACCTCTCCCTGTGTGTTCTGTGTACTACTCACACAAACAGCAGTGGTGCACGCAAGGGTAAAGTTTGACATCAGCTCACCAGTCTCGTGTTGGACTAAACGTTGAATAAATTAAACATTTGCTATGAACATCGACACTAATTATCGCCAATCAAAGCAAACAGCCCAGAAAGTTTCGCTTACATCGATTCCCACAGTGTGTGGGATCCGTCTATTTTTTAAATTTTTATTAAACATATCATTCAGGGTTTTTCGTTCTCAGGTTCGACCGGATAATTCTCGATTTTTGCATCCCGAACAAATTTTTTGTAAAAATCCGGTTGAACCTGATTTCTCCCCGAACTTTGCCTTTTTCGTAAAGAATATTAACGAACAAAGGTATTTCAAAAATAATGACCGCTGCCCACCTTCTTGCGGAAATGGCCAGGATATATTCTATTAATAATATTATTATTATATGAATATGGCGTACGTCTTCTTACTACTTAAAGCTCAAGAGAAAGCCTGCATATATGTATAAAAACGTAAGATGGTCAGCAGCTCGCAACCTTGACTCTATGAACGGTGACTTATGGCTTTTTTAGTAGCTGCGTTCGCAGAGATACTACGATGGCTCACTGCATCGCATTTGCCGCACGTCGTATACATGCAGCCGGTGGTAATGCACTGGGAAGCGTATTAATGCAGCGCTGACTCTGTATTGCGATTGTTCAGTGTAGGCGGCGTTGAGTGTGTGCCCACCCAATTACGTTCCACTGAAAGAAGGTTGGCTGGTTCGTATAGGTTATATATTATTGTTGTTGCTAGAGCGTATACTGGAAACTAGTAATTAAGGCTTCAGACAAGAACTAAAAAAAACCGACAGGTCTAGGATAGGCACATAAATGCTCCCAATGCATATTATAATGTAAACGTAAACGAGGCACCGTAACAAAATAAAAAAGAAACATCGCACCTCTTGAGAAGCAGGCCTGTGTGCACTACTATTCGTACTTTTCTTTGCGTTGCTGAAAAAGTGCGGAGAATAAAGCAGAGAATGGATCACCAAACCCGTCTGGATTTGTTATTTTAGTTAATTTGGTTTCATTTAAGTGTAATAATAATGCCTTACAATGATTTGCAGGGATGAGTTCGTCACATGACTTGGGAGCAGATATATTTATCAACACATATTACTGCGACTGATTTCGATTGTTTAAATAAAGTCGTTTATAAAGGTTATTGAAATGTTCTCGCACCCGCCGTGGTTGCTTAGTGGCTGTGGTGTTGGGCTGCTCAGCACGAGGTTGCGGGATCGAATCCCGGCCATGGCAGCCGCATTTCGATGGGGGCGAAATGCGAAAACACCCGTGTACGAATTTGTCTGCTGTTTTGATATTACAAATGACGCCCGATTTTGACCACGGAACTCAACACAAACGTATAAAACCTGAAGTCGAAATGGCCAGAATATATGTGTAGGAAAAGTTGGCAGCATGGGTAATGGTGGCTACTCCTTGAAGCATAGCAGAACCCCACGTACCCAGGTTAGGCTGACTTAAACAAACAAAAGAACAAGACAGATTGTATGAAAAAAAGAATAGAAGTTGGAACTTGCGAACACATACTTCACAGTAAGTGGAAACTAACATGTTTTAAATCACAACAAGTGCGATTTCTGGAGCTAGTAATGGTATGTCTTAAAACGTGAAGTAAAATTGAAATTGTAAAACTGACACCTGGTAGTTCAGGTGTAGCTGCAATAAGCACAGCCTACAATACATTCTACGAGAGGTTACACGCCACAAGTAATAAATAGATCCACAACGTTTTATGCACACTTCGCCGAAACAATAAACTACGGCACAGGAATACTCTCGTAATTGTATTTCATGCAGAACACCTTGCCTCTGAACATGTGCGACTCAGAGTTTCGTCCCAAAGCGCTAAGAAGAAAATCTCGGGGGGATGGTCAACAGAAAAAGTGCAGAACACGCATTTATGTGCAGTTTGCAAGTTGAGTAGTCAGGAATGGTTAAATGCTACTAAATGTCATTATTGTAATTCTTGCCTAGTCAAACTCGCGTATGTGCAAATTAGCTCCTTTATTTTTTCGTTTTCTTAGCGTCGCCTATATTAGCGTTTCCTTTAAAAATATCGTGCGTTATGGCACAAGACGGTAAGCGAACTTATGTGTAAGGAGTAACAAAGAGATTTACTGGACGAATCCTCTTCTGCAGTGCGATTTTGCAAACAAACTAAAATATACAGAGAGAATAATGCATGCACTTACTTTTTTGATACACGCGTTCCGTTATAAGACCGTAAATACAGCGCTTACACTTGGGAATGTGCGTAACAGCAATTTAAACAACATTAGGACAATGTCACCTCATTCGCATCTCAGCATATGAATGTTGCGGTGTGACGCCGCGTTCTAAATTTATGAAATAAAGCATCCATACTTAGAGTATTAACTTTAATGCACTAAAGCAGTCGTAGGTAATGAGACGCACGCCTTTCCTCGTTTCGCGTGTAGTGGCTTCAGTATACTCCCTGCACACCCTGCCAGTGCAAGTTGACCGTAGTACAGGGCTGGTCCGATTCATGTTCGTGCCACCAACGAAAACATGCGGAGGTTGTGGGTTTTGTAACTTACTACTTCTACATTTCAATTAAGTGAACACGTGATTTCTCGCCATACTTTACTTGTCTTCATTATCTCTTTCTTTACTTAATACGGTTTTGATACTAAAATCGGATTAATACGGATTAATACTTAAATCGGGCCTCTGGGATACCCCGCCTTCTCGTTCATCGCTGTACCTATTTCCATCCGAGAACCGCCACCGCATTCCATTGACTGGCGTCACTATTCTACAATCGTTAACTTTTTGTCGCATTCTTTCTCATCTCTCGCTTTTCTGCGTATAGCCTGGCAGCATTTCCACAATGTCCCGGGTGTCTGGAAGAAATTCGGTATAAGCCACGCACGCATGCGCTTGGGTTGCGAGAACTACATACGCCAAGTCTCTTCGCGGAATCATGATTTTCCCTTTGAGTAGCAACGCGAACAATGCGTGTCAAACGGGTGCGCGCGTGTTCACGCCACGATCCGTCCAACTGCCTAGCTGCATTCTACGCGCCTTGCCCGTGAAGACTTCTTTAATCAATTCACGTGAAAGGACAAACAGCGGTCAAACGAGGAATGTTTCTTGAGGCAGTGTTTCGACAATGACAATCGTCTTCGTGAAGGAACAACTGCCGCGCCCGCTCGATGGAAACGTGTGGCCGTAAAATTGCTTTTCTTCCCAGAGTTTCAATAGCTTGCTATATTTCCCCCCACACTATGGCAAAATAGGATAAATGGCTGCGTAGAGTAGGATGACGGGAGTCTAAGTGTTCAGCAAACGAGCGTGTTTAGTTTTGGAAGCGATGGAAAGGTAGGGGGAGAGGGGTGACGGAGCGGGTTGTTTGCAGTGGTAGCGAAAATGGAATAGAATTTTCACGTCTAAGAAGGCGTTGTCTATCCCGGGGTCCTAATTGTCAAAAAAAAAAAAGAAATATGCAGATCCCACGCACTGTGGGAATCGATGTAAGCGAAGCTTTCCGTGCTGGATGCTTTGCGGTGATGTTGATGGCTACAGCTTAATTTCTTCAAGGCTTGGCTAACACGAGAGTGGTTTGTTGATGTTAAACGTTACCTTGCGTGCGCCCCTGCTGTTTGTTTGCGTAGTACACAGAACACACAGGGAGAGGTGTTGGCTTGAGGCGTTGTTGTGCACCATATTTTGTAACGTCTGAGAGGGTTGAGCGTTGTCATTTTCTCACATGGCACATCGCATTGTGTCAGAAGTATTAAACTGGAATTGGATTATGGGGCTGTAGGTGCCAAAACCACACTCAGATTATGAGGCAAGCCATTGTGGCTGCCTCCGGATTAATTTTGACACCATGATGTTCTTAAATGTGTACCAAAATCTAAGTGCACGTGCGTTTTCTATTTCTCTCCCGTCGAAATGCGACTGCCGCGATTTCCCCGACCTCATGCAATACCATAGCCGTAAAACTAAGGCGGCGTGCCCAGAAGTGTTGATTTGACGGTCGACCGCTTCCGTAGTGTCTCCTGTACCCTGCGGTGCGCTTTAATTAATGCGGCTCTGCTTATGCACGCCCTGCGTAAGTTGCACGTTTGACATGTTTGCATGGCGTTTATTCTTCAGAAATAGCAGCAACATACTGTACCGTGCCTTGAACTTAAAGGGCCCCTGAAACGGTTCGGACAAATTTTGTAGACGCGTAGGGTACAGCTTAAGTAGAACATTCGCACCACAATTTGAGTGAAGCGTTACGTATTAATGGAGCTACAAGCGATTAGAAGTTACCCTCCTCCCCATCCACGCTTTTCCTCCTCAACTCGTTCGCCAAGCGAGCGGGGCTACGCTCCGCCTTCACTGGTCCTGCGTCACGATGCGACGTCACATCGTCCACTTCTGGTTGTTTTGGAGCCCGCCCCCGCCCGCGCGAGACCTCTCCGCTAGCCGCTTGGCTGTCGACCCCAAGCGAGAGCTATCGAAGCAGCGTGCGTTGCGAGCATTCTGTCGTAGCGCCGAACGTGTCTGGTATTCCGTTAACCACAGGCAAGCTGGTCATTTCGGCAAATCACTGGAGGCATAAACTCAAGCTGATGAAGGAACTTTGGCGTAGACGTACGTGAGCGGCCTGATCGGTCTACACGGTCCAGACACTTGTTGGCGCAGCGCTTAACCAGCCAAACAAAGCGCTATTATTGCTCTAACCAAGTGTAAAACATTTTAAACATTTATAAAAACAACGTGTCGATGATTACACTCCTGCGAAAAATACGCACCAGCAGCAAAGAAGAATACGCTTCGATGCTGCTACTGTGTATGGTTGCGCTCTATGCCACCAGGTGGCTGCACCGTGCAGACCATTCACATTTGCCCTTCTGCTCATCTCGGCTCATCCTGTTACGGCACAGTCAAGCGGCCAGACCCTGTCCCCTTGCGCTTACGTTTGCCCTAATACGGGACTCGCGAAACGCTGTTGCGTTAGTAATCTTCCGGTGTAAAATGACGGCCACAAACGCGCAAATCCTGGCGCCGATCGGATAGCGGTAGTCCGATGCGCAGCAGCCAGTTCGCTCGTACGCTGCCTTGCAGAGGGACACGATGTCGCAGCTTGACATATTGCCAGTCGCTACGTTTGCAGTCCACAAGGCAACAAAGTCGAATCATAGTGCTCGCGAAAAGACTGAGACCAACTGTGACCGCGGAGCTCTCGTCAAAATGGAGTACGTTGTAACACAAGCAGACGACACTTGCTGTGTGCCGGAAGTGCTTAATGTACTGAAAAATTGTTCTTGTGCATTCTCTTTATGTTACTTTCTTTTCATAAAAACAAATTAACTAACATTCCAGCTATTACGAAGATCATTTGTTTACCATAAAGTTGGAAAAATTATCGTTCACGCGCCCTGGTCAGCCAATCGGATAGCTCGCCCCACTGACGTCATATGGGTGATTTTGGTCATATGGGTAGGGGCGGCTTAAAATTGCGCCGAGCAGCGCGCTGCGATCGGCAGCGATGTGCATTTTTAAAACCTTATAATAAATTACGCGCTTTACGCAGAGCACTTAGATGTGTCAATTAATGATCAGAATGACCTACTCTAACGACTCAGTACGTTTGTAGAAAATCGTCAAAAGCGTTTCAGGGTCCCTTTAAGCTTATCCTGTTTCCCCGCAATCGCTGTCGCATAGTAGGGGGGTTTCCTTGCCTACTCACGCCACCTCCCCCCCTCTCTCTTGTATGGGAACTGCCTATTCTCGTCCCTCGTCTCTCTACAGTTCTATCTGCGTCCCCTCTGGCCTCGCACGTTAGTAGAAAGGGAAGTGCTGCAGTTTCTGCAATGCTTCTGAGGAGAGTCACGGATAATTACAGCTGTCGAGCGGCTAAGATGGCGACGGCCAGGGAGCTCCAGAGGGCATTGTGCACATTCGATGCGGTGGGGTAAAACGAGTTTCTCCCTTCGCCTTTTCTCTCTTACTCGCGCTGTCATCTATATACACGCTCTGCACCACCCCCGAGGCGGCGTGCGCGACAGCAGCCCACAGCAGCAGCAGCAGCAGCAATGAAAAGTCGAAGGAATAGGCAAAGAAAGCTTCGCTTTAACGCAGGAACCAAGGAGAGATAATATTTTGACAGCGGAAAGAAATGTGAAAGGTGGCTGCATTCCGATAGAGCTGGAATACAATAAGGCTCGTGTACCATGTTTTGAGTGCGCAGGCAAAGGGCCCCTCACCAGATATGGCCGTATTGAGCTGACAATGCGCGATAGCGGTCGTGTCTGCAAAGTATTACATTGCTAACGCGCCGCGGAAAGGTCTGAAATTTCAAACCGAACGCTGTTTTCCCTTCTCCTCGCGGCCGCTGCTGTCCAAGCCGGACGGTGACGTCCTCGTGTCCGTGGTGGGACGTCGCTCGTGGTCACATGTGACTTCGATAATTACTCAAGGCAACATCTGTTTCTTGAATTGACCAATTGAAGTTTAGAGAAATAATGAGGCACACAAACGGAATGTCTGCGTGTTTCTTTTTTTGTTTCATTTCGCACCAAAGCAAGAGAGATGTACCACCGCTTCGTATGCTTGTTCCCACGGCCGTGCGGTCACGTGCGCAGGTACTGAAACTATGCCATTTTCTACCGTGTTCCAGCGCGCGATCATGCTCTGCGATCCGCCTTTCTGCCTCAGTATTTGTGTAGCACTGCCACGCGTCTAAAGGTTTTACATTATGATCGGCGTGTGTTAGCGACTGCCGGACGCAGATGACACTTTTATTAGTCAGTTCCACGACTCTCTTCCTTCCGTTACGACGGCATATCGTAACGCTCCGACAATCTTTCTTGCTGACTAGTTTTTCCGGCATAACATGGTCCGATCTAGCGCAAACAGCGTCAAAACATAATACTGAGAGTGACTCCTTCAATTCATGCCTAAAATTTGGATTGTCGCAGCTAATATTTCAGCCGACACGGGAAACGGATCATTCTTCTAACATTCTTGATCTTTTACTGACAACTCATCCGGATAGCTTCTCTTGCATTACACATTTGTAAGATACAAGCAATCACGACGTTCTTCACACTGCATTCAAGTGCTACCTACTTAATCCCCCCCCCAAAAAAAATTAAAGAAAGAAAAGAATAGCACTATATTATAAAGGTAACTACGCGGCCATAAATTCTGAACTGTCAGATTTCAAGAATGGTTTCTCAACGATTTGCCTCCGCCCTATCGAAACTAACCGGTACGTGTTTACAACTAAGCTGCAGCAACTAATCTGTAGTTATGTCCCCACCATGCATCACAATCAGCATACCATCAGCCTCTCCGTGGTTCAACGCTGTGTGGAATGACTTAAAAAAAAAAAAAGAAGCGTCATTTCCGGTTCGCAAAGGTCTTAAATACTACATACCAGAACACTGAAAAGTTACTCGATTCCCTTGCTGCGAAAGCCACACGCTCATTCGGCTCGTTTATTTTACCCGGCATGTTACGCAATAACCCCAAGTGATTCTGGAAAACTGTCAACCCATCCTCCACTAAACAACTTCATCGAACGTTGCTGCGAGACGAATGTAATGTTGTCATCACAGAACACTGTGTCGTGCAACTACTAAATGAGACTTTCTTTCTGTTCAGATTTTGCAGTAGAATCGGAGAACCAGCTACCGGACGCACTTCATTTGAATCACCCAATCATGCCTGAAATCACGTTCGACGCCGATGGTATCGCCAAAAATAATCGATTCATTAAACCCGGACAAGTGGTACGCAATTGAGAACCGGTATGAATGACATCAGTGCTAAAATATCGAAGGAGGAGGAGGGAAAGAGATAAGTAGAAGGCGGGAAGGTTAACCAGAATAACGTCCGGTTGGCTACCCTACACCGGGGGAATGGGAAAGGGGGAAAACAATGATAACGGAGAGAGAGGAGGGAAGGAAAGAAGGAAATTGAAGAGTACTAAAAACGTAACACAGGTGATACTGTCGCATATACTCCAGCAATCTCTTTTATCTGGAGTGGTCCCACAAGACTGGAAGGTAGGTAAGGTCATTCCAATTCGAAAGAAAGGTACGACATCCTCGCCCCAAAAAGATTATCGCCCCATATCCCTCACATGTGTCTGCTCAAAAGTAATGGAACGTGTTGTCTATTCTCACGTACTTAACTTTCTGACATCTTTAACCTTTTTAAAATATCGATACGGCTTCCAGAAAGGCGTTTCCTGAGATACTCAACTGTTTATTAATGGAGTGGAATTTGCGGTTTTATGTGCCAAAACCACGAATTGATTATGAGGCGCGCCGTAGTGGGGGACTCCGGATTAGTGTTGACCACCAGGCGCTTTTTAACGTGCCTCCAATGTTTACCCCCAGTTTAACGTGCCCTCAATGGTCTTACGATGATCTTTGTGGCATACAGATGTGTTTTGCCAGGGCTCCATGGCGGCGCCGAAAATATGTTTCTTGCGCATGCTTTGAGCTTGCTTCTGTCTTTGATTTGCTGAGTGTTTAGCGTTTAAAAAGTAATTGGATAGTTTTCGTTTTTTTTTTTCGTGTGTGCGGGTGTGCTTCGTGCATATTTGGTTTTGCAGCAGGCACATACCCTGCCTCCCCCCCCCCCCCTTCCCGCCCACGCCACCACTCCTCACACACATTCCTAAAGCGCCGCCAAATCAGTGCTGAGATTTGACAGCTATTCAGCGGTCAACACTTTACTGCCGTTTTCACTCCTTCTGGATGACGGTAGTTATCGGCATCTCTTGAGAGGCGACGGCCAGTTTTCTCAAAGATTCGGTGCCCACCCGAATATCTGGAGATGCGTGCAGTTGTCACGACCTATTCAACGGTCACGCGCATCGCTGTTGCTTCGTTAGTTCAACCTGCTTCGTTTAGACAGATCCAGGGACCAGGAAAGGGATTCGCTTCTTAGTCAGCTGGTCTACATGCTCGTGGAACGAGTTGCGGCTGAAGAAAACGCCAGTTGCGCTTAACTTTTCCTTTTGCTTCATTATTTCGTCGAGTGACGGCTCGCCGCGACGCTGGTAGATCTCTGGAACCATATACCCGCGGTATGGGTTAAATAAGGTGGAAAATAAAATAATGCGAAACAGCGTCCATCATCAAACCCTGCAATAATGCATAAACCCATAAGCAATATGATTGTCACCCGTTACCTCGTCTGGTCTTTTCTCAACTGTACCGCACTTTTTGCGCAAAATTGGCAGCTGGAAACAAGAGTTGCAAGGAGTTGAGAAATTAAGCGATCTACTAAAGGAGAGAGCCAAGGCAACAGCCAAAGAGGAAGGAAAAGCGAAAATTAACAAATTTAGCCGTTGCTTATGAAAATATTTATGGATCAATATCTTTTTACTTAAAAAAAGGAAGTACAGAAAATGCCGTAGAAAGTGGAGAACAATTCCGTGCGTTTTGAATGACGCTTCTATTGTTATCAGTCGAATCGCGTGACGTAGCCACTTCCTGTGCTTTTATGGGTGTTTTTCTAACTTTCCGCGGTGGGCGCCGCCCTGCGCTCCACGTGGCTGTACGGGACTGGCGGCCACGCATCGTCACACAACTTCCCAAATAATAATACGAGTCGGTTTTCGCACTTGATAGAGCAGTAAAAGAGGGATTCAAGGAATTGTGATTGTTCCCCAAATGTATATTTCTCTATAATTCTTCCAGAGCTAATTCAAGAAGCGCTACTATAGTCGGATACAACTTAAATCTTTAGTGAAGTCCAGCTCACGCCTCCACAACCGCCAGCCACAGTTCTTCCGCGAGGCTGCAAATAATTCCTACTTCAAACTCTTACTGTTACCCAAATAAGGCGGCAACCACAAAAATAAAATTATTACCGAGTAATTTTATATGTTTTCCCTCGCCTATTATACTAGAATGGCGTAAACTTAATTATTTATTGAACTGAAATGAAATGCTTGCTTCGCCATTTATTGTCAAGTTTCACTTCAGTTGCCATGAAGTTTCATGAGTAAAATGGGTTCAGCAGTGAAATGAACTTTACCGCAGACTTTTTAAGAGTGAAATGTTCGGACTCCATACACATTGTTCATGTCTGTTGCACACCTCATGGTTTTCTCCGATGGAAATACTCTTCAAGAACAGCGGACGCTCTGGAGCTATCAAGTACAACGCCATTTTGAAGAGGCCGCATGACGATGATTTCGTTTGCTTGTGTGATTGGCTGGCGGAGTAACACAACCCAGCGCGGTCCGTGTGCCTTGGTTGCTAACAGCTTTTTTAAAAATTTGTATTCTACTATAGAAATCTTTATTTTACACTTTCACTTGTTTACTTGTTGTTGGCAGTGTTTTCTCCTCACTTCTTTCCTGCGCGAGTTCATTTCATGTGGTTCAGTTCCTTGTTTGCCAAGTAAAGGAGAGGTGTATCTCACAGGCCTACCTGTGAGATAGACATTATTTCAGTTCTCTTTTGTGGATTTACGCGTCCTTATGGTGAATGGTGGGCTTTACTCATATTTTTTACTAGTAAAGGTAACATCCCCTTTTTGCATAGAAATGTTACCTTTGGTTGGTCCATGCATCGAGCGTGATGCATGGAGGGCGGTGGAAAAAAGGGCTTCAAGCAGCCGAGAAAAAACTGAACAGGGCTGCCATCGTGAACGAGAATGTCGTGACGATGGAACACAGTATCCCGACGTGACAAAGCAGGGAGTGTCAGCAAAGCACGTGGCATGCGCGCAACGTGGGGAGCGGGTAGCTGGAAAGAGCTGCACCTACCTTGAGGCGGCCACAAAGGGAAAGTAGAGGACAGTGGCCCTTGTCACATACGAATCACGCGGAAAAGTATGAAAAATGGAAGCAGGAAGAGGTATAGTCAGTAGGACAGAGTGAAAGAGTGATTATCACCCGCGACGAGGGTAGACGACTTGCGAGAGCGGTCCCCTCAGGAGCCGATCGTGGTGCGCACGGTGCCGGAGGTGCCTGTACGTGACAGTAGCGTACAAAGAGCCGTAGTGGCTGCTAATGAGGCTACATGGACAATGAGCCAAAAGAAAGGTTTCGAGGTTGTAGATGTAAACAGGGAAGTTAAGAAGTTGGTTTCTAACGAGACGGGATCCACTTCAATCACAGGCTTGGACGAGAAGTTGGCCGGCGATTTCCTGTTCGCGCGGTTGCTTTTATGGGGGGCCCACGGGCGCTCAGGCGGCCAATGTAGGTAGTAATGACAAAGGTCCCCAAGAGGAACCTCGGAATATATCGCATCGATGTCAATAACAGAAAAAAAGAGGAAAACAAGACAGAGAACTCGCCATGCAATAGGCTACATAAACATGTAGGGCGGCAGACTAAAGAAAAAGTGCATGGGTAGAGATTGAGGAGCAGTTCAATAGAGAACAAATAGGGAAGTATTTGGCTACAGAAATGCGCCTTATGGACTCGGTAGAGCCGCCAGTGACTGAGAATTATGTTTAGGAAGGATGCAACAGAACTAAGTCGGAAAGAAAGGGAGGAGGAGTAGGAATACTGATCCATCAGGGAGCTAAAGGGAAAAGAGTAAATTCAAAATGTCAAGAGAATCTTTGGTTAAAAGGTACAATGATTGCAAATGAAACTTGCCTGGGCGTAGCGTATTTGTGGACCGGAAATAATTGCACAGAAAAGAATCAAGAGTTAGTGCAAGGCCTAAGTGCTGATATTAAGGGTTTCGGGAATGATGCCGAAATTATCCTATTAGGTGACATGAATGCCCACATACAGGACCTAGATGTCTGTACCGACAACAGCTGGAAGTCAATGCTAGATCTTTGTGAGCAATATAACCTCGTTATCGTGAATACAGGGCCGAAGTGTGGCGGGCAGATCACGTGCAAAGTAAGAAACCGGCAATCGACCACTGATTGCTGTCTGATGACAGAAGGAATTCATAAGCTGACAGAAATTGTCTTTGACAAGGAAAGGTATAGCAGCATAGGGAGGGACAATAAACGCATAGTTTTGAAAATGGGATATGTAGTGGGTAAAGAGAGCAAGGATCAAAATGTCCAGTCCAAATTCGAACACTGTATAAATAACAAATATAGTCGCAAAAGTCGAGGAAGAATATGGAATATAGTGAGATTCTAAGTGAAATAACGACAGAAATACGAAAAGAGAAGAAACATGCTCGTCGGAAAGGAACAGAAAATCTGGTGGAACAGGGAGATACGAGAACCAATCGCCGAACGACGGAAAGCATTCCGAGAGCACAGGCAGGCAAAAAAAAAAAAAAGAAAAACGCAGTTGTCGCAGGATGAAGTAGCCAGAAAATGAAAAATATTCCGGGAGGAAAGAATGTGTGGTTCAAATACTGGTTCAAGCGAAGATAAAAGGTGAAAGTGAACGTTGGTTGTCAGAAATACGTGAGAAAAAGAAGGCCACACCTAGAATATTTTGGAACCACATCAACGTATTAGGCAGGAAGTCTGGGACAACACAGCATATCCCAGACGAAGATGGAAACAAATTGGAAGGGGACGTGGCATTAAAGTACATCCGAAAAATAACAGCCGAATCTCTCCAAGACAATGACGAGGTTGTATTTGAGGAAGAAAAGCGCATGAAAGAGACCCAAGTGTAAAAGGAGCTGGTGCTGGCAAATTTCAACTAGAAGAAAGCCGAAGAGAAAATTCCTAAGCGCACATCCACGGGGCTAGACGAGGTTCCCGTTTGGCTGATTAATGAACTAGGACTAAAAAGTGAGGAAGCTCTGGTGAAAACAGTGGAAAAAAGATAGACGAATACCAGACAGTTGGCGACAAAGTGGAATGAATTTAATTCATAAAAGTAAAGGGGAGAAAGATAGAATTCACTCATGTAGACCGTTGATCATTACATCGGTAATACACAGGTTAGCAATGCACGCAAATAAATCAAAGCTGCAAGCATGGGCAGAGAATAATGGCATTTTGGGAGAACTTCAGAATGGCTCCAGAATAGGTAGGTGTCTAGATGATAACTTATTTGTCCTTACTCAATGTTTCGAAATATCCAGAATAGAAAGGAGGACGTTACATGCGGCCTTTTTAGACATTACAGGAGCGTACGACAACGTAGACCGCAACATTTTGTGGGATATTCTCAAAGGGGAAGGCTTAGGCGACCATTGTATACATCTTTTGAAAGAGATTTACCTAGAAAATACCGTTTGCGATAGATGGGATGGGATGAGGAGCGAGGACAAAGTAGATATCAATAAGGGACTGAGGCAGGGTTGCCCGTTATCCCCACTGCTGTTTATGATGTACATGCTGAGGACGGAGATGGGGCTAGAATGAAGTAATATCGGGTTTAATCTCTCATACAAACAGGCGGGTACAGTAGTAGAGCGGCAGCTTCCAGGTTTGTTTTATGCGGACAACATTGTGTTGCTAGGTAATAACCAAAGTGATATGCTACGTCTGACTAATATCTGTGGACAGGAAGGCGAGAATTTAGGTCTGAAATTTAGCGTTGGAAAATCAGGTGTTATGGTACGTATTCAATGAAAGCAGTGAACAGACAGTGGCAATACAGGGCCAGGAAATACCTCGGGTAAAAGAATATAAATACCTGGGTATATAGATAAACGCGGCAATATATATATATCGAAACGCAGGAAAAAACAAGAACAGTAACGGGGAAGAGAAATTCTGCCCTAATGAAACACAGAGCGCTATATGGGGATACAGTAGGTACCAGGTGCTCCGGGGTATGTGGAAAGGTGTAAGGGTTCCATGACTTACTTTTGGAAATGCAGTTGTTTGCTTTAAATCAGGGGTACAATCAGCACTCGGTGGAAACCAAAGGTCAGTGGGACGCCTCGCAATGGGCGTTCACGGAAAGACTACAAATGAAGCTGTGCAGGATGATACGGGCTGGACTAGTTTTGAAGTGAGGGAAGCTCGCAGTAAAATTTGTTATGGAGAACCACTGAGGAATATGGAATAAAGTAAATGGGCTAGGAGAGTGTTCAGGTATTTGTACAGGAAAGAAACATTTATTGACAGTGGAGGAAAAGAGCTGCGAAGCTTACCAGCAAGTATATGCGACCTGTATGGTGGGCAACATGGCAACAAAGAACGTCAAGCGGAAAATCAGAGAGTCGGAGATAATCTCATGGTTGGCGGCAATGAAAAAGAAGCCTGCTATGAGTAACCACTTAAGAGGAAAAAAACGAAATAGGGAAAGAAACAATTTAGGATAACTCAAAGGGAAGCTCCGGGAGTGTAGAAACGCTCTTCCCGACTCTACCTCAGACAAGAGGGAGAAGTCCCTCAGAATTTCACTACTCGCCGACGAGCAGGTCCGTGAAGCGGCCGCCAGGTACTCCCCTGCCGGTCCCTACCTGGGAGACACGTGGAAGACACGTGGATACACGTATGGTGTTGAGCTGCTAAGCACGAGGTCGCGGGATCAAATCCCTGCCGTAGCGGCCGCATTTCGATGGGAGCGAAATGCAAAACAGGCGGCGTACCGTGCATTGGGGCTACGTTAGAGATCGCCCTGATTGTCAAAATTAACCGCACCCTAAAGGGCGTGCCTTGTAATCAAATCGAGGTTTTGGCACGTGAGACTCCATAACTCGGGAAGAGTATGAACGACTTGTTCATTTTCTGTTGGCGGATACATCATAAAAAATAAACGTGGTATACAGATTATTAGGCTATTTCTTATATATACAGCACAGTATATATATATACTGTGCTTTCCGCGCTCAACTGACGGATGTGAATTGCATTGCATTAGAAAACTTCCAATGACACCTAGTACTGTCGCCTAGCCCGAAGCGTTACCTGACGGCAATCAAAACAGTGTGAGCAAAAAACGGCGTTTTTGATGTACGAGCCCCTGTTGTAGTGCGTTTCCGGCAAGACTGCTCAACATAACAAAATGAAGTTTGCCGTGCCGTTAAACGAAATGTTATGCAAGGTTTCTATGAAGAGATATTGTGTATAAAGCATTTAGAAATTTATATAGGCGCCAATAAAAATGGCCAAAAGAATAAAAATTTACGAATCAATATCATTTGCGGTTTTCAACGCAGAACAATATTTAAATGTTTTCTAGGCTATGATACATTTGTCTAATCTGGCGCGACTAAACATTACAAAGCGGGCTAAGCGCGGATGGACGCTTTCTCCTTCACCTTGAACAAGATCTTGGGACCATGGCCTCGCATATCGCAGGTACAAAAGGCAACAAAAGCGCTGCTGCGATATTTGAAAGCTACCGGATTGAGTCAGCGTCTGTGATCCGGTCTGAGTGACCGAACGATATCCCCAGTGGACTTTCTCTTCTTTTAATCTTTCCGTCCCCCTTTCCCTTTCCCCATAGGGTAGCCAACCGGACTCAGTCCTATTTAACCTCCCTACATTTCATTTATCATTTGCTCTATCTCTCTCTCTGAGTGTTTGGCTCAGTCTAGTGGCCGCGCCTACCCCACGTTCCTTCAAGGACAAGTGTCTGCAAACAGGCCTTCAACGTTGCTCTAAGGCAGCTCACTAATTTGTGGCTGCTGGAAGAAAAAGATGAAAGAAAAAAAAAAAAGCGCCGCACACGGTACATCATGAGTGCACGACAGCTAGCCAGCAGTTTATACTATTGTGCCATTGTGCCCAGCAGAATTGCAGAGGAAGTAAGATTCCAGAAATTTCCTGGTTACTCGCTTCTGTCCGCAGGTGGCCGTGGAAGCGTTTTTTGAAGTGCACATGGAACTTGGCCTGGCCACCTCCTATTTGCGAGGCTATCTGAAAACTTGCTTTCCCAACGCGGTGATGTGCGACGTGTTTGGCCGAGCACTGTGCTTGCCCTATGGTACGACACGCCGGCTGAACGATGGGATTGGCAGTAAACAATGAGCGAGCCTTCATTTCCCCGACTGCACGTAGTGAAAAGTGCGGATGGCTGCGTGACCTGTAGCATTCCAAGCCGCGCGCAACAAACCGAACGTCACGTGTTCCGACGCCCAATGAAGTTTTGAAACACGTGATTTCCAGCAGGCGGTGTTCTCGTTGAAAGGTATATCACATTCACCAGCGTAATCATCGCAAGTTTCGCGGCCTCCTATTAGTATTTTAGACATACATTTATCCCTATCACTTTTGGTCGGTACGATGTCAAAATGTGTGTGTGCACGCGCATATCTAGCTACCATGGTTCCCTATTTTTTTTTGTCATTTAATTGTGCGGCCGAAACGTCAGTTTGCTGCACCACTGAATATTTTTTCTGGTTGCCTTATGCATTTCCTAAATGGTTCTATATGGGCATATTGCATTGCACGTTTATGAAATGGTATGTATGTTTCCTCATCATCTATTAGCAATTCTTCTCGCCCCGCTGTCATGTTCATCAGTTCACCTTGCCGTATAATTTATCATTTATATTTTGTTTTCTTCTTCACGCACGCATAAACTTTGTATAAAGAAACAGCTTGCTTGCAGACACAAAGGATACCACTTGAGCAAAGACGGCTATGGAACGCAGTTCGTTCAACTCAGAGGTCCGTGGAGGTCACAGTACAGGTTTCCTATAACCTTGTGGGGGTGCATGACCATTTTCAAAGTTGCCCGAAAGTTGCAGTGAAGAACAAAAGAAACACTATCCTGGCAGCTGCGACCCCTCAAATGTGACCCTTCCCTACATTCCATTGGCTATGGCTTTCGTCTTTCTTCCCTTGTGGACACGACTGTATGTGCACATCTTGACGTGTAGCTTATTCACACACTGCCCACTCGACTTGCTTTCATTCGTTTTTTTTTTAATATGCACTCGCACGTTTGCACTCCTGGTATACCACCACTGTATGTTCGCGCATGTTTGCATTCACGGTTGTCTTCGTTGAGTTTGACATGAGACAACGCACGTGTTCGTGTTCATGGCGCCACTAAATATACGTGTGCTTGTGGTCATAAATTACTTTATTTTTTTATGCCAATGTTGGTGCACGCGCAAGTTTGTGAAGTTTGTATTCACGTTTTTGTTTGCTCTCGCTCGCTTCTTTCTTTTCTTTTTTACTGAGAAATATGTATAAATTCAACTGTGTATACTTGTGCGCTAACGTCAGTAGATTCCTGTTATTTTTTCCCTACGTGCTTCTATTCTTGGAACTATTTCTGCGCCGGATGCTGTGATTCTATGCTGCTTTGGTATCTATACGTAGCTGGACAGAACAAAGGTAATGTTTCCCGTCGCTTGGGGATACTCGAATTTTTCATATTCCGCCTAATGACATAATTAGTCTGAATTATTCAATCAGCTTTTCAAATATTACAATTAGAGGAACATGAAAAAACTCCCGGTGCAGGGAGACGCCTTCGTCCTGCAGAGGTCATAAAAATAACATAGGCTGATGATGATGATATAATTTGGCGGAGTAAAAGAAGATGATCTGAGTATCTACAAACTATGGCAAACAACATTACTCTGGTACTGTCCAGCTACGTGGCATTTGCATATCTTTAGTTTGGCTAAAGTTACGTGAGGCACCCTGTATATGGAAGCTACCACCCTGCATGGAAACTACCAGTTGCGCCTTCTTTTTCTGTGTCATGTACCAGAACATTGCGTATATGTCATCTTAATTTCCATTCACGTTCATGCAGTTCGCAGAGAGGTCGATAAAGAAAAGGAATAAATAAAGCGACGCCCCGTATAATAAACGACATCTGCTTTGGAATGCATGGGGCTCATAGTGTTTTAGTTGGCCGTACGCAAAGCCTTTCCGTCGCGCATGTATATAGAAATCACTCTTTTCGGCGCATCAGAAGGTGCACAAAAGGGCTCTGCGTATTGTTAGCACGGAAGTAATGGAAAGGAGCTTGAGGGGGGGGGGGGGCTTCTGAACGCACTGAAATATGCATCAGATCACGCGGAACGTGCGCGACAACCATACAACCCTTACAGTCGAAACAAAACTGGGGTCAAACAAACTGGGGTCAGCGGTGCAGACAACTCTAATTTCTAGGCACGTAGACGTGTTCCAGGATAGCTTACAAACACACTGTGACTTCCTCTAGCAATCGGGCCTCGACACCCGGCTGTTCCGCAGGACCTGACAGTGCCAGAGACAAAACTTTCTCGAGCAAGTCACTGCACAAACGAACTGTCTTTTTTTCTTCTTTTTACTTAGTCGCTCTGTTGTAAATAGTACTTTTTTACTCTACACTAACCTCTCCCCCTGCTCATTTACCCCCGCCTCTCCCCCGCTGCTGATCGCTGTTCCGGTCGCGGGATCGAATCCCGGCCATGGCGGCCGCATTTCGATGGGGGCGAAATGCGAAAACACCCGTGTGCTTAGATTTAGGTGCACGTTAAAGAACCCCAGGTGGTCAAAATTTCCGGAGTCCTCCACTACGGCGTGCCTCATAATCAGAAAGTGGTTTTGGCACGTAAAACCCCAAATATTATTATCGCTGTTCCGGTGTCAGCAGACTGCGCTAGATAGCTTGTTCTTGTTAACCCTATAGTGAAATGGCGCAACTATACTCTGGGGGATCGGCCATTGCTGTCAACAGCAGTCTTCTTCCCTTCTTTTTCCTTCATTTATCTATCTGTTTATAGGCACAAAACTATGTTTATCATTTCAGGCCTAAAACCTTCGTTTAGCGTTCCTGTACTTTAGACAATGCTGAAAAAAAATGTAGACGCTAGGAAGAAAAAAGGAGCAAAACTAGTTGGCGATCAACGTCACTCAAGGTTTCGTCCGTTTCAGTCTCAATCTGTCTGTATTATTCCAGCTAGTGTTATGTTCCGCAGGAGCAGTGACCACTGCAGTGAGCAGGCCATCTACAGAGACTGTTTTCGGAGCAGCGGCCCACACTCACATGACAGTCACGTCAAGAAGCAGCAGTGACGAACCGCCTACCACGCCTATACACCATTTTTTCGTGGACGCCGCCATATTGTGAACGCAGTGGCGCCGCCTATGAGCAGCGCCATACTGGCTTGGGTGAAAGCGGTGTTTTGCATGGCAGGTATGCGCTCGGCGGTAGGTTGTGCCGTTTGTTTTCGCGGTCGTGCGGTCTGTTTAGTATGACATGCGTCTTCTACGTGGTAAACGGTTATGTGAGACGTGCTGAAGTGGTTTAAGGCGTCATGGTCGGAGTTTCTGCTGGCGTTGAGGTGGACGGAACACGCAGCACGATGTGCGCGCGCATATTTGAGCCCACAACCAGCCTCGTAGATACATTGTGTATTTATGTATTATTTTCACTAATGTGACCTTATTGCCCTCTATTATCTCTAGTATATATATTATCCTCAATTTCTAAGCTGCAGTTTAGGAGCCGTGAAACATACGCGACGATCGTAACAGCGTGAATACCGTTCTACGATATATAGAGCTGTGATGTTATACTTTGACAAGCGTTCAAACTGTTCGCAGCAGGTTACATTGCGTGACTACTCGGTTCGATGGATGAGGTTTCCGCCCCTGAATAATATGGTTTTGGCTGGTATAATAGCAGCATACCTTACAGTCTGAATTAAGCTTCTCCAGCAAAGGGACTGTTTACGAAATGCGCGAGCGTCCTAAGCAGTGGTAAGTGCTGGATTATACAATCTTTGTTTTATATACCGCATGGTCCAAGCATACGGCATCCGCGGTTATATATCTATAAACGTCGTGCGGCGTGACACTGCGAGGTCGTATTGCGGCGTTAGCCCGTTTTATCTTGCTTTTTCGAGAAAGAGGATGAAACGAAATTTTTTTTTTTCGGTTGTGTTCGTTCCGTTCTCTACGACGCACTCACGCGTATTACGGAAATTTTGTTGTCAAAAATAGTCATCGCATTCTTTTTTTGCGATCGCTCTCATACATTATGGCTTTATGCAGGCCAAAAAGGCAATGCCGAAGCGCACAGCTTATATATGTGTCGTGCTGGTCGCCAACCGCAGTGATCGCTGTGTTGAGCAGCGCCATTGGCCTCAAGCACGAAGGCTAGCGTAGACATATAGTGGTTTCAAGCTACTAGACTTGAAATGCGTGAGAACGATGCCGGTGCATCACAGATATTTGATAGCGCCTGCCGCTTAGATGTTTCATGGTTGTTTTAGGTTGGCCGTGCATGAGCATGCGCTCTTATGTTTTACTCCCTACGCCAAGCGATCAGACAATGAGCTGATTTACCATTTAATGCTGGTAATA
Organism: Dermacentor variabilis; assembly: GCF_050947875.1. Classification (NCBI taxonomy): domain Eukaryota; kingdom Metazoa; phylum Arthropoda; class Arachnida; order Ixodida; family Ixodidae; genus Dermacentor; species Dermacentor variabilis. Next base: position 129,986,815 of record NC_134571.1, read on the forward strand.
CAGGGACACCGGTTTTCTTTGTGGAATTAAAACCGATATAAGCAAAATAGTTCACAACACATACACACACCGCGACTGATTAAGTGCGTATACACCGCGGCTGATAAAGCGCGTCACATTTTTGCGTCCCCAAGACATATTTCCGCCTACTGTAGTTACTGTAGTTACGGCGGTCAGCCCTGCGACGCAGCAGAGGGTGCTGAGAATCCCTGGCTCCGGACAGGCCGCCGGACAGGGCCATTTGACACTTTCACATAAAAAGAAAGCTCAGGGACGCGCACTGCTGCAAGAATTCGAGCTGTGTATTGCGTTGCAACCCTACTCGTAGCTCTGCGTCGGTGCGGTGCCGAAAAAGTTTGTAGCGTAAGGCTGCAACTCCACTATTTAAAAAAAAAAACGACCAGCGCTTCGTCCTGGCTGCAGCGTGAGTCACGTAGTTGTCGCCTTTCATTGATGACTAGGAAATTTAACGAAAAACCCCTGCGTTACGCTTGGGCGACACTGAAGAAATCACCGCCCAAGTGCTCCGTACAGATGGTTAATCAGCGAAGCTGAAACGTACGGCCCCGGTGTTTCATCATCATCATCACCAGAATCATCATCATCATCATCATCAGCCTGGTTATGCCCACTGCAGGGCAGAGGCCTCTCCCATACTTCTCCAACTACCCCAGTCATGTACTAATTGTGGCCATGTTGTCCCTGCAAACTTCTTAATCTCATCCGCCCACCTAACTTTCTGCCGCCCTTTGCTACGCTTCCCTTCCCTTGGGATCCATTCCGTAACTCTTAATGACCATCGGTTATCTTCCCTCCTCATTACGTGTCCTGCCCATGCCCATTTCTTTTTATTGATTTCAACTAAGATATCATTAATTCGCTTTTGTTCCCTCACCCAATCTGCTCTTTTCTTATCCCCGGTGTTTATTACTCGGTTAATCTTGACGGTTCATTAAACCACGGCTTGGTAGGCTGCCGGATCCTCGGTATGCAGTTGCTGCTTGCGCTCGGCTGCACGAGCCTGTTCTTGCGCACGGGCTGCAGCATCGGCACGGCGTAGACGAGCTCCTTCCCGCTTCTGCTCACAGCGTTGCCGATCGAAAGCTGCCTGCTCCTCAGGAGTGCGTATGACGCGTGGCCTACCCAATTCGGAGCCGGAAAGAAACTGCTGTGCGCGTGCTCGGCTGCGAAGGAGAGCAATGACGTCACTACTGGCGCAGTCGATTGTGTGCCTCTCTTTCTTTTGAGCATGCGCATGGTGTTACGCCGGAGGAGTTTTCGGCCTACAGGCGACAGACGGACGGACGACTCGGCTGGCCATATACAGCTTCCCTGTAAAACATCACGTTGCTGACGAGGCATTCTTGTAGCGTCGGCCTTCACTTATTTGTGGTGGCAGCGTGTGCCTGACTTAACGCAATATTTTAAAGGGACACTAAAGTATAATAATAAGACAGTGTGCATTGCTAAAACACCATTCCAGAAACCTCGCAGCGATTGTTTCGGGCTAAGAATATACTTTGTTTACAAGAAAATTGCGTCTGATAGGTTCGCACACCTTTAGCAGCAATTAAAATCACCCGTCCCCGAGCCGGGAGTGGTGACGTTGCATACGCCACCACCGCCCTTTTGCCATCGGTGAGTAAAACGATACACGAGGAATGGAGCTACCATTTTCTCCTCAAAACGCAAACGCGTGGTCATGGAGAAGCTGCGCTAGAAGCGTTGGATTCGCCGTTGCGGTTGCTCTTGGTGAAGTGACGTGGACTGTTCGGGAATCCTGTGACATGACAATGACTTGACGTTCTCTACTTGCAGTCTGTGTGAGTTTCGCGAGCCAGAAAAACCAGCGCAGCACTACGCGATAACGAAACTACTGAAGCGCGAAAGCGCCGGCGACGCAGAGTGGAGAAAACGAAACCTTTCGACCACCCGCGTCGTTGTCAAGGTTAACGTCTGTTTTCTAAAAGTCAAACAAAACTGGAGAAGTAGCCTTTTTTTTATCGTATTATAATGCAATACAATGACCTTTTTAATACGAGTGGTCGATTACTAGCGACTGGATTATAATGAGTAGTGCCTTCGTTATCAGGCTACTACTTGAATGTCCCGAGGCAGACTCTAATCGCGTTCTACATTTACCTCAATTTCTCGACTACTGAAGCTCTGTTCGCGATAATATTGACGCTTTGGACGTTCTAGAGCGCGAATACATCACTTTAGCTTGACCTAATATTTGCCTTTATGTCCCTTTAAGGCGCGGTAGCACTGGGTCGATACCAGAACGACAAGACGCTGACGCCAACGATTGGCCGACCATTCAGCAGAGTGTGTCGCTGAGACTATTTGATCGTACCAGGCCGACAACGACGCAACCTGCATGCGCAAGTTGTCGCAGTGCGACGGGCTTTCTTGTAGGCTGCACAGACAAAATCAAGTGTGCCACCATTATTCGACCGAACCCTGCGGGATCGCCCGTCGAACTGACAACGTGAAAGCCTTCACTTGTATGTATAATCAATCGCACTCAAATTGAGTCGAAACATGTCTTCGAAGGTGAAATGCACAAGCACTCTCAAGCCGTGCCCGTGAAGTTTGAGCCAACGTTGATTCAGTTCAGCGAAGGTTAGACCTGGCGCCGTCGACTTCGTGTATCCACTATATATGCATACCGGTGGACTTGAACTTAAATATGAGCAGTTACGATGAAGGAAACTGCTCTATTAGTTCAGTTTTGGCCTTAGCGATTTGAAATCAACAGTACTCTTCACATCGCACGGCGCGTACGCAACAATAGAGAGTTTTAGAATAGGGGCCCCAATGGTTTGGGGCCCCAAAGAGCTTTGCGGGTGTTGGCGTTGGGGCCCACAGGAGTGAAGAGCTTTAAATAGGGCTTTGCGTTCGCGGATAGCGTCTTGCGCTGACAGCGCCACTACGGCGTCAAAGAAAAGCTCTTAGAAATAATTAAATAAAGTGTACCATTTCATGATAGGAACAGTAATATCGACTTGCATGTATACGCGTTTAATTACAGTTTAGAGGTTATTCTGTAAGCAGCAAACAATTAGTTGTGCTTAGTTTCAAGCAAACCAACTTTACGTGCCTTCACCAGCCAAGCTTAGCCGTGTTAGGCCTACGAGCTATAAAATCCACAATCGAATTCGGAATCAGCGGCGTCTAATGAGTCAATCTTCATGACACACGCTAGTTGAGAGAAAGCCATAACCGCAGTCACGTCTCCTAGCTTGCGAACTTCACGCGTTACCGCGAGTCGAACCCAGTTTGGTGCTAGGTTAGAGCCGTCGCTTCGATGGGTGCCGCCATGTTTGCTGACGCAAAGCTTTTGGGTCCGCTATTTGGGGCTCCCGCTAAATCAGTGAAGTAGCGGGGCCAACGCAAAACCCAAACGCAGTTCGCGTCTCGCGCATGCGCAGTGGCTTCGACGCTATTTCTTCGGGGCCCCAAAACAGTTGGGGCCCGTATTCTAAAGCTCTCTAATAAGCGGCAAGCGGTGACAGAGCGCTGTGTCAACATCTGCACGTCACCGTTCCCGTTGGCTGCCGGTCGCATTCGCTACGTAGATGAGTGGCTCTGTACATGTTGTTATGCTGACACATTTTCTGATTCCAGAGATGCACTGTTTACAACAGTGTCGAATGAGAAGCAGTATAAACCACCGCCTCGCTCAGTTAACCATAACGGTGTCAGCTCGAGAGTGCACGACCTCTAAACGAGCGCTTATGTTACCATGGTTTTCTCTAATAATAACTTAAGGAACGTACAAACTGTAGTTATGATGAAGTCAAAGAGAAGCGAGAATCTGTAACCGCTCGCAATATATGCATATGGATCACAGTTGCCGTTGCTTAAGTGGCTCGGCCGCTCATATTAACTAGTCTCGGGGTGGAACAACGCGGCACAGATATGTATGTTTTGAAACGTTTTGACATTACTTCATTCAGCAAGGATGCGCCTTTCCCACAATATTCGAAGCTAACAACGATCTGTGACTGTAGATGTCGATGCAAACAAATTCGCCCCCTTGCTAAGTCCGACGCGCGAGCAGGCGCTCGAAGGCTTCTTGAATATGCGAAATTCTAAAGAACGCGGGAAAGGAATACGAAAAGCGAGGTGTAAGTGCAGAAATCAGTGACAGCAAACCCAAAGGCAGCCGCGTCGGTAAACGGAACTCAACTTGCCTTTATTGGCCACTCCGTTAGCACAACAGCGCCCTCTGGTCTGCTCACCTAGTAGTCGGTGAGAGCTACAAGGCTCCCAGGAATGATATGTTGCCCCGGAGAAACCATTCAAAATTATTCGCTATCCACGAAACGCACAATCGACACCCAATCATCATCGGCGAAAGTACGCAAATCAATCAGCGAAAGCCTCAGCACCCTTTTAAAGCATTTCCAACGGCGTCCGGCAGAGGGAAGCACAGGACAATGAAAATGGCGGATGACTGTCGGAACACCTTTTTTCTTAGCGACTTTTGAACTGTGCTAAAATAATGCAGGCTAAAAAAAAAAGAAGAGAAGAACTAAAGACAGACGAATATTTATTTCCCACGAGTGCTTTGGTGTTTTTTTCTTTCTTTCGGTCGTCCGTCGACATGATGATGCAGGAGCTGTGCTTCCGCGACGTTTGAACCATGGAAGTACTTTTTCGCGTCTGATCCGTATCGGAGGGTGTACTATAGTACATGTCCTTCGAAGCGAAGCACATGTGGCAAACCGTCGTCGTAAAGCTTACGCGCGCAGAAAGTTGTGCTTTCGCAGCGAAGCGAAGGAGGATAGCACGCTGCCCACTCGTTCTTTTTAAAAATTTTTGCGGTATAAGAGGCATCCGATGATGCTGATTTATTGGCATCTCCTTGGAGCTTTTCAGAACGGTGCGACGAGACAGGGCAGCGCGCTGTCTTTTCCAGGCCGTTCCACTCGACGGGCTCCCCAGCACAGCGAGCGTGGTAGGCGCTAGTGCGAACGCGAGCCACTATAGGCGTGCTGTCCACCGAAGCTTCGCGCCGCTTCTTCTTGCTGGTGGGAGGTACATCCGCTCGGTATTCAAGTTATTTACGCGCGCAAATAACACAGATGCTGTTTCGATGTAGCATTTGAACTGATTGTGGACAACCACAGTAAGAGTTCCGCAACAACGCGGCTCACATGCGTAGATATGCATGTTTTTGCGCCGTTTTGACATTATTTCATATAACCGATGATGCTCCTTTTTACACAATATTTGAAGCTCGATCTGGAGCTGTAGGTGTCGATGCAAACAGATCCCCCGCTTTGGCAAGTCCTACTCGCGAAGCTGCATGCGCTCGAAGGCTTCTTGAACATGCGATATTCTAAAGAATGTGGGAAAGGAATACGAAAGGCGAGGTGGAAGTGCAGAAATCAGCGACAGCAAACTCCAAGGCAGCCGCGTTGGCAGCCTCAGCGTTCAGACATAACTCTGAGTCTGCCGCAATGTTAGTGCAACAACGCCCTCCGGCCTGCTCTCCTAGCAGTCTATTAGTGCTACAAGGCTACCAAGAACGACGTGCTGACCTGGAGAAGCCATTAAAGGGAGCCTCGAACGATTTTCTTCATACTGCATAAACGTTGTTTGCATAAAAGTCCTAAGGGCAGGTCCTTCTTATCGTTGAGCGCTCCGCGTAATGCGTGTAATTTATTATAACGTTTTAGAAGTCTGCATCGCAGCGGTGCTGCTCCCGAGTTCTCAGCCTACCCATCCCAGCTGACGCGTTTGGCCTTGAGTAAACTAAACACCGGTCTAGTGGCGCGAACGCCGCTCTCCCGCTGAGGCTTGTCATGTGGAAAAATTTTGCGAGGGCGCTGCGAGCGAACTGAATTGGATGGAGACGCGCTTCGCGGCATATTCAACGCAATTTCGCTGCGGGCGCTGAGACCGATTGCACGCGTCAACTCTTATAATGGTGCTTTATTTCAACTGCATATTTATATTTACACCTTTTCGCTGCGTATACACATTTGACGCATGGGCTATACAACATGACGTGTTCAATTTTGCTCTCGTTGTCAAGTGCGTCGTCTGCTAGCGATGGCGCGTTCGTTGCGCGGACGCTGGCGGACACCCGCTTTTTCTCGCAGAAAGTCCGTGCAGTAAAATCTTTTATGGTTTTACTTGCTTTGGTGAGCCCGCGGCTCTCGTCGGCCGGTACCAACCGTAGTTTTAGCAGGTGAAATAATTTTTAACACTGTTTTCTGAAAGTAACACGTAATTTTTGACACAGAAGCCGCCTGTCAACAACATGAAGCTACGGAATGAAATTTTATTGATATCGTATCATTTTACGCACCCTTCTTCTTGGTGGAATATCGATCAGGGACAATGATCAAAGAAAACCATATTGTAGTGAAATAAACCAGGTTTATTGACTGCGTGGTGCGAAGAGATGCAGATGACCAATGTTCTTTTATGTAAATCTAAGGGTACATAGACATGTATATAGAAGACATACATGCAAGAGCAAATGATCAAATATTGAAATGCACTGATTGAGAAGGTGAGAACTCCCGACCGCAATAAGCGTATTTATTTTAAAGTTACACTAGCCCCAGGTGAACCAATCAACTTTCCGAGAAAAGGAATTAAGGCAATTATTGGACGTTAATATGAACCAACAGTTTTAGGAAAAGTATATTGAATATGTACTCAGACCGAATCAGGGAGACCGGGAAGTATTTCCCATATGTAAGCTCCGTGGCTTGTCTGGCGATCTTTTTCAGCGTGCCAGCAGGCGAAATTAAGTAGAAACATATACTCCAATCGAATAGCATTTGCTATTTAGATTGTGTTAGTCTTCAGAATTCACTATTAAAAATTATCGAATAGCCTTTTCCGTTCGAACGTAACGCATAACAGCACTTTTGAAGACTCGAAGGTGAGGCGCAGATGCAAGTGAGGACTCTTATTCCGAATGATTGTGAATTTGTGTTGCTGGAAAGTAGTGGCTGTTGCGCAGAGACGCAACCAGTTCCTGAGAGAAACAGCGCACGGGTGCTAATCACTTCCGCTGAACAAGTTCGCAGCTATCATTCAATATAAACGCCCCATTTTGAGGCAGCCTGTAAATCTGCTAACTTGATTCAGGCAAGGAAAACATTTTTTTTTTTCACATTATAGCCATGTCTGCAACCCATTACAGATGTGAGCCCAATTTGGTACGACACTTACCTTCTTCGACGAACACAGCCGATCTACAAGTATCTCTACGCGCATGTGAGGCAGGCCGTTCCTTTATTTGCTTCATTATTGTTCTTATTATAGTGTACCGGATAACTGAAAGCAGCGGTTTATAATACAGAGGCTGCTAAGTTGAGCGGACGTACAGCTGGGAACGGCATTACATTTAGGTATGAAATATAAGATAAGCTCAACGTGTCTTTCTCAGAAATCAGACTCGAGGATAATTTCTTTCGTTTACGCTACTGAAAAAAAAAAAAAAAAAAAGAGCCGGAGGACGCAGTTACCTCCTTTATTTGTATTTTTTAATTAGGAAAATTCTGGTGTTTTACGTTGGGCGATATGGTTATGAGGCACCCTGTACAGTTTTCGCCACCTGGGGTTGTTTAACGTGCACCTAAACGGAAGTGCACCAGGGCTTTTTTTTTTTCCATTTCGTTCCCATCGAATTCCGCGACCTGGTTTGAACCCATGAGCTCGAGTTTAGTAGCGCAACGTCATATCAGCTATATATAGCCACTAATTAGGCTGACGCGTCGCCTTTTTTTTGTTGTTGTTGTTAAGCATGGACTGGGACAAAAAATTTCACATGGCTTACGGCCCAACGATTTAGCATATGTAATGGGTACCTATAAATGTTTTCAGCGCTCGAGGTTCTACCTCAATAAATGAACCCGTACCAATTACTCCGCATTCTGTTACGCGAGGAAGACGGAAACGTAAATGGAATGTAGCACTTCAGTTTTTTTTTCTTTTTTGTAAGAATACTTACCGTTAATTTGAGTACAGGGCGCCGGACGGGGTAGATATGTTTTATTTGTTTGAAGCGGCAAGCTGGAAGTTTACATTTTTTTCCGTCTGCGTTTCGCAAGACCTGCTGACAGAAAACTATATCAGAAAAAAAAATACAAATGAAAGATACATGCTGCTTGAAGATAAAGAAAAAAATATTTGTTCTCCAAAGGGAACCGTATATAATAAATGGTAGACTGAAAGCCGACACTGCGGCCGCAATGCACACGCAATCACCGAGCTGCTTTAAAAAAAAAATAAAATGAAATAAAGAAGAGAAAGAAAGGCATCGATTCCTAAGGCATAAATACATGCCACATTCAATTATAAAGACCGTTTGAGCGGTCTGAACCCATACAGCAGCGCTTGAAATAGTACGAATGACCCTTCCGAGAAATATCGCCAGCAGTTTCCAACGGCGCGACATTTTTTCGGCCCAATTCACTTCGATCGCAGTGCTGCCACAGTATTTTTCGTCGTCACGCGCCTCACAGCAAAGCATGCGCCGCGCCAGTCACTCGCCCCACTCAACCGTATTCTAGTACACTCTAGTTTGGCCCAACTGACGTTGGGCTACCGAAGTCACGTCATCGATAATTTTTCCATCTCCATGGTGAACAAATGTTGTTAGTAATGCTTGGAATGTTGGTTCATTTGTTTCTATAAAAAATAAGTAACACAAAAGAGAATACACAAAGAAATTTTTTCATACACTCCAGCACTTTCGGAACACAGCAAGTGTCGTCTGCTTGTGTTACAACGTTATCCACATTGACGCGAGCAGCGCGGTCAATGCTGATCTCGAGCTTTCTTTTCGCGATCACCATGGATCGCCCTTGTTACGTTGTGGGCTGAAAATCTAGCGATCGGCGACATGTAAAGCTGCGACATCGTGTCCCTCTGCAAAACAACATGCGAGCGGAGTCGCTGCAGCGCATCGGGCTGTCGGTATCCGATCGGCACCAGCCTCTACGTATCTGCGGCCGTCACTTAACGACAAATGATTACTATAGTAGGATACAACGTAAAAAAATAAATAAAGCTGTAGTTGGCAACAAAGGGGCACGGACCGCGCGGCGCGGAGTTGCTACTCCGCCATGTCAATCACAGAAGCAAACGAAATCACCGTCTTGCGACCATTTCAAAATGGCGTCATGTTTGATACCTCCTGAGCGTCTGCTGTCCTTGACGAGTCTTTTCATCGGTAGAAGCGATGAGAGGTCTCCTCGATTTGGCTGCACTTTTTGCACTAGTTCAGAAAAGTGCCGTGCCAGTGCAGCGCCAGTTCTTGAAGTGTGAGTGTAGCGCGACACTAGCGCTTTCGGTGCAGCGGTCAAATCGAGGACAAAAGTGCAGAAACGTACAGGCCTTCGTCTGCTGCGGCTGGGCGGCTGTTGCTTCTCTTTTGTTGGTGTGTGCCGCGTGCGTGTGCGTTCAAACGAGTGCGCAATTATTGCTAGTTGTAAGAACACGGATATGCTGTGCATTTGTTCGAAATGGCGTCTTTGTTGGCAACCGCTATGGAACTCGTTGACTCCGACAGTGACGAGGAATTCGACGCAGCTCTTTCCGTTGCGTTGTGCAAAGTGGCACGGGTCGACCGTCACCGAATCAACGGGTACTTTGAGAAGGTGACAACTGAATACTTGGACTTTGAATTCAAAATGCTGTTTAGGCTGTCGCGTGAGACTTTTGACAGTCTGTGCACGTGGTTCAGGTTGTCGCCATTCTACCCGAAAAGTGTCTCCGGCCGTCCGCAGGTCACAGCAGAAAAGACTTGCCTCATAACTTTGAGCTACCTTGGTGCACAAACAAGCATGTACTCGGTGGCAGATAGATTCGACGTTTCTGAATCATCAGTTGTGCAGTGCATGCAGAGAGTGCTCAATTTTCTGCAGGCGATCAGCGCTGAAGTGATATGCTGGCCTAGCGCTGCCGACATGGCCCGCAGCAAAATGGCCTTCCTGACAAAAAGCGGCGGGAAAGGCCCCCGCAACACCGTGGGATGCATTGATGGCAGCCACATCGAGATTCTGAAGCCGGACGACTCCACTGCATCATACATAAACAGGAAGAAGTGGGCGTCTATAATCCTCCAAGCAGTTTGCAACGACCAAAACAGATTTTTAGATGTCTTTATTGGCTTCCCTGGTTCTGCGCATGACGCCCGGGTGTTGAGAGAAAGCACCTTCTTTGAAGAGGCTGCAGCCAAGTGCGGCGACTTTTATATACTTGGAGATTCAGCATACCCTTTGCTGCCTTGGCTTATGACGCCGTACAAAGACAACGGCTCCAGCTTTCCAACATGGAAAAAAAAATTCAACAAGTTTCACAGTCAGCAAAGGGTGGCCATTGAGAACTGCTTTGGCCTTTTGAAGCAACGCTTCAGAAGGCTGTATCTTGTTGATGCCAAGACAATTATGCAGTGTTGTCTCATTGTTATGGGAGCATGTGTACTTCACAACATGTGCAATTCTGAAAGAGATTTTATTGCAGAACTTGCAGACCTGCCCCCTCACGACGATGTTGGCAATGATAATGAGCCAAGCGAATGCGACACATCCACATCGCAATGTGAAAGCCGAAGGCGACACATTGCCCAACATCAATGCTGAAGTGCACATGGGAATAACGTGAAAACAAACTGCCAATGTAGGCGTACTTATTTATTGCCCTCGGCAGCGCGTACAAGACGTTCAAGTAGTGCCATTTTTTCGTCGTGCTGCTTCTGTTTCGCAGCGATTGCTTCCTGCAAGACACTGATCAAGCTGCCAATCGACGAGCCCCTGTGGCGGCCACCACCACGACCTCTCCTGACTTCAACTTCACTTCTGCGGGGTGCTTGTAGCTCCTCGGCTGGTGCCTCCTCAGCTGGTGCCTCCTCAGCTGGGTCATCAGCAGGCCCATTTTCCGGCAGGATGTGTTCGCCGTTCCTGTTACTTCCATGAATAAAGTTTCATTAATGTCAACAGGTGTCAAATTGTTTTGTACATGTTCTGGGTACCTTCAACTCACACCAATGCTCTAAGCAGAAGCAGTGGGTAAAGTGCAAGTATTCTTACAGCTGAATACATCTTCATTGCAAAGAGGATTCAATTGCACATGGAGAAACAGACGAGGTCACATTAGTGACCTCATCCTATGATAATAAATGGTCCGTGTATGCCGTACTAATGGAAGTAGTGTTTTACCACAAAAACGTGGATGCACACAGCAAGTTAAGGGTCTGCTAACAATTCTGTACAAATAAATAATAAATTGTCCTTGCATGCCATACTAATGGGAGCAGTGTCTTAAGTAAAAAATATGCACGCACACAATATGCAAGTTTAAAGCTGGCTAAGTTATGTGTGAATGCACACAAAGTGGAATTAAAATATGTTAGCAAAATTTGCATGCATCATCAGGTGACGTTTTAAAATTGTTTTGAGGATAAGATAAAGATGATGCTAAATGCAAACTTACGCAACAATCCTCCCCGGGGCGAGCAATGCGACAGGGGTGATGTGGTGCTCCCGCTCCAACACTTCGGAAAGCTCTCTGTTAAGAAACCGCATTCGAAAAAATTATGCTGGGTCGGGACATGAGTAAAACAATGATGTGAAAACGTCTGCTGCCCATACCCTTCGTACTCGCACGCTGCACGTGAATGGCCGGATGAACTATTCTTTATTTTTGTTTTTTTATACGCTCGTTCCATTGATTTCCATTTGTTTTCCACTTGCAAAGGCGTCATATGGCATTGGAACTCCTGATTAATCTCTTGGGCCAGTTTCTCCCACATGGCCTTTTTGGTCCTGTGGAAAAAATTCATGTATTAGTACCTGGAAATTAGTTCGAACTTCGGCATTATTCAGAAAGCATGACCAAGCGCGGTTTTCACACCTTTCTGAATCATATATGGTACGACGTTTCAAACGACGGACCGACGTGGTTTCGCGTAAACTTAATGTCGTGGTAGCGGTAAGCTCGTAAAAAGTAATACAAACGACTGTGACCTGTGGTAAAATCCCGGCCTCTAGTGCACTTGGCAGCAGCCGAACCCGAAAAGCGCCCTTAACAAGATGCTCCGTACACATGCTGAAGAAAACTGGCGTCCGTGCTGCGTTACTAATAACAAGCGCCGCTGCAGCTGCGTTATGTGATGTTTTATCGTGCATACACATCAATTACCGAAGCGTGCACAAAATTAGTAGCGCTTCTCTAGTTGCCATTTTACATGTTGGTAGCAATGGAGGCGACTTACCTGAAGCCGCCCTTTTTGCCAATTACCTCCTTGAATTCCTTATATTTTGAGATGAGGAATTTTGATTTGTTGGTGTTCCACACCTCGCGTTCACTGTCTGCGGACAGTGGCGGCGGCGTGGCTGTCGGCGGCAGTGTGGCCATGGATGGTGTGGCTGTCGGCGGCATGGCCTGACTGGCGACATCAAAGCCAGCCGCTGCCGCAAGCGGAGATGAAACTGGCGCTGCCTTATTTCTAATGGCGATGTGAAGGCCGTCTAAGCAAAAAGAAAAGTTGTAGAGAATCATCACAAACGTTGCGATCGCCAACGTGTTGAAATAACAGCACTCACCTTCTGTCTCATACAGAAATGCTCCGTCGTACTGCACGTGACAGCCATTCTCTGTCACGGGAAACACTGCCTTTTCGATGCCGTCTAGCAATACCCGCATGGCCACGGAGCCGTACGCGTCGTCTGCCATCAAGCGCCTTGCACTACGTGCACGAGAAAAGAACTCACGCGGCGTCTAGTGCCGAAGTGTACATGAACTCGTGCAGCACGACGTCAAATCGAGTGCCGAAGTGCAGGTGGCGCTAGCTGCACTGGCAAATCGAGTGCTAGAGTGCAGCACCCCCTGAACTAGTGTAGAAAGTGTAGCCAAATCGAGGAGACCTGAGGTGTGCAACAGACATGACAGAGCGTATGTAATCTGAGCGTATCACTCTTCAAAAGTCCGCAATACAGTTAATTTCGCTGCTGACCCGGTTTTACTCATGAAACTTCACTGCAAACTGAAACTTGACAATAAACAGTTGCAGCGAAACAAGCGTTTTATTTCATTTCAACAAAGAATTAGGCTTTCACCGTTACAATATAACAAACTAATGAAAGTAACAAAATCACACGCTTATAATTACAGGTTAAAAGCTTATAGGTTACAGGGAAAGTTTGAAGTACGAACTATTTGCAGCCTCGCGGAGGAACAGTGGTTAGCGGTTATGAGGGCGTGGGCGGGGCTTCACTGCAGACTTGAGTTGTATCCGACTATACCACAGTAGAGTTTAGCGTGTCCGGTATTTGGGTTAACGCAAGCGGAAGTGGACTGGGCGTGGGCGCAAATGTGAACAGCCATCAGGCCTGGGCTTGGTGTTTGGTTGAGCTTTGTACTACCATGCCGGCCAGATATACGCACAATCTGGAAGGCCTAGCGCGGCGGTCGGCGAAGTCGACGGCGCTTGCGGTCCAGGCCGAGGTCGTCGAAGAGTGTTTATTGTTGACAACGCGATTAAAGGAGCCCTGAACCACCCCTCGGGCTTGGTGAAATAACATATTCCGCGGGTAGCATACGCTGCTGTGAACATTTCAGCCAAGTTTTGCTGTCCTACGCGGTGCGTTGAGCTCGCAAGGGATCGCGAAGAAGGGATCGCGAAGACACCTTTCTCTCAAACGCTCTTTTCAGCAGAAGGCCCTGTCCTCATTCACTTCTAACGCACTATTTCATCATCAGACGCACTATTTCGTCATTCCCTTAGACGGCTGCTATTGGCCGATGGACTACCTTCAATGGTCAGGAGCATAGAGTTTCTCACTATAATACCTAGAGGGAAATCTGGCGCCACCGTCTATGGGAGTTTCTTAAGGGGGCACCGTGCCGTCATGGGAATGACGGTATATGTGTCTGCGAGGCTCGTGTTGGCTGGTGTTGTAAGAGGCTTCGTCTAAAACATGGATATGGCTACATAAATAACGCGTTCTCAAAGTAAAATCTTCATAAAATGTTTCCATTCACGCATATTACATCTTTACTCACCCGCACTGCATCACCAAGAGAAGAAAAGCAAGAACAGACGACCAACTGTTTCAGAGCGAGCGCGAACCTTGTCGTCTGTCCTCCAACTTTAGCGGCCCGCTGATATTTTTTACGTAACGTATAGTCGTACACGCAATAACAAGTTCTCATAGTTAAACAAAACATGTTTTCGCGTAATAATAAAGCTAAAACAGCTTTTTACGCGCTGTTTTAGCAGGAAATGAATCATTGTGACAGACTGAACGGTACTTGTCAGGCGCGTCTTCAAGGTGTCCTGTCTCTCCGAGAACGATGTCAATCCGAAGTCACAATATACCGGCATTCCCATGCATACCACAGCGCAGCAGCGCCAGATTTCCCTCTAGGTAATAGTGAGAAACTCTATGGTCAGGAGGCGCAGCGATGGATGAATGGATGTTATGAGCGTCCCCTTTGGAATGGGGTGGTGGGTTGCGCAACCAAGCGATTGGCTCAGCCGTCAGCGTCACCGTGTCAGTTCCGCGAAACACCGAGGCGGCCCCTTCTACGGAGCCACGCTTTTGCGGCGCTCGTTTGAAACGTGTCGGTCGTTCTAAATTGCGATTTTAAGGCAATCGAAAACATCGAGGACCATTTTAGACCACCGACGCTTGAGAAAGGACGTCAGGTTAACGACTACAACCATGTATATCGTGATAAAGAAGTAAACAGCACGGACATCGCAGCAAAGTGCTTAAATTAAATTATGGGGTTTTTCGTGCCAGAACCCCGATCTGATTATGAGGCACGTCGTAAAGGGGGCTCTGGAGTAATTTGGACCACTTGGGGTTCTTTAACTTGCGCCTAAATCTAAATAAACGGCTGTTTTCGCATTTCGCCCCCATAGAAATGCAGCCGTCGTGGCTGGGATTTGATCCCGCGACCTCGCACTTAGCAACCACCGCAGGTCGCGAAGTCTTTGTCACAACATAGCAAGCGTGCTTACGACGTCGAACTTAAGGTAAGTTAACAAATCATTATTTTGTTCCACTTAAGTCAGCAAATACGGTCGTGGACGTTTTTCAACTGCCATTTGTAGATTCATTGTCTGGGGCGCAACTTGCACCTCAAAAGTGTAGAGGCTTGGGCGAATTGGCAGTTAAGTGCTTTTTTCTCCGTCGACAAAGCGCCTCGACCGTATTCTGGTATTGTCGTCCGGGTTCGAATGTGACAAGTCATCACAGCTGAAACATAATAGAGAGCAATCAACTGAGACTGAACGACGTGAAGACTGAACAAATGTGCGCTAGCGTATACGTAGTGTGTGCTGCGGTATGAATAAACCCGGTTCCAGCAGTCACGTCTTGATCTTGGCGCAGAAATAAACTGCACGTTAGCCTATTAATGCACAAGCAAAAGAACAGAGCGTACAAAGCTCCAGCAAGAAGCGCTTACGAAGCTAGATTTGACACGTAACGACTACTGCGCGTTTGTTTTGGA
This sequence comes from Dermacentor variabilis, assembly GCF_050947875.1. Lineage (NCBI taxonomy): Eukaryota > Metazoa > Arthropoda > Arachnida > Ixodida > Ixodidae > Dermacentor > Dermacentor variabilis. Next base: position 130,002,313 of record NC_134571.1, read on the forward strand.
GCGAGACGAGCTAAACAACTATCTAACGAATTTACACCAGCGGGAATCAGTTCACGCGTTTTTATGCAGTTGTCGCTTTAATAGAGAATTGTAGTGTGTCCGGTATTCCGGCAAGCGCGGATGGTTTGCCGGATGAGCGAGGGTGTAAACGTGAGCGGCCAGAGTGGTGGCGCCAGCTGGTGGGGCAAATCTCAACCACATAAACACAGAGCCAATTACTACATTCTTCTTAGCCACGGGTGTAAATTTTCTACAGCGGCGTAATCGTGTTCAACGACGCCACTGCCGAAAATTTGCACTAGCAGCGAAGAAGAATATAGTAGGTTTCTGCAATTTTCGCTCTGTGTTTGTCTGGTTGTGCCCTACGCCACCAGGTGGCTGCACCTCTCTGGCGGCTCACGTTTACGCCCCCGACCATCCGGTAATCCGCTCAAACCACCCCCGTTTGCCGGAATAGCGGAAATGCTGAAAGTCTCTACTGTGTTTGTACGGATGCCGTTGCTGGTTCTTCTTTTTTTTTGCATTTGCGTCTTAGCTCGTTTCATAGACATTCGCAAGAGCGACACATACTACGACGAGGAGCCAGCCACGCGCTGCAGTTTGATCCGTCGTTGATCGTGCTTCTCTGACATTTTCAAAGCAAAATAAGCAACGCCCTTCGCATGTTTGGGGTGGCCAAAGCTCCAACGAATGTCGAAGAAGAATTGTTGCGTGGTGGGGGGGAGGGGGGGCTCATATACTGGCAAAAACGTGCCGCCGACACGGTTCTAATAATTCCCTGCAGAGCCTCATCAGCGGGAGCAATGGATCGCCGCCGTTCAGCGGGAAACTTCTTGTTCTCATCCTTTGTCGTGTCGGTCTTCTTTCCGTTCGATCATATTTAGACGGGTAAACGACGAAGTTCGTCTGCAGTGCAGCATGCGGTTCAAAGGCATTACGCTAAAGTTCTGAATGCCGTTTGCCGCTTCTTTACCTCGTTGCGCTACCTAGGCAGCACGACTGCACGAGCGCATTGTGTTCTGTTAAAGCTACTGAAGATTGCCAGAACTGAAATTTTTGGTTTTATGCGGCCCGGTAAATCCTCGCACCAGCTGTCGCACACTTCATGTTTCTGCATCTATTGTATGCGTGGCTTCGCCCATGTTGAACTGTTGCTAGTTGCTTCATGCATAACTGTTGATTTTGTTGAGGTGCGAGGTTTTCACCCTGCCTCATTTGTAAAGGGTCTAAATCACGCTCTGTCTTATCGAATTGATACCATGGCAAGTGCTTCTTTAACAACCTTATTGTTTTTGCGGGAGGGCATCTTAGATATTGCGGTTTTTGGGGAAATGTGTTTAGAAAGTAGGCACTTAAACGCGAGAATGGCTAATAGTTGCTGCATATGATATTTTTGTTCCATTTTCGCTGAAAAGTTCGCGTCACGTTTGGGAAGTCATCACACATCCTTGCTGTCTGAGCAGACTTACTACGCCGAGTGATTTGTTTGTTTCACAACGTAACCCGTTGTTGCATGTGAATTTCGGGCTCAACTGAATTCTTTCTTATTACGCTTACGTCGCAGAGGATTAAGCCTGGCATTGCCGCCAGCGCCCATTTACTTTGACTGGCACTGTTCTGCCTTTAAATATCATGTGGCATCTCTCTCTAGGAACATTTAAAAAAAGTACAGAGAAGTTGGTCAGACTTTAGCTTTTGACCTTTCCAAGCAGCTCCCTTGGGGAAGTTAAAATTGCATAAACTGCAGCGGGGACGGCAGTTCATCGGCGTATGCAGCAGAATTGCATCGGCGCTACAGCGCTAACATGCGCTCTTATTAACCTGTGCGTTTGCTCACTTCGTTGACTAGTGTACAGGTTCCCACCAATAAATTCGCAAATACTGTTCTTGAGGCGACTTTGACTGCACTTATTCGGCGATGTCACATGTGTTCATCGGCAGAAAGATCACAACGGCTTCTGTAGACATCACACCATGCAGATTTGAGATGTAAGTCGGCACTGACGACGGTTGCCTATTATTAGACAGTTTTAATTTAGCGTACGCACGTTTTTTTTTTTTACAGTTTTAGGTGGTCTACGAGTTTTCCGGATCTCAGAAGCCATACGCCGTCGTTGAGGATATTTACCGACTATAGCGATAGGTGGCGCTGACATCTCGAACGTTTCTTTCGTTGGGTTTCGACTCGTTCGAAACGAGAAGCGATTTTGAAAACACCACAAGGTTATCCATAATACTCTGTCGTCGAAGCGGTCTGAGACTAAGCGAAAGCCGTTTACACAATCATTTGCTACTTCAACGTTTCTTCAACTCTGAGGCTTCTCTTTCGAGGAACCCTTATGGGTTTCCTTTGTAGCAATTGCTACGAATGGGCGGATCTCTGATTTTCCCTTTATTAAATCATTTGCTACGAACGAAGGGCTTTTTACAAAAGCAACGTCAATATCAATTCGAAGTGGGCAGCCGGGACCGCCGCTATGTTTCACGCAAACTGCGCAAACCACGCAAAGACGCTAACGCTAAATCCGAGAAATAGCGTGCGTACGCTATACGCTATGGGTCGTTTAGCGTCCTGCGCATGCGCAGTGACGACCCGCTATTTTATAGCGTGCGTAGTGGTATAGCGTACGCTAAATTAGTTTTAATTTAGCGTACGCTATACGCAAGACAGTTTTGTCTTGAGGTACAGAAGCAGCATTACGGCAAAGGCAGATTAAAAAAAAAGCGTTCGAGATATCGCATTAGTAAAAAGAAAATTTAGCGGCTAGTTAACGTGTGCTCTACTTCGTGCAAATGGGGTTCATGGCGTTTGTCCGCGGGACGCAGCTGGCACATATGTGGACCGGGTTGTACCAAAAACCGGTAACATCGTGTTCATGCCCACTCCCTCAGAGGCCAACGTCTTCCCTACAGCTGTCAACGTAGAGCAATCAGCCTGGCACCCGAACAAAGGAGAAATCGCAGCCGTGAACTTCAGCTGATCCTTGCATGCAAAGGCTTGTCGTCTGCTACTGCTCCCGTGCGTACTGTTCGAAGCGCCCGCTAGGTGGCTAGCAGTGGCGGCCACCGCAGGGTGCCGCCACGAGTCCACTCGCTGAGCGCACTGCGGCTCGCTGAGCACAACCGCGTTTGGCTTATCTTTAGCGCGTCGTAGGCACCAAAGGCGGTAGTCGTGGCGTGTACGTTGACATCCAAATTGAAATTTGAACTGCGCGCACGGTAACATTTAGAAGGCGGAGCGTTGTGGGCACGCCATTTACTAATGTCTACCGCTGCTCTCGATGAATCCCAAGGGCTTCAAGAAGGCCAGCGTGTCTAAATCGACCGCTGGACAGATATCTTCACATGGTCCACCGACTTGCTAGCTTTATTTCTTCTTTCTTATATGTCGCTTTCTAAGGGCGTGTTCTAAGGCATCCTGATCTCACTTCGAAAAGTAATGAACTTCCATTGGAGTTAATCATAAAAATGTTTCTTTCCCGATTTCTTTTTTTTCCCTTAAGGCCGCCCCACATTCAGCATTTTCCCGGCGTTTTCTGGCGTTTTGTCACCCGGCGTCGACGCTGAGGCTGGCGCCAAGCCAAAACGTCGTGCTCAAGGGACACCAGATCTCGCCGCCGCCGTCGGAAGCGGCTCGACAGCGCCGACCAATCAGCGCGTGGCAGGGCGTGGCCGCGCTGCTGGCAACTCTTGCAAGAAACTTCCGCAGATTCGCAGTTCGCGCCGCCATTGCTGTTTGTTTGGTTGCTTCAATCATGCTACCGGCGAACATCGATAACGAGCTTCTTATAGCCATTGTAGAAGCAAGGCCGATATTGCGGCAGACCAAACACAAGGAACACAAGAATCGTGTTAAAAAAAACGTTTTGTGGATTGAAGTCGCCGCCATCGTCCTGCCGGGTGTACCAAATGAGAAGCAGGAGCTTCTTTTTTAGCAGCAAAAGCTGCTGCCTTCTTTCCATGATGTGGCGTATGGCGTCTAGCAATAAAAAGCACCTACTTCCCCCTCTATCATAGAATAAAGAACCCTCGATGCTCAGCTTCGCACGCCGACGCGCCGACCACTCGTGATGTTCACGCCGATATTGCTGCCAGTTTTCTGAAGCTTAGCCTTGTGTAATTTTTCTACGCAGCCCTGAATATTTTATTTAGCGTAAAACTATGCAAAAGGCATAAGTATTGCATTGAAGAATACTTATGACAGCTCTTTTCATTGATATTACACAATTAGCTTAGGAGGTATCTGGTAAAATAAATCTGATCACATTGTGCGACGCTGCGCTGGCGCTGGTCCGCGTGCCGCTCGTGTGGCTGGACACCCTCTCTGGCGCAGTTCATGCGACCACGCCGGGAGACGCAACGCCAAAAAACGCCGGTAGAAACGCTGAATGTGGGGCGGCCTTTATGCAGTTACTCATCGCAGCAGGCGTTGTCAAAAATAAACGCACTGCGGCGAGATCGCACAGGCCCGTCCGTTTCTTTCAGCCGTATTTCGATAGGGGCGAAATGCGAGAACATGCATAGTGTCACACGTTAGAGAACCACACCTAGTCAAAATTAATCCGGAGTTGCATGGTTTCGGCATCGCCCCCACCCCCTCCCTCAAAGAAAAACAAAGAAATAGAGAGAGAGAGAAAACGCCATCCTGGCGTGCAAACGAGGACGGCGATTGTGGACGGAGCCCGCGCCATGCGGGCTGCGTTTCAATACTCGCCGTAGACGTCAAAGTAAACAGCTTCGCGAAGACCGTATCGAAGAGAGAACCGGTGCAGGCTACATTCCTGTCCACACAAGATCGTGGCTGAGCAGGACGCACGGTTGCCGACAGAAAGGGTCTCCGCGCACACGAAAACGTAGACGCGCTTTCTTACGCCATTCCTGCAAGTTACATTGCGTTTCTCAGAGGTTCGCAGGCTTAAAATACAGAAATAGCGTGTGCTTTCCTGAACATCGCAGACGGTTCGAAATGCGTTCCATTACATGGCCTCGAAGCTGTCTAGGCTTTACGTAACTGTCTCCGATGCTGGCCAGAATTGGAACACACCCGCCATTGCGGATGAAAACCCAAGTGCTCCTATTTGTTTAAAGCGCGCGCAGCTTGCGGTCTCTTGTATGCCTTTTGGCGTTCTTTTCTGCGACTAGAAGTTTGCGTCCATCAGCAGTGGTCGAACAATGCATGTGTCAGGCTGTATTCAACGTCGGTGTTCGTGTACTATGATATTTGCGCTGGCGCGTGAGGAATGAGGCGAAACTCGCTCAGTACTCAACGCGGAAGCGTCCAGACACTGAAAAAAGAATCGTCTATCTGGGAATAATTTATTTTTTATTAGAAAATAGCCTAAAGTGGAAGAACCTAGTGCGTTTCGTGACGAGCTCTACGACTTCATCGTCCTCATAAGCCTCTCGAACGGGGACTGAGCGCAGGTCGAGTAGAGCGACTCGCAGCCGAGACCGGACAGCCCGCCCAGCAGCCCCTTCTGGAGGACTTCGTTGTTCCCGTGGGCTTGAACGGCACCGGTCAGGGACCACAGCATGGCCGCGACCGTGGGGTACTTGCGAACCGCGTCCGCGGTGACCTCGCAGATGGCCCGGGTGCGGCAGGCCTCGGTGTCCAGGCCCACGACGCGAAGCAGGTCTCGGCCCACGCCTGGCGACATGGAGTCGGTGACGGCTGCCCCGAAAGCACGGAAGCTGAATTGCAGCAGATCGCCCACCACGGGAACGTAGGTGAGGCCGTACAAGGCCAGGTAGATCAGTCCCATGGCCAGGAGGACGGGTTTGAGGGCTCCCAGGGCTATGGCTACGGCCGGAGTGGCTAGAGCGAGAGCCAGGGGAAACAGGGCCATCGGAGTGGTGCGGCTTGTTTCGGCGACGTCGGAGGTGACATTGACATTCACGCTGTACCCTGCGAAGACGCCACTGTTAGTTCGAGCAAAATGTGCAATAGGCCAGGGGCCACGTCTTCACGGCGCGCAAATACTGAACATCTAGAAGTACAAAAAAAAAAAGAAGAATACCGAGCACTTGACGCAATGATCGCAAGAAGGGCCTCGCAACACAACCGACCACAAATTGCAGAATAAAAACGCCGAAAAGAAACAGTCCTAGCACTGAGGATTACGTGATATCCGCAGGATGCGAACCACCAAGAAAGCTGTCCAATATGGGCACGCACGCCACAACGATACAGACGATGCGAATAGAATACTAAATTGAGACGGAAAAACGTGGGCACACTTACCGACGACGGGCCTGACAGCCAGGCCGGGCAGCAGGACGATGATAACAGCCAGCGTAAGGAGCTGCATCTTGGAGGGTCACCGGATGGTTAAACGGGAGGGCAGCACGTCTACTCGCTGTCCACGCGTGAGGTACACCAAAGGGACCCCGAGTCGTACTTATTGCCCGGCTACGCAACAGTTGCCAGCCCCTCTACCACGTGTGCTTTCCTCCTCAGGTGGCGCAGGGGATAACTGGCCAATAGCAGGCGGCCCTCCTCCCTTTTTTGTCCCTCTCTCTCTCTCTCCCTCCCCCCTGATGCTGAGCCGTGCTTCCTCACGGCTAGCAGAAAAGAGCATCATTTTCTCCTTCCTCCGAATCACTGTATTCACTGTCGCGCAAAGCAAAGCCGAGAGCATAGGAAGGGGGCGAAGGCGGATGAAAGGGGAAAGGGGAAAAGCAGCGTAGCTTGGGGGAGCTTCTCCTTCCCTTCTTTCTCGACTCTCCGTCTCCTCTCGGCAAAACCAAGCCACGTGCACGAAGCTACCCACGTCTAATTGTAATAGTCGGAAAAGCACAGCCCGTTCTCGCAAAAAAAAAAAAAAGAAGAAAAGAAAGGAATCTCGCTATCGAAAATTATTTGTGAGAGCCGGTGTGAGCCATTCGTCATAGAGACTCGAAGGAGGGTTAAAAAAAATATTGCAGGTCTGTAAATGTTCCGAAAATGAAGCCGTACCACGGCCATATTAAGAGGGGCATGATAAAACATTAGCTGCTAGCGAAGGAGAATAAACGCTTTCATCTCGTTCTCCACGCGTTTCTTAAGGCAGATTTTGCCGTACAAATACTGATCGGTGTACATATTCGTGCCAGTGTGTTTAGGAAGAAGCCTGAACATCCTGGCAAACTTAATTGGTGTTGTCGTTATCAATGTATCCGCGGTTTTGGAAAGCTATTCATCCTTGGAAAGCTTGTCTGCAACCAGGCTCTAAAGATGTTGAGAGGCTATTTGCGCAGTTTTTAAAATAAAAATTAGCGATGTGTTTAAAGTTAATCCTTTGTCCTCAATATTTAGCTCTCTCTCTCTCTCTTTTTTATTCTATGGTCAGCTGCAGGCCTGGTACCCAATTCTAGCGAAATAAAGATTCCTTCTGTAGATATGTGCGTTTGCGTTTGTTTATTCTATTGGTTCGCATTCCAAAAAGTTTACATTCGTCCACCTCTACCGAAAATACAAAATGACTGCCGTCACTACCACGAGTCTGCCGATCTGCTCGGGAGACCATTTCCATCTTTGACACAGCGCCTAACGAAACGAGGTCAGCGTCAAAATTAGGCGCCCAAAGTGCTGTTCTGAACAGGACGTGTAACTAGAACGCCCACTTTCAAACGTATAAAGAAGAAAGCGCCGTTTTTGACGCGAATCGTTACAAAAATTGCAACAGCTTAAGAAAAAAAGATGCGCTGCTTGGAAATGAAAAACTCCAACATGCTGCGTAATTGTTTTGCAGTAGTCAGGTATCTTCTACCAGCAAGTGGCGCAGTAAACGATTGCATGCGTTTCGCTGTATACGTCCGACGCATTTATCCGTTAGTTCAACAGCTAGGGCATAGCGGGGACCAGAGAACTTTCCGCTGAAGAAGCCGAAGTTCTCAGAACTGAGACCAACCAACAATAACTACAGCTTTTGAATCATTCCAAAGGAAACCAGCAGTCGGGTTATAGTCACGGCGTAATATATGGTGATTATTAAGGAGGAAGGAGACGCTTAGATTTCTGCAGCCCATCAGGGAGCACGGCGCAGCGTCATAGGGGAGAGGAGGAGTAGGAGGAAAAGAGGATAGGTGGTGAAATGGCAGCCGAAGAGGCAGGGACTGGCAGGGCCAGGTGTGCTCAATGATATGCTGCTAACCCACTCGCCTCCATGAACTCCACAAGGCTGTGTAGTGCACAGAACCATTCAACAACCGCATCCTTCCCCGTCTCCTACCTCGTCCATGAAAGCTTAACGTTGCCCCTCGACATCCCCGTCATTGCTTCCCCCCCCCCCCCCCTGAATAAGGAGCAGAGTTGGTTCCGAAACGTCGGGAAAATAAACTTAAATTTTGGTTGGACTCATTCGAAAGTCTCGGATACTGTAAGTATCGTTGGTGTCGGTCAAGCCTTATCAAACATGTAAGAAAAAGAAGAAGAAAAGAAAGAAAAACGCGCCGGAAGTTGCGCCTTATTTTTATACATATTCAATGAGTGATTTCTTAGCTAATATTTCAGGCCCCTGTTGGTATTCTGGGCTTCTACCGGAAAAGCACCTCTTCCGGAGCACTGTCCAGTTCGGACGCGGACGCCACTTATGGTGAGTGATAGTGAGTTAAAAAATATAGTAGGTGTAATATAAAGATTTCTTCCTCCCGACTCTGTCCTATGATGAAATTCGAGACGCGCGAAATTCGAGGTCTGTACATGGCAGGTAATTACCGAACATGTCTTGGAGGTTGGGGCGGCTTAAATTAATTATTTGGCCGGCCAAGTTGGTGTGTCCGCTTCAATAACGCCTCCACACTGGCATGTCGAATAGAGGCGGCGATCTTTCTCAAGCTTCCGTTTTTTTCGCGGAATTAAAAATTATCCTTCCTCACAGGGACCTATCCTGCCCGCGATGAACCGTGCAAATGTCCCAAGTAAATTGAGCCAACAGACGCTACTACCAACATACCAAAATATTTCTCTCTACGTTTCTTGCTGGCAGTTTTCGAGCCGCTTCTGGCACCGCCATAGGCGTTCTCTTCGGCATTTCTTTCGCTTCCAAGGAGCAGAGATAAAAGTCTCCCCTTTTCCGCAGTGGGACGCTGCAACATGACACCGCATGTGTGGTCATCACGAGAAGAAGGGCAAGCGAGGGGTTTCGGACTTTTGCTAGTCACAACCGTATGAAACCGACAGATAACGAAGCCTACTTTTTCAATTACAAACGACAAATAATTTCTCCATGAGCACGCGGTGGGGCCTTTATCCGCCCTCCAAGAACCACAGATCTCGGCTGATAATGTGGGCGGTCCCCGACATAGTGAATTACCGAGCGAGAAAGGAATGGCATTGGAATGAAATCGTTACATTGTATCAACCAAGTTGCGTGATTACGCGCCACCGATTTAGGCGAAATGAAAAAGAAATAATAATATCATGAGCGAAAAAAAAAAAAGAAGAGCGCGTCCCTCGTGAGATAACCGAGATGTTCCCCCTTCAAGAAGCGTGCATCACCACTTAAATAATTTGCTTTCATTGTCGTTCCCACTGTCATACTTCTCCCTTGTGCATGATTACACTGCGGCATGTTCGTTGTAGTCCGTACGTATATATATATATATATATATATATATATATATATATATATATATATATATATATATATATATATATGCAATTTGTTTCTACCGTACTTTTTTATGCTGTCCTCGACGATTGAGGTAGACTCTGTCCCCGTTCAGTTTTTACAAACGCGACGATAGACTAGGGCTTCTCAGGGTGTCGTCAGCGTGTCGTCAGCGTGTCGTCACTGAGCAATAACTACTTGCCAGAATCTGCAAGTCGGTTGGCCTGCCAGAATGTCTTTCGGCGGAACTCTCGTCCACAAACTACATTGTTCCCGCCAAGAGCGGCACCCCCTCCCTCCCACCTGTTCTCTTTTCAAAGGAAGCGCGAGCACAAAAGTTTTCGGAGATTCCCGCGGAAAGTTTTTACCTCACGTCGCCCCCAAAATTAGCTACCCAGATGTACGGGCACCGTGCAACGAAGACTGCCTCTACGTGTCGCGGCGCCACTTAGCAACGGCGGTGAGCACTCGCGAGTAGGCCCTCTCCGTCATTTCACCATTGTCCGTTGGTGCGCCCAGGCGCGCTTGAATGCCTGCGTTTCGAATGGATTCCCCGCGGCCTCTTGGCGGCTCCGTGTGAAGTGTGAACAAAAAGAACAAGCGCAGCTACTGCTGCGTCAACGATTGCCACAACCGCGAAGGGGATGTCGCCATCAAATTGTACCGCTTCCCGTTAAAACCGGGGGAAGCAACCCGGCGGCTGAAGTGGATCGTCGCGGTTGGTGTCGGTCTTGCGCATTTCTGCTAAACGAACTAAAACGTGAATGCAAAAATAAGAAAGAAATAGAACCAGCAGAGACACCCGTCAAAACAGACAACAAAGCGTCAACTGCGTAAAAACGCGCGAACTGATTCCCGCTGCCGTAAATTAGTTTAGATAGTTTTTTCAGCTCGTCTCGCTCCAAAACAAATGCGCAGTGGTTGTCACGCGTCAAATTTATCTTCATAAGCGCTCCGTTCTGGAGCTTTGTACGCACTGTGCTTCTTCCTGCGCCAAGGTCAAGACGCGAATGCTGGAGCCGAGTTCATTCATGCCGATGTTTTCTCGCGCTTAGAACAGAACTAAGGTTGGAGTACACTGCAGCGCACGTCGAGTATTCTAATATTAGCATTTCTCTCGCGCACGCTAGCTAATATTTGTTCAGTCTTCACGTTGTTTAGCCTCAGCTGATTGTTCTCTATGATGCTTCAGAGATAATGCCCTCTCACATTGGAGACCGAACGGAGAAGAAAGCACTTACCTGCCAATTCGCCAAAACCTCCACAATTGTGAGTTGCAAGGCACGCTCCAATTAATGAAGCGACAAATGACAGTTCAAAGACATCCACGGCCGTTTTTGCTCACTTAAGTGGCATAAAATAATGATTTCTTAACTCACTTCGACGTCGTAAGCATGCTTGCTTTGTTGTGGCAAATACTTCGCGACCTGGGGTGGTTGCTTAGTGGCTATGGTGTTGGGCTGCTAAGCACGAGGTCGCGGGATTAGATACCGGCCACGGCGGCCGAATTTCGATACCCGTGTAATTAGATTTAAGTCCACGTTAAAGAACCCCAGGCGGTCCAAATTATCCCGGAGTCCCCCACCACGGCGTTCCTCTTAATCAGATCGTGGTTTTGGCACCTAAAACACCACAACTTAATTTAAGCACTTCGCTGGGACGTCCGTGCTGTTTATTTCTTTGGCACGATATACATGGTTGTAGTCGTAAATTTGACGTCCTTTCTCAAGCGTCGGTGGTCAAAAATGGGACTCGATGTTTTTGATTGCCTTAAAACCGCAATTTAGAACGTCCGGCAGGTTTCAAATGAGCATCCCAAAAGCGCGCCTCCGTAGCAGTGACCGCCTCGGTGTTTCGCGCAACTGACGCGGTGGCGCTGACGGCTGAGCCGATCGCTGCGCCACCTGACCATTGCAGGGAGACTGTCTACAAGAGGGACCGTTAGAAGTCACATGATAAGATGAGATAAGCCGCAAATGGCGCCTTGGTCGATCGAAGTACCACTGTATATAAGACATATAACGGTTATCGTCAATTACGTGAGCTGCTCGGCTACTGATTAAACCTTGCGCGAACACTTTTGCCCGTTCGCACAGTCAAGTTAAAACCGGAATGTACAAGCTTTTGGTTTTTACATTCGCATGACCCTGACTAATAATTAAAATTACATTATGGTGTTTAACATCTCCGAGCTGCACCGTGGCTTTTGGGGTACACTGTGAAGAAAGGTTCCGGATCAATTTTGACCACCTGTGGTTGCTTACCGTGCTCATAAATCACGGCGACAAGTTTGCTTGTATTCCTCCCTCGTCTGAATTAAGGCGCCGCCGTGGTGGGTATGGTTGATTGTCGCAGAGCAAGTTCATCTTGTATATCGTTTAACACTTCAGTGTAAACGGGGCGCAAATTAGTACCTTCATGACAATGCAGTACAAACTTTCGTTCGCAGACCAGTCATTTATGCGAACCGTCACTTTGGCAGCGTCAGAATGGGCATCCTCTGTGATAAAATGTTCGCCTTCGAAGGGTAAAAAATTTTTGCCTGTTTGATCTATTGAAGAGGCACACACACACACGAAATCACAACATGCTGACTTTGCTGTGACGGTAAAGAGGAGACGATTATACTTTCCAAGCACAGTTCGTAGACGCCATCACTTCGAAAAAAAAAAAAAAGGAATATGTCGTAGCTACGATCGCGGCAGTTGATACACAAGCAGCGCTCTCACGCAGGGAGACGTCTCATGAATTTTTTCTTCCGACCAGCGCTCACTTCGAAGGCCGGGACGATGGGAGGGGCACTCGCAGTGACGTCATGATGTTTGAAAACAGGCAGAGTTCAGTTGCCCTATTCGTTCTTTATGTTATATGCTTGTGCATCACCAATACGCCAGTTGGCTTTCACCATTGTCAAACGCCGATTCATTAAGCTTTCCTTTACTGTCCCTAAAACTCATTGTCTCGGGTAGGGTCGCTATGTCCTCACTGACCTCGGGAGTGACACAGCGACACGCTAGCAAAATAAGCACCATGGCCTCTACGATATCTCCACATGATGCGCAAGTATACTGTCGTCACCGAAAAATTTTCTAGTTCGCTTACGTCTATAGTGGACCAAATAAAGTTGTTTCACTCACTCACTCACTCCTATAACACCTTGTTGTCAGACACTCTGACCAGCCTTCAAACAACAGTGAACTTCCCTTTTAACTATCGTAAACATTTGATGTTTTAATTTGATTCTTCACTGTTTGATATATTTCCGTCACTGGCTTATCCTCCGTCGCACTTATCTTGTATGTTGTTTCTGCATCTCTAACTTTGGCCCCTTCTTCCTATTTGTTAGCTTCCTAGCTCTGGCCTGCACTGTGAGTCGATGTTTTCCCTATACGGGTACCTAAATACCTTAGCCACCCATCTATTCCTCGTCATGCTCCTCAGCCGTTTTTCGAAGCGGACTTTGCTTTCGGTCTCCAGCACATCGAACGACAGCCAGGCCATGTCATCTTGCACTGCCTCACATTTTGTTTTTCCGTACACCCTTAAAGCTAGCCTTCTAGCGGACCTTTCATTAATCTCCTTGCACTTCGAATTTCAAGTACAGCACCGAGTTTCAATTTGTAAGTCCACGAACCATACCTCATTTCCACACGCATTGTACTACCTCATATTCGTAGTGCTTCCATAGCGCTTTATGTTTCATTATGACCGAATTTCTCTTACCTTTCGCTTTGAGTACTTTTCCTCCTTTTCCATGCAATTCTTTTTCTTGTATTCGTAGTCTTCAACCATGGGGATTTGTTTCCTCTGTATTGCGACCACCTGATCACAAACATCAGTGAATCTCATAAGGCCTGATTGTTTCCCAATAAACCTAAATCATAGAACGTTGCCCCCTTTTCCGTAAATATCTACAAAGAGCTGAATACCTTTTTGACTATCCGCAAGCAAGACAACGTATACCAAACCTTACAGATGTTGCTCCACCTCCACACTGTTGTTGCAGCTCGACGTGGCGTTTGGACCAGGAATCCACCAAGCCAACCTACGAATACGTCCGGTAGCAGGAATGAAGGAAAAAAGGTTTATTTTACATTAGTTACACTGGCTTCAGATACAGGAGCATATTAATAGTCTGAGTTCACATGAGCACACGTCAGTCCTTCACCACTGCATGAAAGGTCTCCGCTTTTAATACCGTCGTCTTCCCAGGTGACTAGACTAGGGAATCTGATGACTGTATCGCGGCAAATCACAATCGTCGAATTGGACGCAATATGCCGCCCACGATATGGCACCGTCCCGCCGAACTCCGCCTCCGACGGTGTTAGATATGCCCCGCCCCCACCCCCATATTTGGCAAGGGTGTAGCACTCCGAGAATCCGTAGTCGCAGTCGTTCCCACGGTAGCATTCGACGTTGGACTAGTTCAGGTTGTCAGGTGCCGGAGGAGGGGTCTTTTGTGGACCCGTCAACAGCCGGTGTCAGCGATGCGTTGCCTTCTGGATAGGCGCTGATGGATGGATGGGGTTGCCTCGGGGCAAACGTCCAATTAATGCCATTGGCCGTGTGGGGACGTAACACTGTCTTATTCATGCGGCGGATATCATAACCATATCATATGATATGATATGGTTATGATATCATATATCATAACCTCCGTGACTGTAGCTCCGTTTTCGTGCACGTCATGTGCATTTTAAACAGCGGAAGTAATAAGCGGCGACCCTGGGTTCAATCGCTCTAAAATGTAAGCTGTCTCATCGCTAGTCAGCCGTTTCCATACTATCTGTGCGTTAATATTCTCATACATCTGCTTCAGCAGCGCTATGTTGTCTTCCCCCAGTCATTCCCTCCCACGGTTATTCGGCGAAAGTTATGTCTTTGCATTGTGGCATGCATCACGAAGTACAGTATTCGTTGCCAAAGTAGAATACCACATCGCGTTGCACAGTGGCGCCACTTATGCGCTGCCTGATTTCGCCACCATGCTGGGTTGGGGAAAAGCTTTGCGTAGATACGTGCGGCTGGAGTTTTCTAGCGGTGGTTTTGGGGCTGGCACTGTCTGCTTAGTAAGGCGTGACGCCTTCTACGTCGTTGACGATGGTGTAGGACTTGGTGAACGAGCACGGCGGCCGCATTTCGATGGGGGCGAAATGCGAAAACACCCGTGTGCTTAGATTTAGGTGCACGTTAAAGAACCCCAGGTGGCCAAAATTTCCGGAGTCCTCCACTACGGCGTGCCTCATAATCAGAAAGTGGTTTTGGCACGTAAAACCCCAAATATTATTATTATTGGTGAACGAGGTGACTCGACATGGCCGGAGTTTCTGCGGACGAAGCCATCTGAAGACCGCAGAAAAGCAGCGAATCTAGAGCTAATAAAGTTTTTCACTCACTCACTCATTGCTGCCGGAAAGGCGGATGGAGCGTCCAGTGCTATGCGCGTGCGCGTGTTTGAATCTCGAATTAGCATCGGAGATAAGTTGGGCATATATATAAACCTTGGCGAATGTGCCCCTTATTACAACATTTGCCCTGTATTTCGCCCCGGGTTGTGGTTTGGCAGCAGATCAGGAGCGTATGAGACGATCGTAACAGTGTGACCACAGTTCAGGAGGTGGAATTGACTGAGCGAACTTATGAACAAATTTTGGCGCAAGAAAAATCTGACAAAAAAAATGCGTGTTCACAGAGGTAAAACCTTTCGTAAGACCAGCGAGCTTGCGACGCCCGCCGCTGCAAGGACGAGTGCTGAAGTCGGCAAAAGGCGTCTATATACTTTTCGCACAGGTGCAATCTTCAGTACTTGCGCAAATAGTAAGCGTAGGTCGTTTAACAAAACATAGACAACCGTCTCAGCTGCCGACGTGAAAATGAATTTCAACATAAAGGGGGGGGGAGGGGGTGTAGCATTTTTACGAACATAATTGTGTTTATCTGCGCCGCTCGAGTTGATGCGGGAAAGCGATGGAACGCGCTGTTGCGGCTGATTGGCCAGAGGCCATAACTGATAGCCGCGGATGGCGCGTGCTTTCATCTTTGTGGCGCGCTCTTATTCGTCATCTCAAGCTGTATTGAGCAGTTTTAGTGCATAATTAATTGGGCGTGCCCTCCTGTGGAAGGTATTAAAAATTAATACTGTGCTGCGAACTTCTGCCCAATGTCTGACACGCTGCGTTTCTCTGCGCGCGCAATAGCCTAACCTAACGTTTTAAGCATTTCTATCGTTTTGTTTTTTTCATATTTCTCAAAGTGAAGTTTTTTCCTTCGACTTTTCCACTGCTACTGCTCATGTCGCTGTCTGGCACACCTCGTCGGGACCTGGTTCAGAGAGAGAAGTGGTTCTTGAAGGGGTAAGGAAAGGTTAACGCTGTTTTCTGCAGCCCTTGCAGGAGCACGGCTCAGCGTCAACAGGGGTGGGGGGGATAGTGGGAGCAAAGGAGATAGGAGAGTAGAGGGTTAAAGTGTCGCCATGGCAGCGGCTGAGCAGAAAGGAAGGTCGAGGAGAGGAACTCCATGGTGTAAAATTCTCGCAGCACGAAGCACTGAGGGGCGGAAAGAAAGTCAAAAAGGATCGAAGGAAGCAGGATTGCAGCAGGACAAACACCAGAGAAACCCGCTCGGACCTACACCATTCGTCGCACGTGCACAATGCCCCCCGGAGCTCACCGGGCCTAGCCACAATACGCTTCCGACGGCTGCAATTATTCGCGAATTTGAATGAAAACATCTTCGACGGAAGTCCGTCTGTGACCACCCCGCAAAAGCACTGCAGATACTTCACCACTTACCTTTATGTACTAACGTGCCACCGCCCAGAGGGGAGCTACACAGAATTTTAGGGAGGAGGGAGAGAGAGCGGGCGGAGAATCGGTAGAACCGACGCGGCGACGAAACAACAGCTTTGCCACGCTTCACTCTCACTTCCCTTACGTAGGAGAGAGGGGGCGGAACAGCGAAAATGCGACCTCCTCCCCCCTACGACGCTGCGCCGTGCTCCCTGATGGGCTGCAGTAACTTTGCGGCTCTTTCTCCTTCATAATCACCACATGTGCTATATTTAAGTTCAAGACGCGGTACGGTATACATTCCTGCTATTTCCGAAAAACAAACGTCATATGTGTACACAAACGGGCTCCTAGACCGCCACTAGACCTCGGCCTCCCATGGGCCTCTGCCTCGCTCGCCCGCCACCACCCCTGGATGATGCTGAAGTATGAAGCATGATGCTGTCATGCTGCTACATGACACCTGCTCTCACTTTCCCCCTGTATCCCCTCATATTTCATCCCCCGCCCCCATCCCCAATACGCTGCGCCGTGCTCCCATATGGGCGGCAGAATTAAGCGTACTTTCCCTCTCCCAAATCAAGAAGAACGTCATTCAAGTTTGTCAAACGGAAGAATGACGCATGGAGTGTGGAATCAAAGCCGCATTAAAGCACCGCATCGCCTAGGCGACACGACGGCAGCGGTCAGAAGTCCAATCAACGTTTCCGTTCCCGTTGCTTTGCGCCCTGCAATGAAGTTTGCCGGTAGATGTCGCGCCACCTAGCAGGCGCGTGAGCACACGCGAGTAGGACCATTGGCCGTGGTGCGCTCAGGGCCGTCAGAATGCCTGCATTTCCAATTGATTCACCGCGGCCTCTTGGCAGCTCCTCCATGTGAAGTGTGAACAAAAAAGAACAAGCGCAGATACTGCTGCCAAGGATTCTCACAGCCGCGAAGGGGATGTCGGGAAGCGGGAAGCAAGGCGACGGCTGAAGTGGATCGTCGTGGTTCGTGTCGCTCTTGCGAATTTCTGTAAAACAAACTAAAACGTAAACGCAAAAAAAGAAGAAAAGCAGTGGCATCCGTAAAAACACACAATAAAGCGACAACTGCATAAAGAGCGCGTGAACTGATTCTTGCTGTTGTAAATTCGTTAGATAGTTGTTTAGCTCGTATCCGCTCCAAAACAAACGCGCAGTAGTCGTTACGCGTCAAATCTAGCTTCGTAAGCGCTCCGTGCTGGAGCTTTGTACGCACTGCGCTTATTGTTGTGCAATAATGAGCCAACGTGCAGATTCTTTCTGCGCCAAGATCAAGACGCGACTGCCGGAACCGGGCTCATTCATATCGCAGCACACACCGAGTATTCGCAAATTAGCATTTCTCTCGCGCACGCTAGCGCACATTTGTTCAGTGTTCACGTCGTTCTGTCTCAGCTGATTGCTCTCTATTATGTTTCAACGCTGATGACCTGTCACATTCGAGCCCGAACAGCACTACCAGAATACGTTCGAGGCGCTTTGCCGACGGAGAAAAAATCACTTACCTGCCAATTCGCCCAAACCTTTACAATTGTGAGGTGCAAGGCACGCTCCAGATAATGAAGCTACAAATGACAGTTGTAAAATGTCCACGGCTGTATTTGGTCACATAAGTGGCACAAAATAATGATTTGTTAACTTACTTTGAGTTCGACGTCGCAACAATGCTTGCTTTGTTGTGACAAACACTTCGCGACCTGCGGTGCTTGCTTAGTGGCTATGGTAAGGGGTTGCTAATCACGAGGTTGCGGGATCAGGTTCCGGCCACGGCGGCCGCGTTTCGATGGGGGCGAAATGCGAAAACACCGGTGTACTTAGATTTAGGTCCACGTTGAAGCACCCCAGGTGGTCCAACTTATTCAAGAGTCCCACACTACGGCGTGTCTCTTAGATTGTGGTTATGGCACTTAAAGCCCCATAATTAAATTTAAGCACTTCTGTGATGACCATGCTGTTTACTTCTTTAAACGACATAAAGGATTGTAGTCGTAAATTTAACGTCCTTTCTCAAGCGTCGGTGGTACAAACTGGGCCTCGATTTCTTCGATTGCCTCAAAACCGATATTTAGAACGGCCGACACGTTTCAAGCGAGCGTCGCAAAAGCATGCATCCGTAGCAGTGGCCGCCTCGATGTTTCGCAGAAGTGACAAGGTGCCGCTGACGGCTGAGCCATTAGCGCCGCCGTGAACGCCTACGTAAGACGCGGGCTTTCCCAACTCCGTGATCGCTGTGTTGAGCCACGCGAACAGCCAACTCACATAATAGATATGGATATGAATAGATATGGTTTTCTCACATAATGGATATGGAATGCATGAGAACGATACGGGTGGCTCACGAGTGATGGGTAACCAGCTTACGAGCGCCGCCTGTCTTACGAGGTGGCTTACGAGCATGGAGTTGGCCGTACAAGGTCACTTTTAGGCTTCATTTCCCGCGCGAGGCGATCCCAGTGTTTCTCTCTGTCTCTTTTCAGTGCTCATGGTTAAACTACAAAGTCTGTTGCGCTTCGTCAAGTGGGGATCAATGCCGCGAAAATAGTTTACAACCACAAACACAACACGCCTGGTTATGTGCATGTCATGCTTGCGCAGCCGAGACTTTTCGCTTGAAAGTCTACACAGTAGTTCCCCAACGCCCACGTATGGCCTGGCACCACGTAACTACTTCACGGAACGCGGTAAGGAATCTCAAAGCTGTTTCACACCACGTGAGGGCAACACATTCAAGTAGCACCGCACCTGCGCGCAGAAGTTCGTTTGCAGCTTCGGCGTGCAAGGTCGGACGAATAATGAGTGCTTCGTTTTACGAAACGTCCCCTACCGTGCAGACTTCAGCAAAACTGATTCGATATCCTCTCCGTCTCTATCGTCTTCTTTCCCGCGCGGTCGCCTTTTTACTTTTTCTTTTGTGTGTGGGGGGTGGGGGTGGGGGGGAGGGGCATATGTGTGGTGGCCTAGGTGAAATGTGTCGTCTCAAACTCTTCTCGTAGTTCAGGCGTGAAGAATGCCTGCGCAATTTGGCACGCCCGAGACAAACGTGTCGTTCGGCAACTTCACGGAATTATCCACGGGCTACGTGCCCGGTAACGAGCACGGACAACTTGCAATTTGCCACGACCCCTGGCGCCACAATCGGGAACCGCACGCCTCCCCACACGGCCTCCGTGCGCGCCGCCCGATCTCAGCTGTCACGCACGGCACGTGGTTGGCAAGGTGTTCGTTGACGAAGGCTCCCCGCTATTCAGTTTGACATTCCACAGCGGCGCACAACGAGCGAGGTCCATTTGCGGTCCCCCCCTAGGCAGGGAGGCAGCGCGAAGGGAAATGCTTTCCGAGAATTAGTTGTATAATTTTCTGTCATGTTAGTCCCCCTACACCGCAGACGGGACCGTGAACACTTATGCATGGTTGCTGTTCAACAGCCTTTACGACCATTGAATGATTGCATAGTACGTGGGCACATCCCCCAGCCAACTGCTCCTTGGGGTGTCCTGCCATGACGCGTTGCGACAGCTGACACTTCGCACAACCTCCTTTCTTCCCTTTCTTACTTCTCTTTTCTGTGCCTCTCTCCCCCTCCCCCCCTGATGCTGAGCCGTGCTCCCTCAGGGGTAGCAGAAGATAGCGTCATTTTCTCCTTCCTCCGAATCGCTATATATATAAAGGCGAAGCTGTTTCGAAACGGGAACAATGCTTCATTTTATTTATCTGTGGTCGAAAGGTGTCTTGGCTAAGAAATACAGGTCAATCAATCAATCAATCAATCAAGTTTTATTTTCGCCGCAGACAGTACATTGTTACTGCGAAAATAGGGGGCCAGAGAAAAAAAGCTGCACCTGTGCAGCTTGACTGCGCAGCTCTAGCGCATGTGCGGCAACATTTTTTTTGCAAGGGACCGATTGATATGTGGATTTGTTCTTCTTTCTCGTTTCTTTATGCTCGTCCAGTATACTCTAATAGTACATTGAAATGAAGTAAGTTGGAGGTTTCACTTACCAAAAAGGCAAGAGACGAATGTTCCCTAGTTGAATTGAATTTGAATTGGATTGCCTTTATTTACATAAACGCACAATTTATGGGGGATTTAAGGGAAATGTTGCGCACAGCAACTTGACGTTTGTATCATGCACGAACAAGAAGATTAAGTTAATGGCTTTTTTCCCCCACTTTTTTCGTCCTGCAGCCCTTGATACTTTTTTTTTTGCTTTTGTTTCATCGCCCTCTACATCTACAGGAAACGAAAGCGGCTGCTAAAGCTTTTTTTTTATTATTGAGAAATAGCGTAAGAGCGTGCGCCTAATACGAGTCTCTTTCTTTCTTCTCCGGGTTATAGGATGTTAAATTTGTGCCTCGTAATATACGCGAAGCCAAACAATCACTGGCTCGAATCCGCATTTTCGATTTCTCTGTCATGGGTTATACGCTATCACGCCACCTCGCGGATTTGGCTCGACGTTACGGACGGGTTTCCGTGGGAAACGCATCTCCGACGAGGGACTCTCGTCCGACAATGCAACCGACGAGCACGAAGAGTGGGACTGGAATCGCCAATGAATAATAAATATTTTCGACTAGAGCTTTTTTTGTCCTTCTTTCGGATACCTTGTAGCTGGCTTTTTTTTTATATATATACCTCGCCCGAGTTGCACGGCAATCACAACGTTTCTTTCCCAATATTTTTGCGATTCCCCCATTATCCCCTCGCATTAATATACGAAGCTATGACTTGCCCGAAAGTGGCAAAATGAAAGACGAAGGGCAGACAATTTCGGAGAGGGGGGGGGGGGGGGGACGAGCATACAGGGCTGGTCTCAAGAGCGTGCACGTGAGTTGCTCTCGGAGTTGCCACCAGGTCCACTCCGCTGCACCTGTTTTAGGGATACGGGGCCCCCTGTGATTGACCTTCAGCTCTTAGTGTGCTGGAGGACGACTATGATGAGATGGCACGTGCACTTTTTTGTTTTGTTTTTGTTTTCCTTCGTTGTCACGACCAACTGCACTACCCTGCCTACCAAGATGCAGGAATGTGCGAATGAAATGCCTAGGGAATAGAAGCAGGGCTTAAGGAGAGGCGCCAGGATAATAATAAAACATATTTAGTATTATTATTGTCATTATTTTGTTTGGCGCCTGCGTACCCGCCTAGTCTTACGACATCCGATTTTTCGAGCTTGTCGCATTGACGTCACTGATTTTACGACTATTCATCTGCGTCTGGTGCAAAGCTGGGTGGAATAAAGAAAAAAAGAATACAGTCACTGATCGATTTTCCGAACCAGTCAATAGTGCGGACCAGCAGTGTCGCTAACTTGGAGAACCAGAGTATGACGACAACCGAAATCTCGGCCGTCGTTACATGTACTACATTTGTCTGTGGTGCAGGTAATCCTTTCTGCGACTATGGCAGGGTGTGTGCACGCAACACCCCTACAGAGTAAAGTCGGCGAATCTTTATTGAACAAATCAACGTGTAGGATAATCAAACAAGTGTCCGTGCATCTCGCCTAATTTTAGTTTTCGGCTTCTACTGCAGTACTTTTGACATTCTAATGTTGCCTTTTTTGTTTAACACACTGGGCAGTAGGACATGACGCAAGGAATGAAGTGAGACAGACGAGCGCTCGTCTGTCTCACTTCTTTCCTTGCGTCATGTCCTGCCGCGCAGTTTGGGACGAAAAGATGAACCCGTATACCAACTCGCCCAGTTGTCAACGCTTTTTGACGTTGGCTTGTTCGGAGACATTGTTCGTGCTCTTTGCATACTTTTGTTGCGAAGTGTGCTCGACGACTCGGGTGCAAACATCGTGTACGGCGCGCTTTTCACGCCGGCGCAGCGGGCAGCAAAGGGGGGTCGACACTTAGCAGTGTGCTTCGTTGGGCGAGTTGGATCGTGTTTGGAGAAACGTGGGAGTACACAGGACAGGACAGGCGCGACGCTGCTTGAATGACCGAGACGCGCGAAATAAAGGTGCTTCTTTGTGACACGTCGCATTTGGACGGGGCGTTCTTACCGCTCAAACAATCACGGTGGATAATATGTAGGGGGTGTATACCCTGGCCACCAAAGATAAAGCAGCCTTGCGTCGATAATTATGCCTATTCATACTGACATCCCACTGCGGTCGCGTGAGTGAATTAATGTGAATTGCTCTATGTGAATGTACCGCGTGCATTGATGGCGCTACCGTCGCGCCACGCATGACGCAATCGGAGCTGACCTTAGCCTCTCGCTCGGCGCTCAGTTAGGCAGTGCGTCTCTCTATCCGAGCGTGAGAGGTCGCGTTTGAGAGACAGAACTTACTTAGCCATGGTAAGGATAATCCATCAAACTCAAACCTGTGCGAATCAGGCATTACATAAGGTACACAAGTGTGTTGTTTCTTTTTGCGTAGTTTTGTTTTTCCAGGAATGCTATTCTAGCTCGTCCTTGCACTCCCCCCGACCCCCCGCGTGCGCCACGTATGGGACCCAAGAATGACGCGAAGAGATCTTATTGTGGTGTAATGTTCGCTCCCTATTCGTATTAGGCCCGCCGTGGCCAAATGTGGCAGGCGCGAACTCCGCACTGACACGCCCCCCCCCCCCCCTCTGCCTCGCTCGAGCCCGAGTTTCTCCACGCCATTGCTGGACCCTCGCGCCATGCCCGGCGCACGTGGGACCACCATGACCTGTCTACAAACCTATCTTCTGTAGCTTGAAGTGCGTGTCCGTGCCGCCCAGACAGCTTTTATAAACTACGGTGTCGTATATTGTTGTTGGTCTCGTTTAATAACTGCATACGCGCCGATGGGAATGTAGGCTGCATGACATCCGGCCATCCCAATACACAGCTGAGTGATAGGCGTACACGTGTCACAAACATAAAAACATACCAAGCCTACAAAAAAAGAAATTAGCGTAAGCGTGTGAAAAATTAAACTGAATGAGGAAGGAGTGACCCATTTATGCACCCGCGTTAAGTATGAGTTGGCGCGCGCTGTACAATAAAGAAAAAAAAAACCACTGTGATACGCGTAACTCACGAATGGCATTGTTCAAGTAGTCCAGATCAAACGTTCGGTTCACCTAGAGTTCATGAAAACCTGCAACTATGCACGCATCAATTCAGCAGGAACGCTGCTGCTCGGACCCGCCACGCTCGTGCCATGCCGCAGTGTGTAGGAGACTGAACGATGTCTTGGTTCCGAATGACTTCCTCGTATTTGGACTGAGCATGTGTTGGTGGGCTAATTGGTTACGCGTGATTACAAAGACGGCGCCGAATAAAACAACACACGAAGAAGGGACACGAGCCAGCACGTAGGCGCAGAGAGGGAGCACGTAGACGCAGAGAGGGAGAGAAAGAGAGAGAGAGACAGAGAAAAGAGGTATATTCTCAAAAAGCGGACGAGTGCTGCAGCTTTCTTACTTGAAGCCAAACGCATTGCGCGCCTGCATACCGGATGTTTCAGCGAACACTGTAAAAATATGTAAAAAGATTGTTTGTGGCAGATAGCACGATTCTAGTCCATGAGCTAAACTACTCGAAGAGGGCTGACATGACTTGCACACAAAATTGAGATACATAAACGACTAGTTAACAAAATTACGCTAATTAAATTTTTAACTAATTACCCTGTGGCACATGCTGTAAGTCACAAATTCAACGCGCATACGCGTTGACAACGTGACAGCACGACTACGGCGAGCGCGAATGCTCCTCTAGGGTCTGTCTAATTGATGTCTCAATAGAGGCGTTTACTAATTTCCGGAGAGCGCTGTTTGGCGTAGCAGTCGGGATGAGTAATGCATTCCACTGCAGCTGAGCCGCCATCGCACTACATAATGACACCACCCAGCAGGGCGACATTGTCACATAAATTACGCCACCTTTTGCGCACGCTTGCCGCGGCCGAAAGTTTGTTGCAAGGCTGTTCATTGAAAAATGCTCGCGCAGAGAGGGACAGAATGTGAGAGGGGTTGAGTGCGCCCCACCTGCACCACACGCAGAGAGGGAGAGAAAGAGAGAGAGACAGAGAAAAGAGGTATATTGTCCAAAAGCGCACGAGTGCGGCGGCTTTCTTACTTTTGATCGCCGCTCGCACCAAGGAAAATGGGAACGGGTTGGAATTACAGGAGAGAGAGAGAGAGATACACGTGCGAGAAAATAGGTGCAATGCCGGTACGCAGGCACGTCGGTCTTACGACAAAGATGCAGGTGGGGAACAAACGCGGTCACGGAGGTCAATGTTCCACGAAATTTCGAAAGCTCTGCTGCAACACGTTGTCTGTGGGCGCCCGTCAGGCGTGATATTACTCTTCCAAGCGTGCGGGGCCGTGACGAATCAGGTGCTCCAAGGTGGCGCGATGGATGCACTGGGGGACTGCTTTTCTCTTTGTAAAAAAAGCCCCCTCCCTCCCCGTCCCACTCCGGGAGAGGCTTCCCGAAAAAAACCCCGTCGTCATAGTCCGCCCGCACCTCTTGCGTGGAAACCAAGTGGACTAGCCTGTCATCGCGAGGAACGGCGCGCGCGCGGAATAATTGGAAGGGTGCGCCTGGTTTGGACAACGGCGAAACTGTTGAATGAAGACTTCGCGCTACTCGACTGTTGTGTTTGCGCCGTGCCCCCATATGAGCTCCCTCACCCAAAGCCCCGAAAAGAAGACTGCTGTCAAAAGTGTTTTGGTTGGAAAAATTAATATTCCGCGCATGGGTGGCAAAATTTTAGGCCATCAGGCTCTGGCGTTGTCGCACGCATGTGTTTCGCCACATATATATTTTCCCTTCTTTCCTTCTATTTTTTTTTTTTTTGCACGTCGTTCTTCACTGTCTCGCTAAAACCACGAATTATTGTGCGCACTACAAAGAGGTGTCATATGGTATGGGCACCCTGCAATGAAGTTTGCCTGTACATATCGCGCCACCTAGCAGCGGCGGTTTAAGGATTGTCACAACCGCGAAGGGGATGTCGGTATCAAATTGCACCGCTTCCCTTCAAAATCAGGGGAAGCAACCCGGCGGCTGAAGTGGATCGTCGTGGTTCGTGTCGGTCTTGCGAACTTCTGTTAAGGCGGCAATACACTCCGACGGCAGAGGGCGCTAGGCGCTAACTTGCTCGGCGCGGTCGGCGCGAAATGCAGTCGGTTGCATTCGGCGCCGGACGACGTCCGAGCGCGCTGAATGCCGCCGGCCGCGTCGGCGCCGGATGCCGCCGGACTGTAGGGGGTCGTGTTTTCGCCAACGTAACGTCGCCATGACGAGCGCGCACGCGCGCGCGCGCGTTACGTCGGAGTGTATTGCCGCCTTTAAGATAGAGACTCGCTACTCGGCAGGCTGAGCCACAACGAGATGGCCTCTTCGCAAGAAAGCGTGCCCGACCCATGCGGCTCCGAAACCGAAAGGTTCCTGGAGGCCGTCCAGCAACATCCTTGTGTCTACGACACCAAAAGAATGGACTACTGGGATGCGGAGCGGGAAAACAACGCGTGGGAGCAGATACGCATGTACTCCGGCCTCTCAACACGGGCGTCAATGCTACTACGCACGTGTGTGTATACGTCTCCGGACATGCTATGCACTCAGCGCCTGTTTGTTTGTCTTGTTTTCCCTGTTTCAGTCGAAGAGTGCCTGAAACTATGGAAGCGGCTGAGGGACCGCTATACTCTTCAACTGAAAGCTATTGAAGCGACGAAAAGGAGTGGCAGCGGCTACGTGTCTGTGTTATGTAAAGAGAGAGACCTGTTAAAGCGGGAGACACACGGTCCGATTCGGTGTCCGATCGGGCGTCCGACGAGCCGGAACAGCAGCCGGAATCGAGGCGTTTTGCCGTGCCGAAGCGCCGGATCGGACGTCCGGCGTGCGGCAAACCGGGCAGATTTTCATCGTCCGACACGACCGGCAACCGCACCGTCGTCTGGCCACAGCCAATGACAGCGCGGCTGGTATGTGACGTTCTCCGACGTTCCCTCCACGGAGGCGGGGCTGGCTGGCCGGTTTTTTCGCAGTTTTTTTTTCCTTGGTTGCTGCAGTTTGTTTCCGACAAGAAATAGTTACTAGTTCAGTTAAGTTATCTCGAACGTGTGCATGTTATGCAAAGCAGCGCCTAGTACACTAGCACTAAGCTACTGGCGAGATCGGGAGCCGCGACGCGAGAGCATTTCGCGGGCAGACATCCCACACCGACCGTCTGAGCGACGCTGCTCGCTTCGCTTGCACGTTTGCCCTTCGCAACGACTGCGTCGAGTAAACCAATTGTATTTAATTACGGGCGACCTAAGTGTACAGTGTTAATTGCTTTATGGCAAACATAAGCGCTCTACGACGAGCTCGGGTTGGATCGTAAGCGCCGTCTGCCTAGCTAGGGCTACCGGCCCTATCACTGGCTGTTAGCAAAGTCGCCAGTGGACAACGCGCCGTCGTGAAGTGTTCTGTCACTGGCATGATTTTATCGACAGTGTTCGCGTAAAGCGAAGCAGTGTTGTGCAGAGTTGTTTATATTGCGTTTCTCGACGTGGCTATGAAGTCGAGCTGGGGGGCTGGATCTGGGCGGAGCTGACGCGCCGCTCAATCTTTCGTATGCACGGACCGTGTGCCCCGAATCGTCGTCTGCCGCATGCCGGAGGATGCGGCGCCGCACGTCGGATCGGACGCCGAATCGTATCGTGTGTCTCCTGCTTAATGTTTCACCTTGCGGAATGTGTCTGCGTCCGTGTCATCGCCGAGCAACAGTCCGGTCCGCGGTGGCAATCGCTACCGACAGAGAAAGCGCGCGAAAAGATTTGTTTCGATGTTCCACGACAGGCGGCACGGAGCGGCGCGGTGTTCTGCGCATGCGCTACTCCAGCTGCGGCTGGTGCGCGGCGTTGTACTGTAGGGGGACGGATTTACGCCTGACGCGGCGTAGCCGACCTGGTGTGAGGTAGCGCAACCACCGCGCGCGCGCGCGCCGGGTCACGCCGAAGTGTATTGGCGCCTTTAGACGAACTTAGACGTAAATGGCAAAAACAATACAACTAAATAAAAAAAAAACAACCAGCAGCGACATCCGGAAAAACACAATAAAGCGTCAACTGCATAAGAACGCGTGAACTCATTCCCGCTCTTGTAAATCAGTTTAGATAGTTGTTTAGCTCGTCTTGCTCCAAAACAAACGCGCTGTTGTTGTTACGTATCATATCTAGCTTCGTAGGCGCTTCGGGCTGGATCCTTGTACGCACTTTGTTTTTTCCTGCGCCAAAATCACGACGCGAATGCTGGAACTGAGCTCATTCCTGCCGATATTTTCTCGCACTTAGAACAACAGAACTAAGGCTGGAGTACGTACACTGCAGCACGCGTCGAGTATTCGAAAATTAGCATTTCGCTCGCGCACGATAGCGCATATTTGTTCAGTCCTCACGTTATTTCCCATCACATTCCCCATCACATTCGAGCCCGAACGACAATACCAGAATATGCTCGAGGCACTTTGTAAACGGAGAAAAAAAGCACTTACCTGCCAATTTGCCAAAACCTCTACAATTGTGAGGTGCAAGGCACGCTCCAAGTAATGAAGCGACAAATGACAGTTGAAAGACGTCCACGGCTGCATTTGCTCGCTTAAATGGCATAAAATAATGATTTGTTAACTCACTTTGAGTTCGACGTCGTAAGCATGCTTGCTTTGTTGTGACAAATACTTCGCGACCTGTGGTGGTTGCTTAGTGGCTATGGTGTTGGGCTGCTAACTACTAGGTCGTGGGATTAAATCCTGGCGACGGCGGCCGAATTTCGATAGGGTCGAAATACCCAAAGGTCCGTGTAATTAGATTTATGTCCACGTTCAAGAACCCCAGTTGGTCCAAATTATTCCGGAGCCCCGCACCACGGCGTGCCTCTTAAACAGATCGTGGGTTTGGCACCTAAAACACCACAATTTAATTTAAGCACCTCGCTGTGATGTCCGTGCTGTTTACTTATTTGACACGATATACATGGTTGCATTCGTAAATTTGACGTCCTTTCGTTAGCGTCGGTGATCCAAAATGGGCCTCGATGTTTTCCATTGCCTTAAAACCGCAATTTAGAACGTCCGCCAGGTTTCAAACGAGCGCCGCAAAAGCATGCCTCCGTAGCAGTGACCACCTCGGTGTTTCGCGCTACTGACACGGTGGCGCTGACGGCTGAGCCGATCGCTGCGCCGCCTGACCATTGCAGGGTGCCCATATGTAACGGTGACCAAAGCGCTCGGCTCATGATTGCAGCAACTCCAGAACCCTTGCAGCCACGTGAAATGCTGCACTCTGTAAAGCTTGTTGGAAAGTTGATAAATTATAGAGGACATGTGGTAATTGCTTTTGCAGCTCTCTGCGGGCCGTATCACCAGGCCTTGTACGTTTGAGCAAGATGCACAATCTTCTTTTTTTTTTTTGACACCAGCCTTGGCATTGTGAGCTCGAAGGCATGCTCAATCGCAGTAGGTCTCAAACTACGGGCCATGAACGCCTTTTAGGGGGCCATGGATTCTGCTTGCCAGAGCAGCGATAAATTTCCAGTCTCATTGTCCTTGCTCTTGGGGTCGGTGAAAAAACGTCCGGGGATAGCATTCGCAATGGGTGGATATTATGAGCGTCCCCTTTGGAACGGGGCGGTGGGTTGCACCAACAAGCTCTTGCTATTATACAGCGTAAAGTCCTGCCTAGGTTAAAAAAACCGCATGATGAATTTCCATAACCAAATTTTCTGACCCCCTACTGCGAACTTTGTTTTTGTACTTCTCCACTTTTGTCGTTTCCCTACTTTTCTTGCACCAATCTTCCAATCGCCTCTTACTGATCTCTATCCGCCTCTTTCATTTTCCTGTGCTGCCCTCTGCCGCACGCCGCTGAAAACGTTTTGGAAGTGTCCTGGGGCTTTCGTCGGTTGATTTGTGTACCTGCGCCCACGTTGAGTGCGCGTCGGTTGTGGGTTTCGTGGATCGCGAATAATTATTAATGGCATCTTCGAGACAGCATGTACTTCCTGAAGCCATTTAACACTCAATGACTACTGGGTGAGCAAGCCTGAGTGCGCTGTTCTGCAAACAGTGCGGCCGATAAAGGCACGCTGAGTTCCGTTTGGCGGCACGGCTGCCTTGGAATTTGTCACTGATTTCTGCACTTGGACATCGCTCTTTGTATTCTTTTTACACATCATTTAGACGTTTCGCATATTCAAAAAGTCTTCGAGCGCAGCCTTCAGCGTCGGACTTATTAAAGCGGCCAACTTGTATACATCGACATCGACATCTACAGCCGCAGGTCGTTGTTATCGTCAAATATTGTGGGAAAGGCCTATCGCTGATATTAAATAGTGTCAAAATGTAGCAAAATATGCAAATCTGTGCATATGTACCATGTTGACACACCCTGAGACGAGTCAATATGAGCGGCCTAACCCCTTAAACAACGGCAACTGTGATCCGGATACATATATTATGGGCTGTTAATGAACTCATTCTCGCTTTTCTTTAACTACATCATACTTACAGTTTTAGCGTGCCATAGAGCATTATTAGAGAAAACTGTGCTCGCATAAGTGCTCATTTGTAGGCCATGTTCTCTAACGAAAACGCGCGGATGCCCTTGCTTACACGGCGTTGCTATAAATGAGCGAGGCGGTTGTTTATGCTGCTGTATACCGAATACACCGTCTCTTGTTTGCCGCTTGACGCAGAGGC
Organism: Dermacentor variabilis; assembly: GCF_050947875.1. NCBI lineage: Eukaryota > Metazoa > Arthropoda > Arachnida > Ixodida > Ixodidae > Dermacentor > Dermacentor variabilis. The sequence goes on from NC_134571.1 coordinate 130,032,396, forward strand.
AAACAGTCCATCTCTGAAATTGAGAAACGTGTCGGCAAAGGAACACGTACAGGTCCACCCATATACGTAGCGAATGCGGCCGACAGCCTACAGGTACGGTGGCGTACAGATGTTGGCACAGCGCTGTGTCGCCGCTTACCGCTTATGGTGTACGCGCCGTGCGAAGTGAAGTGTAGCTGATTTCAAATCGCTAAGGCCAGAATTGAACTAAAAGCAGTTGCGTTCGACCTAACTGCTTACATTTCAGTTCAGGTCCGCCGGGAGCGAGTGCACGAACTCGACGGCGCAAGGTTAACCTTCGCTGAACAGGATCGGCATTGGCTCAAACCACGGTGGCTCAAACTTCGTGGGCACGGCTTGAGATGGTTAAAGCTTGCGCATTTCAACTTGGTAGACGTGCTTGACTCATTTTGAGACCGACTAAAAAAGCGGACAAGGTTGTCGACGGTGAAGACGACGAAGTGGCAACAGTCTCTCGGGATCCTCGGCTGCTGTCTATATACATCTTTGTAAATACACCGTGTAAATAGTTTTATACCTGTGACATTTTGGTGGACGTGCGGGGTACGCGTCTTCGCCACCGAGCTCCGCAGCGGACGTCTAACCCAGCCTGCAACCATGCTTCCAGTGGAAGGTATACCGCATTGGCAGCAGTAGTGCCAGCTACACATACCCCTGTACGTTGCTCTACCTCAGCCGCAAGACCCCGGCAAGTCCACCGGCCACGATGGTGTTGACGTGGAAGAATGGTTGAAGATGTATGAGCGCGTCAGCAAGGTGAGCAGGTGGGAGCCGACCATAATGCTGGCCAATGTCGTGTTCTACCTACACGGAACTCCGCGAACGTGGTTTTACACACACGAGGAAGTGCTAACCAGCTGGGACTTGTTCAAAGAAAAGCTGTCCGACGTTTTTGGTAATCCGACCGGTTGACAACTAGCTGCCAAGCAACAACTCGCCACGCGTGCCCAAACTGCTACCGAGTCGTATGTCCCCTACATTCAGGACGTCCTAGCCCTCTGTCATAAAATCGACACGTCCACGACAGAGGCGGACAAGGTTGGACACATTATCAAAGGCATTCAACCTTCTGGTCTTCAGAAACTTATCGACTGTCGACGCCATAATGAAGGAATGCCGCCGTTTCGAGCAGGCGAAGAGTCGCCGTATATGCAATCACTTTACACGGAGGTTACGCAGCTCGTGGGAAGTGCCCGAGTGATGGCATAGTGCGTCGCGTAATCAGTAGCGACAGCGATTCATCTGTTGCCGGAGCTGGACTCGGGAAAAGAGCCAAGGAGTTCCAAAACCACGCGAAAGAATGGCTCAGTTGGAATGTCGATCGACTGTAGGTACCCGGCAGGAAGCGTCGCTGGCTTTTTGCGATGTTGACAGGGCTTGCAAGCAGCTACATAGCGCCGTACGGAACGTGTGAGGCCGGGCCAGTAGAAGCGGCGGCGCACGTGGTCGTAAGTGCGAGCAAACCCAAGGTGTCCGGCAGTTGGGGCGTCATGAAGCTCTTGAAGCACGGTTGAGCGGAGGTGTTGAGGGACGGCAAGCAGAAGGGGAGGACCGTCCGGATGAAAACTGCGTCGGTACAATATGCCGTCGTTGAGAACGAACCACCGTAACGATGGATCAGTAGGAGCAGATTCCATGCAGTCAATGAGGGTCCTCAAAGTAGCGTCATGGCGTTACTCGACGGCCATGTCCAAAAGCTGGGAAATGGCAAGAACACTTTTGGAGGCGTCCATGTCGGCGTAGGCTGGCGTGTGGACAGGGTAACGGGACAAGCAGTCGGCGTCCTTGTGTAGGCGACCAGACCTATACACCACCGAATAGGAATACTCTTGTAGCCGCAAAGCCCATCGTCCAAGCCTCGCTGCGGGATCTTTTAAGGACGAAAGCCAACAGAGAGCGTGGTGATCTGTTACAATGGAAAAGGGCCTGCCGTGCAAATAGGGGCGGAATTTCGCCACTGCGCAGACAACTGCCAAACATTTGCGCTCGGTAAAAGAGTAGTTCCGCTCCCCTGGTGACAAAAGATGGCTAGCGTAACAATTTTCTTTAAATGGTGGCGTGGGCGGCTGGTCATAATCGATATGTGTGGTCCGGTGTCTATGAGGGCTGTGACGGGTGTGCCATCAACTTGGACGTCAAGAAGGTGACGTCTTGTAGACCGTGTCAAAGGAGGATTTTGCGGCGAATCCGACATTGCAGCACCACCTCGAGGTGCCGCATTGCCTAGTTTTCCTGCTGGGACGGTCCTGGGTAGGTCGGCGAATTTCATGTGGTGTTGGAGGAACGTCCAGTAGAGGCAGGTCAAGACGCACAGTACTTGAGGAACAATCAATGAGTGCTGAATAGGCGGAGAGGAAGTGTAGGCCTAGGATGAGGTCATAGGGGCATTAGTCAAGCACGGTGAAAAGGATAACAGTATGGCGGCCGGAAGTGCTCACACGTGCAGTACACATTCAGACCACGGTCACCGTGCTACCGTCAGCGATTCGTACGAACCGAGTAACGGCAGGCGTAACAATATGTACAAGCGAAGACGCTGTCGCTATTGTGTTGTCGGTTTGACGGCCGATCGCGCAGAGTTCGGTCGAACGATGGTCGGCACGCTAATTTTGCCGGTGCCTTCGACAAGAAAGCCTGTCGCAGTACAACTCGCGCTCGTCGGTTGCGTCGTTGTCGACCTGGTATGATAAAGGTTTCAGTGACGCACAATAGTCGGTCAATCATTGGAGTGAGCGCCTAGTCGGTCTCGTATTGACCCAGCCTTACGAATACCTGCAGTCAGAAACGCGCTGCCACCACCAGCAAGTGTGGACCGACGCTGCAAAAAAAAAAAAGAAAAAAAAAAGAAAAAAGAAAAAGAAAAAAAAACTTCGTTAGCAACGTGATATACTTAAGTGTCGCCCAAGTGTAACGCATGATTTTTTCGTTAAATTAGCGAGCCATTCATGAAAGGCGGCAACTACCTGGCTCACGGCGCAGTCCGGACAACTCGGACGATGCCCTGGCCGCTTTTTCTTTTAAAGTGGAGTCGCACGTTTTCGGCACCGCACCGACGTCGAGCTACCGGTAGAGTTTCAACGCGGTACACAGCACGAGTGCTTTCAGCATGGCGCGTCCGAGTGCTTTTTTTTTTTCGGGGGACTTCCCGGCGTGCGGCCACGCCTGCGACCCTTCCAAATTGTTTCGCGACTAATCCGCTAGGGCAGGGCGCATGCGCCGTCGCGCCATGAAAGAGGCGGATTGCGGACATGTTTACTTTCCCCCTGCTCTCCCTGAACCCAAGGGCTTCAAAGAGTCCGCTGGGGCCTAAATCGACCACTAGGCAGATAACTTCACGTTCTAATAAAACATGTCCCATCGTTTCCCTAGCTTTACCGCAGCATACACATGCTTCTTCTTCCTTATTATATCTCACTTTATAGGTGCGTGTTCTAAGGCATCCTGATCTCGCTTCGAAAAGTAATGAGCTTACTTTTGAGTTATCATAAATTGCTTCTTCCCTGATTGCGTTTTTTCTTCTTAAGTAGTTACTCATGGCAGGTTTCTTTTCCATTGTCGCGACCCATGAGATTATTTCAGCCTCCCTGACTTTCCGCTTGACGTTATTCGTTGCTGTGTTGCTCACCCTACAGGCCGCATACTTGCTGGTAAGCTTCCTGGTTCTTTTACTCCACTGTGAATCAATGTTTTTCCCGTGCAAATACCTCATCACTCTCCCAGCCCATTTATTTCCTTCCATATTCCTCAGTCGTTCTTCATACTTAATTTTACTGCGAGCTTCGCTGACTTCAAAACTAGTCTAGCCCGTATCACCCTGCCCAGCTTCATTTGTAGTCTTCTCGTGAGCGCCCAATGCGAGGCGACCCACTGACCTTTGGTTGCCATCGAGTCCTGATTGTACCCCTGAGTTCAAGCAAACAACAACATTTCTAAAGGTAAGTCCTGGAACCACTACACCTTTCCACGTACCCCGGAGCACCTCGTATACCTATTGTATCCCCATAGCGCTCTATTCTTCATTATGGCTGCAATTTCTCTACCCTTTTACTGGTATTGTTTTTTTCCTGTGTTTCCATAGATCTATTGCCTTCGCTTATCGATATGCCAAGGTATCTTTATTCTTTCACCCGAGTTTGTTTCCTGGCCCTGCATTGCAACTGTCTGTTCCCCGTTTTCATTGAATACCTTAACACCTGATTTTCTAACGCCAAATTTCAAACCTAAATTCTCGCCTTCCAGTGCACAGATATTAGTCAGACATTAGCCGAGTTCCAGACATTAGCCAGATATTAGCCGAGTTCGAATTCAAATTACTCGTTCGTATGCAGCCTTCATTTTTTTGGAAAGTGAATTTCGCCAGGTCACGAAGAGGTGCATGCTCAAGCAAGGCGCGACGCCCCCTGTGTTTATTCTCACTGTCCGTCCTAGATGAAGAAGGAGAAGCCTAAGGTGGGTGTGAAAAGCAAGCGCGATTTCTCTACGGGCTCGCTGACTAGCCTGCCTTCCCCTGCTCAGGATGTGTATCCGTGCCCTACATCATCGTGAGACACACTCGAAGTTTGCGTGGACGTGTCGGCTCAAACGCCCGAGCCCAGATGGCCCAGTCGCCAGGTCACATAAGAAAATGCATCTGCAATCTACAGCGACGACAACGAGCCTGATACTGCTGCTTTGGCATCAACGAGTGGGGAAATGCGTGAACGTCATTTTTCTAACAGATGTGCAGTCAGTAGACGGGGCAGGCCGCGGCTTTAAATCAATTGGCGCTCAAGCTGATCTGAGGAAGCTCCGCATGAGTCTTTCTAGAACGAAAGAAGCGGCCCGGAAAAGAAGGGACCTGGAAGGCACGGTATGGGAGGCTACGCGCAACCGTCGATGCTCACAAAAAGGAGCTACAACGCCTAAAAGAAGAGTGCAATGTCAACCAGTTTTCCCAAATCGCCTTTAACTCAAACCAGGGCAATACGAAAGGCAGAATTATTATGGATCAGATGCTGAACTACGAGGCAAAAAAAAAAAAAGACAGAGAGTGATGCAAGATCACTATAAGACAGCGCATAATTTTGCGGAACCTTTCCACGAGGTCATATGAATGCATCAGCAGAGGGCTCCTCCCACTTCCATGCAGAACGACGCTTCAAAACTACCTTGGATGTACTGCAGGTTAGGTAAGTTTCCGTGATCTTGTGAGAAAAAAAAAAAAGACTGAGCACCGAGATGGAGTGCTTCGAGACGGAACAAGCCGAAATGTGCAGCCTCCTCCTAGATGGAATGCGGAACGCGCAGAGGCTAGAGTAGAACAAGCAAAGAGATGTTTTCCTGGAAGATGTTGACAAGGGAGCTCTGAACAACGTTTTTGTCGGCGTCTGAAAGAAAGGAACTGGGGAACTCGCTCTTGTGTTGTTTGCTCTGTGGCTTGCACGCGATGTTTAGGATCCCGGTAGGATACTTCTTCACGAGGGCCTGCACTGGTGAGCTACATGCGGAAACCACTAAGCACGTCGTCAGAAAGACCGAGGAACTGGGATTTGAAATCGTTCAGTTTGCGACTGACAACCATAAAGTAAACGTGGCAGCAATGGAAATATTATCGCGTGGGCAACTGCAAACCCGAATATCTCATCCCGCCCATCCAAGCCGGAGTTGGTTCCCGGCATTCGATCAGAGCCACATCATAAAAAAAAAGAACCATCCGATAACAGCTTCTGGCAAAATAATTCGGAAAAAAAAAAGAAATTACGCCAACCTACATAAAAGACATGTACAAGAGGCAACAGAGACCAATTCTGAAGCAGGCCCGTTTTCTCACGAGAAAACACCCCTTTCCGGCAAATATAGAAAAAAAAAACGGCAGTGAAGCCTGCCGTCCAGTTGTATTCCCCTGCTGTGGCAGCGGCTTTGTCCTTCATGAAGAACCATGCAGTGCATATATGCGATGCAAAGTTTGCCAGCGTTGGACCAAGCGTTAAGTTCTTGAAGAACATATGCAAGTGGTTCGTTCTTATGGATCTCAGCAATTGCCAGCAACATATTCATCAAAACCACTCCTACTCCAAGCAGTTCTCTGATCCGGGGGCTCGAGATTTCACTTGCTGGAGTGTGTTTTCTTAGAATATGTTGAAAACTTGAAATCGGCAAGTGAACCGCAGAATTTCCGGGCAGAAGAAACGCACCACATCCCGACATTCACCACTGTGTCTCAAGCTCAATGCGTTAGCTTTTTATTGAAGCGAGGATTCAAGTTCGTACTGACCCATAAATTTTCGAGCGACCCCATACAGTCGCTCTTTGTGACCCTTCGGCGCAGTGCTGGGTGCAATGACATGCTGGATGTCAGAAGCACTGTTTCTGTACTTGAGAGGATGAATTAAGACGGGAATTGTTCCAGCTTCGGGCACCAGTAACGTACAAACTTCAAGCTTATTCTTTTCCGCACGCAACATTATTAGGAGCGGCGACAAACAGAACGTCAACAACAAACGCTCGCATAGCAGTGAAATTAGCGTAACAGGCACTATATATGTGAACTGTACAGTTCACGTAGATACATATCCTGTGTTGTGAGCGAAAAGATTCAGCGCGAGCGCTACGTGTCGCTGGTCGCTAATGCGAGCAGTACTAGTGCCATGGACGGTTTGATCTCCAACACCAGCGTAGGGTAGCAAACCGGATCTACCCATCTGGTTAACCTCCCTGCCTTTCCCCTTTCTTTTGTCTCTCTCTCTCTCTCTCTCTTGATCTCCAGAGGGGCCCGATACAGTCTTTGACTATGGGACCTCCTTCTGTATATTATTCTTTTTTATAACCTGTAATCTATAATGAATAAATCAAATTCAATATCAATTGAAAAAGAAAAACAAGGACAGAGGAGGTTTGTGCTACGCCACTTCAGAGCCGGTACGCGTTCTCCATGCCCTGAAGAGGTTTGTGGGCACGACGCTTTCAGACCGCCCATCCTGCAGAAACCCTTGGAGACGTGGTTAACGAACAGTGCTGACGGGATTGCTGCCTTGCCTGTACTGCTTTGTGATCGTTGTGGCCAAAGCCACAGGCGCAGGCGAATAGGACTTGTTTGTAAAAAGTTCATGAAGCCGCTCTTCACAAACTATGCGTTGATTTCACTGACAAGAAATCAGTGACCAGGTTTTATCAAAAGCAGCCACTGTCAGGCAAGCTTTAAAAGCTTTTTTGTCTAAACGATAACGTACTTGTCGATTGTACGGCACATACGACACCAAACTGGCCCGCGTGCATGATTGCAGGGTAACCGAGCAATAGCAATCCTGTTCATTTAAGTTTGCTTACTTTTAGTGACTCAAAGATGTTTCACATATGTCTCTTGTCCCTATATTATTAAATTGTCATGTTTTGCTTTCTCGCTTCATCCTGTGAATTCAATTTATTCTCAACTCGGGCTCTCGCCACCAGCAGAGCACTTCAGATACTCCGTGATATTGGAACAGACACACTTTTGAACGCTTCATTCCGCGCTGTGCTCTCATACTCTAATATTCATAAACGCTGAATACCATAAAAAATATAAGATACAGTAAATAAAATGCGCATGCTACCAACGGCTATAGCGCGCCGCGCAGCGGCTACCGCGGGGAGATGGTTAGAGTTACTGTATGTGCTCCCTACGGGGAGCGAGAGAGAGAGAGAGAGAAGACAGAAAGGGCAGGGAGGTTAACCAGACGCGCGTCCGGACCCTGCACTATGGGAAGGGGTATGGGGAAGACGAGAAAGAGATGGGATAGAGAGAGCGCAGTTTCGCGCACATTTGAAGGTTCGCACCGAGTGTGTACACGGTTGCCAAGACTTGTCGACTTGAGGTATTTAAACAGCGATTTCGTCGCTTTCTGTGCCATCGACGCGTATACGGCCATGATCCAAGGATCTTCATTACCGAAAATAGTCTAGAGTCCAGCTGGTTCCATGCTGTCCGGAGACCTTCTTACGGGGAGCGTATGCTCCCTATGGGGAGCACATACAGTAAAGCTGGAAAGGGTAATCGCCTATAGCGTCGCAGCGCGCTCAATCGGAGCAACAGAGTGACAATGGCGCACCAATGGGAATGGGCGCGACGGAACAGGCACAGAAAAATATAAATAAATAGAGGAGGTGCTGATACGAGACATGCGTACGTCACCTGCATGTTCGTGGAGCCATTTCGTCTCACAGCCTTCAGCGGAGCCCTCATATACTTATCGGGAAAAGGCAAGAAATTTTTCTACTCATTTATACTGCAATAAGCTTTGATAGGTTTCTCCTATGGACCTCAGATATGGAATAATAAGTATAATCTTAGCTGCCGCGCTACCCGTTTAAGACGCTTGAGTAGGTTCGTTTCTGCGCACTCCAATAGTGTCTCCGTCGCACACCCAGCAATCCGCACAATCAACATGTTTTATACGAATGATGTTTTATTACAATATAAAGTACACAGAGTGCTCAAAGCTACTCAATGTGTCACAAAGAACACGTAATAGAAGCGCAACCTTCGCACGACAAATCATCATGATGCAGTACCTAGAACGCATTCCGCGGAAGTCCTGCCGAAAGACTAAGCCTAACATGCTTATGTTCTAAGCCTCGCTTTTTGATAGAGCTGAGCCCGCTTTCAGTTCGGCAAATCTGCCCGACTGCCTTCTCTCATAAACATCTTGCGCACACTGGCTACACATGCGTACTAAAGTGTTTCGGTAAACAAAGCAAAGCCACTCGAACAAAATTTCAGTTTGTTAAAAGACAAGGTTGGCGTTAGCGTGCAGGTGTCGCGTCTTGCGTTGAGAAATGCACCGAGCTCCAACATCACTTTTATCCGTAAGCCACAATATGTTGATTTGCAGCGTCAGAAAAGGGCATTTTCATTCGATCTACACATGACGTCCTTTTTTTTTCTCACTGAAAACTCTCACGAAAATATGTCGCAATGAGAACACAAGAGCATTTGCGTTTATTGCTTTTAAGTGCACATGGCGACAGTAACGAACAAAATAACGCAGGCTATAATGCCCCTACAAAATGCAATAAGCTCGCGACTTTGTGATGAATCGATGTTTTTCTTTTTTTTTTTGCGCTCGAACAGAAACACAGAAAGCGTCGTATTTGCATCGAAACGGCAAGACGCAATAGTGATAATGCGCATCATATTATATAACCTAATGCGAATATATATGTATACATTAATTCTGTGGCCCCTCTGTTTTATAAGTCGTCGACAAACAAAGGCGCTTCGTATGACTGCCGATGTAACGCTGGCAATTCTCGCAAAAGCGAGCAGTAAGTTGTTGAAGGATGACCAGCACTGTTAAAAGAAGCCTCTGCGATACAAGTTATAAAAATGTGGAGACCCACGTATACTATACATTCGCAACAAATTCTGGCAGAGATATCTGTGTTGGCTTATGCGAGCCCACTCATACGAGTAATCCAATTTATGTTCCTTTGCTTTTTTCTGCCTTTCCTTGTTTTACAGGTTCTCTCCCAAGGCTAGCTCAGCTACACAGAAGACTGCAAATGGATATGCTGATATAATCGAGCAATTTCCTTGCGCTGCGTCCAATTCCAGAGGTTAAAAAAAAAAAAAAAGATGGATTAGTTTCCCTTGAACATATGTCATCTTATAGGTACGTTTTAAGAAGAACAAATCTACGGTGATGTAACGTACAAGTTCCACGATACATGTTTACGTGAGCTGCATTATTTCCTTTCTTAGATACTAGCTTAAGAAAAAAACACGGTGCAATTATGTTTATTACGAAGAGTGTAATATTAGTTTCAGCCCCAATACGGACGGCTGTTTCAACAGTTGTGCCGAGACGACATGAATTCTACCCACGAAGACCTCCTCGTATGCGCATCTGTTAGTTGGTGGTCAAAAGGCAATGTTCTTGCACGTGTATTTGAGCACTTTGATGAATTGCAGGTATTTCTAGCAGCTCAAGGGAAGAAGACAGCAGTTGTCAAAAGACATTCGAGGGCCATTTATGTTATCTTGGCAATTTGGTAGACGTGTTTCAAACTTTATTTGGTGTGAACCGGCAACTATACAGGGCCCAGATACCGGCTCTCGATAGGTTCGATAGAAACGATAGGTTCAGCGATCGACCCATTGTTTCCTACTTTTCTTCCTATAAGTCCTTATTTTCCTGTTAGCGCAGCAATATATTCATTATACCACCAACATAATGCACAAAGATGTCATCAAGGCTTTCCTGGAGAAGCCGTGATTCTCTGGGAGTGGAAAGTTGCGATGGGAAATGTGGCTTCCATCGAACGGCTTAATGAGTTCTTCGGTGAAAAAAACCACTGGCAGAGGAACTGATACAAGACATCAAGGAACGTCTTGCAAGACTCCAGGGAGAGTTCAGACAGTATTGTTAAGATATGGATGCAGATTAGAATGTTCATCTCCAGACTTGCCCGCAATAATTTCCGATGCACCGTGGACGATTTTCCTGATGACATACAAGAGGAATTCTTCGAACCCATAAACAACACGACAGCCTAAGAGGAGTTTCAGGAACAGCAGCAGATCACCAACTCTAATTGTTGGGTCATAACGGTTTCCGCTTTCCCCGAGACCAGATAATTCGCCCTGCTAGCTCTCCTTCCTTTCTCGTCAACTTCCTTCGGTGAATTTCCCGCCGGTTTCTCGAACCTCTTAGTATGCAATAAACAGGTACGATACTGCAGCAGACATGCCATGTGCCTTGAGCCACACAGACCCACGTATTGATTTGCTTGTATCAAGAAACCAAACAAACCCTTGTCCACACAGTACATGATTAAATCAATCCTTGTCGAAAACATTACCAGGCCATTTTGTACTTCTTTGCTGTGTTTGATGTCTTTTAAATAAATTACAATATAAATGTATCTGCATAATCGAAAGACGTCGATTTTCAGAAGGTCTATGAAGGCTGGGAGGGGAGGGGGGAGGGTCATTGTAGGTTTGATACTACTAAATCAGCGAACTTGCCACAATTTCATTCTTTCCTTCCCTCCTCTCTCTCCCTGTGATCTTTGCTTTCCCCTTTCCCATTCCCCCGGTGTAGGGTAGCCAACCGGACGTTATTCTGGTTAACCTCCCTGCCTTCTTCTTTTCTCTTTCCTCCTGATACTACTTAAAGGTACCACGTACTGGAAAAGTTTAAGAAACACTACTTTATCGCAAAATGTTATCTGATGAGGGAAGGCTTCTTGCGTTTATGGGGATCCACAGTTAGGCTGTCGATACGGGGCAAACAGTGAATCCCTAAGTGTTATCACTACAGGAGAAAGATAATCGACCAATATTAAAATAAAAAATTAAACAGACACCATCGCAGGTTTGGTGCGATAGTCAAGTGAGTTTCACGGTACATCTGCTTAGTTATGCTGTCGGAACACTTAATGGCCAGCTATCTTCTTTAATGCCATCAGACGCGTGACTGCTGCGACGTATGAACATGTACGGGTGCTTGCGCTATCCGCCAGCCTAACTCTGCCTACGAGACGAGTGTTATGTGATCAGATATTGTGTTGTCCGTGAAGAACTGTTCGCGCTGCAAAGCATCCTTCATGGATCCCGCGGTCACGTGGCCGTGTTCCAGGATAGCGCGTCTTGCGTACGTACTACGTAGTCTTATGTGTGCGACGTATACCATAGAACGCCTGTCCTGCGTTGTCTTTCACCACCCGCGAATCAGGCTGCTGGTGGTTGGGGTATAGTGACAGCGAATAGCGATACGTGATGGGGCGAATGCGGTTGGAGTGCCCGTACAACTACTATCGCCATTATACGGTACTTACACCTGAGCCAGGTCTCGGCGCACCATTTCGCCCGCCCTGTCAGTGCAATTTAGAAACTTCCTCGAGAACTCCGGGAAGAGAACGTAATCTTGCAGTGGGGCAACGCTTGGAAAAGAACGGCCTTATAGCCGGACCATCGAGCACTGACCTTCTCGCTAGAGGGCGCCTGCAGAATAAGAGCTTTGTAAATCCAGTTTGCATAACCGGGTTACGTATAGCCGCTTGGATTAATGGTCGAAGTCTGCTCTGCTTTAACTCGACGCATCGCTTCGGTGTGCCTGAAACTGGCGCTTCGAGGACGCCCCGCATCCCTCTCTCGCGCGCGCCATGCAATTCAATTATCCGCTCTCATCCGAAGAGGGCTCTCGAGTCGATAATCGAATATGTACCTACTCCATTACGAAGGGAACGCGCGTTATAATCAATTGAACTAACGATTAAACTCGTCGTATGCAATGCCTGCTGGCCTGTTTTTTTTTCTTCTTTCTTTTACAGCGCTGTACAAACGTGCGTTGTCGTATACTTGATATGTCTCAATACCGCGAACGATGTGCCCATCGGGAGTCACATTGAAGCTTTTGACGCGTGGGCCCGAATAAACAGCATCCAGAGTGCCTTGATGCAGACAAACTGTTAGCGTTACTTAACTCAAATACTTACATATATTGTGAAACTCTACGTGCCACACAGGAAAGCCGACGCACCGCACGCTATCCATTTCGAAAGCACAGTGCGATCGGTGGGCACGCCCATCCTAGAGTACCTTTGGTAGCACATACAGTAAGCCTAGGCGTATGATACGCACTTTTTTTGGCGCCGCGCACCCACGTAGAGCTGCAGGTGGAGTTGCAACGCGGTACGTAGCGCGAGTGCGTAGCAGTGCGCGTCTGTGCGCTTTTTTTTCTTTCTCTTTTGAGGGGGAGGGGATTTGCATACGAGATCGGGCCGTGCGCTCGACCCTTGCGAAACATTGCGCGACTATAATCCGCTCGGGCTGCGCTAATGCGCCATCGCGCCGTGAGAAAGGCGGTAGGAGCATCGCGCGCGTAATGCGACGACGTGAGTTCGTATTCCACCTGCGATCAGTTGTTTCTTCGTCCACCTACGTTTACCTTTATATCCGGCCATATCTGCATTTCAAGTTATAAGCAACTAATTCAGCCTATGCTTTCATTGGTGCCGTTGTCTGTTGGCTTCGTGTGATTGAGACTATATATATGCACTTTGCTGGCCCTACACAGGTTTCTTCCTCTCAGTGTGCCGTGGGTGTTGTCTGACTTTCACGCGGCCGCGAATTTACTTATTTGACAAGTTTGTGTTTTGGAAGTTTACCGCTCGTAGCGACGTTTAACGGCTCGTTGGAAGCAGCAGCAGAGTGTAGTAACCATACGTATACGACTGCAACTCCACGTTTAAAACGGAAAGTGGCCAGAGCTTTGTCCGGACTGCACCGTGAACTACGTAGTAGCCGCCTTTCATGTATGGCTAGAAAACGTATCGAAAAATCCCTGAGTTACACTGGGGCGACTCTTCAAAAACACTATACGTTGCCGACGAAGTCTTCTTGCAGCGTCGGCCCCCTCTTGGAAGGTGGTCACAGAACACGTATAATGGTTAGAGATGGGAAACTGTGACATCAACAGTGCAACGGAAATAAAAGTAGCGGGGGCGTCATGAACTAATCTATACGACCGAGGGAGGGTGTTGGGAAAATCAAAAGTAATATCATCACCATTATGTAGTGAGCAACAAGACCGCTACTGGAGCGGCTGGTGCATGGGGCTGGTTGCGCTGCTTGCTCGCTGGTTTCGGGCGTTTTGTTACCGCTGTTGGGACAGTATTCGTTTGTACGGTGCTCTGTCTTTATCATACATCTCTATCTTTATATCACATATATGGCTTTTTCTTCAGTTACATATCTTTAGTCAAAGATTGGGGTGCCTCAACTGCAAAAACAAAAAAGAAAATTCACCGATGATTACGATTCGAAATTCGAGCGCAGCTGTATACGCGTTTTCATTTCGCGATATGTTGGCTGGCGCGGACAATCTCGTGCGGCTCGCTGCACAACGGAGCGACGTGTGGTGCGATTGCCTCGCAAATAGGGAGGTTCGCAAGAGGTAGCGCGTAGGTGAAGCGTGGGCGCGATTCACAGCAACCGCCGCAGACGGACCTCCACTCATGCAGCGCTGTTTCCATACGGACGGCGCGTGCTACTCTCGCGCGATCTTGTATCCACTGTCGCCACAAAGCCTTTCTTGCGTGGTACTACGCTTTATACAGCGGAGCTGTATGCCTCTACCGTCCAAGGAAATGTTCGCGTCGTTGGCGTGGTAAGCAAAGTACTCGCCATACGGGGGCCGACCCCGGAGATAGTGCAATACCGGCCTGACCCGCGGTGGAGGTGAAGCAGGCGTTAAGCACTCCCCATACGGGGGTCGATACCGAAGATAGTGCAATGCCGGGCCGACCCGCGGCGGAGCTGCAGTTCGCCATGCATTAAGGGTACCACATGCATAGCTTCGCTGGTCATCCTTCTTCACTGAGTGGAAGGGCACTGAGTTTTTTCTTCTCACGCTTTCGCCATACTTTCCTCCTTCGCATACCCCCCTCATGGTTCCGCTGCACACTCCTCCTCCGCTTTCCTCCTCGCGCTCTGCGCTATCGTGTTTTTCATCTCCCATTGCGCTTCGCGTTCCCTTTCAATCTTCGCTGTGTTCCTTGGCATGGTTATACGAGCGACAACGACGACGAACGCCGCAGGAACGGGCGCCTAAGACCCGCGCTCTGAAAAAATACTTCAAACAAGTAAGCTTACATTGTTTATTGTCAATGGTGAAGGAACCAGCACATGCCCACAATTGGGCATGGGCAAGGAGGACGTAATGCTGTCAGTCACTTCGCAACATACAGAAATACAGATAGCCATCAATTTATTGGAACTGAAAGATGAAATTGAGCTATTTTTTCTCATCGTGTAATGCGTGCCGCTTAAATCAAGGATGATCTCCGTTAGGCAGAGCTCTCGTAATGGCGAAGCACGTGGCGTAACCCATTGCAACGGCAATCCAAGTTGTGCCACTGAGGTCGCGGATTTCCTTCTACACAACGCCATCCTGCACCACGGTACTCCACGTCAGCTCCTCACGGATCGCGGACGTTACTTCTTGTCAAAGGTCTTTGACGATGTCCTCCGCCTATGCTCTACTGGCATCAAATAGTCACATGCTTACCATCCCCACACTATCGTTCTCACAGAGCGACTGGTCAGAACGCTTATAGACATGCTAGCTATGTAAGTTTCTCCAGACCACTAGGACTAGGACGACGCTCTGCCATATATGTCACCTTCGCGTACAATTAGTCCCGCCATGACATTGCAGGTTACTCACCGTTTTATCTACTGTTTGGCCGTGATCCCGTTTGCCCCTGGACACTCTACTTCCACAAGTCACACAGTCGCGCACCGCTTATGGCCGCGATGCGATTTCTGTGGCAGCACAGGCCCGTCAGATTGCCCGCACTCGCCTAGCTGATTCCCAGGCCTCCCAGAAGTCCCGTTATGATACGCGCCACACATACGTGCAGGATTTACGTGGCTCCCTCGTGCTCCTGTGGCACCACATCGTCGTGTGCGCCTGTCGGAAAAACTTCTGTTGCTATGTTCAGGTCCCTACCGAATCCTGCGACAGCTTTCGGACATGACGTACGAGATTGCTCCCGAAGAGCCAGGCCCGTCGTCCGTACAGACAAGAACAGATATGGTTCATGTCTCCCGTTTGAAGCCCTATGTGCGTGCTTTCTAGCGGGTATAACCGCTTGTGCCGGGTCGGCGCTCCAACCCCGGCGGCGTAGTGTCGCGATGCAGAACTGGGCGTTCAGGCAAGAGACGATGACGAAGTGTTGTTGTTGCCGGGGTGCTTCGGCCACCATGTTCTAGTGTCAGCTGGTGCCTTCAGCATTCGTCTTGCATAAACAACATTCGTGCTTGTCTCCACCTCGGAACAATATTTAACGGCTCTTATCAAAAGTTAGACTGTTATCAGACTTGTACCTTTACCAAGATTGCTTAAATAGTATGCCATATATATGTAACGCCATATATATATATATATATATATATATATATATATATATATATATATATATGCCTCTTATATGTAACGAATTTTGCTAGAGCGATGTATTTCGTTCCAGTTGGCGTTTAAGAGGAAGGTTCTCCTCGAGGCTAACAACGATGTCCCTACTAAAATACACGCGAAACGGAAAAATGTTGCCAATAGACAAGCTACTGAATCGATTGGAACGAAATTTGTAGCACTTGACAGAGAAAGCTGTATTTTATTGATAGCAACAGGTAAAATTGTGATTTGGGGACTCAAATGTTTTACCCTTTTGCCGAAATTGGGCAACGTTAAAACAAATAACTGAAGCATGAAGTTTAGAAATCCGTAACTCAGTACGAAAAACAGATATCACCATTCCTTGAACTGCGTTGCTTAGAACATCTAAAGCAAACAAATGTGCTGTAAGAGTTTACAGCTTACGTGAACTTGTTACAGCGTTTACGAATGTTCAGTAAAAGTCCTTCTTACAACTAAAGTAGTGATATTTTACACAGTGACGATTAACAAATCTCTTGTGTCCCCTTGAGATGACTCTTTAGGCGCAGTTCACACAATTGTGATATCGATTTTTGCATTGTTCAGTTACAGAGTCGCTAACCTAATACATAAAAAAAGAAATGATCGCCTAAACAAATCTGCTTTCCGCAGTAACTAAGTTTTTAACTTCATTTTAAATGTAACAAACCTCATCAAACTCGGCGCAGTGGATGCGGCGCAAGATGGTTTGTCCATTTTTATGTATTTAGGTAGGAGCTTCTGTGATTAAAAAAAAAAAAAAAAACTTTCTCCAAAGCACAGCCGGGTAGAGAAGTAACCCTTCCTGAAAGAAAGGGAAATAAAGTAAAGATTACGCGAGTAGATAAGCGGGCCACGCTTTCTAGCTGCCCGAAAAGGAGAGAAGCGGCAGGCGTCACTACCGGCCAACGTGTCACGAACACTGGCGGCTAATACGATCGGGAGCCGAACGGCACCAACGCCGGCGCGGGCGAGCGAACAAATGCAAGCGCGCGTGCGTACGTTCGGGACGGCGCCTCCGGCGCCCCCTGGCTCGAACTCGGGGCTCCGGAGCCGAGGCTCTTCGATTCCCGCGCCACCCACGCTCATTCGGCAGCCGCACTACGAAGCCGCCGCACCGACTGGGCCAGGCGGAGCGAGATTCTACAACGCCGTCAGCTGCACCTGGCCCCACTTGTCCCGCTCTCGCCTTACTCCGGCAAGACCGTAACCAAGTTCGCTGCTACGTCGCGTCGTTAGCCAACTCGACCCTCAAGAAAGAAAACTTTCTAGAGTCCGCCGCGTACGCTGAAGCTGAGAAGTATTGTCTAAGCTTTGGAAACTTAACAACGACGTGACACAGGCTCGGCTTCGGAAAATCAAACGTCGTCTGCGTGTCGTCTGCTGAACGCTATAAGAAACATATCGACTATATAGCCAAGCGAAGTGTGTTGACGACTCGAGAGTCATTGCTTCCGCCCCCTGCCTGACATTCGCTTAATCCAAATAAACGGAAAGTTCGCGCTGTTCGCTACTTAGAAGGCTTCAAGCTTTAGTTTTCTACACAAGGGAGCAGTCACCGCCACCTCTGAACTTTGGTACGGCGTTTCTCGCACTGCATCCTTCTACGACTTGCGCCAAGAGTTCTTCAAGGCGTTTGCGAAGAACTTCGCGCCTTTGATTGAGCCGTTTTTGTTCAATCATACGGACCCGAATCGGAAAGGCGTCAGCACAGTCGCTGTGTGCGTGTGTAGAAGGGAAGGCGCCGCGAGTATTTGCTCAAGAAGTCGCTTCGGAGAAAAAGCGTTGACTTGGAGTTCGCTGACCTTTCTGTGCGAGCGGACGGGGAAACTTGACTGGTGAGAGTTATATTTTTCCACCTCACAACGCAAGTGCCAGTGACGCCCCTGCAAGACATCGTGTCACTTCGACATATACATCGGTGAGTTCTGCGATATGTATTCTTTATGAATTATACGCGTGCCTTTATTAAATAGCTTCTGATTGTTCGTGTAATTATTACTCGTGCAAATGGACCAAAGTATCACTGTCATTTATGGCTAACGCAGTGTTCTGCGGGCTTGACATGAACCGAAAAATGACAGCGTTATGTGCTTTTGCGCGTTGTTTCAAAACTAGCGAGATGCTATAATACTGCGTCGACGACCCACGAAAGCTTTCGCGCAGTCTTGAACACGTAGCTGTTTCGCAGATCTCAATGTCAGCGATGTGCCTCAATTGCTCATTGACTCTAACGCCCTATTAGTGAAACAATGGTGGCGGGTTCGATTACCAGCCACGGTGGCCGTATAACGGTGGATGGTGAATGAGAGAAGAAAAGACTCGCTTCTATAGCCTTAGGCGAACGTTAAATACCACTAGGAGGTCAGGATTAATTCGGAGTCTACCAATGCGTTGCATCGGACGAATGAATAATTCAATCGAAGCCAACCTCCCATAGTAAGCAATAGTCTTCGCCCATACATCAGTCAGGGAAATGAATAAAAGCCAACCCGAACAGTTAGAGTCGTCTATGGGGCTGTTAGCCTTATAGGCAACTGGGCATGAAGCGTAAACCTAGAAGGAAACGATCAATTGCGAGTTGAGCCCTGAACATCTTTGTTTTAGCAACAATGCCGGCGTTTCACCGAGTGAATCTCAGGCTTCTTGTGGCGTGGCGTGGTTGGAGGAGCTCGCGAACCACGAACAGAATTATGAAGCGCGGACAAAAATGCTCGCAGAAAGAAAATGAAATATCGGAAGGTGGTTCGTGAGTCCTTATTAGATGCAGAAGAGGTCGGTAATGTTATCAGCATGTCTCGCTGCTCAGAAAGGGCAGATCGAAGTTAACGGAAGAATAAAAAAGAAAAAAAAAATGAGAGGAAAGGGAGCGATGAACAAGCACTTGCCAGAAGGAGTCAAGTTGTGCTCAAGAGCCCGGACTGGCGGAAGGAAAAGAGAAGCGCTTTATTTGCTTCGTAGACATTGCCTTCCGTGCTTCACAGTCCAAGGTGACTCACATGATGCCGGGCACGAGTGTGTATTTTCTTTTATTTAAAGCATTTACTCTACTTTGAAGAGCGGAGTGGCTTAGTTTTGGCATTCGCACCACCCGTGTTCGGTGGCCTCTGTACTTCGCACTATGAAGGCGAACTCAATCGCCCAATTTCACGTATAGTGTCTCGGTTGCCCGCTGGCTTTCAGCTCACTTGTGTAGGATCCGAGAAATGCTGAACTTGGAGCTCGAATCCCTGTCTATGCGGAGGGTGACAACAAGCAATGGATTACGTGTTAGGCATTTGCTTAGAAAACTAAAAAAACAATAGAGCTTCGTGGATGTTAGAAAAGGTGCCGACGTCGTCTTACTTAGCATGGGCGTTGCGTATAGCGAGGGACAAACTGACTACACGCAGAGCGTAGCGTTACTCGCTAGAGAGTGACTTTTGTTTTTCGTCCTTTTGCATTTGTCCTTGTACATTATTTGTAGATTAGCAAGCATCGCTCACAACTATGGCCTTACTATGCTGAACGATGGTAGCCCCACCTTTCTTTGAGGCGTGACATACGGCAGCTGCCTCGACCTTGCTTTCGTCTCCAACTCTCTCGCCAGACGTGTGAAGTGGTTTACAGACATTGAGACACGTGGGAGTGACCACATTCCCACCTATCTGAACATCAAAGGCTTGTCGTCTAGATCAGGCCCACGGAATACCACTCAGACGATTCGATGGGCCAACTTCGAATCTGAGATGGAAGATGCCTGCCGCGAGGGCCTGCCCTCTGGGCTAAAGCAAACGATTAAAATTAGGATGCAAAACGCCACTCGCATGATGACGATCTCTTCCACGCGAAATGACTTAGACATAGAATTAGAGCGACTTCGAGCGCTTCGTCGCCGGGCGGAACTTCGATATCGGCGTGCAATATCAATCCATGACCTTAGGGCAGCCAGGAGGATGCAAAAGAAGATTCAGCGTCGTATGGATAGATTAGCGTCGGAACGTTGGGCAGCATATTGCCAGACACTCGAACCCCGCAAGCCACTGTCTCACATTTGGAAAACGATGCAAGGTCTGCGTTGCCTTCCGGAACGGCGTTTTCCATTCAAGCGCTAGCGCTTTTCCAAGGGCGGCAAAACATCGATGTCGCAGAAGACTTTTGTGCGCGGATCGCAGACCAAGCGACTCGTCCAGATCCTCCAGCCCGAGCTGACGTCCCCCATTCCCGTGATTGCCGCATGGAACTTCCTTTTACAATGGAGGAGCTCGAAGCGGCACTGGCTCTCTGCAGGCGCTCATCATCTCCGGGTCCAGATGGTATATCATACCGGGCCTTGTGCTATCTCGGAGAGTCCGCACGGATAGAATTGTTGAGCCTTTACAACTCCTTATAGCAGCAGGGGAATGTTCCTGTCGAATGGAAAGTAAGCCGCCTGGTGCCACTCTTAAAGCAGGGCAAATCCCCACTAGAACTCACCTCTTACCGCCCAATAGCGCTGGCCAGCTGTGTAGGAAAGATAATGGAACGGATGGGATCCTTGGCCGCCTGGAATGGTACCTTGAATACTACAAGATTTATCCGATTTCCATGGCTGGTTTCCGACATGACTACTCTTCCATCGACAATGTAGTTGATCTCGTTTCATATGTCCAGCACGAAAGGTCCCGTAAGCGTTTATCTGCAGCTTTATTCTTAGATGTGAAAGGGGCATACGATAACGCATTACATGAGGCCATTCTCGACGCTCTTGCGACGGTTGGCCTAGGTGGTCGAGTTTTTTTGTGGATTGCATGTTACCTATCTGCAAGATCATTCTATGTGTTAACTGACGATGGCCCAACTACGCGACGCTATACCAGCAGTGGCGTTCGTCAAGGCGGTGCTCTCAGCCCGACGCTATTCAACCTCGCTCTTGTTGGACTTGCTGAATACTTGCCAACTATCATCAAAATTTCAATATACCGCGCGCGCTGACGACATCTGTGTCTGGACTTCGGCAGTCACACGTCCTCAGATACGTGCGCGGCTTCACAGAGCGGCCAGTTTGACAGCGAACTACTTGTGTAAACAGGGTCTCAGCATGTCACCAGGAAAATGCGCACTAGTAGCATTTACTCGCAAACCGATGACGGCTTATGTCATCTCAATCAATGGGTGGAGCATTTCCTATGTCCGAACCCACAGATTCCTTGGCGTAATTATTGACCGAGACCTCTGTTGGAGCCCGCACGTGGCCTACATGAAACGGCGCCTGACAGCAACTTCCCAGTTGTTTAAATACTTGACAGGAAAGACGTCGGGGATGTCAGTAGACGCAATGCTTAAACTCTACAGAGCTATCTTTCTCGGTTTTTTAAGTCACAGTCTACCTGTACTGAACAACACCTGCAAGACAAATATTCGTGTTCTGCAGGCAGCACAAGCTCAAGCACTCAGAGTTTGTCTTGGCTTGCCCAGATGCACGTCAACTGAGGCAACTATTGCGATTGCTCGGTACCATCCAATGCGAACTCACATGACGGTGGAAGCCCTGAGAACGCACATCAGACATGTTGCACGTGCCCCCTATCACCACCTTGCAACACTACCTTCAGACAGGCACCAATCATCATTCTCTAAAACTATCATCAAGCACAACGACAAACTTCCTTCGGGCTTCACCGCTGCATCTAAACCATCGACGCCCCCTTGGTGTTTTATCAGCCCCACAGTCCATCTCAGTGTACCAGGAATCGGGAAAAAGTCTGAACTGTCGTCGCCTGTGCTGAAACAACTATCTCTGCTTCTTCTGCACGAGAGGTACGCGGACAGTGAACACATTTATACTGATGGTTCCACAAACATCCAGTGTTCGTCCAGTGCTGTGGTCGTCCCAGCAAAAGCTATTACCATCAGCTTTAGGACTGACCGCCCTACAACATCGACATCTGCTGAACTAGCTGCTCTTCGCGCTTCACTTTGTTTCGTCAATCGGGAGCCACCTCGACAATGGTCAATCTTCAGCGACTCAAGGGCAGCCCTACAATCTGTACTATCAGCTCTGCGTCGCGGGCCATTCGAACAGCTCTTATTCGATATTAGATGCCTACTCCATACATCACAGGAGAAAGGACACCACGTGACGTTTCGGTGGCTGCCAAGTCACTGCGGCGTCACTGGAAACGAAGACGCCGATAATGCCGCTCGGGCAGCTCTTGAAGGCGCACAAGAGGCCATACCGCTTTCACAATCCGACGCAGCTAGCAGACTTCGAGTGCTTGCACAGGAGATCACGCTCTCTCTATGGTGCGCACCAAACAGCCAGATCACCCAGAGCAACCGTCAATGCCACCTGCCCTCTTCGATGCATCTCTATATGCCAACTGGACTCCGCCGAAGAGAGGCGACTCTGCCTGATCGCTTATGGCTAGGGGTGGCTTTCACGAAATCGTACTCATTTCGCATTGGAATGGCCGACAACGCTCACTGCAGTGCCTATCTTTGCGAGGAGACGCTAGAACACATTCTGTGCGACTGTCCTGAATATAATGTTCAGCGACAGTCCCTGGCATCCGTTATAGCGCACCTTGACACTAGACCATTGTCCCTCGACACGATTTTCACATGCCGCCTACAGAAGACGACGCAGGTGAAGGCGACGAAGGGGCTACTTCGGTTTTTGAAAGAGACGGGGCTTGGACAAGCGGCTGTGACAGTGATATCACGTACCATGCCAGATTGATGGGCTCTAACGGACGATGTGTGTGTGCTGTGCTATGTGCTCTCTCTCTCTTCCCCTTCCCCATCTTTCATCGCCCCCATCCCTCTCCCATGTGTAGGGTAGCAAACCGGTTAAGCTAAACTGGTTAACCTCCCTGCCTTTCCTTCTCCACTTTTTCCTTCCTTCCTTCCTTCCTTCCTTCCTTCCTTCTTTTTCGTGTTGAGATGTTTCACTCTGAGCATCGCACAGCGGTCATATGTTAACGAGGGTGCTTCAAAAAGTAACGACCAGTTCATTGCAGTCACTAAAACTTCGCGCAGCATTGATGCTCACATTCTCGCTAATAAGCAGACAGTCACCTAAAGGTAAGCACGAACAAGGGGGACGGTTTGTTCCAAGATAATCTCTAAATGAACGAAATATTTTATGCGATGAATGGGCTTAATAGCTTTCCTAGTTCTTATTGAAAAGCTGGCTTGTATAGCATCATAGCCTGCTAGATCCCAAATACTCGCGTGCTGAGTGACTTGAAAGGCGAAAAGTTAGACCCATACATGCGATGTGAAAAAAAAAAAAACAACGCGTAAAGCACAAGCATAGAAAAAGTGCCAACTTCTGCGGGGGTCCAATGAACACGCAGTCAATATTCTTGACTGTAAAAAGGTGAAAGGTCGAAACATACTTTGGAAAGCATGCAAAAAAACCAGCTCGTTTGTCGAGCAACCTGACTGGCGGCAATGCGTGCGGCCTGCGTGCTCGTAACGTAAATGCAAGCTGCTTTTCAAACAGCTCAGTCGACGCAATTTTCTCTAAGTTAGCAAATTTAAGTATTTATTTATTTATTTAATTTATATGAATTGAATATGTTGGCAACAAGTTCATTATGTCGCCGGATTCTGCGCAACGTCAAATTGTTAAATGAACAAAACATGATGATTGTCAAAGTGAAACTGTCAATCTATTCATCCCTTAGCAGCCAAACGCAGGTAATCAGTTGCAAAAACGAAAAAAAAGGAAGAAGGAGGAAACAGAATATCTGCTACATTCCTCACAGTCTGATCAGAGTCCTGTAATGCTTTTAGCATTGAAGTACTAAATTTTACGAAAATATTAAATGCCCCTGGCCTGACGTATGGATTGTGTATAAAAGGTATACGCTGCTTAGTAATATTTCGCGCCTGCTCTGATTGCCTTTTCTTGCTGTTGCCACGGCAGCACAATTTTTTTTTTTGAAATAGCAAACGGCTATTTCGCAAAATTGTGCTGCCGTGGCAGCAGCAAGAAACAGCAACCAGACTACGTGCGAAGGCCCCTTACAGTGTGCATGCTTGTATCTTGAGTGAGTGTTCCTCAGGAAGTTAACGAATAACGCATCGAAAGCAACAAACGCAAGTGCTCCTATAACGAGCGGAAGTAACTTAAGTTGGGTATAGAGGTGGTGTTGACAGTTCACGAAAAAAAAAAACATGGCACCGCACAGTGCCACCTTATTCGAACCTGCTGCTGCACCTGCCGTCCGGTGTCGTTAGATTCCTGCGAGTGGAAGAATTCAAACCCCGTGGACCTTCATGGGACTGCAATAACAAGGACGCGGAGACGCCTGCATTGGAGGTAGAAAGTTCTGGCCGCGTAGGTGTAATAGGAGAATTGTCGGACATTTACTCTGTAACGCTTTGCGCACCCGATCTAAGTGCAGAGCGGTGAAAAAGGTACGCACCTCGAGTTCTGTGTTTCGTGAGCGGAACCGCTCTTCGTTTTCTTCATGCCTGTCGTTGGCTGCGCTCGTGCTCGCTTCTTCTTACTTCAGCTATGCAATATATATATATATGTATATATATATTAGGAAAGGCTAACTAGGCGCTGTGTGACGAAATGTTATTCCGTTTTGATTTTATTTCAATCTCCTGGCGTCAAACTTACCTAACCGCCGACGCAAGCTTCGGGCGTTCACCCGCAGCGTTGTTTGAACAGCCCAATCAAACGTTCTGCTCGTTTACAGGAGAACACGTTTGTTTGCTTTCAAAGCAAACCACATTGCCGACTTTGACAGGTTCTTCTTATCTAATTGGCTGGCAAGAGGTCAGGAGCGCGCAGAAGTGGGGAGGGTGTCGGTGTGGCCGAGCAAGCCCAGCGAAAGTAGGTAACTCGCGACTGAACGCTACGAGAGGGAGATGAGTTCGCAGTACGGAAGCACACGCGTATTAAAGCGTTCACTGTTCAGTTCGTCACAAGCGGTTATACAGGGTGACCTATAGCTAACTTCAGCCAGAGTTAAAAAAAAAAATATGCGAATGCATAGCTAGACAGAACCAAGGCAATGTTGTTTGCCGTCGCTTGGAGATACTCAAATTATTATTTCTTTCATTAAGCCTAATGAGATAATTAGCCCTAATTAATTAATCAACTCTTCAAATATTACAACTAGATGAAAAGTGTCAACGTGAAAATTGTAGGGCGACAGGAAGAACTCCCGATGCAGTTTTCTGTTGCTCAATACATGCTACATAAAAGTGTTTTCCCGAGCGTGAAAAAAGCCCGCGAATGCACGCAAAGTGCCTCGAGAGGCCAGTCGCGCGGCCATTTCACGTGCATATGCGGGCTTCTTCCACGCTCGGAAAAAACACTTTTATGTAGCGCGTATTGAGCCACCTGCACAAATAAAGGAATGGTATGACATTGCAGACATGAATATTATATGCAAAGCATGCAAAAAGGAGATATGCACGCTTGAACATATGCTCTGGAAGTGTGGGTCGCTCGGCCCTGGCATTTCCCGGAATCGGTATTTAGGAATGATACGATCTCCAGATCATATCCCTCAAGTCCTGGCTGTCCAGTACGCCCGTGATAGGGCTAGGAGGCTTGACCTCCCGGTCCCAACATGGGACTAGCCAGGCGGGTGGCAACACCTTGTACAGGACAAGATTAAAGTTTTTTCCTCCTCCTCCTCCTCCAACAGAAAGCTGCATCGGGAGTTTTTCCTGTCGCCCTACAATTTTCATATTGACACTTTTCATCTAATTGTAGTATTTGAGAAGTTGATTAATTAATTAGGGCTAATTATCTCATCAGGCTGAATGAAATAATTAATAATTTGAGTATCTCCAAGCGACGGCAAACAACATTACCTTGCTTCTGTCCACCTACGTGGCATTCGCATATTTTTAAACTCTGGCTAAAGTTAGCTCGGACACCCTGTGTAGGTTGGTCCATCTTAAGAAACGCAGCAGCGCTTTTGCAACATGGCATATCGCAGACGCGCGAGACCAAGGTGCGAGGACATTGTCTTCTGCTAACGGCCTGTCACCTAATTACATTGAAGCATTGTGTGACGGGTAATCACACAGAAGGCCTTTTAAGGTTTCTTCTGGGCCAGGTGTGTTACATTTCGCATTGTCAGCTGCTCAAATTAGGAATGAATAGCTATTTTAAAAAGAGACGGCTACTCGCATGCGGGCGACGCCTTAATGTCTCTTCACGTCGAATAAAACCGGCTAGAAGTTGTGGCCTGAGCTTGCGCTGAATCATTAGGCCGTCACCGAGTGTCAGTGATTTAAGGTTTCCCCTCGCAAGCGGACGCTCCGTATTCCGCGACATCCTCGGCCGTTTATGCAAATAGCACGTTAAGGCCGTAAATCTCGGAACTTTCGTCGCTCGAGAGAAGACGTGACTTGGCATGAACAGCGAGTTACGAAAACCGTGCGAGTCCCGTGGTCGCGGATTCGGATTCTGCATGTTTCGCTTCGTCATTGAGTTCATACTAAGACATTTTCACATAGTAGCCACTCATTAATTATGTGCATTGTCAGCAAGTGTTTCGCGAACGTGGCGCCACGGTTGATTGATAAGATGACTCCTGGCTCTTTCACGCTTTGGCAAAAAAAAAGCACTAGGAAAAAAAAAAAAACCCATGATGTTAATGCTACGCAATGGGAATCGGTGATTTGCGAAGCCTTTTGCGGGCAGCTCGCTATCCAGCAGCGTTCCCGGATGGATAAACGTCTTTGTGTACGTCAAGCATACGTGCGCGTTCGTGTGTGCGTGCGTGCGTACACGTGTGTGGGACGTTAGCGTGCGCCTCATGGCAGCCGCATAGAAGATGGCGAGGACATTATCGTAATGTCCACGGCACGATTTTGTGCTCTGCAGCCAATAAAACGTTGCGGCCTGTTTCGTTATGACTTGGGTGTATATCCCTATGGCGGCGCTGCTTGATTCACGCAGCCGTCATATACGCCCCGTCTCGTCACGGCACTGAGGCATTTGACGAGAGAGAGCGTTTCCTCGCCGGTTTGTCTAAGAGAGAGAGAGAGAGAGAGACGCCGGCCACGTTACACGACCGTCGACAGACATGCAATCCTGGCCTAATTGCACGCTCATGTCCCTTGTGCCAACGCAAGTTAGCTCTTTCGGACGTCTGGCGCGTAAAGCTGAAATCGCACGGCTCGTTCTTTCACGAGCGAAAACGTACACGCGATGGCACCCCTCATGGAATGCAAACGCATCGCGGACTCACCGTTCTCCGTGCTTGATCGCGCTTCGGACCGCACATTCAACAACACGCCGCGCTGTTCGACCTGAGTGATGGGCGCCTCGGTTAAAGCGACCTTGTTCGCGATTAATACTGAGGGGCAATTTTGTAAGCTGTCACCCATGCAGTGGACAATTCATTTCGGTCGCCGCTGATTGGCTGTAGCTGAACATGCAGCCAAAAGGAAACTGCCTGTGGGCGCCTGTTTCCTTCTCGCTGGTGCCCCAAGCCCAGTCAATTAGCATTTCAGCAGCAGCAGCAGCAGCTGCCAAAATGGACGTGTCCACTAGGAGGACATTTACTCTTACTGGCGAATGCGCGTGCGGCGACGCAACACACGTTTATTTTTTTTTAATGCGTTAGCATTCTAAAGCAGAAACCGCATTCGCGCGATATTCAAGCGATAGCGACAAGCTATGCGAGAGGCGCAACCTGTCGCGCGGTCGCGTCGCGGCGTGGAGCAACCACATGACCGCGACATCGCGAAAAACAGTGCGGCGACAGATTTACAGTGTCGTCCGAATAAACGCTATCGTGCGCTTGTAAAGAAGTCGCAGTCGTACCACGAGGTCAACGTTTTACCACGGCGTATTAGATCTGGCGTTAACATGCTGTCATTCCCAGTGGAAGTCTGTCCCATGCCTCCGTTGGGTCGGTATAACGTATAACTATTACAATCTGTTTTTATTCCAAATAGGTCATTAGCCCTCAGTGACAAGTCAAAATGGTTCTGCTCATATGGGCACGCCCATAAGGGCGGAGCCCTAACTGCCGACATATATGTCACCTTGAAACGTTTAGAACTCGTCGAAACGTTGGCTGCTGCTTTCATCTTGTTCTCGTTTTGCTCATCGTCTTGAATTTCCATCTCCCGCATTCCCAATGTCTTACGCAATTAAAGAAAAAACGCAATCAGAGTGCGTTCAAAGCGTTGATGTACAATTTAAGTTTTGGAATTCCGGTATTCGGACGGGCGACATCTGCTTGAGTTCTGCCGGCTACTCCGCAGTGCAAGATATTGGCGTCACTCAAAAGAAACATTATTAGCGCTAGCAGACGAGGACGGAAGGAAGACGTGGACAGAAGAATGCGGGTACTTCAAGAAATTCATTCCTTGAAAAAAAAAGAAAGATCTATATACAGAATGGACAACGTGGGAAAAAAAGGATTCAAAGCCCATTATTTCAAGCCCATGTAAGGGCCGTCCAGAGGGCCCATGATGTCGCTAAAGGGCTTGGCCTGACAGTGCCAACGTGGGAGCAGTCCGCCTTGGCGTGAGAAGTCGAGCCTTCGGACCTCATTTCAATAAAACTTTTCACACACACACAGCGTGTGCAGTAGTGCCACACCTGATCGATAAGTCAAACTGAGTTTTCCGAAAAGACCGTTTCTTTATCCATGGCAGGTCGATAGACGAATTGTTTACACAGGTTTCAGCCCTCCGATTCACAGCCTGTGCAATTTCTCGTGCATCTTTATCTATTATTATTATTATTATTATTATTATTATTATTATTATTATTATTATTATTATTATTATTATTATTATTATTATTATTATTATTATTATTATATGGAATCATACAAACACACAAAAGAAACAGGGAGAGAGCGCAAGCTGACAACTGCCACCGAGAGGGGCACAGCGCCTGCCCACGCTTTCGGGAGGAGAGAATGAAAAGAGGAGAAGAGGAGGAGAAGGTAGGAAACAAGGAAATCGGAAAGAAAATAGGAAATAAACAAATGACAGAGACACCGACAAAAGAAACTAGGAAAACGAAAAAAAAATGTATATAGACGAGAGGCCAGATCAGTTTTTTTGCATGAAAGGCTCTAGGGCGTGGTCGCGTTGAGTAGCACTCCCTCTCGGAAACAGGCAATCGTCAACGGCCGTACACTCGAATTTAATCAGTCCGTATTCATTAATTAGCAGTGCACGTCGTGTGATGAATGTGGGACACTCCTATATAAGGCGTTCAAGTGTCTCCCAGGAGCCAGACGACGTACACAACGGACTGTCTGCACGTCCTTGACGATACAAGCGTTCCCGCACCAATGAATTAAGCTAACTCTTAATTTCACTAACAGTGCTCTGGCCCTACGAGGCAAGCCACGAACGCTGGGAGGGAACGAGCCGTTCGCAACGCAGTGGTCTGGGTGCTGCCTTAGTAGGTAACGGCGGATTAACACACGGGCGTTGTCAATCATACAATACATTTCTGGGCGGTCACTCCAGTTGTGAACACAAGCTGAAGAGAGGCGATCAGCTTCTTCATTTCCAGCGATACCCACGTGCGAAGGCATCCACTGGGCAATGAGGGACACCCCACGAGAAGTAATTTTGTCGGCGGACTCTGTCATACGACGGAGAATCGGGCGATTCGCATACTTTCTCAACAGCCTGCCAAGGGTAGCACGGGAGTCTTCAAGGATGACAACCTTCGACGTGCTCATTTTTTTCCTTTAACGTACTTCAGCGCAACATCAATCGCTGCCAGCTCCGCAGTTGTTGATGAGGATGGATGAGGTATTTGAAACACCATTCTTACGTCAATCGAAGGGCAGAAGAAAGCTGCTGCAGCGCGTTGGGCGTCGCTGCTTACCGATGCGTCCGTAAATACATTTAAGATGGTCTCTGTGCCTGGCCATAACCACACAATCACTAAACAAAGAAGCGCAGCCGCATTTCTGACGGTGCACGGACAGATGGCCGCCATGGTAATTCTTCACATTGAAACGATGCTCTCTTAATCAGTCAGTAAGACATCATGCTGTCTGTCATATGCAAGTGAAGCTTGCATTGCTTCACTCTTATCGGCGTCGGTGTTGCCGCACGAAAAAAAAAAAAAAACCTCAAGCCGCGAGAAAATAAAAATTGCTTGTCGAGCTGTGAAATTGAACCATCGACCTCCGGGTTGCGAGGCTGTCGCGCTAACCGATTCAGGCAATATCGTTTTTGTTTTGTTTATTGCATGTAATTATGAATAGTGCCATTCAAAAAATTGTTACATTGCATTTGAACACGCACGAGAAACAAGTACACACGTGCTGCGCACTCCAATGAAAGTTCGAAATTCGCTCAAACAAGCGCAGGCGTCCAGATGCGAAATCCATTCAGGAAAGGGATCAAAGGTTTCGACCACAGTACGCGCTTGAGCAGCCTCTTCTCGAGAGACAGAACTTGTCGAGCGTGGTGGCTCGGCATGTCTGTCGATCATTCGGCATCTTTGTAACGAATAAAGCGTTAACACCATAAACAAATCACATGGTGTATTACTGACTGTCTTTTTGAAAGGAAGGAACTGGATACCATAGGATTTGAGAGCAAGGTCTTTTTTTTTTATAGTTCTTTGTAAAATGCCCCAAAAATGAAATGCGTGACGACAAAGAATAAATGAATGTTCTGTCGTCTTGGGTCATTTGCAAAGTCTACAATTTCTATTCCAGGGTACATATATTCCCTTTTCCTGAAGCCACGTTATAACTGGAAGGGTGCAAGTGTGCAGCTTAATGACAAATGTTTTCGCTGCTGGCGTAATGCACATTCCACGGACACAGCAAAGAACATCGTGACCAAATAGAGACAGGTTCGGCTTTCTATACATAGGTTCAGGGAGAAGGTTATGTATAAGTACCATATTTAGCAACGTTCGATCAACTCTAAAGAAATATTGTAGAGTGAATCTGGCTTTTCAAAATGAAATAGTGTCGACAAGTTCTTTTCCGAAGCCTCATATCGGCAGTTCTTGAGCAAAGTTTGTCGTGACAAAAATAAAAGGGAGGTGTGAGGCAAAACGTGTTCGATTAACTGCGAGAAGGAATGGATTACGGACGTTTTTAAGGTAAAATAATCGCATGACGGATTGTCGCACAAACAAATGCACAAGATTTGGGCCTCCCTTCCCATGCGGAAGAAAAAGATTGTCCTTTCTGATGGCTTCCCATGATGAACACCAAATAAAATATGCAAATATTCTACAAGATACCTGAAGATGGATACGTGAGCAGTGCAAGACCTGCAGAACATAAATAAACTTAGAAGCAAGAAATATCTTGTATGCCTTAGCTCTCGCAAAAATGGAGAGGTCACTTCCCTGCCAGGTTGTTACCTTTCGACGGACAGTGGTTAACGGGGACGTCCAATGAGATCCACTATCACGTAAGTTATCGAGAGGCACATCAAGATATCGCACCGGTGACTGATTACACTGAATATACTGTCGGTTCATCATACGCGCCATTCAAAGCGGCGTTTTATATGCATGAAGAAGTAAATGCAGCGCAAGCTGCGAGCCAATCACAGGCGTCAGATTTTTCAGTTCAGGCCCGGCCGTCAGATGGGGAGGCCACGTTTGGTACGTTCTGCCGAGGAGCAGGCTGCGTGGAAGGAACAGCAGTGGGAGCGGGCTGTGCGTTCAGCCGAAGTACAGGCGGTGTTTCGAGAACGCCGCCGGGAACTCGCTCGATAAAGGGCTTGGCGTCGACGTGTCGACCTCGCCGTGAGGGAGCGTGAAGCCGCGGCGCTACGACAACGAAGAGCCGTGGGTACCTAGCTTCGCTTGCAGCCTTCTTCACAGCAGTGGAAGGGCGGTCACATTTATATGCACACTTCTTACTGCAGGACAGCGGCAACTCTCCGCTGCCTCTTCACAATCCAAAAAAGCGTTTCCGTGCCTTTTGGAGCACAAAACCGCATATTTTCGGCACGAGCCCGTCCTCGTCTGCTGGCGCTAAAAATACTTTAACGCGACAGCGTTAAGGAGCCCGTGTCGCATAAACTCCGGCGTCCCGCGTGTGTGTTTAGAAAAAGTTTATTTAAACAATGGACGATACGAACACCGAGTCACAATCACGCCACAATTCAAGCAGGACGATAACATACACAAGAAATGAAGGGTTGCACACAAGGCACGTTCTTAAAGTAGTATCCGAGTCCTCGATCACTAACATACACCCACAGAAAATGCCTTTATGAACTTCGCACGACCAAAAGAATTCCAAGCGAAATCTCGAACGGCTTATACCCAACCACTTCTTACCACCCGAGTTGCTCATACCTTGTCTTTCTTGGTTTACAAAATCATTCCTCGGAATTTTTAACACGGCAGCCCACAAACAAATGTAACGAAAACAAAAAAACCGACAGCGCATGTCCTTTATGTTAGCTCCTTCTCAGACTAAAATATTAAAAGTGGGAAACAATAACACGAGATTGACCCACGCAAGAGGCCACGTTTCTACGTGGAAGCTCGCTTTCGTGCATAGCGTTCGCAGCCAGCGTATCCCGGTAAACGTTACGGTTACATGAGCCGCAGTTGCCAGGAAGCATGAAAAGCAGTAAGAGGTCTTTGAACACTACCTCTTAAAGGTGAAGCTTAAGCGTGCTCCAAACTTTTTTCCAAGTACCAACATGCCCAACATACAGCACCGTCACTGAACGTAGTGCGACTATACGCGTTCCAGTGTGTTTTCATCATTGTATGTGCGTGTGTGTGTGTGTGTGTGTCACATGAACGCAAGTGCATAGGCGCGCAGCGCGAACGCGGCCTTTGTATATAGTGTTCGTAGTTGTGGAATTTGTGTGAAACGCACATCACAAGTCGTTTGCTCAAAATGAACGCGCCACTGCGGCGCCGCTGTTCTGCTGTTTGTGGCAAATGTGGTAAAAGTGACAAAAAAAAAAACTGCGCAGCATCTGTCATACTGCGCCATATATAGATGTGCAGTTGCGGCAAGCATGGTTAGAATGCCCGGGGGAGCGTCATGTACATCGGCGTCCCTGTGCGCAGCCGTGTCAGCTGCCCTGTCAGCCGTCAAGCGCTTTAACCCACTTCGTAAACCGGGGTTCATTGTCTCGTAAACGACACAACTGAACCCTTGCGAGGGGCATTATACGTGTCCGCCTCGTGGAAAACACGACGCAGTTTCTTTGAGATAATTAAAAGCTAACTATATAGGCTTAACGCTATAGCTAGGGCTCGCCGTTGTAGCATGTAAACACTACTAGTACACTCAAGTACGCTCAAGCACAAGTTGAAAGACAACCGAAGAGTTCAGATTTCAGTTTACCTCGTCATGGGCGCCAAAACCAGAAAGGGCGCGGTCTATATAGAATTTGAAACTGCAGGCTACGGTGTTATGGCCGCACAGCACAAGAATAGCAGCATTCGTATTAAAGATGAGAAATAAAGGAAGGTAGCAAGAAAACCATGGCTAAGGCATGGAGTTGTCTATACTTCGTCCTTTTTCTGGCTCGAAATGGTTTTGTAACTTTGCAAATCGATCATTTTAAGCTTAATATTGCGTTATACAGTTAATGAACGACTCACAGTGATTATGCATGTTCGCCGAGACATGTTCTCCTGACTCGTTTAGCAAAATGCTATATATAGCGCTCGGAAATGGGTAAAAGTGACGTACAACAAGTGACGTCACAACAACGTATTGAAAGAACCGACACGAAGCGATCGTTAGGGAAATCCATGCATTACCCAGCGTTTCCATGGTGACTGAGCGATTGCAGCGCGAGAGTTCGCTCTAGCAGTGGTTAGTACAAAATTCTTATGCCTGACAGTATCCACATCAGCAGTCTGAGAATTTTAAGTATAACTGTAAGTGCTCCTCCGTTCGAGCACATCACTGGGCAGCCACATGGAAAAAAATTGCATTCGTATTGAAGGTTGAAGCGGGACATCTGCGCCTCAATCAGTAATGAGAACCAACGTTTCAAAACAGCGTTATGTTTGACTAATTCCCTCCATTCGCTATGCCTTTTGTTAATAAGCAGCACTGATCCTTCAATGCGTGTTTGCCAACGTAACAGGCCTACCGGCGTTTTGCAGCTCGAAGCTGTTAAACATAATAATAATATTTGGGGTTTTACGTGCCAAAACCACTTTCTGATTATGAGGCACGCCGTAGTGGAGGACTCCGGAAATTTTGACCACCTGGAGTTCTTTAACGTGCACCTAAATCTAAGCACACGGGTGTTTTCGCATTTCGCCCCCATCGAAATGCGGCCGCCGTGGCCGGGATTCGATCCCGCGACCTCGTGCTCAGCAGCCCAACACCATAGCCACTGAGCAACCACGGCGGGTGAAGCTGTTAAACAGAGTAACAGTTCTCGTGCAGTGATGAAGGCCGGCGTGCGACGGCGTAGCGTGTATCAAATGCAAATGAAACGCAACCTGTGTCGGAGCCCCGAATTCGCTCTGAAACGTGATAATAAATTATTATAAAGTAAAAGCTAGCTTGCGTATACGCCATTCAAATAGAAAAAAAAATTGTTTCCATGGTTTCTTTCAGCTAGTAATTCGTAATTTTTGTTTCTCAAATTCCATTTTAGCGGCTCCACACTAGAAGTCAGCCACACATACGATGCATTGCGTTTAGTTGAGGCAACGTAACCGGATACATTCAATAATATTTTCTGAAGGTTGAAGTCTGATTTGGCAGTGTGCACGCCTCGGTGAAAAGAAACTCGGTGCCCTTGCCGTCATGTGGGCCCCTTAATGTCGAACGGCACCTCCGCCGCGGTTCGTCCCGGCATTGCACAATCTTCGGGATCGGCCCGTGCTTGGGGAGTGCTTAACGCCTGCTTCACCTCCGCCGCGGGTCGGGCCGGTATTGCACTATCTTCGAGATCGGCTCACGTATAGGGAGTTTTTTTCTTACCACGCCAACGAGTCGAAAATTTCCTCGGATGGTAGAGGTATACAGCGTCGCTGTAAAAGGCCCATCGCACAGGCGCGAACAATCTCGCTCCGAGGGACGTGCTATACAACATGTCAGCTGCAGCGTTAAGGGCCACCTGTCGCAGAAAATTTGGCGTCTAGCGTTGGACGTCTCTTCGGCAAGGTAAATAAATGTACCTGGTAGCGAAGCTTCCATAGAAGCCCGTACGTTCAAAACATGGCGGCTCTTCGACGGTTCATGGGGTTTAGCGCCATCTGTATGTGCAGGGAACACTTCCGGCGAAAGAAAAAAAAAATACTGTGACGCCATATCCGTTAAACACAGAAGTGACGTCATTTTGTTTTCGAAGGCGCGAAATTTGTTTTGTTGGCCTGCCTTTAGAGCTATATATTCAAATGCCCCGCCATTCGACTTGATGGGCGTTTCGAGCTTTCAGCGCGGAAAGCGATGCCGGAAAAGGCCAGCCGTACGCTTGCCGAAATCGCACCCCTGCACAGAACATACTTTCTTTGGAGGCCGACGAAAGCTTTAGGTGTAGAGTGCCGGTCCTATCGTCGGATGCCAAGACTGTCGGCCAGTACAGTCGCACGAAAACAACTACTCAATTATCTGGCGGTCGTAACTCACTACTTTTGACTGAACAGGTTAGGAAGCGATGAAGCTACCCGCATCACCAAATTCAGACAAACTTCGACAAACAAAAAAGCGAAACGTGTGAGAGGGGCGTATTTAAACATGCGAACTTTACGAGCGCGCCTTTCTGCACATTTCAAGAGGTGCATTGCATTGCGAGTGATAATGGCGTGAACGCCCCCTGTAACGATTGGCGCTGAAAAGAAACGTATCTATTAATAATAAAAAAAATGAAACAAACTTGTATTTTCTTAACTCGTCACGAATATAAAAGTTGACCAGGAATTTTATTTTCGTTGAATGAATCTAACTGTGTTGCGCATGAATTACGCTTTCTTCTTTCCCAATGTTTGCTCCCTCCAAACATAGTCGCGCTTCAATCGCTGCTCCCACAACCACCCTCGGCGATGTCGGTGACAATTGTTACTGAATCGTTTTCCGCGTTTAAAAAAAGTTTATTTCGACAAGAGACGATGCTAACACTGAGTCATAATCACGGCACAATTCCACCGGGACGATAACATTTAAGAAACAAAACACAGCACGTTTTCAACGTAAGTAGCAATATATTGGATCATGAGCCACGTTGAATGAACCAGCATGAACCAAAGTTTGAACCACGCATACCTAACAACGGAGGCCCTCCACGTGGCGCAAGGAAATTACTGAACTAATTGAATTTCTCGAGGTAAAATACGCAGAAAAAATCGTAAAGTACGACTTACACACAGACTGCTGACATGATAGCGCCGGATTGTAATTTGAATATTCGAGAAAACAAATCTGTTACGCGAAAACTAAAAAAAAAAGTCATCAACCCCTTTTCCAGCGTGTCTACCATTCATAGAGCGACCGTGGCCTCCCAGATTCGCGCGCGCAAATCTCGAAGGCCATAAAGCGTCCACGGTGCCGATTCAGGCGGCCGTGAAGCGGCGCGCCAGGTTCCTTGCGACATCTCCAGGTGGCGCGCGTCTCCGCGGCATCGCAGCCCGCGCAAGAGGCCGCGTTTCAACCGAAAAGCTCGCTTTTGTGCATAGCGTTCGCCACCAGCGTTTCCCTGCAAACATTACAGTTACATAGGCTGCAGCTGCCGAGAAGCGTTAGAAGCAAGCAGTCAGGAATCATTGAATGCTATCGCGTTCCACTCTTAAAGGCGAAGCTTAAGTGTCCTCCAAATTTTTTTCAGTATTGGCGAAATTACGAGCACAAACTCCGACACCTACTGGCACTCATCAGCTGCACGACGGTGTCTGCTGATGGCCTGCTTGGCGTTCATAGTTTCACGTCGCATTTGCAAACATATGGACACTAATGTGTTCACCGCATAACTAGCTGCACTACAAACTTTAAGAAAGGGGAGAAAGCAATAACTGACAAACAGTCTCCTCGTTTTAAGGTGACTGTTTAGTGGTTGTTATGAGACAATCTATAAAATAATATTGTTGACGCCATGAGATAACCTGGTTTGGACGA
Source organism: Dermacentor variabilis (assembly GCF_050947875.1). Lineage (NCBI taxonomy): Eukaryota > Metazoa > Arthropoda > Arachnida > Ixodida > Ixodidae > Dermacentor > Dermacentor variabilis. Next base: position 130,069,366 of record NC_134571.1, read on the forward strand.
CCCTGCTGTAGAGACCTTAGGACTTAACGGCGACATGCTCCATTAAGCTCAGGCATTCTTTGACTGTACTGTCGCGATACGGCAATGACTACGGGGTATGCTTAGAACTTTCTAACAATGTGAATGTTGAATTGCTGAACTTTGTGTTGTACTTTCAGCTGATCTGCTGCTGAACTTTGTGACGAATGTTCTGCTGATGTGCTGTTGAACTTTCTTATGAACGCGCTGCGCCGAATTAAGGCCGCATATTGCTCCCGTCGGGCTGTTGCCGCAGCTTCATTCATAGCCGCTTCCTCCCGATGGTGCTTACGACGAGCGGCGTTTCGAGCTGCTCTGGCCTCTTCCGCCGTGGCGTACTTTCTAGGTATTCCCTGCCCGCGACTAGGTCCTGGCACGTCGTCACTCATAGCGATGTGGAATGAAGCTCTGATCCCACGCGGCGACGTTTGCAAGGCGGGCTAGCGCGCTGCGAGCGTGCTGCCGCCGTTTCCAGAACGTTCTACAGGCGCCGCTGTGGATGGATGGATGGATGGACGTTATGAGCGTCCCCTTTGGAACGGGCCGGTGGGTTGCGCCACCAAGCTCTTGCTATTATACTGCCTAATGTCCTACCTAGGTTAAAGGGCTGTTGCCGTTTCCCTCAACGCCCTCTGGCGCCGCCGCGGACACTTCCGTCAAATCTCCTACTGCGCTCCGTCACGCTTTCTCAGAACCCTCCCCCGGCGCTGCTGTGTCCCTTTACCGGTGTGCTCTATTTTTCTCTACCTCACAACGCGACCTTGAGACAGAGATCTGAGGCTGTCGCCTTAAGAAAGAAACGTTGGAAGGCTATTCAGCCTCCGATTGAAGTCGATGAAAGACAAAGTCTTACTCAGCGAGTTCGGGGTGAGGCAGGGAAGGAGCACGTGGGGGGGAGTGACTGCGCACAGCAGTCTATTGCGTCAGCTCTCGCGCGAGGAGAGTAGAATGAGCATCGGGCAAAATTTTCATATTACTGCACTATCTTCGGTATCGTCCCAAATTTTGACGAATGATGACGCGTTAATTAATTTTAAATAATTTCCATGATTTCACATGGCGAAACTAGATCCGATTATGAGGCACCCCGTTATGGGGTAAAAGCGTCCGTGGCGTAATGGTTACGCTATCAGGCTCCAGCGCTGCATTCCCTTTGTTCGAATATGTCCATTGGATAATTTTATTAATTGATTTATTTAGAAAAGAAATAACAATTTCGCCATAAGGGCGAAGGAATGAATGCGATAGCAACATGTTAGATTTTCTTACACGAAGTAAGGCTCGTATTTTTAGCGGCAGTATGAACGGCAGCAAGCATAAGCGGAATTGCAGCGAGCGTAAACGCGTGTGGCGTTACGTTCGCAGGGGCACGTCGACAAAAAAAAAAAAAATCATGACCGCGGGCAGCATCGGCTAGAATTTCAAGGTCTTGTCGGAGCTGTCGCCTTGCAGCGGCCTCTCTTTCCTGTACACTGCGGCATGCTCAAGGCGGGCACGATATGAGTGTCCGCTTCGCGCTTAAGAACTGCACGGTTTTGTGGGCATTGTCGCTTAGCGTCGGTCTCCTGTTCCCGCAGTGCCGCGCCTGGGAGAACCACCCGGCGTTGAGCGGCAACGTGCGAAGCATGCGCATCAGCTTGTTGTTCGTGCGTCTGCACATGGTCTGAGAGATGCAGGGAGTGCGATTGTGAAGAGGAAGAGGCGCTATTGTTTGCACCACGGGGTTGTTTCGGATCGTATGCAGACTTCTCCTTGCTCGCGTGCGATTAGCGCTTCCCGCGATCTTCTCGGCTGCGGCGTTCCGACAATCAACACGCGAGTGCATGTTTGCGCGACGTGAGGGACGCGGTGGTCCGCTGCAGAAACCCCGCGCCGACAAAAAATTTGAGAGGGCGCTTAGCGTTCTCCTTTAGCAGTGGAGCACGACAGCATTCAAAGATCCTAGACTGATTCTCGCGCTTCCCGGCAACTGGAGCGCACGCAACCGTGTTTACCAGGAAACGAGGGCGGTGAACGCTATGCACGAAGACGAGCTTTGTGGTAGAGGCCCTGAATCTTGCGTGGGCCGCGGATGCGCGGAGGCGAGTGCCATCTGGATGGCGTTGCAATGAACCGGGCGCGCCGCTCTTTGAATAGTAGAAGCGCTGAGAAAGGGAGTTTGTGTGTGAGCCTCCGCGTAACAGAAATATGTTTTCTCGGATATTCAAATTACAAGTCACCGCTATCATGTCTATAGGTTATGCGTAAGGCGTACTTTGCAATTTACTTTGAGGAATTCAATAAGTTTAACAACGCCTCTGCGTTACAGGGAGGGCCTGCGTGGTTGGGTATGCATGCTTCGCAAGTTTATCACTAAGACGAAGCGACACGGGGCGACACGGGGTTCAGCGACACGGGGCTCTTAACGCTGTTGCGTTAGTACTACCATGGCTACTATGCGGGGAAAAAAGATGGTGAAATGAGGGAAGCAAGGCTGTCTAACCTGCAGTCTTAAAATACAGCTTCTTCTGGGCGCCAGTCTGTGCGATTAAAATACGAACACGCATAAGCGCAGAGTTTTGATTTTCTCCGGAGGCTGGGGCCCGACCAGACCGCTCCCATATCCCTCTCCTTCTATTTTCACTTTCTACCACTCATACAACACACACACACACACGCGCACACACACACACACACACACACACACACACACACACACACACACACACACACACACACTCTACCCACTCTCCTATATTTTACGGAGACGCTCCCTTTTTCTTTTGTGTTCGTTGCTTGACCGATGGAGGTCGCAAACGAAACTTCACTGCAGGTCGCCTTCGTGTAGATAGTCGCTTGGTGAATCAAGACGGCGCTAGCGCGGCCCAATGACTTAAACACCATTTCTTCTTATCGACATAATAAAGGGAAAGTGGACAAGTGCACTGTCCACTTTCCACTGCACTGCACACTGTCCAATGTGCACTGCCTGAGACGCGGTACAGTTGATATTGCTGACTGCCCCTTGAGCACGGTCCTTGGGCTCAAGGGGTCGTCTGCAAAATCAACTATTTCGGCTGAGAGGCGACATAAATTGGCGAAACAAAAAACCCAAGCGAAATATTCACACAACACAAAAAACGATGTTAGAGCCTTCTCTCGACTGTGGAACGTTCAGAAGATGCGGATCACAAAATTGCGTTTCAAGAAACCTAAATTCCAACGAGAGAGACTAACCAACAAAGACGAATCTCGTTGGAGCAGTTGTGAGCTGAAAAGTAGTTCTGAGCCCCTTTAAGGATATTGTATTGCGCCTGCTGGGGCATGCATCCACGGTCTCGTACACTGACTGCACAACGAAAATTGCCACTGGACTGCTCATAGAAAGTGTGTGAGAGCAACCCCTCTGTTAGACAGGGATGTGTCATTTCGCTACAGTTATTTGCTATCAACCTTGAGCCCTTTTGTAATCGAGAGTTCGATGGAAGATCGTCTGATCGGGATGAGACACGACAAAGAAAGACGTATATCTAAACCGGCACATCAATCTTTTTCGCCCCATTGTAAACAAGGCTTCCGTATGGAAGCCGGAACGTCTTGTCTTTTAATAAGTTTTACTTGATCGGTGTACGTCTTTCTTTGTCTTGAGCCGCTTTGTTGAGCAATTGTCATTAACGAAAACTTCACAGGCTTTACACTACAGTCTGCACACGGCAAGATCCTAGCTTATGCGGGCGATATCGTTTTTTTTTTTTTAAACGGATATGACGAGTATTCGCGTATAGTTACTGGTATTTCCGAAAAATTTTGCTAACGCAGATGTTCCCGCATAAATTAGGAGAAGAGCTGTGGTTTCTGCAGCATGGCAACTGTGTTACGACGCCTGGGCAATTTTCTCGCATGCGTTGGTCAGCTCCGCCGAAGCAGCACCTCGGCTTTCTTTAAGACAACTACCATGACACAAATCATCACTGGGCAGGCTAGAAATCACGCGTAATAAGTAAGGCAGACGCGTTTCAAGGGAGATAACTCTCAATGTTCGCGTGTTTCCTGTGTCTAAGATCTGGTATGTGATGAAACTATTCCACGCATCCCGCACTAGTATTCAAAGAATTCAATGGGTGTTTGCTGTTTATATTGGGGCGTCAGCATGAAAAAAAAAATACTTTAACAAATCTGTTTCTTCCCGTTAAAAGGAGGCCTTGGACTGGCCTCTTTGTTTTTAAGAAAAATGGTTTCGCGTTTCTTTTTTCCGTGATGAAAAAGATGGGTTTTTACGTACTGTAATTCTAATGCGCTTGCGTAGATTACTTCCTGGTCTATTAGTCTCGTCTTGCGAAGATATGTGTGGGGCTAGAACTGGGGATATACGCACGCGGTGTTACTTTCTTATCATATGTTGTAAGTCAGATTTTCCCTGGAATATTTGTCCAATGTGCCAAAAAAAGAAAGCGGCTTTACACATGCCTTCTTGATGTTATACCCCCTTAACTACTCTACCATCTAACACATTCTGGAGGCCCAGGGGAAAATGTATTCAGGAGGATTAAAATCAAATATCAGTTGCCGTGCTCTTAAGGGTTTCTTTTACAAACTACACTCACACACATTACGTGTTAAAACGCGGCTCCAGGAAAAAAAGGAATTTTTGTTCGCTGAACGGCTGACTGTCTTTTATGTAAAAAACCAGAAACCACTGAACACGTTTTTATCTAGATTGCTGGTCAGCAGTTTTATAGCGAACGCGCACAGCCAAAGATGACAGCTAACGCAGAGCGCAGCGGGGGATCAAAGAAATTGGCGAGAGCGAAGAGGCGCGAGGAGGAAAGCGAAGAGGAGGGTACAGTGGAACCGTGAGGTGGAAAGCGGAGGAGGAGGGTATGGCGAAAGCGTGAGAACAAAAACGTAGTCCCGCGCAAGACTTGGGACGACCTCTACGAGATGGGGCCAGATGAGCGCGCCGGCGTCTTTTCACCGCGTCGCACGTTACCATACATGGAAACAAAGCGCCGCATGAGCGGAGGTCTGTCTGCGGCGGCTGCTGTGAATCGCGCACGCGCGTCACCCACGCGCCGCCTCTCGCGATCTCCCGATTAGCGAGGAAGTCGCGCCACACTTGGCTCCGTTTGCAACTTACCGCGCGAGACAGATTGTCCGCGCCAGCCGATATATTGCGAAATGAAAACGCGTATCGAGGTGCTCTCAAATTTCGTATTAGGGAGTATCGTAATCGTCGGTGAATTTTTTCATCGAGATGTGCTTCAGTGAAGTATCAAAAAAGAATCGCCGCTGGACGAGCATGGCCTACGATTCTTGCCGGTTCATAGCACCGACAGTGTTTCTTCGGAGTTAATAACGCTCCTGAACTTACAAAGTTTGTGGAAGGCCCGCATGCAAGTAGTTACATCATGCCGATATTAATGCCTGTTCGGTACGAGGCAATTTCATTGAGGATTCAGTTCCTTCTAGAGAAGTGTTCAGGAATCACCCCGATCCGCCAGGGTGGATCTCCCTGTTTGATGATTTGGTAGTGCTGAGAAAGCTTTAGTACCTGTAAGCCACAAGAAGCGTGACGCATTTTACCATTATGTACTTTTTTTAATTAATAAAGGTAATAACGATAAAGGAAGCGCCTGTGGTATAATGCTTAGAGCATCGGGCTGCCATGCTAGGGGTTCTTTGTTCGAATCTTGCCATTGGACAATATTATATGTGTGCGAGCGTTTATATATATATATATATATATATATATATATATATATATATATATATATATATATATCATCGACGAATGTATACGTTCGATGACGCTCCTGCACGGCGTGCAGAACAAGGTCTGACGAAAGGCGTTGTTTGAGGCGACTGCGCTACGCACAGGCCATAGCGGACACTCGATTACCGAGAGCCTGCGGTCTGAAAGCTTATTAGGAGACGAGTCTGTGTGTATTCAACTACGACTTGACAAGGCCCACTCATCTTGCCTACAGAAACGACACTGCAAGTGAAATAGCTTTGTAAATTGAAAGCGGGTGGCCCGAAGCCTTTAGTCAGGCTTAGTCAGGCGACTTGCAGTTGACTCTTGCCTCGACACTATGACAATGTTGTATTGTCAATAAAGTAAGCAAGCGTTGTGCAAGAAATCCGCTCGATAAGCCACGACGCATATTTATTTATTTATTTATTTATTTATTTATTTATTTATTTATTTATTTATTTATTTATTTATTACAGAGTATCTCCTGCGCCATACAGGCATTATTGCGCGGGGGAGAAGGAGGAGGAGAGGATATGTACATGGAAAAAGAAGACCACAAGTTTCGCCTCAAAGTGTAACAAACAATGTTACGAGGCTAGTATGAGAATTCAATAAACGCGCGGGCACAGAGTAGCTCATTAAAGAAAAACAAAACTTCAAGTGCTAGAATTACACGTTTAGTAAGTGCGCCTGTGTATCCACAGAAGACCCATGGTTCTCACTCTGCGCAGGCGTATCATGAGGGTGGCCAGATGTTAGTAAAGTATAGAATAGTTATTTTACGTGCGATCGGGGAGGGGGAGGTGGGCAGCCGAAAGTTACGTCTGATTAAATTATGCCTACCGTACGCCCTGGTTGCAACATAGTTTTATATGCTTAGGCCAGGTCAGCTTATCGGAAAAATAAATGCCCGAGTATTTGTATTACTGCCTTTCTTTTTCTTTAGTGGAACACTGTTGAAAAAGTATTAGTAAACGAATAGGGAGCGTTTTCGGAAAATCCAAATTGGTTGCCCTTTTTTTTCTCGCATTCAATCGCATTTTGCCAATTTTCGTGTACCGTTGATGCACACGCTCTAGATCTTGCTGGAGGAAGAGGACTTCACACAAATTCTTTATATTTCGCTATGTCACGTCGTAGACTTAGAGACGGATTTTGCGGCCATGTTTCTGAGCAATGTCGTCGACGCAAATCAAGAACAACAAAGGAGGACGAGGAGCAGGAAGTAAAGAGAGAAAACAGGGATGTTGACTAGAAATTCGTCTGGTTGGCTGCCCTACTCTGGGGGATGGGAAAGAGGGAATAGAAAGAGATAGATAGATAGATAGATAGATAGATAGATAGATAGATAGATAGATAGATAGATAGATAGATAGATAGATAGATAGATAGATAGATACATAGAAGAGAGAGGGAGAGAGAGAGAGAGGGGAAAGCCGCGGCGAGCTCGCGCACGCACGTGAAGGGCCTGGGCGAGTCAAAGACGTCTGAAGGCGCTGGCAAAATCCCCCGAGGCATGGTTGAATCAAGTTTCACTTCATCGGACCTCCTGCATCGGATGGGCCTCTAAATAAAGCCCGCGCCACCGAACAATGTGCGACCGAATGGCGTCGAGGAATGGGGCCCGACTGCGTTCGAAGCAGGCGCTCGTGAGCGGGAATATTCAACGCAGCTTCTCTTGCGTAGACGGCAGCACTTTTCCGGACTCATTAAGGCAGTGAAATTCAGGAAGTTTTCCACGCGTCGTGTCTGACCGCCAGTTGGGATTAATTGACTACGTCGATTGTTTGACGACATTTCGCGAAGTCGAGTAGTAAATTCATCTTAACGGAAAAGAAAAGGATGCTGGCCAAAAATGTGTTGTAGAATAAGTGCAAAAATTGTATTTTTTAAAAATATTTCCTTGAGCTTACGTACGGAAGCCCAAAACGCTTCGAGGCTGCCACGTCAAATGGGCCGAGTGGGAATAAGAGGGGCCTTTCCGTAGGCGTTGAATGCACCTATATTTGATTTAAGTATGCCCTCGGGCTCAGTCCATTTCTCGTGTCTACTCGGTTAGCTTTCCGAGCTGCTTGTAGACTGCAAGACGCAGCTCTCGTTCTTGGAACAAATGTGCATTGTTGTCTAATTATGATGCTGACCCATGGTAGCAAATCATCGCGCCCGTAAGGTAAACAGCTGCACTTTGAAGCGAAGCTTCCTTTACGTGGAGTAATTTTCTTTGCATGCACCTGTTGTCATTACCTCCTCACTACGTGCATCACATATCATTTCTGTCCCCCTGACATCTCTGGGTGGATGTCTGACACTGTGTATCCGCCTGATCTTGTCGTTTACGTTTCGGATAGCTTAGGACTGGTTTTCGAATTGCAGTAATAAAAGAAATGCACGAGATAAATGTTGTCATTATCTGAGGGCGTAAGCATAAGGCATTACACCAGATTACACGTTGTAGAGGATGAACCTAATCACAATCGTACTCGTCGCGTTGTTTGGGTAGCAGTGAACTGACGGCTTCATTAAAGCTTCGCTTCGCACAGATTCAAACGTGCGCATTGAATCTGCATAATCTTTTAAACTCTCTTTACTACACCGCATCTTTAAGTCAGTGCTTTGCGCTTGCCGTCATGCGATTTGAAATGTCCGCTTTTACTAATGATAAAGCAGACCTGGGCTGCTAAATAATAAAGTAATTTCTATTTCCCTGGACAATCTTCTTCTCTGTTCTTCTCACAGGCTTCTTCTTCGAGGCAGCAAGGCTCGCGTCTACCCCAAAGAAAATTTGGAAAAGAATCGAGTGTTCACCATGGGAGAATACCCGCAGTGCTTGGACGCCAACCACGTGTTTAAACGCAGTGTCCACCACCACTGGCTAAGCTCGTTTCAAGCATGGCACTTGCTACCTGTTTTCTTCATGGCGTGGGTGTCCACCATTCTTGCTTTTTCTCCAGGTAAGCTGAACAACGCTGTCTTATCGGGTCTGCTATCATACACCAATTTTACGTGTACGCGAACAAATAAATTCACGTCAGTTTTTTTTTTGCATTGTTACTTACATGTTTCATGCCGCCACACTTGAGGAGATCACGTGGTGTCAAAGAAGGTACCGCGTTTGTTTTCAGATTGCGAAGCTAAAGCTTGCTCCTGTTTAATGCAGCTTACTTATAGAGGCTTGCCTGGGGTGTTGAACACCTGTAGGGGACGTTCGCGTTTTCATTTGGCCTAGTTTTGATTAAATCATACTATTGAAGAAAAAGACTGCTGTGTATTATGTGAAAACATTTGTTCTCGTCCGCAGCGTTTTTACCGCTAAAGCTGAGTATTTTCGCTGCCCGTTTCATTGCACACAGTCTTGCACCACTGGTAGGCTTCCGGGAAGTCTGCATTCGGCTGCTAAAGTGCGGAAGCGATAAAGCTCCGAGATCAGACGACAAGGCAATCGGAAAGGAGCGCCATTTCTACAACCAAAAAAAAAAAAGAAAAAAGAAAGAAAAGAAAGAAAAAGAAGGAAGAGAAATATTGTTTTGTTTCAGAACATGTTTCCTTTTCGCCTACAAGTTTTCGCTGTCGTACAAATGTTTGTTGACTGCACCTCCGACAGCCGGCTGGATTTCACACGAAGGAAATATTATCACGAAAGCCAAAGGCGTTTTTACCAGCCCGCTTAGTACTTCGAACCTCTCGGAAATTTCGCACACAGATAAGAGCGAGTTCAGTCAAGTAGCGAACGCTTAAACAATGGCACGAAGGTTGGCTGGTTCGCGGCAATGCATGCACCGCGCCGATGCTGCTGTGTTCTCTTCCGCGCCCACGAAATGATATTGTTGCGTATGCCCAAATCGCTGCGTAATGGCGTTAGTGGCCGCAAGGTTCACAGACGTCAATCCACTATACAATCAGGAGTTTACTATATAAACACTGTATGTATAATCAGAAGTTCATGATTATGCCGAAAAGTCAATGTGCCTCGGCTATCAGTGTGACAGTGTTGCACGCGTGTGTACGTATACGTCCTTAAACTCTACCTGTGAGTGTGGATACAACTGTTCGCCCATACTCCACGCGTACAGTTCCTGTATACCATTAGAACGCGCCAGCTTTGATGATATAGACGCTACGACATACACGGCTTGGCAGTCAGTGCACCGGCAAGCTTAACGCTGACACGCAAGAGCTAGAGCTCTCTGAAAACGAGAGTGGAAGCGCACCCCGGGCAGCTAAGCATGCGCGACATATGCAGCTTGGGGTGGATTGTATAGCTTCAGGCTGGTTTAGTCTGGCGGTCAAGCCTGAACATCTCTTATGCAGTGTCATAAAAGTATGTCACTACGCATCCAACAAATCAGTGTCCTAGGCCTATCTAAAGTCAGCGCGGTCCAGCGTAAAGCCAATGTAACTCTGCATTTTATCTGCACCTACACAGCTGCTTGGACAACTTTCCCGCCAAGAAATGCGAATTGGGTGCCGAGTTCACAAGAATTTTACAGCGAAGCTGTTAATTAGCCTTGTGCAGGTAAGCATTTTTCGTGCCCGTTCGTGAAGAAAAAAATTCATCATCAGCAATGGGTCATAACCCCCTAAGCAAGCAAAGATGCAATGGCTCATCCCCCTCGTAATGCAGAGGTACTGTTTGTGTATGTCAAAGCTGGCAATAAAGAAAAAAAAATGCAGAGGCTACAAGCACTCAGCCAAGTGAAGCGAACAGTGCATACAATTCATTGGAATCATGCATACAACATACAGAACGGCGTAAGATTAAAAAAAAACAGTAAGCTTAAAACAAGCACCTATCATCATTAGCAATGATCATACCCCCGTAAGGTCAGAGGCTACAAATGCTCAGTCAAGTGAAGCGAACAGTGCATACATTCATTGAAACCACCCATACAACACACGGAACAGCGTAGGTTTCAGTAAAGAACAAGCTCAAAACAAGCATCCGAACTGTCAGTAAAGCATCGCATACCCTCCTCAGCAGCATGCAATGGTGGTTTTGCAACAGCTTCGCTGGACATCCAGTTGTACAGGGCCGGGATGGCGAGTACACATTTTTTTTTTGTTTTTAATTAATAGCTATTTGTCATTGGCTGGCAGTCCCAGGTACTATATTCTTGAAAGATACGTCACCACTGAATGGCGCCTGTTTTTTGCGAACAGTTTTAACGCAAACCACATTTCTTTTTTTAATACGAGACCTGCTGACGTGGAAAATGTTAGCACTCTTGTAGGCTGTGTGTCTGTGTGTAAGAGGAGCCTTCTGGAGATGCTGTACAGCGCCGTTGCGTTTATAATTAGTTAACATCCTATGATACTGCTTCACCACTTTACTTCCTACGCATATATAGCTGCATTCGAATGCACATTCCGTGTGACTGAAGCGCTGTCGATAGTAGTGCGCACCACGCATTCGTAATAGTCATGTTGCTTGTTTTCCAGCTTACATTTATCACACGCTCTCCGTAGATGCGGAGCTGGTTTACACTGTAAACATTTATCGGATTTCAAAAAAAAAAAAAAAACATTTATAGAGAGAAAGACGGAACAAAGAGAGGCATTAGTCACACGCACTCTTGAAGGACTGCACCAAGTTTCCCATTTCGCCCTTAAACCTTTCATCTTCTTTCCCCAGTGCAGAGTAGCAAACCAGACGTGCGTCTGGTTAAGCCACCTGCCTTTCATTGCTTCTCTGTCCGTGTCTCTACCAAAACCTTGCAAGGTGTAATACGTGTCTTTTTAAGCGAGGTGGTATTTACCATGTAACATGTTTGGTTCTTTTATTTATTTATTTTAACTCAATGAGACACACGCCTCAGAATGTTGTACATTCGCGTGAACTGCCGCTTTTTTTTACAGCGAAGCTGCGTATGGGGGTCTAGGGTTCGGGGCATTTTTTTTTTCGCCGTGAATAAAAATTATCATCATCAATGGCTCATACCCCCGTAAGCATTCATGATCCCATAAGCAAGCAAGAAACGCAATGGCTCATAGCCCCGTAAGGCAGAGGCTACAAGCACTCAGCAAAGTGAAGCGAACAGGGCTTAAATTCTTTCTAATCACGCATAGAACATACAGAACAGCAAGTCGAAAAGTGTCATCATTAACGGCTCATACCCCCGTGAGCAAGGGCGTATAACCCCGTGGGCGTATAACCCCGCATGGGCGTACCCCACTAAGCAAGCAAAAAAATGCAATGACTCATAGTCCCGTAAGGTTCATGGCTATATACTCACTTTGCGTGAATTAGCTGCAATGACACTGCCCCTGTTGCCATTGTCGGTGATTTCAATGTGGATGTGTCGGTACCGAAAAGGGAGCGGCTTACGCGTTCCGTATTGCAGACATATCCCTTGCGATGGCATGCCGATCCGGCGCAACCGACCACCCAGCGGCATACGTGCGTCGATTTGACATTATCAAAGAATGTGATTGCAGTTGCGAGTGAAATAATGACCACCCATCGAGACAATGAATGAGCTCGTACCTTTGTTCAAAATTATGTCTCACCTCCGTGTCGTGTGCAAAACAGCTTCGCTGGTCAATAACCTTCACAGAGTCGAACGACTCACAATTATTTAACCGAAACTACCCCGGCCCGGCACACTTCCTTATCATATACTTGCGCACCGATTTTCGTCTCGACTTCAGAGGGGCGTTCAATTTTTTATTATACTCATGCACCATGCGGTTCTGTTCTTCAAGAAGCACGGTCGCAGGGGAAGGGGAAAATACGTTACCCTCTATCAACGCTCTGGTTTCAGCGTGTTCGCGCCTTCGAGCTTAGAAGCTTTGCGTTTCCGGAAAACTTCGACGGTATTAGGAAGTCCCCGAGGGATGCGACAGACGGCCGTCGCGAAAGTTTCCCCTGGGCTGCAGCTTGAAAGCGAAAGCGCGGATTAGTGAAGACCGGTCGGACACCCGCCGACGTGCTCAAATAGCCGCGGTTAGTGGCAGATTGGGGGGAAAGCGAAGAAAGGCTCCGAAAAGCGAAAAAAAAAAAAAGACAGTAAGAAGGTGAGGAGAAAATAGTGGAAAGGAAGAAATAACTAAACAGAACGAGGGAGGGAGCAGCTGCGAAAGAACGCCGGAAATCGGAAAGAAAAAGAGAAGAGAAGCGGTCAGAGAAAGGACCTGGAGCTGTAGCACTCGAGCGAGCGAAAAAGAAGGAACAAGGTGAGCTCGGATTTACCGGCGACTTTCCGGAGAGATTCTCCGCGCTTTCGATGGCAGCTAAACAGCTCGGTGAGTTTCGCCTCTCCAGTGTACTCCTCGCCTCTGAACCGGAAGGGATAGGCCATGCCAGAGCAGCGCTCGCTTTATCGCACCGCAGTGCCTTTGGTGTTGCTTCCTCGCAATGTCGCGTGGGCCCTCGGAGTACCGTCGCACTTCTGTGGAGACGTCGAGCTCGCGTGGCCTCTTTTGTTTTTTGTTCTTGCGCGCTTCTCTCGTTTATTCGTTGCTTGTTTTCGTGTGGCCGTGAGATAAGTGGCCCTATTCAAGCTCGAAAGGGCGTAGCGCGCTCTGGCTCGCTCGGTCTATATATTGGAGCGCTGCCCTCTAACCGGCGCTCGATAGTTGTTCCTCCCTATTTCCTCGCTCCCTTTGAAATTCAAATTGCTCCCTCATTGTGCGAGGACAACTATTGACCTCGCTCTCGGTGGTCCCGTCGGGCGCGAGTTTGCTTTCCTCAACTCTTACCTCGCACTCGTTCTGAGCTCGAGCAAACACGCACGCCCGCTAATCGATAAACGAAAAACAAACAAACAAAAGAAAGAGTATAACAATAAGACAGAAGCTCGTCTGCATGGCCTCACATGGCACCAGAAACAAAGGCAAAGTCTTTGTTCGAGCAGAAGATATGAAGTTAAATTAAGAAAAAAAATATATCTATATACGAATGGGCTACAACCTTTTCTTTCGGAATGGTTAACGCTTTTAATAAACTGTTAGCTTCCCCCCCCCCCCTTCCCCAGAAGCTAGGTGAAACAATTCGCTTGGCGTGGAGGCAGTGCTGGTGTGGATAAGGAAGACGGATCATTAATTATAAAATAAGCAAACACTTTAGTATGAAAAAGAAGCTATTGAATGAAGAGATCGAAATCAGTCCCTGCATTAATAAAACGAGTGTGGCCTAGTTACATGAAAGTGACAGTGTAATCTTGTCGCGTGCACCACCTATTCCTTTTGAAATAGAGAAAAATAATAAAGGTACGCACTTACTAAGTTGTCGCTAAATTATACTGCTTGAATTTTATTCTTTGTTGTGCAGTGCTTTCTTTTTTTGCCGTGAATTCAAGCGACGCGAATCATTCCAGCCACATAGCACCGGATCTAAACGCTAAATTATTCAATAAAACAATAAGATTTCGCATTGTTGCGTCAGCGCTAAAGAAAAAGAAACGCATTTCGGTTCCCGCTTACATGGGCTAGCGCTTCTCTTACAAGCTTACTCAAAAGATCAATCTTAATACGCTAGCCTAATTTCGACATGTCGCCTGGCCACATGTTAGCAGGTCACCCCTTTCCTTCAATTCAAGAAACAATTGTTTGTCCTCCTTCGACGGTATATTGTCGACAACCTTGTCAATGTTGCTTTTGTTGCCTTCCACATATGACACGTACTCACGAGGGGGGATTGCCCAATGTTCGCAACGGAAACATAAATATCTATGGGCACATTGCTGAGCTAAACTGCGATAGGCGAAAGCCTATCTATGACTGCCTCTGTAGCTGTTGTCTGAACCCTTCTGCGAACGGATGCCGCCGTGGTCGCGAGCATGGGATGCAATCACAGCCGTATGGCTGCAAGGTTTGTCGCCGATGTGCGCGCACCCCCACGCGCATGTCCGCGCTCCCCCACGCTCCCACTCTCACAGCGCTGCTGGCATGGCACCTCCTCTCCTTGCTCCCCTCGCCGGTGATCACTGCTTTCCTGCGTCCACCATTGACTGCGCCCGGACACTCATGAGCCACTAAAAGCTTACGCCTTAATATTGTCATTGCTTCCCGTTAACTTAGTGGTCAATATACTACCTATATTTAAATATTGTGAAGAGGTCTATTGGCTGCGGACGCGCAGCGGCTAACGCGCCGGTCAAGCAGTAGCAAGAGTCCCACCTCGAGCGGGTAACCCCGTGCCTTGCACTGGTGATGATGATAGACCAACGTTCGTCGTCTTCACTACAATTACCCCGAACGCGTGACACCGAAAGAAGGACGAAATTCGTTTAAAGACGCGTAGAAGTTGTGAACGCTGAACCGGTTTAAGATCATCGGCGATGGAGAGACCAAACACATCTGTGGACAATGCTGTGGATACAGCACTCAAAGTATGGTTGCTGGCAGAGGCTGCGTCATCCGATACATCAATGAATTGCTTGTCGTTAATGGCTTCCACATTGCCCAGGCATTCTCCACGAAGCAATGTCACAGATGGCGGAAACGGGTTCGAAATAAGATAGATAGCTGCAGCTTTACGTAATGTCAAACAGCAGCAAAAGGTAGCGCAACAGCTTTTCGTTTAAGGAACAGGCCAGATGGAGAAAACAGTGCGACTGTGTTGCAGAAGCTGGTGCAGCACGTGGGCAGAAGCGCTGAGGCCTTGGGGGGAATGTTCGTACCTTCCTTCACGAGCAGTCTACAGGGAATGGATGGAACGCCGGCAGAGGTCACATTTACCATCGGTCATAGCTCAACTTCAGCGCCTGCGAAATGAATGATGGCGTTATGGCGCGAAAGAAAGTCCCAACCGAGGATAACGTCATGAGAGCACGAAGCAGTAACAATAAACTCGACGCTACACAGGACGTCTTCAATGGCCGCACGCTCCGCGCACGCCACGAGAGAGTGAACATTCTGAGCCCTCGCTGTGCGAAGGGAGAACCCCGAAAGTGGCGTCGTATAACTTTCCGCAGAGAGCGACAGCGATTGGCGTCCATAACAGAGACGGCGGCTCCAGTGTCCACTACAGCGAATTCGCGTACACCTTCAACGAATACTTCTATAACATTTGATGGGCGATGGTGAGGAACGTTCCAGTTCGACGGCGCCGCAGACTCGTAGACGATCAGTTTTCCTCTTCTCGAGCCACAGAACGAGGTCGCATCGGCGATAGTGGGCGGCGACGCGGAGAAGGTGAACGGCGGGCACCGGTCGAACAGCAGACGGGGCCGGACATGAGTCGTAAGAGCTTCAAAATGGCCTTCGCGCCCCTGTGTCACCGGTAGTCACGGGCGATGCGGCACCGGTCGATTGAGCACATCAACAAAAGTGAGCGATCTGTGATCGGCGACGCCACAGGCAAAGCATGTTGGCCGATCGCCGGACGTCGTACGCCGCGAGTTTGCGACGGCAGGTCCAGTCCAGGTCACAGGACGCGGTGGTCGTGGCGCGTGGCGAAACAACGGGACGGCAACTTGTGGTCGAGGCCTAGGTACCGCATCGGCATTACCGCTCGTTCCCGCTGCAGGAGATGGTCGGGGCCTGGTGACGAGTTCAGCGTGCCACTCCAGGGATCTGTTGGCGGTGGAGAGGCAAGACCCCGGCAATTCGTTGCTCAATCGCGTGGCCGAGTGAGGGCCCAAAATCTGCACGAGCAGGCTGCTGAGCATGCTGCGGCTGAGCGAAGATTGCCAGGGAAAGCTGGCGGTCAAGTTACTCACGCACGAACGTCTTTATCTCAGCGAGCAGCGTTGACTGGTAGAGAACGGCAGCCACTGTAGCCAGATGTTGGTCGTGCGAAGGTGGTCGGAGGGCCAACGACCGCTGTCTGCGCAGCTCCTGGTAGCTTTGGGACAGAGTAATAATTTCTATCACGGTGCGTGGATGCTTCGCAAGCCGCATGTTTAAAACGCCGTCCTCTATTCTCTTCATAATATTATTGATTCAGTCTGATTCTGACATGGTCACGTCGACTCTGTTGCACAAGTCTATAATGTATTCTGCGTACCTCGTGAATGATTCCCTAAACTGCTGAGCTTGTTCCCACAAACAGTGCTATGCGCACAGCTTGGCAACGCCAGGGCAGCCAAGCACGTCTACGAAAGAGGTCCTAAACGTTGACCACGTCTGTAAATCCCTCTCATGGTTCTTTAACAAGAGCTGGCCACACTCGCCAGATAGGAAATCACGTTGTTCGGTTTTGCGACATCGTATCACTGGTTGAGCACGGTTACCCTCTCGTACGACGAGAGCCAATGCTCCACGCCGTTGCCATCCGCGCCGCTGAAAACAGCAGGGTCCCTATGGCGCAGCACGTCGGAGCACCCGACCGATGGAGTAGGAGGTGCCTGCAGGGTTGAGTCGTCGGGCATGGTAGACGGTAGCGTGCGGGACCGCAAATCCAGCGTGGGTGTTCTCAATATACCCCGTGCCTTATGCCAGTTATGAAGAGGTTTACTGGCTGCGCACTGAGAGCGGCTAACGCGCCGGTCAAGCAGCAGCAAGAGTCCCAGCACGAGCGGCGAACTTCGTGCCTAGCGTTGATGATCATGGTTGGCCAGCGTTCGCTGTCATTACTGGATAAACAACAACAACAACAACAACAACAACAACAACAACAACAACAACAACAACAACGACGACGACGACGACGACGACGACGACGACGACGACGACGACGACGACGACGACGACGACGACGACGACGAAATATTTTCAAGAACGAAGGTAGATCAAGACTAACAAAAAAGGTGCCTTAAATTAAAATCCTTTACAAAAAGAAAGAAAGGAAAGAAAAATTGCGCTATTTCCCAGCGCCTACATACCGGAACGGCTTCAACGACATTCACCTAAAGGAATAGAAAAAAAGAGAGGGTTGAAGAAAAAAAAAAGAAACAGGCGATTTGAAAGACACGTGAAAAAAAGAAATAACAGAAAAGCTATTTAAACTGCGACCACTCAGCAATTCTGTTGTTGGGCCCAGTAGAGGGGGGGAGGGTAAATGAAAGCCCTGCTGGCGTTGTTATATAGAGACACGAGTCATTACTCGCGCATTCGCGATGTCTCTTTCCTTTGAACTTCTCTTCACCGAGCTGGAAAGAGGGACGCGCTTCCGCTCCTCTTAATAAAGTCAGCCTCCCTGTTTGTGCACCTTTAATTTTATTTTCTTCTGTCGTCACCGTCCCCGTGCCCCGCGGTGGTCTTTCCTTTTCTTTTTTTGTGACATTTCTGCTCGTCGCATCCAAATGGCGCGTGCGCAAAACGTGAACGTGGCATCCCTGCGGGGAGGAGGTGGTGAATTGCGCCAGCGCAAAGCGTTAATGTGCAGCAAGGTTAAAATCTAATAAAGCAAGGTTCAAATAAAGGTTCTTCTCACTTCATTTACTTGCAGTGAAAGGCGCGCCCACCATTAGCACAGCTTTTCATACCAGAGGACGCTCTACACTCACGCCAGCTTTTACGCCTTTAAAAGCAGCGTGCAAAACATGAAAAAAGAAGGAACGATGTTCTCAGCTATAAATTTTTATTTTTGCAGCGGGGCTGAAGAAGCGCTAGAGTATGTACTGCTTTTACGAGAGGAATAATGTATAGGAAATGGTGTTCAACGACCTGAAAGGGCACGGGAGAGCTATATGCTAATGTAATGATATCAGGGCATGGTTTACACGCAGAATTTTACTTGCTCATGGTTTCTTCCCATATTGTAAAGCGCCTGAATGAAATCGCACCAACCTAATGGGACTCTAAACGGAACGATATGCAAAGCACGCTAGTCAGCTTCTGCACAGACTTCGTCTGACCTATTCAAGATGGTGGACGTCGGGCTACGATCACAATTAATGTCTCAATATGCTGACTGGTAACATGATTCCTCTACCGCCCTCCATTGCACACACCACCCAACCTGTTAATTAAGACGTGTGCCCCAGCTTTAACAGTGCTACTAGCAGGAACGCGGCCATCTTGGTTTGGGTAATGTGCAAGCGTGGGAATGTCTGCTCTAGAAGATTTTGCATATCATCCAGACGACCGTTGCGCCGACGTCATTCCGACATTACGAATTGCACGGAATACGCGGTGGTCTTGTGCTACATGTACATTTTTCTTTTCCGCAGCGAAAGTCGATATCGGTTAACATCAATGCGCCGCTAAACACCACACTAAGACGGGGCGCGAATTCACGCTACGAACCTACAGGTGAACGATGCGGTACATGCTTTAAAATCTCCATTGATTGCCATTCACAGAGCTGTCGGTTTAAGTTTGCGTTGAGTAACTGCAGTGAATCGCAGTGTATTCAAATGGGAAAGAATAAGAATGCAGGAGCGAGCACTGTTGGCGTTATGCCCATTCTTGAGACTGTTATAGGTGGAGAATTGCCATTGCGGGAGAGAGAGAGAGAGAGAGAGAGAGAGGAAAGAGAGAGGACAGGAAAGGCAGGGAGGTTAACCAGATGCACATCCGGTTTGCCGCGGCGCAGTTTCTGCTAGAACAGGGCGCTGGAAGACTGTCGGAAATTGAACCATGACTTGAGCGAACCAGATCCTGCCAGTGGATGTTCGTAGCGCAAGGTAACGTGTCGCGAGCTAGTTCGGAGGTGTTCGATCCAGTGTGTCAGACGTCGTTCATCACAAAAAGCTCCCATTGTAGATGTGCGTTTCGGGAGTCCTATATAGGCATACTGAAAGCGCTGCATACTCTTGATAAGTTTCAGGTTAGTTCGCGACAGTGGCTGCAGGGCTGGAAGGCTAAAAGCCGGTTTTCAGGGTCTCGCGTCACCAGCAGAGGCTCCCGCTGATTTTCCGGTTCTTCCTCTGGTTCCGCTTCTCTCTGCCCGTTATCTCCTAGCGGTGATGATGACGGTGGGCCCGTCCGGTTTATTTCTGCACAACAGCATCATGTGGCACAGGGTGTTGGGCGTGTCCGGTGGGCAGAATTTGCAGTCCCGCCCGTAGGGCCCTGGATACATGGCGTGCGGCAGCGTTCTGTTCGGGTAGGTTCCAGCCTGGAGTCTTCTCCAGGTCGCCGCTTTTTCCCTACTCAGCCTCTTGTGTGCCGCCGCTAGCGATTCCTCTGCTTCCTGTAGTGCGCCAAGATCTCTGAGTACCTCTTGGGTAAAAACGACGTACAAGGACTGCGAAGGACAAGGACTACAAGGCGCGAAGGACAAGGACTGCGACAGACGACATACGCTGCGCTGCGTCTCTCGCAGTCCTTGTCCTTCTCGCTGCGCGTCGTTTTTATCATGAATTACCAACTAGCCCAAGCGACCACCCTAGTTTCCTTCTTGGATATCCGATAATCCTCTTCGTGGCAACCATGACTCCGTGTTCTGCGCGTCAAACATGTAGTTTTTTTTTGTCTTGAAGTGGTATTATAGACTACAGAGAGCTATCTGTATCCAAAAGATTGAAATAAAGAGTACCTCGTCTGCTCCATGTCTCCCCAGGGTTTGTTATCAGGAAATAAAATAAGGACGTAAGCGGCAATAACGAGTTTTAAATTTTGCGTACGGAAACGGGTTTAGGCACCCGAAGGGGCCTTTTTGTATGCAAAATAGCAGGCCGAGTTTTCCTTCTTTTGTACTCCTCCGTCTTTCTTTTTTTCTGTATATCTTTTTAGCTTTCTTTTGTAAGCCCGGAGGTTCGCGTCTCTAGCTCTGCGTCCGCAAAATCTAAAACGCCGTAATACTATATGGAAAAGTTTGCGAGCATTTGTTTCCGACTTCGCTCCTACACGTTCTCCCCGAGCGAAGCTGCGTACAGCTACCCTCCGGCGGTGGTCGATGTCCGATCGTGTGCGCATCATCATCATCATCATCATCATCATCATCATCATCATCATCATCATCATCATCATCATCATCATCATCATCATCATCATCATCATCATCATCATCATCATCATCATCATCAGCCTGGTTACGCCCACTGCAGGGCAAAGGCCTCTCCCATACTTCTCCAACAACCCCGGTCAGGTACTAATTGTGGCCATGCCGTCCCTGCAAACTTCTTAATCTCATCCGCCCACCTAACTTTCTGCCGCCCCCTGCTACGCTTCCCTTCCCTTGGGATCCAGTCCGTAACCCTTAATGACCATCGGTTATCTTCCCTCCTCATTACATTACGTGCGCGTCACGTCGGCGCGAAAATATTTTCGTCTGCAGTTTCTCGCGAATGCTCTGTAGCTCTGAATCTAACGGAGGTATCATGGAAAAAATTGTACTGAAATTGACCGCTAGGATAACCCCGTCAGTACGCCAAGCGTTGCATTTACTTGCCGCAGTTAGTTAGTTCACAGTGAAGTTGTAAACGTTACAAAATTTCCGTCTGCTGTCAATAAATACATTGGCTTGTATACGGAAGGAAAGCGGAAAGTCCCATGATTGTCCGCTAGAGTAAAATTCTAGTCCTAGACGTTTCATTCAGCTAATTACTGCTACTGCTACTACTACTACTAGAAGCAATAATAATAATAATAATAATAATAATAATAATAATAATAATAATAATAATAATAATAATAATAATAATAATAATAATAATAATAACAATAATAATAATAATAATAATAATAATAATACCTATCTATACATTGATGCGTCGATTGAGGTAAAACACACCACAGCTTCGCTGCTCGTCCTTTTTCACAGAGTGGTAGGGCTGACGCATTTCTTTTTTTTTTTTTAGCACTGCCGGAACACAACTTCATCTTTCGTGCGCTGTGCGAAACCCTTACAACTATACGCGCAGAGCCGAATGATTCGGTAGTGCATGCGAGCAGAAAAGTCAGCGCGCGCGAGGGTGCCGGCTCCCTTGACCGTCTCGCAACAAGCGCCAACCCCGGTTGCCGCAGGCTCGCGTTCCTCGGCGCACTCGGCGTCGTTAATCACTACGCGTTTCTCAACGGGAGCGCCTGCGAACTACAGCTCCGAGGGGTAACGCCCCCCGGCCGAACAAATCGGGCGCGCTCCTCTCCCGCCGGGGCGTCGTGGCTCAAATGTGGCCGGTTTGTAACCGGCGTCGACCACCCCTGCCCCGTTACCCGAATGTTCTCTCTCTCTCTCTCTCTTCCATTCTCTGTACCCACCTCTCTTTTCGGTTTCAGCGGTGCTTTTTTGCGAGCTTCCGACGGGCACTTGAAACTGCAGCTTGCAAAACGCGTGCCGCGCTGTGTAACGCTGGAAAAATAGCGCCCTTCTTTTAAACGAAGGCACAGCAGTTAAGTGGTGTGTTGCGTGAGGCTGGGGTGAAACAACACTTTCTATAGTCTCACGAGAGGAACGCGGCTACTGATGGAGTGGCAGGGGAACGCCTTTCGGAGGTTGTCGGAGGGGAGAGGGGGGGAGGCGGACTTTTACTCGCAGCAGTCGAGGAGTGGTAGGCAAAGTCGGTGTTGCGTATACGGGCTGCTATAGGAAGGGAGGGCTCGAGGCAACGACCGAGCTCTGCGCAGATCGTTGGTATAGGTGGCTGTTCCGCCGCTGCTGGTTAGCGGTGACTCTCGTATAGAATTCGTTTCGGGCCGCCAACGAGGCTTATAAGGTGTAAGAAAGAAACGAGGAAGGAAAAAAAAGGAAAAGAAAAGACAAAAGTAAGCAACGACGAAGGAGGAGTATAGTACAGAAATAACAAAAATAAGGTTATTCGTTCGGTTAGTTTGACAAACGGTGACAGAATGGAGAATTTTATACCCTGAGCTGGTGCGGCGACTTTTTGTTTCGAGAATAAAAAAACAACTTTGCATACGAATGCAAATCCAAGAAACCCATGCATTAAAAGGCACTAGAGAGACAGGATGATTTCTTCTGTATTCGTAAATTAGCCTTCCGCGATATATATAAGGAAAACGGCAGTCTTGCTATCCTAGACGCCTGGTAAGCGAGAAAAAGCGGAATAACAAAAGATGGGTGGGACGCCTTCTTGAAGTTCTCGCATCATTTCACTGTGACGTCATGCACTTTGACAGCGTCTTCTAGAGCCTGGTTAAATATGTAGCGATAAAGATAGACTGCATTTTGCTCTAAAGGAGCCCAACTTTGAACGTGGAGAGCGTCGGGAACTTTTGTTGGGCCAATGTGGCCTAAATACGACAAAAACGTCACAGCTCGTACCAACGTTGCAGTTTCGGCGCGAAAATAAAAAAAGCTATAAATTTGATCATCATTTTCTCTTCTAATTATCAATCTATTACTTCGGAAGTAACGAGAACAGAGTTTCCCAAAGAACGCTTTTTCCTCCTAAACTGATTTAGTGTTTGGCTTTAGTGTCTCTTGGAATACGGCGAAACAAGTTACTTTGTTTAGCGCAAAAGAACGGACACAAGAAAGACGACCAGGACAAGGCGCTACTCTCAACTGACATCATTTTTATTACGTCACTTCTTTATAGAGAGCAATATCTAGACAAACATTCGCAGTGAGCACCATGTGCAGGAACCACTAACCATCGATCACCAGAGGGCACTAATGCGACAGAATCCAAAAAACTATATTCTGCCCCGTACAAAGGGTAAAGAAGGCACACTAATACACTGTGACGCCAATGACTGTACGAAGAAAGCTTCCGATAATTCTCGGGCGGTGGTATCACGGCTCTTTTTCAAAATCATAGTATCACGAAACATAGCCTTGCTCTCGCATATTTTACAATGTTGAGCCAAATGGGAACCTGTGCCCGTCGATATGGATCGCTCATGTTCTCTAAGGCGCTCCTTAACACAGCGGCCTGATTGCCCTACATACACTTTGCCACATAACAACGGAATCTTATATACCACACCGACGCTGCAATCTACAAACTTCGCGTGGTTCTTTTCACAATCTGCTTTTTTACTTGTTTTAGAAATACGGCTGCACAAGATTGCCAGTTCTGAGGAGCAGAAAACACTACTAGGATTTTGCATCTAATGGCGACATTCTTTAGATTGTGAGCCACTCTATGGCAATACGGCACAACTCAGGTCTCTTCTTTCGTGTAATAGAGTTACTTTTCTGCCGCTTCCCTTTCAGTTTCTGAAGCAACACCTCAGAGACCGACGGCACCACCACACTTGGTTAACCCGCAACCTGCAGCCTATTTAACCATGCAACGAAACTCTGGTTTGCAGTGCGATGACAGGATTTCATTAACAAAGACTCTGGGCGCGTCAAAGCAATGGCGGGTTTCAATATCTTTGAGTGCGCAGACGCATAAGGTAAAAGTTCTTTACGGGCACGTGGCGAGTACACCCAACAGGGGGGACCTATTCGTAAGGATAGCTGCAAATCTAAAAACTGGAGTGTATTTAGCGCTCTGAATTTCTTTATTTAAACGATTACGATATGTTTTTAAATTCATGAAATAAAGCAGCGTTCCAAAGGGGAATGAATTTGTTGTACACTGAAGCTTTTGTGTTTATTTTCGAGTGAAATTCACGACTGACCCATGGCTTTCGTATCCCTCGAGGACGAGAGTAGTATATGTAGGGAAAATCTGTTTCGCATGCATTTTTTGAATATTCCAAAAAACTTGTCAAAAGACCCGGATGCGTCGTCAGAGGCCAGAATATCTGCCCACGAAGTAGTTAACATTTCATGGTGATAACGCTAAAGGTTCCGAGAATACACAATTTGCATTAATGGTCCGGATCTTGGCACTCCGTGAGTGTGTGGAAGCGCCATATAATATATAGCTAGATGAACACTCAGATATCGCTGTCAATAACACCAGGTTTAAATTTGGAATATGAGAACTAAGAAGGAATAATTCAATTAGAGTAGCAGCGTTTCGACCGATTCTAGTTCGCAATTTAATGACATTGACTAAATCAAAGCTTTTATACAGTGAAGTCAGTTCGCTACTTTCATTGCTATTAATGCTCATGTTTGTGTTAATATCACCGCCACAAATAATTACCAGCTTGTGTCTAACGCAGGCATAAAAAAAAAATTCTTTGATATATTCAAGGAAGAAAGGAAGGAAGGAAGGAAAAAGTGGAGAAGGAAAGGCAGGGAGGTTAACCAGTTTAGCTCAACCGGTTTGCTACTCTACACATGGTGGGAGCGGGATGGGGGGGGATGAAAGATGGGGAGAGAGAGAGGAAGCACATAGCACAGCACACAAATCGTCAGTTACAGTCCGTCACTCTTGCGTGGTACGTGACATCACTGTCACAGCCGCTTGCCCAAGCCCCGTCTCTTTCAAAAACCGAAGTAGTCCCTTTGTCGCCTTCACCTGCGATGTCTTCTGTCGGCGACATGTGAAAACCTTTTAAACTGACACTGGTCTATTGTCAAGGTGCGCTAGGATGGACGCCAGGGACTGTCTCTGAACATTATGTCCAGGACAGTAGCACAGAATGTGTTCTAGCGTCTCCTCGCAAAGACAGGCACTGCAGAGAGCGTTGTCGGCCATTCCAACGCGAAATGAGTAAGATTTCGTGAATACCACCCCTAGCCATAAGCGATAAAGCAACGTGGCCTCTCTTCTGCGGAGTCCAGTTGGCATATAGAGATGCATCAAAGAGGGCAGGTGGTAATGACGATTGCTACGGTTGGTCTGGCTGATTGGTGTGCAACATAGAGAGAGCGCGATTTCCTGTGCAAGCATTCGAAGTCTGCTGGCTGCGTCGGACCGTCAAAGTGGTATGGCCTTTTCTTGTGCGTCTTCGAGAGCTGCGCGAGCGGCATTGTCGGCGTCTTCGTTTCCTATGACGCCGCAGTGACTTGGCAGCCACTGAAACGTCACGTGGTGTCCTTTCGCATGTGATGTAGGGAGTATGCATCTAATATCGAATACGAGCTGTTCGTATGGCCCGCGACGCAGAGCTGATAGCACAGATTGTAGGGCTGCCTTTGAGTCACTGAAGATTGACCATTGTCGAGGTGGTTCCTGATTGACGAAACAAAGTACAGCGCGAAGAGCAGCTAGTTCTGCAGATGGCGATGTCGTTGGGTGGTCAGTACTAAAGCTGATGGTAATAGCTCTTGCTGGGACAACCACAGCACCGGCGAACACTGGATGTTTGTGGAACCATCAGTATAAATGTGTTCACTGACCGCGCACGTCTCCTGCAGAAGAAGCAGAGACAGTTGTTTCAGCACAGGCGACGACATCTCAGACTTTTTCCCGATTCCTGGTACACTGAGATGTACTGTGGCGTTGATAAGAAAGCAGGGGGGTATCGATGATTTCGATGCAGCGGTGAAGCCCGGGGGAAGTTCGTAATTGTACTTGATGAAAGCCTGACGATATTCAAAGAATGCGTTATGGTTTCCACCTGCAAAACGGTAAACAACAGAAAAAATTAGGTGATACATTTTTGCGGACAGTATTTCATAGTCAACCCTTCAGCAAGTAAAATCTCCGAGAAATTCACATGGTAAGGCTTCTTTCACTAAAACAGACACACCACCACCGCGACGACTTAAGAGATTAAGGTTCTGTACATTGCAGCCGGGCGGCCGGTATACGTCACTGCAATGTACATAACACGTGTGAGACAACATGATCGCATCAAAATCAAAACCAAGTTGGTTAAGAAATGCGTCAAAATGGGCATACTTATTTCGAACAGATTGCACGTTCAAGTGAAAAAATTTCAGACCTTACAGACTTTGCCAAGGTGCTTCTTCAAATCGCTGGGTTCGATATACATAAAAGCTTAATAAAGCCATGGTGTGCGCTCAACTAGGGGATATCTCTAGGCTTCTTGGCCTGATAAAAACAAACGACTCGCATTCTTTCCGCCTTGCAAGAACTCTCCCTCCATTATGCCAGTCAAAACGAAATTTTCATGTTCCCGTGCCCGTTTGTAGTCGTTTTGTCTCCCGTAGAAGCCCCCTGTTGCCATTGTTTACTTAAATTTTCATGAATACACACATCTTATTTAACTGCCCTCAGCTTGTTTCGGTTGCGAAACTAGTCATCCCTGATAGACTGTATGGCAAGACTAACGATAACTCCGGGAGTCTTATCAGACTGTGATGGCAAACGGTGCATGACAGTTATATCAGAGGGAGACAGTGTGGGAAGTTGAAGTGAAGCAGAAACCTCATGATCAGCTTTTGGAATCCCGTGCAGTTCCAAACTGAGCTTTCGACTGTGCCACTGAAGTTCATTCATTTCTTTTTTCGGATCGTTTATCTATTGCGATTCCTGTCCAGCCTCAGCTCCTTCCATTGACCGTCTAATGTCCTCCAGCTCGTTACCTTGCTGGTCTACTTGAGACAATATTATATCATATTTATGAGACAATATTTGCACACTTTTCTCAACAGCTTTCATGGTGTTCGTGAGGCTCCTGGCCTTCTTTTTGGCTCAGCGACTGCTGCCGCACTAGTTGTATTAACTATGTTATTTTGCTTTGCTCCCCTGCACATTGGGCATCGCCACTGCTTTCGAGAGGAATCGTTTCTCGATTAAAATGTTCTTTCTAGGATGTCTAGAACATATACACGAGACAAGCAAATATACGATGCGCCATTCGACGATGCCAATTAAGAAATCCGATGTTGCAAAATTTTAACGAAATCAAACCAGGTGACAAGCGCAAAATCTTCTTTTAAGGTTCTCAGAATAACAACGCGATCCACTGTATAGTTGCTCGCAATTATGTCGGTTTTTCCTTACTCGTCACATTCCAATGAGAAGAGTGCACTCAGCGACACGCGCATACGCAAAAAGATAGATAGATACGACTCGCACATAGATAGATAGATAGATAGATAGATAGATAGATAGATAGATAGATAGATAGATAGATAGATAGATAGATAGATAGATAGATAGATAGATAGATAGATAGATAGATAGATAGATAGATGGATAGATACGACTCGCACACAGATAGATAGATAGATAGATAGATAGATAGATAGATAGATAGATAGATAGATAGATAGATAGATGGATAGATACGACTCGCACACAGATAGATAGATAGATAGATAGATAGATAGATAGATAGATAGATAGATAGATAGATAGATAGATAGATAGATACATAGATAGATATCCTGCCCATCGCCAACCTCTGTGCGTATGAGCCAATATGTTCTCGTGTTTTTTTATACTTACCATGCGATGTTGTAGCCGTACACGCCAAATAACGAAGACACGTAGCAGCCTCAGGGCACTTTGTTATTCTAACCCACATAGCTCAGCACGTCTACATTCGTCATCCGTGCTCTGTGCTGGTTCCCAGCGCTTTGTTTGAACTGCCACTTCCGGTTAATCTGAGTGTTGTGCGTATGCTACAAGTTTTTCATGTTTTTTTTTTCCAAAGCACAAAGCCAGTCTTTTGATCGACGCTCCTGCCGAGTGTTTGTCATCCGGATTTCACTTTCCGAGAAGTGTTTTCTTCCCCTTCCTGATTCTGATTGATATGGAAAGAGAAACGCCTCGATGGCAGTGCCATCGGCGTTCAAACACAAACAAGCTTCTCTACCAGATCACTTTCTCTTTTACGCTTGAAAACGTGGGACATATGATGGAGGTTACAACGAAAAAAAAAAGAGCTGAGAGAAGTCGCAAGACCATAAAATCGAAACTTTGTTGTACCTTCGGTCTCGATCGAAATAATGTCCTGGTATGAAATCGATATATCCGTCTCCGTGAGAGGGTGGCGTCTTCTTCAGTTCGGAGCCGAAGTTGCGCAGATGCGTCTTTTGATACTATTGCTTTCGTTTTTTGGGCAGTACTTGGCACCGGCGGTAATCAGGAAGGGAAAAATAATATTTGGGATGCTGTTGAACAATTTTGTTTCCTTCTATACCGTTACGACGGCGACGTCTTTCACCATCCGAGGAAGGACGATGTCTGTGTGCAGAAGCAGAGAATGCAATCAAACTTGGTTGTGCCGATGTGATTCGTCTTCAGTACTGCAGCATGCATTTTGGTCTATACATATACATAAGTGCATCTGAGAAACATATACAGCAAGATGAACACAAGTTGCCTTGTTAAGTTCTGTACTTCACGTTGTATGACGCTGTTTGAAAGCAGTGACACGCCAATGAGTCCAACAGCGCGTTTGGAACTTAGGAGGCGTTTTGATATAGATATTCTTGTTGCTTCTTTTTTACCGGATGTGTTTCTCTCGCTCTCTCTTTTACGGTAATGAAAGCAAGGAGTTAAGAAATATAGAAATTTTCAAAATTTCTTGTGGCAGATAGTAGCGCAGTAATCATTGGATTGGATTGCTCGGTGAGGCGGACGTTCCTTGTAGAATAAAGCGAAATACACATTTGATTCTTGAACGAAATGTCACAACATAAATAAATACTTATTTAATTTATTTACAAGCATACCGCGGCCTATTCAAAGACCAAGCAGGTGAAAACTTACGGAGCTGATGAGTTTATGAGTCCTATTGCAGCCTATGAATTGTCGCCGGATAGTTTGCAAGGCATATTCACTTCCCACAAATTCTGACGCTGGCACCGGTTTCGAGATTGACGCCGTTGAATTTGCGGTAAAAAAACGCACCGTTCTTCCACATACCTTTCTTTCTCTTTTTAGCAAAACGCCACTTTACGCACCGAAGCACCGATATACAACTGCAATGCCACTGCATTACGCCGAATACTTCGGTAATCAATATCTCGAAACTGGAGTATAATCCCAGGAATTCGTTCCAAATGAATATGCGACGCAAGCTTTCCCGCCACAATTCGTAAATTTGATGCAGATATAACCCTCGTGTTGGCACCAGACATGCGGTCAAATAAATGCAACGAAATCGACCATAGTCTGCGGTAGTCTCGTATACCATTGCGATCACCCGCCTGCTATATAGTGAAGACGACAGGACACGAAGCGGTTAATCGAACGCTGTTGTGACGTGTTAGCGATGGTGAAGAAAGCAGTAAAACTCCGAATGGCGAAACTAGCGTTTCATTGGGCGAACTTGTGCCCTCAAAAACAGGCTGGGCCGGTATCTTGTAGCGATGCCTTTTCCGATTCTATGCCGTTTCAGGCTTTTGCGCTTGGCCACTGGTCAGAGCGATGGTCTGCCCACATTATCAACGCGATCAGGCGGCCGTGTGTGGTGGATGATAAGAATAGCACAGAATAAGGCATAAGGCATCGCTACAAAATAGCGGCCCTGCACTCAAAGCACAACGACAGTGGCGAACACAGTCGGCGATCGCCGTAAATCTGATCTGCTGGTCAAGGGCGTCAGCTTTTATATACTAGCCATCGAACGTTCCAGAGTAATCGCTGGTGCCGCTGGTGCCTGTCTTCCAGAGAGTTCTACACAATTGGCGTTGCGCATACGTGCAATCAGATTACACAAGGTTCGGGGACGACAGCGGTGAGGACCATCGATACCATTCCCGAAAGTTCCGATACCTGCAGGCGCGTCCTGCGCTGAGCGATAACATTTGTTGGACGGCGAAACGCAGTCACTCGATGAACAAGTACACGCGTCACTATACATTTGCCCATTTCGTTCCTGCGTCATTGGCGTAAAGGAAACCGGCGCGCGGGTGCGCATATGCTCTCGCATACCGACGCTGCTTTTTATCATCTGAAAGAGCTCGCAGGCGTTGTCACGATAGAAGTATGCCCGCAATAGTATCTTACAATGGCAAAAAAAAAAAAAAAACACACACACATCGGAGCGATGGCAGCTGAGTTAACGGTGCCGCACGCACTAAGGCTGCATGGAATGAGACCAACGGAAAACCATCGACGTTGTTGCTCTGTATATACGTCAACGAAACATAAACAACGTGCCGGAAGAAACTATAGCTGCACGCCTCTTACGTAACCCACGAAAAAGAATTGCGAGAGGACGAGTTTTTAGTAAATATTTTTCGGATGACATAATCAAACTACGCGGCTTCAAGCTTTCGGCACACGATACTCGTAAGGTGCCGCCCCCCCCCCCCCCCCCATTTTCTTTGAATATGAAACATGTCTTCTGTCTTTCGGTTCTCCCAGGGAAGTGGGAAAAGCTTTGTAAGCGTTTCCTAAAACACCTGAACGGCCGAAAAACGAGAGTATGGAGACCTTCGCTTAGGCGCTAATTAACACACAGCCACTTGGAATGTTGCCTGTATATCGCCCGTAACCTTCCTGACATATTCTCAAAGTTATCTAGTTCTTTAAGAAAACCGTGAACACAGGTTAATAACGTTTCTGAGCGCTTCTAGCCGAATGCTCAGCTTCACTGTAAAAAATAAAATGCAAAATAAAGAAAAGAAGATGATCGGTAGAGACTAAAACTACTGCCTACTAGTTTCTTCTCTCTCTCTCTCTCTCTCTCCATTTTTTCTCTCCCTTTCTTCTCTTTCTTTTTGCTGGCGCCACACCGGCACCAAACGGAGTAAATTTGTCATCCCGAGGAGAAACTACGACATTCTAGACTTACTCGAGTTCTTTGCTTAGGGTAGCTTTAATGTCTCCCGACATTAGAGGAACTGGAGAAGGCGGAGCGAAGTTTCTCAGTGCACCACGAAGTGAAGCGGGTCAAGCACCGATAGCGTGATGCCTCACAAAATAACAGCGCCGGCAACGGCGCGCGAGTTGCCTTCATCCAGTAACCACGTGCTCCATCATTTCGGCCACGGCATCGTGTAGCGGGAAGCACACACGCACACGAAGACACACGCACACAAAAGGAACGCTGCCTTTCGAAACGCTTTCCAGGCGTGTCGCCAGCCCTCTTCAACGAGGTTTCGTTTCTTTTTCTGTAACGTGTAGGGGTATGATGAGTATTTGCACCTTATTCTAACATTTATCGATCTCGTTAGAACGCGATAGCGTTAAGGGCCCCGTGTCGCCGAAAATCGGCTGTCGGTGTGGGCGTCGGCGTCCGCGGCCGAGAAAATCATCCCGAACCACGCATTTTCTATACGGCAAGATATATATATATATATATATATATATATATATATATATATATATATATATATATATATATATATATATATATATATATATATATCCCATCCCCAGTGTAGGGCAGCAAACCGGAAACTGATATATGGTTAACCTCCCTGCCTTTCCTCTTCATCTCTCTCTCTCTCTCTGCTGCACTTTCGACGCTTAGTCCGCGTTGAAGCCAGGCGCAGCACGAAGGTCAATTCGCTCGCTGCTGCTGCCGCGCCGAGCAGCGCCTGTGTGCTGTCTTGTGGTGCAATGGTAGATGCGGTAGTTGCTGACGGCACCGAGCAGCTACTGTGTCCTTTCCCACAGCAAGCAAAACCATGCTCTTGCTCTACAAACTTGGTCTAACCACGTTCAACCACGGCAATTTTTTGCTACTGTTGTCTTCACCATCACTGCAACGTGACAAATTCTCGCTAATGTAACAGGAAGTAAGTACTACGGCACCGGTAATGTACCGGGAAGCAAGTAATGTGGGGCACCGGTAGCAGGAACGATAACTAGCTCGCAACCTCTGAAGTTGACCATGACAGATGTTATGCTGTGACGCCATGTCGTTCTTATAACTTGCTTTAGTTTAGCAGTGTAAGCAGAAGACGCTGTTTCCTCATTCAACAGTAGTTTATTTGCTCGCAAGAAATGTAGACGCAACTGCAAGCCGCGCTCGTTCCAGGTTTGGAGCATTCAGCTTCTCCACAGCGCCGCTAGTTGACTTTCCGGCACGATGAACAAAGCCACATTCCATTACAACTGCTTCAGTTAGTTTCGAAGTCACGCATTCACACTATAACAAGCGACGTTGCTCAAAAGAAAACCCTCGCTAAATTTCGGAAACCTATTGGAAGAAACGCAACTTGGTCCATTTGGTTCTTACTTCTTGAGTTTCACCGGGGTTTCACACGCGGAGGGTGTCTGCTGTTTTCCCAAGCCTAGACCCTACCTCGAACACTACGTACTGCGAGCACGAACAAGCGTCAGTCAGATGACTCAGACTACCTTATCACATGGATAAACTAACTACAAAGACTACTACGCCTACTCGCAAACGGAACTCTCATTTGTTTTTATTTAGAGACACACTGACCAGGCAACTTGAAAACATTCAGCCTTGTTCTATCAGTAGAGAACATCCGTATTAGCCTTCTTAAATCATGACAAATGTTACTGCCTACATATTGTGGCATGCTATGCGGTATACTGTAACACGAGCCACAGTGCGGAGTTACCGATGAAGGTCGAAAACAGTCAGGTATCGCACCTTTAGCAGTGGAGCAACGCCACGAACAAGTGCTTGCACGTTTCGGAGGTGCTCTACGCACACACTTCCCTTTCACAGCGAAAGCTGTATGAAAGTAACGTATAAAAGTAACGTATAAAAGTTCCGTAGTTTTTTTCGGCGTCCGGCAACAGGAACGGACTTAGCGATTTCTAACAAACCCATACGGGTGCAGTGCGGCGGTGCAGGTGTCAAAATGCGGAACACATTAGAACGCTCGCCGTGAACAATAGCGTGACGTCAAGGTTGCCGCACTATATAAGCAGGAGAGGTATCGGCGGTAAAAACAGCTGTGTTATCGATGGGGCAGACACGTATAGTTCGTACACCCGAAGAACAACATGCGCACGAGGAGCGCCAGAGGGAACAGCAATGAGAATGTAAACGGCGCCGGTGCGAAACGACCGGTCGATGAAGAACGTTCCCGCGATATTGAACGAAAATGACAATCGCTATCCCGGGCACCTCCGAACGAGCAACGACGCCGGACTCGCAACGCAAAAAAAAAAAAAAAAAAAAAACATGACGACAATTCCAGTCAGTGAAGTTGGAACGGCAACGAAAGCACTCGTTTGAGAGCTTTGACTGTCGTCAGGTTTCGCTGCCATTCCATCTTCACAGAGTGGAATGGTTGTCACTTTTCTAACTTCCGGAGCGCCTGAAAGGCTTTGTTTTTTCAAGAAACGAATGATGTGGCTCGCTAGGCAGGCCAGACGTTTGCACGCACGGCGCAACTATTTCCACGGTTTCGTCGCTGAAATCATCGAGACCGATCAAAATAAGGTAATCAGCAGCAAGGGCCCTTTCGGCTTGGACGAAACACCTCGATTCTACGCCACAAACGAGAAACGTGAGCGCAGCACCAAGCGAAAGAGCCGCCGTGAACCTGGTTGTCGTAGTCATTTTTGTTGATTTGGACAGTGTTGCCAGCACAAGTAACGGATTCTGGACTTGCCGATAGAAACATGCAGTTACACGTAAAAAAAAATCACAGATTGACTTTCAAAGGAGCTGCTAGAACAGAATGCGATTGTGAAGGGGAAGAAGCGCTATTTCCTGCCGTCCTTTAGGGCCAGAATACGCAGCGATAGAGAAATGAGAAATTGTGCAATTATCCTCGCGCTGCAGCCAATGCTAGCGGGACCTACTAAGTAGTGCAAGCTAGCGCGCAAACGTTTTCGTAATTAAACAATAAAGAGGAATAACATTTATGTATACTATTGTTGACTATGGGATATCCATAAAGCACATGGACCTGTTGATGTAGTTTTGCATGATAACCAATGGTTTCGTTATAGAAGGCTAGTTACTCTTAATATGTTTTCTAAATTAATTAGTTGAACGTTTGTTGATGAAATTTTGTTAGTCGGTTATGCACTTCGATTTTCAATATAGTCATTGTTCACGTCTTCGAGTGATCCAGGTTAATGACTGGATTTGAACTGCAGGCTATCGATGATTTAAAAAGATTCTTATTGCATTAAATTTGGGTGATCTGTATCGGGGACGCAGCCGCAGTGGGATCTGTGAGACGTCTTGTGCCTGCTGCTGAGGGTGTGTGGTCGCTAGGGTACAGATAATGACGTACCCAAATACACAATGAACATTTATTCACGCATTACAAAGCTTACACGCTTAAAGGGACAATAAAGGAAAATATTAAGTCGAGCTAGATCGAAAGATTATGCTTCAGTGACAACGAATTCGTCATTCTCAGTGAGAACGGAGCATTTGTGAGCGAGAAAACGACGCAAATTAAAAATCAGAGTGGCGCCACCTGTTGTGGACTAACGGTACCTCTCGTGTGACGTCAGAGCTGGCCGGTTCACAGAGAGCGGCATAGAGGAACGTGACGTGGAGATCCCATCTATACTCGTCCGTGTTAGCGCGGGTGGTTCAAATTGAGGAGCAGCAGCGCGATCTTCGGCAACAATGTTCTACGCAACGAAGTATTGGCAAATAGAAAATGGTGACATACTTGAAGACGAATAATCTGTCGGTCTATCTCGACCCGATATTTTCCTTGAGTGCTCCATTAACTTATGGTGCGGCTAGTGGTTGGGTCTAATCTTGCAACAGTGCTCGCTCCCTATTCGAAGTGGGCCCGCCCTCGTCAAAGGGTGGTAGACGCGGATTGGCGTCCCTCCGTATCGCTACTCTGGTCTCGCCCCGTTATTTCTGAACCCTACGGCGCCATAGGCGAGCAACCACCAGACGTCTGCAACAAATTGCACACTTGTAAGTCCCGTAAATCCTGATGAGCACTGGTTTGACTTTTATGAGTTGTATAGCAGCCGTGCAAGGGCGAGCTCTTTCAAACGCGACCCCTCCCGCTCGAAGCGACAAACGCGCAGCCGAGCTACGCTTCTCTGAACGCCGCGTTCCAGGCTGAATGTAGCTCTGATGACGTCATGCGTGCGGCCCGACCACGGTTGCATGCGCGCATGCTGCACATGCGTGTTCGAATAACGGCTTCTTTCTTCGACACTATACGACACCTAGGTACAACGCGTGAGTAGCACGGTTGCAAAGACATAGGCGGCGATATAAGTGTCACCTGTTTTCGTTACATGCGGTTTTATAGCAAGCGACCCCATATGTGCAGGCCGAACTCAAGAAAGGTTTCAAGCCAAGAACACCCTGCGTATTTTACTCATGGGTCGCATTACTTGCAGAGTCGGAATGGCAGCTATAGTCGGTGACTTGAATTCGTTTGTAGGTGTGTAAAGTGCATCTTGTGCTGAAAAATAAATATATGTATATATACTGTATTTCACGTCCTTGCGAGCGAAATTCAGCGATAACCCTTCTGCCCACTTGCACACGCACGGTGCGGGACACAGATAAGTAACGCACTCGAGTCTTGACGAGTAAACGAAAACTGTTGCTCTAAATAATGCCGCGCATTCACAAAGTGCCCCTAAGGAGACGCGCGTTCCATTTCGTGGTCGCGTGCACATTTTATACGTGAAAGCTATGGCCATCGAGCATGCTTTGTCGATACTTGAACTTCTCTCGTAGCAGATGCTCAAGTGGGAAGGGCATTATCGGATTTGTCCAGACTAAAAGCGGCAGAAGAAGATGCAGCAACAGTTGATCGGAAAAAAAAAGAGGAAAAGCGGGTAATATCGCAGTTGAAATGCACCGGAGACTTGGAGGAATGGCAAAAATTCCAACGTATTAATAATCCAAGAGAAAGGAAACGTCGAGGGCATACCCAGTAATCCTGGACATTGGCCCTTCGGCCATCTTTCATACTTCTCTGCAATGCACCAGCTTAACGGATTGGGGGGGCGTCTAAAAAAAAAAAAAAGATGTTTAAAAAAATCGGCACACTTTCCGCAAATTTGAGTAGCAATGTCGAGAGAGTATTTCCTTGTAATAATCTACACATTTTGGGGCACTTAGTGCTAACTTCCCTGTCGCGTTATAGCAATGTTTCGGTCATCACCAAAAACATTGCTATAGCAAAGCATTCGCGATGCTATATGTTGAAGGATAGGGGTAAAGATCAACGAATAATATCTCAGCAGACTGCGATTCGATGATGACGTTTGCGTCATCAGCAACGTTGAGGCAACTTCCAAGTTGGCGACTGAGGTTCTTGGTTCGTGGTACCAACACAAAATGAACGATATTCTGAGGGAAGACACCGACACCACAATTTTTTGTGTGTCACATTTGATTTCGCGCGGTTAACATGAACCAAGCATCAAGCTAGCAACATTACTTTAGACTCAGAACTTGAACCGACAAATTCAAAGGGTATGTTTGAAAATTGATATACGGGATATAGGGGTTATTCTCAATAGCTTTGGCATGTAAACAAGAATTCCTGTTTAGCAGTCAGTCCCTCGAAGCTGTGAAGGAGTAGGTTTATCTAGACTACAGCGCTATAGGGGAACTGGATCATGAA
Source organism: Dermacentor variabilis (assembly GCF_050947875.1). NCBI lineage: Eukaryota > Metazoa > Arthropoda > Arachnida > Ixodida > Ixodidae > Dermacentor > Dermacentor variabilis. The sequence goes on from NC_134571.1 coordinate 130,106,124, forward strand.
GGGGAAATGTCCTGGCGATAAGAATAGGTGGAAGAGCATCCAGTAGGTGTTCCCGAGTGATAAACACCAACTTACCGTTATCCATAAAACTTGTGCAATCAGCTGGTTCTATCCATGTTAAACAATGAGGCTCATACTTGAACGATAACAAACAGCTTGACAAGAAATGAAGGAGAGCGCAACGAATGGTGGAGCGGAAATTGGCAGATGTAACGCTGTGAGATAAGAAGAAAGCATAAGAGGGCAGGCAATCTTATATCTAAGTTGATATTACTAAGAGCAAGAAGAGTTCAGCAGGTGATGTAATAGCGCTGTTCAGATGGCCGTTGGTCTATTTAGAGCAGTAGAGTGGGTGCGAAGGGAAGGTAAAAGAAGCTGAGGATGGCAGAGAATTAAGTGGTGTCGTGGAAAGAAAATTTGCAATCAAGTAATGAAGTCACCTCAGACTAGACAGGAGTAATTGAAGATCGCCGTGAAAGTCAGTCTTCCTGCAGCAACCTTTAAATGGTGGCTATGGTGATGATGACGACATAGCGAATGTAGTGTTTGCCGCAGCACGCTCAGAGTAATCTATAAAGTTGTGGCCAACGAGCATTCCCCAAGTTTCGTGAACGTATTATGCTTTATTAGGCGCGTAATTCAGAATTCCACACGTGCACATCCAGCGGCCACCGATTGCAACGAGTCACAACCTGCCAGAGCAAGGGGATGTTTGTGACAGAAGCGAACGCCCCGAGTGGCGCTTGTCCCCGTGCGTCTCCCTGCGGTTTCAGCGTCGCCTTGCAGCATATACGTTTCCCGAAGCCTTCAACGCGTCGCTACAAATGGGCTCTGCTGTTGCCGTAACGGAAGCCAATTTTCTCCCGCAAACATGCTTGCCGCTGTCACACGCTCTATCTCGCTCGCTTTACCGAAGCCGCGTGATCGTTTACCGTCAACGTCAACAACCGCGCAGCAGTGGAGCCTGCTGGTAGAGCCGACACTAAGCCCGTGAGACAAACAGGAACACGAAAGCACCATCGTCACCAAAGGGAAAAGCTGACGTGCGGGAAAGCGACCGAACCAGAATTGTCTGCCGCACCGCTGTTACCGCGTGGTCAGGAAGAATTTAGATCACCGCCCTGGAGCCCTTTCCTAGCTCTTCACCAACTCGGTGTTTTCTTATCAGAGGAGGAGCAAGAACGAGGACAAACAGCGGCGTTATCTTGTTATCCGGCTGGCGCTGACGCTGTAACCTCCTGGAATGGGCGACACCGAGCTCCAGGCTTCCTTGAAGCCGGGAAAGCAATCCAGATGAGTTTTGCTAGCCGAGAAGCGACAACACAAAACGAGACAAGAAACAAAGCAAATAAGCGTCGAAAAAGCCCGCACCGCCTGTTTTCTCGTGTTTTTCTTTCTTCTCACACAAGACGGCCAACTCGAAAGCGGGGATGATTTCTCTGATATCGCGTTTCATTTCATTGGCCGCCTGTTTGCCCCTTTTTCCCCTCTTCCCGGCAGCGCATTCCTCTTCTGGGCCAAATAAAGGCCGTAATGTTTGACGCAATGCAGTAAACGCTGAAAGGAACGGGCGAAACGGAAACAGCCAGAAAGACCAAAACACGCACCAGCGGTCTGATGACCGATGCTTTGACTGTGGGGCGGGCTCTTTGTTGCCAGGCTTCCATTTCGGCATCGGTGAGCCCCATCACAGAAGTCGGCGATGGCAGATAGGTGATCTGTGCCTTGTGTCGCAATATTTTGAAGCGACTTTCGTAAGGTCTGCACCATGAGACGCGGAGGGCGGAAGTATAGGGAGACAGGAAAACGTAAACAGAAATATTGTTAATGCAGCAGGAACCTTCGTAATTGGATCCGACTGCGCTGAAAGAAGGCATCACGTGTACATTTCGTTTGCCGTTACCTGAGCGCGTTAAGCGCCCCGTCTCCAACAGGCTTCTCTTGCTGCGCATTGGGAGCACTAAGACACGGCGCCACAGGAGCGGCGAAGTTTACGTAACGCAATACTTTGCGAGAAGAAAAGTGACGCCTGATCTAAGATTACACGAGTAAAGATGCTGATAAACGAAGAAAGATTAGAACATAACACCAAGAAAAAAAAGTGCTGCTGCTTGGCAGCGCACAGTTATTCTTACGATAGCATTCAAGTACACCTCCGCACACAAACCCATTTCCATTTAGGTCGTTTTCACACACCTTGCTGATCGCCTATTTTTCAAGCACTGTGAACCACCTAACTGGTGTTAATCGATATCTACGTGTAGCCCTAAAAAGAAAATATTGATTACAGAGAACGCAAACGCTATTTCTAACTTATGGTGTTGGGCTGCTGAGCACGAGGTCGCGGGATCGAATCCCGGCCACGGCGGCCGCATTTTGATGGGGGCGAAATGCGAAAACACCCGTGTGCTTAGATTTAGGCGCACGTTAAAGAACCCCAGGTAGTCGAAATTTCCGGAGCCCTCCACTACGGCGTGCCTCATAATCAGAATGTGGTTTTGGCACGTAAAACCCCATAATCTAATCTATCTATTTCTAACTATGATTTCTTGCAAGTAGGCTGCTGTTACATACTCAGCAGGTATCACATTAGACACGCGCTCTGGTATAGCTTCGTCATCGTCTTCATCACGATGTTTATTGAGGTGAACGGTGCCAGGAAATATGAACCACATAATTTCTGCGCCGATACACCGAATTAGCACAACTGCTCACTCGCGCACGGTCATGAGGCACGGTCACTCACGCAAGCACTTCATAAAACCAAGTTCATTAATTTGCAGAGAAACTGCATGAACTTATTTCACAACAATTTTAGTACTGGCAGCAACGTGTGGTGACATTGGTCGTTATCGAGGAGGCACAGGCGAGATGTGTAACACATAGCTAAGCATGACACTGCACATAGAGGAACGTGCGGCGAATGTGGCAGAGAGTATTGACACTTTTCACGGTGATCCAGAGGGCGCTGCCATGTTTGATCACGTGGTGACGCGTTCATTGCTTGCCACAGCTGCCTCCGTGCTTATAAACGATGTGAGCGACGTCGGTGCAGCTGTGCAAACCTCGGCTTTGGCGGATATCGTAGACGGTGATTGGGTGGACAACAACATGCTTTGACCACAGCTTCAGGGGACATGTAAGAGCGTTCGGAACTCACCACTCCTTGTCCAAACGGCGTGAGCAGCGTATACGGTACTAAAAGCTGGGCTAAATATGTATTCCAAGCTGTCCAAACTTTCCGCTTGTGAATTGAACGTGCATCAGTATATCTTGCTCTTCGTTCTTTATTTAGCAAACAGCTTGAAGCAGGCGCTTGTCCCATTTCTGACTCAGTAAAGTTGCCCACGCAGTGCAGTTATTATATGATTGTTTATTTTCTGCCTGATCGCGCGTGGATGTGCTCAGTTGCGATATATATGTTTTTACTGCGCACAAGGCTCCTAAAGTAGATGTTGTGCACTTTGCAACAGCTTGTAGCCAATAGGTATTGTCGCTGGTCACTCGCTTACTGTGTGGACCGTTAAGAAACCTTCAGCTTCGAACATTCGTGCGCTGTCGGAGTTGCAGGTCACCCAGACTTCGGCCCATTGATTAAAGAGTGTTCCCATGTGCTTGTTCTTGATCCGTGGGCTATAGAGTGGGCGTAACTTTGCGTGTGAGTTGGGGCGAAAGTGTAGATGATCATGCGAGAAACTTATTATGCCAAGAAGCGGTGCTACTTCCTTTGTCACGGTGCAACAAGCTGCACTCACTCTTTCAGATGTTCCGGGGTTGAAGTCCTTTCCTTGTAGTTTAGCGATACAATGCTGGCGGATCACTCGATTTTTTTTTATCCTCGAGGAAAGCCGTGCATCGCGAAGGGCCGGTAGCACGGGCAGTCCTTATGTAGCAGTGATCCGTGAACTTGGACACAGATTCATTTCATTACTTAATACACCAGTCACTGCAGACAACCACTGCACACGTCTTCACTCCACCGCTCCACATTTCGCATCATGAAGGGAGCACAGTGCGTTAGCGAACACCCAGTTGCATTTCCGATAGCTGATTGCACAGAAGCAGAGCAGAAGTGGCAGTGGTTTCGTGTTTGTGAGCTTTCGCGGAAGCAACGCGCGGCGCCCCGCCGAAAGCGCCATCTGGTTTCTCTAGAGCAAACTGCACTACAAGAAGGCTCTATAGAAGCACTAAGCTCAAGTAAACAATGACGTTTTTAAAAATACTTAAACGGTATAAAACATTTTTCCGCTTACAAACATAGACCGTGGACAATTTTCGATTTTACCCACTGAAATATCCCGCTAAGTTCAGCGTGCAAACAATGACAAGGAGTGGTAGCAGGAGCACGCTAAATCAGAGGTTCGTACATATTCAACCCTTTCTTTCCTGTAAGTAATCGCAAGTTTACTACTTAAGTTTTCCGTATGGTGCACGAAAAATGATTATCATTCAAGCATTATGCGCGTTTCTTTTTTTACCTGAAAGAGTAAAAAAAAAAACAGACTTTCCATACATCAAACAACATAGAAACTTTTTTTTCTTGTTTAACCAAGGTAGGACATTAAGCAGTATAATAGCAAGAGCTTGGTGGTGCAACCCACAGCCACGTTCCATAGGGGACGCTAATAAAATCCATCCACACATCCATACATCCATCCATCCATCCATACATACATACATACATACATACATACATACATACATACATACATACATACATACATACATACATACATACATACATACATACATACATACATACATACATACATCCGCGGCAGCGGCGGCGGCGGCGGCGGCCGTGCGGGTAAGCAAGAAAAGACCCAGGAAGCTCGCTTTCGGAGGCTGCACGGTAATGAGGAAGTAAACGCTTCTTGTCGATGGAATGAATTCGAATTGCGCTACGTAGGAATGCGCATGCTGCCTCTGAAACCACGGACGGACGGAAAAAACTTTAATGGAAAAAGGACCTGCGAGGTTGCCAGCCCGGGCTCAGGCCACCCGGGCATTGTGTGCGGTGAGGCATAGCCTTTCCACCGCTGCCCGGGCCCGCTGGATAGCCCATAATTGGTCGTGTAGTTCTGAGCTAGTCAGAGCGCTTAGCCATCGCTCCTCGAGAAGGTCCGGTTCTATCTTGTCCTCTACGAAACCATGATGCGTTCAAGACATCCCTCGTACTCGCTAGTAGTCAGCAACGCCGCTTAACAAAAGGCTCGGTATAATTTGTGTGTATGTGTGTGTGCGTGCGTCTACTCGTAGTTCGGCTCTTCATGCCCTCACACATAGTTTCGCTGTATATATATTCCAGCTCGTTGGATCTGCTGCATTTCTTAAATGAAAAAAAAAATTGCACAGTTTAACGAAAAGCATCCTGTATAGCATACATACGTGGTAGTGGGTTAGACAAGGTTGACAAGTGGAAACCGATTGCTAAAAATCATTCCGCAATCTAATAGAAAGGCAGTGATGCTGTCACACTAGGTGTCCATTAGGGAAAGCAAAAATAAAAAAAATGACAACATTTTGCTTGCTCCTTAGTTCGGGAGTTCCGCAAATTCATATCACTAAGTGGTGAGCTAATAGTTATACCCGCGCAACAAAGATAACAGTGTAAGGGAATGGACAGCCATTGAAAGGGTTCTGCCGTGTAGAACTATAGTCGTGAGACTTGCAAAAAGTGGAAACCAGAAATGAAGGTGAAATAAAGGTAGGCCATGAAACAAAGAGCCTGCGAATTGAATGAAGCGTGACTTGAAAGCGTTTCTTTTTCGTCATAAATAGTTCAATTTGCTGATCGCGGTTCAGCCTGCCTGTTGGTGTCGGAGTTTAGCGAAGTCAGAAATCTCTTCGTTTTATAACAATCACTCTTTTTTTTCCTGTTGTGAGAAATATCGTTTTTAGCTACCTATTTTGTTTGTTCTGTCTCGTTGCCTCCAAAAGTTGAATCGGCCCGAAACGCAAGGGAAGGGGAAGGGAGAAGTTCATTTTGCTCAGCTTTGGGATTTCGAGCACGTTGCCAACCTCTCCAACAAAACTCGATGGGCATCCTCCTTGCTTTTCCGTCTGGGTCTTTTTTTTTTCAAAAAAAATTTTGGGATCTCTTGTTTTCGCCCTAACTCTAAAATAGTTTCTGCAAGTACGTGCATTGCAATGGCTTTGTTTCATTTTTCACAGAGCCGAGCACTTTCAATTTAGCTTGAGTAGCAGTCACATTGTTTTGTTAGCTTTTGGGGACGAAGGAACACACGGCAGCCGTTGTGGGAAAGTCATCGAGGGCCGGATAATCGAACCAGAGTTGTAGCTTCTCACTCAGATCACATTCTAACAAAATTGGAACACTTGAACGGTAGGAATGAAAATTTAGGGAAAAAATATTTCTGCAAATGGCGTGAATGAAATGTTAAATTGAGAGGATGAAAGCCCCTAGACTTACTGCGTCGCACCTGACTTGTTTTTTTAATCGCGTGGTTTGCCATTGCATATCATTTAAATAAATTTCTCTTTCTTTCGTTATATTACCCAGTACTCTCCGTAATTGGAGAGCCACGTCAACAAGCAAGTAGTATTGGTGACACATTCTAGTTCGAAAGAAGCATACGCCATAGCTTAGGAAGACATATTTTAACAGCAGCATAACATCGTATCTCGCGCTTTAATGTGAAAATTTTTTTGCTTCAATCCTGCAGTTGTATCTAGCTTCGTGAGAGCTTCGTAATACCTGAAGTCGGCAAGATATTGCAGGCGCTTGAGCGATAGTATCATAAAGCTCGACCCAGAAAAAAATAGATAAAAAATAATGCATTGGTAAGATCCTTTTTTATGCGTAGTTCGTTCATAAATGTTGCGAGACTCCTTAAAGTCTGTTATTATATTGCTCTTTTTGTGAATATGTATGGGTCATTTTCTGCTCGTCTCGACATTTTGTTTTCAGGCAGGGTCTTCTAGCTCGCGTCTTTTCACAAAGACAAAAGAAGCATGCAAAGAACTCAGCTCAAATCACAACCTATCACTGACAGTTCTGCTTTGTTTCGCTTCAAGCAATCAATCAATCAATCAATCAATCAATCAATCAATCAATCAATCAATCAATCAATCAATCAATTGGTCAAAGCAGGTAAATTTCTCGGACAACAGTAAATGGTCGACAATACATGCGTAAACGTTATGCGCAACGATGACGCAGTGCTCTGCGCTTGCGTGTTTAGCCTGCTCGGCGCGTCTGCTGGAACGATTGGACCAGTCTCACCGTTAATGCAACACAGACGTTGAAACGCAGAAAGCTTTGTTCAAAGAGTTGTATATCTAAGAGGCTTGTACAGGAATGTCAAACTAGAGCTACAGATATATTTTTTTTATTTTCTACGCGCAAGCGTACACGGTTCGCCAGTGAAATCGGCGATGCGGTGTTTGAATCCGCGAAGTGAGCGAGCGCCGTAGGAGCAAAGCGCCTAGCGGTGGTGAAGAGAACCGTGCGCCGGAGAGAGTACGAAGGAGCGCGCGACGAGCGGCAAAGCAACGCCACCTAGAGGAAAGCTTAGGTCGGGTTCGGCGAAGCGGAGGAAGAGACAGGAGGCGAAGCGTAGCGGAGGAGGAGGGTAGATGAACACGCGCGTTCGCTAGGTAGACCTTCCCTGGCAGTTGCTGCCGGTTGCGATACCGTTATGTAGGTTAGCGCCTAGACTCTGCCTTCAACGTACATCGCTTTCAAGACAAGGCACGCGCGGCCGTGGAATACGCAGTTGATACCGTAATACCAACGCCACCCCCATTCCTCTCTATCTCCCGAAGCCTACTGACCCTTTTCGCGGAACAGTTTGTTTAGAGAAACAAGATGGCGCTTTCGGTCGCGCTCCGCACGTCGCCTCAGTGGCAGTGCACGAATACGAAACCATTGCCGCTTCCACCTTGCTTCTGTGCGGTCAGCTGTCGGAAATGGAACTGAGTTTTCGCTAGCGCACGGTGCTCCAATAGTGCCAGATTGAATAATGTGGATTGAAGACGTGTTCAGTAGCTGGCTGCAGAAATAGTGACTGGCATATTAAGAAATGGAATGAATCTGTGTAACTAAGTTCGCGCACTGTTGCTGCAACTGTCCGTACGTGTTACCGGCACTTCGAGATGTACGTCTTTCTTCGAGTACACAGAAATTTGCTCATCCACCAGAGTTGCGTCGCTAACCTTCAAACAAAGTGTTTCAGCCCAGGAACGTCGGCAAGAGTGACTAGCCCTCGTTAAACAATGACAAAGGGAGTAGTGCAGCTTAATGTCATATAGTACGTTTCGCGTACAGTATCTACACAGATTTACCCCTATTGGCACGGAATCTTAGGCCCACTCTATTGCCAAGGTGTCAATAAGGGAATGGGCCCACACTTGAATATATGCGCACCATATACGCACAATAAATGACGGACTACGCCAATAGTCCTGAAAATAGCTGACAAATAAAGAACCAAGAGCAAAAACACACTAATCCTGATTCAATTCATGAGCGGAAGGTTCGGATAGTTCGGAATACATATTTGGCCTCGCTTTTAAAATAAGCACCCTATACGCTGCTCGTCCTCTTTGGACATAGCTTAATCAGCCTCCAAGGCGCTTTTGCATGTTCTCCGAAGCTGTGGCCATAGCTTCGTATCGTCCACCCAGTCACCGTGCACGATATCTCCCGAAACAGTGGTTTGTTAAGCCTTACCGGCATTGTACACACCCATTGTAAACGCGGAGGCAGCGGAGGCAGTTGAGGCTGGCAATGGACGCATCACCACGTGATCAAACATGGCAGTGCTGACGGGATCGCCACGAAAAGGGTCAATAGCGCGCGACGGAAGACGGTGTGCTTCCTTTACGCTTTCCTCTATTACGAGTGCGAGGTGAGCCGCCATCGCCTGCTCACCGTCGCACGCTTTCACAGCATATGACACGCAGGGACAATATATGTTATCGCCCTTGCACTTTATACTGAACATTTCGGTGACGACGACGGCAGAAATGTGGCTGAAGTGTCCCTATAATTGCTATCGCCATTGCATATCAATGGCGCTTGCGGAGAAAGAGACAGGAGGAGAAGCGTCGCGGAGGAGGAGGGTAGGCGGAGGCGCGCTAGTTCGCTAGGTTGACCTTCTCTGGCAGTTGGTGCAGGTTGCATGTACGCGAGTTACGCGCAAGCGTAACTCGCGTACACGAATTGAAGCGTCACTGTGATTTTTTACAGCGAAGCTGTATATTCCTAGCCGATTCGTCCGCCCGTCCGTCTGTCGGTCACCTGAACGCTGAAAACTCCACCGGCGCGACCCCATGCGCATGCGCGAAAAAAGAAAGAGTTAAAGAGAGGCGCGTGATTAGCCAACACCACCGAAGATATGTGCACAAGGCCTGTTTACTACGATACATATGACGTCACGCTACCTGACCCGAAATTTCCACTGACAAGGCCGGCGTGATGAAAGCGGTGACGTCACGCTGTTGCCTGCTCGCGAGCATCCCCATTAGATTCTAGGGCAGTTGGGCCTGGTAGCATGACGTCATAGATCAGAATGAAAAGGCCTTGTGCTATCTAGAGGTGGTGTTGGACTAGCAGCGCCATTAGTGACGTCGTTGCTCTCCAGCGCAGCCGAGCGCGCGTGCAGCAATTTCTCTCCGGCTCCGAAATGGATAGGGCACGCGTCATACGTACTGCTGAGGAGCAGGCAGCTTTCGATCAGCAACGCCGCGAGCAGGACCGGGAACGCGCTCGTCTAGGCCATGCCGATGCTGCATCTTGGACACAAGAACAGGCTCGTGCAGCCGAGCGCAAGCAGCGTACCGAGGATCCGGTAGCCTACCAAGCCGCCGTTTAATGAACCGTCAAAATTAACCAAGGGATAAACACCGGGGCCTTACGTTTCAGCTTCGCTAGTTTACCATCTGTACAGAATCACAGTGTAATATGACTTGTGTCAAGATCTAACTGAATGTTTTCCAAACCGACCATGCCTAAGGAACAGTAACCATCGGATTGGTAAACTTCCTATAGGTGGCAGACCACGGCATCTGTGCCCAGCGGACGTCGTCCACTAAGTCATTGTGGTGTCTGGCCTATTTATACTACCGCGCTGGTGGAGATAATGATGATTGCCACACAAAGCGTTAGCTTAATGGTGGTACGGGCTTCCTAACTCTAACTCACATTAGGCGTGGGCAGCCAGCCTAAATTGCTTTCTGCCGCCGGTCGGCTCTTCAGGGCTTAACACTCGGTCTCGCAAATAATTCCACGCACTTCTTGAGCAGGCTAACGCTTCTACAGACGCCTCCTGCTTGCTTGTGTGTAGCAGATCGAAGTCGACTAGGGAAAAGAAGCTAAGATACGTTGGCCGTTGAACGCCTACTCGTAGTAGGCGTCCGAGCCCGGAAACAATTTGGCGGGCATTTCAGATTAAGCGCTGAAGAGAGAGGGAAAATATGTGTTCTCATGAATAGAGATGGTTGGAGACGTGAACTATGTGATCGTTATAAACTAGTGACTTGCCCTACCACGATGGGAGCAAACTCGAGTATAGAAGGAGAAACGAAAGAATGGAAAGGGGCATAGTAGTTAACCAGAAACGAAAATCTGGTTTGCTACGCTACATTGGAGAAAGGGTGGAGATAGAAAGGCAATAAAGTGAAAACAGACAGAGTAGGAAGTCGTATGATTCCGCGCATGTACACTTAAGTTACGTGATGTTTTGTTTATTGACATAAATAAATAAGGAGATGTTGGCACAAACATATATGGTGACGGTTATACTCCTTTTCAACATGGATGACATGGAAGTGCATCACACTATTCACAAAGGCTAAAAAGTCACAAACGACAAATGATAAATTGACTCACTATAAGGGTCTCGCATCCTGCACACAGAATATATATAAGCCAAACAGGCAGAGCACAGGATAAGATGGCGCAATATAAATGTTGCGAACACTGTAAGTGCAATACGATATATGGCAAGTCAGACAACAGAATAATGCATACAACACACACACACACACACACACACACACACACACACACACACACACACACACACATATATATATATATATATATATATATATATATATATATAGAGAGAGAGAGAGAGAGAGAGAGAGAGAGAGAGAGAAGTAGATGTTGTACATCTTGATCTGTGCAGTAAGGGTCTTTGTTGCGGCGCGAATCTGGTGCAGGAACTTTTTAACGCGACAGCGTTAAGGGCTCCGTGTCACAGAAAATCCGGCGTCGGCGGAGTTGTTCGCGAGCGAAAATTTCCTTATATATTTAAGTATACGTATATGCCACGCCTTGCTATATGACGAGCGATATATGCGGGTTATATTGCAACACCATTCTATCACTAAAGTTGCTCATACCTTGTCTTACATTCGTGACAAAGTTATTCCTCGGAATTTTGAGAATGACAGCCCTCAAACAGAGGTCATGAAGCAAAACACCTACAGCGCAGCAATTTTTATGGTAAATCTTTCCAGACTTAAATATTGAACGTGCGCAACACTAACAGAAACCTGAATATGATGTACTTCTTTTGGCGCCGGTGTGCACTACCACCGGGTTCGGCCCACGCAAGAGGCCGCGTTTCTACTAGAAAGCTCGCTTTCCTGCATAGCGTTCGCCGGGCCAGCGTTTCCTGGTAAACATTACGGTTACGTATGAGCTGCATTTGCCGGGAATCGTGAGAAGCAGTCAGAGATCTTAGAATGCTATCGCGTTCCACTCTTAAAGGCGAAGCTTAAGCGTTCTCCGAGTTTTTTGCGCTACGTAGAAGGGGGCGAAAATAGCGTGGTTAGGCTGGGCTCGGTCATCCGGGTCACCAATGTGTGGGAGGCGGCTCGAAGAGGTAGCCGCCGTGGTCACAGTTTATTTAGGCCGGCCCGCCATGGTGCAACGGGATCTCGGGAGCGACCGACATCGCGGCCGCTCAAAGTCGAGCGCGCTAGCGTGCTCGCTTGTCCCGGTATACCTGTACGTGAGCCCTCTTCGTCTTCGCCGGCTTTGGAGGCGGTAGTCGCGCCGCTACAATAGGAATATTTTTTTTTGTCTTACAGGGTTCTGTGAACCTGCAGCATTGATGCCACTGACCCACCCCATGCGGTACCAGCAAGTCGGCGTAGTATATTGATTGTAGTATTTACTTGGTTTTTAAGTGATCTTATATGCGACGTACGCCATGATTGTTGATGTAGAGTTACGGCAAGAAAAACGTTATTCTACAATGTTCAAACTTTTTCTTCCCATAGAAAGGTCAAATCTGAAGCAAGGTTTGAGTACGGGCTAGTTGGTATTCCATGTTATCAAGCGTCACTTACAGCGCATACATAGACAGAGGACAAAAAAGGACGACGTAGACAAGCGCTGACTTGCAACTGATTTTTATTTTCAGAAACAAACGTATATGCACTGAAACATCAAGACAAAAGCGCCCTCTACAAGCAGCAACCCGACATGAGAATGCATTCAGAATTTGTTACCTAAGATGAACGAGAGCGCACGTGCGACCTCAGGAAAATGAGTTCTTTATCTGTTAGTGCGATTGAAGGCTTACTAACCGAGTCGCCATTTGAGGAGACGACTATCTTAGCAAGGCATTCCAATGAAAGTACCAGAATAATCATTGAAGCAGCAGCGATTGCCGATGGCGACTCGGTTAGTAAGCCTTCAATCGCACTAACAGACAAAGAACTCATTTTCCTGAGGTCGCACGTGCGCTCTCGTTCATCTTAGGTAACAAATTCTGAATGCATTCTCATGTCGGGTTGCTGCTTGTAGAGGGCGCTTTTGTCTTGATGTTTCAGTGCATATACGTTTGTTTCTGAAAATAAAAATCAGTTGGAAGTCAGCGCTTGTCTACGTCGTCCTTTTTTGTCCTCTGTCTATGTATGCGCTGTAAGTGACGCTTGATAACAAGAAAGGTCAAAGCTGTTTAACATTTTTTGCGTGAAAGACAATACTACAGTGTTGGCGCCGGAGAAAGACATCCCCATTTCCTTCGAGAAGTATTTAACACGTAAAAACTTCTTGTAAGATCATTGATTGTCTCTCCACATCATACAGTAAGCTGTTCCATATATGCTGACGACATATGCATATGGGCCTCGGCAGTTACGCGTCTCCAATTGCGTGCACGGCTCGAAAAAGCAGTGACCCTAACATCATCGTACCTGCGTGCTCAAGGCTTCAGCATTTCGACCAAGAAGTGCGCCTTAGTCGCTTTTACCCACAAGCCCATGACCTGGTACCCCATTTCTATTGACCACCAACTAATTTACTACGCAAAAACTCACCGATTCCTAGGCGTTATTATAGACAGAGACCTTTCATGGAGCCCCACATCTCATACTTGAAGAAGAGGCTTACTTCTGTCTCCCATATACTAAGGTTTCTTGCCGGTAAAACGTGGGGCACATCCATGGCATCTGTGCTTCAACTATACAGGACGCTCTTCCTAGGATACTTGCGATACAGCACACCAGTGCTGTCCAATGCTAACAAAACTAACATCCATGTCCTACAGATCATTCAAGGCCAAGCCCTTCGAACATGTCTGGGGCTACCTCGAAATGCTTCAACTGTGGCAGCAATTGCCACCGCGGGAGACCACCCAATATTCACCTATATAACTATCGACGCACTGCGGGCGCATGTTCGCCATATATCCAGAGCGCCTGACCACCATCTCGCTCGCTTGCCTGAGAAAAGACCCAAGGCAGCGTTCTCCAGATCAATTGCGGCTAACCGGCACTCTTTGTCTTTGAGGCACTCACCCCCAACAAGAAGGCCATCCCCTATGTGGTGCTTGAAAAAGCCTCCTGTGTACCTTGCTATTCCAGGAATAGTGAAGAAAGCTAGCCTGACCACCGCGGCTCTCAAGCAGATCACATTGGAACTTTTGCATCGTTCATACGCTAACCGAATCCATGTTTACACGGATGGTTCTGTCTCGGAAAATTCTACAGGCGCCGTTGTTCTACCATCTCAATCGGTCGTCATCAAGTTTAAGACTTCACACGTAACGACATCTACAGGTTCCGAACTGGCCGCTCTTCGCGCTGCTGTCGAATATATTGAAAAAGAACCGCCCAACAAATGGGCAATATATTGTGACTCGAAAGCAGCCCTCCAGAGCTTGCGAAGTTTACGACGTGGCAATTATGAACAGCTGGTGTCACAAATAAACGAAACCTACCATTGCGCTTCTGAACGAGGACATGATGTCATATTTCAGTGGCTGCCGGGACATTGTGGCATCGTTGGTAATCACCTCGCCGATGACGCTGCCCGACGTGGCCAGGCTGGCTCCCCGACACTGCTTATACCTTTATCCAGAGTCGACGCAGCAAGAGAGCTTCGCAGTCTCGCTCGTACCATCACGTTAGGTTGCTGGCATACACCACAGAACTCTAAGTGTCGTTTATACAGCCTCGACCCATCACTGAAACTTAAATTACCAGCGAACCTTACATGATCTGACGCAACACTTCTGTGTCGGCTGTGGGTAGGAGTAGCATTCACCAACTCCTACAGCTATCATATTGGAATGGCGGATTCACCAATGTGCGCTAAGTGCAAGTGTGAAGAGACCATCAGTCACCTTCTGTGCCACTGTTCTCGCTTCGATAATCAACGTGAGACTCTCCAGTGTGCCTTGAATAGACTGGATGACAGGCCATTTACGGAAGCGAAGATCTTGGGAGCCTGGCCTCACAGTTCATTAGCGCTGAAAGCAGTTCGAGCGCTTTTTCCCTACCTGAAGGCAACAGACTTGAGTGCCCGACTATAGACATCCTACACCTAAGTTCTCTCTCTTTCTCTCCCTCTTTCTCTCTCTCTTTCACTCCCCGTTCCCCTCCCCGCGCGTAGGGTAGCAAACTGGACTCAGTCTGGTTAACCTCCCTGCCTTTCCTTCTTCCCTTTTCTCTCTCTCTCTCTCTCTCTCCATATTGCTATAGGTCTGTTAACGTTTGATAACGCTCAAGTTATGTGGTGCGTGGTTATTTACGCGTTGATACCTGGAAAATCTTCCTTCAACATGTTGCGTTGCGAGTAACGGGCCTTCGACAGCGCTGCAGCTAAACACGGGACAATATTCCCATCGCAGAATTCGTCTTTTATTCCGCATCCGATCAGCCGGCGTTATTTTACTCAGCACGAGCGCAGCAGAAGCAAGGCGAAGCAGGGATTAGAGATTAGATTATATTTATTTTCGTGCAAAGAAGAAGCACCTTAAAGGGAAGCTGAAACGGTTTTCAATTTCCATGAATTGCTGGGGTTGGGAAGAACAGACCTATTAATTTACGGTTCTGAAATTTTTTATTTTTATTTCCAATATAAGGGGCAGAAATCGCTTTCTAAATCCCCCCGCGGACACGCCCCCGTCGCTTCCCGGAGCGCCGGGTGAGGAGGCAGCCGGAGGAGAGAACCGGCGAGAGTGACGTCATTCCCGGGGACCGTACTGCCGGACCGGCGTGCTGGCATGTGCTGGCCCGTTTCCGTCCTGCACTTTAATAAACGATGCTCGCGTTTGTTTTCTTTTGCGATTTTCGTGAAATGTGCTTCCTTACTGTGCTACGTGAGTGCCTACAGCCAAGGGCGCCCAACACGCCCTCGTTCTGTGCAGCATTCGGCTGTGCGAACACAGGCGGGTGAGACGACGTGGTGCTTCACATGTTCCCGAAGGACAAGAAACTTGCAGCGCAGTCGGTCCGTGCGGTGAGGAGGGATAATTTCTTGCCGACGAAATCAAATGTCCTGTGTTCGGACCATTCCCGCTACAGTGATTATCATCGGAGCTTGACAACAATGCGGGCTCTCGGTACTCCAATTAAATCGGCGCGACTGAAGGCCGGCGTTGTTCTGTCTATATTCTCCCACAAGAGAAACATCTCGCCACTTCCAAGAGCGGTCTTCTCCAAGAGGAGAAAGGGTGAGGTAATAAATTAAGAAATTTAATGTGCACACGGGCAATTTTTTAAACGGGTGATCACCTGAGTGTCGAACAAATGGCCTTACAGCGGCCTATGATGAAGCGAGGTGGAGGCACAGCCGGGAATATGCACATGCGCGCAAAGTGCTTGCCGTTTTGATCCTGTTTTTTCACTCCGCCTTGTCACGGAACACTGTACTACGGCTGTTTGTTCGGCGCTGTTTTGGTACGGTGAAATAACTCGCCGGGGGTACGCTTGCGCATTCAGTGATATTTGCTATTCGTCCTACCACGCGGTGCCCGCAGGTTTAGCTGTTCAGCATTCGTGTTCAAATCGCACGACATAAGGCGTTACGGTAATATTTTCATGCTCGCGTTAGAGTAGTTGAACTCGGCGTGTAAAAACTTCGCTCCGTAGATTTCGCAATCACAGCTTGCTACCAGCAGCGAAATGCCGCAAAAACGAGCGTCGGCACAGCCGCGCCCGTGGCAAGGCGAACGGGTTCAAATAATGACGTAACGTTGTGAGGTATTGAACTTGTGAGCGTTCGACGTGGTCTAGCCCAATACAGGCATCGCTGCTGGACAAAAATTGTTCTTGCCTTTAACTGGCTATGCATCACGCATGGCAAAATTATCATTTGAAAGTAAATATAATACATTACTCATTACTTTCTTATTACGGTCATTGATTTGAATTACATTACCAATTACCGCTTTCAAAAAAGTAATGGTATTACTTTACGATTGCTTCCAAAAAGTTTTCATGCATACAAGAAGCAAAAAGCAAAGTATAAAGGGACGCCAACCTTTCTTAAAGGTAACATACACTTGCCAACATTTCATGCCCTCTCCCGCATGTTCCTCCACGACACCTCACGACACTACCAACGTTCTGGCGCCGTACACAGCTTACTGGTGCATATTTAACGCAATTAATAAGTTACTTTAGCCATGAAATTACAGACGCCAAATAATTCACATTACTAAATCACTAGACAACTAATCCATCACATAAATTACTGAAAAAGTATTTCAATTACTGTGTGTAATCCAACTGTTGTCATGTTTGCTGATATGCATGAGATGCTGAAATTCACGACATCCATACCTTGCACTCTTTCAGATTCTAGCAGAGCACCTTGAGAACCGAGCCCCTGATGAACTTGTTGCACTACCATCACCAATCGAAGAGTTTGAAGCAGCCAGTGTGACAGAGGCAGATAATGTTGAAGAGGCTGAAGTAGCCAAACGCGGCACTTACGTTCGCGATCGTGTATCAACTCGCAAAAAACCACGGAACTTTAGACAAGCAGCGGCAAGATGCATGACATCGCGGAATTGCACCCGTGTTTACAATCTAATGAGATGTTAGTGCTTCAGCATTCTTCCAGAAGCAAGTTCCCAGTGACACTTTAGCGCGTTTTTTTCTCCCGTCATTGGAACGTGCAGCTACATGAAAAGACATATGTACCAGCTAAGATTTCCAACGCGCGAGAAGGTGCACACATCGCTCTCGCTGTTGGCACACTCAACATCGACGTTGCCCCCGTTGCCGCTGTCGTTTTCTGTATCGGCTGTCGGTTCGAACATGTACGGCGAAAATACAAGCTCTCCGAGACAGCGAGAACGTTCCATAATGCTTACAACTCAGCTGTGAAGCCAGAACAGAACAGCGTACTACGCTCTGAAACGGCGGCGCCGACCGGCGATCCCCGTGAATGACGTCAAAGTGGTCCCGACCAATCACGGGCAACAGCGGAATTCGCGCGATTCCCTGAGGCGCTGGTGCGAGTTTTCTTGCAAAAAACAGCCGCTTTCGTTTGTTTCTGCCCTTTTAAAACGAGATATTCGTGTTCAGTGGACTCAAAACTGTAGAATGCCGCAGGGAACTCATTTTTTTCGAAAAGTGTTTCAGCTTCCCTTTAAGGCCGACTTACGCTCGAGCCGCACGCCGCACTTGCCCACCGGCCTCACGCGTGCGGTCGCGCAGGAAACTACACCTGTTGCACACTGGTGCACCGATTTCGGATTACACTCTGCATGTGCGGAGCCAGTGTAAACCGAAATATGTGCACGGGTGTGCGACGTGCGCAGTTCTTTTTTTTTTTCTTCGCACGACCACATGCGGCTGGCGGGCGGTGCAGCGTGCGAATCGAGCGTAAGTCGGGCCTTATAGGCAGACCTAGGCAAGGGTCGCCATGGCAACCGTAGAGCCATGACAATCAGGTTGCAGCCTCGGTGCCAATCTCTCGCCGCTCGCTTCGAGGACGATGCAGCCGCACAGTGCTGATAGAGCAAATAGCAGATCGAAAATTAAAAGAAGCAAGAAGAAGTGGCAGGCGGTCGAAAGAAACCTCACATCAAAACCATTGAGGAGGCGATGTGACCTATTGGTTCTTTAGTACTCGGCTCAATATACAGCCAGCGCTATCACTTATACACGAGGCACTGAAGCGCGCTTGAGGAGCTTCCCTAGACGTTTACTTCGACGGATGGCAGTGCTTGTGTGTGACTTACACTTCGCGTAAAGAGTTATATAGGCGTGACACGTAATCTTCTGATGGCATCCGGGGCCGATCCGGATCGGATTTCTTGATCGCAATCGACAACGGTCGCTGCTACACGGTACTAGCGATCCGGATCGAGCCGTTTTAGTCTTCTGATTGTCGGCAATTCTCACAGCTGCATAATGTATTGGCTACAAATTCAGATTTTGCAAAATATGGTTAATTCGGGCACTATTTACATTTTAAAGCTTATTATTGCCGACAAAAGAATTTTGAACGTTTTTATCTTTATTGAGCTGGTTTCACTTCTTGTTTCTAGCGTTTTCAGAATACTGTTCTAGAGGGCGCAGACGTCAACCTGCGATCGCGATAAAAGTGCCTGATCGCGATTCTCGGATCGCGATCGCCCAGATCCGGATCCCGCAGGATCGCGATCGCAAATGGCCGTGTATAGCAACACCCGATCTGGATCAACATCGATCCGGATCGGCCGCGATCGCAATCAGAAGTGTACCTGTGGCACCGGTGTTATCTGTGACGGCATGGAGATTCTAATGAACTCGGACGTAAAAAGGCTGGACGCCCAACATCAAAGACAACAAAAATGAACCAGAATAATGAAAATATCAGTCGCATCATATTTTCAGTGCTTTATATGTGCCTTTTATCCAGTAAAAACGGACTCGAAGCACGGGTAAAAAGAAGGACACGCCAACGATGCTAAGAGCATCGAACAACTTCGCCGGCGTACTGTTTTTGAGGAGAAACCCGTGAGAAAAACGTTCTTTCCTTAATTACGTCGGTGCCGCGACGACGACGGGCCTGGCGTGACGACATCTGTGTGAAGCAAGCCTTAGGTCGTCGATCCGAGGTGTGCGTGGGAGCTGGGGAAAGCGTCGCTTAGCAAAAAGCGGATGCCAGATCGTATAGTAGTCGCTACTATTATGTAAAGCGTGACGAGCCCGTAAAAGTTACAAGAAGGCAAGTGGCCGGGAATGAATAGGCGGCAAACTCACTGACCAACTTCTCGCCGCCAATCAGGAGTCACCACGTGCGTACGGAACGCGCCAGTTGGCACTAATGCGACTCATCTATACGGACCAATGCTCCTTGGCATGCATTCGTTTCATCCAGTCCAGCTATACAAACTGTCTCCACTGAAATTCCTTCCGTGCAGGCTGCGTAGTTGCGTTATCCTGGACACGCGTTATTCGAATGAATGCAGGTTCATTTAGGACTGTCGCAGGGATCACCAGAGAACCGGGCATGTTAATGCTTGCGAAATCGCCGCTTTTTTTCTTGCTCGTCGGTTTCTGGGTTGGAGGATTTCGGGCCATGGAGGATTGTTTCGACAGCGGCTCAGAAACGTTATCGTGAAACCCCCGCTGAAACAATCGCTTACGTCTGCACAGGTTTTGTTCCTTCCTAACTGCATAGTGGTTCCACTTGCGAACATCTATAGTATATAACCCTCCCCCCTCACGAAATACTTCTACTGAAGTATGTGAGGCTGTTGAATGAACAATATAAATGTTTTAGATTCCCCATGTATTGTTGTTTTGCGTCTGAGAGGTAGGGCACGGGTCAAAGACCGTAACCCACTCTGACTGCATATTTAGGGAAGTTGTGTTTTAGCGTGTATTTTCTTAGGTTCATTTGCACCATCCTACGCTCGGAAACTGATTATCGATAAGGCAGCACAAATAGCTCCGCTTCCGTTCTCCCACGGGTGGCCGTCGTTTTGAACGTTATGCTTCCACGCGCTGACAAAAGTAATAGCAGGCAAACTTCTCGTGACCAAACCCTGTCCTATGACGAAACTTACCTCAGTATGTAGCTGCGTTAAACTAAAACTATAATGATCTGGTCTTGTTAGCAGCAGCATTGTAACGTGGAAGAGTCGGTCAGAAGCGGATGTCCCCGTGAATATTCGAACGATATGTTTTAGTAGGTGCGGCGGTTTGTTGGGACGTGTTACAACTGTGGGATGCGTTGCCAAGGTCTGTAGTGAACACGAGCGATATTCGCGCATTTGAGCACGAAACTGTGCTTGAAGGATTATGCGGCTTGTGCACGTATACGCTGTACGTTTCTGTTCCTTTGCCTACCCACCCTGTAAGAATCCTCATTGGAGGTTGGCAGTATGAATAAATAATAATAAACGTATCTGGAAAAGCGAACAGACAGGTTCGTTAGTTTAGCCGCGGTTGTAAGATGTCTTATGTAAGCGCATGTTATGCGTTGTATCGAAATTCAAGACGCTTCAGTACACGGCAGGATTATACAATGTGAACAGGCACGCTTTCGTCTTTAGCGTTCTTGGCAATTTGTAACCTGATGAAGAGATTGATGCTGCGCTCTTGTTATGGTATATTGAGTTATCAAAGCTTCAGTCTCATTGGTTTTGATGATATTGTTACGTGAACGAAGGAACAAGAAGTGGAGGCTATTTACAAAGTGTATATACAAAGGATAACTGCAGCGCTGGCCAGTTCAGCCGACAGCTCGAGAGCCCGAGAGCGTTCACCGTCTTCGTCCGGGCGCAAGCGTGCACCGTCTACAAGAAACACGCAATATGCATGTGCGATTATTAAATGTTTAGAAAAAAAAATTGGAGGACGCTTAAGCTTTGCCTTTAAGAGTGGAACGCGATAGCTTTCAAAGCGATCCCTGACTGCCTCTCACGCTTCCATGCAACTGCAGCTTATGCAGCCGTAATGTTTACCGGGAAACGCTGGCGGCGAACACTGAGCATGAACGCGAGCTTTCTGGTAGAAACGCGGCGTCTCGCGTGGCCGATCTCGGAGGCTGTGCATAGCTACGCAAAGAAAAAAAGAAAAAAAAATACATCTTTTCCAGGTTTCTCTCATTGTTTCGCACTTTTAATGTTTCAGTCTGAGAAGATTCAACATAAGAGGCATGCAATGCCAGTGTTTTGTTTCATGACGTTTGTTTCTGGGCTGTCATTATCAAAATTTCGAGGAATGACCTTGTCTAGAATGCAAGACAATTAAGGTATGAGCAACTTTGCTAATAGAATGATGTGGTGATATAATCCGCACGTAGCGCTCGTCATATGGCACGGCGAGACCCCCATATGCATCGCATATACCTATACTCCGTTTCATACATCAGGTGCAACGCTGTGGAAGCTGCACAAGTAGTCCGGTCTCCAAATTTCATCACTCTGCGCGTTCCGTCTATGCTTCGCTGGGCGCCAGCGGCGTTTGATCGAGCGTGAAGCACGTGAGGCTGCCGCGACGGGCTCCAAATAAAAAATAACGAAAAGCAATTTGATATATATATATAAAAAATCGTTAGCTGCCGAATGAGCGCATGGTTTGTTTGTTTCGAAGGGTAATAATTTCTTATTTTCATTCAGAACTGACCTTATATAAAGAGCATTTTTCACAAAGATTGGGCCAAAAACACCTAACTGTTTCTAAGTGCGAACGAAGCCACTGCAGAAAGTATCTCCAGCCTCTACAGCGTTGCACCTGATGTATGAAACGGAGTATAAATTTTCGCTTACGCGGACGCCCGCGCTGGATGCCGATACCGGATTTTCTGTGACACAGGGGCACTAAGCGCTATCGCGTTAACATGGAGTGCCGGTCGTAGCTGGAAGTAATGCTGAATAACCGGCTTGAAGGCGCATTTTAGAAACCCCGGATGCTTCTAGAGGTGCCTTCTACCAGATGGCTTAAATGTGGCACCTATTCTTTGTCTCCATAACTGTTCTCATAATAACCTCCGGCGTCCTATAAAAAAGAAGAGGTGAGGGGACGAATCAGCGAAATATTAGTGTTCTTCACAGCATCTTTAGTTGCTGTACAGAGCTCTTACTTCGCTCATTCAAGACAACGCTTGACAAAATCGTTAATTGGATATTCAGAGCTGAAAGACGCGTAGATTACGACGCACGTAAGACAGATACACACGCAAGGCGCCACATACCTCGTACGTGTGTCGTCGTCAACGCGCCTTTCACCTCCGAAGGTGCTAAAACAGCACGCCCAGTTTTCCATGCTGTCGTTAATTGGAGGTTGTTGCGGTTCGGCCGCTCGTTAGCAGCATTTCGGCAGCCTATGCGACAACCTCCAAATTTTACGCTTTATATGTGCTTCGCCAAGTGTCATCGGCCACGACATAACGTTCTATATCAACGAAAAATACCGCCTTTTCAGTTGTATTAGTCGTGGCTGCAATTACGATTTTATCGGTAGAAAATGTACGTTACGTGTTACATTGAATGGCGACTATTGTGGTGTCATTGTTCTTCTTATATCTGATATCTGATACTTTCTCGAAAAAAGGCAATAAAGCTGCCGAGTTCACAGTGATTTAGATTTATTTGATGAAGCGAAGATTACATTGTCTAACCTCGCTCGCTTTGGCGAGATTGATAGTGGGTATAGGTCGGCATCTCACCAGACACATTTGTGGATAGATATAATATTATTATAGGTGCTCCGAATGCAAGCTCCAGCAAGTGGGCTTGCATTAACTATGTACGCTGAACGAGAAGATAGTGCCAATTAGAGCACCTCGTGTTTTGCGTGATCTAGCAATAAATCGCGACATAAGACCTGTATCTATATTATCAGCTTATAGCTATCTCTAAAGCATCTCTTAATAGGAATAGTGCAATATATACAAAAGTTTCTTTGATTTTCTTGATTTTCTTTGATTTGGTCATTGGGTAGGTGCAAATGGCTTTGTGCTCATTGTCGACCGATTCTCCGTAATTGCTATTTCTCGCTGTGACTAAATTGTACGCATTGCTATCGGTTGTGCAGCAGTTAGTTAAACGCATCACTAAAGCTTCGCTCCACACAAATCCCAGCATTTGCTCTGAATCTCCCAGTTCTTCTTTTACCTAGGCGTTATTGGAAGGCACCCGGAATGTGTTGGTTCGTGTCATCTTGTCTGAAACATCTTGTTTGTCAAGTGTCCAATTAAGCTAAAAAAAATAAATGTAAGGAAGGGCGGCAATACGTTCAAATGTGTCCATCGAATTTTGGGTGGCAACAGCTGTCAAGTAAGTGAGCAAAGAAGTAAGCAAGGAGTTCCTACTCCCTTTTAACACAGGGTCGACGCGTAAGGTGCCTCAGGAAAAAGTGTAGCTTTTTAAATGTGATAGCGTTATAGGTGGACACTAAACGCTTGGCCGGTATCTGTCTGACAAAAAAAAAAAGTGGGGGTGGATCCTAAAGGCGGTGCATTCTTGCAGCTAGAGCGTCTCAAAGCTGTCACCAGGGGATAACGCGAGAAAAGGGCATGCGACGCGGGCCAAACGTGTCAAAGAGCGACTTCGGCAGGAGAGAAGCATGCCGTGGTGGTCATGGTGGCCTAACGGCTAGAGCGACAGGCTGCTGCGCTGAACGATGGAAGCTCGACCCCATCATCGGACTCGGCATTATATTTATAGCATTTAGGGCATACTTCACCCACATTTGGAGACATCTAACAGAAAACTCGACGTGTGTTGAGCGTACGCGTTCGCGTCACGTGTGCGCACGAAATTGCACGAGAGAGGCGAGCAGTGCTGCAAAACCTAGGGATTTCGTGCCTTGTTAGGGAAACAGGGAGAATTGTCCAAATAGAGGGAGAATTTCCCTAAGACGCGACGCGAAGAAAGAAACTCGGAGAGGTGACCAAACATGGCTGAGGAGTCACAACGAGCGGGGCGTGCAACTGCTGACGCAACTGCAGCGTGTCTTGATTTCAGTCGCCGCAAGTTGCCTTCGCATTAACGTGCGAAGTGGGACTTATGATCTCACTGTAGCGCAGTGAACGCATCTCGCCGATTGAACGACAAGAGGTGGATGTGCGCCGTGCTCGCTATCAGATCGCGGCTACTGCACTATTGCCATTTGAACATATACGGCTGTGCAGTCGAGTTGCATGCCTTTTGAACGAAATATTTTTTTTTCTCTAACTGGAAAAATAAAGGCTGCAACGCTAAACGCAGCAACACAGGCAAATCGCACCATATGTGGACATCGGTATACCTATAGCACGCTGAGCACCATGTCCGCATTGGCTGTGAAAAAGTTTCTCCCAAGAAGTCAGCATCCGAGCTTGTTTTGGTGCCGGTTTAAGCACGCAATTTTTTCGGTCGAGTTTGTAAGAATGTCGATTGAGTCGCTTGCTTCTGGGACCGGAAATGCTTTTCATAGTGTTTCATAGCGTGCCGCCTACTGAAGCACTGCATATATATATATATATATATATATATATATATATATATATTGCAGAAGCACACACTTTGTTCAAGAAAGCATTCTACGAGTTCTGTACTTCTACGAGTTGGGGGATAGGTGCCACACTCTGTCTTTTATACGGCTTGAGTTGTTTACAAACGAGTCAGCTCATTTTTCAAAAGGTGTTTTTTGTTCGTCATTTCAGTTGCAAAGTATTTGTACGTTGCTGTCTTTTTTCATGGAGCTTCCTTGTAATGAGAAGGTCCCTCCGTGACATTTGTGCCCATTCATTGCGTTTCCTCAGTGGCGAACTTAAGGTGATACTCTGTCGCAACTCGGGAAGTGATGCATAGAAATATTGTGTAGAACACCCGGCGGCCTGTTGGAATTCTCAGTCCTGAACACTCGTACTGCAGTGTCTTCAGTAGGTTACTTATGTAGATATTGCATAAGGTTGGTGATATCCGTGACAGCTGGCATTGTCGTTTTAATCCAGATTTTGTACTCACATTTCTAGATGAAGTTCGTGAGGAACTGTGCATTCTGTGTAAACTTGCTTCACTAGCTCAATGAACTCTTGGTCCACTTTCATATTATCAAGCTTTTCCGATGAATTTGTGTAGGATATGGAGTGGCGAGCTTTGTCCAGAGCCAGAAAGGTCAGATAGAGTTGCGACTTTCGTTTATGTTTCCTTTGAATTATTAGGTTGAGTGTGAAAGTGCTGTCGCTTGAGCGTCTTTGTGGTTAAAAGCCATTTTGTTATTAACAGATTATACCTTTTTTCCCCTTTCGGAATGGTTTTCTAGTCTGCGATTTAGAATTTTGCAATGATCAACCAACAAGCCCACACCGCGAGGTGATGGTTTCTGTTTATCCTCTTGCGCAGTCTTAGTTCTTGCTTGTTTTATTTTCTCATGGTTATGTGCTCCTTGTTAAAGCTAGCTTTTAATTCGCATCATGTAGTATGCGTTACTGGAGACAACTTCAAGGACCGATGCACAGCTAGCTTAATGCCTTAGAAGGAAATTTTATAGCGCTATACCAGGAGGCAAACTTCCACACATTGTGCGGTTTAAGCATAATAACCCATTTAAGAATGCCTAACTCCTGGCAGAAAAGAAAAGAAAAAGAAAGATGGGAAGCTTATTTCGCTTCAAAGAAAAAAAAAACCTGTACAACCCTACCTCAATATTGCTCGTTGCGATAGGAAGAGCAAAGCCGTTCAGCAGGGTCTGAAATGAAGCCAATCTCGCAATATTGTCGAGGTCTGGCTGCAGCATTTCCTTGATAAGTTGGCGACGGGTAGATAAGCTGAAAAGGCTTTCGCGCGACGTGTTCCTCTGCTATAACGGGGAATAATATTGACACGGAGCCGTTTTCAACAAAATCTATGCAGAAATCTACGCCCAGCTCGATAAAAACTGCAGTCACGGGAAAGCTAAGTCAAACATAATTAAACTAGAGCGACGTACTGCAAGATGACAAAGAATTCTTGCAGCACAAAACTCCCTCGGACAGGTTGATACGCCCGCTAGCTATCCTTTCGAGATTAGATTAAACTGCCATTTTAGTTTCCGTCTATTTTTTTTTTCTTTTTCAGCCTTTTCGTATCAACCTAAACCTCTAAGCTGTCACTTTATTAAATATCTTCTTTTTAATTAGTTCGGATAAAAGCTTTCGTCTCTGAACAACCGGAAAACTTGCAATTTCCCCAGAGCCTTTGTCAATATTTTTCAATCCTTGCCGGAGTTTAGATTGTCTATTGAAGATTGCAAACTAGCTCGATTCAGAGCGAAGGTAACCAAAATTCTTTTTTTTAAACAAGCACGCCCACAAAGCAAACAAACTTTAAGAGCAAGAAAGGAAGCACGCAGCACCCATACGGAACTTTTACTGACTCTGAATACGTCATTTTTAAATTTTTTTTTTTGGCCGGCCACGTCCAGATAGCTTAAAAGAGCGATTTTCTTGACAGGAAAGACGGAGAGGTCGACCTGTGCTGGTACGCTCTAGTCTGCTACTCTTCACGGGCAAAGAGGGAAAGGGGAGTGAAAGGATCGGGAAGAATGAGCACGAGGAGAAGAGAAGTGGCGAGAGCTGACGTGCATCAGGCGGTGGCCCTACTGGAGCCGCTCGTCTAGTTTCCTGTCGTGCGGGATGTTTAAACAGCGCTCTGTAGTTGTGCGCAGTGCAGCTACAGTGTCAGGCCACGGGCTGAGTCCTGCCACAGTGGTTGCTAGGCAATGCTCGCCAAGTACCTTAAGAAGTGAAACAAAGAGTGCCCGTGGAGTCCTTATTCTTCGTAAACACGATACAAAATTTTTATCAGCACATCGCCCAAATAAAATCGGCGAGTGTTTGCAGTTTAAGAGAGGTCGTACCGGTTTTCAGGGAGATGAGAGTGTGACAAGGAAGTGAGTGGCGTTTTATTTCTGAGGGAAGGATCGACAAAGGGGTCTGACATCCAGGTAAGCGGTTCAATGCAACAGAGAATGGGAGTGGCTTCAGCTTGCCCGCCGTAGTGGCGTAGTGGATTTGACGTTGCGCTGTTATGCCCGAGGTCACGGGATCGAATCTAGCCCGCGGCAGACGCATCTAATGGGGGTGAAATGCAAACCCGCCCGCTTACCATAAATTGGGTGCGCGTTAAAGAACCCCAGGTGGTCAAATTAATCTGGGACCTTCCACTACGGCATGCCTCTTAATAAGATGATCGTTTTGACACGTAGAGCGTCAAAATCGTTTCTTTTGTTGTCTGCGGCACACACAGGTCCTGTTTCTTTTTTTTTTTGTATCGGAATTTCCAAGGCAATCGCCTCAGCTGTTCTAGCTATGGGAGTGTGGGGAAATTGCCAAATTTTGTTCAGATAGGGGTTAACTATATTTACTATAGGAAAATCAAGGAGTAGAATTTCTCCGCGGGTTAATACGATTAGGTTTACGACCTCTTCAATAATTTCTGCAAGAACGGCACGAATCTCAAATTGCGTCATCGTGGTTTCCAAACCATAACTGTTTCAAGCACGCTGACATCCTCTGGAACGGAAGGAAGCAAAAAATGAGACAAAAAAGAAAGAAATACGGAACAACAGAAAGCGAAGGATTAAAAAAAGGCAGCAGACAGCGTGATATCTTCCGCGAGCACTTACCCAACTTAATATTAGTCTAAATGGTCATCGCAAAGCTCCGTGAAGCTCATTTGTAGATGTTATGGAAAGGAGCCCAGCGCGTGACCACTAGCCTGCAAGCACTGCAAGCACCGCATGATGGAGAAAACAGCAAGGGGCAAGCAGGATGCATTCATACGCTCCTCGATAGATGATGAGCGCTTTCCTGCAGCGGGACTACGAACGGGCAGTCAACGACGCAGTGAAGCACTTGCTTAATGTTCGTGTCAAGATCCACGGCGCAAGAACTGAAGCCCGCGATGGGTGTCTTCTAAATGGGCATTGTAACACTTTATTGATGACTGTTACGTACAGGCAACATAGAAGAGAAGAGAGGGAAATGATTTTTTACTTAGAGTGGGGCGATAAGTCCTAGGCGCGCATCCTCCTCAGTCCAGCAAACCGTGAACACGAGCCATCTCCCGGGTCGGGTCGATCAGATCACGCTGGTCATCCAGAAAACAAAATTTTATTTTCTTGCAGGTTTTATGTAGTGGGTACGTTGCTCGTGCCTGAATGTCTTCGGCCAACACTGAACGACAAGCATCATTTGTTGGCGGGCACGCACGACGAGGAAGACGGAATTTGTCACGTGACTCGCGCTCTTTTGAAAGAACGGTCAGACAAGACAGACCGCTGCCAGCTGTCCGGTAGCGCAGTGCACTTACGGTTCATATATAACTAGAGATGCTTGTACATATTGCCGAACGAAAATATATGTCTGGGCTTGGAGTGAAACCCAGTTACAGTTCCTTTTTTTTTTTGCGTGGGGTTTCCTCCCTATTCCAGAAAAAAGTATCGGAAAAATATTTTTTTTCCTTTCGTTGATTAGGTTTATTCCCTGCGCTTTTTGTACATTTAGATTAAAAAATACGCCTTTTTTTGGGTATCTATATTTGTCATTGATAATGGGATGAGAATGATGGGTGTAACGTTAAGTGATAAGAAAAGAGCAGATTGGGTGAGGGAAGAAACGCGAGTTAATGGCAATTTAGTTGAAATCAAAGAAAAGAAATGGGGGGCATGGGCAGGACATGTAATGAGGAGGGAAGATAACCGATGGTCATTAAGGGTTACGGATTGGATTCCAAGGGAAGGGAAGCGTAGCAGGGGGCGGCAGAAAGTTAGGTGGGCGGATGAGATTAAGAAGTTTGCAGTGACAATATGGCCACAATTAGTACATGACCGGGGTAGTTGGAGAAGTATGGGAGAGGCCTTTTCCCTACAATGGGCGTAACCAGGCTGATGATGATGATGATTTGTCATTATTGAAGGGCAAATGAAGACTACTGAATCAGTCTGTAGAATGGCCGAGCATTCTTTGAAAACTATTTTTATTTATTTGGCGAAGGGGATGCCGCTCTTGCTCATTAAAAAAAATTCCGCCGAAACCTAGTTGAGTGAGTTGAGTTGATTGGTTGTAGGCTACTGGTGGGAGCCTTGCAGTTGCTGCCGGCAATTGCTCCACCGTAGCGACACTTAAAATACATAAATCATATAAATCAGACAAAGACCTCACAACTACACATAGTCACTCCTAAGGTCACCATGTGGAGGCCAAATCCGTGTCCTGCAGGTAATTTAAAAGAAGGCGAGAAACCTTCTTCCTATCTAACTGGTTCCCGCGCGGGAAAAAATATGTCCTGAAGAGAACTGCAAGGAATTCCTGTCTTCTTGAGGGACACGAATAACACACTCCTTTCCCCGTTATACAGAGTACAGCATATAAGGTAATGTTCTATCTCATCGCACACACCACACGTTGAACATAATGGAGACAACGCCAGGCAAGTCTTATACAACCACGCAGGGGTACGAGCAGAGCTCGTGCGAATGCGGAGCAGTAAAGTGGCTTGATTTCTTTTGAGACCCTTGGTCACACATGGCTTGAAACCTAAGCGTTAGTACGTCAATGTGACGTGATTGCTACCAAAGAACTTATCAAAGTACACACACACACACACGCACGCACACGCACACACACACACACGCACACATATATGTTGACAGTTTCAATAAAGATTTCGTTGAGAGTTAGCGCTCGTCCTGTCTGCTTCTAGTCTCTGTCTGCGTCACTTCGCGCTACAATTCGAGATCATGTTACCGTACCAACTCGCCCGACTTTCTATCCTTTTTGTACCACTAAATCACCGCTGAAAATTTTTTAAAGCGTATAGCTTTATTCGGCTCCCGTTTTGCAGTTGATCGCTAACCGGGTGCCTTGCTCGAACCGTCATCATGTCGTGCCATCTTCGTCATTCCATCGCTGTCAAACCGTCGTCGTTGTTAAGCTGTCGTGCCGTCTACAAATACTTGTCGACGCTGATGTGTACCGCCATCATCCCAAACCGCTATGGATATCAGAAGTATCCTTCGGAACAATTGATGGTGTGTCTATTTCGTTCTTGTGGACCGCGTAAGCTACTCGTTTATATTGACAATAAACTTCAGTGGTCACTGCAACGAATTTTTTATTCACGAGAAAAATAAGATGCTGGTGCCAAGGGGGCGGTGCCGGCGACTCATTTTCACGTGAGGAGCATACGAACACGTCACAGCTCACGCAACGTTACGAAAGTAAACGGAACGCAATATAAAATGACATTACGATACTTCCAAGTCTGATTATATATACTGCATGCAAACCCAGCCTACTCAGAAGTTTAGGTAATATAGCTTCTCCAGAAGTCCTGCTGGCGAACGTTGCCCCCACGTGGTGCAAGATGAAGGGAGCGATATGGCTGCCCGCGAAGTTTGCTTCATGTTGAAAATACCACATATGAGGTCATTCATGCTCTGTGAGCACTGAATGTATATAGGCTGCGCATACGTACAGCCGGCACATAGAGCAGATGCAGTAGTGAAGCGCGCAATTCATGCGGCCGGTGAGGTGAAAGGGTTGCTTCGTATTCGGGTCCGGAGAAGCCACGGCGCTGTGGGCATTAGGCATCTTCGACTGTTTCGAAGTGCAGCGCCGGAAAGCCAACGCAAGACTCGACCAAGCACCACAATATATGCCGGCCAACGAGGACTCGGGAAGGAGGCTGGCTCGGGAAACGAGGTGGGACCTATGATGAGATTTGGCTTTGGAATGCGGGAACCGGCGACTTCGGAGTGGCCAATGCATTCGTCAGAATTCTCGTTCGAGACCACGGAGAGCGGAGTATGTGAAAGGAATGGGAAGCAGCCATTCGCGGAAGGAAAGTGACAGGGAAAGGAGGGCGTCGAATACCACAGGGGTGGAAGAGCGATCTAACAGGGTCAAGTTCCCGAGAATGCTGGATCCTATACGCATGCACGGACCACATTAACCGCATGCAGCAGAAGACGCGCCGTGAACGCCTCACACATAATGCTCATTGTATCCGTACTCGGACGTCAATGCACACATTTTGTGCCACTCTGGGCAATGCAGTGTCGACATGAATCAGTGCGTAATGCCTTCACTTACTCGCTCTGGTGCTCCACTGTCCGAGATTCCTGCGATCCTTCTATAGAACCTTGGCCGACTGCAGCGGTATAATGCTCGGCACCAACCTTCTGTTCACTGCTGCACGCGTCTGTATGATTCTGTGAGAGAAACTACAGTGGTGGGGCGAAGCCACGTACGTGACGGCGCCGTCCTTACCTTCAACGAAAAAGACTTCGGCGACCAAGATGAACTAGCCTTGAGAAACGTATGAGATGTAGACGACAAGGACTCTTATTGTATTATGCCCGAGGTGGGCCTTAATTATTCTCAGAATCAGCGCACTGAAAGGGCTATTCGATTGGGAACACAAAAGTAACGATACTGGGCGCGGAGAGAAGGTGGAGCACTATTAAACGTTTCTGTGCTCACAAATACAGTGGAAGTACCACGTTCACATCCTGTTAGACCTTACAATTTATCTTATCATCCACTTTCAATTTCCTTTTCTTTAATATTTTGTACATTTGACCTTCAACTACAGCTAATTTCCCCGATGCTTTCCTTGAATTCATTGTCTGTTGGCTTTGTATAGTCGTGATTAACAAAATCGAGCCCCTCGGTTTCCCTTCTTCTCTCATTTCTATCTATCTATCTATCTATCTATCTATCTATCTATCTATCTATCTATCTATCTATCTATCTATCTATCTATCTATCTATCTATCTATCTATCTATCTATCTATCTATCTATCTATCTATCTATCTATCTATCTATCTATCTATCTATCTATCTATCTATCTATCTATCTATCTATCTATCTATCTATCTATCTATCTATCTATCTATCTATCTATCTATCTATCTATCTATCTATCTATCTATCTATCTATCTATCTATCTATCTATCTATAATAACAGTTGCGCTTGAAGACACTTCGTGTGGCCTCAAAGTATTGTTCACTGAAGTGACGGCATTATATGAGTACTTCGAGACACAGTAGGAGACAGTTCAAGTTCACAGCTTGAGTTCTCTGGCACCACCAAAACTCTGGCGTCACTAGGTGGTGTGATCTTCATTCGCGTAATTTTCTTATACTCTGGTATCGCCAACACTTCTTCGCCTTTCCGGCGATACTAGAACCACCTTTTTTTTTAGCTGTAAATCTGAATATAATCGCTGCTGCGCATGACTGTTATTGATTGTGATTTAGAGCGACTCCGACTTGGCCAAATTTAGGTTACCGAGTGAATTAGGCATATTTATGACTTTTGCATACATGTGGTGATATTTCCATCCCTAATGTTGTGAATTATTACAACAGTGTTTTTTTCATGAGTTGTTAGCATTCCTTACTGGAAAGAGAAGCAATACTGAGACGCCTATCATTCACGTGCATTTTACATGGCGTTGACGAAAGACTCGGTCTCTGATGTCTGCAGTTTTTTTTTTCAGGGTCAGAAAAGCACGCAAACCAAAATTGCTAGTTGGTTACCTCCCCATCTCATTAAATATTTATGATAAATTTTGCCCTTTGTATATATTTAAATATATTGTGTCTGTGCATGGTGTTTGCAGTAGAAATTTAAAAAAGTTGAAGTGATATATACGGATGAGGTAGTAGCCGCTGGTTCTTATAATGCGCTTGTCCTCCTATTGTCAGGATTTTGCAGAGATAAAGTGATAGTATGAATTAAGGTCCCTTCGCGTCAGCGCCAACAATGATCCAGGAAGACTTTAGCCCCAATAAAATTTCAAAAAGGCCCTGAACCACTTTTTATCGAAGTGGATAAAGGCATTTGAAGAGAAAATAGGCTATTTCAGGAGTACTTTGTCGCAAGAAGTACTTCAATGAGTTCAACAGAAGCGGAGTTATTGGAAACCAAACGGGTGGCCTCCGCTATGCTCCCGTTCCTGCTTCAATGCATTGCACTGCGAAGGCTACGGATGAGGCGGGAGTGCCCACAACGCTCTGCCTTGTATATGTCACCGCGGCGCGCAGTTGACATTTCATTTGGGACGTTAACTTAGATGCCACGACTTCCGATTTTGGTGTCCACTACGCGCTAAACGTAAGCCAAACGTGGCTGTATAAATAAGGCGTCCAGAAGGGAGTGAAGAGCGGGATTCTGTTTCAAAAGAGAGCGTTTGGGAGAGGGGTGATTTCGTGCTGCGGCTTACGAGCTCCACGCGCCGCAAACGACAGCAAAACTTGGCTGAAATATTCACAGCAGCGTATGTTACCCGCGGGCTATGTCATTTCACGAAGTCCGAGGGGTGGTTCCGGGCCCCTTTAAGTTGAAAAGGTAGCAGCAACTCAAAAGAAACCTCAAACAGAATTTTGGTAATTACACTTCAGGGGAAGGGGGATGGTAGGCTTCGGCATCGCCGGCGGGGCCTCTCACCTCGGTGGGCGCTCGGGTCCCTCTGAGGCCCAGACATTTACTGCAACTGATGTCACCAGCGGAATAACGCAATGCCAGCCTACGAAAGTTGAGTGACACCATTTTCTTCGTACATTTGCCGTGTTGCTATACAGTACACTCGGCGGCTGTGGACCCTGCGTGCCACTGTGTAAACAGTCTGGTGTCGTCGCTGTATCGTCGCTGTTGGCATTGACGTTGTCGACGCTTGTGTCATTGCGTTTTTTTTTAACCAACCACCTTATTCCAGGCGCATGCCCTATTGTGTGTATGCAGCATGTTCGAGGGTTACCATTGTCACGTACGCCTCCTTTGTTCCACCGACGCTGTTTTCGTGAGCGCGAGCCCTGAATACAGCACTCAGACACACCGCCGTCGAGTGTCAAGCACAATTCCTACGCGATGGCCACGTATTGTAATGCTCATCCGTTACAGTATATTGCTCGTTCTGGCCTCCGAAATACATGCCCAGCCGCCGCAGCTCTCAGAGTCCGTGTCTGCTGCGTGAAACCCTGCAGTTATCACCCAGCATCTTTACGCTTGCATGAGCTTGCCTGACATCTGAATGTCTATTCAGACACCTTAAATTTCTGTAGCGATTGGATTTTCTTGTCTTGCTGAAACTTATTCTCTCACATAATAATATATACACATATAAATAAGTTGCGCGTTAGCCAAGTGGTTATGCTCACCCGACTCTCAAATGTACATGACTTCAATGACACGGGATCAGGTCCCAGAGGAGGTGGTTTTGGAGGGCTTTTATTTTTGTTCACGCTGTGTCGATGACGATGCCGGTCATGACTAGGTGGTTCGACGGCGACAGAAATCATCACAGTGCGTCGTCGATGACGACAAGGGTCGCCGTCCGCGCAACAGAATGGGCGGGCGTACGAGTCAAACCCGAATTCGAGCTCCTGACTGCTGTCGCAGTAAAGAAATAAATAAAAACCGAGAACTAAGGGCCCTAACTATAAGCTGCGCATATAATTAGGGCTATAAGCATAGCTATAAGCATAGCTATAAGCTGTGCTTTTAAAGTTGGCGTCTGTCTGCAGTCCCTTGAGGGCGGTCTCGTTTGCCCTCCCCCCCCCCCCCCCTTGCTGGCTCATATCTTTCTAATTTTTGTACTTTGTAAGCTGCCGTGTTCGCACGGCGCGTCTGTGAGGTTTGGTGGCTCGAGCTTTGGCAAACGCAGTGATAACGAGGCAGGACGCCATGCATCCAGCAAAGCATGCTGCGGGCAATCCCTTCTGTTCAAGAGTATCCGTTTCTTTTTCGGCCTCGCAGTTCTCGCGTACATTTCTTTTTCTTTCGTTGTCTGACTGGAAGCACATTCACTAACGAGTGCGCGTGTTTGAGTTTCCTTTTGCGGTTAGCAGCAAACTGTAGAGGGATCCGGGTTCCTACAATGCAGGCGCGGCTGCGTGGTCTGTCTCCGGAAATGAAGAGGCAGCAGGGTGCCGATACCGGCGGCGTCTTTCCACCGCCTGTTTTCGGGTTCTCCCGCAAACGATGTGTCAACAACGCGGCCCGTACCGTTTTGCTGTTTGTACTTCTCTTTCTTCGTTGCTCACTTTAGCCGGAGCACTGCCTTTTCAGATAGGAAATGCGATGTTTGAAGGTTCGAAGCAACAATCGAGTTGCTAGGTCTCTCTCGCGTCGGACGTTTTGAGCCAAAAACAAAAGAGTATTAGATGCGTATAAATGAGAAAGCCCGGGGAGGCAAAATCTGCAGGCACTAAAGGCATCCTTTTACATACCGTTGGCCTAGGCATCAGATGGTGGTTCGGTCCTTGCTAGCACCCTGGTTAGGTCACGTGGCAGAGTGACCGTCCTGGACAGCTGCTGGCCCCGGGTTCGATCCCTGGACCAGGATGAATGTTTCTTTAAAGGGACAGGCAACCGCTCAGAATATGACTCGATAGGTAACCCCGCTGATGGAATGATTCCCTATCGCAGTTGTTTAAACGAGCCATATGTTTCTTAATAAACGTAGGTTTATAGATTTAATTTATCACTAAGTCTCGAAAAGGGACCTTTGGCGCCCCACGCGTCAAAAACATGAAGCTGCATAAGAGGTCCACCACGTGACCTTCTACTAGTGTACGCGATTACTGGTCTTTTTATTAGTATTGAGATGCAGTATACTTTTATTATTATAAGTTTTTCCTGACTTGCAATGTGGAGATAAGCCTTCGTTTGTAGTTAGCAGAAAAGTG
Organism: Dermacentor variabilis; assembly: GCF_050947875.1. NCBI lineage: Eukaryota > Metazoa > Arthropoda > Arachnida > Ixodida > Ixodidae > Dermacentor > Dermacentor variabilis. The sequence continues at coordinate 130,142,006 of NC_134571.1, forward strand.
GCGCTGCCTTCGCCTTCGTTTTCGATGAGTTGGCTTGTCTCGTCTATCGACAGAACAACGATGACGGGGCCAGCCAGCCATGACATAGGCGTGTCTTTTGGGCAAAACGGTGTACAAATATAAGAAGTGTCTGTACAACAACGCGAACTTATTGCACCAGCTTTTGTTTTTATTTTCAAAAGTGGTTGAACAGGTTAACATGTAGGTGGTTAACCCCAGTTATACTTACTCCTGTGAAAGCAGGAAGACGGGCGGCTTTCCCAATTTGCGAGGCGGGCTATCGACATCGCTCTCACTTCTCAGCGTTGCTGGAGGAGGAACTTCCTTTTTTAGGAGTGGCTCAGATCGAAAAATTCTGCTTACTAAATATCTACGTGCTTTTGGCGGTAACCGCTGCAGATGTAAACACTATCGAGGGTGAGCTTTGCATTGCGTCATAAAAAACTAGGTCCTTAAAAATCGATTGCCAGACCTTTTAAGTGAAATGATTTCTTTCTGACACACCCATAAAGGTTTTGTTTGTAGCTTTGTGCTAAAAAGGGTGCATGAAAAATGTTTTCTTTAACAACAACAACAACAACAACAACAACAACAACAACAACAACAACAACAACAACAACAACAACAACAACAACAACAACAACAACAACAACAACAACAACAACAACAACAACAACAACAACAACAACAACAACAACAACAATAATAATAATAATAATAATAATAATAATAATAATAATAATAATAATAATAATAATAATAATAATGACAACACTTTATTGCCATCTTGCAGTGCGGTATATTACATATGGGGCCTGTCAAAGCAAAAAGAAAAAAAAAGGCTTGCGTGACTAGGCCTGGCAACATCGGCGAGCGCAAAGTACGATGTCAACAAAGATCACTGGGTTCGCACACAAAGAATCACGTCATTTAAACAATAGCAGGAATCCAACTGACAGCAAGATCGAGGAAACAAGGAGACACAGAAGAAAAAAAAAGAGAGACAACAAACATATGAAGTTTGGCAATAGCTTAGCCACACTCTTTAAGCTACGCTTTGTAAGTCGAGCGAAAAACATAATCAGGGATTTTATTGAGTATTTGAGGAACGTATACACACGCCTTCTAACTCTGCCATGTCTACTTGTACAATGGGGTACAATGTAGCCTATGACTTTTCCCCTAGGAGCAATATAATAGCGTTTGAAGTCGGAGTTCCAGAAGCATCGTAAAGCAACTGTTTCTATAAACAGATATTTTAGGCGAGCGGAGGCCTCGAGACAAAAACAAATGAGCGCAGTCAGTCACGGAAGAATTGTACGCAATACATTTTAGCGCACTCTTCGAGATGCTTGTCGATAAAAGACTGCCAACGAGCATAGCAAAACGAATACAGTGTTACCCCGTTCCTAGGTATGCTGCATGTCCTGAAGGGCATTCGCAATCCTTATTTTCCCAGATGTCGGTGGAAAAAAATGTAATGTTAAACAGCAGGAATACGACGCGTTTGAGTCTCCTACAAACTTGTACTAAGTTACTCGTGCCACTTTAAATCATTGTCAAAGAATGCGCCCAGACATTTCGTTGCGCTCACGGACTCCACTGGCCTGCATTTGCATGAAGGTCATTTATGACCATGCAAAAACAGGGGTAATTCGGCAACCGTCGAATTGAGCGGATATGTTAAACATACTATATTTGCTTTTTTTTGCTCGTTTAAAGACAAACAGGTATTAGCGAACCAAACCATCGCATCGCACACAGGTTCTTGTAGTAAATTAATGACGCTAAATAATAGTAACAACAACAACAGTTTACAGAGCGCGAAAAATCTGCTGGGACTTCGATACGAATATATACATATATATATATATATATATATATATATATATATATATATATATATATATATATAAACGATTGATTTCGCTGGTACCAAAAGCTTCCGGCAGGCTTTCAGTCAGTATATTGAACTGATCAGGTAGGAAATATGCGACATCCTGCTAGCGCGCTTCCCCGCACTGACCTGCACAAGATAGTGGACGTTGACCTAAAACCGGTAATAATGCAGCAACACTCAAGATGGTGCCGTTATCCTAGTCACCATCTCTTCCTTACTTCGTGCTCACTGTTTGCAAGCTTACTGTCGGCTTAAGCGCTGCCCTGAGTGGCTGGTAGGCCATCTTGAGTAGGGGAAACTATATAATAGTAGGGAAAATCCGAATTGCAATCTTTCGCATAACCCCTACTTAGCACTAAAAGCAAACAAGGTCGAAAAGGGGACACACCGCAAGCACTCGTCGTGTGTTCCCTGCTTTCATGCGTGTCTGTGTCTAGCGTTATATTATCGACGGGCTTTCAATCCTTCATACCAGGCCACTATCTTTTCAAAGAGTAAACGCCGGCCACTAAGCAGTATACGCTTCGAAATGAAGCGCCGTTTTTCCGCCCTCTTCCTTTCGTATTTTGCTTGGCGCCCGAGACATCATGATAAATCTACACCAACTATTCCGAATTTCAGTTCTCCTTCGAAATGACCTTTCCCCATTACTGTCATCGCTGCATATGCTTCTCAACACAAAGCTCCGAAGCATTGAGTTGAAGGCAGGGAGGCAGGGAGCTTTATCGCGCTGCCTTCTAATCCTCCCCGACGCCGTAAGTCATGACCGCCTCATTAGGCTCTGCCACGCACCATTATCACGCCGCGACGTACACTGACCAAAAAAAGAAATAAAGGAAAAGAGAACCAAAGCGCCCATGAGAGCGCTCCGTCTTTTCAGCGAGCGGGCACGTGAGATAAGTTGGTTTTCACGGTACAAAATGAAGTAGGTCAAATAGCCAGTAGCTCGCTTACCTAGAATTTGCATCTTCGCAATGTACAGAGCGTAAAAGCCCACCGCGGCTTCTTCGCATTATCGAAATTTGCGACAGAGACATAGGACGTCGTTTAGGCACACGTCTCTGACACAGTTATGCAGGGTGCCGCAGCTATTATGCACCAAGATTTAGAAATATGCAAATGCCACGTAGCTGGACACAACCGTGATAATGTTGTTTGCCGTCGCTTGGAGATAGCTCAGATTATTTTTTCTTTGCTTTTCGCCGAATTACGTAATTAGTCCTAATGAATCAAGCAACGTCTCAAATATTATAGTTAGATGAAAAGCGTTAATGAGAAAATTGTAGAGCAACGGTGAAGAACTCCGGATACAGCTTTCTGTTGCTGAATACGTGCTACATAAAAGTGCTTTTCCGAATGCGAAAAAAAGAGAAGCCCGTGGATACGCGCAAAGTGCCTCGAGCGGCCAGTCGCGCGGGGATTTTGTTCGCGGGCTTTTGCTTGTATTCGAGTTCGCAAAGGATGCGTGGCCGCAGCACGCAATCGCGAGCCTTGCAGAATAAATAGTCGCTGAAGGCGACGCTACACCCCTGCAACGGGACTCGAGCTTAGAACAGCTACACACCCTCGGTCTTTGTAAATATTTCTGTATGTATGTATGTATGTATGTATGTATGTATGTATGTATGTATCTATGTATGTATGTATGTATGTATGTATGTATGTATGTATGTATGTATGTATGTATGTATGTATGTATGTATGTATGTATGTATGTATGTATGTATGTATGTATGTTGCTGTATGCGACTGTATGTGCCGTTTTTGAGTTTATCACTGTGTATAACATAATCATCGCCCAGCAGTTGAAGTAGCATGTCAGGCGATCAGCCAGGCTAACATGTCCAGGATATCGTGAAAGCCAGTACCTCCCTAAAACTGGGATCGAGGCGAAAATTCTTAGGGTTACGGAAGGCGTTGTTTACGGTGTGCGCGCGAAACTACGAAGATTTGCATTAATGCGCGAGTCGCAATAAATTAAGAATTTCTACTAATTACGGATTTTTCAAACGTCCAAGACGTTCGAAAGAGATTCCTGTAAAAGAGCTTCGCTGGGCTTCGATCAGTGATCCCGAAAAGTCCCGCAAAGCTGTGAAGAGACTTTGTTTACGTATAGATTCCGAGTTCCGACCTTATAATTTCCACTTAAACTTGACACCTTCTACGCTTACGTAGGCACAGGCCGATAAATATTTGAACCAGTAACACAAGAAAGTAAAAAAAAAACTGCTTTTATAAACGCTTTCTCTGCGATGCGGCCGTGTTCCTTGCGAGACTGCATAATTTTTTTAACTGTTGCCGATTGAGGGTTTGTCACGCTGCGGTCGAAAGCATCAGTAGTCAAAGCTAAAGACACCGGTCGAAATTGGCCAATGATTTTCTGCGCAATTCTAAGTCACCATTTTCTGTTGCTCGTCGAGATCTTCTATACTTTCTCCTATCGATCAAGATAGAAAGTAGAGGCTCCTCTATCAAAGAGAGACAGAGAGAGAAAAAAAAAAACTGCCGTTTGAACATCTGTATAAGGACTGCGAGACGCATGTCCGTGCCACGCCCTTTTCTTGTCTCACGCTGCCGCATAAAGGACGGAGTACCGGCTGCATCGAACGAGTACATCGAAGCAGCGTGTGTTTGGCGAAGCCGTTCTTTTTTTTCGTTCTAGGTAGCGTATGTAGGCTTGTAGTCTGTCAAAGTGACTACATCGTTATCACGATAAGACCATTTTATGCCGACTGTAGGATGAAGGAACCTCCTACCGGTCCCCAATTGCTTTTGGTATACGTCAATGCACTCCCCCATCCTATGCCCCGGAGATTCCACAATTTCGTCGCACTACCTGGTTCCTCGCCGTCCACTAGACGGCCTCTCCCTCCGCTTTGCACCCACATTATATATAACCCTAATGGTGCACCGCCTATTTGATTTACGCATTACGTGGTCTGTTCTACTCCTATTAATCTTCTTGGAGATATTAACGAAAAGGGGAGAGGCAGAGATCACTCCATGGATATAGAGTGTTTAGCCGTCTACTGCTATGTATTTCTGTTTCTTAACGCTGCGTGTATTATTCTTTTTTTTTTTGTTCCATCACTCGTAGGGTAGCTGGTCATTGACCTCCACCACCATCCAGTCATTGACCACCATTGATTGGTGTGTCTCTGAAACGAACGACAATTCTTGCAGAGGTAGACAACATTACATGCTGCGGGCATCAAAGCTATACGCTTGCAACATTAAACACAAATGTTGTGCTCTCCGTCACTCGTATGCCGGAGAGCATTCGTATGCCAGGGTATGCGCACTTGAACAAAATGTATCGTTGTAAGCTCAGCATTGCACAAATATGGATAGGTGGGCTAGTTGGCCCAATGCATTCTTAGCAAAACCTGGGGCGCTATAAACACACATGATGCAGAAAAGGAACACACACCACATGGGGTATGTCGTGCGTGTTCCTTTTCTACGTCCTGCGTGTTTAAAACGCTTCAAGTTTTTCCAAGAAGCTCAGCATGTTTTTCAGCCTCTTGACAAAATAATCAGATCGCTTTTCAAGCAGGCCTTCCTTTTTCACTTTTTTTTTTGCTTAGAGGCATGATGAGGCATTTCTTATACATCTTATGAGAAATGCCCTTGCATTTCAACGAATTCTTCTGGACTTGCTTTTTTCTTTGTCCAGTACTCTTTCGTCCGAAAGCCCATATACCGCGCGCTGTGCGAGACATCGATACTCGTCGCAACTCCACAGACATTCCTGGATCGTTCGCGTCGTCAGTGCAGCCGTGCTGTCCCTACTTGGACGGCGCATGCGTGTACCACGCGCCGACCGTTGGGGGTCGCGTAATCCGCCGCGGCGGGTGCGACGGCGAGGGCGAGCCGTGAAGGCTGGCGCCTTGAGAACAGCGCGCGCACAGTGTAGTAGGTCACGTGATCTGCCAAGCGTCGGAGGCGCCGCACAGTGAAATGCGGCAAAGGGAAGCGGTGGCAGGGAAAGTTTGCTTTGTGACAAAGCACGCGCATCGCCCGCTGCCGGCTTTCTTCGTCCCTGCAGCGCCTGTGACGGCGAGTGCTCGGGGACATCGATTGTACTTTGTTCGCATGTGCCTTTGGGTGCATGACACCGTGCGTGTTTTTTATTACCTGGATATTTAGTGCAATTCGTACCGCCCATATAAGTACTAGCTTTAGTTTGCCTAAGAATAAAAGGTTATATGTACGCTGGCCAACTCAAACACAATTTGCATGGATGCGCCAGCAAGCTAGCTTCGCTTATTTCTGGGACGCCAAGTGGTTTTACGCGTTTCAAACGGCTGTTTTCTGCGTACGGATCTGTCCTTGTCTCGCTGCATTTAGGGTGAAGACTGCACGTCTTGCGAGATTTTACGGGTGATCCTATCATATCGATGCACAACTAAAGGTCATATTTTAGCTTGCAATAACCAGCTTTTATTTCCCTATTATTGTAGCGTTTACGTTAGCAGACTAAAGTGCAGACTCCAGCCGGCTCGGTTCCCGTACGGAGCTGAAGAACAGGTGCACTGCATTTTTTTTGCGGATGGAGCTTGTACTGAATTCTTAGCTTGTCACAGACTATATCAACACTTCACTATTGCTGTCAGCGGTTCGTTCTACTGGCGAAGCTGTGACGCTCTTTCCTAGGACTAAACCGGCGACCGTTGCTTTGTAACGCACGTTTTGTGGTGAGATGCGCAACTGCGCGTCTGCTCCTGAAGCCTGTAAATCGTACCTTTCTTTTTTTTTTCTTGCCCTTCGTGACGCAGGTGCCCGTGGCGAGCCCCTGCCGCCTATGTCGAACGGCGCCGCCCCGCCTGCGTTCCTGCGCGAGCCTCCGGTGCAGACGATCTTCTCCAACTCCACGGGCGCGCTGGTCTCCTGTTCGGCGTCCGGACAGCCTCGGCCCTCAGTGACGTGGACCAACGAGACCGGCTTGCCCCTGGAGCCGCTGCCCGGACTGCGCCGCGTCAGGCCGGACGGGACCCTCGAATTCTTCCCTTTCCGCGGAGAAGAATATCGCCAGGACGCGCACTCGACCCGATATCGGTGCAGGGCTTCCAACGCCCTCGGGACCGTGGTCAGCCGGAGCGTCCATGTCAAAGCGAGTGAGTGAAGACTCTTGCAATCCAATAACTTCTGGGTGCCGTCGTGTGTACTCGTGCTTGGCAGTGTACCGCACTTCATGAATGGCGGTACCTTATTGTCACGTGGTACTGGCGACGGGAAAGCAAACACAGCGGAACTTAAGCTTCTAATTGAAGGAAAACGGTGAACACGCATATCGCAACGAACAGTGGTGAGCCCGGTCGTCGACTGTCGAATCTAAATTTCTTGGCTCACGGTTCAAGCACAGAACACTTAGCTTAAGAATGGACGCTTCACTAGGGCTAAAGTCACGCGGAACGCTATACTAGCGCGTTTCTGGCCACTGGGCCTCGTTGTGAACGGTGTGCGCATGCGCAGCAGTCATCGTGTCGCATTCACGAAAGCCGAAGCGGGTGGCCTTCTTTCTGTTTAATTCCAGTTTAGGTTCCCGCGGCGTCCTCACACGTGTTCTGTGGAGAAGTGCCTACGCGCATATTGCAATTTCATCTTTCTTTGGGATGAACAGTACCTTTAGGTGCGTTTTATTTTTTTCTGGCTTCTATTTGTGCTGGTCGTTAATATTTATCCCGTGCTTAGGCGAGTGTCACTTGTGTGGCAAAAGATAGCAGCAGTGCGGAATGCAGATATCTTACATTTTGTTAAACACGAGCAAACTGTTGCATAAACAAATGCGTTCACTAGACAGCGTAATGCAGACACCACCCATGTGTAGCAGAATGTTGTTTAAAAAATTATTTACGCACGTTGCGTAACTGCAGGAACAACGGTCCGCTATGCCAACATTTGATATCAGTATTTATATACACATTTATTGAAGAAAGACTGAATATACAAAAGATTCAATTAAGAGTTGTTGCGGTTCATGCAACCATTCGGAGCACACGTTTTTCGAAGAAAGGTAGTCGCCACCTAGTGTCATTATTTGCAGGTAACAAAAGCCATAAATACTATAACCAGCATGCGACAGTAATCACGAATGAATTACCGGACTACTTCATATTACAATGCACTTGTTCAATGCGACATTAGTGCTTTCTGCATGTCGATCGCTCATCGTCTGTGCGATCGCTTGCGATCTATCCTTGAGATCGCCGCGTTGGCGATCTTCCTTCCTTACACACTGCAAACAGACTTAATTTACGTTATTAAACAAACAGTGTCTGAGTCACTAGCGCGCCAAATTTGCTCTATATATACTACCCAGTATAACCTAGTTTAAATGCGGCAGTGGTGTAACTATACCTGAAGCAGTAAAACTGATACGCTACAGCTTGCACGAAGTAAAAGCGAACATTCGTAAATGCCAAGTTCGTCTTTCTCACATCCTTTTTTTTTTGTCTGCCTTTTTCCTTCTCTTAGCACTTTTCAATGTATGAACCCCTCACCCATGCAGTGTAGCATGTAGGCGACCTTACACACGCCGCCAGAATTCTCTGCGTTCCAATGAAGAGGTTTGTTTCTTTCTCCCTTGAAGTTTTAAACGATCAACGTCTCATATTACCCCCGAGACGTTCGCGATGTCCGGTCGCGCGTGCGCTGAGCGCCATTTCTGTTTTTCGTATGCGTTTTGATAAAAAATTGGCAGAGGCTTAGCTTGGCTAAGCCTAGTGGATTGCGAAAGCAATCTTCTGTTCAGGTTGTAGAGTTCCATACTGCTCATCGAATGTGTAGATGCAGTCTCGTCGCCATTTAAAGCACCCATAAGGCTTGCTGTCGAACGATCAGGTGTCGCCAAAGTCGCGTCAGCATTGAGAGCATGCACGATACTTGTAGATGCACCCAGATCAAGAGATATTGAACGCATTCGCCTGGCTGCATAATATGCACGCCGTTTAGCTAAACGTTGTTCCCGCTCTTCATCCGTTTCTTCCGCACGCCGCCGCTTCTTAGCTGCAGCACATCGCTGCAGCTTCACCTTATACGCATCATCCGACATACCGTGGATGATTCGCTGGGACGACTGCGACGAGCCGAGTTGGGGGGCCGCTTTTCCACAGCTGGCATGACGTCACACATAGATAACGCTAAATGTCAGTGGTGGATTCTCCAGGACGACGGTCAAGAGCGGAAACCTCGAGCAGTATTGCTTTCGCAATAAAACTCCGAAAGCACTAATAAACGAGTCCTACCACACATCCGATTGAAACGACGGCAAAGGAACGACGACGTGATTCCTCCCACGGTGATACCACAGCCGAAACTGGATCGACTACGGATTCGGCTTGTTTCTGCTCGAGATGACCACTTTGTGCGGTTCCATATATGCAACGTTATTAAGCCCGAAATCTCGATTTTTTTATTCCACTTTTTATTTATGTTTCTGCAATGTGAATTTAGCAGGCTCGATGTAGGCTGCAGCATAATTTTTCAACGAAAACAACGCCACCTGGTGGCAGACATAAAGCGAAATTTACGACTGCAGCGCCCTCGCTGGCAGAAACACCAAAGTGGCCCCAGTGTCCGGGGCCTGGTTCAAGTCCGTCGGCTATTCATACACGTATCCTCTATCGTGCATTCCAAAGTAATTGCTGGTGCTCGCCTACCTTTGACAATGTCCAACAGCATTCGTATCGCGCGCAGTCAGATTAGACAAAACTCTTCAGCTGTAGTATTGGCGACAGCATTGAATAATTTATGGATGCAGTGGGGCGCGTTTGCGGCCGAGCAATAACTAGATAACAGCGATAATCTGGGGAATAATTCGTCGCGGGCAAAAAGAAATGTAATGCGCGCGTGGCATTATAGTGGTAAGGCATCTCGGCGAGACCTAAATAATCGCGTCATTGCCTTTTGCCTAAAATCAACTGGCTGGCTTGGCTTGCGATTCCAAGTACGCTACTGCGATGACAATTATATGGACACTCCAAGCAACTTTTCGCCGTCGCATTGATGTTATATATATATATATATATATATATATATATATATATATATATATATATATATATATATATATATATATATATATATATATTTATTTGTCCAACGACCGGATTGGAACAAAAGACCTCTAAGTACAGAAGCCCGATACTCCAAGTCTAACCATTATGCCACGGACGCAGCAGGAGGAATAGAACGCCTTTAAGATTCGCCACTGTGCAAAAGACGTTTCGTAGCTGCCAGGGAGCTGTTCCTTCCATCCAGAAGGGGTCGCCCGGCGTGCCACGTCGCGCCGATATGTGGCGCCCGCTTGCATGTTTTTCCAACACTGTTCGAGGAGTCGTCGTCTTTGTTCTCCATCTGACTCGTGACTCATACTCACTAAGCGGTACTGGCCAAGGAATGGGTGGACTATGCCTAGTCATAACCAGAAATAAACTTCCGGGGCTGCTGTGGAATGAAGGCGCGTTCACACCGACAAACATTCTCTCGCGCGATGATGGGCGGCCAAATGGGTGGGTTCAGATCGTCGACGGTCGTTGCCAGACTCCCCCCTTTGACCATTTTTTTGCGGTTTTGAAAACTTAGCCATGTCTTTTATTCTTCCATAGTGCTTGAAAACACCGCTAAGGACACAGGACACAGAAAAGAGGATGGGACACGCACACAACACCGTGTGCATCCCATCCTCTTTTCTGTGGGCCGGGACGCAAATATAATGAAAAAACAACGACAGTGCTTATATTTTATGTTAGCTCTTCTATATGAACATAACATGAACAATAACAGGAGATCGACCCACGCAAGAGGCCGCGTTTCTACCACAAAGCTTGCCTTCGTGCATAGCGTTCACCGCCAGCGCTTCCCGGTAAACGTCACTGTTACATAAGCTACAATTGCCCGGAAGCATGAAAAGCAGTCAGGGTTCTTTGAATGCTATCGCATTCCACTCTTAAAGGCGAAGCTTAAGCTTCCTCCAAATTTGTTAAACATTATGGAAAACGATTAGCTCGCCCAATCTGCCGTTCTTCTATTATTCTTGCCTGCCGATAGAAGTCACGCATCTAGGATTTGTCTTTTATGTGGCTGCACAGAACGTGACGGCGCCATGGGACGATCGTTACGTCACGCTGGGCAGGCTTTCTGTGATGTATAAATGGCGCTAAACGTGAGTTTGACGGAAGTCCGCCTGGTCGGGATGAAACGTTACAAAAGAAAAACGTTGTATCTCGAGGGGCTCTAGGTAAAGGCGTGACTTGCGGTTTCTTTCGTGGCCGATCATACTATAGAGTTCACCCACTCTACATTTTGCTCAGTCGTTGCTGCGTGCTCTACCGAAGCATTCGGCGCCACTCTTTTCCCATCCACGTCGTTCTGACGTTCGCGGAGCAGCTGTTTAATGTTGCCCGTCTCCCCGATGTAGACGCTATCGCAATCCGCACAGCTGATCTTGTAAACAACGCCAGCAAATGGTTGTTTCGGTAGCTGGTCCTTCATACTCCCGCGTGCTTGTTTCAGTTTGCGCACAGGAACGGGAGTTGCCTCAACGTTATATTTACGCATCACGCGTAATAATGTCCCGCCTATCCCGGGCACCCGAGAAATGGGAGCGAGTTTCTTTCGACGGGCACTAGCAGGCTGGAAATGGCTGGACAAACGGTGTCCCGCAGCATTCATCACCGAAGGGGGGTAACTGCTCGTCGAAAGATCCTTCCGAATTGTCTGCACGTCGGCATTCAGGTCTTCAGCATTAGTGCAAATGCGGCTCGCACGGCCCAAAAGGGAGGCAACTACTGACTTCTTGTGAGTATCAGGATGAATGGATGCATGAACTTGAGGTACCTGCCAGTGTGCATACTCAATCTGTAAACGTTGAAAAAAAAAAAAAATACACCGTTGCTCCTTTTCACCAGCACACACACACACACACACACACACACACAAAAAAAAAAAGGAAGTTTCTGGTCTGCCTCGATCTCTACCGTGAAAAGAATGGAATATGCTTGATTGTTAAGATGCGTGGTGAAAGCTTCCAAAGCACAGCGCTCAATCAGGCAAAACCAATCGTCGACGTAGCGCAGAAAAATTTTTGGTGTTGGGCTTAAAGAAGCAAGCACGTGACCTCCCAGCCACTTCAACGTCAGATTCACAGCTGTCGCCGAGACTGAGGCACCCATTGTCGTGCGGTGGACTTACTTGTAGATTACCTGATCAAAACAGAAGTAGGTGTCGCCCAGGCACAAAGTGAGGAGCCTCTTCAAGTCGGGGACAGGAATTGGCGACCTTTCCGGTAGAGCCGGTTCGGCTTCGAGAACGGCGGCACACGCTTCCAGGGCTATGTCTGTGGGAATGGAAGTAAACAGAGACACAACGTCAAACGAAACCATCACCTCGTCGTTGTCGAGGGCCAGATCCCGAAATTTCACACAACATCGGTGGATTTGCGCACGTGCGTGATGCCTTTTCCTACAAGAGGGGATACAATTCTTTGCGGAAAGCCGGATGGCTTGTGCGTGGGAGAACAGGTAAATTTCATGGTGTACATCTATCTTTTGTGATAAATCGCGCCGTACAACTGTACTGCCAGCGGTGAAAGGCCTTCACGTTGGGCTTTTAGCACCGGTTCAACATTAACACACCCTTACTGCAGTGCGTTGGGCAAGTTTGTTGGGGGCGAAGTAGTAGTGCCGATGCAGTCGCCTATCGCTAGCAGGAGCTTTCCATACGGGCAACGAAAGCTGTATTTCAAATGGCTGTAGGCACGGGGAGAGAATGCTCGTAGTAATTAATTGATAGGCTTCTGTGTTAATTATGCAAGAAATATCATAACGATTGTTATCGCCATTACGATCATCAAAATCAGCATCTTATTTTGGTGTCCACTGCAGAACGAAAATATGTCCCACAATCTCGAACTGCCCGTGTCTTGCACCAGACGCCATTATGCCTGCAAATTTCCTAATTTCTCCAGACCATCTAATTATCTGCCGTCTCTGACTACGCTTCCCTTCCTTGGTACCCATTCTGTAACTCTAACAGTCCACCAGTTATCTGCCCTATGCATAGCATGTCCTGCTCAACGGCATTTCTTCCTCTTAATGTTAGCTAGAATATCAACCACCCCCATTTGCTCCATACTGCTCAGTTCCTGTTTCTCAATGTTACATCTAACATTTTTTTTTCGCTCCATCGCTCATGTCGTGGTTCTTATTCTCAGGCTTTTTTGTTGACCTCTAAGCTTATGCCTCATTTGTTACTACAGGCACAAGGTCAATAACTGTGCACTTTTCAAGGATAGCGGTAAGCGGCCGGTCATTACTTGGTAACGCGTGTCGGAACCACTCCAATACATTTTTACTCTTCTGTATATTTCCTTCTAGTGATCAGGGTTGCATGTAAGTAATTGGCCTAGAGAAGCGTTCTCTTACACACATTCTAGAGACCGACTGCCAATCACGAGTTCTCGATTTCTTGCCACGCTATTGTACATTACCTTTGTCTTTTGTATAATAATAGTAATAACCTTACTCTTACACTTTCTCGGCTAAGGCCACCAGTTAATTTGTTGCACGTCATTTTCAGCGTTCCTGAACAGGACTATGCCGTCTTGAAACCGCTAAGCAGTTAAGATATTTGCCGTTTATTCTCACCTCGTAACTTTTCGCAGTCTCAATGAATACTTCTACGCATGCAGTGAATCGCACTATAGAGATTGTGTCTCCATGTCTGATTCAAGTCTTCACCGGATGCAAGAATATAAAGGAATGAAAAACATGATAAATTTATATTTTTGAGCGTATTGGGATATACAAAGTCGAGGGAGAAAAAGTATCCTTTACTTTTTTCTTCGGTGCTGAATCATTTATTTTAGCGCCCACAGTGTGCTCGGTCCTATGCGCGCAGGCATCAGTGTTCACGCTGTTCAAATTTTGTGGCGCTTGTCGCGGACATTATCGTCATGATTATAATCATCTTGTATTTTCGCCGAGTAAGAAAAAACGTGAGAAAACAAAATATTGTCAGTCTTTGAACGGGAAGGGAGCCGGCGATGAATTTGTTTACTAGAGGCTTCCGCGTTGCCGAGCGGAAATGCTATCTGCATAGAAACATGCATGAACGCAAACAGTGTGAGAAGACCGGCTGTATGCGTAATGACATTCATATTTGCATACCCTTTTGCACTTTTATGCACTGGCGAATTTGAGGTTCTGGTTGTTGACACGATGGTTGACCGGATTTCAGACACGATGGAAGTGGAAGGAAAAGAGGTAGGAATTGGAGCGTGTTTTGGTATTGCAGTTCGAAGGTGAAGCGTATGTTTTTGAGCAGAAAAACAACATTTATTTTGGATTACTTTTTATTCCAGGGGCGTTCATGTGCCCGAGTTATCTTCAGAAAAATAAATTACTCTTAATTGAAGAAAGGGGGGGGGGGGGTGAACAACGCCGTATTACAAGGTCTCGATCCATATTTGAAAAAAAAAATGTTCATACTGTGAAAGATCAAATGCCAGTTAATCGGTATGTGGGACATTTCATCAGCGGCGGTGTTTAGCCGATGGCAGACATAACTTATTTGAACGAAGAACTTGGTGCATTTGGTCCCTGATATTCTTTTTTTCCCTTTACATCTGCGCGATTCTAGGGTATTTAAACGCAGTGTTACCATAGCCGTAACCGATGTGACTTCACCCCAACTACGCATGCGTATAGTCGGCGGCAAGCGGCATTGATAACGCCGGCGACTTAAGTGTAGCGCTATGCTAAAATACTCCATTGAGGTGCAGACGGCTGCTTTGTCGCATGGTGGCAGCAGTGGCAAGGATGTTGCATCCGGCGGGGTTTAGCCTGTCTCGCGAGGCCGGCAATTGATCTGCGCGAACATTTCTTAATTTGTTAGCGCGCGCGTTTGACCAAACGTTCATCAACTCGATGCACTGCTCACGCGCGTTGGGAGCTGTTTATTGATTCTGTTTATCGCATTTCGTCTCTGTTCTGCGGCGTACTCGAACACCTATTTCTGACGTGAGCAGTTGTATTCCAAAGAGAACCTCCACCCCCCCCCCCCCTCCCGCACACACACACAATTCCAGCTAATCAAATTTTGCTCCTGTGCCATATTACAGCGCCTTGGTTTCCTTTTACTCACTGTGCACACCTGATCGTTAAGTAATAAATCTTGTTAAAGGGCAAGCAAGGCAGCAATTCCTTGCGGCATGAGAACTGAGATCGTAACGTGAGTAGAAGGCCACTTATTTGTTCGCATGGCATTGGGAATGCTTGCCCCGAGTGCCACATGACAACCGCGCAAAAAAGGTTTACTTTTCTCGGACTAGTTCCTTTTATTTAGCTATTCCATCTTATGTGGCTCTTAAATATATGGCCGTTACGCAAAAGCTTTCGACCAATGTTCTTTTTTTCCAGCGTCCTTGTGTGTCTAGACAGTCGTTGACAAAAGCAGGAAACCTCGGTGTCTATGTAAGTGCTAGACACTGAAAGGCATCATTTTTCACCGCGCTTCCTCGCTGCCGAGAAGGAAGCACACGGCTGCCTGACTTATCTGATTAAGGCAATGTTCTTCACATAATCCCTCTGCCGCACCGTTACATGCGTTAACGGACAACGCTATACCTTCCTACTTTTCAACAATAAAGAAATAAAACAATACGAGAAACAACAAACCTTACAGACGACTTCACCGCAGAAAGCTTACGCTTACTGCAACCGAACACAGAATTATATAGTTACGAGCAACCACTATTTCCCTAAGCGAGTCGTTCCTTTGCATTAGCCACCGTTTCGTGTTGAAACACACAAAAACCGCAAACAGGCTTCTCAGATCTCCCTGCAAGCATGGTCTGTATTACCACGATTGCAAGTGTCTTAAAAGCACGTCTGGCTGAAACCGGCACTCGTCCCAAAAGGAGGCGCCGTTAAAACAGCTCGCCGGCGTACATTCCTATTCAAAAAAAAAAAAAAAACAAGAAAGGAAAGAAAAAAACACGTCTCGTTCCTTTTATCTCATACCTCGCTGACGAAAGAGGCCCAGTGCATCATGGCGGTTTCGCCCTCGTTCTACATCACCTTTTCGCCTCGCTCCCCGATTTTTTTGTTTTTACTTCGAAGGCATTCTCCAGTCGGGGGTTTCCATGTCGAAACGGCGAATGCCAGAGTGCGAGAAGCCGGCGACGCGCTGGTCCCCAGATGAAGCGTAGCGCCGCGGACTCACCCTGACTTTGTTTACGGTGGGGTAACAAAGAACGCCGGCGGGTATGTGCCACCGAAGCACAACGTGCCGAAGTGTCGGTGACACGCGAGTCGCGGGAGAGCTATACGGCAGCATGCGGGGTGCAGCTGTCTTTGACGAAACGGCACGGAAAATTCCAAGGAGCATTTCGGCGTGCGCGGAACCAAAAAGAGCCGGAGAGAGGAATGCGGCGCGCGCGAGATGACAAAGATACGGCAGCGAAAAAATGCGGGTGCAGTCTGACATGTCTTGCGGGCCTTATAGCACACTGCAGTCTTCGCGCCTCCATCCGTGCGTTTTTTGAGAGTCAACCACGGGAACGTCTAGAGCGCCGTAAACCACAATAGAACTGGTGCGTCGTACTTCCGCGCTGACTGAGGACTGCAGCATGTGTTTGTCGGGCATTTGCTGTGTGTGCTTACGTTCCTTGCTTGGCGCGTAGGGCGCCGGTCGTCTCCCTTTTGCCTGACTTTTTGGTTTAGGCGAGCTTTTCGTGTACCGCTTCGCGTCTCCTGTCAAACTGTGCCGGTGCGTTCTTTTCGTAAAAGAGCACCTAATGGACACATTTCAGGTTTCTTCTTCGATTTCCTTGAGCACTTTTGTTTGCAATTTTAGTGAGGCATTCCTTCTACGTATACTTCTTTCTTTGATGCATTCAAGACCAGAAAAAGACAGAGACAAAAAAATAAAGCAGATGTGGGTAGAAGGAACTTTCGCCCGTTGCGTGACAATTCGAGAGCTTGAAGTTGCTAGGGCATTGAGTTTCGTCGCAATGCCACATGCTTCAGATTTGCAATGCTTTTATGCTGTTAATGTTCGTATTGTTGTGATACTTGTCGCGTTGCCCCGCATCCATGATGACACTAGTTCCCAGACACTTCGAATCGCAGTTTCGAACATGATGAAGTTGGGAAATTTACATGCTAGAATTTTTTTGGGAGTTCTCCAAATGTAATGCATCACCAATTGAAGTTTCAGTGAAGGTGTACTCCAAGCTGTAACTAATTATTATTTCTGCGAAAATTCTCGTGCTGACTTTAGTCCTAAAGTAAGCTTAACCATTGTGTATTCTTAGTTTATATAAATATATCTGACTTCAAGTTTACAAAGATGATTAGTAACCACGACAGTTTTCGTAGTCAGAGCAAGTGGATCCAATATATATATATATATATATATATATATATATATATATTCTTCTGTCAGTTGTCTTCATCGCACTCGAGAGATTTTCAATATAATCCTTAGGACCCTTATTGACTTCGTGTTCAGTGAGGGGCTCCAGGATTATATGTAAAACCGAGCCTCCTCTTTAAAGCTCGACCCCTTGACCCATCCCCTATCTCTCCTTGTGGTAGAAGCAAGAGGCGGACACCGTAATCCTTCCCTAAGTTTTAATAAATACATATTTTATCTCTCTCTCTCTCTCTCTCCCTATATATATATATATATATATATATATATATAAGAATGAAACATATTCAAATGGCTAAATTACCTACTTGTTGTAATACTTCAGCTAGTTTGACCATTAATAGGCCACTGAGGAGTCCACAGTGAAATAATTCATGAACACCAAGACGCGCTGTCCGCGATACATTTCATAGTACGACTAGCTTGTCCCCTTCGGTCATATTGCGGTCAACTCTCTGGCAAAGCGCCAGGCAGGACATCCTGAATATACGAAACGTGAGGTTCAGTCTATGCTTGGGCGTGGAAGCCAAGTTAGTTCTGACAGTCACCTGACAACGCGACGACTTGCAGAAAGCTCATGAAGCTATTGTTTACAAAGAACCTACACTGTCAAAAAAAAAAAGAAAGAAAGAAGAAAAACACTGTTCATCTTACTGGACTTTTCCGGGCAGTCTCGGCTGGCATCTATTTCCGTAAAAAGTACAGGCTCCCGTAATCACAGCTGTGCAATAACGCGGCGTCATATTTACAGTAATTTCCCGTAAAAAAATATACAGGCGTTTCTAATTTCATTCCGGGGCATCGCATTACCAGATCGTCATATTTACAGCAATCACACGTAAAAACACACTGGGTTTTTTACATGGCACCAAAATGATTTGATCTGATATTTATAACAATTTTAGAAGTTTTTCTATATATTCTAAAACTATGGTTTTTGATAATAACGAACCTGCCACATTTATTATTCATGAACATTAGAATATCCCGATAACTCGAAAAGTGTCCTCTATTGCCCTTGGTGGAGTTTCCTTGCTTTACCTGGTACCAGTTACTTTGCACTTTACTAGGTATAAATTTCATCTGACGCAAGATAAATTGAAAGCACTCTGAAAAAATTGGCTGACGATAAAATCAAAGAAACAGCAGATGCCAACATGGAAGTTTATTAGCCCTTATTCGAAGTATAATAGAAGTCACTGCAGCTCAATAAAGAAGACGGGGAGCACTCTAAACAAATATACGAGGCAAATTATGTGGAAGAAAAAAAAAACGAACAAGCGTAAACCGAGCAATAAATGGCGCTGGGTGGTTCATTTCGATTTATTTTAGGAATGAGCTCATTTAATAGCACTACACGAAGAAACAAGACTGAAACATAAATTGACCGCTTTGTCCGGTGAACTTGTGGTTCCGTCTTGTTTCTTCGAGTAGTGTTCTTAGATCAGCGCGTTCTTAAAAGAACAAGTACAATTATTTAGTGTTATTGCACACAGTACACCAATAAATACCAACATTGCTGATTGGCAAACTATATTTGAGTATGCAGTTATAACGATGTAAAATGTGCCTAACAACACACTGCAACGACGTAGTTAGAAAAATGCGTTAGCTTATTGCTTTTTCTTTGCAATAACCTTATATTTTAACACCCTATAACATGCACAATAATACAAGTTCTCAGTTAAGCTTGGTACGTACGCTCTACATACCAAACTGCAGTGAAAGCATGAACAGACGCTCTGTTCTGGAATACTGACCAATGACGTTTACATGAGCAGAAATCCTGCTGACATAAATTAATATGTTAAATAACTGAGAAGGTTGAAAGTAACTGGTTTACTATACACGACAATTTGGTGGTAGTGTTGAAGAAGAAATCCATCGGAAGCTATAGTTTCATTACTTGCGATGTTCAGGCTAGAGTTTGGCTGGGTGTTTGAGCTGTTGGGCAGAAAATGAACACACAGTATTAGTTCTGGAGGATGAACATGTTTGAGCAGCGTGCTCTCACTACGACACAGCTCACCTTAATTTTGGCACTCGAATCCTGGCTCAAAAAAAGGACGGACACCTTGTTGTATATGGAGTCCCAGAAAGGCTCCCAGGAAACCCTCCACTGCAAGGCAGATGCGAGGCATCAAACGCAGAAATTAAGGAAGTCTGCAGAGAGCTGGAGCCCATGGCACAATTTGCAGACACGAGCTGGGTAGCTAGCGTAGGACTGTGCAATGACCGCTGCAGTGAGGACGCGGCAACAGCTCTGAGGAAGCGACTTGAACGCAGGATATGCGCAGTTTTAGGACTGGGAAGAAAGCAGACAATCGCTGAGCAGGCAGCACATGAGCCTAAGCTCAGCACTCATGCTCACGAAAGCTCTAGAGCACGCCATTGCACAAATGACACGGAAACAAATGGACCAGAAGCCCGAAGGAAGAAAGAAAGACGCTCCCCATAAGGAAGAGACAAAAGTCGCATACATTTAGATTTCTAAACATCCAAGGTGTACGACGGACACACAAATGTGAAGAAGGCTGCCACATCTTGGAGGAAAGAGAGGTAACAGTAACTGCGCTTGTGGAAAGAAAGAGAGAGAGAGAGAGAGAATAAACATTTTTATTAGGTAAATGCAGCTTTAGAGAGGCGTCCTCATTCCAGATTGCCTTGAGCTCGGGCCGCGTCCTGAGTCATCGCTTGTGGAGACACACCTGAGAAATGATGAAATCCCCACAGCCAACACGGATTACAAGTGGGAAGGCACCGTTCGGAAGATGCGTGATTGGCATGGTGGAAAAGTTGCAACTCTCATCAAAGCAGGGAGCCAGTGGGAAAGGACCCAAAGAACGTGCTCGAAGTACAAGTTGCTGACCGGGTCTGCAGATGGCTGCGAAGTTGCCGTTGTGTCGCTTATATATGTCGACTGGAAAAGGTGCAGAGACCAAGAACAGGAACTCCTTGAATATCTTCAAAAGGCACACAGTCTCTTAACCATTGCTTTATGATAGCAGAAGACTTCAGTTCCAGCAACGATTCACTGGATAAAGAGAGGGATTGTGTGGGCAAAATGATACTCGAATGGATCGAGATAACGCAGGCAGTGATTATCAACACAACGGTGAAATGTCAAGGAAAGACCAGGTAGGCAACTGGCAACCGAACAACATTCATACATTACTGTATTGCCTAATCAAAGAATTGAATGCGTGCAAATAAATGAAACAGCAGACACAACATTGAGTAGCAATTACAATAGCTTTCGAGTTATTTTCAGTTGTGCCTGGGGAAGAACAGTCAATGGGAAACAACCCGCCGTGGTTGCTTGGTGGATATGTTGTTGGGCTGCTAAGCAAGAGGTCGCGTGATCGTATCCCAGCCGCGGCGGCGGCAATTCGGTGGGGGTGAAATGCGAAAACAACACTGTATTTAGATTAGGTGCACGTTAATGAGTCCTAAGTAGTCAAAATTTTCGGCGTCCCCCAGTACGGCGTGACTCATAACAAGTTTGTGGGTTTGGCACGTAAAACCCCATAATTTAATTTTCTTTATGTTAATGAAAAATCGAAAGGTCACAAAGCACCCATGACTGCGCGACAAATACATCAGCTGGTGACTTTATTGGAAGATGTCGTGGACAACACTCAAATAGAGAAACACGAAGACTTTATTAAATGGATACAAACCAAGATGATGACAATACAGAAAGCAGCACCACAGGGACCGCGTCGTAGACGACGAAAACGATGGTGGGACGAAGAAGTCACTGAAGTAATTAGTAAGTGCAAGAAAACGTGCCGGGAATACCGCCGTGCCAGCAGTGGAGGTATCGGTGATACAAAGAACGGACCATGAGCTTCTTACAGGGGGATAGAAAAACAAAACAAAGCTGCATTGCTGACACAGGTGAAGATCAGACAAGTAAGCTGCCAGATTGTACCAGAACTCAAGGACGCTGGTTGGGATGCTCCAACAAAGTTCTGATAGCACATCAAGGCAGAGCGACAACCTACCAAGGGAGCGAATATCCTGTTACCCAGCCACAGGAGAGCAATATGAAGGCCAAGCTTGTCTCACATATATACAAAGCTGCACGACGCGCAAACTAGCGGGTACATCATGCTACCAACCAGCAGAACAACCGACCCAAATCTCTAGGAGGCTGATTCACTGAACTAGAGTTGAACAAAGTTGAACGAGAGTGCTGTGCCGATCCAAGAAGGACGCAATCTTCAAGGCAGCCCTCTACAACAACAGCAGAGGAAGCGGTGTGCCCCGCACCAGGGTGTTTTGTGCGAAGTACTCGCCAGCGTTGGACTCCAGATGTCCTAGGTGCGGCAGTGAAGAAAATACGTTTTTTTTTTCCTGCGTTGGGCTCCGCTGTCCCCGCATCGGCGCCGCCCCACACCACCCAAGCGCGAGCGCTCCTCTTGATCCGCTCCGACTGACGCCGATGATGATGACCGCCCTGGGGCTGACAAGGACGCATGGAGCACTCCACGCATTCAGAACAACGAGGCGACATCTGAAGCTGTGGTGCCGAGACAAACTCATATTGGCTGAGGCGGCAGTGTGATTTAGACAGTGTGTGATAGTGTTTTTGGAGAACTTTGAGTTTTATGACCTTCTGTTTTCATCTTGGCCCGACCCTATGGTGCGAGCGCTCGCTTCAAAAGGCAGTGGCTACATCGTCATTAGTAGCAGCAGCAGCAGCAGCAGCAGTGGAAAAGTCGAAGGAAGAGTCAAAGAAAGCTTCGCTTTAAAAGGTCAGTGGCACCAGACATCAAAATTAGCGCTGCATTGCTTTCAACTGTCTTTTTTTTAAATTACAGATGCTGACAGGACTTGAGGAATGACCACTGACCTACACAAGAGTGCGACAGAGAAGTTACGCAGATTCGTCTTGCTGTTTACGAGGATGGCCGAGTACTATATAGGGACAAATTCAATATCGGCACCGAAACTTAGCTTCTCCTATTATATACCGTGCTCTATTCAAGCAGACGTGATTTGAACGACCATGTTTTTCAGGAGCCCGTACCAACACTATCACCCGTGTGGAGCCTGGCCCACGGCGTGGCATCGAAATAATTGCTTCCACTCTAAATAATTGCTTCTACTCCAAATAATTGCTAATGCTAGGGCTTCCCCGCCAGTGGCTCGCTTCCGGTGACGTTTCGATATTTCATTGCGGCCAGACTCCCCGCGCCATGTTATCTTCACCGGGGCGCTGCCCGGTTACAATTGAGTACGCTCCCGTATTTTTCCTCCCAGTCTCCTTCACTCCTCATCCTTCCGTAACCCACAGCCGGACGGATAGCCGCAGCCATTACACGCCTTGATAACCTTTCCTCCACCCTCTACGCTAGTATTTCCTTCACCGAGTCAGGGATATTAGTGACTGCCCGTCGACCGTGTTCAGCTTCCCACATGGCAGCCGCACCTCACATACTCCGGCGAACTTCACTATCTGGGTTGGCACACTAACGCACGCTTGCGCACCAGAGCAGAGAAGAGCTGAAGTGGCGATTCCACGTTTATAGTTTTCCATTCTTTGTTCTTTTTTAGCTGTCATATTCTTTCTTCTTTTCCTTATTTTTTTCCTTGTTCGCGCGCTTGGGCCTTTCGCTTCACGTGCTTTGTTTATCTGGGCGTCTTTCTTTTTTCGCCCAGCTTTTCCGCTTCTACGGCGAGCGACGGATTCTTGTCGCGGCCTTGCGCCTTGCTCCTGCAGTATCTCTGTCGTGCACTGCCTTTCGTGGTCGTCGTTTTGTGATTTGCAGGTGTTGCCTTGCACGCGGTCGGTTGTTTCCGTTACCCCCCACCGGTTTGTGCGCGAGCCTGCTGGAGCACTGTTCCTGACAATGGCGTGAATGCATAATCTAAGCAGGCTAAACCGAGCAACGGACGCCAGTTCTTTCACACGGTTCTTTCGATCCGAAACAGCTGCCGCGCATTGCCGGATGCGGCTGTCCCTGCCTAACCTCTCTGCAAATAAGTCGATTGGATTGTTTCGTCCCTCTTGCGGCACTGGCGCTGCATCGTTTCTTACCCGCTGTGGTTGCTTAGCGCCTATGGTGTTGGGCTGCTAGGCACGAGGTCGCGGGATCGCATATATTTACTCTAAAGCCTTTTCAGCTTTTTTTTTTTTTGCTCACTAAAACGCTCAATTCTGAATGCTTCACCAAATACTAGCATACACATCGTCAGTTCGCTCAGTTCGTGAATCAGGTATTATAAGTTGATTTCTACACACGAAAGTATCGATAAATTAGAAGCAGCACAAAAAAGAAGGAATTGCGTTTGTGTCGACGCCGTGATTCGCCTTCTGAACTCCTTGTGAGAGCAGGTCTTTTCACAATAAGCACAACGTGCAAAGATTCGACGTCTCAAGTTCTTATTCCAGTTTTTAAATAATGAAGTAAACGGAAACAGCAGTCGATTCCTGTTGTACCCACCAGAACCAAACATAGTAGATACTTAAAAGAATACAGGTTCTACATTGATACATATAGGTTCTCGTTTTTCCCACAGACAAAAAGAGATGGAATTCCCTATATGAACACGTCTTTAGTTGTGGTTCAACTGAATTATTATTCGCTACTGCCTTAGCGAGGAAAATGAAATGTATATATCGGCGATTTTCATGTCAGTGAATTGTTTGTGCTAAGTGTACTTATAATAATATTTTTACAGTGTTTACTCAAAGTTGTTAATACCTTTGCGTATGAAAACGGTTTGCATTGACATGACTTGCAGGAAAGTTTTTGTATCCGTCTTTATTCATCATTCACAGTATTTCGCATTGTTATTAACAGAAAATGTTAAGCACGCTTGAAGCTACTTTCATAGTTGTATTTGTGTCCCGACCCTGCTACAGCCTTACACATAAGGATAGCAGTATGTAACTATATATATATACATATATATATATATATATATATATATATATATATATATATATATATATATATATATATATATATATATATCTTCCTCGAATAAAACCACCTATTGATAATCAGTGCCCTCCCCTTCGTAGTCCTGTTGTGTGCGCTGTTTGTTGAGTACGTCTACGTTCAAACAACTAGCTCGAATTATACTTCTAGTGCTTGAAATACTCGTCTGCCTGTCGTCGTCCGCATAAAAAAAAAAAAAAGAGAAGTCAAAAGTGACCGAGATCATGTCAGTGAATTAAACGAGTGAGTCTTGCCACTGATTCATAGCCGATGTACAACAGAAAGAAAAAGCGCGCGCTGGCGTAGGTGTTCGAACTTTTTACAAACGGTAGATAGCGGCCGAAATGAAAAGCACAATGACGCAAACGCGAGTAACCGTTCAATCCCTGATTTCATTGCGTTGCTTTCATGGTGTTCCTTCCTTGCCTTCAAATGCCGTTCCTCACTAAACCTAACTGTAAGACAGTACGGTTGACCGAGTCATCGCTATTCTTCTCCTTACGTTACCACCGGTGCTTTTGTTCTCCGTCCGTGCGTTAGTGCGTTAAGCTACATGCGCCGTTCCCCATTGGTCTGCACTTACTAAATCAAGCCCGTTTCTCTGCTTGTTAAGACCCTACGCAGGCTGCAGCAGCTTTCACGACGGGAAGTGGCTCTGTCACGAAACGCGTAGGAAAATAAAACGAACGAGCCCGCAGGCAACATCAGAGCTGTGGCTGCAGTGGCAGGAAAAGAGGCAAAACGAGAGCGAGAAGCGAGGTACAATCGATGTCAGGGGCCAGGGCCGTGCCTCCGGCCTTAGGGCTGAATGTCTCCGAGGCACGCAGGCCGCGCGTAACGGCAGCAGCACAGGCGAGGACGTATTTCTAGAAAACAGGGGGCCCGTCGGAACGAACCGGAGAGCGTCGACCTGCCTTTCCCTCCTTCGCGCGATTAGTGTAACTTGATGTTTCTATGCGAGCTTTCTTTCGTTCTTTTCTATTTTTTTTCATCTAGAATTACAACTCCACGTTTTCCTTAATTTGGCCCAAAGTAAAAAAAAAAAAAAGAAAGAAAAGAAATTAACCTGCGGTTTTTCATCGTTCTCCAACCACCCGCCTTCTTTGGCGAAACTTCATAGATTAGGAATGTTCATTTTATTTCTTCGTCGACGTGTGTGTTACGCTCCCAAATTCTGGATGTTGCGCTTCTTAATATTCAGGCCACTACAAGTTTCATCAATCTTCACTGAGCGTTGTATTAGGAACTATCGTGTTAAAAAGCATTTTTGTCCTGGACAATAAAATACTCTGTACAGGAATGTCTCCTGATCTGCTGGACCGTCGCGGCGAACTTCAGTTGCGCTTCCGGTAGAAGTGTTTAGTGAATGCGCCCACTTCTTGCGGGAGACAGAACAGTGCGCTGCGAATCTCAAACATAGCGGTGTGGAGAGCAGGATAAAAACTCGGTTATGGAAAAGTTGCCACAAAACTTGCAGTTCTCTCGAATTGGTTTGTTGGTGGGTTCTTAATTAATTAATTAATTAATTAACTCATTCAACATGCGTTTGAAAGCAGGAATGCCAAATGCATCGCCAAGACAGTCACCACTTCGTGTATGCCGCTTAAACTCTTCTGGAAGCGACCATTGCTGCAGTTTTATCCGAAATCATTATCGACCAAGCCACGCCTATTCGTGCCGCTCCGCAAACCGATGCTTAAGAAAAAAAAATTGCCACGTGGTCGACTGAATGTCTGTGATATCAGTCGTTAACTTTGTGCAGAAACTGTCGAAAGACTGCACAGGGCGGAGCCCATGTTTAATTTTTTTTAGATTAGAAATCCTTCATTATTATGTCTTCGGGTTTCCTACCACATTCATTTACAGATCAGTAGGCGCAAGCATTCGTTTGCTTTCTGTTTGCTCATATTATTGTATGTATGTTTTCACCTTGTCTTTCTCATATTTCCCTTCACTATTTTTGTTAACGATATTAGTTCCGAGTTCACTCGCTTATTTTCCTTACGCTGCTTCAAAGAACTGTTATTCTAATCTTTGACGTTAAATATGATTTTTTTTTACTGTGTATACGTCCTGTCAACTCTTTCTGAAAACAGAAACCAGTGCTAGGTTGCGCAGCCTTCAGTAAATCCTTGAAGAGAAAGCTCGGGGCCAGTTCCAACTTCTCTACTCAAATACACGTAAAGGCTGGAATGTTTTTATAAGACAACCGCTGAACCCATTTTAATGAAACCTGTTGCACTTGAGTGGAAAAATTAAATTCTGTTGACTCCTACAAGCAGGATATTCATTTAGCACCTAGCATTGTTTACGAGATTCCCCAAACATTATAAGTTAAAAATAAGAATGAAGCACGAAGTTTACGATTCTATAACTTCGCGCCAAAAACAGACCTGGCAATTTTGTAAAGTGGCTCAGAGCATCTCAAGCGGACAAATGCGATATACAGCTTACGTTACATTGCTCCAATGTTTACGAGTGTTTTGCAAAATTCCGACTCACGAATTAGTAGCATACTTCAGAATCGGCGTGGGGCGCATGAATTTCGTCCACTTTAAATGTGTTAAGTTTTAAACAGTAGACAAATCGACCCCGAGAAATCTAAAATCAAAGTCGCCTGCCATGGTGGCCCCGTGGCTATGATGAAGTGCTGCTTCAGAAAGCTAGCCTCTCCAGTCCGGCTGTTCACTAGAGTGTGCTGAATTTGATGCAGAGCGTGACGTATTTATTGATGAACTGAAGCTGAAGGGGAAGTGGCATGTTGTTCCCGGGCAGACATCAGACATTTAGGAGAGAGGCGCTCCTGCTCCTTCTAAAGTTCCTCTCTCCTCTCCTCCTAAAGGAAACGTCCGCAGAATGTCGAACCAAGTGTCGAATAAGTTCTTATTTTTTACAGAACATGAAATATGAATCTGTATCGGGAAAGAAAGAAAAAAGAAACTGACTCGCCATCCCGACCCTGCGAATCTGTATAGCCAGTGAGGCTGGTAGAAAACCACGCAAATGCCGTCGATGGAGATATGAAATTTTTATTTGTTCTGCCTAGTCGTAGCACCACACCGTTGTTCAGCATTATGGTTTTGCACCCGCCGTGGTTGCTCAGTGGCTATGGTGTTGGGCTGCTGAGCACGAGGTTGCGGGATCGAATCCCGGCCACGGCGGCCGCATTTCGATGGGGGCGAAATGCGAAAACACCTGTGTGCTTAGATTTAAGTGCACGTTAAAGAACCCCAGGTGGTCAAAATTTCCGGACTATGGTGTTGGGCTGCTGAGCACGAGGTCGCGGGATCGAATCCCGGCCACGGCGGCCGCATTTCGATGGGGGCGAAATGCGAAAACACCCGTGTGCTTAGATTTAGGTGCACGTTAAAGAACCCCAGGTGGTCAAAATTTCCGGAGTCCTCCACTACGGCGTGCCTCATAATCAGAAAGTGGTTTTGGCACGTAAAACCCCAAATATTATTATTAAAATTTCCGGAGTCCTCCACTACGGCGTGCCTCATAATCAGAAAGTGGTTTTGGCACGTAAAACCCCAAATATTATTATTATTATGGTTTTGCGCTGTTCGACGCTCATCGTATTCACGCCGCTCTTCGGGAGTCTTAACTTTGCGGCGTCTACCCATAGCGGTCTTGCAATGAAGAATGAGTTGCTAAGCGGGTCTCCTTTCTATATATATGGAGTTTGGTGACGTCACTCGCTGAATCGTATGCTACTGTTGCCCCTTTTCCCACCGGAGCAGCTTATGCAACCGTAATCTTTGCCGATAAACACACGCGGGGAGAAGGAACGTGCCTCGCAGTGTTCGCAGGTGCCTTATCATCCATCATGCGGTTTGGCGCTTGCTTTCTTGCTTTTGTTTATTGAAATGAATACTGAGCTGGGTGTTTTGTATGCCTTATTCCAAAGGAGTTATGCACTTTTCTTGGGTTCATTATTTTTAATTTATTTATTATAATTTATTTTTGTTTACGGACAGAAAAATCCCCACTAACTACACGTTAGTAGCTTCGCTGTAAAAAAAAAAAAAAAATTGGAGGACGCTTAAGCTTCGCCTTTAGGAGTGGAACGTGGAACGCGATAGCCTTCAAAGATCCCCGACTGCTTCTCAAACTTCCTGGCAACTGCAGCTTACATAACCGTGATGTCTACCGGGAAACGCTGGCGGCGAACGCTATGCTTGGTATATGTACGAAACTTCAGAGAGGGACCACCCTGGGTTCCTGCAAGAGTGACAGCTGCTGCAGGAGACCGTATCGCCGACGTCACTCTGCCAGATTCTTTTTTTAATTTTCGCGTAACAGAATTGTGTTTTCTCGTATATTCAAACTATAATCCGACGCTATGATGTCTGTAGGTTGTGTGTAACTCGTACTTTATGATTTTTCTACGTATTTTACCTTGAGAAATTCAATTATTTCGGTAACTCCTTTGCGCCGCATGGAGGGCCTACGTGGTTGGCTACACGTAGTTCGAAAAGAAAAACAAAAATATATTTGCCGAAACGACGTCAGACGCTAGACACGAGACGCTGGTTTTTCTGCGACACGGTGCCCTTAACGCTGTCGCGTTTAATAAGTCAAGCTTTATGCACCATCCGACAAATGCACATTATACCGTTTGCAGGTTAATGTCCGGAGAACGAAAGAGGTTGTAAATTAGAAACAATTGTTTTCAGTTATTTGCGGCACCATTGCGGGGACATTAAACAAACAAGGTTAAACATTAAACAAACAAACAAACATGCCACACTATGCATGTCATCACGGAGTTGTGTTTGTTGAAGACGGGAAGTGATACTATAACACGGCGCATTGCTTGAAAGAGAAGCAAAAAGGGGGCACTGGTGAAATAATGAACCGAAACAGATTTATACATAGGGTGCGTAAAAGCAAGCCATTATTGTTGATTGAGTGGAAGATATTTAGGAAAAGGTATATGGCCCCATGCGTCCGCTCAGGAACTGTTCTCCTGGCGCGACACCCGCAGCTACCCTACCCGGTAATCATTTGGAACAGTCCTTACAACAATAGTTCTTTCTCTCTCGAGACTCCAATAACGTTTTTTGTGGCTTATCTATTCGCAAGAAGAGAATACTCGACATCTTTCAATACTAAATTATCGAATCCAAATCGAATCAAATAGCAAGGACTCTACGGTTTTTATCTAACATTTTATTGCGACAGCAACTATATGGAACCTACAGGCGCATTTCTGCCATCGCCGTCACAGGGAGGTTACGAATTAGTGAAAGAGCATGAGGGTGAGCCGGCGAACACGGTTCAATCTCGCGTAACGCCGTCCAGATTCG
The DNA here is from genome assembly GCF_050947875.1 of Dermacentor variabilis. Taxonomy (NCBI): domain Eukaryota; kingdom Metazoa; phylum Arthropoda; class Arachnida; order Ixodida; family Ixodidae; genus Dermacentor; species Dermacentor variabilis. Next base: position 130,171,609 of record NC_134571.1, read on the forward strand.
TGCCCTCTCCTGCGGCATGCGAGGCAGTGGGGTCAGGCGAGCAAGGAGGGGCGTTCTTCTCGCGCGGCTGCTAGGGTACCTCAATGTCATCCTCGCTCACCGCTCCGTATCGAGTGGAGACAACCGCGGCGTTAACTATGACGTTGGCCACGCGAATCGCGGAGGCCGTAGTAGACGCCCTTCGCGGACGCCGTAGGGACGCGTTGCCGCGCTCGTGTCTTGAAAGCGATCTGCGAGGTGACCAAAGCGAGCGCGCGCGCACGCCTCATCTTCAAAGCGATCTGCAATTTTTGCAGAGTGCGTGTAGTGCCGGTAGCTTCGTATGCGCAGAGCTTTCGACGTTTCATTCGCGTTTAAGCGACAGATGCACGGAGGTCGATTGGTTCGCGGCTGCTGCCGCGATTCCCAACTCCAGCGTTTTCCCACACAGTTTCCGCTGTCATCGAGCGAGATGTGATGAGAGAGAGAGAGAGCGAGGGAGAGAAGAAACTTTTATTTAGCCGGATAGTTTTGTAGGGCCGGGGTACATTGCCCTACTAGGTGGCCAGCAGGTCAAGCCTACTGGCGGCCTCATATGCGCGCTTGAGGATCCGGTCTTGGATGCCCGGATCCGGGCTGCACAGCACGGTCTACCAGTCATCTGGAAGCAGGATTTCCCCTAATTCTCGAGGTGGGGGATCTTCTTTGCTTCCCTAGAGTATATGGTTGAGGGTAGCTCTCTCATCGCACAGTATGCAACTTTATTTATCCTTCATTAAAGGGAAGGGGAGAACGGGATAGAGGCAGGGGGAAGGAACTACTTGAAGTAGGCCTCCTCTATCCCCTCAGCCCACTCCAGGATGGCCTCCTGAAGGTCGGGCCTCGAGCTGCGCAAGGCAGCCGCCCACTGCTCCTCACTAGATATTAATTACTTGAGGAAAGGGGGTGCTTAGGGCATCCCCACATGATGTGGTTTAAGTCTGCTTTGGGAGAGACGCAGAAATTGCAAGAGGGAGAAAGGTAAATGGAGGGATGAATGCGGTGGAGGACCTAAGGGGAGGGAAAGGTGCGAATCTGCAGCTGTCGCCACAAAACTTCACACCTGCGCGGGGATTTGGCCCTGAGTGGCGGAAAGGTTAAACGGTCTAATCGGTAATGTGTGCAGATGTCGGAATTGGTAATAAGCCGATCCCGTGCTATAAACGGCGCCTCCTCCGTAGCAAGGTCCGACACATGTGATGCCTGAACCCGCATTGTAAATTCCCGGGCACTGGCATGAGCCGCCTCGTTTCCGGCAAGGCCCGCATGCGCTGGAGTCAAACTGTAGCATAAATCTGGACTCCTGCGCATGCGGGCCTTGCCGGAAGCGAGATGTGTTCATGTTCATCTGTACGCGCGTGACGCCGTGCTGGTTAAATTAGTTAAAACACGTTGACGGGCTATAGTTGGTCTAATTACGAGATATAATGTGTAAGCGCGACTCAAAAAGGACGTAGAAAGAAGACACACAAAGACAGCCCTGTCTCTGTGTGTCTGTTTCTTTCTAAGTCCTCGTTGAGCCACGCTTACATGTTCCACCATTGTTAATTTAATTCGTAAGCGAATGTTTACAAGTTTATACCTCCGATAAAACTACTATCTTCGTGCAGCTTCTAATTTGCCATCGCAATCGGGGCTTCACCTTTCAGGAGGAACTGCGAATTTTTTTGCCGTCACCGTGATGTTCTGCATGAAGCCCATAACCCCGCGAGAAGAGAAAAGAAGTGAAAGCACGCGAAGGAAGCCTACGATCGCGCCTCAATCTGGCGCGCGCGAAAAAACAATGCGGAGAGCAAACGCGCCGTCTTCATTCGCGCGAAAGGGCGTGAGGGGCGTGAGGTGGGGCAACGTTGGGCTCCGGCAGCAACTGCGCAATCCGGGACCGGGCGCAAGGGGAGCTGACGACCGCGGCTCAATCTCGCGCACCATATACGGAGGAAAGCGCTTAGCCAACGCGGGAGAGAGAGGGGCGGCTTTGAGTCCGCCAACAAGTGCGTACATTGCACGTTCGCGCGCGTCGTATCTTGAAAGAGATCTGCAGACGGCTCATACCTCTGTGCGCGCTGTGTTCTCGGCCCTCTTGAGTCGAAGCGATAGACCGTACGAAGGTCACTTCGCTCGCTGCTGCTGCTGCGCTTGCTCACGCGGGCGTTTTTACAGCGATTGTCCGCGCTCATCGAGTGTCATGTGTTCATGTTTGCTTATGTGCGCTGACACCTTGCTTGTTAATTCAGCTTGTAGGCACATGTTTCCAAGTTGACACGCCCGATAAATCTACTATCTTTACTTGGTAAAACTGTCTACTAATTTGCCATCGCAATCGGTGCTTGGCCTTTTGGGCGAAACTGCGACTGTTTTAAAGTTCGTACACCCCTACATTTCATGTATATAAGAAAATCGACATTAGTGTACCCCAAGGGGAAACACAATTAATCGGCAATTAGGATCACTAGTGAGAAAATGCGGAAAGGATTTTTCTACCATCTTCGATTTGTTTCTGGAGAGTCTGCAGAACCCTTAGAAAGTTACCCCTATAGACGCTGTGTGTGTGTGTGTGTGTGTGTGTGTGTGTGTGTGTTTGTGTGTGTGTGTGTGTGTGTGTGTGTGTGTGTGTGTGTGTGTGTGTGTGTCATTGCTTTTATTCTCATCCAGTCAAGCTGCACAGGGTTATCATAAACTCCATGTAACTTTGACGTCTTTATTCACATCCATCATAGCTCGCACACGTTTACGGTATGTTTCCTTCCTTCTGTATCATAGCTTGCAGATTCTAGAAAGGTGTGATCGTTACATACATACATACATACATACATACATACATACATACATACATACATACATACATACATACATACATACATACATGGTCCCTTTAGTACTACACTGTTACAGTTTTTACAGCGTAAAGGATTCCTGAACAACTTTTTGTCAAAGTTGAGAAATGCATTTGACGTTAAAACAGACTATTTCAGAAATACCTTGCTGCAAAAAGTAGTTCAGTGCGTTCAGCAGAAGTGAAGTTATTGGTCATCAAACGTACCCGCCCCGGTGCTTCCGCTCCTCTTGAAATGCATGTCACTACGAAGGCTTCGGCGGAGCTGGCTGGTCTCCGTGGCGCGCCGGGCGTGGCCTCCGCGATCAGCTCCGGCGGCTGATCGCGGAGGCCACGCGCCGTGGCGCGTAGTTCGCATAGACGCTACTACTTCCGATTTTGGCGCTTACGGCGCGCCAAACTCGGACGCTATCTCTGAGCTTACGCTCAAGTTCACGGTGTCCCATCCCTTTGTTGTGCTACAGTGCACTAGGTAGCTACGCGCGGCTATTCTCGCACCGGGTGACGTGAGCAGCACATTTCTTTTGACGCCTATCTCTACGACAATCACATGATTTCCAAGAGTCGAACAAACTTCATTTTCATGTTCGCTCGTGTGAGTACGTCGGCAGCGCGCACATCGGCTAAGCGATGAAGTTTGTGCTACGGACTCGTATCGAAAGGATTTCTGACGTAACGAGCTTCGACTATGTTGGCGACACACCCCGAAGGTGTGCAACTTGGGAAGCAGACGGCCTGTTTGTCAGATGCTAGCGCTCTGGCCCCTTGAGTCAGATCGCCCATAGATACCCACGGCACGCTGTTTTCCTCAGCGAGACGCAAGAACTCAGCGAGCTAAGGTATTGAGGGACTTTACAGCGAGCGCGCTCGTCGCGGCACCCCGCGGCGGCCGCGGCATCTACAGCTACGCTGCAGATGCAGCTACACGCGACTGTAGTGGCTGACTATGGGCGTCTTGCGCTGGAGTTTGAGGTATAATAGCGGCGCCTGGTGGCGGCGCGCAAAACGTCATCTGGGTAGTACCGGCTTGGGCAGTATTGAGCCCTGGCTGTGGCGAAGCACGTTTCTAGCCCAAGTTTTGCGTCGATTCGCACTTTTTTCTGCCCTGTTGCGAAGGCGAAAAGGCTCGTCACTTCTCACAGACCACGCCGACCACGCTGCGAGCTAGCCGCAGCCTATAGTTTAACGAGAACGGACTCTCCGTGAGACGTAATGCTGGAAGCAGAAGGAATCGGCGACGCCTATCCGTAGAGACCTAGCTCAGCCTCGAAAAAGCGTCACCGTCGTTACTTCTGCGTCGTGGGCTGCCATGAATAAGAAGGCCTGAATCCCATCAGATTCTACCGTTTTCTTTCACGGCCTCACAAAGCGGAGCGTCGGGCTCGCTGGATGGCTGCAGTTCGTCGCGCTGGGTAATTAAGCGAAACTTCGCGCCACGCTGACTGCTTCGCCTGTCTTAAAGCTTGCTTGATTATCTGTGTTATAAAATTCAGTCTTTTGCACCTACAGTCCCGACGGCAGACCGACATAGTAGCAGGCATGGCTGGTGATTCACGATTCGAGACCCGGCCACAGCGAGAATTAACAATTCGACTGGTGCGAAGTGGTGAAGTGACCAGGTGTGTGCACAAATGACCACAAATGGTCGAGTGATTCGGTGACAGTTCACTACACCACTACGAGCAGCATAGGTTAAAGAGTTAGATGTGCTCATCCTTGACCTCAAGCCAGCACGTTGAGGCAGCGCAGCAAGTTAGTATTGATCGCAGCACATCGATGTTCGAGCGCTGTCATTAAAAGCTACATCAATAAGCGAGCAGCGCACGAGCTCGCGCTGCAGCGCGATTCGCACGTACGTTACTGCGAGCTCATATGCATTGCATCACTTATTTATCAGTTGCTAGAGGGACAGATGACCGCTACTACAATGCAGGCATAACTACTTGTCTAGCTGCATGCAGTCAACAAAGATTGCAGGAGGCCCGCCTTTTCGCGGCACGTCGAAAGACCGCTGCCGTCGCGTCGCGTACCGTCGTGCGCCAGAGCAATTCCGTGCACATGTCTGCTTATCGCTGCTGTGAATACATTTATAGCAAGCATTTCTTCGCGTTTGTGCGCCTGAATCTAGCAGCGTGCAAACATTACCTGAAGTTCAACTTCGTACGCGACTCGCTTCACTTGCGATTGACACCGCGCTAAATCTTCGCCGCTTATTTCTGGAACGGCGTACACGTATTCGGCGTTGCATAATTTATTGCCTTTACGCAGCGTGCCACCCCTGAAAAAATCTTCGGCGCCCGATATTCGCTGCAAGTTGTGGTACAACAAAACCGAAAGTGGCGGGTCCATGTTGTAAACGTGCTTTACGAAGCAGACGACCGAGCTCGGTACTACCCAGTTCAGGACAGAGGGCGCATTTTAGCACCATTTTCGCAGCGCCCCCTGGGCAGTGCAAAAGCCCCATATGCACGACAGGGCTTGAGTGCGCGCTTGCGCTCATAGGCTCCAGCCTGGCCTTGCTACGCGATGCGGACCGGCTTTGTCCTGCACCAGTTTGACCGAACGTATAGTAGCCACGTCGAACTTGCGCATTTTGAAGCGCTGTTAATGGCTCGATACGAAGCGAAGTCTGCCAGGGCTGTCTAACCAGGACCGGCCAGAAGTGAGCGCGCTGGCAAGCACTCGTCTGCTTTGACCTTAAGTTTCGCGTTGTTCGAGGCTAGTTGAGTGCTCAAAATTAACAGAAGTCAACGAGACCCGACGGCTACGACAATGATAAGCAATGTGGACGAAGTTCCATTGCTACGCGGGTGGACGCGGCCTAGCGTTAGCATACGATAGTCGGGGATAGTACGACAGTCGTACTTCCGGAAGTAAGTAATTCCTATCGAATTTCGAAACGCAAATTTCCTCTTACTTCAGCCTCTTTACTAAACTACATCAACAAATCTAAACAGAAATATTAGAAAGAAGCGCAATGATCCAAACACCATTCTTGTTTGATGTCAGCTATCGGCTCTATACGAGGAAATTTAGCAGCCTGAAAAGAGTGAGGAGAAGAAGGCTTCTGATGAAAAGAGGGGTTTGACAAGAAAAAAAAAAGTTACTTCTGCTCCGCTTGCGAGCTCTACGCGCCGTGCCGGACTGTAAAATTTGGCTGAGATATTCACAGGAGCGTATGCTTCCGCAGACTGTGCTTTCTTTTTTAACCCAGTCCGAGGGGTGGTTCAGGACACCTTTAACTCGTTTTTTTTTATATATATGTGTGTTAGAGATTAGTATATTCAGTGGCGTAGCAACGGGGGGGGGGGGAGGGCCCCGGGTGCCAAGGGGGTGTGGTCTGAAGACCCCCCCCCCCCCCCCCCGCTCTCTTTCCGCCGGCTTGACTGGGCCTAAATGGCAAAGAATGCTCCGGTGACCGGCAGCATGAGCTCATGTACCAGATTACTGACAGGGACCTTTCATGGAGCTCCCACTGCATCTACCTGAAGCGGCGACTAATTTCGATTGTACTTATAATAAGGTTCCTGTGTGGAAAAATCTGAGGCACATTGGTACAGTCCATGATGAAGCTGTACAAGGCACTGCTTCTGGTCTTTTTACGGTACAGCTTGCTGGTTTTGGCGAACACATGTAAAACAAACATTCGTACCCTCGAAAGTTTGCAAGGCCAGGATCTATGGACATGCCTTGGACTACCACGATGCGTCTCGACTCAAGCAACAATCATGATTGCTAGAGACTACCAGGTTTCAACATGTATAACGATTGACAACCTTAGAGCACACATTCGACATCTGTGTCGCGTACCCAGTCACTATATTGCTGTTTTGCCAGCACAGAAACCTCGAGCCACATTTTCCATACTTGTTGCCACACATCAAGGCTACCTTCAGTCGGGCTTTACACCAGCAGCAAGACAACTGTTACCCCTCTGGTGCCTACGACAGCCACAAGTACGCCTCACGATTCCGGGAATTACCAAGAAGCCCGTCATTCTATAGTGGCTCTACGTTAATTCACACTGTCATTACTGAACGAGGTATATGAACAAAGAACGCAAATTTACACCCACTCTAAAAACAGTTGCACCCTTTGGGGTGTATATTTGCCACACAACAATAATCGTCATCTGTCTTGTCCGCATTTTCTTTCTTTAACGCGGCGAGTCCGGTACTTTCCAGTAGCGAACGGCATGCGCCTTATCAGCATGACATAGCATTCCCGACAGGAAAGTAACGAACGGAGCGTTTTCAGGAAAGGAAATACGGGCAAGACAGATGACGATTATCGTTGTGTGGCAAATATATACTCCAAAGGGTGTAAACTTTTCTTACACTCTTAAAATGGTTGCGCCCTTCGGGGTGTATATTTGTCCCACAACAATAATCGTCATCTGCCTAGCTTGCGTTTCTTTTCTTGAAAACTCGGCCCTCGCTACTTTCCTGTCGAGAATGCTGCGTCACGCTGACAACGCACATGCCGTTCGTGACTGGGAAGTAGCGGACTCGCAGCGTTAATGAAAGGAAACGCGGGCAAGACAGATGACGATTATTGTTGTGGGACAAGATAAGATTTTGGACAAGATAAGCCCCGAAGGGTGTAAATTTTTCTAAGAGTGTAGAATGCCGATGGATCTCTCTCAGCCTCCAGCTCTACAGGGGCTGTTATCATCCCGGCCTTACAAGTTACAATTACTTTCAAAGTGTCCCATATAACGACCTCTACGGCAACAGAACTTACCGCTCTACGTGCCACTGTTAATTAGATCGCACAAGCCTAACCTCGAAAGTGGGTCACCTTTTGTGACTCCAAGGCAGCCTTTCCGAGTCTGCAGTCAGCCTTACCAAGCAAGAACCATGAACGACTGGTGTTTCAGACCAGAGAGGTTCTCCATCAAGCCTTAATAAAGGGACGTGACATCATCTTCCAATAGCTTCCGGGGCACTGTGGCATCGTCGTAAATGACTTTGCTGAAGATGCCGCCCGGTCAGTCCATAAGAAACCCTGACACTGCCTATACGCTTATCAAGGACAGACGCTGCGAGGGGTCGTTTACTTGTTCAAACCAAGACTGAAACTTTGTGGAACACCCCGATTTTTTACAACTGCCGTCTCCAGCGGCTGGATCCTACATTGAAGCTGCAGATTCCATCGAACTTCTCCCGCCGGGATGCAACTTTACTGTGCCGCCTTTGGTTAGTGGTTAGGTGGCTGTGCTGGTGCTGAAACATCACCCCCCCCCCTCCCTACTTACCGGAAATTTTCGATATTCTCGCCTTCCTGACTACAACCGGGGAGGGGGGGGGGAACTGAAGACCTATTGGCCCCGGGCGCCAGACGACCTATAGCTACGCCACTGCGTATACCTGATTCCTAATTGAGTTATCTTTTTCTCACAAGTAAGGCTCTGAATTTTTCGTCGGAATATTAGAAACATCTGAAATACCCCTACATGTGAGGAACTAGTGGCACCCACAAGAAGTTTAACGCGTAATCAATAAGTTATGTCTAATGGCAAGTGAACTTTCCCTAATAGCTAGTGAGCCGCGTCGAAAATTGTTATTCTTTCCGTCCAGCTTTCTTTGTTTCTTTTCTTTCTTCGGCTCGTACATAATTAGCACGTCTTCAAGAAGTATGAGACGATCGGTCACGTGTCTCCCACACGCAGTTTCGCAAAGCAGTGTGCCTAACGAGGCAAATCGCCAGTTCTTTTTTTTTTCTCTCTCCCAGAGCTGAGGTTTTGCACAACTAGCGAGCACTGAATAATTTCGCAGCAGTTAGTCCCGCAAGCGAGACCACGCCGGCATCTCTCAGTTCATGACGCATCTTGCTTTAGCGTGAACAATGCATTCGGACTTCGCGAAGTTTGCGAAGCCACGCCGCTTCCCCCAGGATTGTAGGCGCACTTCATCTTGTCCTTTCACTGTCCTGGCATTCTCATGCATGCCGCTGTCTCTCGGCAAGCGTACATCGCAGAACTCTTACGCATCACACGACTTAAAGAATAAAATAAAGCGAAAAATAAGTAAATAAATGAAAAGTTGCTAGCCGGAGGCTGTTGTTTTCCCACTGCTCTCCCACCGCCACTCGCAGAAGCGCTTGCCTCGGCGAATTTGAGTGATGGGCTCTCTCTCTCTCTCTCTCTCTCTCTCTCTCTCTCTCTCTCTCTCTCTGTCGTTGGCCCGCTTACTTTTCTGTCCTCGTTGGTTGCGTCTCTCGGGGGCTGAAAATAGGCCGACTCGCTGTTTTCGAAACGACTGGCATACACGACAGCTACGCGCGCGCGTCAATGAACACGAGTCGAAACTCGGAGTCGAAACCGTGCTTGCAAACACGGTTTTAACTAGTGTTGCCGCTCGTTGATTTTTTTTTTTTCGTTTCGTAAACACTGGCTGTTCTGTTCGCGCTTTACAATAGGATGGCGCATTGCGAGCACGGCGGGTGGCAGCTAGGCGACGGCGCTAGAGGGATCGGTACCAGAATAAACAGCGAGCATCTTCCAACTCGCGACTGCCAGTGTGCGTATATACGTGCAACGTCGAATGAGAATCCCTGTCGAAAGAACCTGTTCCCCGCGAGCTCGTTGCAGGCATTCGAGCGTATGCGTTCCGACGCGCAGTAACGCCGCTTGCGTCAATAGTCGACCGATGCGTAGAAATCCTATCTCGCAGACGCCTTTCTCGTGAGTTTTTGTTTGTTTGTTGTTGGCGTTACACACGTTAGACTACACGCAAAGCAAGTGCATCTGATTCTTCCACGACGCGCATATACTGTGTCAGGTGGTGCGAATCTCGTAGCGACGTTTCTGCGCGTCGAGCGTGATCCAGTGTGATCATTCTTTTTTTCGGTTTGTTCGCGAACGTCAGTAGCTGGTAGGAAAGTTTCAGGAACGGCCTTTTTTTTCTGATGGATGTATAATGTATGTCTGGCGGATGTATAGTGCATCCCTAATAGGGCGTGTCTTCTGCCGTCTGTTGCTTGAATAAGAATAATTCTTCGTGTCCAGATTTTCCAGCATTCAGTAGCATGCACGTATAACGTAAATACGCAACATCAAAGTGCACATTGCGAAGTGAGGTTGGCGGCGTTATGCGCATATTACAATTAAAAAATGCAGCCTGATTTATGTTTGTTTTATAGACACCGTTTGTTGTTGAGCTGCTAACAGCATGTTACTGCAGTATCACTGTCGCATTCAGTTATTCAGATATTTCTCTGAGTTGCTAACATATGCGAGTAGTGAATGGCACCAAGTCCTCTTCTCCACCCTCAGTTCAATAAAAAAAAAAGATAAGAAGCAGAGGCACGTTTTCTGATATCTTGGGACACTGTAAATGCGATGAAAGTTTTCGTGCGTGCGTACAGCAGATTCACTGTTTGTACACTAGTCTTACATTTCAGATAGCCGAAATCTTAAAGACGAGAAAGAATTCGGGCTGTTTCACCCGCAAGTAGGAAGCGCTGACAGCGGTAGCAAGGCTTAGCATTGCACTTAATTGGACTCTCCAGACGGTGTTCCAGTTACACAGTGTGTTGGCGGGCTAGTTGGTACGAATTCATGATTACTTTGTTTAGCGCAAAACAACGGACACAAGAAAGAAGACCAGGACAAGACGCTACTCTCAACTGACATCATTTTATTGCGTCACTCCTTTATAGACGGCAGAATCTAGAGCAACATGCGCAGTGAGCACCATGTGCAGGAACCACCAACATCCGATCACAAGAGCGCACGCATGCGACAGAATTAAAAAAAAACCATATTCAGCACTGTACAAGGTTAAAGAAGGCACACTAATGGACTGTACCCCCAATGACTGTATGAAGAAAGCTTCCGATAACTCTCGGGCGGTGGTATCATGGCTCTTTTTCAATATCGTAGTGTCACGAGACATGGCTTTGCACTTGCATATTTCACAATGTTGAGCCAAATGGGAACCTGTGCCGGTTGGTATGGATCGCTCATGTTCTCTAAGGCGCTCCTTAACACAGCGGCCTGACTGCCCTACATACACTTTGCCACAAGACAATGGAATCTTACATACCACACCGACGCGCTGCAATCTACAAACTACGCGTAGTTCTTTTCACAATCTGGTTTTTTACTTGTTTTAGAAATACGGCTGCACAACATTGACAGTTTCTGATGAGCAGAAAACACTACCGGAATTTGGCATCTAGTGGCGACATTCTTTAGATTGTGACCACTCTAAGGCAATACGGCACAACTTCAGGCCTCTTCTTTTGTGTAACACAGGTACTTTTGTGCCGCTTACCTTTCACTTTCTGAAGCAACACCTCAGAGACTGACGTCACCACCACACTTGGGTAACCCGTAGCCTGCAGCCTATTTAACTGTGCAATGAAACTCTGGTTCGCAGTGTGATGACAGGATTTCATTAACGAAGATTCTAGACACATCAAAGCAATGGCGCGTTTCACAATCTTTGAGTGCGCAGACGCATAAGGTAGGAGTTGCTTACGTGCACGTGGCGAGTACATCCAACAGGCGTGACCTGTTTTTAAGGATAGCTGCAAATTAAAAAAAAAACTGGAGTTTACCGTCCATAGATAGCTCATGTGTGAAAGTTAAACATTTGCCATTATCACTTAACCGAGTTAAAATGTCAGCTACCGTAAAGGAGCATTCGTTGTTAGTCTGTTTCATCACAACAAGAAAATCGTCAACATATCTTAAGATTTGAACCGTTTCATTGTTTAAAGCACTTTTAAGAGCTCGGTCGACAAACGATAAAAAAAATATCTCAAAGAGCAGGCGCCACACATGAACCAATACACACATCATTTTTCTAAACAAAAAGCTTATTTTCGAACCACATAAAAGGTGCACTTAGATAAAATTCGAGAAGGGTCATGAAATTTTCCGAGGACAACCCAGTTGCATCGCGTAAATCTACCTCGCAATTTTCTTCGATGCACGTCATCACACTATGAAATAGCTCATCATGCGGCATTGAGTAATAAAGATCTTTGACGTCAACAGAAAAAAAAAATGTTCCAATTACGCGCGGATGCCAGATGTTGGCGCGACGCAGCCCGCAAAGTCAACGCCATGCTGGGCTGGAACAATGCCCTGCTGGCAGCTACCATGCAGGCGTCTCAAAACGCTGGTGTGATGAGGTGCATCAACACTGGCCTCATGGGCGTTGCACCTGCATGGTGCGCGAGATGGTGACCGACGAGGAAACCGTTGGCTATAGCAACTACTCAGTAGAATGTTAGGCAACGCCAGGCTGTTTTCGAACTAACGATTAGCATCTCGCGCAACAGCGCATGTACCGAACCCTAACGCTATCTCTAGATTTGGGTTCGAAAAAAATAGCGTGGGTTCCCCGAAAGCCCCAAACCTGCTTTGCGTCGTCTCAGCCTCGCCGCGAACATTTCGAGACTGCGTCAACACCTCCTGATTGAAAATAATAAACTCTCAGGTATCCTGAGAGTTTATTTTTCATCCTGTAAAATATTACGGATTGCACTGCTGAATGCCTTTTCTCTCTCTTTGGCATTACGTTTACATTTTCGCTCTGCGTGCAGGAATTAAGGGTGCTGCAATTGCGTGACGCTGACGCAACCCGGGAACCCTGTTCTTAAGCACTTTCCCAATGAGGCAGACAGCGAACCCGACGCGGACACTTTTAGAGGCACCCTAAGCTGCCCTATAGACCCGCCCTGTTTTAAGCTACCCTATTAGCTTGACGTTTACTGACCGTTCGGCTCAGAGCAGTGTATGCACACTGCAACTCCGCAGGAACGCTAGTGTGCTTAAAATGGCGTGCCCGGAACGTGCCTGTAGCTCGTATAGTCTTAACTACGTGTCGAGTTCTACTAGGCCGGTATTTTGTAGCGATGCCTTGTCCGATTCTATGCTTTTTCAGGCTTTTCGCGCTTGGCCAGTGGTCAGAGCGACGGTCTGCCAACATTTTTAGCGGGATCAGGCGGCCGTGTATGGTGGATGATAAGAATAGCATAGAATAAGGCATAAGGCATCGCTACAAAATAGCGGCCCCATTTCTTGCAGTCAAAAACGCACCCATGTTTTGCAGCGAAGATGTAAGCCTCCAGTTGGTCGGGATTTTTCTTGGGCTCGTGTTTTCCCTCCTTCCCCCTCCGCCCCAAATGTAAGAGGAAACAGTACCGCCACCTAGCGGCCGCGGCCACTCAGACATACCTCAAACGGCAGCTGGAAAAGTCTTTGAGTTATGTTTTTTCACATATTTGAATTATATTTTTTCTTATATTTGAATTACAGTCCGAAGTTATCGCGCCTGCAGCTTGTGTGTAACCTTACTTTACGAGTTTTGTGAAGTAATTTACTTCGAAAAATTGAGTTGGTTAATTAAGGCACTCGCGCTTGGCGGAGGTCCTAGAAGAATGAGGGTGCATGCTGCACTTCTGCCAACGTGGGTGCGTGACGTACATCGCTTGTGGTGGCGCTGCTTGTCTAACGTCGGCAGCAGCTACACTCTACATCGACTTTTAAGGGGCAAAATGGAGGCGGATTTTTTTTTAATACACTCGTACATGTCGCGCATGAGCCGTGGAGCGGGACAGCACGACAACAACAGCGGCGGTGGCGCTTACGGCATTTTTGTGCCTGGAGCGTCCCTATATCTGCTATTGCGATAAATGTATGTCTTTATGGCTCAGCTATCGAAAAAGAACTTTCAGTTTCTTTTTTGTTTTTGTACATTGTGGAAATTACTTTTTGTCGTTTGAAGTGCAAGCTACGCAACTTTAGTCGTAATCAACTGTTACTGTCACCACAGTGACTGAGCGATCGTCGTCTCTGAGGCATAATGTAATGCTAAAATGTCGTAAAAAAACACTACACACTCAGCCAGCTGAGACACTAAACTTACAACGCGTAGCGCCGAACTACGTAACAATAAAAATGTACACCTGAATCACTCGCTAATAAAGATAAACGCCGATCTCGCGCTTTATCTTTCAACCGTGCTGCATCCTAAATCTACACATTTCTGAGAAACAATTCTCAGTCCTTCCAGAGCTGTATCTATGTGTAGGGACGCATAACATTCCCATAAAAAATGAGGATTGCTTCACGTGTACTGAATTCTGTGATGAGCCGTTTTCTCACGAAATGTTCCAGGTGCGTATACCCTCATCTGTGCTGCAACAACGTTTTTCGAACAACAGACACTTTCAACGCTTGTGCAAATGCCAGTTCTGCGTCACCAATTTATTTCTAAAGAGAGAATGACCGCAAATACTTGTAGAAACTAGAACGCCAAATTGCGCAAACTGCCCGGAAGATATTCAGGCGCTACGTAAATTGTCTATTCCATTCTCACTTTACCATTTCTTCTGGCGCATAGAACGCGAGAGACAGGAATTCGCGTAAGCCTTTTCTTCTAGTCGGGCACACGCAATTCGAGAATGGCGTATATATACTACTTTTCTTGAGAGGAACATAACCAGCGAGTGAGAATGGCACCGCGCGGCATTGTCTTCCCAGGGACGCCTTATAACGGCCAGTCGTTTGGCACCACGACGCTAAACAAACAGGCAACTAGCCACTCATTTCCTGAGCACACAAATTCGAGGGTTAATGCGGTACCCATCTTCGTCGTGGGTTCCCGTCGCAGGTTCGTCGCGTTTTGTTCTCTCGCTTCACCCGTGACTCCTTTCCTCAATCCGCACCGGTTTTCTTTTTCTTAAATGTTATGCTCCTTCTAAAAGCGAGAAAAGGGTAATCAAGGAAGAAGTGCAATTCAAGGTGGAAGCGGGCTTTCATGGCAGAAGCTTCGCTTTTTCTTTTCTTTTTAATCTGTCGGAGACTTTCTTCGCGAGAGGAAAGGGCTCTCATTTTCTTATCCGGTGAACATAAGCAATCGCGTCTCCGCCATGGCAAACATAAGTTTCCCAATATGGCCGCTGCATGGACGACATCTGCGACGCTTGATCTTGCCCTTCTCAGATTCTGTTCTTTAATTAGAGAGGCCCTAATTAACGGACGAGCATTCAGACAACCCGCGACGGGAGCGAGGAAGGCGACTTCACGGCGACGCAACCATAACCATTGTTGTTTGCAGGGTGGAGAAGCGCAAATCGCCTCGCTTCTCCGCAATTTCCCGACTTTCACAATTGAATGCCATTTATTTTTTATTCCTCTCCGGTTGCTTCCTTTATCCCTGTTGTGGCGCTATAGCATGCTTAAGTTTAGAAAGATCGAGAGACATTGTACGCAAGGCTCTGGTTCCCGCGCATACTAATGCGTTGTTTATACGCCTTAATTCAGGCGAAAGAAAACAAAAAGAAAAAACAGCACAACTCGCAAAAAGTCTGAGAACGCTCAGTTTCAATTTATTCGAGGCGACGAATGGGGTAAACCAATAAAAGAAGCAATAAACGATGACGCGGGTTTTTATTCGAGAGAATTGAGGCTGCAGATATAGTGGAGGAGGCTATAACGCTGCTGTGCATCTGCTTGAATAAGCGTGTCTTCCAACTGTGCTTCGGTAGGGCACATGATTAAACACAGGACTGCGTAGCTTACGCTAATGTGTGATAAGGTTGCTTTTGAAAGAACCGGCGCGAATACACGAAAGGACATTTGGGACGTAGTCATCGCAGAGAAAAAGAAAGAGAACGCAAAACACCATCTGCTGAATCGCCTCGTCGTTGTGAACTTTTTTTTTGCTGCGTCGTGTCTGTTGCTGAAACGTGTTAGTGAAAAACGTATGTTAGCGAAACGTCTATGGCAAGCCACGCATTGAGAGAACAAAAAACGCCAACGATATCGTGAGGCCTAAGAAAAAGAAATTAACCTGGACGCTGTTCACCCGCAACAAACGTCAGGCGCTACTAGTTTTATTTGTTTGGCGCTTCTCTTCACATTTGAATCCTCTGTTAACTAGACCTCCGGTGTTACAAAATGTTCATTATATTCGGCAGCTTTCGCATTTTTGTTGATTGTGTGCGATCCTGCGGATCCAGCCGATATAGCGTCTTTTCTACGTGGCTACTCGTTCTGTTGTACTGATGTGTCATCCTTTATCGCTATCTTCCAGTTGAAGCGGTTTGTAACGAGGGAGAGAGAGCAAGGAGGGGAAAGGCAGGGAGGTCAACTAGGCGAGCGCCCGGTTCGCTACCCTGCACAGGCGGTAAGGGAAAGGGTGAATAGAAAGAGGAAGAACTTTCGCAGAAACCGCTGAGCTGCACTTCTGACATCGCGCCTTGCGTTGTGCACTTTAACCCCCGTGATAACAGCCCCCGCTGCCAGGGCACGTATCAGGAAGGAGAACACCGCACCTTCACTTTGATACCGCCCGACAAAATTGCTTATGTCGCCTCCGTTATTTCCCTTAATACTCTTTCCTGCCGCAAGTTCTCCCCCCCTCCCCCCTTCCCTCTGAGGCAACTGTCTCCCCCTCGAAAGTTTTGAGTGACGCGCTCTTTGATCTCGCGACTCGTCTTTCTGTACTCCTTTCTCTTAATGCTTAGCGTCTAGCGTGGGTTATGACACCAGGCGTGCCCCCCCCGTCCGAGCAGGTTTCTAACCACACACGCGATGTGGAGTTTCCGGCAATGGCGGCTTGCGCGACAGCTAGGCTAGTGCCTGTCGCGGCTGCGAACTTCGTGGTGCGGAGAGGTGAGACGGGTGTAATCAGCGCCAGTGCTTTTTTAAGAGAGACGCCCATGAAGGCGGAGAGGCTGACGTGCTACCGCGAGGATGTTCTTGACAGGATGAACTAGGACTTTCCTTTTACACGTCATAGCTTTCTCCATGCGAAGCAGAGAAAACAAAGTAACGTGACTAGGAGAACAATACGTGTATGATCGTATTTGCCTCGCGTAGTACTTGGAACAAGTTAGTTAGCTATACAACCTCCTGTGGCACGCCCTGAGATATATTGTGAATTCTTCGAAACGATCGTTTCTGGGAGCCGCACAGGGCCCTTGCTTTCAGATTACACAGTTCCGTTGTGTTTAAACGAAGCGGAACGATGGGATCAAAGGTTCACGCTTGACGTACTCTATTTGGGTAATTTTATCACGGAAAAAGTTGAAGCTTCGGAATTTGTGTGCATTTAGGGGTCCTGAATCTAGCAAGAGGATTGTCCAACCAATATGCGGTACGAGTGGGGAAAATGTCACCACTCTTTGCCTATGCACTTGCCTATGCCTTTGCACTATTTTCCCATTATTTAGAAGAAAAAAAAGAAACTCCGCACATCCGACGCGCATGGTGGAATCTATGGGAAGCAAAGTTATCGTGAAGCGGTTAATTAAATCCAATATACAACTCACTGCGATCCGTGTAATTAGTTTGTTTTCACTCTATCCGACGCGTAATATTCTGCAATGCTTATGCACCGCACAGGTTACAGCTATAACGTCAAGCGATGTTTGCATTTATTCAATACGCTGTATCCAAGCTATGCCTATACTGCGACCAACACTTCAAGCGGACGGACACTGTGGGCCTCGCCATATTTGATTCTTGACGGGGGAAGAATGGAAGAAAGGGGGAAGAATTCGCTTCTCTCGGCATCGGAGCACGATGACATTACAGATGAGACTGGGTACTACCCAGTGACCGCAGTTGACGGGAAAACAGTGTTAGAGACACGGACAAATAGATAGACGGACACCGGAAAGTGCGCGAAACATCGTTAGAATGCTAATCGCATCAAGCAATCTTTCAAGCAGCTGAGTAATACTTGTTGGCGGGCTAGTTGGTGCACGTCTCCAGAAGAGGGTTGTAGCGCCGAAAAAGACAACACATAGCAAGCGAGACGGGACAGGCGCAAGAAGAGGGTTGTAGCGCCGAAAAAGACAACACATAGCAAGCGAGACGGGACAGGCGCAAGAAGAGGGTTGTAGCGCCGAAAAAGACAACACATAGCAAGCGAGACGGGACAGGCGCAAGAAGAGGGTTGTAGCGCCGAAAAAGACAACACATAGCAAATACTGGCCTGTCCCGTCTCGCTTGCTATGTGTTGTCTTTTTCGGCGCTACAACCCTCTTCTTGCGCCTGTCCCGTCTCGCTTGCTATGTGTTGTCTTTTTCGGCGCTACAACCCTCTTCTGGAGCTTTCAAGTAGCATGGTTACGGTGGCTATAGATGGGTAGGTGCGCGTCTCCCGGGCGCGAAGCGTCGCTCAGTGCTTCTCCACTTCTCCGCGACGAACGTGGCGCTGAGGGTGGTGGTGGTGATAACTTTATTGCACACAGGGGAGTTGCGGACACGCAGGTCCTTGGGCCCCCGCACGGCCCCATTGCACTCAAACGTTCATGTCCCGGAGGCTTGTGGCAAGTAGCGCGCGTCGTGTCCTCCTGCGGCCATATTAAAGCACAACTGCGGCGTACTTATTATTGTATTTAAGCTGGAAACCGTCTACACGTTGACATAAGCATAGACATCGTAGACAGTTACAAATCGTTGAATGCAGCGGAGCTCCGTCATTTCCGAAGGTAATGCACTTGTGCGTCGGCTGTTTTGTTTCCCGGTTTGAGGTGCAAACTGCAGAGCTATTTTCTTTCTTTGGTTCCGTAAACGCGTTAAACTTTAGTCTGCAAGGAGGAGCGCAAGTTTTGCGAGGCCGAAATAGACTTTCATCAGTTCTTCTAAAGCGAGAGAGGCGGAAGTTAGCTTTACAGAACGGTCAGTATGTAAGGGCTGTGCGCGGACGCAATTCGCGAATGCGCAAGAGAAATTCTTTGGCTTGAAGGGATGTAAAATACGATGATATAAGTGTCGATATCTGTACAGCTAAAGCCCTTCATTTAATTTATTTGCCCGCATGGATGCTATTATAAACGGGAGAAGTTCGCAGTATAAATTAACATTGTTTTTTCTTTTCAAAAAAAAAAACTTGTTTTATGTCAAGAAAAAAATATTTCTAGCCTTGTGCGATGATATATAATTGACACTATGAGAGAAGTAACTTGTAACATGCAAAATTATAGTTTGGACACTTGATGGTTATATATAGGTATATTTGAATGCAATAGCGCAATTATTTGGTCGCGCAGGCAAACCAGGAACCCCAAGCTTTTACACGAACTAGAGCCTTAAATGCAAAACAGGGCACTGCACCAGAGTGCTGACAAAGCATGTCCTACAGCGCAGCGTAAGGTACTTTTGTTTTACGGAGTACGCTCACGCGCCAAGTTCTTGCTGTTCACAAGCAAGTGCAGCCGAGCAAGATATGAGCTTGATGATGCTGTTCGTAACTTGGATTCTGTGCTGCTCACCACCGACGAGTCCTGCAGGATTGAGCCGGCCAACCGCGGCCACTCCGCTTCGAGCTAAATTTTCTGCACAGAAGTGACCGTCTTTGAACCGGTTCGTTTCTTCTGTGCAAATACTCATTTTTCACCTGCAGAACACGCTACATATCAATCGCATTCTGTTTGCTTGAAGCGAGTGTAAGTTTGGTTCGCTGCGAGTCTTCATGATGATTATAGCAGCCGACATCCAGTCGGGGCCTTGCTTGTTTTCTTTGTGGGAAGTTTCTTCGATATGTGCGCCGCAGTGTCTGGTAGCATCGAAGGAACAGTGTCACTCATTAACCGCAGATACGCCCTCGGAATGTAGACAATCTTCTTGCCGATCATACGCCAGATGAAATGCTCCTTGAAGGGGCGCTGGCCCGTTACTAATGCAGTTAAAACGTTATAAGTGTCCGCTCGGTGAAGTGAAAGTTCATATTTCTAGAAAAGTTTCCAGTTCTGGCAACATCGAAACCAGTGTCATTTTCACGGACTTGCATGTTTGTAGCTGAACTTTAAATTCGGCGAATAGCAATTAAGCGGCGCCCCTGCGGCTAGTTTTCTTCTGTACAGGAACAATTTCCTTCTGTCCAGGAGTCTCACGAACTGAATACTTACGAAATTCAACTGCAGTATTCACATCGCTCCTTAAACGCGGAACTACGGGAACTTGGAGAACTATCGTGACTGCGAGCGAAGCGCACCATGACGTCATTGCGTTCACATAGGATATAAATGAACGGCTATGTAAATTACTAATTGTATAAAGAAACAACACACTTTTATAGACTCTCTAACCATAAATTCACCACTTTCTTTCAAACTTTACAGTGAAAACAAATTACTTTAAATATTGCAGGCACTCAATAACAGACTGAGTAGCAGGTGACGCGCGCTTCGCTGCAGAATTTTCACCGCAGCGCCACCTATACTGTCATGACGCTGAGAAGCAGTGATCGACGGTGGTCGGCACACCTACCCGTCTGGCCACCGTGGCATGGCACAACTGTCGGTATAGCTCGACTGATTTTTTTTTTTTACTGTTAAAGTTTCTATATTAGAGACAGCGAGGAGCGGCGAACCGGAAATACTTCTCGACATCATCAAACCACATGTCATTATCACTGCTAATGAAATACGAAGACAAAGAAAGAAAAGCACGAAACGACGACACAGGCGGTATTTTTTTTTTCGTCGTTTGTGTTTTTCTTCTTCTGTCTTCGTCTTCTATGAGCGGTCAATATGACATGCAGTAAACGTCACCTATGCCAAAATCAAGTTCTTCTGAATCATCAAGCTACTTGGAGCGAAGCATTCGAGAGGAGTATCTCTTAGGATGTTATTGTCCGTTCGCTGACTTACTTGGATGTAGATTGAAAGGCTGGCCACAATTATACCGCCAACTCATCTACAAACTATCATTTTTTTATCCGATCGAAAGAAGACAACTTCAGTTGAAAGCATTATGAGAAAAAGTCGCAGTTTCGCTCGAAAGGCGAAGCATCGATGGCGATAACAAATTAGTAGACATCTATACGAAGTGAAGATGGTAGCTTCATCAGCCGTATATACTCGTAAGCATTCGCTTTTTAACTAAATTATCAAGCATATTCTTACGCACCCACATGCGAACGTAACCACATCTGACTCGATGAGCGCGGATACTCGCTGTCAACACGCTGGCGTGCGGAAGAGAGGCAGCAGCATCGAGTGAATTTACCTTCTTGCTGCCTCTTGGCATCAACGCTAACTAATCCTTGAGAACGCAGCGTACACGAAATTATCAGCCCTCGGCAAAGCTACAGTCTGTGATCATTGCAGATCGCTTTCAAGATAAGGCCCGCGTGGCCACGCTCAACCACGTTATACGCAGCACCCGCCGGAGTAGAACCCCCCGGTGCCTTGCACGCGGAGCAAGACGGCGTGCTTCCTCCCCGCTTTTCTCCCTTGCTCCTGCGAGATCACGCCACCATCCTCGGCTGATCGTCGCACACGTTTACTCGCACGTACAACATACGGCGCGGCCACGGTGTTATCACACTTGGACTTTACACGGAACAGCGTGGCGACGACGACGGCGAAAGTGCACATGGAGTGTCCATATAATTGCTATCGCAATAGCAAACAACACGTATGGCTGGTCTCGCATATTATCTGTTAACAGCATTCTTAGTTCCAACGGTCCTCACGAAACAAGAGTAAGGTACAGAAAATCGTTTTGTTGTGAGGGCTCTGGGGTAGATGAAGAAGAAAGAAATGACAAAGAGTAATTGAGAAAACGCAAGAACAGCGTTTCATAGAATGCTCCTCATTAACGTTGCAAGAAAAATCTCGTATTACCGGCGGAATTTTGCCTTTCGCCTTCTCAAAGAAAACGCCAAATTTTGAACGGGGCATCTGGTTACAACTACTCTTTCGTGTTTCTTGCAACGAATATTTTAGTACGCGCGTTTTCTGCCATTCTGAGTGTCAGTACCATTGCCCCTTTTCCCGGCCGGCACTTTCCCGTTCCTTCTGGTTGCCCATGGATGTCTGTCCGCTTGCTTGCGTTGTTGCTTCTGTGTTCAATTTTCGTTTTCTTTTTGTTTAACGGGAGGAATACAATGGCACCCAAGAAGGACGAAGAATAGCTTTCGGAGACAATTTGACAACGGTTCCGCGAAGGTGGCTTTGGAGTCGTGCCGAGCACGCACACGTTTGCGTTTCTTGGTCCTCCCGCTGTTTCCGGAAAGAGCCCATCCCGTTTCCGGTCGTTTCCGGTTATCTTCTTCTACAACCGCTTTGCCGTGCCTGTACTTTTTCCTCGAGCGTTAGTTGGTTTTGTTGTTTGTTCGGTGATGCTCATCTGTATAGCCTAAAGGCAAAGAGAAGAGAAAAATACCATCCCTGTGCGCCTGCATGATGGGGACAATGCAGCCGCCTTCTCTGTATTCTGCCTGGTGGCGTCGCCGAAAAAGAAGTCCTGTAGCTCAGTTGTTTCCCACTCGCATAATACGTGTTTACTTGACCTTAATGCTACTTTTTTTTCGCTGAATCGCTGTGAATACGCGTTGTTTCCTGGTAACTTCAAAACAAATTATTAGTCTTGTAAACATATACAAACGCTACAAGGAGAGAAAGAGAGGAGAAAGGAGGTAAAAAAAGAAAAAAAACAGGGGGGGGTGGGAGGGCAGAGGAACCCACACAAGAACGCGTCATTTTACACTCAGGGTACGGGCGTTACAGACAAGAGTCTATTTCCGTTGTTGTCTAGAATTCCAGCACAGTTTTCTGAGGCTCATATCGAGTTGAGACGCGACCCTTTGGAAACAACATGTCATTAAGAGTAGTTCTAGCAAGATTATGGGGCCACAACTTTTTGAGCAGCACACAATCGGCAACTCTGGAAGGTTCGGCATTCTAACCGCAAGTGCTCAAGCGTTTCGCCACAATGTCCATAAGATAGATACTGAGGGCTTGGGGCATGCGTCCTTGACGGCGAAGGCGATACGCTTATAGTTCTTAGCAGGAATCGTAACGGAGTAGGACAATCAGGCTAATGTCTTCACTTTCTACAGATGCATTTAGCTACGGGACCAGGAGGGATGGTTGGAAGCATGTGCTTCGGGCTACTACTTTTTACCGTTACATTGGCGAAAGCGCTCCGACTGTTGAGAATTACTCGCAAAAATGTCAATTAACATAAAAAAGTAAGCAAATGCTGAGTGAACTCCTGCCAGATTTAAGAGCGAGATTGAAAAAGGAAACAATAAAGATATTTCGTTTCTGACGCATTCGAACTTCAAGTAATTCGAAGCTAAGGGCCACCAAAGAATATATATATATATATATATATGCCACAGCACATCTTGCCCTCCTTACAATATCTGAACAAGGTGACGGTCCCAGTATATTCCCTACCATAAAGAGAACTCAGCGCTCCTAATTGTGCTGAAGTGGTCTCGGTTGAGCATAAAACGCATAGTAACTGTGCTTTCAGTGCTGGTGCCCACAGATGACGCAAGCTTTGTGCGCTTGAGTTCGTAGATGTGTCGGGCTTTTTCATATTTTCGTATTTCATTTCCTCTGTTATTGTTGCTTGAGTAAGATATTTGGTTTTCTGGAATAGTCGGCTCAGTCATAGCCTACCTTCCCACTCGCCGACATCTAAATAATAATTAAGCAATAATAATAAAGTATTAGTGCGCATGCGCAGTGTCTTCATCCAGTACACCACAAGCACATGGAGATTATTCAACACGTCCGTCTGCTGTGCATGATTTTATCTAGAACCTGCTTGGTGAAAGAAGCGCTTATTGTAAGTCCATGAAACAGTTTCCACGTCTCTCGGTGAATTCACCGAAAGTCTGAATTTTATATCAGCGTTCCGTACACGCACAACAGATCTTGCCACTGAACTGCTGAACCAAGTGGCCACGTTCTACGCTAATCTGTGGCTTAAGATTATGGTGTTTTACGTGCCAAAACCACTTTCTGATTATGAGGCACGCCGCAGTGGAGGACTCCGAAAATTTCGACCACCTGGGGTTCCTTAACGTGCCCCTAAATCTGAGTACACGGGTGTTTTCGCATTTCGCCCCTATCGAAAAGCGGCCGCCGCGGCCGGGATTCGATCCCGCGACCTCGTGCTCAGCAGCCCAACATCATAGCCAGTGAGCAACCACGGCGGGTCTGGCTTCACTTCAAATAGGCAGGTAGACTTGGATCTTTTATCTGCCTGCAGTGTTGTTAGGCCCCCGTGTAGCTGCCACGTGAAGTGACGGCATGTTGTTCGGTTAAAAACTGAGCGATAACATCTACTGAAAAAAAACGGAGCTAGAAACAGGCGCCCAGCAATCATATGCCAATCAAATGTAACCGCTTACGATTTACGTGTAGCACTTCTCAACAAGGGTGCTAGTATGTGCAGCGTTTCATCGCAATGTAGCGGAAATTGCGATAGCAGCTTATGTATTCTCCAGAAGAACAAGCGCTGCCGTCACTCTACCTGGAAGGATCCAGAACCGCCTCACGTAAAAGCATGAAGGGTGCGAAGAGTAGAACATAACCACTCGAGAATTATCAGACGAATACACTTTTATATTTCTTTGAAGAGCTTTAGGACACCGTGAGTTAACTTGCCCGTGCGGAATGTACTGATACTTGGCCTCGTTATTCTATGTTCCACAACGGGAAATGTTCGTCTTTGCCAGCAGAGGACAACTCTCGGGAAACTACAGCCATCGTGAAACGCTGCGTTGCTGAGCTCGCGTTGCGCTGCTTGGCGCGAGGTCTCGAGTTCGATCCCGATCGTGGCGACTGCCATTTTCGCATTATGATTGGGCTGAAACACACACACAAAAAAATGATCTTGTGGTGCATGTAAAAGAACCCCGGGTGATTAAATTCATTCCGGAGTCGCCCACCACCCCGTGCCTCGTAATCAGGCCGTGGTCATGGCACGTAAAACCGCAGAATTTTTTTATGAGTGCGCGTTGCTGGGAGTGTCATCCCATATCAGTGCATTGTTAATTTTCAATTATGCATACATGTAAGTGTAATTATACACGTCATTAAGGAAACCCGTGATGGTATTCACAAAAAAAAAAAAAAGAAGCGGGAAATTTTGCAACGTGAGAGGAAGTGTATTCCGTACATAGAAGTAGGGCCTCTATACAGGAGGAAGCACACTCGGTTTCTTTGCCGAACGGGCAAACGCAATTCCGTCTGCAGAAGCGGCACACTTTCCCACTGCCTACTTTCCAAATCGCACGGAGAAAGGATTGGAATCTGGCGACAAAACGAAAAGATCGAGAGATCGCGAACGCTCGCGCTAAAGCTAGAAAAATAAAATGACAGAGAGATAAACAAAAAAATAAATAAAGGAAATAGAAAGGGAGATGGGGGTACGGCGAGGAAATGCGAAGGAGGAGGAGATGAGGAGACGCGGCGTGCGCTGTACTACGTCGTCTTGTGCAGGCCCCTTGATGGATGCCAGGAGGCAGCACTGGCGGATATCGACTTTGTATTATCGGCGAGCCTTACGCCCAGCTGGCATTCTTCTCCGCATCCTCCCCCACATTGCGGCTTTCGCCGGAGCCTTCGCACGTGTACCCCGTGGCCTGCGCTCGATTCTCCCTCGGTGCCACCGCAGCGCAAGCCCCGTAGGGACGAGCTCCTTCCATCTTCGGCTCGATGACATCGAGAACGCAGGCAACAGCGGCGGCTGCGTGACCTCACCATCTGCCGCCGTCGCCGGACCGGATGGGACGCGGTCGACGGTGCGTCTGCGTCGCGGCGTAGACAGTTTCGCGGAAATGCGTGCAGCGCGGTTCGGAGCTGGAAATGAAGCTATTTGAAATGATGCGAGCTCGAATGACCGGGCTCTGCCTTGGCACGTAAGGGAGCTGGCTCCTGCGCCCCCAGCCTAACTGTTGGTCAAAGCGCCAGCGTCTTTATGATTTCAGCTTCTGGTTAACTGAATGCAATATAACTATGCATCAGGGCAAGTCGGTGATTTATATAGCTTTCCTGCAGCGTGCAAGAACAAGGGTGCTCAAAAGAAAACAAGAATGGGCGCTACTTTCAATTGAAGATTTACTCGGCTTTCCTAAAGTATACGCATGCATGGTGTATGAAAAACAAGATGAGGATACACTACAACGTTTTAAAAACCAGGAGAGTATGCACTTGTCATGGTATAGCTGCATTTTGTTGCTTGTGCTTAATTTCATATATGTACCCATAGAATCCAAGTGAAGCTTTGGTTTGAAACAACACTGGGTGTTGTTTCCTTCTGGGCGTCTTTGTCATAGGGTGCGCTGAAAAAAAAGACAGCTACAGAATTGTCTACTAATGCGTTAGCATTGCTTTTTGGCTCGGATGTGATATCGTTTTTGCTTGGTTTTGTTTACATGCTTTCCCTAGCATATGCGCATCTACCCATTGATTTCCTGGGCCAAAGAATGCTTAGGCGTTAACAGACAACTGTAAGATCTCCTTGTCACATCCGGCCCCTTCAATGCAATCGTACCAATTGAGCCGGACCGCTGGGCACGCGCGCGAATCGACAGAGCAGAGCGGTCGAAAGGGAACGACAGCCGCCGTTGCGTGAGGGGAGAGTGCATGATGATGATGATGATAGTGGTCTAAAGAAAGGAAATACGCTTGATTTTGCAACCCGTGTGGGGGCACGGCGAAGCGTCGCCAGGTGAGAGGGTGCGGGGAGTGAAAGATGATAGGGGACAGTGGATCGCCGCGGTGCCATGTCATCCTCGCTGTAGCTCTCGCAAGCCTGTGTTATGCGCGCATTCCTTGTCCATGCAGGCTCCGGCCTGCGTTCTGACTGTGCCTCTGTAAGGCCCAATGAAAACGCGCCAAGCGTCTCAACGCGCTTGCTTGCCCGCAAGGTGTTCATAACTGGAAACGCGCTCAACCGCTTTCAGATGGACATTGCACCTCCCCTAAAGTTCATCCACTCCCAAATTGAAGTACGTACAGCCCCAAATTTCAAGTAGGCCCACCCCGCAATTGAAGTTGGCCCGACTACAAATTTCAGTTAGGCTACCCTCCACTTTCTTTTCCACCTGTCAGTGATCCCCACAGCTTGCTCGTGGTACCACTTGTTTAGCAGCAGCCCACGAAGAACTCCAACACCTCTGAGGTCATTCTGTCTGTTCTATTGCCACTGCACGACTCTCTGATGGGCCTTATCCTTCGCGTAGCCAGCGGTACTTTCCAGGCTGTCGAAACCCGACCAAGTGTAGAACTCCTACTGACTGACCAATCTTCTTTGCCTGCCGCCGAATCGGCCACAATTCCCCCCATTGCCGCAACCGTATCGCCTCCTCACTTCCATTACTGACCTATGGTTACTACCGTTCCACAATGAGCCAACGCTGTTTACAGCCTCCATTTGACCAGTACCCGCCTAACGCCGATGCTACTGCTACGTGGAACAGTTCGTCACCGTCATTATGCCGTCACCAGTCCCGTACGCCACCAGTTCATCGCCCGTCGTCCCCAATGAACCTACGATGCTCTTTCCCCGAAAACTAACTGCTGCAGCTTCCGGAGGTGATGCTGCAATGACGACTCGACTTAAAAAAAAAATCCTCCGCTCACTTTACCGACGAGACAAAACTTACTTGACGTCACAGTCGACGGCGTAAACATTACAGCGCTGATCGACACTGGTGCGCAACAATCTGTGATGACTGCCCAATTGCGCTGCCGCCTGAACAAAGTCCTCACACCTGCCGCACCACGAACCCCCCGCGTCGCCGCTGGAGGAACGCCCACCGTGCTTGGAATGTGCACTGCCCGCGTCAGCACCGCAGGGCACCTTACCCTTATTTTGCTTGCAGTTTTGTGACAGTGCCCACACGAAATTATACTGGGATTAGATTGCTTACAATCCCATTCCACCTTCTCTGACCGGTGTGATTCAACTTTAACTGCCTCAGAGCTGCGACATTCCACAAGAGACACAACCGTGCTTATGTACCCTCGATGACATCCGCATCTCACCGCAAGCCACCAAGTACGCTGCTGTGACCTCATTTCCGCCTGTTCATGTCCGAGTGCTCGCGTAATGCTTGAAAGGAACCCTACTCACTGTTGCAGACAACCGGACCAAGCCACTGTGGCATAATGGGCAATGAACATGCCGACGCAGCAGCACGATCTGCACACGAGGAGGGCTTGCAAGACTTCATTCCATTCTCAAGAACAGACGCTGCAACGAAAATTCGTGTGCTTGCAAATGAAGCCATCAAAACTTTATGGAACACACCCAGCTTAAAGCATACGCGTCTACACCGACTGGATCCGTCCCTTCGACTTCGACCCCCATCTGGACTCTGTCGACTCGAAACAGCAGTGCTTTACCGACTGTGGCTTGGTGTCGCCTACACAAGATCCTTCGCCTTCCGAGTCGGTATGGACGACAGCGCGGCTTGCAGACACTGCGGCGGCGAGGAGACTATCGAACACGTGCTTTGCCACTGTCCTCGATACAGCGCGCACCGGCCGTCACTAGCGGCCGCGTTGGCACGCCTTGACAACCGACCACTTTCAGAGCAGTCAGTTTTGGAATGCCGACGCGAACTGTCGTGGCAGCAAAAGTCGGTCAAGGCTTTGTTGACTTTTCTACGTGACAGTAACCTAATAGAAAGACTATAATGACCCCATTTCGTCCCTTTTCATATTTTTTATCACGCTTTTATTTTTGTCACGCCCTTCTTTCCGTCTTTACTTCCCCTTTCCCTTCCCCTAGTGCAGGGTAGCAAACCAGACGGTTTAAATCTGGTTAACCTCCCTGCCTTTCTATCATTTGCATCTATCTCTCTCTCGGACCACACTCCCTCTCCTAAGCTTCAAATACTTCGCTCAGGTTAACCCCAGAGGCATGTCGCTGGTCGACATCTCGCCTATCGATGATTGCGAGATATCTGTATTTTAAGCGGAAGTTCCATCATCATCCGCAAGCAAGTGCGATCACTCCAATCCTGCACCAGGCGAACTAAGCGAGGTGATCACACTTCGCCTTCTTACGCACGTTACTGACATACGCCGCGTCTGGGAGGCTTATCACAACATCTTTTTGTTTAGATAATCGTCCCCTAGGCCAGACGTCAAAGGTCAGTCACCGTATATATACCGGTGATCCCAGACCCACACGCTGACGTGTGTACCACGTTTCAGATGCCGAACGTGAAGTTATACAGCACGAGGTGGATAGAATTCTGTCTGCTAAAGGCGTCATCGAACATTCCTGTAGTTTGTGGGCCTCCCCAGTTGTCCTTGTTGAGAAAAAAGATGGCAGTTGGTGCTTTTGCATCGATTACCGACATCTGAATAAGATCGCGCGCAGACTAACTCTCTGCTGCCACCTATTGGTGACCCTTGGACTGCCTGGATGGAGTCAAGTACTTCTTGTCCATAGACCTTTGCTCTGGGTATGGGACGAACTCTGTAGATGATATGCACCGCAAAAAGAACATTTTCGTAACACTGGACGGGCTTTACCAATTGAAGGTTATGCCGTTCGGCCTTTGTAATGCCCCGGCAGCCTTCGAGCGAATGGTCTAATTCTGTACGTTATGTAGACTATGAGAGATTTTCTGCCCGCATTTGCAAGTCACCTCACACGTCTCTCGGCCATTCTTGCTATTTTCCGACCTGACGCCCTGCAACTCAACTCGTTCAAGTGCCACTTTGGACGTCGCCATATTATTGTTCTCGGCCAACTTGTCGCTGCCGCAGTTCAACTTGACGCTGAGAAGATTCCCGCCGTGTAAGACTTCCGCACCGTCATCCACGGCAGACGTCAAAAGCTTTATTAGGCTATGGGCTCCATGTTGTGCCTCGAATTTGATAGAATAACTAACTAACTAACTAACTAACTAACTAACTAACTAACTAACTAACTAACTAACTAACTAACTAACTAACTAACTAACTAACTAACTAACTAACTAACTAACTAACTAACTAACTAACTAACTAACTAACTAACTAACTAACTAACTAACTAACTAACTAACTAAATAAATTGAAGCACTGTTATTTACTTCCGCATTGGCTTGCTTGCTAGAAACGAGGTGATGAGAATTTGGAATATGGCGCGCAAGACATTTCAGGTTTTCATCCACTCTTTTTTTTTTTTTTTAAGGAACGAACTGTTTGCCGATGCCCGCCTCGATCTGATACATGTTCTCGAAAATGCACATTGCCGAGATGAAAACGAGCAAACACAAGGGGCCTCAAGCCGCCCCCCCCCCCCCCCCCTTGTCCCCCAAACGTAGAAGAAGAAATATGAGGGGCGCTACTTAAACAAAGCGTCTCTGTCGTGCGGTTCAGAAAAGACGAAACAGACGGACACGGTAAGAGGGGCTGAAGGAGGCCTCCCAACACGAAACAAAAATTCCTGATCACCCAAATGCGTGCGCCCGTATCACTCTATCGGAATCGGCCTTCGTCGATGTTTACTTTCTCGATAGCTCTCTCTCTCCCTCTCTAGTTCTCTATCCTCTGGCGTGTTCTCCTGCATGGGTGGCCCTTCCGGGGATAGATGGAAATCTTTCCACTGCACCATTTCCAAAAAAACGGAAGAATGGGGTCTCGCTCGATTACACACGGCTTCCGCTTTTCGTTTCGAGACCATGAAGCATTTTGAGATCAATTGCGCGCCCGTCCCCTCTGGCGCGGTGCCACTCCGGCGAAGTCCGACGTTCTTGCTCTCGTTCTGTTTTTTCGCTATTGTTTACCCTCCGATCTACTTCACTCTCCTCTTCACGTCTCCTGCGTTCAGGATCAACACCAGTTATGTCTTCGATCTACCTTTCTGAGTTTGTAAGCAGAAAGGAAACGCCGCCGTCTCTGCGACGTTTCTTTCTTTTTTCGTGTATTTTTGTTTTGTTTTGTTGCGTGTGTTTCTATCTAGACGACAGCGTGGTGGATGGCCTTGCTATGACGGGGACCGAAAGAAAATCGAGCTGCAGCCAGTCCCAATTTCGCTCCCGTGTCTTCTCGCGACAGCGTTCAACGATTTTCGGGAGCAGAATACGATACGGATACCTATACGAAGCACAATGCGCATACAAAAGGATCCGGGTCAGGCAAATAAATAAGCAACGCGGCTCGTTGAGAATTGTTCCGGGAACGGCCTTCGCTTGCACTGCTGCTGCCCTGGGTGCGCCCTGTTACTCCCAACCCCTCTCGAACCGCCAACCCCATTTCGAGACTTGGGTTTTAGGGAATGCTGGGGACAAAACGCGATTCGTTGGACTCACGGGCTGACTGCTTTGTGCTTCCCGTAAAGTGTGTGCTGTCTGGAGCCGTAAAACGACAACATGCTACAACGAAGACGGCGATATTACGATAATGATAACACAGTGATTACAATGATACCATTCAGTAGAAACTGTACCGGCCTACGTACTCGCACACGTGGTACAGAACACGTGGAAGATACAACAAATTCAACAAACGAAGCTAGGCGACCGATAATGAAAAACAACAACGTCGGAGCAGTGTAGTTGTTTACTGTTGACTACTCGGTATTGAAGCAGATAACTGAAGCGGTTGAAATTATCGAGCGCGTGCGCGTACCGTGCACGGGAACGAGGATAAAGGGTTCGGGGAGGATCGAAGGGAGCTAGGGGGTGTTTGGATCGGACTGCTGGTACGATCTGTTGGGAACTCGGCGCTGACGCCCGTGGTTGTACCTGGGTCGCAAGCCCCAAGGGTAGCGTTGGCCTGGCGGCCTGGGGTACAACTGGAAGCATCCG
The DNA here is from genome assembly GCF_050947875.1 of Dermacentor variabilis. NCBI lineage: Eukaryota > Metazoa > Arthropoda > Arachnida > Ixodida > Ixodidae > Dermacentor > Dermacentor variabilis. Next base: position 130,202,994 of record NC_134571.1, read on the forward strand.
AAGGTCCCGGCAAAGCATGAGTCGACTGGTAACAACGAAACAACTTGTTTATTTTAACATCGCAAAGAGTTGGCGGTCAGGTTTGACCGTAGTAGAGAGACGGGAGAGCACTTCACTCAACAGAAGAAATCGGAGCCCCCCTTTTGGCGTCCGGGGGCAGCTGTTTTTATACTCTCGCAGTTGAGGGCAAGAAGGAATCCCTCAAAAGACGAGCACGTGAATGTACAATGGGCTAATGGTGACGCACACTGTCGTAGCGATGCCGTAGCACCATGTCGAGCACGATCTCGTAGCACCCTGTCGTGGCGCTGCCGGTCGGACACAATGACTGTAATGAGAAGATGGTCCCTGCTTTGGCATCGCCTGTTTCGGGCACAATGACTGGAACGAGATCCCTGCTTTGGCATCGCCTGTTTCGGGCACAATGACTGGAATGAGATCCCTGCTTTGGCATCGCCTGTTTCGGGCACAATGACTGGAATGCGAGGATGATCCCTAGGCGGTCGCATCGCCGCAGTCGCGCCTGGAAACACCTGGCGATGAGTGTTGCGGCGACGACGATCGGGCCAAAATGTCTGCCGCCCCGCCGCAGTCGCGCCGGCAAAACCACGTGTCGCAGGCGAAACGCAACAGACCGCCCCGCCGGGGGAAGGAGATCCCGATGGACAGGGGACTGCATCCGCTGTCCGGAGGGATGTCGCTCGATGATGCTCATAACCGAAGTCGGGCGTCCCTCGACGTTTCTTGAGCGCAGCGCACAGAGAAGGCCTCGTTCTCTTGTTCAGGTTCGCACGGGACACTGCAAAGTGACTTCGGGAGAGTTCACATTTTTGTTCTCGTCCCCGGCAAGCGTTAGAACTACGCTGAAACTCAACCGCTCAGTCAGCAAGCACGGCACAACCCTCACTAAGCCCTGCCAGGCTCTTTCCCCTTTTTATACCACTGCCTAGTTCCTTACAGTAGTCTAGCATCACTCAGAACGCGTCCACAAATTGAAAAATTGCACTAGAAAGCATATCATCACTTTGAAACACTAAACAAAAGCAATATGTTAAAAAAAATCCTGCCTCAGGAAGAAAAACATCAGTAACAAACAATTTTGAGGCTGATTCCTACGTTAGGGGCTTCGACTTAAGCCATCGGCGTTACCGTTGAGACTCCCCTTTTTGTAACGCACCTCAAAGGAATATTGTTGTAAAGCGAGGCTCCAGCGCAGGAGGCGGCCATTTTTGGGAGAGATGGTCTGCAGCCATTGGAGAGGGCAGTGATCCGTCTCAATGATAAACCTCGAGCCGGCTAGATAGCATGACAATTTCTGAACGGCCCACACGAGACACGCACACTCTTTCTCGGTGGCGCTATACGCCTGCTCACGACTGGTCAGCTTACGACTAGCATACAGGACGGGGTGTTCTACTTCTCCATTTTCCCGTTGGCACAGTACAACGCCCATGCCTCGCTCACTAGCATCGCACTGAACAATGAACCCTTTTGTATAGTCTGGCGATCGTAGCACAGGCTGGCTTGTTAGGGCACTCTTTAGGGCGCTAAAAGCTCTTTCCTTGGTCTCGTCCCAGACGACTGTTTGAGGCTCTGTCTTTCTTAGAGCATCCGTCAGGGGAGCCGCGATATCAGAGTACCTAGGGATGTACCTCTGATAGTAGCCGGCGACACCCAAGAACGACCGAATATCGGTCTTGGTGCGCGGTTGCGGAAAGTCTCGCACAGCGGCCACTTTTATTTCAGAGGGGCGGCGACGACCCTGACCAATCACGTGACCGAGGTAGACAACCTCGGCCTGTGCTATCTGGCACTTAGGAGCCTTGACTGTCAAGCCCGCTTCGCGCAGGCGGGTTAGCACTGCCCGCAAGTGTGCCATATGCTCAGACCAGGATGCGGAGAATATCGCTACGTCGTCTAGATACGGTAAAGCGAATTCTTGCTGTCCCCGCAACACTTTATCCATGAGACTTGAAAAACAGTATGGCGCGTTCTTCAAACCAAAACTCAACACTTTAGGACGGAATGTTCCCATTGGTGAAATGAACGCCGCATACCTACTAGCCTCTTCTGTAAGTGGAACCTGCCAATAACCCCTGACAAGATCTAGGGTGGAAATAAACTGAGCGCTACTAACTTTCTCAAGGCGCTCCTCGATGTTAGGGATCGGATAAATTTGATCCTTAGTGATGGAATTAAGCCTGCGGTAGTCGACGCAAGGACGAGGTTCCTTGCCCGGTACCTCAACTAAAATCAAAGGGGAGGTATAATCACTCTCACCTGCCTCAATAACACCGAGCTGTAGCATTTTCTTTACCTCAGCCTCCATAATATCGCTCTGGCGGGGTGACACCCGATACGCCTTGGATCGTACTGGCTCTGTGGAGGTAAGTTCTATATCATGAGTAAGTACAGAAGTCCTACCAGGCCTCTCAGAGAACAGACCTTGAAACTCTTGTAATAGCTGGTGTAGTTCGGTTTTCTGCTCAGGCGACAGCGGCGCTTTACTGATAAGGTCACTAATGACTTGACCGGTGTCTTCCCTGTTCGTCACTGAGCCTAGTCCCGGAAGCTCGACCGGAAGCTCTTCAGGAACGTTTACCATCATGCACACCACTGCTTCCCTTTGTCTATAAGGTTTGAGCAGATTACAGTGGTAAACTTGCTGTGCTTTCCGCTTTCCTGGCAGACTTACCACGTAGTTAACGTCCGACAGTTTCTGAACAATTCGTGCTGGGCCCTCCCACTGCACGTCTAGTTTGTTGTTTAGCGATGTGCGCAATATCATGACCTCATCGCCAACCTCAAAACGACGGGCCCTGGCTGTCCGATCATAATAAACCTTGGCCCTCTGCTGGGCCTTTGTCATTGCTTCACCTGACAACTCCTGTGCCCTTCTTAAGCGTTCGAGGAGCTTAAGCACGTACTCCACCACGACTGGGTCGTCGCCCCTACCTTCCCATGATTCTCGAAGCATGCGAAGCGGAGATCGAAGCGAGCGACCGTACACCAGTTCAGCTGGCGAAAACCCCGTAGCCGCATGCGGCGCGGTCCTTAAAGCAAACATCACCCCAGGCAGACACAGCTCCCAGTCAGTTCGATGTTCAAAACACAACGCTCTCAACACGCGCTTCATGACGGAGTGGAGCTTCTCAACGGAATTCGACTGTGGGTGGTACACTGAGCTGTGTAGCAGCTTTACCCCACACCTTTCGAGAAAAGTTGTCGTCAAAGCGCTAGTAAACACTGTGCCCTGATCTGATTGGATTTCCGCAGGAAAACCAACTCGCGCAAATATGGACAGTAGTGCATTGACTATCTCAACTGAGCTGAGTTCTTTAAGCGGCACTGCTTCAGGGAACTTTGTCGCTGGGCAGATCACAGTCAAAATGTGTCTGTACCCCGTGGCTGTTACCGGCAGAGGTCCCACTGTATCAATAACGAGCCGTCTAAAAGGCTCCGTTATGATAGGTACCAATTTCAACGGCGCCCTTGATTTGTCCCCTGGTTTGCCCACCCGCTGACAAGTGTCACATGTCCTGACGAAATGGTCTGCGTCCCGAAAACACCCTGGCCAATAGTACTCTTGCAAGAGACGGTCCTTAGTTTTCTTAACTCCTAGGTGTCCGGACCACGAACCCCCATGCGACAAGCGCAACAGATCCTGACGATAGCATTGAGGCACGATCAGCTGATCGAACTCCACTCCTCTTCGGTCTAGATACTTCCGGTACAGGACTCCACCTCTTTCCACAAAACGCGCAGTTTTCCTGGCGATACCTTCTTTGACATTGCAGCGCACGTTTTCCAGGCTGCCATCCTTTTTTTGCTCTGCTATCAAAGCCGACCGGCTGACTTTTAGCAACCTATCAAGTCCGTCTGACGTAGGCGCGATGAGCAAATCAGTAGATAGCTCTTCTAACTTTCCCGCGTCGGGCGTTTCCTCTCCAGTATCTGGCGCCTTTAACGTTACAGACTCAAGTTTATTCAGTTCGGGCGTGCTCGGAATATCAGCTTGCTGCGCCTCTGACCCTTTTTCGTTGTTTGATAACGTCGGCCCCGCAACTACCGCCTTTGCAGCGAGCTCCCGAACCTTCGATCTGGTTAAGGCCTGAACACTAGCTTCACCAAACAAAAGCCCCTTCTCGCGCAGGAGGTGATCGGACCTGTTTGAAAATAGGTACGGGTACTGGGGTGGCAGCATAGATGACACTGCCGCCTCTGTCTCAAGCGCTCCGAAAGGTCCTTCAATAAGCACCTTTGCTACTGGCAGACACACGCTATGAGCTTCCACGGCTTGCTTGATCCACGCGCACTCGCCCGTGAACATATGGGGTTCTACGTAAGATGGGTGAACTACATCCATCGTAGCTGCGGAATCGCGAAGCACTCGGCACTCTTTCCCGTTCACGAGGAGGTCTCGCATGTAAGGCTCGAGAAGCTTCATGTTCTCGTCAGTGCTGCCTATTGAAAAAAACACAACTTTTGGTGTTGTTTCCGGACACTGCGCTGAAAAGTGACCCGGCTTCTGGCACGTATAACACACGCCCGCTCGCCTCATCTCGAACCGCTTTCTGCGTTTGGCTGCCGCCGTCTCTTTACGTTTGGTCGGACTGCTTTCGCTCGCATCCGCACTACGCGTGTCCCCCTTTAATCTCATGGGCGTGAACTTCGGCCTCTCAAACGTCGAGCCAAATTCACCCTTTTGACCGTCCTTAGCTCCGCGAGCCCGACGCGTCACAAACTCCTCGGCTAGCTCAGCGGCTTTAGCCACCGTACAAACGTCTGGCCTATCCAAGACCCAGTATCGCACGTTCTCCGGTAACCGACTATAAAACTGTTCTAGCCCGAAGCACTGCAGAACTTTATCGTGGTCACCAAACGCTTTCTCTTCTTTGAGCCACTCCTGCATGTTCGACATAAGCCTATACGCAAACTCTGTATATGACTCACTTCTGCCTTTCTCATTTTCCCGAAACTTCCGACGGAACGCCTCCGCAGACAGCCGGTACTTCTTTAGAAGACTCGATTTCACTGTGTCGAAATCCTCTGCTTCCTCTCTATCCAAGCGAGCGACTACGTCGGCCGCCTCGCCGGGTAACAAAGTGAGCAAGCGCTGTGGCCACGTTTCCCGAGAGAACCCCTGCTTCTCGCACGTTCGCTCAAAGTTAACCAGGAACAAACCAATGTCCTCTCCAAGCTTAAACGGCCGCATCAGGTCAGTCATTTTGAACAATACGCGTTCTCCTGCACCGTGTGCCTGACTTCCATTACGAGCGCGTTCCATCTCTACCTCAAGACGCTTCATTTCCAAAGCGTGTTGACGGTCACGCTCTTGTTGCTCTCGCTCTTTCTGTTCTTTACGTTCACGCTCTTCTTTTTCTTTCTGTTCTTTAAGTTCGCGCTCCTGTCTTTTTGACCTCTCCTCAATAGTCTCAAGGCATTCCGACAGCTCGTCATCCTCAGCCTCTAACTCAAGAATAGCCTTTAGCAGTTCAGGTTTTCTTAGTTTGTCTGAGACATCCAGACCCAACTCTCTTGCAAGCTCCAACAATTTCGGTTTGCGCAACGACTTCAAATCCATGGCTGCTCTGAATGCTGCTTTCTCTACTGCTTACTATTGTCTTGCCGCAAACTAACCCGGCAGCAACGACAACCACAATTACCAGCTCTGTTTCTGACACTAACAAAAGCCTGGCAAAGCTCAGAAGAAGAAAGTCCCGCACTCACCAAACCTCGCAGGCAGGAATTCCGCGCAGTCGTTCCGCTGCAGGCAACCAGTCGTCACACAGGGCTCGTTGCACTGCTCCCGGATCGTCGTTGAGCTGCTCAGCATACCGTCAACTGCATCTCTTCGCTGCTGGCCTCCGTTGTCGCGATCTCACCGCTGGCAGACAGTTGTTTGAAGTCGGAGGCGATCTCACCGCTGCCAACCAGATGGTTGGATCCGACCGCTGGTACGATCTGTTGGGAACTCGGCGCTGACGCCCGTGGTTGTACCTGGGTCGCAAGCCCCAAGGGTAGCGTTGGCCTGGCGGCCTGGGGTACAACTGGAAGCATCCGAAGGTCCCGGCAAAGCATGAGTCGACTGGTAACAACGAAACAACTTGTTTATTTTAACATCGCAAAGAGTTGGCGGTCAGGTTTGACCGTAGTAGAGAGACGGGAGAGCACTTCACTCAACAGAAGAAATCGGAGCCCCCCTTTTGGCGTCCGGGGGCAGCTGTTTTTATACTCTCGCAGTTGAGGGCAAGAAGGAATCCCTCAAAAGACGAGCACGTGAATGTACAATGGGCTAATGGTGACGCACACTGTCGTAGCGATGCCGTAGCACCATGTCGAGCACGATCTCGTAGCACCCTGTCGTGGCGCTGCCGGTCGGACACAATGACTGTAATGAGAAGATGGTCCCTGCTTTGGCATCGCCTGTTTCGGGCACAATGACTGGAACGAGATCCCTGCTTTGGCATCGCCTGTTTCGGGCACAATGACTGGAATGAGATCCCTGCTTTGGCATCGCCTGTTTCGGGCACAATGACTGGAATGCGAGGATGATCCCTAGGCGGTCGCATCGCCGCAGTCGCGCCTGGAAACACCTGGCGATGAGTGTTGCGGCGACGACGATCGGGCCAAAATGTCTGCCGCCCCGCCGCAGTCGCGCCGGCAAAACCACGTGTCGCAGGCGAAACGCAACAGGGGAGTCTCCGTTAGCATTTCAAGATTCGAGGAGTGACTGGGATCCCAGAGCGGCGCGACATGGGGAGCCCGACAAATATTGCCCTTGCATTTGCATCCCCACTCACTCCCGAGAAATCCGGAAGCAATAAAGTGCTATTTGATTTGCTCGAAGGCAAGGCAACGAGGGCTGCAGAACCTGAGCTTGAGGATCGGTGAGGTCTTTCGAGGCAGGCGCACACTGTGATGCTGCGCGTTTCCAAAATTTGTATTCCGCGTTCAACAAACTGACGGCTCGGAAAGCGCCTGCCTCCTTTACAGAACTGAGATAACTTTAGCTTCAGCTCGGGAAGCTGTTTAGAAGTTCAACTGTTCGAGCGGAAAAAAAAGAAATACACGCACTAGGTTATACGTCTCGAGCGTCTGTGCCAGATGAGGAAGTTTTGGCGAAGTCAGTGGAAAGAAAAAAAAAGAAACAGGAACACAGGCCCCGGGTTGCTGGAGCGCAAGCCCGGCTGAGTTGCACACGCCCCGGCATGACTTCACCTTGACGGCTCACTGAACGAATGCTCTAGTTTTCGCTTGTACTGCGCCGAACTTTCCGCGTGCCTTTGGTCTCCCCGTGCCGTGTTCTGGTGAATTTAGATCGCGTCTGAAGCGGTTTTTTTCGCGCCTTAAGTCAGACGACGACGACAACAAACGTTTTTGCTCTATGAAGAAATATGGGAGGAGTGTCTATAAAAGGCTTAATACCGTGTGCGACTTGGCCCGGCAAAGTCGGTTACCGTGATATGGCCAGAGTCTAAACAGAAGTTATCCTAATACCGACAAAAACGGCGCGAAAATATATTCATAAGTGTTCTTCTAACGCATAGTGAAACACTTCAACACTTAAATTGAAATTAAAGGCACAAAAATTAGATCAAATAAATAAATGCACATACAACAAACTAAAGCCTCTAACCGACGACGACAACTTCTTTAAAATATTTCTTGACTGAACAGAAGAAAAAAAAATCGCGACTCATATCAAGAATTATTTCCTCCACATAAACGCATCGTCGCTGCTCACAGTACCTAGTCTATGAACGAAGAACGTTGAAATACTCTTTGTCCCGCAAAAAATTTTCGGTTGATATATCTCGAAAATGTTAGTTCCAGACGTTACATTAAACCACTGTCTGCTTAAACATACCTGGCAACTTGTGAAGTTTAAAACTCGCAATGCCAGCAGACCTGGGGCGGAGGGAGATAGGAAACACTAAAATGTATTTTTAAGAACTTTGCGCCGAGAATATGCCTTGTGTGGAGCACGTACGCACCTGACTGCAGCAAATATGGCAGAGAAGATACAAACGAGCAAGACATCGTTTTCAGATCTCAGTGAAACTTGGGGTGACTTTGCTTGCACTGATTTCGCTTGCTTCAGAAACTTGTCTCAGTAAACTTGCTCGGGAAGCACCTTTCTCGTAAATCGCGTCTCGCACTTGATGCAAGAAGGCGGAAGAAGTCCCTCCGAGCGGCCGCTGCTTCTTCGGTGAGATATTATTTTCTGTTTTCTTCGAAGAATCAGTGCTGTGTTGAGACTTCACTGTTGTCCAGGGAGAACAGACATCCCGTGGGATTCCCGTGTGCTAAAGATCACGCACAATATCGCGTGGTTTGGCTGCGCTCCGCAGCGCATCTACGCCTACCACGGTGGTAGGCAGCAAAGAACACCGGCACGAGCCATATGCCCGACAGCGCGTTCCTAGGCGCACGAGTGCCGCAGAATCGGCGCCGCACTCGGAAGTGCCACAACAAGCGCCCAGCGTCATCAAGCCGGCGACGCTAGTTTTCAACGCCGCCCTACCTTCCAGCGCACCTTCAGTGAATATGGCTGAGGCAAGCGAAGGTGAAGCCAAGAAACCACGGGTTGACGACGACAAAACATCTACCTATGATCTAAGTGAAGATGAAGACATAGACTGCGATGAAACGCCGTTCTCCTTGGCAACGTATAAAATGAAGCGGCCTGAGGGGATTCCAGTTGTTTTTCGACCCTCACAGGAAGGACGCAACTTCTGGCAAGTGAATCCAAACCGAGCTGCGTCGGAAATCGTCTCCGCGGCAAAAGAAAAAGTGCAGTCTTCCCGCGTGAATAGAGATGGAAGTTTCTCTGTCAACGTTACTTCAGTCTCATCTGCAAGACATCTACTGTCGATGAGCGAAGTGGCTGGTTTGGAAGTCAAGCCATTCATTCCGGCGTCTTATACCAAGAATGTTGGCAAGATACGCCATGTGCCAGTTGAGTATACGGAAGAACGACTGGTTGACTTCCTGAAGGATATTGGAGTGGCATCAGCCCGTCGTCAGGCGCACTACAATCGCCAAGAAGACGGAGCGGTAGAATCACGCCCTCTGAGAGCCGTCATCTTCCATTTCAGAGAAGACAAACCAATGCCGCAACGAGTGCATTTAGGATTCATGAGTCACCCCGTTGAAGAACATCATGGCCCTGTTCTAAGATGCTACAACTGCCAGAGATTTGGACATCTATCGAAGAACTGCCGCAGTCAGCGTCGCTGCAAATATGCTCAGAAGACCACAACCATTCAGAGTGCAAGTCTTTCTGTCAGCTAAAGTGTGCCAACTGTGGTGGAAACCATACAGCTTCCTACTCCGGGTGCCCTCAGAGCACAGCTGCCTCAAGGTTACGCAGACATGAGTTAAAATACGGAAGGCTGCCTCCTCGTAATGCGCCCCCACCCAACCTTGATGCTGTAAGATGCGCGCCTCCAACTCCTAGCAATGAAAAAGAGAAAGGGATCCATATAAGCTATTCTGCAGCTCTAAAACACTCAGGTCGACAACGTTCTGAGAGCGAGCGGCATGATCCACCTTCAGAGAATGCTACTCATCTTGCCCGGGCTTCGAGTGAAATTCGCCGACCTTCTCAGCAACGCTCTCAGCCATTGACACAGCAACCTCATCTAACGTCTGAGCGACTGCCTCAGCATTCGCCTCAACCACACCAGCCATCCCAGCGACCATCTCAGTCAACTCTTCAGCGACCTGTTTCGAGCACGCATGGAACTTCAGCGCCGTTTGGTGATTACGCGTCTATACCTGTAGCACAGATGATCCTGCCCATGATATTCACAGCTCTGCGTGCAATTCTAAGTGCCATTTCACAAGCAAACAACCTACCAGAGGTAAAAGCACTGCTTTCTATAGAATCGTTGGTGCTTCCACAACCACCAACAGCTCCAAGGCAGGCATACAATGAATAATCGTTACAGCAATGTTTTCGTATTTCAGTGGAATGCTAATAGCCTTCGAAATAAGTCAGCTGATTTTCGCAAACTACTAGCTCAACATAACTTTCCTGTTTTATGTATACAGGAAGCAGGTGTAACAGATGACTTTCGTCTTTCAAACTATGTTATTCGCCCATCGCGCATTGTTGGAAGTAGTGGAGCGATGTTATGCGTGAGAAAGGACCTGCCGTCCTATCTAATACAGTCGAGCGATTTAAATATACCGGAGTTCGTAGCATGCAAGATATCTTTTAGAAATGCAAGCGTCACAGTGATCAGTCTTTATCTACAATGTGCTATCAAAATATCAGTTGACAGCTTGGTGAATGTGTTTGGTATCGCAAACTCACATGTACTGGTTTGTGCGGATTTCAACGCACATAACGTCATCTGGGGCAGTGAATATAACGATTCCCGTGGAAGCATCATTGAGTCTGTCGCAGAAAAAAGTAATCTGATCGTGTTAAATGACAGCTCTCCAACGTTCTTGCAGGGGTTTCGTTACTCAAGCTATATAGATGTTGCGCTCTGCTCACAAGACCTTCTTGATGGCGTTCAATGGTCAACGGACATAGAAACGCACGGTACTGATCATTTTCCGATCCTGGTAAAACATCGCCACATACGGAGTGAGGGGACCCGGCGCTACTCAAAATATACTAATTGGCAAAGTTTTCGTCACCATTTAAGTAACTCATTGGGTGAAAATCCGAGCTTTCAAAGTTTTGCAAATATATTGTGTGAGTCTTACGAGATCTGCGCAAAACAAGTCATTGTTCCAAATGAATACGCTGCAGTCGACGGGGAATATGAATGTCTAAGAGCAATTAGAAGACGCGCAGAACGGGCTTACCGCCGCACTGGAAAGCTGGATGACTACAATATGGCACAGAAAGTTCAGTCAACTTCGCGCAGACTTTTACAAACGTTAGGTACGAGAAGATGGCGAGAATACTGCGCGTCGTTGTCTCCGTTTACTCCAGTTCCCAGAATATGGTCGGTTGTCAGATCTTTTAGTGGTCCAGTTACCCAGAGCCATCCCTTCCGAGCCCTTGCCGTAGCTCGAAGCACTCCGGAAACATGCTGACGAATCCTGTCAACTTATATCCAGACCAGGAATTCCGTTTACTTGCCTACAATTTAAAAGTTCGACAACACTAGCAGGACAGAAAGTTCGTGCGTGCTTTATGTAACATCTTCCACCATGGCAGAACTGTTTGCAATCCTATGTGCTTTGCGTTTCATAACATTAGAAAAACATTCGCAAAAATGGGTTATCTTTAGCGATTCGCAAGCCGCTCTCACATTACTACAGAGCAATAAGAAAAATTCTTTGAACACTTCGCTATTGTATGAAACACTCAAAGAACTTACAAAAGCAAGCGTAATGAACCACGTAATTGCATTCCAGTGGATACCTGGGCACTGCAATATTCCTGGTAATACTGCAGCGGACGCAGCTGCGAATCGAGCGCACAATAACGCGGAGACAACCAATCTTCCTCTATTGCGTAGTGAAGTCCGGCTGCTCCTGAGACAGATTTCTTGTCGCCTCAGCAAAACTACCTGGTTTGATCAGCAAACTAAAAACTCGGAGTTATACTTGATAGACCCATGTATAAACTTATAAATGCCGGAAAATCTAAGAGACAACAGAAAATTTGAAGCATTGCTACACCGCCTGCGTATTGGTACTGCATTTACAAAACACTTCTTGTACAGGATAAAACGTGTCTCTATTCCGCAGTGTTCTTGTGGCCATCCAGACGAAGATGTGCGTCATCATCTCCTCAAGTGCACGAAATACGATCCACAAAGAAGGGTACTGCAAGCAAATTTGTTGATGTTAGACAGAAGACCATTCTCTCTAAAAAAGATACTTGGTCCATGGCCAACTGCGGACCTTCAAAAAAGAGCGCTTCTTGCTCTGAAAAAGTTTTTAGAGGACACCATTTTGGGAAAATATTAGGTATGAGATGATCCGAATACGCTAAATGAGTAACACAAATGTTGTTCGTGGTTCATAATTGGTTTATGTGGTGATGGCAACTTTTACGTAATATGTATGATTCTGTTCTGTGCTTGCAGTGCATTACATGTGTTGTGTGTTTTGGCTGTACAAAATATCTGACTTTATATAACTTTGCGACTGATGTACTGTTGGACTTTATATTTTTTATTCATCCAGTGTTCTACTGAGTGCCATATTTTGTGTCGCTATTCTCCCTTATTACGCAAATTTGTTTCCTTTGCCAAGTGATAAGGAGTAGCCGGTGCCACCATAGAGGCGCCAACCTCTCCTAATATTTATTTCAATAAAAAAAAAAGGCAGTGCAAGTGTCATCAAAATTTCTTTCTTGCATGCATCTTTTTTTCTTTGCAATCTCGCACCGACCCACCTTTCAACGCCCCGAATACTTTTTTTCACGAACTGAGTTTTTTTTTCGTAAAACATTCGGTTACATTCGTAAAATCGCACAGCGGGCCCAGGTTCATGAACATCAAGGAAAATTCGCGAATGTTGGTTGGTACGGATTAAATAAAGACTAGAATGAAGTAAAGCCATACTGACACAGTCAGTGTCAGTTAGTACAGTCGTGCACCATCGCACGCGGCAATGCGTGGCCATACCGTCGTAACTTCAGGGACGCGGCTCGTTACAATGTCGTCATTCCAATGGAATGCCTGTCGATCACACAGGCACGTAGTAGTGTGCAGTGCTTTTCTTAAGAGGGCCCAAATTATTCTGCAGTGAACTCTCTCTCTCCCTCTCATGTCTCGTCAAGTTTCTCTCTCACCTAGGGACATCTGGCGGACATTCCACGAGAAAAGAAAAGCCACGATAGAATGCGATGTTTGTCATTTATTCTACAATCGCTTATCACACTTAGACATTGCTATGCACTAGGCTTTCGTGCAATGTGTATTTTGTTCAGACTTTAGTTTAATTGACCCGCGAACAAGCGCTGGTGAGTATAAAACAAACTGGGGCACAGAAACGACACTAAAGGCTTTCTCCTTTCGCGCAAAAAAATTTGATTGCCGCGCGGTCATAAATGTGCCGGTTTGCGTTCAGAGCTCTCGTAAGCACCAAGCTGCACAAAATGTTACAGATTTCTGAAAATGGAAAGCGGCCTCCACAAAAAAATATTGCATCGTGCTCTTCAAGGCGGAGGCTGAAACTCCGGAGGCTGGAAAGAAGCATAGATAAATGAATATTGCTAAACGTTGTATAGCTTACACAACCTGTCCTCACGTATGTAAAGTCAAAGCTGCACATTCTTTTCACCAAGGCCGGATGATCAAAGCACAACTGGTAGACTCTGTGACACCCTCTTCAACAAAATGCATCGAAGGTGCTCATAGGACATGGAACTAATGGCTGTGCACTCGATTTGCGCCCTCCCCCTCTCCCATTTAGGCATGCCAGTAGAGGTCATTGCCCCCTCTCCTTTCTCCGAGAAATATAACGAATTGGAAAAGAACAGAGCAATTAGATTATTCGAGTTTGAAATATCGCGAGCGAGATCGGTGCGCAAGCGCAAGCTTGGCTAGGCTCAGCAGTTGAGAAGTAATTTACATCATAGTAGAGCTTGCGTTCCAGAGCTCAGTTACGATGAGTACGCCTGTGTACATTTGCAATGTAACCAAAATCATTCTGGAGCACGCATCGAATTTTTTGCGGTGGTTATCCCGCCAGCGTGTTTAATCGCATTTGGATAGCATTTTGTTCGTACGTCTGGGTAGAGGTATTTCTTTAGCTAACATCTCGGTAATGTTTTGTTTTCGTACTAAATTTATCCCCTTATGCGTTAGCTATTACCAAAGATACTCAATTTATTTGCCTTCTTCCGCCACCTAATTGACAAGTTATAAAGTTCGTTTGCCCTTCGATTCTATATTTTGATATCCTGCAACACGATGGCGGTAAAATTCGTCGACTGTTTCCGCCATTCTTTAAAACATAAATCATACGCGTACATGTTCTTAGGCAGAATACGCTGGCCAATTGTTGGAAGTTCTGGACAGTGAGACAGCGGCTAATTTGAGCGCGAGAAAATTTTAATTATACAGACTTCGCTTATTACACTTGATTAGTTGGTTTTTGCCATCGCGTATTGTGTCCGGCCTCGCGCCATTAGTTTTCGTTAGGGGGGTTCCATTGCTTAACTCGCCGAAGATGTTCATAAAGGGCGTAGAGGCATAATGAATTTTAATAGACACATCTTAATCACAAGACATTCTAACAGACCCCATCGAGAATATCTTAGGCCAGACAAAGTGGTCCTTCGGTTCTCCCAAATCCCCGCACGTCTCGTATTATCTCATATTCGACTATTAAGATAGAGCCCATCTCATTCGTGTCTAACAGTTCAGCTAAAGGACGACCGTTCACTTGTTAAGGGTCGGCCGAGAGCAGTCAAACAAACGATACACAGCGGAGAAAATTCCGCAACACTCGTCTGGTGTGGAACTGAACATGCGACCGCTCATTATTGAGGTTCCCGCTCTGTTCTCCATACGCTGCGGGCTGAAGTCTATAAAGTTATCTACTACGCTATTTTCCTGCGAATCTGTGCCAGCGTATGTACTAAGAAGCCCCTGCCCCTTTAAGAACACAGTGTGTGCGCCATTACAGGTAATTTGTTCCGGACCTGAATGTCGAAACAGAATGCCCCAAAACAATGTTCCCACCTGACGTAGCGATTAAATTTTCCAGATCAGGGACTACTAGAATTATGGTATCTACAACAGGTGATTTTTAGGACCCCCCCCCGCCCCCCCCCCCGTACATGCGCTATTTAGTGTCAAGTTTTCTGGAGATTTTTTGGTACGGTAGGACATCTTACCTGTGGCTTCTTTCAGATGTTTACTGCTCATATCTCTTGCAGAGTAATAGAAACAAAACAAGAAAGCAAGAACTCGCGCATCAGATAACATTTTACCGGAGCACGCGTGCGATCGCAGCGAAAGAAATTGTTTTGTCTCTTGAACTGTGAAGACACAGGTAGCGACAGTTACTGTCCACGCATCAAGCCACGGCCAAAGCTTCATGACCAGTAAATGCGTCGTAGAAGCCGGGCCCACTTTTATCTTTCAGCAAATTTTTAATTACAACGATGTAACTCTTATCGAAGGGTTAGGGTAGTTCTTTGTTTTTAATAAAAATTCTTTTTGAGGCTTCATTGATATGAACATGATTGATATTGAATATGAAGTAAGTGCGTTTGAAAACCAGCCCGAAACTATACCTCCAGGAGATATTGCGCCGACGTAACCCCATATTGCGGCCTGGGCCCCAGCGAGATAGAACTGCTCCATGTGGGCCCTAATTGGAAAAAAGCGGTATAGGTTAATCGCGGGAAAAGTGCGTAAAACTTTATTAGCTCGCTAGAGATCATCGCAGACTCCTAAGTATAGTCGTAATTACTGCGGAGCGCCGATAGAGCGCTGAAGCACTTACTGGAATTAGATTTAAAAAAAAAAAAAAAACAGGAAGGGGAGAGGGGGGGAGGGCAGTGGTTGCCCAGATTGAAAGCGCGAGTTTAAAGCTTGAGGCATTGGAATGTAAATGAAAGTTCTATCGAGGAAACGCATGCATGCAGGCAAAAAAAAAAGAAAACGAACCCTGACGCCAACCACAAGCAGAAACAAGCGCATGCATGCCAACAAACAATTTTACTGTTTATCGCAGCGAGGCGATAGCGTGCACGATCTTAAGGCACTGAAAGTACGTTCGATAACAGAAGGGAAGGAGAGCGCCACATCGGCGTACAAATTGCCGAATCACTTTTTCCTAGGTGCCTTTCCACAAACAGAGCTTCTGTCACTGGCTCATTAGAACTTAGCGAAATCTCGTAGTGACGTGTCCAAGGATCACGGAACCGTGTCACCAGCACGTTTGTGGCAGCGACCGCGGCGTTCGGCGGCACAGTGAGGCGACGGCTGCTGCGAGATGATTAACGAGCTCGGTGTTCGGGCATTAATCACGCTAAAAAGTAATTTCACGCAATATAACACGCGCCCGTTGGCACGCCGTGTATCCTTGGGCTTGCGCGACCTCATACGCTGGCCCGTGAATGAGAGCGGTAAACGAGTGCAGAGCACTTGCGAATTAAAAATTTAAGGTGCAAAACCCGATGCTTGTATCCGTGAAATTGGAGCTGCCGTGTTGTGGAGTTCTAGAAAAGAAAAGAAAAGGAAAAGGTAACTGTACCTGAAGATGAAATCATTGTGTGAGTTAGTGGCGCGCAGAACACAGCCATTCACTTTATTTTGAATAGCTACCAATTCATCCCTCACCGGTGGGCATGTTTGAGTGGCATTACTATATAGTGACTGCGGTGACGTACTCGGTTAATTGTAATTCGTTTTGCAGACCTTGCTCAACACGAGAAATGAAAGCGGGTCACAAAGAGGACACTCGGACACGCGGAACGCTCGACTACAGTAGAGGGAAGAGTCACAACGCATGTTTGCCGCTCATCCCCTCACTGAGATACTGACAAAAGAACGTGCAATAATATGGTATCCAGTACACGAAGGAATCCTAGGCAATAAGAGAGCATAATCCCTAGCTTGAGAACTCATAATCCGAGCAGGGAACCATAGCCCTTGCCTCTTACCCCCCCCCCCCCCCCCCAGCCCCCCTGGGGGTGGGTGGGGGAGGGGGGGGGGTACAAGGAGCCCGCGCATACAGAATGCGCACACACACACACATCTGTCCCCACTTGGAAAGCGAACACCACACGAATCCCAGACAACATTTCGGCGCTTGTCCATGGTGCGGTGTATGGTTGTCAATACCACAAGTTTCTGGGAATGCACGAAAGGCCAGAGAAAGCAAACTCACCTGAGATACTTAGCTACAGTAGGGAGCCGTGGGAGCTCCTTCTCGCCCGACGGGGGCTAGGGGCCGAAAGGGGCCTCTTGGAGCAGGCGGAACGGATAGTCAGGATCAGTGGCCCCAAAACATTCAAATGCTCTGGCGCTCCAGAATGACTGGATATTACTGTGACCCAGACGCATGACCCGCGAGAATGTACTTTCGAGAAGGTATAAACCCCTATATGGAGGTGCAAGAGGCACAAGAATATCCGGCGGAATGGTTGTCGAGGTTAGAACTCTTGACAAACCTAAGAGGATCTTTATGTGATTACAATCATGCTGGTTGGTAGACGTTACATATGCCTTTCACCTGCCTGTTCTCTGAACTCACGTCTTGATAATAAGTGAACTTGCAAACACGGCAAAAGAGCAAAAAAAAAAAAAAAGAAGCCTCCGTGGCATAATGGTTTCAATGTCAGGCTTGTGTTCTAGAGATGCCGTGTTCGAATCCTGCGATCAGACAACTTTGTAAATGTTTGTTTAATTATTCATGACCGCGTACTTTGTTGAACATAATGAGTTTGCCAATTCGCAAACCCGCTTGAAGTCAAAAGGACGAAGTTTTAGGAAAATCCATGTATACTATCCGCCATGTTGGATGAATCACCCTGCTTGCAGCTCCGCGGGGCGATAGGGCCGCAGTTCCTTCTAGTAATAGTTATAGTTCTAGTAATAGTTATACTTTATGCATGAAGCTTTAACCTCGTAAACTACAACTGTGGTGCGCCATACGTATAAATGGCACCATCGCGTTAAAACGGGTTCGGCGTTGGAGGCCAGATAATTACGAAAAAGCGCCTCAAATATTTTTAAATATCTCTTCCAACTTTGCAGTTTGTCACGCCCTCAAGCAGGACAGAGTTTCAACGCGCCCTAGAGGCATGCCAGCTTTGCTGCAATTTGTTTTGAGTGCATAAATTGGGAAAAATAAGTTCATAGATGCAACCTCGGGAAGGTGCTAAGCAGTGATATTTTATATCCACCCAATATGTCTTTGCAACGGCAAAATACATTGACCAAAAGGAAACTAAGAGGCTGTGAATCACTGTGTGTGTCTTCATAAAAGCAGTAGGAGCACTTGCGTGAGTGCGTCTTACTCCACAGACATGCGGCGTTTCGGTAAAATTTATGTGTCTCGTAACAGCCGTCATCAGTACGAAAGCGAACACCTAATTCTTTTTTTCGAACGCCCGTAGGAGACTAAACACACATGTCTTCCATAAAAGCGCTCAATGATACTAAAAATTCAACAGAGAAACTTATTGCAATGTATCAGGTTTCTGAATTTAAACACATGCCCCACCAGTTATCGCTGCTTCAAAAAAGGAAAAAAAATCGCTGTTCCCTTTTATTTTGATGGCGAATGTAAGCGCGACAGTGCAAGTATACATATTTTTTCTGACGATGGAACAGTTTCGTCAGGATTAAAATTGGAGATAGTGCCCTCTCGTGGTGCACCGAAAATGCGTCTGTTCTAGTTAGTGGTAGAATAAACCGACACACGTTTTGATGCGCTGGGCAGCTTTGGATGCGCAGTTTCTTCACTTCGGTGAATTCATTCGTGATCTGTGACACCTTCGCGCATTTGCTCGAGCGCATTTAGCTATTTCAATGCATTGGATTCGCGAATTATGACTCCTGTGTAAATTTCGTGCTCGCTTAATCGGACAGGGCGCGAGAAGTCAAGGAGTCCCGTTGGGCGCTGGTGCTGGACTACCTGCACTGTGGTGTAGCCAGAAATTTTTCTCGCGGGAGCAAGCACTTGACCAGGGAGGAGGATGGGCGGGAGGAGGGGAGAGGAGGTTGGGTGGGGGGGGGGGCAGGGCAGGTGAATATCGTCGTGCGTCGTATTATGCCAGGTATAATGAAACGAACATTTTACTACAGACGCGTTCAGAAAAAGAGAGCGTATTTACAGGCCCTTGCTGTTCATGCATAATAATTTTTTTCTTCACATGTCAACTCAATGCCACATGAAACAACAAGTCCAAGACAGCGAATAACCACTTCTTGTGTTTTTTCTATTCTGCCCTGGCTTCTCCTAGATATTTCGAATTCTAAAAGGTAATGCCTAAAATTTAGGTGACGTAAGTGAGCTGCAGATGAAGCCTTTGTGCTTAACCGTATCACGCGGTCGAGTGTGCAGCTACTCTTACGACACCTAGCGAGAGCTACATCCCTCACGCGGAGCACGCACACTTCGTCCAGGCGGGTGATATGCCTTAGTGTTAGAGCCACTTGTTTATCTAGTGACTCTACTCAATGTATGATGGCTGTCACATCTAGCGAACGCTGCGCACAACACATGCATGTCATTAGCCTTCGACATTGTCTCAGTCGAGAAACCCGTAGCACTTCCTACGAAAAAACTGCAATTAACTAGAGGGAGCTATGGTGCTGGTTTCTGTAGGAGCTGCGCGCGCGCAGGGCGGTTCTGCCAACGTGGGAACGACGGTGCAGTACATGGATTTGCCTAGACTTCGTGTTTCTGGCTTCGAACGGCTTACAACTTTCCGAAGTGATTACTTTCAACGAAATATTCTTTTATAAATGCTAGATTTTTTTTGTAGTCGTTGTGCTTGTGCGCATTGTCTTATCGCCTTTTGCGTTTGGAAAAATAGGATTGATTGCTTAGAACTTTGGGCCAATGAAGGCAGAGATACATCTAGTGTTCGAAGCTACAACAATGTATGAAGCGATGAGCTATAATATCATACAAATCCACGAATCGTCCATCGTTTCCATCGTTGCTGAAGGATCAGAGCGGCAGAGGTTCCAAGTCGCAATTTGCTCTCTGGAAACTCTAAGGAGCAACCCAGAAGGTGAGGACAAATGTCTGACGCGTTACGCCGCAAGTTTAGGATGCGAGGTCACAGCAAGTTATATCAAATTTGTGCGGCGCATTGAAAGCTACCGTATTAGCTATGCTGTTTTCACACAGAGAAGACCTTGCCACTCACGTGTCACTTTTGCTTTCCAGAATAAAAAAAGGACACAGAAAAAAAAGAAAACTGCTATATTCGCATTGACAGCAATGAGTAGAGAAGTGGTCGGATGGTCGATTGATTATTTTGCAAAATAGCACCACGCATTCTGGGGATCGGGTAATAATTAGGAGGCTGGAAGATTGTCAGATGAAAAAAAGAACAATTTTGAAGAACGTAAGCCACAGCGAAACAAATACCACGAAATTCGAAAATTTGAAGTTATCAGATACATGTGTACACAGGACCATCGTGGGAGGCCACCGGGAGTGCATCAGTGCAGCTTACACATCATCACCATCAGCCTGGTTACGCCCACTGCAGGGCAAAGGCCTCTCCCTTACTTCTCCAACAACCCCGGTCATGTACTAATTGTGGCCATGCCGTCCCTGCAAACTTCTTAATCTCATCCGCCCACCTAACTTTCTGCCGCCCCCTGCTACGCTTCCCTTCCCTTGGGATCCAGTCCGTAACCCTTAATGACCATCGGTTATTTTCCCTCCTCATTACATGTCCTGCCCATGCCCATTTCTTTTTCTTGATTTCAATTAAGATGTCATTAACTCGCGTTTGTTCCCTCACCCAATCTGCTCTTTTCTTATCCCTTAACGTTACACCTATCATTCTTCTTTCCATAGCTCGTTGTGTCGTCCTCAATTTGAGTAGAACCCTTTTCGTAAGCCGCCAGGTTTCTGCCCCGTAGGTGAGTACTGGTAAGACACAGCTATTATATACTTTTCTCTTGAGGGATAACGGCAACCTGCTGTTCATGATTTGGGAATGCCTGCCAAACGCACTCCAGCCCATTCTTATTCTTCTGATTATTTCCGTCTCATGATCCGGATCCGCCGTCACTACCTGCCCTAAGTAGATGTATTCCCTTACGACTTCCAGTGCCTCGCTGCCTATTGTAAATTGCTGTTCTCTCCCGAGACTGTTAAGCATTACTTTAGTTTTCTGCAGATTAATTTTTAGACCCACTCTTCTGCTTTGCCTCTCCAGGTCAGTGAGCATGCATTGCAATTGGTCCCCTGAGTTACTAAGCAAGGCAATATCATCAGCAAATCGCAAGTTACTAAGGTATTCTCCATTAACTTTTATCCCCAATTCTTCCCAATCCAGGTCTCTGAATACCTCCTGTAAACACGCTGTGAATAGCATTGGAGATATCGTATCTCCCTGTCTGACGCCTTTCTTTATTGGGATTTTGTTGCTTGCTTTATGGAGGACTACGGTGGCTGTGGAGCCGCTATAGATATCTTCCAGTATTTTTACATATGGCTCATCTACACCCTGATTCCGTAATGCCTCCATGACTGCTGAGGTTTCGACTGAATCAAACGCTTTCTCGTAATCAATGAAAGCTATATATAACGGTTGCTTATATTCTGCACATTTCTCTATCACTTGATTGATAGTGTGAATATGGTCTATTGTTGAGTAGCCTTTACGGAATCCTGCCTGGTCCTTTGGTTGACAGAAGTCTAAGGTGTTCCTGATTCTATTTGCAATTACCTTAGTAAATACTTTGTAGGCAACAGACAGTAAGCTGATCTGTCTATAATTTTTCAAGTCTTTGGCGTCCCCTTTCTTATGGATTAGGATTATGTTAGCGTTCTTCCAAGATTCTGGTACGCTCGAGGTCATGAGGCATTGCGTATACAGGGTGGCCAGTTTCTCTAGAACAATCTGTCCACCATCCTTCAACAAATCTGCTGTTACCTGATCCTCCCCAGCTACCTTCCCCCTTTGCATATCTCCTAAGGCTTTCTTTACTTCTTCCGGCGTTACCTTCGGGATTTCGAATTCCTCTAGACTTTTTTCTCTTCCAGTATCGTCCTGGGTGCCACTGGTACTGTATAAATCTCTATAGAACTCCTCAGCCACTTCAACTATCTCATCCATATTAGTAATGATATTGCCGGCTTTGTCTCTTAACGCATACATCTGATTCTTGCTTACCCATCATATTATTGCATTATTATTACATTCGTAATATTCCATACATATTGTCGCACTACACACGATATATAGGGAGATAAATTGCACAAAGCCGCTGAAGCACCCTCCCTACTTTTCGATTTCTTATTTGTCTTTCGCATTTCCTGAAGTCGACGAAACACCGCTTCCTCTTCTGCCTCTAGATTCTAGAAACAAGTGGACACCACCGTATGCCTTGACAAGATTTTTATTAAAAACGTTTGCTCTCTCATCTAATCTTCGGTGAGCGCTGGAGAAGCCACATAACTTGGAATGAACGAAAGCAAGAGTGAGAAGAGGCGCATGACTGGTAGAGGCCACAAGTACACGCGGTCACTGCAACAAGTCTCGTCCAGCGCATTTTAGTTGTCTGGTAAACAACTCGAAGGCTCGTAAACAACTCGGTATTCTTCCCGGCTTTCATTTTTCCTCGTCCTTCTCCAAGTGCAGGTATAGAATCTCTTCTGTTTAACCTTCTTGCCTTTCCCACTCTGTTTCTCTCTCTCCGCTGCTCCCTCTCCCCTCTACCCCTCTACCTAAAAAAAAAAAACGTCATTGTGGTTAGTGGGCAATGCATCAACATGAGTTTTGCTTTCCTTTATCGCAGTGGTGCAGCAGACGTACGACATACGGGTCTACGATGATTTCGTCATCCGCATGAACACCGGCGTGCTGAGGTGTCACGTTCCCAAATATGTCAGGGAATACGTCATCGTCACGTCATGGATCCGCAGCGATGGGTTCATCATCTCCGTACAAGCTATCCCAGGCAAGTATCATACCGTTAGCACCTACTTCGGGTGGCCTCAGAAAGAATAGGAGAGAACGAATCAGTCATATGAGTGATGTCTCACTGACACACAAGCAAATTTGGATCGCAAAACGGTAATAATTTTTTAATGAAGTGGCATGCAACCGTGGCCTCCGAGGTGGAAATAACTAAACAGCTCGCTAGCTCATTCAAATCAAGGCGTCGGCATTGTAAAGTTGGGGAATTTCCCATATTTCTATCTTGAACTTGGAAAGAGACTCCGAGCAAAACAATACATTAAAGAAAGCGCGCGATCCAGACGCTTATATAATACGAGTTGACACTTGGAGACAACAAAATCGGGGCAGAGAATTATTTAGCATATCATACGAGTGAGAATACATTAAAAAGAAAGCGAAGTACGATGTGAACGAAAAACGGTCGCATAAAAGACGCGACGACATCAGCCCTGAAAGTGCTCGGTGAGATGACGATTAACATCAACTCGTTATGGTCGCCTGCACTGTCAGAATAGGAGTAGGTTATCCGCCGCGGGATCGAGCTACAGGTGGGAGCACCACCGCCGCGCTAGTGTGAATAGGCGGTGGGTGGCACGTCACTCAACGGTTTGGCCCAATTTTATGGTATCGAAACGCGCTGACTACGGTGCTCATATATTGCCCTAAAATGCAACACTTGTGCACTGAATACGCAGAACGGCTCTATCGACTGGAAAGATGCGCGCGCTGCCATTAAACGGGGGACTGGCACTCAGCAAAGCAATTCGTGCTTCAGCGCTTCCTTGAGGCTTTTCCTGCATGTTTCGCTGGCGTTCTGCCTACTCTGCTAGAATTGCTGTGCCACTTAATACGACATTCGCTGGAAATCTTGCGCTGCTTATAAACGAAGTCGGCATCCCACAAAAATGAACTTAGCGTGGCACGTTGACACACACGCGACATCCCCTATATTGCAGGCAGCGCTTGTTCTATATTCTATCTCTTGTTTTGGTTTGATGTATACGCCGGCCAAGCATGAACAGATTCAAACTCAACCACTTTTAAATCCTTCTGCTATGCACCACTGTTTCTTTTTCTTTTTAATCCGCTATATTTGACGAGTTCAATTAAACAAGCTAAGCCACTGTAAGCGAAAGCATGTTAGCAGGATTGTCGGGTTGCTTCCAACGAGATCATTTTTATTGTAGTAACACTAAAAACGCGTCATCGAAGGAGAAAGTGGTCGTTGTATTATTACGCGTAAAGTTGCATATATTTGGGAGACTAGAATTGTTAGGTTTTACTTTAACTAGTAATAGCCCCTGTTTTCCGTCAAGAACACGACAGTTAAGAGCGAAAGAAAATTATAGTTAACGTCCTTGAACTGAATGTTGTGACGTCCTGCGTCTATAGACTGCTGTCACACGTGATTATCATAAATACTTTATTTTAGCTTTGCTTTTCGTAGCAATGGGTCAAAAGACAAAAGCCCACTATTAACTCGTGAAGCAATAAGACAGCTATATCTTGTAGATAATGCCTGTCCTGCATAATACAAAGTATACGCCGTGCTTTATTGGCCCGGCGCTGTTTCTGTTATGTTCGTTGACCACAGGCAAGATGCGTGCAACTAGAATACAGAACTAGATGCGTGTAACTAGAATAGACAAAGCAGGCACTTCTAATTCGGTTGCCTCCTTCGGTAGGTGGTAGTAAAACAACGAATATAGGGCAGAAGAAAAAACGAATTTGAAAGCCTTTGCTATCGGCAACAATCGCAAAAAAAGAAAAAAAAAAAGAAAATGTCTGACTGGTCTGTCGGTGGCAACAGCAAAAAAGGAGTTGCAGTAACTGAACGATTGCTTCGCGCGCGTGCAGTGGTAATCCTTATTGGTAAAGGTTTGCCGAAGAAGTCTCATATATTTAGATATCGTTCCCCTGTTAACGTTTTTCACCTTCGGTCGTGCACTATATGGTCCTGCCGGGGGTGTATTGGTGTAATAAAGCTCACTTGTTGATCCTACGCTCGTTCCGCTTAGATCTATAGGGCACTTTGTGTAATTTCTCGCCAGTTTCTTTTTTTTTTTTTAGGTTGTGCGCTGAACTCGACGCCTGTCAGT
This sequence comes from Dermacentor variabilis, assembly GCF_050947875.1. Lineage (NCBI taxonomy): Eukaryota > Metazoa > Arthropoda > Arachnida > Ixodida > Ixodidae > Dermacentor > Dermacentor variabilis. The sequence goes on from NC_134571.1 coordinate 130,227,690, forward strand.
GACTCCTTTCTTGTATTCCTTCGCACGCGATACTGCGCAATCCCATGACCTCCCTTCGTGACAGGACGATTCGGGCCCCTCTTCCTCGGACTTTCGTGCAGATGAAAACTCCAAGTACGTGGCCTTCAGAACGGGCGAACTTCACGTGCGGCGAGCTGGTCCCGAGGACAGCCACCATTCGTTTCAATGCCAAACCAAGGACACACTCACTGGTGCCGCAGTAAGCAGCATCACGGCCGGAAAGCTAGTCATCACAGGTACGTCCAATTCATTCATTCATTCATTCATTCATTCATTCATTCATTCAACATGATTGGTAGTGGTGTAGTGCGGTGGTAGGATGTATAGTAGCAGCAGCCGGGCTTAGCCTGGCGATCAAAGGCCGGCAACTGCTCGGCCAGAGCGTCTCTTTCAATATCACGGCGGTGTTTCACGAGATACGTATCCATCAAAGTAGCTTCTCTAAATAAGTATACGACAAGGAAACGTGAAGTTTCTTTGCGGGCTATAATTGATCCTTCTTGTGGGGACACAAGTTGTTGCAGGCACGCATGCGGAAGGCCCCCCACCCCTTTTTTTTTTCAGATTTTCCAGGAGAGCGGCCCTTTCATCTTGGAATTTTGGGCACGTCAACAGAAAGTGTTCAGTGTCTCCTGTCTCGTCGCATACAGTCCTACAGTTTCGAGAATTGATACGCCCCTTCTCAAATAAAGATGCTGCAGGTCCTGTCCTTATTCGATGTAGAAGTGAAGCTTTCATTCGATGAAATATCTTGGTTACCCGGAGCATATGTGGTGGAACTGAAACTGACCCAAAGCAATTTCGAATGTCAGTTGTTTAAACTTGATTACTCTTCGGGGCCTTGACTTCGGAAGGATAATAGAGTGCAGCGTATGCAAGAGCATCAGGTTTTTCATTGCCAGCAGTGCAAATGTGGGAGGAATTCTACTGAAACTTTAATATGAGGCCTTCGTTGCCGAGTTATTTCACGAAAGATAGCGATTTGCGCGGGAAAGTGATGAACTGTACACGCGGTAGACCTGTTGCAATGCGGCATTTGAACCCGTAAGAGAACCACGTTCTGTGGAGGCAAAGCCTTTAGTTTCTGCAGAGCTGCAGCTATTGCCATACCTTACACAACTGTCGGCGAGGCTATACAGTCCAGATGTTCAGGCCACGTATATCTCTGAGAGCGAATACAGAATGCAGCTGCGCAGCGGTATTCGTCTACTTTGACAGAACCGCCTTTGTGTACTTATAATTAAAGAGCGCTTTACCGAGAAAACACTCACTCAAACGTAGTAGCTGGGGCATTACAGTCTGGGAAGGCTGAAGTCGAAGAGGGGCCATGTTATTATCTCAATGCTGATGTTGCAGTACCCTGCTGCCTTTGCGTAGCGCAAGTCGTCTCTAAAGGACCGCCGTTCGTTTGGTGTGCCGTGTACCGCCCTTAATGAACGTCTGTTTACTAGTGGTCTTGCGTCTCAACGCCACCAGGCTCACCACGTCATTCTGTCCTTAGGGGCAACTGATTCGGCCTCCAGTTTGTAACAATGCTTTTTCTTTTTCAGTGCACTTTTGGTATTCGTACTGTGACTTATTCGAGTTCGCTTTTCCTTCAAATTCCCCGATTTCGCGCTAGTAGCGGACATTGTCTTTCTCTTTCTTTTCTTTTGCTGTTCGCGCTGTCGTGCGGTGTTCGATGTTGCAGCTTTGCTTTCGGCTTCATTACGTGCTATCTTATTTTTGTCATCTCCTTATTTTCTTCATATCTTCCTATGGCCAACTTTCTGCACAGAAGGCGTGTGTCATGGCTCTGCGATGGCTGTTACCAACGTGTTCGTTAAGTTCTTGCTTTGTGCCTGACCCGAAGGCTGCAAACACAATGATTCTTTCTTTCTTTCTTTCTTTCTTTCTTTCTTTCTTTCTTTCTTTCTTTCTTTCTTTCTTTCTTTCTTTCTTTCTTTCTTTCTTATTTCATTCATTCTAGCATTTTATCGCTCGTTCATTTGATCGGTAATTCGTTCCTAGTTTAGCCTTCTTCGCTAAGCTCGCAACGTCCCACTCCCAGCTCCTGTTTATCACCGACTACAACTCACTCCTGCAGAGCCCCACTCAAGCATACCAGCCAAGGTGATCCACTGGAGCCGCCAGGTGGAAGGACCACACGGTTCGACGCTCTTCGTGCCATGCGAGGCCCAGGGACACCCGGAGCCCTCGTACCGCTGGTACCGCCAGCACGGCAGCCGCCTCAGGCCGCTGCTGCCCCTCGGGGAGCCCGGCATCGTGTTCGTCGGCGGCACGCTAGTCTTGCGGCGCGCCTCGGTGCAGGACAGCGCCACGTACGTGTGCGTTGTGAGCAACGGGGCCGGCGTCGAGGACAAGAACGAGATGCAGGTGCTCGTCACTGGTGAGTGGCGCCCTCTGCGAGCAGACTTCGCAACGTTGCGTCAGTACGCGTCAGTATCCCGAGGAGGTCCCTCCCCAGTCTTTGACTACGGGACCTCCTAGAGTTGCTTTTTCTGTAAAACATTTCAATGGCATCAATAAGCTAAAACTGAAACTGATACATAGCTTAGAGGGGCTGACAATGCAGTGCTACTAACGGGTGGCCTTGGCTGTGTGAGCACTGGGCACAAAAATCGATGAATGCACTTTGTCGTCATCGTTATTCAACGTCGAATCAAATTAAGGGTTTTAACATTCAAACTCAGCACGTGCGCTACGACAGACGCCATAACGGGAAACTCAGGATTAATTTCGATCACCTGGCGTTTTCTCGCGTGCGCCTAAATCAGTGTAAAATCGTTTTTTTTTTTTTGCACTTCGTGCCCATCGAAATGCGGGGGCCGCGGCCGGGCATCAAGACCGTGAAGGGGGCACCATCGTAATTCGGCATGAAGCTCCGTGCAGCACGCAGGTTTATCATAAATACTCTCAGAAATAATCGCTATGAAATACCGACTTCCCAAGACGTCGCAGCGGAGGGCTACGAATCCGTCGTTGCAATATATGGAGACAACAAACCTTGACGCAGTAAACGGCAGTGATAGCGAGAGAGAGAGAGAGTGCGCGCGCGCGCGCGCTCTGTTTCTCTATCTGTTTCCTTTTTATCTATCTACCCAATGAAACACCAATATCTGACGGATATCCGTACAAGTTCCGAACGTCCAAGTCTTTTATGGGACGTTAGCGGATATCCGATGGATGTCCTGATAAGGTCCGAACAGCTTACTCCAATATAAACAGTTCTGTGGACGAACAAGGGAGGTCGCAATTTAGATTGTTAAGAACAGCCAATAAATGTTATTTCGTGTGTGTCGTACAGACGTCATTACTACGATATCCGACAGCGGCCATTGCAGGAAGGCAAACTTTTTTTCGGTCTCACTGAAACAATTTAATGTTGTTGCATGATAACAAAGGGCGTTTCCTTTAGCTGCACCAAAATCTTTAAAGAAAATCACCTATGGCAGATGGCACAATTAATAGCCTACATTACACCGGTGATGCGGACATTACTTCCTCGAGCAATCAAAAGCGTAATGAAGTAATAAAAAAATTTCACAAATTACGTTTTTTTTACAATCAATTTACAGCACAACTTGCACTTTAGAAATTGCAGCTAATCCTTTTGCAATGCATATAGAATTGAAGCGAATTCTGAAATATCGCACCGGTTTTCAAATATGGGTAAGATAGATAGATATTGGAAACATCAGTAGATAAATCTACTGTTGTTCCACTTACTTCTTTATGAAAACGATGTTTTGTGCATTGAAGCCCAAAATTACCTAGAACGCCAATGTATTTCAGCGTACACTATGAAAATTAATATCTCGACAATTCGTTTCAGGTGGATTCTTGCGAACTCACCGGCAAAATTCGTAAATTTTAATAAGTGCCCTAAGGTAACAAATTAAAATATTGGCGTAATAGTTCTGCGGAAACTTGCAAGGTAGAGAGAAGTAATTAATAAAGAAAAATTCTTCTTTCGAGGAATCCGTATGGGTTTCCTTTGTAGCAATTGTTATGAACTTGTGGATGTCTGATTTTCCCTTTATAAATTAAAATATTGTTACTTGTGGTAAGTGCATTTAAAACGCACTCATCACACTTTCCTCACGTAAGTGTATTTATAATGCACTTGCGTGAGGAAAGTGCAGAATATAATTAATGCATTTATGTTCATTATTAAATTCGTCATATTGATTTCTCGTAGAAATATTGCCCGCCTCATCGAGTAATTTAGTTGAAGGGTTAGAATTGTTTGCTACCATCGGCTATTCCTTAAAATATCGGGTGGAGCCAAAAGTACCTCGTATATGTAGTAGCATTTGTCAGAACGGCTTACTGTGTAGCGACCGTTGCATACTCAGGTTGCAAGTCCGACCGTCGTCAAAAAGAGAGCCACACGTCTCAGATCCGAATGAAGGCGTTCAGTAGAACTCGCAACGACGTTTCAGTGGGAAAGGTTCCGAAAATGCATCGGCACGGTCACGATTGAAGCATGGGATCCGCATTCGAAATATAATCTGTGAACTTGTGCCAGGAGTCGGCGTGTCAGGCGGCTGTGTGTATGTTTCCCAGAGGGCACTCTCTTTTAGCTTACAGGAAATTTTAACTTATGCTATTAAAGACGTTTCAAGACATCGCGCCCGGACCTTTTTGGCCCACATATATGAGTAGTCTGCCCTCCAGAGGTTTGTACTTTTAGTTTTCTAGAACGAGACGCATGTTTTCCGATACGCTCAAATTATAACACAAAGCTATAACGTATCCAGCTCATAAATACATCGTCCCTCGTGTATTTTTTATAGCATTGACCTTAAAAATGGAATTTTTTGAACAATTCACCTGTGCCAGGTGGAAGGTTTAGAAGAAGGAAACTGCGCGGAGCACTTCCATGCCGCACGTGCGCGCACGTTCGTTTGAACGCATTTCATATGCTCTTCCTTGAACGTGGAAAACATTATATGCTATGCATTGCATATATTTGAGATATGTGATGCGTAGCATTCGTGCGCATGCGTGCGTGCGCATGCGTGCATGCGTGCGTGCGCATGCATGCGTAGCGCATGCGTGCGCTGCGAATGCCCGCTGGGAATATTCCGCTGCATCATGGTGTCAAGCTGCACACCGACGCGAATGAATGTCCGCTGCAAAACAATGTGAACACCAAAGAATACATTTAAGCCACCGCCTAAAACCAGCATAGGCCGTAACAAAAAAAAGAAGAAAAAAGCGGCAGAGCCACTTAAGACTGCGTACCTGTCGGAATGCGCAAGCATTATAGTCACTTAGGTGAAATGTTTTCGATTGATGCTTCCGACATGTATTAAAATTCTTTGTGCTGAATCGGTGTGCGCTCGTTTTATGCACTCATGACGTGGCGTCGTGAGTCCATCGACGTAGACACAATACCGACGAAATCCGAAAAGCAAGTGACCCCATTGGCTGCGTGGTCACGTGAGCATGGCGCACGCACTAGGCCACAACCTTTAGTCAGCCAGAACCTTGTAGCCACCGTGGCGTCGGGAAGGCGTGCTCGTCGCGCACCCAGACCAAAATGCACCAACTTTTCTCTTCAAAGCCATTAATTCACTTTGTTTTCAGTAACCTCCTTGGAACATGTGACGTCACTCCGAGCATTTCTGACGTCTTTTTACTCTGAGCGCTTTTGGTACCATCGATCGGTCACGCCGCCGATGACGCCGCCGCATTTCTGTATAATGAGGCATATAATACTTTCGCATTAATAACTTCGCGTGCAAATCCCATGAACGTGCAGTATCCGAGCGCTGCATTTGACGGACGTCCCCTAGGTGTTTAACAGGGGAAAAATTCACCGATGATTACGACGCTCCCTAATGCGAAATTTGAGAATGCAAACAACAGAAATAGACAGTAATAACTGCCAGCTTAATCACGACAGCAGTTTCAGTTTATTTAATAATGAACAACATGCGTTTAATCTCTAAAATGCTACCCGGAAGGGACATTTAAAAAAAAGAAAATAAACAAGAACGAAAGAAAGGAAGGAAGAAAACTATATTCGTATACCTCGGGGCACGCTTGCATTGTCGCGTCTTCTTCCTGTTTTTTTTTAAATTTTTAATTGTCGCGATAGATATCCCATGTAAGATATGTTTGTTGCAAAAGAACACGCAAAAGAACACTACACTACCATCGAACTTTCAGAACAACAATGCGAAGGAAAAGCTTCGACAGATGTGAAAACCATGCTACATAACATATGCAGAAAGAGAGAGTCTAAATAAAAATTAAATAACAACACTGGTATGAACAAACACATGTAGCTAACACAGAATGTTTTTACGTAATATGCAGGAGGAATTAAGTCGAAACGCAGAAATAAGTGACCAAAGGCAAATGCAAGTGGACGAAAGTATAACTTGCCCCAAGTAGGAGTTGTCGTTTCTTCTACACTCACTTTCCTTTTCTATATGATTTCTACATTTTCTATAAAAGGGGGCTTTTCGGCTACACCTTTACAGGCTTCATGGGCTATTGACTTCATGTGGTAATAATAAACAAGAAAAGAAGGCTCAAGCAAGTGTCGAAGCTAAAGAAGAAAACGGATGACGTAAGATGGAGGTTTATATTACTCGATGACTACATATTGATTATATCTCGTTGTTCTGTGTCCTTGTCTATCTTTTTCATGTTCGTTACTGGCTCATTTCGTATCTTATACACGAGGCATTACGTCGACCCGGCTTTCTCTGGCTTCGACACTTGGTTGGACTTTTTTATGGCAGAGGACAGGTGGGCTAATGCCGTAAATAGTGCAGTCTATTGTGCAATGTGTTTAATTTTCGGTTATATTGGTGCTAATTACGCCCGTACCTTTAATTTATCCTACTCTGTGACTATTTCTGGCGTTTTTTGGCACTGCCGAAACCATCTTCCAGGTGCCGTTGCCTCGCGTGAGCTCTGCTTATTCCAAGTGAATTCGCTCCATTTCCCAAAAGTGTGGCGTACGATAACTTTGCCTCAACATGACTATATCTACGGCGGTGCACCCTTTACAGGAGTATAGCGCAACTGGCGTAACTCTCGCTTATATTGTCGCTAATTACGGCCGTAGCGTTACCTTTACCTACTCTGCCACTAATTCTGGCTTTCTCTTTTTCTAGTTGATACCGTCATTTTCATCCCACTTGCGAATCGCTATGATGCTTCGAAGCCGTGAAAGGGTCCTTTTTTTATAGAAGTGGTTACATCTCCAGGCTTGTAGTGGCGCCTGACACCGGCAAAAAATTCCGATAGCCAGTGGGTCTATACTAGTCCAGGTGCAACCAAATTAAGAAAGCCCAGTAAGCTTCAACAAAAACACTCCTTCACCAGAACAGGAACTGGCCTGCTTCGTGCAGTATTCAGCCACTACCTCCCTCATGACTCCTTCAACCAACCCATGGCCCGCAGTCCTCAGCAGCTGCGGAGCACCTGGCCAAGGCGGCGGTCAGACCTGCAACGCAGCAGAAGGTGCTAATAATCTCTGTACCCAGACAGGCCGCCACTGGCTCTTGAGTTGGACAGTTCAGTCTTTGTAGTTTCTTTATTAGGTCCTTCGTTACTTGGGAGAGCTTACCTCCCACTTCAATGGCTGCTTCTAAAGCCAGCCTAGCTACGATTTCATCCATTACCTCTATGTCATCATTTCTCTGTTCTAAGGCTGCATATTTGTTTGCAAGCACCAGCCTGAATTAGTTTGCTTTTACCCTTACTGCGTCTTGACTGGATTGTTTCTTCTTGACTAGCTTTACTCTGTCTCTCTCACTTTTGAGGCAAATCCTAGACCTTACTAACCTATGACCACTGTACTTTACCTTTCCTAACACTTCTACATCCTGCACTATACTAGCGAGCTACACTTTCTCGAGGGAAGCTAGTTGAGAAGGACTCTTTGAGGAACTATCAGGCATTGTGTGATACAATATTGGCTTTAGTGTACTTGGAACTGGTGAGGCTTATACAGTGCTGACTAAAGGCCACGTCCTGAGCTAGAGAGGTCTCCCAGATAAGAAGCAATACGGGGTACAATTCTTAATTCACAAGGTCGTAGCGGGTAACATTGAGGAATTCTACAGTATTAATGAGAGGGTAGCAGTAATCGTAATCAAGCTAAATAGGAGGTACATAATAAAGATAGTACAGGCTTACACTCCCACTTCCTCTCACGATGATGAAGAAATAGGACAGTTTTAAGAAGATGTTGAATTGGTGATCAGAAAAGTGCAAACTAAGTATACTGTAGCGATGGGACTCCAATGCAAAGTGAAGCAATGCAAAGGGAAAAAGCAGGCTGGTGAACAAGCAATTGTCAACTATGGTAACTATTCTAAGGACACTAGAGGAGAGATGCTGGTAGAATTCGCGGAAAGAAATAAGCTCCGAATAATGGATATCTTCTTCAGGAAGCGTAGCTACACAAAGTGGACCTGCAAAATCCCTAATGGAGACACAAGAGATGAAATAGATTTCATACTTTCTGCCGATCCCAGCACAGTGCTGGATGTAGAAGTGTTAGGAAAGGTAAAGTGCAGTAGTCATAGCTTAGTAAGGTTTAGGATTTACCTCAATAGTAAGAGAGACAGAGTAAAGCTAGTCAAGAAGAAACAAGCCAGCCAAGACGCAGTAAGGGTAAAAGCAAACCAATTCAGGCTGGTGCTTGCAAACAAATATGCAGCCTTAGAACAGAGAGATGATGACATAGAAGTAATGAATGTTACCGTAACTAGGGTGGTTTTAGAAGCAGCCATTGAACTGGGAGGTAAGCTCTCCCAAGTAACGAAGGACCTAATAAAGAAACGACAAAGAATGAGGTCTTCAACTCAAGAGACCAGATGGAATTTGCGGAACTGTTAGAACTAATCAAAAAGGAGATAGGAAGGGACATTTAAAATTATAACTTGAGAAAGACTGAAAAAGCAGTAAAACATGGACGCAGTATGAAATCAGTGAGAAGAAAATTTGGCATATGACAAGCCAAGATGCATGCACTGAGAGATAAACAGGGTAGTATTATCAGCAATTTCGAAGATATAGTAAAAGCTGTGGAAGAATTCTATACTGACCTGTACTGTAGCCCAGAACAGCCAGGCTACTTCCATTCGAAGTAGTAATAAACAGGATACAGAGGCTTCAGCTAAAACGAGCGATAAAGTTAGAAGGGCCTTGCAAGACATGGACCGGGGAAGAGCAGCAGAATAAGGTGGAATAACAGTCGATTTAATCAAAGATTGAGGAAATATGATGCTTGAAAAGCTTGTGGACCTTTATACGAAATGCCTTAAGACTTCAATCCTACATTATTCGAATCCAGAAAAAGGGAGATGTTATAGAATTGAAAAATTAGAGACCCATTAGCTCACTTCCAGTGTTGTATAACATATTCGCCAAGATAACTCCCAATAGATTAAGGGCAACACTTGGCTTCAATATACCAAGAAAACAGGCTGGCTTCAGAAGGGATACTCTACAAAGGATCACATTAATGTCATCAATCAGATAATCGAGAAATCTGCAGGGTGCAATCAACCACTCTGTATGGCTTTCATAAACTGTAAAAATACATTTGATTCAGTAGAGATATTAGCAGTTATAAAGACATTATGTAATCAAAGAGTACACGAGACGTACGTGAATATCTTGGAACATATCTACACAGATTCAACAGCTACCTTGATTCTGCACAAGAAAAGTAGAAAAATACTTATAAAGAAAGGGGTCAGGCAGGGACGCACAATCTCTCTAATGCTATTCACTGCATACTTGGAAGCAGTATTCGAGCTAATAAACTTGCAAAGCTTAGCAGTGAGAACGAGCGGCGAATATCTAAGCAGCCTTCGGTTTGCAGATGACATTGTCTTGTTTAGCAACACTGAGGACAAATTGCAACAAATGATTGAGGACCTTAACAGAGAAAGTGTAAGAGCGGGGTTGAAGATTCATATGCACAAAACAAAGATAATGCTCACTAGCCTGGCAAGAGAACAAGAGTTCAGGATCGGCAGTCAGCATCTAGAGTCTGTGAACGAGTACGTTTACCAACGTAATTACTCACAGGGGACCTTGATCATGCCTATAATGCTTGAACGTAGCGGACGACTTTTCGCAGAGTGAATGGAGATATAGCAAGGCGGTGTCCTTTAAGCGTTCGCGTTGGCTTTCTAGCTTCGAGAAACTTCGTGTACAGCATAGGGTTTCTATACGGAGGGTTATACAAATTCAGTGACTGCAGCCTTTTTTGTCTGTTTTGATAACTATTTTCTAAAAGAGTATCTAAACCAGCCCTCGGACGACTCAGAATGTCGCGTACGCTACAAATAAGTACGCAACGTTTGTCAAGCGAGTTTGGCAAGATCCTGTTGCGAATGGTCGTAAACAACACATTCACGATCGAACGCCAACATCCTGGCCTCCAGCAAGCCCTCAGTAACCTAACTAATCCACGCCGTCCTGAGCACTTGAATTCGCGGCGCGTATAAGCTATGATGCACAAAGGCTGGTAGAGGGTACGAACGGTCACGGCTCCACAGGTTCGATAGATCATTATAAGCTGCAGTGTCGCCAACATGCGTGCTTGCCAATCTTCTAAGCACGCGCAAACGTTCAGAGATAGACATTGGTGCTATTGTGTTTCTCATGCCTCAATATCGACAGAAATACGCGCGGCCGGTCATCGAGTCGGGACTGCGTACAATGAAAATGAAACATTTTTTCAGCAATCGTTCATGAAGCGGAAATGCGGTAACAGCGCCTCACTCTGGCTTAAACGGCTCAAACAAGAGCATAGTGACCGTACAAGAGACAGTGGCCGTATGAACTAATAGTTGAACGAACGACGAAGCGATTGACTAAGCGAGCAAGCTAACAACTAAACGAACGAGCAAACCACTAAGCGACCGAGCAAACGACTAAACAAGCCAGTGGACGAACTGGCGACCACACGTTTTCCTTGCGAGCGCTCCACCGCCTCATCGTAACCTTGACACACTTTAAAGCTCACACGAATCAACATGTACTACGTCTCAAAGACCTATGATGCCGTCGTTCGGCGAAGAATGCACCCCGTAACTCGCTTTCGGGAAAAGACGCACGCTTTTCATCGGTTGCTTTGTATCCCCAATCCACCGGCAAAAGAGGCAAAATAAAGCTATTCTCTCTAAACAAGGCTAGTAAGTAACCTACAAGGGACTCAGTTGCTATCGTAAGGTGTGTTTTCAGGTTCGAGCCTCAAATTTGGTCAAAAGAACAAAGGCGAATAATAATAATATTTGGGGTTTTACGTGCCAAAACTACATTCTGATTATGAGGCACGCCGTAGTCGAGGACTCCGGAAATTTTGACCACCTGGGGTTCTTTAACGTGCACCTAAATCTAAGCACACGGGTGTTTTCGCATTTCGCCCCCATCGAAATGCGGCCGCCGTGGCCTGGATTCGATCCCGCGACCTCGTGCTCAGCAGCCCAACACCATAGCCACTGAGCAACCACGGCGGGTGCGAGAACAAAGGCGAGTCTTAAACGTTTCGTAATCATGTTTTCGCACGCAGCCTCGCGTGTCCCCGAATTCAGGCCTATTGGCGTACATAACGATTACGCACACAAAATAATAAGACCACGTAGGGCTTATATAAACAAAACACACGTCGCGTAGGAACCGTGTTAAAGAGTGTAGACAGATGGGAACGTGCTCAACCAACTGCGCAATACGTTCTCCCCTCCCAAATCAATGAATCCATGCCTTTCTTTAGCCATCGCGCTTACCGAACGGTATCGAGAAGAGCTTCTCACCTTTGCTTAGACTATTTGGCATCCGAAGGCGCAGCAGGTCAGTGTAATGGAAAATTTTGTGAAGCGGCTTCACACTTGCCAGAAAAGTGAGTTCAAGGTGTTCGCAAACAGACACAATATGGAAGAGCAACGGCGCAAACATGCGCTCCTCGTCAGTCGGTAGACGTTTCTGAAGAATAAATAGTGGTGGAGCGTGACTGTAAACAAACGAAGCCGGCGCCAGGGCCCACGTGATGCCAGTAGGCCAATAGCGACGTGTTGTCGGTCTCGGCAAGGGCGCGCCAGGAGGAGGTGGCATCCTTCAAAACGCATTGCTGCTTTAAGAAGTTCCGGGGGTTATAGACGGTGCACTCCCCTGACGCAATCTCCTAGCTGTCGTCGCAAGTATTGCGTGCCACTACGCTTTTCTTCTCACGCTGCGCTCCGCATTCGCTTTCATCTTTTGATGTGCTCGTTCGCTCGTTTACGCCGAGGGACAACGCCGACGCGCTGTCCCCTTGTACTTTTTAGAGCTACATTTCTGCAAGGGATTTCTACATACGATGGGCATCCGAATGTCTAAGATCGGTGGGTGCATGATGCCCAGTCGGACGCTTTTTCTTAAATACGAATAGCATTCTTTGCTTACTTCAGGCGTTTTGAGCCTGCCTGCATGCCTGCCTGCCTGCCTATCTATCTATCTATCTATCTATCTATCTATCTATCTATCTATCTATCTATCTATCTATCTATCTATCTATCTATCTATCTATCTATCTATCTATCTATCTATCTATCTATCTATCTATCTATCTATCTATCTATCTATCTATCTATCTATCTATCTATCTATCTATCTATCTATCTATCTATCTATCTATCTATCTATCTATCTATCTATCTATCTATCTATCTATCTATCTATCTATCTATCTATCTATCTATCTATCTATCTATCTATTTATCTGTCTGTCTGTCTGTCTGTCTGTCTGTCTGTCTGTCTGTCTGTCTGTCTGTCCGTCCGTCCGTCCGTCCGTCCGTCAACAGCGACCTAGGATCCTATAACGTAATTCTATTCCGACATAATGTTTATTCCAATCCCCTGACGTCAAATTTACAGCATCGCAACCCAATCGCAAGCCCAATCGAATGCTTTCCTTGTTTATAGGCGGTCACTTTCGTTTGCTTTCGAAACGAATAACGTTGCCTACATTGAGCGGTTTTCCTTATCTAATTGGCTGACAAAGGTCGAGGAGCACGTTCGAGTAGAGATGGTTCAGATAAGGCGAGCCAGCTCAGTGAAAATAGATAACCGACTCTGCGATTGGTTTGCTTCCCGTTACTTAGCTTGCGGTGGCTGTTGGAAAATCGCGGCGGCATGCAACGGAAGCTTAAGAATGCCGCTAAAACTTATCCTCAGCAAAGAACAGTTGGCAGAATGACGTCATAAACGTGCCGGAAAAGCTCGATAACGCTATACATTATAACTTGAGGCAAAGCGACGCAGTACCAAGTAGCCCACCAGTCTGCTCTCTTGAACGTTATACGGCCATGCAAAAACATTTACAATACGCAAATAAACCCATACTCACTGGCAGGTGCGAATAGCCAGTGCCTGAGTGATCGGCGGGCAGCCATCTTCTATTCCTTTCGGAACGGGGCAGTATCCGGCTATAAAAAATGGTTTTGTTTGCCGTATTAATGCATCTTTAACGCGTACACGTCACTTTGACGCAGTGAATTTTCGCGGTTTTGTGACGTAGCGTGACAGACAGGCGAAGTGGGCGCAGCGCGAAAAGTTTTGACAAATAGCAGAGTGCTGATGGCGAAAAGGCGTCGAATCATAAATAATTATCTTTCTTTTGTTCGGTGTGATCATGCATAATCAGTGTTTACACATCATATCAGTTGGGGAGCGATCGCGGTTGTCATGACGCCGCGTGACAGACAGGTGAAGTGGGGGTGGCCCAAAAAAGTTTTTTACCAATAGTGGCGGGCTTATTGCAGAATTGAAATAAAAAAGTTTGCAATCGCTTCACGCTATGGCGCCCCTAGTGGCCCTAGTTGTCTATTTACTTGGGCCACTAAGTACGTGCTCTTGGCCGTGATGTCGTCATTGTCGTTCCATCGTCGTCATTCCAGTTTTGGCATCCGACTCTCATCATGATATCGCCATCACACAGTCGTCTTCACACAGTCGTCGGTACGCCGTCGTCGTCACGTTGTCGTTTTATCAATGCCATCACTTCAGTAACGTCATCGCATTGTCGTCATGCTGTCGTCGTCATGCGGCCTTTGTCGTTCCTTTCACATCTGTATTTCTTCGTCGTAATATTTTAATCATACTGTCCTCATTCAATCGGGATTATGTCGACCTTGTCATGCCGTCATTTTCAGACAGTCGCACTCATGCATCCGTTGTCAGACCATCGTCGTTATGTCTTCGTAGTTGCACCATTGTCGTCACACCAGCTTCGAAATCCGACTCTCGTCAGGCCGTCGTCGTCACGCCATTGTCGTCATACAAATTTGTGATACAGTCATAGTTACGCCATTGTCGTCATCGATTTGACGTCATGCCATTGTCCTGATGCCTCTGTCATGCCATCGTCGTCATTGCATCTCGTCATACAGTCGTCATTACGCGTTCGTTGCCGTGCGGTCATCATGATGCAGTCGCGGTCTTTGGATCGTCGCCATTGTAACTTCGACATCCGACTACATTTATGCCGTCGTCGGGAACCATTGCCGGTCGCCATCGTTGTCACACAGAGTTCGTCACACCACTGTCATCCATTCATCGTTGTAAAAGTGTCCTTTCACCATCTGCATCCCACTGTCGTCCTCTTGTCGTCGTCATGCCAGCTTCGTCAATCTATGACGTCATTGCTTGTTCGTCCTTCTATCGTCATCATGCTGTCGTCATTCAACCGTAATTCTGCGGCCATTGCCTTGCTATTGTCCTGTGACAGACGCTATTAGCATTCGTTGTCAAACCGTCACCGTCACGCCGCTGTGGTCGTGCCATTATCGTCATCCCAACTTCTTCAAACGGTTGTCGTCATGCTATCGTCGTCATGCGGTAGTAGTCACCTCACTGTCTTCACGTCGTCGTCGTCATGCTGTTGGCCTTACACCATCGTCATAATATAAGGAACGACATCTCAACGTAGTCATGCCGTCATCGTTATACCGCCTTTCTCGTTCCATCGATACCATTCCTTCTTCGACATTCCATCGTCACTGCATGGACGTCATACAGCCGTCGTCATGCCATAATGATCATGGTGGACCTTCGCAAGCGATTGCCATAGCAAAGTAGTGCGATGTCGGAGTATATGTTGATTACAGCCGAAGCAAGAAAAAATGTGAGATGTACCACTGCACGTGTTATATGAGCGTGACTTCAGGAATACGGTCTGTCACTACATTTCTCGCATGCTATTCGGATCACCATCGACATTCATCGTAAGATGAGTTCTGCCGTAATATTGTATGCACGGTAGGATCCTGCAGACATCCGTACTATGTTATTCGGGTTTATTGGGATGGCCATTGGACGCCCTAATGTAGGGAGTTGGATTTCCCACAAACGTTCCTCAGATATCTGGGGAACATTGGGTGCGCCCCATTCCACCCCCCCGCCCCCCACATCTTAGGGTAGTGGACCGGAAGTCTTTGTTCTGGTTAACCTCCCTGTATTTGCTTGAGCTCATCTCTTTCTATTTCTCTGTCTGCAATTAGTCCTTCGTCGGTGGAATCCAACGTATACCAGAAAATGTCTTTGTCGCTGCCTTACATGACAGAAGCTCGTCACATGTATCTGGAATTAGCCCCGCGTTGGCCAAAGTCAACGTATATGCCTGCGAATATTCCAATAGTTTGCCTTGTGCTTAAACGCGTGAAGTGTTTGCATGTCTGCATATAGACGTGATAAAAACAAAGGCTACGGAGACGGTCATACATTGCATGTGAATACATGCCATCCGCCTATCGTCTACCTCGCAGTACGCTACACGTGAACTAAGGTGCAAAGATGGAACATCTGTTTTATTTTTGCTTCAATTCGCACTACCCATATGTTAATCGCACGCGGTGGTCTTTGTTCCGCTTTAGCAATCCTAGTTTATTGATAACGAATTCTAATTTCATTTCTTGCTTGTATCTTGCATATTTGTCTGATCTATTACGATGACATCCAGATTCACTCAGATCGCCATGCACTGACTCAGAAGCTCCTACTTTATAATAAAAATAGATAATTATTTCCACCACCCACGTGTTTATTATGGCTAGACATTGACTCATGGATGCACAATCAGATTTACCCAAGTTCACGCGGTGTCATCCTCACATGTAGCCTCGTACACTCTCAAACGCATACGATCGCATGTGGTTCAGACGGACTTGCACTCACACTCAGGCGTACTTGGACTCACCTCTACTCATTCAGGCTCTCACCACAGACGACTCACACTGAAATGACCCAGACTGCGGCTCAAGGGTCGGTCCGAGTAGGTGGACTCATAAGTGAGTTACCTGATCTTTGGTAGACACTGCCTTGCAGTCAAACACATAGGAAAGAAAACATACCCGAATCATTCCGTACTCAGGTGGCTTCATCGGAGTGGCAAGCGAGTTAATGATGCTCGTGGCTGCTGCACTGCTACGGCGTGGGAAATCTGAAGCGGGAAGTACGTGCGTTATTTCGTAATGCGCAAAGTCCACGTTTAACAAGTGAGCCATCGCTAATTGTCGCCGGCTGTTAACGACAACGCAGACGGCTTGCTGCATTATGAGTGTCGTCGGGCGAAACAGCGTTGGAGTTGTTGGTTCGCAAAGGTCTGCTTGGAACTGTTGGTTTGAGTGCCATCACCACGTGGATGGATGGAGGCTTTGAGCGTCCCCTTTGGGACGGGGTGGTGGGTTGCGCCACCAAGCTCTTATTATATTGCGAAATGTCCTACCCACGTTAAAGAAGAAGAAACAGGAAAGGAAAAAAAAACCGCGATGAATTCCCATAACCAAAATTTCTGAACGCCTATCGTGAACGTTGTTTTTGCACGCCTCCGTTTTTTATCGTTTCCCCACTTTTCTTCCACCAATCTTCCGATCGTCGCTCACTAATTTCTACAGTGGACATGTTTACTTTCCCCCTGCTCTCGCTGAACCCAAGGGCTTTAAGGAGACCAGAGATGCCAGACCGACCGCTGGGCAGATATCTTCACATTCTAATAAAACATCATCATCATCATCATCATCATCAGCCTGGTTACGCCCACTGCAGGGCAAAGGCCTCTCCCATACTTCTCCAACAACCCCGGTCATGTACTAATTGTGGCCATGCCGTCCCTGCAAGCTTCTTAATCTCATCCGCCCACCTGACTTTCTGTCGCCCCCTGCTACGCTTCCCTTCCCTTGGGATCCAGTCCGTAACCCTTAATGACCATCGGTTATCTTTCCTCCTCATTACATGTCCTGCCCATGCCCATTTCTTTTTCTTGATTTCAACTAAGATGTCATTAACTCGCGTTTGTTCCCTCACCCAATCTGCTCTTTTCTTATCCCTTAACGTTACACCTATCATTCTTCTTTCCATAGCTCGTTGTGTCGTCCTCAATTTGAGTAGAACCCTTTTCGTAAGCCTCCAGGTTTCTGCCCCGTAGGTGAGTACTGGTAAGACACAGCTATTATATACTTTTCTCTTGAGGGATAACGGCAACCTGCTGTTCATGATTTGGGAATGCCTGCCAAACGCACTCCAGCCCATTCTTATTCTTCTGACTATTTCCGTCTCATGATCCGGATCCGCCGTCACTACCTGCCCTAAGTAGATGTATTCCCTTACGACTTCCAGTGCCTCGCTGCCTATTGTAAATTGCTGTTCTCTCCCGAGACTGTTAAGGATTACTTTAGTTTTCTGCATATTAATTTTTAGACCCACTCTTCTGCTTTGCCTCTCCAGGTCAGTGAGCATGCATTGCAATTGGTCCCCTGAGTTACTAAGCAAGGCAATATCATCAGCGAATCGCAAGTTACTCCATTAACTTTTATCCCCAATTCTTCCCAATCCAGGTCTCTGAATACCTCCTGTAAACACGCTGTAAACACGCTGTAATAAAACATACTCCATCGTTTTCCTAGCGTTGACGCAGCAAGCACATGTTTTTTCTTCCTTCAGTCACAGCGCCAAAGTCAAAGCTATATGGAGATGGGCACGGGCACGACACTTAAGTTCGTGCTCGGCCGGCCGTTAACCCTTGCAAAGCTGTAGGCGCACCTGCAGCACGTGACTCTTCTACTCGTGTGTTGCCGATAAGTCTTGCGTATTAGCAGCGTGCCGCCGTACGCCATGTGGCCAATGCCATCACTTTACTGCCAGGCTTATCCTACAAAAGCAAACAACCAGAAGCTGAGATCGGTGCATTTACTCAACGTTTGAAAGTCGCGATGAATGTGGTCGGGAATGCTTGCGCAGATGCTCATTCTTTAATGATCGCCATTTCGAAATTTTCTAAGCTGATCTGAAGAAGCCGAAAAGTAGCTGCAGACACTCCCTACTCCTCGTCACAAAATCTGTTGAAACCGCTGTTCTGAGACTGTACATTCGAATAGAGAGGGAGCTATGAACGTATAGCATATGCAGTCACGTATGCCGGCGTTGGGCTTGCATTGCTCAGGAAAGAAAAGGAAAAAAAAATATTCGAGCGTAGAACATTAGATAACGCTGTCCAATGGCAGTGCTCGTTAAAAGGACTGAGTGCACAAAAGGGAGAGGGAGAGATAAAGAAAGGGGATAGCACTGCAGGGCACGACTGAGAAACTGGGCCATTTGCAAATTGCATCGAAGTCGATGGCCCCGGACAGAAAATCGATGGTCGAGTGGGTGCAGCGGCTGGTGCTGAGAGAGGAGCGAAGAAGCAGTGGTTTAATTAATTTTGTCGTGCGCGTAATTAATGGGCCGGCAGCTAAAACTGACTGCGTTTTCCACGAAAGGAATGTCCTACTGTGAGGGGAGGGGGTGCAGATAGATAAAGCAGAACTCAAAAGCATGCAAGCAGCTCAGTGAGAGAGCTTCCGTTAAACGGAGAGAAAAATGGAGGCAATTTGCGGAACGAAACACACACAAAACACAAGCCCAGATACTGGAAGACTACTTTTTTTTCCCACTCCCGTTCTGTCTGAGGCATGCGCCTGCATGCAGGAAACAGACGGCTTGTATAACCTTGTACAAAATATAGTGTTTCCGATGTTTAACCTTCGCGTTTCACAATCCAACGGCGGTATTAGCTAATATCGGTAATTCATTAGGCGCCCTAACAAATGGCCTTGGGCAACGACAGCGAGCCAATTATTTATGGCGTTCTTTTGTAGGACGTCATGAACAGCGAAAAAAAAAAGAACTCTCTGAGAATTCAGCTCTAGTTCTATTATTATAAATTTCTATAGCAATTCATTCACTGTATTTTTTCTTGCTGAAATAAAAAGGAAATATAATTAGATACAAACTGGTGGTTTTGATCAAAGCCACCCCGCCTTAGCGTAACCCTTTCTTCCTTTTGTTTCTTTCCTTTTTTGGAGAAGAAAGCCGATGCACCGGACTTTCTTCGGATGGGAATTTACACTCCACACGGACGCTACCACCCACAGACTCTCCCTTACGCAGGCCATGCTAACGTACACACACACTTAATCTTACTCAAGCGCGTACACAAAAGCTCTTTCATGCATAGACATGAACTTTCTTACCCTCTCCCACACACACAAAAACACACACGCACACTCTCACTCGCGCACGCAGTTTCACACTCACGCCTGTACACACACATGCAAAAGCGCGCGCACACACACGCACTGTCTGCCTCTCCCTCTCTTTTCACTCCTTGTCATCCACTGACGCAGGCAGGCACATACAAACCAACATACCGTAGGTTTAGAGCTTTCAATTTCCCGGCGTGGCAAGGGCCTGGAAAGATTTTCCACCCCCGCCAACTGCCTTCTCCATCTCTCTCTCTCTCTCTCTCTGCAAAGGTCTTTATTTTCGCAATGCTTCTCCCGCGGTCTGGCTTTGAAATCGTATTATATTAAACTATGAACTAATGCCAATTTGGTTACTTTACGAGCCAGAACCATAATTTGATTATGAGAAACGCCGTAATGCGGGACACCTGATTTATTTTTTTACCACAAGGGGATCTTTAATCAACCTAATGGACTTCATTTGGCTGTTTCAACCGTTTTTGTGGTTGGGCGGTGGTAGACGGCCGGTAGCCGGATTCGGAGAGGGAAATGTTAGTTAGATCGCTCGCTCTCTTTCTCGTTAGCTCATTCGTTTGTTCTTTCCGTCTCTTTTCACAGTCATCGTCGATGATTTATGCACAATTTTGGTGCGCTCGAATCATGGCACACAAGGGCACGTGCTGCAGTGAGAGCTGTACTGGGTTCACTTTCCCGAGTCGTTTTGATAACCGCCGATGTCCGTCGCAGGAGTCCCTAAAGCGATTTGCGGCTCGACAAAAAATAAAAGGGATAATGTGTTGTATCTGGACTGGATTGAACCTCAGTACCAAAGAGAGTCAAAACAGACAGTGAAAGTTCTATCTCTCAGACACTCAGCTGATGCTATAGAAGAGAAAAATACTGTGCCTTGAGAGCGCGGTCTCGCCGTTATCTTTCGCCCATAAAAGCAGCACGAACATAGAAAAAAATTAAATGAAGCCCGTGGTAAAATGCGAAAATCAGGATGGGAAATAGGATGAATAAATAGCCTCATCTCTCGAATTCACCAACGAGGAACGCTACCTTGACAACGAATACAGTTTTCTTCTCGACAGGAGATAGCTTTGAAGGTATCTGCACACGTCTACTCAAACCGTGGTGAAGGCGCAATGACACTAAATTTCTTAGAATAGCACGCGGTGAAGAAAGAAGTTAGTGACATCAGCCAAAATGATAGCCGAAGCAGGTTTATAACGTGAGAAATTGGCGTTTCTCGTGGAACAGTAGTTTGTATACGGGATTTTCGGGGGTCAACGGACTGTCAACTTACAGAGCGGCTGAAAAGGTCTATTCTAAGAAATATGTGTCGTATAGGTAGTGTATATATGTTCTCAAAACAGCCGCGATGGATTCTGTACCATATTTGTCACTGCAGTACTTTCACTCCCCTTCCCTCTTCCCCAGTGCAGAGTAGCAGACTAGAGCGCACTAGCTCAGGCCGACCTCTCTGTCTTTCCTGTCAATAAATTGTATTCTAATTGTCACTGCAGCTGCCTACCATTGGTTGCCTGAAACGACGTCACCAACTGCCGGCAGAATACGTTTTTCCCACTCCCGCGACTGGCGCGAGAAATTTCAGCTCCGAATTTTTCACGGCAGTTATTGACGTCCTAATTACAAATCACCGGAGACACGCTCCAGCTTGTTGCGAACGAAGGGCCATGCGAAAAACCAATACCCGCCGTGGTGGCGTAGTGGCTTTGCCGTGGCGCTGCTAAGCCTGAACACGCGGTAAAAAATCCTGGCAGCGGCAGCCGCATTTAGTTGGGGGCGAAATGCACAAACGCCCCTGCGCCATGCATTTGGTGCACGTTAATGAACGCCCGGTGGTCAAATTTAATCCGGAGTCTCCCACTACGGCGTGCTTCATGTATTGTGGTTTTGGCACGTGAAACACAACAATGTCTTTTTTATTGAGATAGCAGTTGAATCGATGCTCCAGACGCAATTTAGTCGTCGCCGTGATGGTTCATATAAAACCGAAGAGCGGTAACATCGTCGTTCCTCGCCGTATGCTGTATCCTCGCACGCCGTAAGCGTGCGAGGACGAGACGATGATTGCGGCTCAGTGTCTCGCGTGCAAGGGTGGAAAGCGGGAGGAAGTGCGCTCTCTTCCGTCGCGCGCAAGGCACCGGACGGAGGGAGGGGGTTCATTCCGGCGGCTTCTGCGTATGGCACGGCCACGCGGGCTCTATGTTAAAAGCGATCTGCGATCAGTACAGAGTCTAAGTGCGCCGGAAGCTCGTAGCTTCGTGTGCGTTGTGTTCTCGCCGCTTAGTTCACGTTGAAGCGGGAGGCCGCACTAAGGTCAATTCGCTCACTGCTGCTGCCGCGGTTCCTCACGTCAGCGTTTTGACAGCAAGCGTACGAGCTCATCGAGTGTGATGTGTTCATGTTTGCCTGTGTGCGCGTGACACCATGCTTGTTAATTTAGTTAGTAAGCGAATGCTTACGAGCTTACACGGCCGATAAAGCTACACTATCTTTACTTTGTACAGCTGTCTGCTAATTTGCTATCGGCATCGATGTTTCGCCTTTCGGGCGAAACTGCGAGCTCTTTTTTGAACGTAGGCTATCTCGTCTTGACTACTTTGAGCTCTGAAGCATTGTCACAACCTGGGGGCCCGCTGTCTAACGACAACGTTGGAAATGGCGCAGGTTCCCGCTTGAAGTTTCTGCCGGGGACTCAACAAGCCTCGGAGTGGTTCAGCAAATTTGTTTAGTTTGGCGGTCGACACGTGCGGTGTGCACGTGCGGCGATGTTATGGAAGAATGGCAGACACTGAAGGCGGACACGGCGATTACACATGCAAAAAAGAAAAGGTTTAATTAGCGAGCAAAGAATCAAAGCGCAAAGCGCGACAGTAAACAAGGAGCATACAAGAGCTCGAGAAAGTAAAGTGTATATATACAAGTAAAAAACAAAAGATGAAACCTACGCGTTGGAAGACAGAATTGGATGTTCCGAAAGAAAAATACGGTCTTCTACGACTCCTAACGTGTTACCTGTCCCACGTGCGCGATGGTGGGAGTGGGCCACCCTGAATACGACAGTGATGCTAAATAAGCATGGAAACAGAAGAAAGAGGAAAGTTCTCTGCGGTGCGAGGCAGTTGCCGCGGGCCATCTTCGCCACGCTCTGTTTCCACTTCTGGGGCGGCTCCACTTTGAGCTACTGTCGTTTCTGTCAGAGGAGTTGTTCTTCATTCGGGAAGAAGAGTTCCTTCGACAGTGGTCATGCCGTTTCCTGTCGGTGGTGGATGGACGCGTACGGCTTATTTTTCGACCAGCCGGGTTCATGTAGCCAGACCAACAGAAGTGTATATTGAATCTACACAAAATGTAAGTACCTGTGACTTGTGTGTGTGGGTGCTCTCGTATAACTCATCATTTTTGTATATACACATCCCATGCATCACTTCAAAATTATGTAAAGTGTCTCTGTCACATCATCATTGTATATAACCATCGTGTACACTGCATATATTGTGCATCGTTTTATACATATGACAATTAGCTAATGTGTAACTGTGTCTTCCCGTGGGTTTATGTGGTTATATGTTAATGAGTGAGGACTCAGACACTACTTTGAAAACGTGTCGTGTATACAATGCTTCATTTCTTGTATATGTTATCGTCCTGGTGGAATTGTGCCGTGATTGTGACTCAGTGTGCGTATCGACTCTTGCACAAGGCAGGAGCGCACTAACTCACTCACGAACTTACGCATCTGAAAGGCAGCGTTATTTTCTAGCAACTCTATAGAAGGAGAGCTTTCGGTTTAAGACTTTAGTAATATTTAACATAAATTATCGAAAATTCTTAGATTTCAAGGAATTGAAAGTTGCAGTTTACATATTGGTAATTCTGCAGCAAGAGCAGATATCACTGTCTTGAAAGCTGCACCTGCTAAAGCATCTGTAGCTTTCAAGTCTGATATATGATCTGGCAGCGTACGCGAAGCTTTTATAATGCTTTCGAGCTATTTGCAAAAGTCCGACTCACAACTTATATATATATATATATATATATATATATATATATATATATATATATATATATATATATATATATATTTATATACAAAGCTCATATACAGAGCTCTGTATATGACATCTCTTTCGCTGCTTTAGATATCTCAACAGATGCTACTTACAACGTTGTCATATTATTTCTTTTTTTCGAAAACTTGGCACACCAGTTCTCTTTTTCCAACTTCGAAAATTTTCGCTTTTTTTGTGGGGCAGTTACAATAAACAATCTGCTTCCTGCCGTTGCTGGAATCTTTAACTTTTTTCTATTAACCTCAAGGAATTTCATTAAAATTGGTTTAGTGGTCGCCGTGGAGCGCGGTTACTCTTTTTCTGTGTATTTATATAGTAGCTCACGAGCTAAAACTTCGTCTTAAACACAAATACCGAATGACATGCAGGGCGGACAACCAGCGCAAGAAGGGCCGTAGCCACAAGAGCACCTACATGAGACCTACATATGTGGACAGCATACTTGGTATTATAGCCCTCTTAGGGTTAATTGTCAATGATTTCTTAGCTAGCGTTTTCTTTTCTTTTCTATCATAGATCGACAAACAATTTACACACTGTGGTGGTGTGGATTAAGGGATGGCCAAAAGGCAGCTAAATGCCTCGATCAATATCACGTCACGCTAGGTCCTAAGAGAGTTCCTTAGGCAGCCACTATCGGTCGTCGCGCACACCGTGTCTCGACCGACGCTTGTCTCTGTTTACCTCGTCCTTGACTTCCTTTCACCGCACTCGCCGCAGAGCCCTTGGAGGTCGACGTATGGACCCGGACGAGAGAAGTGCGCTCCGGGGACTCCTTGACGCTCAACTGCAGCGTGTCCGGCTTCCCCGTCCGCTCCGTCACGTGGTTCAAAGACGGCCGCCCCGTCACGGGCCCGTCGGCCGCCAAAGGAGTGGGCAGGGGCGGCGGCCAGGTGTCGTCCCGGCGCGTGCTCATGCTCAACCAGTACGTGCTGCGGATCCAGGCGGCGCAGAGCGACGACTCCGGCGTCTACCAGTGCCACGCGGCGAACGAGCGGGACTCGGCGCAAGCCCAGGCCTACGTCCACGTCCGGTGTACGCGCGCGTCCATACCCGTTCCCCACCAGCTGCGTGTGTTTTGGAGTTCTGCTCTTGATGTGCGCCGGCGGACGGATCAGTATTCTCGCACGATCACTTTCGGGGATACGATCACTTAGCCGACATTTAGGGTGACTCGGCACATGAAGCGTTGGCGTCTACGGTCAACAGCGTTCCTCACCGAGCATGCTGTCCTGGCACAGGACCCAGAACGTTGTCGCCCCGTAGACGCCCCACGCGTCATTTGTCAAGTCACCCGAAACCTCTCGGAGTGATCGCATTCCCGAGAGTGATCGTGCGAGAATACCATCCCTCCTCGAGACGCGGGCTTTGAGTTGGGGAGCTTACTTTGCAGACGTATCTTACCCGACGCTGTAGTTCTGAGTATCTTCCTGCGCTAATGTTTTCTCCCGTCACACTGCACGCGACATGCAGATGGAGACGTGTTACGGAAGAGGAAGAAAAATGTTTGCGTTGTCTTTCTTTTCGTTTAGTCGATATAAGGAGCTATGTGATATTGGCATGCTTAGTCCCGTTAAAATAATAAGAAATTGCTCTTGCTTTGTTGTTTTTACTGCGCTTAAGACGTAATTCAGAGGGGCAGCAAAAGTGCAGCTCGCTATGGTTCGAATAACCATCGCGCCCCAACCTAAGGAACCAGCCAGAAAAAGGTGTCCATTAACATAGGCTCCGCCGACGTCGCGAACCATATTTTTCTCCATAATGTCACGCGTCGTTGTGACGCTGGAGGTGATTTTTTTGCTGCTATACCCGTGAAATTTTCCCGTCTTGGCAAAAACACCTGACTTGGAAACTATTTTTAGGATATTAATGAAATATGAAATGAAACATGACTGAAGCGGTCAAGGCATCATTCCTAAAATATAGTTTTGTACTTAAGACTTTAAAGAAAGCCTTATCTTAAGTCTAGTTTGGCGATGTATTATGTGGCCAACACATTTCATTCGGGCTCATTAGGATGTTGCATCTTACTGAACGTTTTGAGGCTACTCGACTGCCTTTCGTTGGCTGTGGAATTAAAAAGGCGGGGTACTTCCTGGCCGGTGGGTGAAAAGCAGCGCTATTCGCGATTGGCGGGTAAGTATGTAGACGTACGGATATTCCGCGGGGCGTATTCGCAAAGAGCTCTTATACGCTAGAATTGTTACTTCGAGCAAATTCCAGCCAATCCTGATGCTGCACATTTCATTAGCGAGGGCGGTCAGCCAATAGCCGAGAACAGTGACGAACGAGATGTGAATTTGGCTCCAGATTCGCGTTGTAGCATCATGCATCGCTCGGTAGCCATACCTTTTCTTTTTTGCGAAGCAGCAGTCTTTCTGTATCATTGGAATCCAGCAGTTTTATTTCTCTAATGTAGTCTACTTATTTATTTATTTTTGTTTTTATTTATTTATTTGTTTACGGTGCCTTACAGGCCCCGCCGAAGTATCATTGAGTAAAAAGGGGGCGGGAGGGCGGGTTATGAAACATAGGCATATTGAAATGTTAATCGAAGCACAGACAGATCATCAATCAATACACAGAGAACCAAGAGGCGTGTGGTCATTATTACATTAGATAAGAATAAAGTCAGCTGTTTTCTTTGTATAATGTGTCTATGATAATAAGCCCTAGAATAAATTGTCATAGCACGACAATAGGCAGAGATAGAAATGCAGACTAAAGAAAATCGGTGAATCACAATCAAGCGGCCCACATAGGGAGGCTGACGTTTATATAGATGGATGTATAATTGTCAAAGGCGATTCTGGAGCTGCCATTATATGCTTTGGATTTACAGTGACTGGAAGTGATCAAGGAAGAATGCCTTAACCATACGAGTCCTCTAAGAAATTTCTCTTTTTAGGGACGTTTTCTCGCAATTCATTGTTTTGTGCGCACATTTTTTAGAGTCCCTTAACTTTCTAATTTCAGTCAAGTTCTCGAAAACTACCGGTACGCCTGTACAAAGGAGACCAGTGGCTCTCACGAAGAAAATTGATTGGACCTGGAGCCAATCTGATGAAATTATGGAAAGCACTGTATAACATACAATGTAATGTACGATACAATGCTCTCAAAATGGACAGACATACTGTGTGAATTCAGCATACACTTCCTCTGGGTAGGCAGGCATTGTGCACCTTCCGGTGGCAGTTGCCAGCCTGTTTCTCGCTTTTCCTTTCCTGCCATGTGCATATATGTTTTCAAATCAAGTAATAATAATTATAATTTCTCTGGGTACAAGCGACAGTGTGATCAAGAACAGTACTACAGTCTTTGAATGACGCTGTATATATAGGATGCAGTCACTTACAGAGCAGGCTATGACACTTGGAATAGCCGCGACGACTACGTTTGTGTTGGCGGACAACTGTTTTAGCGCATTTCAGGGATAGCGCAACTCCGCCACTGCACGCAATTCGGTACCGCGCGGAACAGCGGTGGCAAAACTGAAACTGAATTTTTTAACAGCTCTCTTCCTTGATGACCCCATAGTTTATCCTATTTCACGTGTTATAATGCGCAAAAAGAAGTAGGGACATGGTTATGTAGAAGCTTGCCTTAGTCGTGACGTTTATCTGGCAGCGGGATGGGCCGGTAGCACCGCGTGCGAGATTTGTTGGTAGATAAGTTTCGGACTATGTGAACAGATCCCTCAAACAGCAAAGCCGAACGGGAGGGGCGGTAGGAAATATAAGGGACATTTACCATTTAAGCTTTGTTTTTGTGAAGGGTAACTTTTCCAAGCCGCTATTCTATAAACGCGTTTTGGCATTGTTCCACGTGCTGCCAACTGCACATGCGGAACAAGCAAGACGTCAGGAAGAAGGCCTGGTCAGGGTGCTTTGACTTAGCTACATAAAGTGTTTAGAAGTCCATCGTAGCTAGATCGATGAAACGTACGAGCCGTACATGGTCATGTTTTCTAGAATGGGTGCGTTCTTATAGCGGTTCAGAAAGCGAACCGTTCGCTTGCCTTCGCGTGATCGATGAGAATTGCGTATTCGCCAGTAGAAGCGCCATTCTGACCAACCACGCGAGGGCAAAAAAATGGTTAGCTTTTCGGAACTGTTACAAGATTGCAGGTGCTGCTGCCTCCCTTCCGTCAGTTCATCGCTTTGTCGCCTTTCTCTCGAGCTTTTTTCTTTCTTTTTAATCCAATGCGGCGCCATCACATTCGAGACAGTCGACAGCTGGTTCGGCACCACTAGGCAGGCATTTCAGGAAAACAAGGGATCCGGAGAGGCTAAAGCTGGACAAAAGACCGTCCCACAAGTAAGCCTTGGAACAGCGGGTCCGCGGTGGCAAAAGCGGGACATAACCCGCCTAAAGCGGGACGTTTGGTCGTCTTAGCTTTGAATGCACTGACCTTGAGTGAAGCCACACTGAAATATTGCTACCTGCGTTTGTGCAGCCGAACCACCGGTCCTTGTATCCCACTTTGAGGACGTCGTGGTACGCCCGGAAGAACCAGTGTCGCTGAGGTGCGCGGCAACCGGCACACCACTGCCTCAGATCACGTGGTCTATTTATGACGTCCAGGCTCAAGACTCCAGCCGGGTAAGAATGTTTTCTCTACAGAAGCTCCGACCTCACAACTGTTAACAAAAGCGTGAGCGCATGCTTTGCATGTTGTTGGGAACACTCAGTAGCAGCCATCCCTCTCTGGAGCCACTAATTACTTCAGAGAAGAAAACGCAATCTCTGAATATAATCTAACGCTCGCCTATCATAAACAGATATGTCTCTCTTAAAGCACTACTGCAAACTGTAACTTAATGTAACTTGTACCTTAATCTGCACGTAGGATCGCAATGTCAGCAAATTCACTAGTATGCAGAGAGCGAGTCGCGATGTTGGCAAGGTTACCCGTAGCGATTTTTAATTTCATTATCATTCTTAGCACATTTCGCACATTTTTCGTTATGTTTCCATGAGCCTATTTCTGGGCCACTGGGTTTGTCCATGGTCTAATGGTTAGACCATCGGATTGCTGTGCTGAGCGAACTGTCATCATCATCATCATCAGCCTGGTTACGCCCACTGCAGGGCAAAGGCCTCTCCCATATTTCTCCAACAACCCCGGTCATGTACTAATTGTGGCCATGCCATCCCTGCAAACTTCTTAATCTCATCCGCCCACCTAACTTTCTGCCGCCCCCTGCTACGCTTCCCTTCCCTTGGGATCCAGTCCGTAACCCTTAATGACCATCGGTTATCTTCCCTCCTCATTACATGTCCTGCCCATGCCCATTTCTTTTTCTTGATTTCAACTAAGATGTCGTTAACTCGCGTTTGTTCCCTCACCCAATCTGCTCTTTTCTTATCCCTTAACGTTACACCTATCATTCTTCTTTCCATAGCTCGTTGTGTCGTCCTCAATTTGAGTAGAACCCTTTTCGTAAGCCTCCAGGTTTCTGCCCCGTAGGTGAGTACTGGTAAGACACAGCTATTATATACTTTTCTCTTGAGGGATAACGGCAACCTGCTGTTCATGATTTGGGAATGCCTGCCAAACGCACTCCAGCCCATTCTTATTCTTCTGATTATTTCCGTCTCATGATCCGGATCCGCCGTCACTACCTGCCCTAAGTAGATGTATTCCCTTACGACTTCCAGTGCCTCGCTGCCTATTGTAAATTGCTGTTCTCGCCCGAGACTGTTAAGCATTACTTTAGTTTTCTGCATATTAATTTTTAGACCCACTCTTCTGCTTTGCCTCTCCAGGTCAGTGAGCATGCATTGCAATTGGTCCCCCGAGTTACTAAGCAAGGCAATATCATCAGCGAATCGCAAGTTACTAAGGTATTCTCCATTAACTTTTATCCCCAATTCTTCCGAATCCAGGTCTCTGAATACCTCCTGTAAACACGCTGTGAATAGCATTGGAGATATCGTATCTCCCTGCCTGACGCCTTTCTTTATTGGGATTTTGTTGCTTGCTTTATGGAGGACTATGGTGGCTGTGGAGCCGCTATAGATATCTTCCAGTATTTTTACATATGGCTCATCTACACCCTGATTCCGTAATGCCTCCATGACTGCTGAGGTTTCGACTGAATCAAACGCTTTCTCGTAATCAATGAAAGCTATATATAACGGTTGCTTATATTCTGCACATTTCTCTATCACTTGATTGATAGTGTGAATATGGTCTATTGTTGAGTAGCCTTTACGGAATCCTGCCTGGTCCTTTGGTTGACAGAAGTCTAAGGTGTTCCTGATTCTATTTGCAATTACCTTAGTAAATACTTTGTAGGCAACAGACAGTAAGCTGATCGGTCTATAATTTTTCAAGTCTTTGGCGTCCCCTTTCTTATGGATTAGGATTATGTTAGCGTTCTTCCAAGATTCCGGTACGCTCGAGGTCATGAGGCATTGCGTATACAGGGTGGCCAGTTTCTCTAGAACAATCTGTCCACCATCCTTCAACAAATCTGCTGTTACCTGATCCTCTCCAGCTGCCTTCCCCCTTTGCATATCTCCTAAGGCTTTCTTTACTTCTTCCGGCGTTACCTTCGGGATTTCGAATTCCTCTAGACTATTTTCTCTTCCATTATCGTCGTGGGTGCCACTGGTACTGTATAAATCTCTATAGAACTCCTCAGCCACTTGAACTATCTCATGCATATTAGTAATGATATTGCCGGCTTTGTCTCTTAACGCATACATCTGATTCTTGCCAATTCCTAGTTTCTTCTTCACTGTTTTTAGGCTTCCTCCGTTCCTGAGAGAATGTTCAATTCTATCCATATTGTACTTCCTTATGTCAGCTGTCTTACGCTTGTTCATTAACTTCGAAAGTTCTGCCAGTTCTATTCTAGCTGTAGGGTTAGATGCTTTCATACATTGGCGCTTCTTGATCAGATCTTTCGTCTCCTGGGATAGTTTGCTGGTATCCTGCCTAACGGAGTTACCACCGACTTCCATTGCACACTCCTTAATGATGCCCACAAGATTGTCGTTCATTGCTTCAACACTAAGGTCCTCTTCCTGAGTTAAAGCTGAATACCTGTTCTGTAGCTTGATCTGGAATTCCTCTATTTTCCCTCTTACCGCTAACTCATTGATCGGCTTCTTATGTACCAGTTTCTTCCGTTCCCTCCTCAGGTCTAGGCTAATTCGAGTTCTTACCATCCTGTGGTCACTGCAGCGCACCTTGCCGAGCACGTCCACATGTTGTATGATGCCAGGGTTAGCGCAGAGTATGAAGTCTATTTCATTTCTAGTCTCGCCGTTCGGGCTCCTCCACGTCCACTTTCGGCTATCCCGCTTGCGGAAGAAGGTATTCATTATCCTCATATTATTTTGTTCCGCAAACTCTACTAATAACTCTCCCCTGCTATTCCTAGTGCCTATGCCATATTCCCCCACTGCCTTGTCTCCAGCCTGCTTCTTGCCTACTTTGGCATTAAAGTCGCCCATTAGTATAGTGTATTTAGTTTTCACTCTACCCACTGCCGATTCCACGTCTTCATAGAAGCTTTCGACTTCCTGGTCATCATGACTGGATGTAGGGGCATAGACCTGTACAATCTTCATTTTGTACCTCTTATTAAGTTTCACAACAAGACCTGCCACCCTCTCGTTAATGCTATAGAATTCCTGTATGTTACCAGCTATGTTCTTATTAACCAGGAATCCGACTCCTAGTTCTCTTCTATCCGCTAAGCCCCGGTAGCACAGGACGTGCCCGCTATTTAGCACTGTATATGCTTCTTTTGGCCTCGTAACTTCACTGAGCCCTATTATATCCCATTTACTGCCCTCTAATTCCTGCAATAGCACTGCTAGACTCGCCTCACTAGATAACGTTCTAGCGTTAAACGTTGCCAGGTTCATATTCCAATGGCGGCCTGTCCGGAGCCAGTGATTCTTAGCACCCTCTGCTGCGTCGCAGGTCTGACCGCCGCCGTGGTCAGTTGCCTCGCAGCTGCTGGGGACTGAGGGCCGGGGTTTGATTGTTGTGTTCATAGGAGGTTGTGGCCAAGTACTGCACCAGGGTGGCCAATCCTGCTCTGGTGAGGGAGTGCGTTACCGGTTCTGGTCACCGGGATCAGGCCACACTCCAGGCCTGTTTGTGCAATTTTATCAACACGCGGATTGTTTTTTTTTAATCCGGTGGAAAATTGCCGGCACCGGGATTCGAACCACGGACCTCTTGCACGCGAGGCGGGTGTTCTACCTCTACGCCACCGCTGCACCTCTGTGTTCGTACCTCTGTGAGCGAACTGTGTTCGTAACCAACTGTTGGACGAACTCGGGTCACTGAGTATGCGACACTGAGTGTGGGCCGCTCTTTAAGGAACCTTTTTGGCGCCAACATTGGTCAATTGGTATGTGCCACTCTTCAATGAACCTGTGTGACGCCAGCTTAGGCCACAGGGTATGTGCGACTGTGTATGTGCAGCTCTTCAATTTTAAAAGATCCTTTAATATGTATCCGTTTTTGGACAGAGGAAAACCCGCCTCATAATATATTCGTGCCATCTTGTTGAATATAGGTTCAGACACGCGTAACGCACGGACTTCGTGTCGGCGTCGCTAGATGGCGCAGCGTGTACAAAGGGATGCGCGAGAGAGGAGCATGGCTGCATACATGACGCGTTTCGGCGGCAGTGATCCGGCGTGTCAGTACACTTCTTTATTGCTAATCACATTAAAGTCAACATTCATCAAAGACAACATACCGTTCGTCCTGTCCACATCTTCGTCTTGCGTCCCATCTGAAGTCTTGGTTCTTTTCCTCTTGAAACATCGTGGAGTGAGCTCAGCCGGAACATTCTGAATACTTATGCATGCAGCAATCTACTCGGAGCACAGGTTGCGAAAATTACGCCAAATGGCTGAGAAAGTATCTTAATGTGACAAATAATAAAGTATATATATCTTTGTCTCGTTTTATTGGTCATAATATGGAGTCCTCAAGACCCCCTGTTGCGAGTGAAATGTCCTGGGACGTAACAAAAGAGAGGGACGCCCTAATAAAAATAAAATATTTATTTATTTAATTATTTATTATACCCTCAGGGCCAAAGGCATTACAGAGAGGAGTGGGTAATATAGGTTACAAAGCCAATAAATACAATACAGTGAATTTTGTTAGAACATAATTTCAACATTCTCCAAAACAAACAAAGGTTGTTAGTGCATCACGAAATAGATGATTATTCTCAATGGCTGCAATATCGGGAGGGAGGCGGTTCCATTCGACAGATGTCTGGGGAAGGTATGACTGAAAACAAGCTTTAGTTTTGCACTTTTGGATGCCAACCTTGTGCCGATGATCAGTGCGATGGGAGGTGTATTCCGGTGGTGAAATAAAATCGTCAGGTAGCATGACGTGATGATATGCCTTGTGGAATAGAGTGAGGTGACTGATTTTCCGACGAGATTTTAAGAATAGAAGGCATATGCAATGTAAATGTAAATGTAATGTAATGTAAATAGAAGGCATATGTAATGAATCACAAGCAAATGAACAAACAAACAAAAATCGGCTTTCCTTTTATCAGTGAATGCTTTGTTCATCCGCGCTGCAGCACTAAATTCTGTGCAGGTATTATAGAGATCTCTGTATTGAATCTACGTACGTGTCCATCCTGTGTGCTAGCCTCAGCCTAAACTTCTTGACAGGCCCCTTCCGTTTCTGCCACTTCCGTTTGCACTTCGTGTTACATTTTACGTCACCGCGTGTCGCTTTCTTCTTTCGGCCTATTGGCGCTACGGGTTCCTCTCCTGAACTGTTTTGTCCTTACTTCCGGGACATCACTCTCAACCGGCCCCGACGTGCCTGTGTTAGCTTGCGCTGATCGTGAGAAGCGAGTGGGCCGATCCCGAGGGCAGTGCACGACAGGTGCCAACAGGATCGTCACGAAATTAACGCCAACCCCTTTGCCCACGTAGTAAGGAAACCGTGCAATATCAACGCCTAGAGCACGTTAAATTGGACACCACCAGAAAAGCATTCGAGACAGGACTCTGCATACACCTGACGCAATGACTGCGGCCCCAAACATTGGCGCTGCTACGGAGTAACGGTGAGCCAGCGTACGCGTCCCCAGCTCCGTGTTGTACAGGCGCATCCCTTAAAGGTGATCGTGAAAACAAGTTTAATGAAGTTGCGGTCACTCATTAACGATGCAGTAGTGGCGAAAGGGTGCGGAGTAGCCGAATGAGAGGGGGGTTACGTGGAATTCGCGTGTAATACAGAAAAGATAACAGAAGGTTGAACAACCTTGACTGTATTTCCTGTTCAGAGAAAGGGGTGAGGCTACGGTAAATTCGCTCGCGGAAGCAAATTTATCGTTCTGATATCTTCGCGTCTCGACAGCGTCGAGAGAGGAGAGGCCATGGTGGGTTCACCTGAGCTGGAAATTGGGCTCCTCAATGGTGGCGCAACGCTGCAGTCATAATAGCCCATGTGATGAGAGCTGGGAGGGGAGCGGACGCTTTAGGATGGTGTTTCTTCAGGGGTGTGCGTGAGAAATTTGAGCAGTGTGAGCATGAGGGCTTCTCGATGTTGTGAGGTGACCATGGACACCGTTTTGTCGTGATCATAGAAGATAGGACGACGTGTTCAGACGCTGCGTAACTCCTGCAGTACCAACCAAGCATATCTTCAGTGTACTTGGATTGCTGTATGGGCAGTTTATTAGCAGT
This sequence comes from Dermacentor variabilis, assembly GCF_050947875.1. NCBI lineage: Eukaryota > Metazoa > Arthropoda > Arachnida > Ixodida > Ixodidae > Dermacentor > Dermacentor variabilis. The sequence continues at coordinate 130,262,041 of NC_134571.1, forward strand.
TTGCTCGACTGTAATACTATCGCCTTATCCCGACACGGAACGTTATCATTATATTATGAAAAATGATGGCGGTAAAGGTGCATGTAGTTAGAGGCAGGCTCTAGACACGTGGTTTTATGCTTTACAATCATACTTGTTGTATGTACTTATAATTCTAATACTTTCCGATTCATAACAGCGTCCTGTTAGGACATGATAAATTATACAATTTTTTTTGACGCTTTGCGCATCAATATTGATGGACTCCTGACTAACAGGCCAAATTTTATGCACAAGGTAGGCATAGAGACGTGTTGTCATTGTCGTCGTGTTCGAGCCGAGATCGTTGGTGAGCGCTCTGTTTGCGTCTCCCCCCGCGCAGGTTCGCGTAGGAGACTACGTGAGCCGCGACGGCTCGGTGATCAGCTTCGTCAACGTCACGCGGGCGCGGCACGAAGACGGAGGCGCTTACCGCTGCGAGGCCTCCAACGAGCACGGCTCGCACGCGCACGCCGGCCGCCTCAACGTCCTCGGGCCGCCGGCGGTGCACGACATGCCCAACCGCACCGTTGTTGCGGGACGCAGGGCGGTGCTGCACTGCCCCTACTACGGGTATCCCGTCACCAGGGTGGCTTGGCGCAAAGGTGAGACTCTGGCGACAAACAAACAAACAAACAAACAAACAAACAAACAAACAAACAAACAAACTAACTAACTAACTAACTAACTAACTAACTTACAAAAAGTAACTTACAACTAACTAACTTACAACTAACTAACGAATGAACGAACACGTAACTACGAAAATATATAGATATATAAATAAAATCGAATAAACTAAAACGCCAAAAATGTACTCGCGGAAGATGACGGTCCGGTGAGAGCATCTACATCTACAGCTTTGTAACGGCATTTTTTTTTAATATACGGTCGCATTTACTGCTGAGGTTATCAATGCTTATGATGTACGTGTTTTGCTTCTGCCGTTTAGTGCCGACTGTACTGTTTGAAATCGCGCTAGTAGTTGCGGTTAACAGTGTTGTAATGATTAATCTTGCTAATAGTCTTTGAATGAATACGAATAGTAAAAATTTATTCTGTCGTAGTTGCGTTTATTTTGAGTTGCCTGCAAATTTATCGTCCCTGTAGAGTATCACTATACTGAGTGATCATCTTTAAAGGGCAACTCTACCAATTCTTTGACCATGTCAAGTGAATGGAATACTTAGGTTCTCGAGACCCCTTGTCACGGGTCTCACTGTAGAGTTGTTTCGGAAATTCTAAAATAATTTTAAATAAGTAAAGAAAGCGCGAAAACGAAACCGAAACCTGACGGAACAGCCGAGAAAACCTCTTCGTATGACGTCACGAATATCCCCAGCGGGAAGGCGCGCAAGGCATGGCGGTCTCGCCTGCTGGGTGAACGAAACTAGTGAACAGCAGACGCTCAGCCGATTCGTGACCGCGCCGGACCTTCGGATGACAATATCAGCTGGAACAGCTCTTCAGATCTGTCAAATATTGACAGTTATGATTCTGGCGAATTCAATAGCCATGAATCGCCGTTCGCATTCGACCCGCCACCACGAGAGCCAGCGCCTACGCGCTGCATATCGTGCTGCAGCATGAAGACCAAGGGTAGCCGTAACCGCTGATTTCAGACGTGCTGCTTGCTGTTTTACGAGTTTTAACCTTTCTCAGGGAAGCGCTTCGCATGTTCGCTGTAAGATGTCGCGCACGACCTCCCGCATTTGTATCCCGCAAGAGCGCCGCTGACAGTCCGAAGCACCGACCAGTCTATTTGTTTAAATCGGCAGGTACAGCGACCACTCGTCGTTCGCTTGAGAGTGAGTAAAACATCTTTATTAATATTTGAATGGCGAGAGCAGTGTGGGAGGAACCCTCAGTCCAGGGTCCCTAAGATGATTCCGGCGATGTTTCGAGCCCGTTGTATCACAGCTCGGAGGACCTCGGGAGGTCCGCCGCGGAGGGCATCGTCGCACATCGCTTGAGATATAATGCTAGCCGCTCATCGATGACGTCCAGTAATGTCAGGACATATCAAAACAGGTAGATTTTGTTAATGTAAGCACCGTTGCATCACTCTGAATTGCGCTAACATGAGCGATCACACACCTTGGAAAACAGCGAGTGGTAGACCGTAGTAGGGGACCGTTGTTATGCTGGCTACTTATCATTCTTCGTAGAGAGAGATGCAAATGAGAGAAAGGCAGGGAGGTTAACCAGACTTAAAACCTCCGGTTTGCTACCCTGCACTAGGGGAAGGGAAAGGGGAAGTAAAGACGGAAAGAAGAGCGTGACAAAAATAAAAGCGTGAGAAAAAAAAAATATGAAAAGGGATGAAATGGGGTCCTTATAGTCTTTCTAATAGGCCACTGTCACGTAGAAAAGTCAACAAAGCCTTGACCGACTTTTGCTGCGACGACAGTTCACGTCGGTCATTCTTCGTATTCTCTTCATGCACACAATATGCTACGTAAAGTAGAGACAGATGAGGACTCTGCGCACATGATTTAGAGAAGGCGTAGTTCTCTTGCGGGAACGCCGACGTCAGTATATATTGACGCCATTGGCAGCTGAACGAGGTGGTTGTTTACGCTGGTGGGTCGAAGTAGCCCAGCTACGCTTGCTGCCCACTTGGGATACGAGGCAAGCAGTGCACCTCGGAAGCTAAATAATGAGTCTGCATGACAATACGCAAAAACGCACTCATGTTCGTAGTCGAATTTAATTTAGCGAAGTACCGGCGAGCGCAGCTGGCAGCTTTCCGTCGAAAACGGCAACGTACCGATGTCGATACGGCTCCGTGTCGTCGCCTCCTGCTTTTTGTGTGTGCTCTGTACGAAAGGAGGAATGGTTTATTGCAAATGTGTATGGTCAAAACTGAACCACAGAAGCAGTTTTATTCATCCTAATGGCCTAATTAGCGTCAGGTCAGCCACTCACGTCCGCCGGCAGTAGACGCACGAACTCCGCGACTGTGACATCCAGGATTAACCTAGGCTGAGCGCGATCGGCATCGGCTCAAACTGTGTGTGCGGGCCGCGAGGGCCGAAGTTCATGCAGCCAGCAACGCAACACCATTGGCCTCCCATCTCTTGAACGTCTACAGGGAACGCAACTTCTCGCGAGAGGAACTTCTCACGCCATGCACCAGCTCACGATCGTCGACTCCTCGACGCTCTCGTCGCTGTCGTCTGCATAATCCCGGCATGCTCTGCATGGAACACTCCTGACATGATACACAACGTGGCCTGTAACTGAGGAAGAGGTAGAGTGGGGTGTTCGAGGCAATTAATTAAATTCATTTGTAAAAGATATCTGCAATTCTCAAACCTACTTTTTTTGAGGACATGACGGAAGGGTTTAGAGGAACGTACCCAGTGAATTTCATCAACATCCGTTGATATCGAAGAATCGCCTGAGTTGCCTTAAGTCTCATGGAATTATTAAAAATTGCCTGTTGCAGATAACATCATTCTAGCCCTTGAGCTTGATTATTCAGAGAGGCGCACATTAATTGCCCTATAAATCGAAACACATATTCTCAAGCTACTCACAAACTAATCAAAATCAACAAAAATTCAATAATTACCACCTTAATTATTTGCTTTACGGCACATACGGCAATTTTTGTATTGCAGCAGGTGTGTCTGTAAGGTGTATCCACTAGGAATAGTTTTCCTAAATGACACCACTTCGGATAAACACACTATCGGAATCGACGTAAAAATGCACAGTTTCTCCTATGCATTGAAGCAGAAAATTAACTAGAACACCTATGTGTTTCGCCCTACACTTCGGGAAATGTTAACGCGATAGTGATGTGATCCTGGAGATTCAATTCAAGTATACGCCTTGCAAACTCACCGACTACGATTAGTAAGTGGCAATGTGCGTGTGTGCGTGTGCTTGTGCGTCTGTGCGCGTGTGCGTGCGTGCGTGTGTGTGCGTGTGCGTGCGTGTGAAACTCAGGATTAGTCGCCTGTTATTACGTCATCCAAAAAGTCCCTTTCATTTTTTAACTGCACCAAAATTTTACGGGAAACGTCAACTCGTTGTTCTTGTACATCACTCCACAATTCTGGCACCAATTTCGAACGAACCTCCGCACATTCAAATTTTCAGGAATTATGTTGTTAACCATGGTTTTGCACATGTTGAGGTCTTCGGCGATTAATCTAATACTCAAACGCCTGTTCTGAGTCCAGGAGATGCTTCTTTGGTCGCATTTTCTTCCAAACCGCTCGTCGAAGGGCGTCCAGATCGCTCCATGTCTTCAACGGTCTCCCATCGGTTCTCGCGCTCGCTGAACCACCAAAAAACCTGTGCCCTTGACAGGGCATCGTCTTTGTAAGCCTCCTCCTCATCCAGGGCAAGCGTCTCGGAAGCGGTTTTGCCCAGGTGAAAGCGAAATTTATTCGCGTACCGCTGCTCCGGCGAACGCTCCTTGTTTGACGTTTTCTGCCGTGCCAGATACTCGAGAATAGCTTTCGCGCCACTTTCAAATACTCCCCGTGTCAGAGCTCGGACGCGACTGCCGCCCGGCGCGTCACTTATTGTCCTCCGTACCGCCAATGCACATCATATCCAGCTGTCGGCCGCCTGCACAGCCCGCGTCGTCATTCAAGACGTTGTGTATCCCATTGAGTTTCTTGTGCTACCGGCCTTTCCGCATGACGTCATCCTCTGTTGGCATTTTCTCTCTCGCCATGATGCAGTCGTTGACTATGCTCTTGCCGAGGTGGCATTCTCTGCGATGAGTTCCGCGTTAGGTTCGTAAAGTTGTTTGTCGCTTACGATACGAACATACCACCCAGTAGTACAGCCCTAGTCCCCGTATCCTGTGCTGGTGTTGGCGATTCCATAGTTCTGTTTACACCATCCGAGACTGTTCAACACCCCAGAAATCTCGCTTTGCCATTTACCGTTCTCGACAAACCCAACGGCGCCACATCCTTGTTCGTTGCGAATCCGTTGCCAGTTCCCTCAACCTTACTGCGTGGACAGTGTATAGGCACAAATCAGGCATTAGACGTATCCTCCATCTTCTGCCTTGACGACGCGAACAACTTGCAACTTAGTGCCCCGATACCTTCTACCGGTACGCCTGGTCGGCCATCTTTAAGTGTGTTTGGCTGCACCATCGACAACGAACTTGCAGAGGCCCACCCTGAGACACTTCTTGCACTTCTACACCAGTTTCGTGGCTTGTTTGATTTCCAGAAGATGTCAGTAGGCCGAACTCACACTGTTCTCCATCCGATTGACACCGGCTCCCAAGCGCCTCTGCGACAGCGCCCTTACCGCGTATTCCGTGGTGAGCGTCGTGTGATCTCCGAACAAGTCGACGACATGCTTCAGCGCGGCATCGTTCAGCCGTCCTGCAGTCCGCGGTCGTCGCCTGTTGTTCTTGTCAAGGAAAAAGACGGCTCAATCCGCCTATGCGTCGATCACCGCCGATTAAACAGTTACGCGCACAGATGTGCATCATCTGCCACCTATCGATGAGCCCCTGGACTGCTTGCCCGTCTCTCTGAAGAACTTCTAGCGTTCAATGCCCGGGTCACGCGCGCGTCCTCGATACGCTGGCACCACGGTGAGGGCGATGGTAGCGCACACCGTGGTGTTTTCGGACACTTTCCCTATGAAAATTTCCTAAATTTCGCCGCAATACACCAACGTAAGTCGACAGGCAATATTTTCGAAAATATAAATTTCGAGAAATCTACTTTGTTTCAGCAAAGTTTTGACAGCAACATGGAAAGGGTACTTCTTTCTGATAACATACGGATTTACGACACTTCGTCGGCACTTGGTGCCGAGTTATAGCAGTGTTTTGGTCCTGACGAAGTAGACACTGCTATAACTCGGCACCAAGTGCCGACTAAGTGTTGTAAATTCCTTTAATACTATAGAAAAAATACTGTCTCGACGTTGTAGTTGGAGGCTTTGCTACTTCAATAACAATTAAATAAAACATTAAGTAAAAATTAAAACCGTTTCTAATGTTTCATGACGTTGCTAACTTTTGAAAAATACTTTCTTGAAAGTGTTGTACATTCAGTTGCGCTAGTGTATTCCGGTGAAATTAACAGACTGTTGAACGGGCAATGTCAAAATTTTCCATTACATCAAGATGCGCCTTGAGTCTCCGTATAATGTTATCACAATAAAAAGCAATACTTGCAAAAATCCTGAGCAAGCAGATGTTATGTCCATAGATACTACGTTAGCAGTAAGTGGCCCACTTAAAACACAATAATTCTCCTGTCCAAGTCACAGTGACCAAACATTTGACAATAATGCTGTATGAAAGACGAATGACTTCTTGTTAACAAATCCTCTTTGTTCTGACGCAAAAAAAAAACGGCGAAAAACTTTGTTTTCTGATGTCCATTAAGGCCGCACGGCTGCGGGAAGGGTGCGATGAAAAACAAGACATTTGTCCGATTCGACAGCTTTCATCATCAGAATTCTGCAACCTACATGAAGCTACGTTGAGTTCAAGGAGGCGTGGCGCGTACGTGATTTTGCAATCTCTCTCAATGAACAGATAAGTCGCTCGCTGTATCGCAAAAGTATAGTGTAAAAAGCTCTGGCAAACGGCTTAACTTGCCATAACTTGCTTAACGTGCCATAATCGGATCTGCCACTTACTTCCTGACTCACCCCCTGCACTCGCAGATGCCAAGAGCCTGCCCAGCAGCAAGCGCGTTATGGCTTACCCGAACGGCTCCCTGGTCCTGGAGGCTGTGAGCCGTAAGGACGACGAGGGGCGCTATTCCTGCTCTGTGAGCAGCGAGCACGGCAGTGAAGCCCACAACTATCTCCACCTCAGGGTGCTGGGTAAGTGCACTAGACTCTCGTGTTTTCGTGCTGCTCGCTCTTTCTCTCTTGCCATCATTACCGGCGGATATGGTATGGTCATCGGTGTAGTAAGGGAAAACATAAGTTGATCGGCTTTGGTATGAAAGATGGCTCAGTGTATGGGGATGGTTATTTGTCCTCGTTGTCCTTCATTGGTGGAATAACACCGTTTTTTTACTTTACATTGCACAGAATATTTGTCAAAGTACCGCAAGTCTACCCTTTCAACTCTATCACTCAATGGGGCGGACATTACTTGCTAAAATGATTTCACTAAATTACACTAATTACCTTTTTAACTAGTTGATTTATGACACGTATTACAACTTCCCAATTGTAGGCGGTGGGTTTATTAGGCGTATCCGCTTTAGAACCAACTGTCAGCATGTTACCAATTTCGAGATAATGAGCAAAACGTGAACAAGAAGAAGAAGGCAAGTCCACTTGTCGAAACGTTGGCTCCTGCATTCACCTTGTTCCCGTTTTGCTCATCGTCTTGAATTTCCATCTCCCGCATTCCCCGTCTTTTCTCTCAATTTCGAGATAGTCATATCTAAAGTGGGCGACGAAATACGAGGATGAATCAGAAAGTATTTGCCTCTACTTTTTCAGGCAGATTACGGCTGTAAATGCGAAGTCAACATATCAATTCCCAGCGGTGGACCTTTCTCTCTTTTTTTTGAACCTTATCTCATCCGCCGGCAGCTCTGCGGTACGGCACTTATGTCAGTTGTTGAAGACGCTGGTTGTGCTTCACGCGTCCACGGCGTACGAGCAATGAAGTGTGATTTGTTTTCTAGGCAGCAAGGGACGAACGCCCATTGTAATTCACAGGGAAGTGCAGCCAACGTATGGGGAAAAGTGTCTCGCTTCGAGAAGTGTGAGGTGGTGTTGCGAGTTCGCAAAAGGGCGCGAAGACTTGCACGACAATGAATGTCCGGGGAGGCTGCATGCGTCGCTGACTGACGACAACATTTCGCGCATAGATTCAATGGTGAAAGCGGATCGGCGTGTGCACCTCAAGGACAATTCCTAGGACTGAGCTTTTTGAGCGCGCAAAGAGGGACGAGAGACAGTGGCAAGACGCGGACACAGCGCGTCTTGCCACTGTCTCTCGTCCCTTTTTGAGCGCTAAAAAAGCTGTTATGGTATTACCAACACGCCCTAACCTGCACTCTTTCAATTTCCTAGGAGCTTGGCATTTCGTAGTTATGCCAACAATGGGAATAACTCAGCTGTTCAAGACTTCCCATATCCCCACGCCTACACATTCCGAGCTCGCGGCTCTCCGCGATGCACTTCGTGGGATAAATGGGCAGTCTTCGGTGATTCGAGGCCGGCCGGCCTTGCAATTTGTACAGTCATTTCTCCGACATGAAACTCACAATCAGCTCACGTGCGAAATCGTGGAACTCATCCATACCTTGAGAGAAAAAGGCCATGATATCACTTTTCAATGGTTACAAGGCCATTGCGGTACTGGTTGAAATGATGACACAGATAAGGAAGCTCGTGCGTCAAACAAAGAAGACCGCTGCGTCTTCATTCCTCTCTCAAGGACAGACGATGCGAGACAACTTCGCATTTTTGCACGCACACTCTCCTTAGCAGAGTGGAATACCGCACATACAAGGCGATTGCACAGACTAAACCCTTCACTGCAACTCAGACCTCCGGCCGGACGACACCGACGCAAAGAGTCCCTCCTGTGTCGGTTGTGGCCGGTAGTTGCCTTCACGAAAGCTTATTCAGCACTAATTTAGAATGGCTGACAGTCCTGCACGTGATGTTTGCGGATGCGAGGGGAACATTGACCACTTATTGTGCCACTGCCCTCAATTTGAAGCACAATGACAATCTGTGTCTAACAAATTCAGGAAACTAAATGATCGTCCTCTGAGTGACTAGACAGTACTAGAACACCGTCCCCACGGATCACCGTCTCAGATGGCAGTGAAGGCACTTTTGTGCTTTCTGAGAACTTCTGGTTCGTACGAGCGGCTTTGACTCTAGTACTGTCCGTGCACGTCTCTATACTACCTATCTCTCTCTGCCTTATCTCACTTCCCTCTCTTCCTTTCCCCAGTGTAGGGTAGTCAACTGGAATTTTGACTGGTTGACATCTTTGTCTTCCTTATAACCCCCCCCCCCCTTCCCTCTTTCTCTCTCTCTCTCTTGGCATTTCATATGGGAGTGTTGGTGACATCGTTCACGCGTCCTTAGGGTCCCGGAATGTTTCATGTCGGTGGGTGCCTAAGGAGTTGGATGACTCGATGAAAGGCAAGCGAATGATTGCTTTACTGAATGATCTGCAGTGGTATGCCGAGGAGGGTGAAAGTTTCCTGGACCGCGTTTTTACTGGCGATGAATGCATTTCACGCCGCAATCGAAGCAGCGGAGCATGAAACATCTGGATTCACCTGTGACAAGAAAATTCCTTTCAGTTTAACCTGTTGGGAAGTGATGTTAATGATCTTCTGGGATCACCGAGGACCACTCCTGCTGGATTTGATGCCACAAAGTGCAACCATCAATGCCGTCAATTATTGTTCAACACTGTCGCGTCTCCTGGCTGCAATCAGACGAAAGCGCCTAGGGAATCTAGATGTGGGCAACGTGGTTATCATCTGTGACAATGCGAGGTCACATGTGGCAATCAAAACCGCCGACAAGCTCCGGTAATTTCACTGGGAGTGCCTGGACCCCCCGCCATACAGTCCGGACCTCGCCCCTAGTGAATTCCACGTTTTCGGTAAGCTGAATAAGTTCCTCGCAGGACAGAAATTCTCCTGCAACGATGAAGCCACGACAGGAGTCTGACGGTGGTGCCACAGTCATCCGGACGAATTCTACGACAGGAGCACCTCAAACTTAGTGTTGCGCTGGAATAAATGTCTGAACCGGTGTGAGGACAATGCAAAAAAATGCAGTGTAACATACGTAGAACAGTACATATATTTGTAATTACTTGTATTTACCTTATTTGGCTAATAAATAATAGGGGCAAATACTTTCAGATTTGCCCTCGTAGGTGGAACTCCAGTTCCTTTTGTGCGTGAATGCAGAAAACAGGCTTTCCTAAAACATTAAGTTGTGCACGAGGGAATTTTACGGGCCAGTTTAACTGGGATGATCTCGTAACCAGTGCCATCCTTAGAATTCATTCGAAGGTAATATGTCTTGCAAGCTCACCGGCTACAACTCACAAAATTATGTACCGTAAAGTAATTAGTAAATAATTTTAAAACACCACTGCAGTAGGTAAGGCGCACACACAAAACGTGAACACGAGCGCTGACGATGAAGCGTTTCTACCAACTTATTTATTAGAAAAGAACCGAGGAGGGGGCAAACTGTCAGCAGAAACGTCAATGCACAAACAACTACGCGCAGTGCATTAAAGACTGGAAATTGATTAAGTAAGAACTAATAAATACGTTTCTAAGATATCAGTTGATACAAGTGCTTCATTGTCGTCGCTCATGTTCACGTTTTGTGTGTGGGCCTTAATTTCTGCAGCGTTGTTTTCTAATTATGACATTCCAACTAGTCCAAACCCAAGCCTTAATTAATTAAAAGCCCAATTCTTCTAAAAATTTTGTTAGCCCTCTGATTGGGCATTTTTATTTCTCGTGGAAGTAATGTCCACTTCGTCGAGTAATCTAGTTCAAGAATTTTAATTGTGCTATCAGCCACAAATGATCTTAAAAATTTATATAATCTAAAAAAAGAACAGTCTATATGAAGGCCGCATGTACTTGATATTATTTAGGTGAGGATGGATAGTAAAGCAGACTAAAAATGCTAGTTTTTTATTTTATCGCCAAGATATGTCAGCATTCATGGTAGATGTTTGCACCAAGTGCTTCTGAACTTGAAAACTTACTCATCTGAGCGTATCCTCAGATGAGCACTGGAAAATACTTAAAAATGGAATGAAACACGCCTCTTCCCTGAGAAGAAATGTTGGGAAACGTAATGCGGCGTTTTATGGGTTATTGTCCATTCAACACGTATAAATATCTTTAGTACGTTGCACAATATTTTAGAAAAGTTACGTGTGTTGCTTTCTGAATGTCTTTAGTAGTTCAGTGTACGGCCTAAATGTGTCATAATAGTCGCAATAGTTCCTGCGCGAACACTTGAATTGGTGTAGGTGCCCCAAAACCACATTTCTTGAAGCATTCATACTGAAAGTCAATGTTTACGATGTAATTCATTAGAGTGATGGTAACAAGACCTAAAAGTTTCTGAGACCCTGAGTTCTAAAGCAGGTGTGTTTTGGGGTGCTGTGCTGAGCAGGATGGAGCAAAATAGGATCAGATAGGCAGAATTTCAGGCCACTTGCAAAAGTTAAACAAAGAAGGAAGATCAAGGCGAATGAAAAAAAAGGCTAATAAAGGGTGATTCAAAGAAAGTAATTGCGTAGACGGCACACTAGGAGCGTTTAAGGTCAGCTTGTGGGAAAATAAAACGTCTGTGTCACGTGTTATCATAACGCCACTTTTGCTGCTTTCTCTGCAACCGCTGTACTTTCCAAATATATATTTTTTGTGAATTCTTCCTGAATGCTTCTGACACATGCTCAACCAAATTAAACGTGATGTCACCAGAACTTTGCTTTTACTACGAGCTTTACCAAAGAAAATCGCTTAGGATTCGTCATTTGCCGGTACATTTTTTTTGCTATACTGTGGTAAAAGTTACAGTTATTTTTTTAGTTCAGAACAAAGCTGTCTTGGTGTCTCGGTATACATGCGTGTGACTCTAAGTAAAGATCGGTTGGAAGTCAGCACTTGGCTTCGTCGTTCTTTTGGTTCCTCTACATGTACGGGCTGTAAGTGATGTTTCAGAGCAAAGCCCAGTGCACATAAATATGCCAGGAAAATTGGGAGTACTTGCCTGCATAGAATTTTCAGAAATATTCCTTAAGAAAGAAAAAAATATATTTAAAGATTATATTTTAATATTCTTAAAAATACTCAATATTTTTGTACCAAATTTACCACAACATTAGAAGGCATACATCCCAAAGTCTGAAAATCTTGAAGTACGTTGCTTAAAAATATGCTAAGTTAGATGCAGTTGTAGCCGAATACATAGGTCCGCTGTCCGTCCTCCCCTTATTCGCTAAAGATAACCTGAAGATGAAATCGACACATTTAGTAGATGCAACTTTATTCGCCACAATACATTGTGCGTTCCAGCTGTATAATAACTTGAAAAAGAGGATCCGGTGCAGACTGTTGAGTATTTTGTTTCTGCTTCGTTTACTTGACAACCCGCTTGCGTGAATCGTTTCTCATTTTTAATACCCATTGATGCCATTTCCAGTATTTCATCCATGAAGCATGCGGGCTTTTTCTTTCGTTAAGAGTGGAGCGGAACCTTCAGGGTTATACCGTAAACAGAGGTATCTATGAAATTAAAAATGCTCTTTATCTTCAATTATTTCTTCTACATTGTGGGTAATGCTGTCCTTACCCCCTAATTATAAACAAATGTGGTGTAATAATTGAAACAAAAAGTGTTATTTATCTGAATGCGGCACTGGCGGCTGTAGTGCTAAACGAAAACCAGATGCAGAAATTTTAGATGTAGAATATTTTCTCGCGAAAGATGCTTTCCCTTAAACAGCATGCGTTTGCGGCAGAGCACGCTTTACAGACAGAAGAGCTTCTGCGTTGGGCGGGTGCTGGATTAGATACGAACCACTCACGCATTCATGAAAAGCTCTGAGAGCCAGTCCAGTTTACGCCAAGACATGGTGTCGAAGGAATGAAAGTGAAATGTAGTCCTTGAACACACTTTCGCGCTTTATCTGTATCTGCGACTACCTGTACTTACAGTCTTGCCTGCACCTATGGCGGTCGTACGCAGTTCCGCCGTCCATAACGCCCTTCTCGTTTCCCGAGAAGCCTCAGCTGGGCTCTCGAGCCAGCGTCACATGCAGCGTGCCCGAGGGAGACCCGCCCATACGGCTGTCGTGGCTGCGAGATGGCGTGCCTCTGGATTCCGCCTCTTCTTCCACCTCTGCGGTGGGCATCTCCTCGGGCCACGTGGACGACTTCATCTCGACGCTGGTGTTCAGGTCGCTGCGCGAGGAGCACACGGCTGTGTACACGTGCCTAGCTGCCAACGAGGCCGCCTTCATCAATTACTCTGCGCCGCTCGTCGTTTACGGTAAGTATCCATGTGCACTCGTTGAGTGGGTGTTCTAGTACGGGAAAATGTAAACAGCAAAGCCACCGCTATTAAGTTTTCATTTATTTACAATGGCGTTCCCGTCGATACTGGCGTCGTTCCTATGAAACACTGCACTACTAGGAGAATAGGGGATGCGAATACTGTAGTTCTTTTACCACCACTCTTCGTTTTCGTTTACTTTCTTATGCTTTCCCCTTCCCCTTTACCCCAGTGTGCACTAGCAGGCCACAGACACGCTCCTCCGGCCAACCTCGCCGCTTTGCCTCTCGTTAAACCTTACACACACTCTCTCTATTGCTCTCGTAATTGAACAAGAATCCTGCGATTCGTCCAATATTTGCTTTCGAAAGATGACTCGCATTATACTGTTGTATTCGTGAGAACTCCGGCAACGGCATCACGGCCTGGACAATAACTAGAGTTAATTTGACGCTTCACGTGCAAGCATGTCAAAGCTAATGTGGCTTCTCGCATTTCGCGCAGTCACGGCCAAAGAGTAACACCCCATATTTTTCTTAGAAGAATGTTGCTTGATTCGCGTTACTGTAAATCCTACTATATAACATAGTCGTGTGAGGAGAATACATTACATAGAAAAGGACCCCACCATTGCCTTATATTAGTAGTTTTCTTGTTTATTAGTTCTAGTAGTTACCCCCCCCCTCCCCCCCAAAAAAAGCGTAAGTGTTCGGTGTTGCAGGTTCAAACGTGCAGCACGACAGAACAACGAAGAATAACCGATATCGGTGACTTGGAGGCGACAGGAGCTATGTGATGTCTATGTAAAGGACATGTAATGTCTGGCTACCATCTACGCTTGGTTTTAGGCGTCGCTTTTTGTCTATGATATATGTGTTTTTCTTGCGAGAAGCCGCTGAAAAGTAATGCATAGAAATAGGTGTTCGCAGTGTACTGCAGAACGAACAAAAGGCAGAAAACATTGCTCACGCAGCTGTTGCAATATCGATCCAGCATACGGGATCTGGCGATCTAGACGACTTCACCACGAAACACGCAGGGTGACATCGTTAAGCCGGATAACCTGCAAACAGTTTTCATATTTGAGACAATAATAAATTTTTTTAAGTACTTCAATTATTTGTGCGGCCTTATGTGTGCTGCGATTTGATTGGCGTTATTGACGCAGCTCCACCGCGATGGCGGTTGGAACCCAAAGACACCACGGTGACGACCGGTGATCGCATAATCCTGGACTGCCAAGCTGACGGCACCCCGGAACCCAGAGTGCGCTGGAAAAAGTCGGCAGGTGCGCTGTTTCTTCTACATCATCTTATCTTATCGACACAGAGGGGACGTTATGTACTTAAAATAACAATAAAACACATGCATGAGTATTTTGGTTCCAGCACGCTGGAATCTGGTACAATTATAGTGCAAGCGGTCTGCCACTCGGTACAATATGTACATATATTTACCACTGGAAAACACCAAGCGAACGAAAAAAAAAAACATTTAAATACGAAGACAAGCGTCAATTAGAAATTTAGCGCGACATCTGAAAAGGTTCGCATACTAGAAGAAAAAAGAAAAAGAAAAGACGAACCAGTCTATTTATTTTATTTCAATCGTTATAGATAAGGTATAAGAAATCGTGAGCTATGAAATGTGGCATCTGAGCTGTTTGTCGTGTAACTACCACGAACGAATAAAAAAATTTTGATACTAATTCTCTTGTGCATCGTGTTGCTTCCAATGTAGTCGAAAGTAAGTCAAGTGTCTCAAATCACGAATGCGCGTCAGTAGCCTAAGTCAGACATGCTGTGTCTGCGACGAATTATGCGACGAAAGAACTGGCCGCTTTTCAAAACGGTGCATGAAAGTGTAAGAGAAAGCATCAGTTTTTGAATCAAGCATTCCCGACGGGACAACACATGCGTATTCCAAAAACGTCACAGTGGTAAAAAAAAAGAAATAAAGAAAGGAAAAAGAAGCTTCTCTGCCACTTCTTTTCCTGGTGAGCTGGTAACTTTCTACGGTTTGCCGTTATCTTGCAATTGAACTTCTGTAGGGGGTCCCTATATTTTAACGTTAAGCTTCTTTTTGTTCGGTTTGTTGCTACCTTTAATTTTGTCAACACATGTAAAAAAAATTGACTGCATCACAAGCACACATTCCGATCAAAGAGCTGTCCTGAAAATTATCTTAAGAAACATATACAGCATTGTCGAAATAAATTGTCGAAATAAACCTTTCGAAATAAATTGAACTCGTTATCCTCGTTGCAGGGCTGCAGGCTACTGAATTTCGCACGGTAATCAGCAGCTCTCGCATGCAAGCGCTCGTGAATGGCTCGCTGGTCATACAAGAGGTGGAGACGTTGGACGCCGGCGGATACATGTGCGAGGCTACCAATGGCGTTGGGCTGCCACTGTACACCGTCGTCCAGGTCAACGTCCATTGTGAGTAAGGCACTCTGGTGCTCAGTCACAGTTTCAGAGATGGCCATCGTGAACTGTAAGCAAAGGGAGACGGAAATCGGAGGCAAAGAAAGGCACACTGTCATTCGCATAAACGGAAGCAAGTTTAGGCACGTAAGCCTACTTCATTTCACCATTTCATAGCGGTACTGAGTTACTACATAGTTATCGACAAAAGGAAGGCACTTGTGCGAAACTTTGTACCTTTTCTCCTGCGACACCTATTCTGTAGCTCCTCAGAGTGGCATGCTTGAAGCCACTTAAGCGCGCATAAGTCGACCAGAGACTGAAATGCCATCGTGACTTTCTTCCGCTTCCCTTTCTTGTGGCTCCGTCCTCTGGCACTGCTTTTCTCAGATGAGCGTTCTTCCAGCCAATTCTGGCAAATAGCGACTGTAAGGAATCGGAAAACTTAACTGTAAACAAGAATGTTAGTGCTAGAAAACGAAACAAGAAACCTGACAAGAACAATTTATCGTGCTTTCAGTGACCGGTAAGCTTTTGCCGAATGCTCGCAAGAATAAAATGAGTATATGCAGCGATCACATGAACGTCTCCTGTGCTACGTAATATCGGCTCATACCTGATCTCATAAAATATATCTAAACTTTTTTTCATGGACAATAATTTCTTGCAAAGATAAGTTCTCACTCGAACGATGAGAATAGAGGCGTGTTGTGGCATAGCTATTCTGCCCGTCTTAAGTTGCCAAAAGCAAAGTGCTCATGTTATGGGTTTTACAAAAAAGGTAAACACTTGCATGCGTAAAAAAATCATAATAACACCTTTTACCTCCAATCTGCAAAAGCTCATAGCATACCGTAATGAGTGGCCAATGAATGGCAATGCTCTAACATGACTGTGAACGCTATTAAGCAACGCGTCATTAGAAACATGAAATTTATGGAATATATAATTTTAAATGCTGTACGTTAAAGACATGCGACGTCACCAACCAGTTCGCCAATACGTGCGAGACATAAACGTGAAGATTTAGTAAAACGGGCTTTTACTTTAGGCGTCACATTGATTTCCCTGATGTTTGAATCTGAATTCATTTAATCAAATAACCGCCCAACGTAAGGTTTCTGGTAGTAATAAATTTGTATTGCAGTGTTAAAGCAAAGCTTGCATTACATCTTCCCTCTACTTTGCGGGTGCTGTTTCGCGTAGTCTAGCACAACTTGAACCACTGGGCATGTGCCACTTTGACGCAATGAATATGTATTTAGGTATGTCTCGTACTTCTCCGTGCACTAACCGCTCATTTACGTACTTTGCTAGACAAGCATCACACATCGCCTTCATCCCCCTTGCACAGGAAGATAACACTTACATGCGACGAGGCTTTGCTGGTGCTATCCGCTACCTGCGGATACTTTAGTAAATCTAACATGCTTCGCGTCATTTAGATTTCAGCAATGGGCCTGTGGACTTTTTCATTGGGAGTGCATCTTCATGGGCATATAAAATCACATAACTGTCAATTCATAACTTCATTGACATAACTGTCAATGAAGTAGGGGCTTGTATATTCAAGTGAACAAGGTCACGCCTCCTTTAGAATGACAACTTAAAAGTTTTCTCACTTATACTGTTATAAATCTCTAAGCCTTATGTGTTTCTGTTATTTTTCTCTGTATTTAATGGCGATCGCGATTCTGCGTTACCGGGAGCATATGCAGCCCTCAAGTTCAAGAAATATTATCGACATCACTTACCTGACTGTGAGACAAAACCAAGACCGCTTAGCCATGTACACAGCTCAAACCCCATGAAGAAACCTATAGCTACTGTTATATTCACAACACTAAAACATTAGTGGCGAAATCGCAGTTTTAGGACGTCCCAACAACTTTTACACCTGATAAAACAAGTACACTTTGCAAGTACCGTGGATTGAAAGTATAAGAGCGCGGAGCCAAGGTCCCTTTTTTTTTAACTTTAAACTTCTATTTCAGCTCCGGCCAAGGTACGGCAGCGTTTCATGTCCCAAACGACAGCAAGAGGCCAGGTGGTGAAGCTTCGCTGTGAAGCCACTGGAGACAAGCCCATCAGATTTTTCTGGTCCAAGGACAGCAAACCCATTAAATCATTTTCAAGTCCCAGGTAGGCCATAGGCTCTTCGTTCAAGAACAGGAGAAAGAGAGAGAGAGAGAGAGAGAGAGACTTAATGGTTCCTTGTGAGGTTTGCGCAGGGTGGCTTGACTATGTGTTCTATGAAGTTAACTGCTTAAGAAAAAATGTCTTACTGCAGACCTTCCACTATTGAGAACGCTACACATGGTCAAAACGTGCGTAATAATTAAGTGTAACAGATTTAATCATGAACTAGATCAGCTGGGAGCATTCTGCCATATCGACAACTTCACAGTGTCGCAGAAAACAGCGTCTTAGGCAGACGGTAGTCCACAGAAAAGACACGATGGTTTACTTTGTTTGAATACGCTCATTCGATCTCGTCGCGAACCAGTTTCGTATGCGTGTACGCGTGAACGCTGCTTTCGCTTCTCGCGGTGGCAGGTACTCGATCGAAGATCACTCTGGCGAAGAGACACCCTGGTCGGAACTAGTAATCCTGTTCGCCGAGAAGAACGACACCGGCACCTTCAGGTGCGACGTGTCAAACTCGTACGGACAGGACGAGCAGGTGACCCACCTCTCTATACAAGGTAGGCCTCAGCAACAAGCTGGCTGCACCTTGCCACTTGTTAGAAAATCAGATAGTTGTTCCTTGAACTAACAATCCGCAGGTACAGCTAAACTATATTGGCATATCCACTTGTTTGCGGTTGCGCTTTCGCGTTCGAACAAACCAGAAAGCTCACAGATAGAGACAACGCAGTTTGACAGCAGTTCACCTGTCCAGGATATAAACATCCTGATATTTCCGAATATTTCAGTACAAAACTTCGTTTGATTACATTACAATAGCTTAGTTACATGAATTATGCTATATTTATTTACATTAGTAACTCCGTCATGGTGGGAATTATTGTGCACACAATACTGTTTATACTACGTGCTGCTATTTCTCATATATCGATACCCTCATGGCGCGTAAACATTCAAGTACTAACAACTCGCTAGCCGCAACGTCCACTGAATAGGACACGACGCATAGTGTACTTTCAAGGAAGTGTTGTGGAACTGTAGCCTATTATATTTCTCAAGCAGAGCCTACCTCCTCGCTTGCGCAATTTAAAATGTATGTGACAACTGAGGCAAACTGCTACGATTCCCGAAAATTCCAGTGACATTTTCGAACCCGCTCTAAAGCTCTCTTGCATTCAAAGGGTTTTGAAAACTGCACTGAACACAACGTTCAGAGGAGTACTGACACAGAATTGTTGCATCCTGGTTTTATGCTTTATCTGATAGTTGTCAACCCCGTAAAAGCAGTTTCGTGTCAGGATTCCTTTACTGCGCAGAAAAATCCCTTCTTAAGAACTTAGGGGGTTATCTTTGGATATTCAACGGCGATTTTATGTTGTACACACCCGCCATTTTTATTTTCACCAGACCGGCCGGAACAGCCTCCAAGACCGGAAGTGCTCAACGTACTCAGCCGATCTGTTACCATTCTGTGGAAGAGTCCGGGTGATGGCAACTCCCCGATTACCAAGTACATCGTACAGTACAAGAGGAGCGCAGGTAAGATTGATCGAAAATGTAAGTCTTTGTAAGTGCGTTCGCAAGAAACGCTCCCCTGAGAGAAGTTTCAAGTTAGAATCATTATTTGCCTGCGCATCTAACAAACTGTCGAAATCTGGGACGATGGAGAAAGCGATATTCAGGAAGGTCCCCTGTGCTGCGTTGTAAATAAATATTAAAAGGTCATTCCAAACGCATTATTGATTTCTTAAAGGTAGCGTATACGCGAAGAGCATCCTGCCAGCTCAACGTGAATCGTGAAAAGCATGACATGTGGAATTCAGGAGAAAATGCATGGGCGCATGGCAGAGCCCCGAGACAACCGCAGATGCACGGCCTAGCCTGTTTTAGTAACCCAATTTACCCACGCTGATCGATCCACTCTTGTAACGGTGACGACGCAGGAAAATATAGGCTATGGCTTCCAGCATTGATGAGTTTTACTTTTATTCACGTTTACAGCCAGTGCATATGTGGAGGAACGCTCACGTTGTTTACGGCAGCTAGGCACATTCACAATGTCAGGACGCTGTAACGATGCGACTCGTCACTAAGGAATTGCTGACGGCAACAATTTTAAAAATGTCCCTATCAATTCATGCAGCGTGTCGATCCTTTCATCTGGCGCGCATGCGTTCAGGTACACGTGTGCTTGCAAGTGTGCGCCAGAGTCACTCTGCGAATCACTTTCATTCAGAGACGCCCGAATAACCACTCTTTTTCGTTTGAATGCTGCTACGTTAAGGTGCACAGCGGCAAAGTTTTGGCCACGGAAGCAGTGCTATGAAACAGATTTTCCCGTTATACTCTAGAATGTTCCCCTGCTTGACACACCGTCTCGGCTTAAGAAAGTGGATGGCACTGCCCTTCTCTAACTGAAGTGGCCAGTGCACTTCGATGATATTCTACGAGGCGATGCTCGAGCGAAGTATTTCTAGCCAGACGCTCACGGCAACTACACAAACGCGTTCGACTAAAAGTGCACTAATCGAGGTACTTCTAGCCGTATGAATCACTGACGAATGTTTTTGAAGCGTAGTGTCCTCCTCAGTTTAAGGGCGGCACTTCAGACCACTCGGCGGAGTCGAGGAAGAGCTTCGTCTCGAGGTTGGCTTGTACGAGGGTTAAGCCTTGCTTTGAAAGACATATTTCGCACTCAGGCTCAATGGGCTCCGCCACCTATATCATTGCCAAACCAACATTGAAAGATGACGCATGCAGCGCGTCTTTTCCGCAGAGTCGTGGGAGAAACAGCTGAGCGAAATGGTGGCGGAGTCGGACCAGAGCCAGGTGACGGTGCAGGACCTGCAGCCCCTCGCCGAGTACAACTTCCGCGTTCTGGCCCAGAACGTCATCGGGGTTGGGCCTCCGAGCGAAGCACTCACCGTCGTCACCGACGGAGAAGGTACGGTGCGATGTTGCAAAGCCACCCTACAAGTAAAATACTCTGCAGTTAGACCTATAGTGATAGGATACATTTAACCTTTGGATGATGAGACGTAAAAAAAAAACCATAAAGAAAACGTTTTATTATTTGTCGAATTGTGCTAAGTACACGGGCTGTTAGGTTCAGAAAAACGAAAATATATTCCACTAAAAGAAAAAATAATATCTTGCGGGAACTTTTTCAGCAATGAGCTTTTTTCTTGTGAACAACATGCGGCAGAACACGGAAAAAGAGCTTCGCACTAAGCCACCTATAGCTTCGTGTGAAACTTGTACTTGTAGCAGTGACCGAATAATTAGCGACATCAATAGTGTTATCAAAGGATGAAGGGGATTACAACACTCTATATGTGTACAAGGTGCTTTTTTTTACACCCTGCAGATTTTCTATAAAACATCTATGAGCGTAGCGAACATGGCGCTGTTGCAAATAAGTTCTTCGGTGACGCAGACATGTTTTGCCGCTAACAACCTAAGTATCAGAAGTATTATCTAGAAAAACTGTTAAACATTTTTTTACGATAGTCTTGGAAGCAGTCGTTTATTTGGCACAATTGCAGGCAGTCATATTTTATTGCACCTCTGTTTAAAAAAAGAGATGAACTTAAAAACGCATCTATCTTGAGAAATTCATTATCGAATTTCAACGCTCAATCGAAACAATATCGAAATCGAGCGCACGTGGAAGCTACGTCAAAGGGAACTGCCCCCTGACGAAGTGTAACACAAGAGTTTTAATAATGGCGCATGTCGCGACAACTGCGAATGCAGCACGTCGCCGCAGATTCTTGCTACGCAAAACGTGTCGTATCACTATTTGACGCGACTGGCCGCGACTTTGTGGCAAGCAAAGGGGGCAAAAGACCCCTCAAGCCATCGTTTCAAAGGCTTTTCCCTCACGACAAGTTTGTCATTTAAAGAACTGCCCCAAAGTTCTGAACGAGAGGTAAATTACCAATTGTGGGTTAATTAGTTTACTGATACTCACGTTATTAGCGGCAAAGTATGTCTGCCTTGCCGAAAAACTTATCTGCAAAGATGTAACGTTCGCCACGTTTACAGCACTTTTTAAGGAAAATCTTTATGGTGTAAAAAAAAAAAATCCATCGCATAATCCCAGCGTTAATGGGTGCCAGTAAGCTCACCTAGGAAAGAAGTCTGCTCATATGTCTTCGTAAGTATTTTTCTGGATACTCTTTGCGGTGTCCACGAGGAAGGAGAAAATAAAATAGATAACAGAAAATAAAGGCTTGATTTCAAAATTCCGAATATTTCGTCGCAACAGTCAACTCTAACATCTCGATAAATTGCTACTCGCGTGCAGAGCCGATAAAGATCATGCGAACAGGCGGAAAGGCTGCTTTATAAAATGACATATGGGCAAAATTTTGCTGAGTTTTCTTGGCAAACGCAAGAAACCATTCAGAAATATTGTATATCCAAAAGTGGCTTTCGTCTAACAAATGCATGTGAGGCCAGAAAACAGTAGCATAATGTGCTCTTTTAATCGAGCGCCAATGCCCGGTTAACATTTATTACTACATTTGCAGTGCCTGCAACACCTCCTCAAAGTGTCAAGGTGACGGCTGTCAGCTCAAGAAAAATAGAAGTATCCTGGAAGGTGAGACACTTCATCACTCCTGGGGACCTTGGAAAAATAACCTACCGTGTGCCCAATGTCTGTTTGTCCAGCGTAGACAATTTCGCCATCGACGGCAACTCAAGACAGACTTTCCTTCGCTACGTATCGCATAAAAGGCATGAAAATTTTTCGCAGCCCCGAAAAATTCAGCAGACGCGCACAGAAACTTGTCAAAATGCGCATTGTGCGAATCGCTCTGGCCATGTACCCAATATCTTAGAAAATATTCCGGAGTACAGCCGGCGGCGGGCTGAAGAGAGAAGCATTCGACGTCGTGTCGGGAGCAAGCACACAAGAGTTTGATAAAAGTTTGGTATGATATCCACATGAACAGCACGTTCTTCTAAAGCGAAAATTATGAACGTTTTGTTAGCGTAATTTCCGCAATAAGTAATGCAGCAATGTTTCGTCGCAGCCGGAGATGCCAATGGGCACTTTCAAACGTAGGAGAAGGTATAGGGTATACGCAACAAGCCCCCCCCCTCCCCCCACTATAGGAAAACATAAAAAAAATTGCGTTATTGTGCGACGAAGCAACACAAGTTCTCCTGTAGCGTCTGTCCAGGCTGAAGAATCAGAAGCGTCTGGGTGTTTTCATGGTCACAACGAACACTCTTGTCAATGAACTTGTTACCGATGGTGTTCCAATATTTTGGAATATGCTGAAAAATA
The DNA here is from genome assembly GCF_050947875.1 of Dermacentor variabilis. Taxonomy (NCBI): domain Eukaryota; kingdom Metazoa; phylum Arthropoda; class Arachnida; order Ixodida; family Ixodidae; genus Dermacentor; species Dermacentor variabilis. The sequence goes on from NC_134571.1 coordinate 130,284,970, forward strand.
ACGTGCCTTTTTCTTTCTGTACTTGTACAGCATGAGGACTCAGTCATGAGCATTCATGGTAAGCGTGACGATTCGCGAAATTTTGTTATTATAACTACGAAATATACGTACAAGTCGCAGTGACGAGATGATGCTCACAAGCAACTTATTCCCCAGAAAATAAACTTGATCCTTTCTTTGCGCAGTAAAGGTTATTTAAAACCTATTTTATGTTTTTCAGTATTTTTTTCTTCATTCTACTATTTCTCTCCCTGTTCGACCTACGTTACCGTGTTCAGAATAGCTGTTTGAGTTTGTTCATTCCTCATAGTGACATTTTACTGAGCCAAAATAGCATTTGCGTGAGCACAGACCGTTCACCTCTGACAGAAATTCTTCTAGAAATTGCCAGTCTTCTCCCTTCCTATTACCCTGTATGTCTGTTGCATATGTGTATTTTCACATCGAATAATAATTCCAGAGGCAACACCACTGAGATTCGGGGAATGTGCGGCAAATATGAAATACGCTGTGAAGAAAGACGTCAACTCAATGCCATGAAACTTGAGAATATTTGAGTTTATTTTCCAGAGGCACTTTACTTCACCTCCATAGGGAGTTCTCATTTTTGGGATGCAAGTGCCGTGTACACGTATGCGCCAAAAGTAGCCAATGTCTTAAATTGTGCAAGCGCTACCTCTTGCGTGACACCAAATTGCACGTTAACAAGGGGGTCGGGTGTGCCACAGCTTCTTATTCCGTCCCACATCCCGCGGCGGGACTGCGCCCTTCAAGCCCGTCTGTGGCTTGGAGTACAATTTTAACGGAACAGCGCCAGGGGCCCCGTGTCGTAGAAAATCCGGTGCCAGCGTCTAGCGTCGGCCGTCCTGCGAGCGAAAATTGCCGTATATATTCCACACGGCACTAACGTTCTTATTATATCTCTAAAATTGCTCAGACGTTGTCTTACATTCTTTACAGTGTTATTCCTAGGAATTTTGAGAATGACAGCCCACAAACCAATGTCCTCAAACAAAAACACAGACAGCGCATGCCTTTTATGTTAAATCTTCTCAGAGTGAAATGTTAAAAGTGCCAAACAATAACAGCAGATTGGCACACGCAAGAGGCCGGGTTTCTACCAGGAAGCTCGGTTTCGTGTATAGTTCTCGCAGCCAGCGTTTCCCGGTGACCATTACGGTTACATAAGGGGCAGTTACTGGGAATCGTGGGAAGCAGTCAGCATTCTTTGAATGCTGTCGCGTTCCACTCTTAAAGACGAAGCTTAAGCGTCCTGGGAGTTTTTGTAAACGGGCGCTTAACGCCACATTGTCTGGTTTGGACGACAAACTCCTTTAGGGGTAGAGGATTCTAGTGACGTTTGACAACAACGCAATGTGCATTGCGAGCAACAAAAGAGTGCTTGGCATTTTTTAAAACTGACATCGGCCTTTGGAAGTACATGACATACTTTGAATCTGACATCGGCCTTTGGAAGTACATGACAACCGCCTGCACATTGGGACCTGGGTGGTGTGCTGTGTGCAGAACACGTTTGCAAGTCGCACGTGTACATAGTTAGTTATGATCGTCATTCCAACTCCCTCTCTTTCTCCTTCACTTTCTTCCTCTTTCCTACGCTATGTAGCAGATCAAAAAAAAAAAAAAAAACTCCTCCGTCCGACCTCTCTGCATTTTTCACATTAAAATGTAGTCACTGTCACGCGCCACGGTGCCTTAGCGGTTATGGTGTTGCACTGCTACGCACGAGGTCGCGGGATCGAATCCCGGCCGCGCCGGGCGCATTTCGATTGGGGCGAAATGCAAAAGCGCTCAAGAGAACAGAGTGGTGAGCTAGTTGGTACTGCATAACTTGAAGCAGAGCGCAAAAAGTCACGAAGACAACAGAAGGGAACGAAGTTGTTGTTAGAACGAATAGTTGTTAGCCGCGCGGTGTCTTCGTTCCCTTCTGTTGTCATCGTGCTTTCTTGCGTTTTGCCTCAAGTTATGCGAAAACGCGTCTGGCGCATGGGGGCATGGTAAAGATCTCCTGGTGGTCAAAATTAATCCGAACGACTGCGTGGCTAATAATCAAATCGTGGGTTTGACAACTAATACCCCAGAATTCAATTCAATTCTTATTGTCTCTCCTTCTAAATGTTAATCCGATAGAACAACATATATACGGCCTGTTGCTCGAAGCGGATTGCGCGCTCTGTTTGCAGCCTCCGCCGGCGCACCTCCAATACGGTGAAATCCAAGGCTACTACGTTGGCTACCGCGTCCACGGGTCCACCGAGCCTTACGTCTTCAAGACCGTCACCGTCCCTTCGACGTCTTCGCACGTGGCCGTTGGCGGAGCAGTCTCGCGCTGCGTGGTGGACGACCTGCAACGTGCCACGGCCTACGCGGTCGTGGTGCAGGCGTACAACGACAAAGGCGCGGGTCCTTTGTCCGACGAGATTCGCGTGCACACGCACGAGCATGGTCAGTGGGACGATTGCGCAACCCTTTTACATTCGAGTGGCTCGTTACACGAACACAGTGCATCTGTCAGGCAATCGGTGGTGCAACACAAGAAATTGCGGACGTACTTCTTTTGCGTTGCTTTGTTGGCGATTACGTTGATGTCGTATATGATGGCGTAATTTCTTGCGGTCGCAGGTGCTGTTGTTCTTCAGATTCATATTGTTTCTTTTTTTTTTCGAGTGATCGCGGTCTAGATCCTGTGACACCACATTATTACATCTTGCACGAATTAGTTTTCTGTATAACAAATCGTGTTTGTGGTTGTTCGTACAAATATGTGTGTTGCATGCAAAGCCGTAAAAAAAGTATGCATTATTCTGTCTTTCTAACATTAGTGTGATTTTTTATAACATTTTATAATCTGAAACATACTATTATCGTCTTCCGTTTACATTTTCCAGTGAGATGTTATTTATAACTGAGCCTTACATACAGCGGCACCTAAGTCAGAAGAAAAGAACCACGTAGATTAGTGTCTACGTTGATTAAAGTCTGCGATACCTTTTTCTTTTTTTTCTTTTCTGGAGCTGGCCAAGCTGGACAAGGATGCTGTTAGCCTGAGAAGTTGTTCTAGCGTACTAACAAAGGAACATGTGTTGAGTAAAAAGCAAGCATGTTAGCAGGAACGTTAGTAACTAATAATTCTTGCTGCTTTTTACAGCTTGCCACTCCTATTGTTTACGAAGTAATAACAGTGCGGCGGCTCTATCGGTGTACGCAGACCCACCACCGCCACCTAGCGTCACTGTGACAACGAGGACTACGGAGTCCATAGAATTAGCCTGGACGCCACAGGACGAAGAAAGCGAGGTCGTCGATGGTGAGCTGCTTATTCTGAACCAAGCCAAGAAGATCCCAGCACTCATGAAATTGGGGTGCATTTTACCTAGGAGAGCATGATACAATGCCGCGAGATAAGGGTTACGAGAGAGCATATATTAGATTTCCAGAACACCCTAAGTGACGGCAGGAAAAGTTTGTGCAATGGCGTAGCTTTGCTTCCTGGATGACAAGTCACCGTGCAGGCAAACCGTTGTTGCTTTCGAATACATGTTATAGGAGTGTCTTTTTTTTTTTTTGGCAGTGGAAGAGCTTGCCGATGACTGAAGTTCGGCGTGAGTTTAGTTCAAGTTTTTTAAAGGATGGTTGACAAGCAATTTAGCAGCTATGAAGGGTAGAGGCCTGGTCACGTTGGTAGATCGTGTTTGAAATAATAACCGCGCGAAAGACAGAGACAAACGAAAATAGACGTACACACAGCGCTGGCTGCCAACAACTGTGCACCTGCTGTGCGGACAGGAGTCTGCGGCCTAATGACGCATTGCTTTGAAGCTGTGAACAGTGTGTTTGGACTTTTCTGCCCGGCAGATACACTTTTGTTTGTGTCGCGCCCAGTTAGGATAACTTGACATTACCGATGATACTGAACGACAAAGAAGCAACGTCGTTCGAGCAAAGTAATCGAACAAAGAGTAACCATGCACTAAATGAAATGCGGCAGATGCTATTTGCACAGCAATCAAAATGCATGATTGACACGTTGCCATAATTTTTCTGATAGCCTTTAAAACTAATGGCCTTACGGCACATACTGCAATTACTTAATCGTAGCCTGCAGTCGCAGAGAATTTCCATTTGGAATAAATGCTGAGGAGGACACCAGTTCTGAGGTATGCGTCTAGGAATTTTTGCGACAGAATACGCTGACTATCCAATTATTTTTGTGCTTCAGTACTTAAAGGTCTTTTATTACAAAAGTAAGCAGAACAATCGTGCTTTTTGACCGCACTTTTGATTGCCTAATCTCAAGTTAAGGGCTATAGTCAAGATTGGTTCCGATTGAATGCACCTTAAGAATTACCTTGCTGCAGTTCCTTAATTGCAGTATGTGCCTTAAGAAATTACTTTAAAAAGCTGATTTGTATTTATGTTCTACTTGTTCATTATGCATTTTGATTACATGAGCGAGCAATTCCACCTCTTCATGTAAAAATTAGGGGGTTTTACGTGCCAAAACGACTTTCTGATTATGAGGCACGCCGTAGTGGAGGACTCCGGAAATTTTGATCACCTGGGGTTCCTTAACGTGCAGCTAAATCTAAGTTTTCAACTACTGTATTCATTTTCATATTCATTTCATTTTCAACTACAGTATTCCATCAATATTTCAATGAACAACCACAGGTAACTACTTCTATTCTTTCCTTGGCTTCATTGCCGGTTGTCTTCACGTGGTTGCGTCTAAATAAAAAAAAAACGTGCAGAAACCATCGAACATGATTGTCAATGTAACGGAATAGCGTGAACGAACGAACGAACGAACGAACGAACGAACGAACGAACGAACGAACGAACGAACGAACGAACGAACGAACGAACGAACGAACGAACGAACGAACGAACGAACGAACGAACGAACGAACGAACGAACGAACGAACGAACGAACGAACGAACGAACGAACGAACGAACGAACGAACGAACGAACGAACGAACGAACGAACGAACGAACGAACGAACGAACGAACGAACGAACGAACGAACGAACGAACGAACGAACGAACGAACGAACGAACGAACGAACGAACGAACGAACGAACGAACGAACGAACGAACGAACGAACGAACGAACGAACGAACGAACGAACGAACGAACGAACGAACGAACGAACGAACGAACGAACGAACGAACGAACGAACGAACGAACGAACGAACGAACGAACGAACGAACGAACGAACGAACGAACGAACGAACGAACGAACGAACGAACGAACGAACGAACGAACGAACGAACGAACGAACGAACGAACGAACGAACGAACGAACGAACGAACGAACGAACGAACGAACGAACGAACGAACGAACGAACGAACGAACGAACGAACGAACGAACGAACGAACGAACGAACGAACGAACGAACGAACGAACGAACGAACGAACGAACGAACGAACGAACGAACGAACGAACGAACGAACGAACGAACGAACGAACGAACGAACGAACGAACGAACGAACGAACGAACGAACGAACGAACGAACGAACGAACGAACGAACGAACGAACGAACGAACGAACGAACGAACGAACGAACGAACGAACGAACGAACGAACGAACGAACGAACGAACGAACGAACGAACGAACGAACGAACGAACGAACGAACGAACGAACGAACGAACGAACGAACGAACGAACGAACGAACGAACGAACGAACGAACGAACGAACGAACGAACGAACGAACGAACGAACGAACGAACGAACGAACGAACGAACGAACGAACGAACGAACGAACGAACGAACGAACGAACGAACGAACGAACGAACGAACGAACGAACGAACGAACGAACGAACGAACGAACGAACGAACGAACGAACGAACGAACGAACGAACGAACGAACGAACGAACGAACGAACGAACGAACGAACGAACGAACGAACGAACGAACGAACGAACGAACGAACGAACGAACGAACGAACGAACGAACGAACGAACGAACGAACGAACGAACGAACGAACGAACGAACGAACGAACGAACGAACGAACGAACGAACGAACGAACGAACGAACGAACGAACGAACGAACGAACGAACGAACGAACGAACGAACGAACGAACGAACGAACGAACGAACGAACGAACGAACGAACGAACGAACGAACGAACGAACGAACGAACGAACGAACGAACGAACGAACGAACGAACGAACGAACGAACGAACGAACGAACGAACGAACGAACGAACGAACGAACGAACGAACGAACGAACGAACGAACGAACGAACGAACGAACGAACGAACGAACGAACGAACGAACGAACGAACGAACGAACGAACGAACGAACGAACGAACGAACGAACGAACGAACGAACGAACGAACGAACGAACGAACGAACGAACGAACGAACGAACGAACGAACGAACGAACGAACGAACGAACGAACGAACGAACGAACGAACGAACGAACGAACGAACGAACGAACGAACGAACGAACGAACGAACGAACGAACGAACGAACGAACGAACGAACGAACGAACGAACGAACGAACGAACGAACGAACGAACGAACGAACGAACGAACGAACGAACGAACGAACGAACGAACGAACGAACGAACGAACGAACGAACGAACGAACGAACGAACGAACGAACGAACGAACGAACGAACGAACGAACGAACGAACGAACGAACGAACGAACGAACGAACGAACGAACGAACGAACGAACGAACGAACGAACGAACGAACGAACGAACGAACGAACGAACGAACGAACGAACGAACGAACGAACGAACGAACGAACGAACGAACGAACGAACGAACGAACGAACGAACGAACGAACGAACGAACGAGCGAGCGAGCGAGCGAGCGAGCGAGCGAGCGAGCGAACGAGCGAACGAGCGAATGAACGAACGAACGAACTAACGAACTAACGAACTAACTAACTAACTAACTAACAGACAATGAAAGCTCTGTGGCACGACATTCCCTTCCCCCTCCATTTCTCTCGCCCCTCCCCACAACTCGATTGCTCGAAAACATGTGCCCTCTCCATCAGCACCTTCATATCGCAAGTCCGACCACCGGTCACCGCCAAACAAGAAAACGGGCAAAAAGAGACAAAGAAAGCTATTCGTTTTTCAAATCAAGCCCATTGGTTGGCTTTATTCTTGTGCCTCGCACACATTATGGCCTTCAAACCCTCTTACTGCTTTCCCACAACACTCAAGAAATTTTAACAGGATGTAGAGTGCGTCATGTGCCGAAGAACGCGTCACTGCAAATATTTTTGTGAATGCTAGAAATTTGCGTACCCGCAAAGTGTGCACTTTCTTTCTCTTTTGTCACTATTCCACGTTGCAAAATTTGTACTCTTGTCTTATGTTTTCTTCTGTATTGCCAAAAGCGCGTAAAAAATTCACGCAGGAACACGCAGGAGTTGTTTGAGTATGCGTAAGCATTGTGTCGCTTGCTCATCTCCGCGCAGCCGGGTGTCATTATCGATGTTATGAAACCTGATTCGAGCAGTATAAGCCCTTACCAACCCTTACCGGTTGTTATCAACTTATCCGACTCGATCCGAGCCTTGCCAACCCTTAGCGGTCGATGTCAACATTATCGCAATCGACCCGATTCCTATTAACCTTATCGGTATTTATTCAATCATTGGACATGATCTGACCCTTGTCAATTCTTATTGGTCCTTATCAACCTTACTGCACTTGACTGGACTCTTATCGGTGCCTGATAACCTTATCATAATTGCTCCGACCAATATAGGCGCTTATTGCTCTTTAGCACCTTATCCATCCGTGCCGAACCGCTAGCAACCATGTTGAGACTCCTATAACCCTTGATGACTCCTTATCAACTCATTGATTACTTATCTGTTTGTGTTGCACGACGTTACAGGCACGAGGCCTCGAAGAGCGGTGGCATTTCGGTCCGTGAAGGAAGGCCCCAACGGAGGGCGCATTCCTCGTCTACCGAAACGCTCCGCGAATGTGCCATGTACTGCATCAAATTTTCGCATAATCATAATTTTCCTAATGTGTACAATGCTCTAAGACGGCTCTCCATGCGTTCCTAGCGACTGCTTTTATTCCACCATCACAAAATCTTTCAATAAAGCCTTCGTAGAAGCTGCTCTCCTTTAACATTTGTTTTGTACCGCAGATACAACACATTCGTATGGCTCAGATATATTCACCTTCTGCAAGCATGAGTGTTTAGCCCACATGCTGCCCCACATGCTGCACAGTCAATTGTTTATCTGTGTCTAAATGTAATGTAACTAATTGTGGCATGACATTCTGCAAGCGTGAGTGTTTAGCCCACATGCTGCCCCACATGCTGCACAGTCAATTGTTTATCTGTGTCTAAATGTAATGTAACTAATTGTGGCATGACACTACTCATAATTATATGCAATAAAGACAAAGAAGTGGCTGTCTCGCCCAGTAGGTAAGACACTCGATTTCTGAGCGTGGAGTCGTAGGCTCGAAACTCAGCACCGATAATGTTTTTCCTTTCGAATTTGCTTTGTTTTATACATTATTTTCTTTATAGCGATTCGTCTTACGTGACGGATGGACAGGTTTCTTCGTTGTGCAGGCATAGAAATGCTTAAGCCTTTAATAACAATAACCATGGTTGCTGCCCAATTCACGGCGAGGTAGGAACAGTGACGCTGCCGTTATGCAACATTTATCGTGACATCCCCAGCACTTTTCAACACCAGTATACTTATGTGGCAGGTAAAGTTTTTATATGCTTTCGTAGCACACGGTCCTGGAATGCCGGCCTTTGAGGTCGTTACACCAGATGTCGGTCACGGCTCAATTGGAGTTTTTAAGTTCCAGCAGCGTATTACACACACTTTGACTCTCGCAGGCCGTTCTCCAACCCCCTCTATTTTTCTTTCCGCACGTTTCCTCTCTTTCTCTGCTATACTATTCGTCCTTTTTTTTCCATTAACCTTCTCCCAGTTCGGAGTAGCAAGCCAGAAGCGCTTTTGCTCCGGTTAATCTCGCTGTGTTTTCCATTCAATTCGTCTCCCTCCCATTTCTCTCTCTTTCTCTCTCCTTTCCCCCTCTCTCTCATTATGTGTCTTACTGTGTAATGCAGGCTACGTGGCCCGCTGCCGCCTTCACGATTCCGTCGAGTGGAAGGAGGTGTCCCTGGGCCCCGACAAGCGGAGCTACCTGTTTGAGGGACTAGAGTGCGGTAGCGCCTACACATTCTCCGTGCTGTGCTTCAACCACCATGGACGGAGCGAGCCCGAGGAGCTGCTGCACGCGATGACCGAAGGCACAGGTTAGGCTTTCTCTGAATCTCGCACTCCACGGTAAGCCTAGGTGGCGAAACGCGAGACGAGAGGCGATGGCGCGAGATTTGAGCTAGGAGAGCCGTAGGGCTCACCTTCTCGACGCTGGGCGTTCGCGTTCTCGTGATTACACTGTGCGAAACGTCGTTGAGAGCACGTGTTGATTAACTTTTGCTACCAGAAATGAGAACCAACTGTATGTACGCTCTTAACAAAGTGTCCAATGTAAATTGTTATGCAAGTTAGGTATGGAAATTAATGGTATATATAAGTATTACACAGTGCAAATCTATTAGTTAATGCGCATAGTTGGTTCCCTTATCGAAGGCACGCAATAACACCAATAGCAGCATAATTTTAACAGAAGCTCACGCCGTTCGCTGATTCAAAAATACGAAGTTTGAGCGCAGCTCCGCGCACGGTTTCATTTCGAGGTATATTGGCTGGCGCGGAGAATGTGTCTCGTGCGGCACATTGCAAACTGAGCGAAGTGTGGCGCTTCTGCCTCGCTAATCGGGATATCATGAGAGGCAGCGCGTGGGGGACGCGTGGGCGCGATGAACAGCAGCCGCCGCAGACATACCTCCGGTCACTGCCCAAAATCTACCCCATCACCTTGCAAATGATTCACTATACTCGCTCGCGACTTTCTGTGGCAATGAAGTGAAAATTATGAAGGTAAAATCACGCGCGAGTAACAGTGCTCCTCCAAAAAGCCACTCTGCATTTTCATCATCCGCATTAGTTTAAGCTGTGGATCACAAAACATCAACATCTTATATAACTGCAAAAAATGAGACAAAACACACCACTGAGTATTGACCTATTTTTTTCATGTCTTCCGCACTTGGGAACATGAGAAGCACTTGCACACCCGCCGTGGTAGCTTAGTAGCTATGGTGTTAGGCTGCTAGGCACAATGTCGCGGGATTTAGTCCCGGCCACGGCAGCTGCATTTCGATGAGGACGATATGCGAAAACACCCGTGTGCTTAGATTTAGGTGCACGTTAAAGCACCCCAGGTGGTCGAGATCTCCGAAGTCGTCCACTACGGCGTGCCTCATAATCCCAAAGTAGTTTTGGCACGTAAAACACATAATTTACTTAATTAATTTAACGCTTGCCTATGCAAGCTGCTCAGTTATCGCTAGTTGTGCTGGCGCAGGTCTTTGTACTTTAATCATTGTGCGAACAACCAGTGTTGAATACCTCGCACAGTGCTTTCCAAATGGTATGATCTTTGGAGAGGTGACAGGAAAACTCATAGTTTTGTAGACACGCTGTCGACATCTCTTCATATTGCCCGTTATACGAGCAAGAAATGTTGGCAAAAGGAGCATAATTGGAAAAAATATTTTTTATCAACACTACGAATCGTCAGCATCACACCTTTTCTGTCCACTGCAGGCCGAAGGTCTCTCCCGACGAAGTGAAATTACCACTGTCTTGCGTTAGCTGATTCCAACTTGCGCCTACAAACTACATAATTTCATCACCCCACCTGATTTTCTGCCGTCCTCGACTGCACTTCCCTTCTCTTCGCCCTTATTGTGTAACTCTAATAATACGCCGGGTATCTGCCCTACGCATTACATGACCTGCCTATATCTATTTTTTTTTTCTGTTCATGTCAAATAGGACATGAACTATCCCTGAGTGGTGTACATCTCTTATCCACACGGCTCTCTTTCTGGCTCCTAATGTTACGCCTAACATTTTTTTTCTATCGCTCTTTCCGAGGTCCTTAATTTGTTCTGCAGCTTCTGTGGTAACCTCCAAGTTTCTGCCCCATACGTTAGCACTGGTAAAAAGCAATGATTCTGCACTTCTCTTTTGAACGACAGTGGTCACGATTGCCTAATGCCTGCCGTGTGCACTCGAACTAATTTTTGTTCTGTGAATTTCCTTCTCAACATCAGGGTCACCTGTGAGTACTTAACACAGATAAACGTACTTCTCCAGACACTCTAGATATTGACTGGTGATCATCAATTATTATTCCCTTGCAAGGCTATTGAACATTGCCTTTGTCTTCTGCGCACTAATATCCAACCCTGCTCTTACACTTTCTTGGTTAATATCCTCAATAATTTGTTGCAATTCATCCCCAGTGTTGCTGTACAGGACTGTGTCATCTACAAACCGAAGGTTGCTGAGATATTGACCGTTGATCCTCCGTCCTAAGCTTTTCTAGCCTAATAGAGTAAATACTTCCTTTAAGCATGCAATGAATAGCATTGGAGAGATTGTGTATCCTTGCTTGATTTCTTTCTCGATAGGTAATTTTCTAGTTTTCGTGCGGAGAACCAAGGTGGAGGTGAAATCTTTATAGGTATTTCTCAAGATATTCACGCATGCCTCCTGTACTCCTTGATTACGCAATGCCTCCATGCATGTTCGTATCTCTACTGAATCAAATGTGTTTTCATAATCTACGACAACGATAGAGAGAGGTTGACTGTACTCGGTATATTTATCAATTACCTGATTTATGACGTGGATGCGATTCATTGTAGACTATATATTCTTGAAGCCAGCCTGTTTTCCTGGTTGGTTGAAGTCAAGCTTGCATCGTGAATCAACTCTCTTATTTTGTTTTACTGTAGACGTCGTGGAACTTCACTTTGGACACCGTATTGCATACGGGAATTATTTTGCTGACACAACAGTAGAAATGCCCTTATTAGACGACATGTTTTCCACCACGCCATTCTCAAGGACGGACTACTACATTTTTTTTCATCGAGGCTATGCGAACAACAACAACAACAACAACAACAAATTGCGACAGACACACGTTATAGGCTCGATCTCCAGGGAGCATTTATGACGCCGTGGGGGATACAAAGTAGCCACGCGACCCTGCTCCACAGGCTAAGATCACGTTATCCCTTGACGTGAGAGTAGTTTCATTGCATTCGACACGCGGACTCGTCAGACTGTGATGCGTGCAAAGTGCCTGCCCTGAGACAGCGAATCGCATACGTGTTGCTTGTCCTTAGCATGACTGCGAACGGCAGGCATTGACCACTTGGTAAGGGCCAATGAACAACAGTTCGTCCAACAAGATAATTTTGCTGCGCCCTCAGTCGGTCATGATATTGCCTCTTTCGTGTTGGATTAGACCTCCTCGGTCCCTTTCCCGCGTCATCCTCTGGGAACAAATGGGTAGCCGTCGCAACTGATTACGCCACCCGATACGCTATCACGCGGGCTCTCCCTACCAGTTGCGGCACTGACGTCGCACTTTCCCTTGCGTGACATCTTGCTTCATGGCGCCCCTCGACAGCTGCTTACTGACCGTGGTCGAAACTTCCTCTCGAAAGTTATGGCCCACATTGTGCATTCCTGCTCCATTCAACACAAGCTGACTACCTCGTACCATCCTCAAACCAATGGTCTGACAGAGCGGTTAAATCGTACTCTTACCGATATGCTGTCCAAGTACATTTCCAAGGACCACCACTACTGGGACATTGCCCTTCCTTACGTCGCATTTGCGTACGATTCTTCCCGGCACGACACCGCCGGATTTTCTCCATTTTATCTACTGTACGGTCGCGAACTGACCTTGCCCCTAGACACGGCACTTCCTCCTGCTGCGAACTTAACAAGCGAGTATGCGCGCGACGCCATCGCCCTCGCCGACCATGCACGCCAGCTTGCCCGTGCTCGACTGACGGACTCGCAAACCACTCAGCAGTGTCAGTACAACGCCCGCCATCGTGATGTACAGTTTTCGCCTGGTGCGCTCGTGCTCCTGTGGTTGCCCTCTCGTCACGTCGGGATTTCAGACAAGATCCTTTTGCGATACACAGGGCCCTACCGCGTGCTGCGCCAGGTGACGCTTGTGACGTACGAAATTGCTCCTGTGGGTTCAACCTCGTCCTCTCCTCTGGCATCTAGTGATGCAGTGCATGTCAGTAGGCTCAAGGCCAACTACACTGCTTCCGAGTCCGGCCTTTAGTCGCTCCGGGACGGCACTTTTGCCGCCGGGGGTAGTGCTACGGAACAGTATTTGCTATCGCGAAGAGGCGAGAAGTGTGAAGACGACGACGACGACGATTAGAGGCTAACGCGGGCTGTTGCCTCTTGGCCAAGCGCGACGTATTTTCTTGTAAATATACTTCTATATAGCTTTTCATCTGCGTCTTCCTTCGTAACAATATCAACAAAGCGAGCAATTAAGGCTTTCACAATTTTTCTTTCGGTTCACATAGATTCCAGCATTGATGTTGGATGTGCATAGTTCTTTTGCAACTACAACGTCCGGCCTCAAGCCTAAGTCCGCTCATACACGTAATTTTTCCGAAGCAGCAGCGTCCAACTTTTGTACAAGATAAGGTCACGCTGTTTTTCTATAAATGTCTTTCACTTATGCAAATCAATTTGAACCAGTTGGAACTGATTCAAACTGTTTTGAAACATTCTTTTTCGCTCCGTAGTTGAATCAGAAGTGAACCGTTTTTGCTGAATCGCAACGAAAATCGGAGCTGAAAATAAGTTTAGGTTCGACACTCTGCTCGCGTTGTGCGACACACACCGCGTTAGCGAAATATAACCTTCAGTATCATGTCCACTGTGCGGTAGGCATTTAGGCCTTCTCTGGGCAGCAATGTCACCTTATTTCGCAGTTCTAGCTGTGAAGTGCACCAACGCGTTTTGCCTTGACCTCCATCTGGTTCATTCGGGTGAACACAGGCATCGGACACGGCGTCAAACATTGATGTCGGATGTCACGTATCATATCGAAGCGGACGTCGCTTTCGATGCATCAATAGGATAGATTTATTTCGGTGAAACTGTGTCAGTGGTGAGCCGGCCCAATGTATATACTATTGAGTTTAATAAATAATGCACGATAAAGCACGAAACATCGTTTTAGTTAAGCAATGGGAAAGATATCGTCATTGAGCCGCCGGCCGGAACGGCAGCCGGCAGAGAGACTTCATTCAAAGTTTCTTAGTGTCTTCATGTACGTTTCTGTAGAGTTGACTGATGTCTGGAAAGATTCCAGCATCAGTTAACCATTCTTTCTAAAATTATTGCGGACCAGCTCTAGACAGCTGACGCTAGCTTAGGTCTGTACCTAGAAGATGTTTGCTTGTCCTGCTTGTTTAGTTCAATTTAATGATTCTAATTTTCGACTTTTACAAGTAAAGGCGAGAGGCAAAGTTTAAAAGCTTATGTTCCATATGCCAACGGATTGGCCGATCAGGTATGTGCATTATCTTTCCTCCTGCCATGGTGTCCTTGCGTTTTCACCATAGGCAACGTTACGGTAAATGTGTCTGTTCTAGTCAGATTACGTAACTAACCATCATTGGACTCCGTCGTTCCTTGGGAGCGAAGGAAAACTAGGAGGCAATGAGTGCCTATGGCTCTCCTACTTTCGCGGAAGGTTTCAGGCGCATCCGCATGGTGTCCTGTGGCAGGGAATGTCAAGCTGCGGAAAAGAACACGGATATGATAAAGCAAAGCTGGGAAAGGGCACTTTTTCTCATTGTACTGCAATATTCTTGGCCAACCCCTTAAACACACACACATTCCTAGTATGTACCTTCTGCACAAAATGGAATTACTGTGACACAAAAAGGACTACGTCACCTTCGTTTGTGCAGCTTAAACAATCCATCAGCAGAGACGTCCACCATCGCGTCACCCTTAAGAACCAGCCTTTACTGCTTACGCTTGCAGTACCTCAGGCCCCCTCGGCCAAGGCGGCCGTGGTGACAAACAGGACTTACCTGGGCCTGGTGCTCGCCGCTTGGAATGATGGAGGTTGCCCCATCAGCCATTTCTTCGTCCAGTACCGACCCCGCGACGAAGCTGATTGGACACTGCTGAGTTCGAGGGTGCTGCCTGACCGTGACGTCGCGCTTATCGTCGACCTCGTGCCTGGCACCTGGTACCAGCTGCTCGTAGTCGCCTACAACAGCGCGGGCTCCACCAGGACCGAGTACACCGTTGCCACTCTCACAATGGCCGGAGGTGAGTGGAAAGCAGCAGCGTTGGCTCGGAGCCGCAAACTAGCCAATGCTTCGATCCTGGATGCATACGAAGAAGCTGTGCAGCGTGACGTCACGGAGTGTGGCGGCACTGTCGCCATGCTGCGTGTGGGCAAAAGCTATATATTTTCTGCGGACTCTAATGACGTAAGTTTCCTCGACAGTTAAAGTTAGCACACGCGGCCAATTTTTCAGAATATCTATTACTAATGATTGTTGTTGAAAGCGGCGAACACGGAAATAGGAGACGCGTTAACGAAGGCGGTTAGTAGTCTGACCTGTATACTGCACCTGTTCGTTTAGGAGCATGAAACTAATCTTTTGGGAAAAGTGAATAAAAAACAAGGACTAAGAAAAAAAAACAGGGCAGTTCTGAGTGAGCGGAATCCTTGCTGTCCGCATATTATCGTAGCTGGTTAAAACAGTAGTTCTGTGACCCTCGGTGGCTACCAGACAGAAGTCGCGATATAAGGCGAACCTCGTCATAGCAAAACGGCTTAGAACGAACGAATGAATATAACGAAGTAATCATAATGCTCCTTCATATTTTCTTAGAAGCTCATGAATTTAAGACCTTTTAACGAAGCAATAATTTCCAACAAATAGATATAGTTAAGCATATTTTAGGTCATAAGGAGGATTTCGTTATTGTTTTACGCCAATTAAGCTGAAGTGTGCCCTTGCGTGCAGCTGCCAGTAATTTGTCTGATGCGCCAGTTCAAAACGCTTGTGAGCCCTCTACAAATGGGGCCTCATCACCGCACCGCACTCAACCAAACCCACCGAAATCCGCACTCTCACGGACCCTGTGTACACAATAGAGTGTGCAAGAACAAACAGTATTCTGATACACTATAGTACACAGCAACATTGCGCCTTCGTCAAAGGTGGCGCGCTATGTGCATATTATGCCGGAACGAAACACGTACGACGGATCGGTATTTCGAGGGAAGATGCCGTTTTACCGAAGCCACGGTAATGTTTTGCACACGTGCAAACAAGGGGCTCTCTGCGTAGCGGGACCGTACTTTATATCAATCCAGGTTTCTTTTTTCGCCGATCATCATTCGCACATGCTAAGCCATGCCGGTGTTATCGCAGAAATTAATTTGATGAATGATAAGCAAGAAAAATAAAATGAAT
This sequence comes from Dermacentor variabilis, assembly GCF_050947875.1. NCBI lineage: Eukaryota > Metazoa > Arthropoda > Arachnida > Ixodida > Ixodidae > Dermacentor > Dermacentor variabilis. The sequence goes on from NC_134571.1 coordinate 130,301,472, forward strand.
CATTACAAAGTACGACCTCTGCTCTCATGTTCTCGGTGATCGCAAGGCTTATCAGCGTATCGAAAAAGTCTGCCATAGCATCGGAACTCTCTGATTTCTTGCGACGCTCGGTGCTGGACTCTAGCCAAAAAAAATTTAAATGTGTTAGCATTTCTATTTCTACCCAACTGGAAAAACCGATCAACCGTCCGTCCGTCCATCCGTCAGCTCGTCCGTCCGTCGCATAAGACGATCGCTTTCAAGATAGGACCTGCAGCAGCAAGCACTCTGCCACCTTGTGGATCGCTTTCAAGATAAGGCCCGTGCGGCCGCCCCATACGCCGCCGCCGCCAGAGTACGGTTGACAGTGGTTCGACGCGGATGGATAAGGCGCTAAAGAGCGATGACCATGGGTGCAGCGGTGGCGTAGATGAAGAACACCCGCCTCGCGTGCAAGAGGTCCATGGTTCGAAACCCGGTGCCGGCAATTTTCCACCGGATTAAAGAAAAATCCGCGTGTTGATAAAATTGCATAAGCAGGCCTGGAGTGTGGCCTGATCCCGGTGTCCAGAACCGGTAACGCACTCCTGCACCAGAGCAGGATTGGCCACCCTGGTGCAGTACTTGGCCACAACCTCCGATATGAACACACCAATCAAACCCCGGCCCTCAGTCCCCAGCAGCTGCGAAGCAACTGACCACGGCGGCGGTCAGACCTGCGACGCAGCAGAGGGTGCTAAGAATCCCTGGCTCCGGACAGGCCGCCATTGGAATATGAACCTGGCAACGTTTAACGCTAGAACGTTATCTAGTCAGGCGAGCCTAGCAGTGCTAATGGAGGAATTAGAGGGCAGGAAATGGGATATAATAGGGCTCAGTGAAGTTTGGAGGCCAAAACAAGCATATACAGTGCTAAAAAGCGGGCAAGCCACGGTGATACCGGGGCTTAGCGGAGAAACGAGAACTAGGAGTCGGATTCCTGATTAATAAGAATATAGCTGGTAACTTACAGGAATTCTATAGCATTAACGAGAGGGTGGCATGTCTTGTTGTGAAACTTAATAAGCGGTACAAAATGAAGGTTGTACAGGTCTTCGGCCCTACATCCAGTCATGATGACCAGGAAGTCGAAAGCTTCTATGAAGACGTGGAATCGGCGAGGGGTAGAGTGAAAACAAAATACACTATACTAATGGGCGACTTTAACGCCAAGGTAGGCAAGAAGCAGGCTGGAGACAAGGCAGTGGGGGAATATGGCATAGGCACTAGGAATAGCAGGGGAGGGAGAGTTATTAGTACAGTTTGCGGAACAGAATAATATGCGAATAATGAATACCTTCTTCCACAAGCGGGATGGCCGAAAGTGGACGTGGAGGAGCCCGAACGGCGAGACTAGAAATGAGATAGACCTCATACTCTGCGATAACCCTGGCATCATACAAGATGTGGACGTGCTCGGCAAGGTGCGCTGCAGTGACCACAGGATGATAAGAACTCGAATTAGCCTAGACCTGAGGAGGGAATGGAAGAAACTGGTACATAAGAAGCCGATCAATGAGTTAGCGGTAAGAAGGAAAATAGAGGAATTCCAGATCAAGCTACAGAACAGGTATTCTGCTTTAACTCAGGAAGAGGACCTTAGTGTTGAAGCAATGAACGACAATCTTGTCGTTGACATAAGGAAGTATAATATGGATAGAATTGAACATGCTTTCAGGATTGAAAGAAGCCTAAAAGCAGTGAAGAAGAAACTAGGAATTGATAAGAATAAGATGTATGCGTTAAGAGACAAAGCCGGCAATATCATTACTATTATGGACGAGATAATTGAAGTGGCTGAGGAGCTCTATAGAGATTTATACAGTACCAGTGGCACCCACGACGATAATGGAAGAGAGAATAGTCTAGAGGAATTCGAAATCCCACAGGTAACGCCGGAAGAAGTAAAGAAAGCCTTGGGAGATATGCAAAGCGGGAAGGCAGCTGGGGAGGATCAGGTAACAACAGATTTGTTGAAGGATGGTGGACAGATTGTTCTAGAGAAACTGGCCACCCTGTATACGCAATGCCTCATGACCTCGAGCGTACCGGAATCTTGGAAGAACGCTAACATAATCCTAATTCATAAGAAAGGGGACGCCAAAGACTTGAAAAATTATAGTCCGATCAGCTTACTGTCAGTTGCCTACAAACTATTTACTAAGGTAATTGCAAATAGAATCAGGAACACCTTAGACTTCCGTCAACCAAAGGACGAGGCAGGATTCCGTAAAGGCTACTCAACAATAGACCATATTGACATTATCAATCAGGTGATAGAGAAATGTGCGGAATATAACCAACCCTTATATATAGCTTTCATTGATTACGAGAAAGCGTTTGATTCTGTCGAAACCTCAGCAGTCATAGAGGCATTACGGAACCAAGGTGTAGACGAGCCATATGTAAAAATACTGAAAGATATCTATAGCGGCTCCACAGCCACCGTAGTCCTCCATAAAGAAAGCAACAAAATCCAAATAAAGATATGCGTCAGACAGGGAGATACGATCTCTCCAATGCTATTCACAGCGTGTTTACAGGAGGTATTCAGAGACCTGGATTGGGAAGAATTGGGGATAAAAGTTAATGGAGAATACCTTAGTAACTTGCCATTCGCTGATTATATGATGAAACTACCGAATGTTTAGATGGGATAGCGACACTCGCGGTGGAGGCGTTGCGATTATTGTTAAACAGCACATTGATGTTGTAATGATTGAATGTATCATTCCTGAGACAGCGTGGTGAAAATTACTTACGCGAACACTGTATATCTTGTTGGCGCAATATATAGGCCACCTGCCACTGCACCCGAGTTTTTAGATAAGCTGAATGATTTCCTATGTAATCATTCGGACCGTAACTCCAGACTAATAATGACCGGGGACTTTAATTTACCTAATATTAACTGGTACAGTCTACTACCTGGGCACGTAGAAATTTCTAGTAGCGAAAAGCTGCTTCAAATAATGGTCTCGCACAATCTAAAGCAAATTGTGAAAGAAAACACGAGGGTAACGCCTGAATCTCAGTCATTGTTGGACTTGGTGTTTCTTTCGAATAAAATAGGCGACTATACAGTGTCTGTGGAAGATGGTTTGTCAGATCATAAGATGGTCCTTGTACACATAGTGTCGAGCGCAAGCACTCGTTCCCGGCCGTTTATACCTGTGAAAGTTAAGGACTATAGTCCGGCAGACGACACATCTATTCTCGATTTTTTAGAATTATCATTTAATCAATTTGAACTTGTCTGCGATTGTGAATCGGTTGACGAACTATGGCAGCGCCTCAAGACAATCATAAGACATTGCGTTGATAGCTTCCATCCCAACTCGACTAAAAAATATAAAACGACGGAACCCTTGGATTAATCGACATATCATTCATATTAAGCGCAAAATAAAGCGCTTACGCAAAAGGCAAGGTATGTCCGCCGAGGTATCGAAATTGCGAAGGGCACTGAAAACGGGTCTGAAGGAATCAAAAGAGTAGTTCTCTAAGCAAACATTAAATACTTTTATGAGAACATCACCACAAAAATTGTGGCTTTATCTGAATGACAAAAAAGAACAAATAACCAAGATCCAAGTTAACAATGTAGTAGTAACGGAAAAAGCAAATATTGCGAGTAATTTTAATAATTTCTTTCAATCAGTTTTTTTCAGCGCCTAGCAGCAATTGCGCAGACGCCTGTCTGCCGTCTTCCATTTCATATGGGATGGAAAATCTTGTAGTCACTCAAGCAGGCGTGTTTAACCAACTGCTACTTTTAGATTCTAAGAAGGCTAGCGGGCCGGATGGAATACCAACCCAATTTCTAAAGCGATACGCGGAGTGGGTGTCATTTTTCTTAAATAATATCTTTGTTAAGTCATTGCAAACTCACTCGTTGCCACAAGACTGGCGTTGCGCAGTCATAACTCCTGTTCTTAAGAACGGTAACCGATTGCTAATAAATAACTATCGCCCAGTTTCCCTGACTAACGTTTGTTGTAAAGTCTTAGAGAATGTCATAAGTAAGCATATTCTCGTTTTTCTTGAAAATAACGACTTTTTTTATCAGCACCAAGATGGTTTCCGAAAGGGACTTTCTACAGCAACCCAGTTGGTAGAAACTATTCATGGTTTTACTTCAGCTATAGACGCCCAAGAACAAATGGACGTCATCTGCGTAGACTTTGCGAAAGCCTTCGACAAAGTTTCACACAATAAATTACTTTTCAAGTTGCATAAAGCAGAAATATATGACACTATTCTAAAATAGTTTGAAGCCTGCCTACACAATCGCAGGCAGGTTGTGCGTGTGGACGAGTGCTTGTCCCCTGCGTTAGAAGTGCTTTCTGGTGTTCCCCAGGGGTCCGTTTTGGCCCCGTTGCTGTTCTCGGTTTACATTAACGACATTGCAGAGATTGTCGAGTTCCCTGTGAAATTGAAGCTTTTTGCTGACGATTGTTTAATTTATTCGACGGTAACACATGCACATTGACGACCAAATCAGAATTAACCGGGTTCTTTATTCCCTTCACCTTTGGTGTGAAAAATGGGACATGGAAATCAATTACAACAAATCGACTTTTACACATGTTACTAACAAAAAAGGTGTGGCACCATTCTTTTATAATATTGCAAGCAACAAACTAAGAAATGTAGATACATTCAAGTATTTAGGGGTCACAATTTCACATAACTTAGACTGGTGTAAACATATCGATAACCTGTGCTCGACGGCTTCACAAAAACTGTATTCACTGAAGAAAAAGCTGGAACATGCAACGAAGGATGCCAGATTAATTGCTTATAAAACTCTCATACGTCCATCTTTAGAATACGCTTGCGTTGTCTAAGGCCCCCACCAAAAAGTATTAATGGAAAAACTAGAAAGAATTCAGAGAATGGCTGCTCGTTTTATCGCTTCAAGGTTCGGAAGGACTGACTCGGTAACAACAATTCTGCGTTCGTGTGGGCTTGAGTTGCTGGAAACGCGAAGGAAGAAAGCTAGACTAAAGATTTTTTTTCAGATGTTTCAAAGGGTTTTGAAGATAAAAAAAGGAAATATATGTCCAGTTCCCTGCAAATCGTAGCGAGAGAATAAACCACAGCAGAGCCATCAAGCCTTATAACACACGTGTTGATGTTTTTCGCGCTTCTTTTTTCCCGGATGTAATTGAAATGTGGAATGCCTTACCTGATGTTGTTGTCCATCAGACGGATGTGCACAAATTTGAATGCTTGATTGATATTTTGTATCGTGAGCACCCAACCTGATGCTATGAAATGTCAAATTTGCTTGTGTTTTACTATTTTCCCTCCCTGTAACAACCCTCAAGCGAGGGTTAACAGTATTAATAAAGAAAGAAAGAATAACTACCGATTCGCTGATGATATTGCCTTGCTTAGTAACTCAGGGGACCAATTGCAATGCATGCTCACTGACCTGGAGAGGCAAAGCCGAAGGGTGGGTCTAAAAATTAATCTGCAGAAAACTAAAGTAGTGTTTAACAGTCTCGGAAGAGAACAGCAGTTTACGATAGGTATCGAGGCACTGGAAGTGGTGAGGGAATACATCTACTTAGGGCAGGTAGTTACCGCGGATCCGGATCATGAGACTGAAATAATCAGAATAAGAATAGGCTGGGGTGCGTTTGGCAGGTATTCTCAGATCATGAACAGCAGGTTGCCATTATCCCTCAAGAGAAAAGTGTATAACAACTGTGTCTTACCAGTACCCACGTACGGGGCAGAAACCTGGAGGCTTATGAAAAGGGTTCTACTTAAATTGAGGACGACGCAACGAGCTATGGAAAGAAGAATGATGGGTTTAACGGTAAGTGATAAGAAAAGAGCAGATTGGGTGAGGGAACAAACGCGTATTAATGACATCTAAGTTGAAATCAAGAAAAATAAATGGGCATGGGCAGGACATGTAATGAGGAGGGAAGGTAACCGATGGTAATTAAGGGTTATGGACTGGATTCCAAGAGAAGGGAAGCGCAGCAGGGGGCGGCAGAAAGTTAGGTGGGCGGATGAGATTGAGAAGTTTGCAGGGACAACATGGCCACAATTAGTACATGACCGGGGTTGTTGGATAAGTACGGGAGAGGCCTTTGCCCTGCGGTGGGCGTAGCCAGGCTGATGAGTCATTGGGTATGTGTGCGCCACTCTTCAATGAAAGTCTTTCACGCCAACTTGGGTAACTAGGCATGTGCCGCTGGGAATCCTTACTATCCTAGCTTACTATTCTTTTCATTTCTGCGATGCTGGGCGGAATCGAACAACGTCACGCAGGTACCTCAATTAGAGCAACCCGACGCTTTAGCAAGCTGCGCCACTAATGCATTGGCATGTGCCGTTTTTCAATGAACGGCTTTCAAGCCAACGCTTCAGCGAACTGCGCCATGAATAGCTTTCTCGTGAACTTCGGTCATTGAGTACGTGCTAATGGGTGTGTGGCAGACGACGGAACAATTCTCAGCGTTCGCACGCACCGCAATGCCACGCTTCTCGTCTCGTAGCCCACGCGCAAACTTCTCGGCGGGGCCACAAGATGGCGCAGCGTGTCCAGGAAGACGTACGAGAGAGGAGCCCGAGTGCCGCATGACGCGTTTCTCAGCGGTTGCACGCAGCGGTGTGCGCCATGTATTTCGGAGGCCACGTGCAGGCTTAGCGGCGGCACCGCTAAATGGCGCCGAGTGCGCTTAGAACTCAGCTGCAGTTCCTACTTTGTCAGGCTGCAGTACACGCCTCACACATAACTAATTTCGACGGTGGTATTATGTCGTGTAGTCATGTTGATTAAATGCTAAACGCATTACCGTCGACAGTCGGCGTGAGGTGAATTCTGCCAGATTTTTTATTAGGAAATATCAACTGCATTGTACTTTAAGGGAGCAAAAGAAGGAACTTTGCAAGTTTGAAGAACCTTTACTACGCCCTCACTGGCCCAAGTACAAAGAATGCCTTGAGATCCATCACATAAATATAGCCTAGAGGCGCTGCGGTTCCGATGCAAAGTAAAAAAAGAGTTTTGAGCTACATTTTTTTCGGTAGTAATCAAAATGTAATCTCTAAATAAAATACAACAGATTTATTACCCAAACTGATCTGGTGTTTTTCTGTAGTGCGCTTTTATTAAGCAAGCATGACATGTAGAACGTGTAGAGTTTGTGCATGGTCTGCCTTTCATGTGCACAGACCCTTTGGAGCCGGACAAAATATCAGAGGTCGGCCGAAAGAGCAGCGCTCATCGGTACCGCAGCTTGTCCATCATCATTCCTGTTTGCTGCTCCCTCGTTGTTCTCACGGCCGTCACTGTGGCCATCATTGTGCTCATCTGTAGAAGGAGGTCTCCTACATCGCCACCTTCGGCCATTGGTGCATATGAAGGTGAAGTGGATTCCCTTGCACGCCTTCCTTCTTGTTGACAAGCGATGCTCTTAACGCCGACTATGTACAACACGGTAGAAACGCCGCTAGTAATGACGCAGATCTAGCTACATTTCAGCATTACGTTCCTCTTGTGTCACAGTGGCGCGTACTAATCTTTACTAATGATAGTAAGCTCTTCTTGTTGATCTGCTGTCACCATAAGCTTGGCTGCAGAGTGTATAGGCTTCCGCATACTGTTGTAGTTTGTAGGCGTTCCTGCAAATGTTTTCGGTGGCGTAAAAATTTTCAGGCTCTGTCAATGTGACAGCACCAGTGAGGGATGCTGCGGGGCAGATATCTGCGCACATAACGTGGGCCGGGCATTGTTCGTGCCTTCACGAAGTTCACGCGCCTTCCACTTTTCCCTTCGCTCAGATGTGCGATTTGGCGAGGGTGGCAAGATGGACTCCATCACCATGTCCGAACTAGAAAAGTCTCACGCGACCTTCGAGAGTGGTGGAGCTGACACCGAGGGCCGCAAGTATTACTACTCGTCACCCTGCATGTCCTCCAAGCTGGCAGACATCTCACGTGGCCAAAATGGCGGGGACAGCGCAGACGACGCGTGTCTGCACGCTATGGCAAAGGCTGCGGTTACTGCATCTCCCTACTCTTCAGCGAGGACTGTCGTGCAGGCTTACGACGCGCCCCAGCATCAGCGGGATGGCAGCGTGAGTGGCGCGTCCCAATTAAAAAAAAATGAATTCAGATACAACGTGCATGTTGTAACGTTGTAACGTATCTAAAACGAAGCTTTAGAGGAGAAGCTAGTTATGTGCTGTACACCAAATTTGATACTTACAATTCCGTATACTTATAGCCCATGTAACAGGTGTCATCACGCAATGCTTACGTTTAAACCCTACAAAGGTGACGACGTTAATTTCCTGCAATATTTTGTTGATGCACTTTACCGTTCAGAAGCTATGCCGAAATGCAAACAGCAAATCGGGCAAATGTACAGTGTCATACCTCTTCGCAGTGATGTCACGTGAACGAAGTCGATGTATGATGCATGCCGTAGGACGAATGGGGTTGCCTGTGTATATACGGATGTGTACGACACAGATTTAGCTACAATTTAGGATTCTGTACCTTTTTTTGTCTCACTGGCACGTACCCGTTCTTTAGGTTTGGCCAACGCGAAGAAAGCTTCGCTTTAGAATTCTAGGTGACAGGTCAAATCTTAGCACTCTGTTAGCGCTCTTACCGCTTGACGAAAGCTGGACAAATATCTCCGTCTCCTTTACTATGATTGTAAATTTTCAAGCTGCTTTGAACTGCAAACATGTCTAATACACTATCTCTTGTAAGGATTGGGGTCGGGCATGAAATAAGTGGTATCTGGCCCATGCCGTCGTCCAACTCATCAACTCTGAGAACGTTGTTGAAGGGAGGGACTTGTTCTCATCGAGAAATATGGGATTTATTTGCAATATATACGTGAAGTGTTGAAAAGGTTACATTTAATCAGTCTAGCATGACTGAAAGATAATGCAAACGAAGCAGTCGTAAACAGCTGCTTAAAACACTCTGTCCTCCCTAGATCCCTAGGTGAGGGAAAACTGCGGTTCAACCTTCCACCAATGGGAGCGTCTGAGGTCATCGTAATTGACCCGCCTTTCGGCAAGTTCACGCACTCACATCCGCACTTTGGTTTCACTGAACACACCGAGGTGAGAGGGTTCCCGTAGACAGAGGTCTTGACCCAAGCAGGCGCCTTTTGATCCCAGAGCTGACCGCGCAGTCAGTAGCCGCCGCGTCTGTCCTTTGAATGTGACAACTTCTGGGGCCTGTGAGAAAGCACCGAAAAACATCCTTTTCCAGAAGTTCTCTCGCTCCAAGCAAACTGTGAAGGCGAGAGCGAATCAACTAACAATACTCAGCCCGCCGAACGTGGCTAGACATGCCAGCGCCATTGGGCTGTTGAGGCGGCGCATTGTCTTTACAAAGCGAGTCGTCGCAGCGGGCTGGGAATGTTTCGGAGGTCGCTTCTCCGAAGGTCACCAGCCCCCGCAGGCCGATCGTAACACCCTAGAATAACATTTACTGTTGGATAAGTGAATGCATATAGAAAACCACAGGTTAGGCGGTGTCCAGTTTGTACGTTTCTTAGTAATCGCCTTTTCGCGCCGTTTAAACTTGCAGTATGTCGCATTAACCTGCCGAAGCAAAACTACTTCTCAACCACATTTACGAATGATTATTCTCCGCTCGTCTAGGTAAGGAGCTGCGCAGACTGCACCTTGCAATAAAGATGTCTCAACCCACACAGTCATGTGAAGTGCTGCAGCCTGCATTGCTCCATCTTAAACCACACCTTGCTATTACAGTATAGTGCTGCAGTCCGAGTTCGTGTGTACAGAGCGTCTAAAGCTTGCATCTTTTCTGTCCATTCCAGAAACAACGCCGGTCAAATGGCATTCTCAAGCACGCGTTACGCAAAAACAAGCAGCAGAATTCTATAGGTGAGAATCGCCAGCTGACGATTATTGCCAGCGCGGACAATCTTCAACGTGCATTTACTCACCTAAAGCCAAGTAGAACCAAGGGGCACAATTTTTCTTAGGCAAGTTGATACGAAGCCAACAGACAATGACATCGTAGGGTAAATTATTTGTTTTTTTTTTCTAAATCGGAATGTAAGAACGATAAAGTAAAGAGAAAAGTGCATCATACCAGAAAAAAAAAAAAAAACTTGTCACATGTGGGAAAGGAACCCACATCGCTTGACGCCTGTGATGCTTTTGCCAGTTAGCAGCAGCGCTTCCGTTTCCCCATCCACTTTCTTCGGTATTTAGTGTGTGTACTAGATATGGTCCTGAGAGTGGTACTCAGGGCCGCCAATGAGAGGCCTGCGTACAGCCAACGCATGTAATGGCGCTGAATGGCGCGAAGCTTGGGCCCTTCCGGGGTGAACCGTATCGCACTTCGTTCTTTCTCCCCACTTTCGCGGGCTGTGGCGCCCTGATGGCACACGGCTATCCTTACAATTTGTCACCGCCCACGACCCGGCCTACTTGGACATAATGAAGGTGGCACCGCGCTCGTATCATTAACGAAGTACACGAAGAAAAATTTAAGGAATAATTTAAATATATATATCATTGTATGTCAACACATCACTTTCTTATGGTGGTCGTTTTATAAGTGCGAACTCACTTCGAAGCTACGCGTCGCTAAGCTCTATGCAGGCTTTTTAGCACAACTCTCACAAATAAATACGAGATAAGCATTTCAACTTCCCACACTAGCCGTATCCCCTTAACCGATATGCACACGACCGTCTAGACGGTTCCTGCAATGTTCCTGCTCCAAACGCTGTTTCGTCCAGTTGAAATATATTTGAAATTCCAGATTAACGCACACGACCATGACAGCATCTCACGATAGTGACTGGGGTGCATCAAAACTCTCGTTGTCGCGCACACACATGCACATGCACACACACACACGTGTACACGTGCGCACGCACACACGGATACGCATACTTGCATAAGCGCGCAACACATGCTCAAATATATTTGCACACGCATGCACATGCCCCCCACACATGCAAAAACAGGCACATACACACGTGCCCACGATCACACGGACACGCATACTTGCATAAGCGCGCCACACGCGCCCAAATAATTATGCGCACGCATGCGCGTGCACCCACACACACACACACACACACACACACACACACACACACACACACACACACACACACACACACACACACACACACACACACACACACACACACACACACACACACACACACACACACACACACACACACACACACACATGCGCACACATTCTTGCACACGCGTGGCACATACACGCCCAAATTTATATGCACATGCATGCATATCCCCCCACACACGCACACACACACATGCGCGCACGCACACACGGACACGCATACTTGCATAAGCGCGCGCGCACACACGCCCAGATATATGTGCACACGCATGCGCATGCTCCCCCCACACACACGCTACACACACGCACGCGCGCACACACACGGACACGCATACACGCACACACATGCCCGCGCACATGCAGACGCGCGTGCACACATACTCCTAAATATAGTGTATATGCACATGCACGCTCCATAAGACACGCACTCACGCAGGCACACGGACACACATATACACACAAGTGTGCACCTGTACGAACAGGCATGCACAAACGAGCACACGGCACACGGATATAAATTTTTTTTTATCTTGCCTGTTGCCATTTACAAGAGGTTAAATTATTGTGGGCAAACATCTATATAATGTAAGTTGGATGCTTAGCCCGTTTCGCATATTTGGCCATCGCCTTCGTATGAACAAATGAATTCTAAAATATTTTATTATCAAAACGTATTTCCCGCAGTTCTCTTTGAGCCTAATCACTGAAAGAACCAGTTCCTAAAGCAAACCATGCAGCCGCTTGCCATCAGCATGACGCGCGCGAACACCGAAGGTCTGCGAGATCATTTTCTGTAGAGCAAAATTTGCGACTTTATAAAGTGTTGCCACAGCGCTGCCTTCATTATACCACGTATGAAGTGGATTACCAGAATAGGTACTCCTGCATAGCATATTTACATTATATGAAAGGCACCTTTCAGGATTAAATTTTCTCGGCTAACTCCTGTAAAAAAGTATCCTTGTCTTTGTACTGTTATGTAAGGAGTAATGAAAGGCTGTCCTAAACACAGACGCCACACGCGTCGCGTATCGCTAAACATTCAGTCCCCTCACCGAATGATCCATAAGCTGTGGGTGGGGGAGGGGGGGGGGGCTATTCTGCAAGTGTAGTCATCTCGTCTGCTGCCGAAGTGCTGATTGACCGGGGGTACCTGTCTCCTGCTGACGCGTGCCCCTGCCCAGCCAATCAGAACTCCACAAGCAGGCGAAATAGGCGTGTCGACTAGGTGGACACTTGCATAATAACCCCCCCCCCCTCCCCCACTGCTTCAGCATATTGAAAAATGCCAAGCTACAGCCATGCTACAGCCGCGAATGCGTCATCTTCGACTCTTTCCAGAGCTCTGCAGAGAGGACCAGTACAACCAGCGATACGCTGCCAAATGCCGCACCTCTTACGGCTACAGCCCTCGCGCGGAGTACGCGAGACACTCTGCTGTTTCTGCATACCACTTGTCCGAGTCCACGGACGCCAATCTGCTAGACAGGTAGGAGCAGTTTCATGCGTGTATAGTAGCACCAGGGTCCTTCTCTACTTTTTTTTTATTGCTATAGCAATTACATGGACACTCCAGGCGCATTTCTGTCGTCGCCGTCGCCGTCGCTGTAAGGTTCCGTATGAGTGAAAGCTTGTGAGGGTGAGCAGGCGAATGCGGTGCAATCTCCCCTGCGCGAGTGAGGACCGCGGCCCGAATGCGTGCCCCCTCTTTCGGCGTGCGAGGCAGGGGTTGAGGCGAGACGAGGAGGGCGTTCTTCTTCGGCGGCTGCTACGGTGCCTCGATGTCCTCTTCGCCCACCGCACCGTACAGGGTCAGAGGGTGTCGACAGAGTGGACATAAACCACGGCGTCCCTACGGCGTTGGCCACGCGGATCGCGGACGCCGTAGTAGACGCCTTTGGCGGACGCCGTAAGGACGCGTTGCCGGCGCTAGTGAAAGCGGTCTGCGACGTGGCTAAAGTGCGCGCCCGGGAGGGCCTCATCTTCAAAGCGATCTGCGATGTTTGCAGAGTGTGCGTAGTGCCGGTAGCTTCGTCTGTGCTGTGCCTTCGGCGTTTTGTACATGTTTAGGCGACAGATGCACGAATGTCAATTGGCTCGCGGCTTCTGCCGCGATTCCTAACTCCATCGTTTTCATAGACAGTTTGCACTGTCATCGAGCGACGTGTGTTCATGTTTACCTCTGCGCGCGTGACACCGTGTCGATTTATTTAGTTAAAACACGTTAACAGGCTAGTTAACAGGCTAGTTTTACACATTCTATCATGGTTTCAATCCATGATAGAATGCGTAAGCGCGACTGAACAAAGACGTAGAAAGATGCAGACACACAGACAGCGCTTTCTCAGTGTGTCTGTTTCTTTCTACGCCCTCGTTGAGGCACACTTACGCATTTTATCATTGTTAATTCAGTTAGTAAGTGAATGTTTAAAAGTTTCAGAAAAACTGCAGTTTGGCCTAGTTGGTGTTTACTACATATCATTGTGACCGCAAATAAAGACGGAGACAGCGGAAGAGAACGCATAAACGACACGGGCCTTGTCGTTTATGCGTTCTCTTCCGCTGTCCCCGTCTTTATTTGCGGTCAGTATGATATGCAGTTTACAAGTATATACGGCCGACAAAACAACTATTCTTAGTTCGTGCAGCTATCTACTAATGTGCTATCGCAATCGGTGCTCCGCCTTCCGGGCGCAACTGCGAATTTTTTTTTTTTTTTAGAAAATTACGGGGAGCTGCATATTTTGCTTAAAGTGCTCGAAAAAAAGATCTTGCGTTTATCACTGCCCTGTTCTTGCTCAAATTTTGTAAAAGGATTGCATTTTGGAGTCTACTGTTCAATCTATCTTTTGCCGCGCTTAATTGCCTTGTTTTTAAGATAAAGGTGCAAATTCGCCTTGTTTATGGGGTTGCGAGCTGCTGCCGCGACAGCGCAAGCATAAACTTGTAGCGCCGCCTGCCAGCAGCTACAGAAAGCAGCCGGACAGGGATGGTTGCCTCGTGTTGCCCGCTCCTCTGAAACACGCGGCAGCTGTCGGCAGGCGGCGGCACAAATCGATCCTTTGATCGTGTCGATCGTTTGAGACGCTGCGCCAGTGGTCGCCGACGCTGAACGGGGTTCCGAACTGGTCCTTGAGGAAATAGCGCTCGAGGTACAGGTTCTCGAAGTACAGGTCACATATCATTTGTGAAAATATACTCGCAATAAATCCTGCCAGGCATAGCGGCAAGATATCCGTCCATTATCACTTAGCGTACGCAACAAAGAATTAGCGGAAACGCTATATTTGAAAGGATGAAAGCAATTGCGTGTAAGAACAAGTAGTGGGCACTCTGTCAGACCGCAGAAGATAGGGATGATTTATTGTCATCTCCTTCGAAACGGGGCGGTAACAAAAAGCCACCTATCCAGTTTGACCTAATCATGTAATCTGTACATGCTTATCAGTCTAGCATTTTGCCTTCATCTCCCTAACCTTTTATTTATTCCTTAAAACATTCATATCTAAGTTCTACAGTTACCTATGCCTGTAACAGATCTGGTCGTACCAATCTCTTCCACCAATACACTACACTTCTCTTCCTCATCTAGGCTGCGGTCAGGTTAGTTCTTCTATGCTTTTTGAATCCCAGCGATTCTGGAAGGTGAACATTACCTACGGGTCTCTCTGAGTGAAAATCTTTTTTTTTTTCAAAATTTTTTTGCATCCAATTTACTGTTTCTGTTTCTCTATTTCTTTCTTTCCCTCACTCACCAGTCACAGATAACAATGCTGTTTAGGGTTCATTAGGTGCGAGAAATAATATTGAAATAAGTAGTGCGGTTTGTAAAGCACCGGCTCTCGAAAAGGACAACTTCCAGACTATTTGACAAGTTCGGTCGACACACGACGGTAGCAATTGGCGATCTAGCAGAGACAGCGTCTCCTCTTGACTTACTCTGTACGATGATGCTGATGACAACGAAAAATTTGATTTGCAGAGAAGTATGACGACGGGTCGACAAAGGCCGCGTACAGCTCGATGCCGGCCTCAGTTCTACGCAATACACAGTCACGTGAGCAGCCGAGCCAGCAGTACCGGCAACACCCGGGCCACACCCGGCCTTCTTCGATGATTGTAAGTAGAGAGTTTCTCTTGATGAGTGTTCAAAAAACTATCGTTTCTTTTGCGCATAGTATGGTGCCTCCTTTCTGTGTGTGTGTGTGTGTGTGTGTGTGTGCGTGCGTGCGTGTGTGTGTGTGTGTGTGTGTGTGTGTGTGTGTGTGTGTGTGTGTGCGTGCGTGCGTGTGTGTGTGTGTGTGTGTGTGTGTGTGTGTGTGTGTGTGTGTGTGTGTGTGTGTGTGTGTGTGTGTGTGTGTGTGTGTGTGTGTGTGTGTGTTTGTGTGTGTGTGTGTGTGTGTGTGTGTGTGTGTGTGTGTGTGTGTGTGTGTGTGTGTGTGCGTGCGTGCGTGCGCGCGTGCGCGCGTGTGCGTGTGCGTGTGCGTGTGTGTGGGCCAGCCAATACAATGGTGGTTCAAATTTACGGCCATTTTCACTGAACCCGCCACCTTGTAATATGAGTATCATTGCAATTTGGTAAAATGACGTGAAAGCAGTTGTCTTCTGAACTCGATAAACGTGAAATAAAAGAACAGCGTTCCATATCAGCTCCTCCTCCCAATTGCAGCGGCTATTCATTTCGCCTCTCCCCACTTTTCCCTGATTACCCCAGCCACATCCTGCCACGACCAAAATAAGGCAATGCGCAACGGCGACCACAGTTTTGAAACGCATACGCTTTCTCGGCTGTTGCGTCCATTTCGAGCGAGAACAGCCATCGCTCACCTCACAGCATCACCCGCCGTGGTTGCTTAGTGGCTATGGCATTGGGCTGCCGAGCACGAGGTCGCGGGATCGAATCCCGGCCACAGCGGCCGCATTTCGATGGGGGCGAAGTGCGAAAACACCCGTGTACTTAGATTTAGGTGCACGTTAAAAAAACCCCATGTGGTCAAAATTTTCGGAGTGCTCCACTACGGCGTGCCTCATTATCAGAAAGTGGTTTTGGCACGTAAAACCCCATAATTTATACCTCGCAGCATCAATCCTGCCATCTGTGAAAACTCGTACCCTCTGTAGTTTTTGCCACGGCTATTTTCCAAACGTTGCTGATGCACCACTTGGAATACTCATGCATAAGATCCCGCTTATACCGTCAACAGTCAACGGGAGATCAGTTCTGCCGTTATAATTTTTAAAAATTTATTTATCTCATCTTTCCCAGCGACGGACACTGCCACCACCTGGCGCCTGGAGACGTTGCCTAGGATCACCAGAAACTAAGTAAGCGATAGCTCAGATGTCATAAAAATCACACTGGAGGCACAATCTTCCTTGGATTGCAAGCTACACTATATTGCGAAGATTTTGGTGTGGCTTATCCGATATAACGTTTGAATGTGGGAGTGATAGGCCAAAGGTCCGCAGGCGAAACACTGATTAAGTGTAATTCCAAATATTCGCACTTGGCTTTTTTCTTCACAATTGCGTGCAACAACACGACTAGGCAAGGACTAAGAGAAAGGAGGGGACATCAGACGGGCATCACACAGCGCGCCGTGTGCTTTTCCCTCGCTTTTCTTAGTCCTTGTCTTGTCGCGCTGTTGCGACCATGAAGCCATACCAATTCGCCCGATTTCCCGTTCTCGTGCTTCTTTTTCTTGCTGATTGAAGCTGGAATTTTTTTTCTGCGTTTGCAGAATACAATGGATATACGCAGGCCGACACGTCATTGTAATAAAAAAACTGTGCATGCAGCGTTCGTTAAGAAATCAGCTATGTTAAGCCGGTACGACTAACGTGTTAAAACGATAAATATTTTTAGCTATCAATAAGGCTTCGACTGGGCCTACTTGGCATAATATCGTCCTGTACACTGCACTGTACTGTTGATACAAAAGGACAAACCAAATGAAACGGACACACATGCACGCGGTGTGCTGACACACATGTCCGGACACAAAGGTACGCACATGAACATGATGGAACCATACCTAGTGACACAGGTTGTCTACTAGTACCCTCCGTGGTTGCTTAGTGGCTTTGGTGCTAAGCACGAGGTCGCGGGATCAAATTCGGGCCTCGGCGGCCGCATTTTGATAGGCGCGTAATGCAAAGACACCCCTGTACTTACATTTAGGTACACGTTAAAGAACCCCAGGTGGTCAAAACTAATCCGGTGTCCCCCACTGCGGCGTGCCTCATAATCAGATCCTAGTTTTTGCACGTCAATCCTATAATTCCTTTTTCTCTGTTAGCTTGCTCCACTGTGTATTTGCGATCTGTGTTCTTGCCGAGCAGACAGTGTGGGCAACTGGGTAAGTGCCTGAATAGGCGACAGGCTGCTGTCTGGCGTAGTAGACAATTTGGGTGACTGGAATGTATCCGAACAGACTATTTCGGCAATACGTACGTGGTATTGGTACGTGCCCAATCTTGGCTAATCATCCAGAATGGATGTGCCAAACGACACAAGGAGTAAGTAGCCTTGAACAGAGCAGCAGCTTTCTTTTACTGCTTAACTAACTTTCGATGAACATTGGCCGATGTCGCATGATTGAAGCCGCGAGCAGAGTGAAAGCAGAGCGGGGAGTGAAAGCACAGGTATGGAGGAGGACGCGGAGGGGAGCGAGGCACATGATTGGATGGCACGCGCGCGGGTGACGTCACACACTAGGAGGGGGAGAGGTGAGGAGGGCGTACGCTAAAAAGCCTCTTTATTTTTGACAGAATAAAGACACGATCTTGACAAAATGTTCCCCTCATATAAAGTCCCGTCTTGGGGACCCTTGACGTTGAAATCGAAATAAAATAAATAAAATAAATAAAAAGGGGGCTTTAGCGCACGCGAGCTGCGAGCGTCCCATGATGGCAAAATACTTCCACGTCTATCGCGGCCGCTTCATGGATGGCCAATGCAAAGAAATTGCATACAAGAGCGTGGGGGGTTGCGACGCAACGTCAACTGGGTTGCAGGGATTACCACGAGATATACTGTACCGTGGTCTCACACAGCTTTTAAAGCAACACTTTCATGGAAAAATTGAAGCTGTGTGTTCGCGCTGAACAGTGATAAAGAAATGGGATTTAACAACTGCAGGATAATTGTAGTAAATGGTTAGCGCATGAAACAGTAGTGCCGGCAGAAACAATTTGCCACCATATAAAACGAAAAGTGATAACTCAAACATAAGTAAACGCAGAGTTTGGAGAACGTTATAAATGCTCTAAGATTTATGATATCCGCTTTGTCAATGAGAAGCGTGCATCTTTTTATTCGCAGTGAATGCTTTACAGAAATGCATCCTACATGCACAATAAAATATATTGGGCACGCGTAACGTGCTAGAGACACTAGAACTTCCATATGCTCAATTTCCTTCGTATTTTTATACAACAACACCTTATCGAAGGAAACCCATACGCCTCATAGACTTTCTGTAGCATACTCTCATATGACCATAGGTGACAGAGATCTCGTATGTTATCGTAATACTATGGAATGACTAGTACGGGAATTATGGGGAGTGTGGATCTTATTCAAATGTCTCACGACAAAATGTCTCACGACTTCAAGGGTCCCAGAGAACTGGAAGAATGCCTACAGTATACTAATCCACAAAAAGGGAGGCGGTAAAGAATAGAAAAAAAATTATAGGCCCATTAGCTTACTTCCAGGATTGTACAAAAAAATCGAAAACACCCGTGTACTTAGATTTAGGTGCATGTTAAAGAACCCCAGGTGGCCTGAAATTCCAGCGTCCCCTACTACGGCGTGCCTAATAATTCGATTGTGATTCGGTACGTAAAACCCCGTAATTTCAGTTGTATAAATATTCAAGATAATTTCCAATAGAATAAGGATGTCTAGAGAAGGAAACACAGCCGAGGACGGCAGATGACTAGGCGGGGTGATAAAATTAGGAAATTCGCAGGCGCAAGTTGGAATCGGTTGGCAGAGGACAGCGGTAATTGGAGATTGCAGGGAAAGGCATTTGTCCTGCAGTGGACATGAAATAGGCAGCTGAAGATGACGAATACCAGGTTTCACTTCAAACGCCCATAGCTCAATAACCGTAGATGAGCGGTCAGCAAACTGTGGAAAATGTATAGATGTTGTGCATGAACTTGATGTTGAAGCTAATTATATGACCGGTAATAATATTTCTTCGTTACTTGCGCAGTTGCTGAGGTACCAGGACGACAGTACGACGAGTTAATTACGAAGAAATGCAAATGATACGATTTCTTCGATGAAGACGTCAGGAATTGGCTTGTAAGGTGAGTTATTGCACAGTTTCCTTACGTGCAGGGCAAGCGCTTCTGCGTCTTTGTCTGTTGCTTGTTTTGTTTTTCCACGTGGTATGACTCCTGTAACATTTTCACTATCCTTGTCTCAGGACGTTTAAATTGCTGTTATGAAGGGTATGTGTTATTTGTACAATATTTTTGTATGAAGGCCTGCCTTAATTTGTGTTTTAGAATTCTATATGCAGATATATGCACTTGGCGACCGACGTCTCTTGTACGCATGTGATCAACGTTCTGGCATCGATAAATCTCACGCACGAAGTAAGTGGCAAAAAAAATATAGCTGATAAATTTGTGCATAGGCAAAATGAGGCAGATGACAATAGACGGAATGAAGTACTACTAAATGCTTATACGAATGCCTGTGACCCCAAGCACTTTCCGTTTGACCCCAAGAAATTTATTGCTTGTGCTCAGATGTATTCTTTTTTTTTTACTGGAATTGCAGCAAACAAGGCAGTGGCCCCAAAGGAGGCCCCAGGCTTCTAGTGACTGCTACAGCGATCGCTCATCGTAGCCGCCCAGGAGTCCGAAGCCAGCTCAGGGTTACGAGAACGAGTCATTTCCCGCTCAACTCAAAATATTTATTTATTGCACTGTCAGATATATAATAAATCAAGAATATTCTACAACACTTGTCGCTTCGAAAGTCTACAACGTACAACTATTGCTGGCTTTTCTATGCTGCAAACTGAAAAACAGTTATACGCAAACAAACTAAAAAAAAAAAGAAACACGAAGCCATTTCAGTATGCATTCTTGTGATAACTGCACTGCTGAGCAATTGTAGCATAGGTGTCTACATCTGGCAGAATGTGTGGTTTCTTTGCCGTCAACACCATCTAAGTTTATCCGGAAAGCTTGAATTGATAAGTTGGACTGACTTGTCAGGGTAAGGAAAGTCGGCCTTCCTGTCTATCTTACTCTGTGTTGGAGTAAAACAGATTTCATGCACAGATCTTAGTTAACTCTGTCAGAGGCCGCAGGATGGCATTCGCATTGCAGTGGAGTTTTTATAAGGGAGCAGATGTGCGATCATGTAAGATATTAATTTTTTTTAGATCGGGAAACTTATCTTTAACATCGTTATTGCAGTTCGCTACTCCACAACTAAACTACCATATTTGCTTGTGTAAGACACGACCTCTTGTAAGGCCCACCATCGCGAATGGCCCATACCACAACTTTGTCGAGCTAAAATTTGGAAAAAAAAAACATGCTTCACTTAGCATCACGTGCATACCCACGTGCTCAGCAGGTCTGACTGTGTCATCCCCGGTGGGACATCGGCGCCATAAGCGGAAACAATACTTGCACGATCGAATAATGGTTTCTTTCCTCTACACAGCGATGCCAAAGTGAGGTGCGTGACAATTATCCACGCATTAGAAAGCTTGCATGCTTAACTTAGGATACAGCTGGTCGAGGTGCTACCAGACTGATGAATCTTTCTATACGCTAGAGAATCCCCTAGATCGGCGGTCGCAGCGCCGCATGAGCACCCTGGTGTTTAGAGGCGCTACTAAAGCAGAGACGGCAGCGCGCAGTACCTATGGGGCGAAGCGGGAGCTTGCCGCAAATGCAAATTGTTTGTTGGGACCATTCAGTCAACGTTTCATTTCAACTTTCGGATTTCGCTCTGGACCAGCAGGCAGATGCAGGAACCGTAAAGGTAAAACAGCAAATAATTTATACTTTGTTTACTTATAAGACGACATCTGTACACCGCGGCAAGAATTTCAAAGCATCTTCGTGTTGATTTCCTGACATCCGCATCGAAAAAAAAAAGGGAAACGCTTAATACAGCGAAGTTTGTGTTTCTCCAGTCTTTTTTTCTTCTTCTTAGTAAGTGCGGAACTCCGGAAAACCTTTCGTTCGTTGTATAATGATCTAAATGGCGTCCCCCTTACGCATTGTCATTGTTTTACCAGCCCATACAGCAGCCGGAACTTTATTCCTGCGGCTCTTGAATTTGCTCGTGGCGAGTTCTTCCTGCGATTTTCGCCGCCCTATACGAAACCAGTGGGCTGAAGCAGACATAATTAGATAACTTCTGAGCAAGACATTGAAGTATGAAGTCACAGAACAATGTCCACCGAACTGAGGTCACACAATTTGCTACGTTTCGCTACAGCTCAAACTTATTTTGAACGTCCTGTCATTGCTATATTATAAGACACAGTACCCTAACGTCTGCTATGGCCCATCGAATTTCTGACTAGGCAAGCTGACGTCGAAACAAGCATTAAAACGACCAACAGAAAGCGTACGCTACTTCACACGTTGGCCCTTACATAACCTCCAGCTGCACCATGCACTCAAGTCAGTGAAAACCAGCTTGCATGAACTGCTGAGACATCGACTTTCGAAAAAACAATTCTGTTGTCCGCCTGATACGCAACAGGCCAATAGTTCCCTCATGCACATTAAGTGAAAATTCTAAAGCAAATAAGACACAATAAGGCACGTGTAGTGCTTTCTAATTTGAAAAAAAAAAAAGAAGCCACTTTCGGGACGTTTTGTATCACTGGGAGCAGCCAGGCTGAATGGTTCTTACTTGCGGTAATGGCAGCTGCTGATTGGCATAACCAATCATGGCAGTTGCTGGCGTTATCGCGCTCTCCAGGATCTACACTGCCGTAGCAACGGCAGAGTTGCTGAGAGCACTTCACTTGAAGGCATGGATTGCAGAAAACGCATTCCAGCCCTTGAGAGCTAAACATATATTATGGTCCCACACCATCTTTCAATATGTGGTAAAGCAGAAGCATGCAACATGTTTCTTGGCAGGCGAAACTTTCGGTGTTTTTTACCTTCATTTTAGCGCAAGATTTTACATTCAACATTTTTGCTGGATTTTTTCAAAATTTATATGGTCCTCTATTTTTGAACCTATGAGACACGGTAGCATTTTTTGATCAGGTAGTGCTCGACGGCAAGTTTTGGTAAATTTCTATGTGCGGCTTTAGTCTTGCGGTACTTATATATTAATACCTCTCATCAGAAATTTCGAGGTATTGGTCTACCTCAAAATCCTTCTTCTTGCTTGAAATGGTTTGTGACTTTGCAAAGTGAAATTTTGTACAATATACTGCGTTGTAAGCGCCATAATTCGCAATAATTATGCATGTGCGCAGATAAGAAAGGTACAATGATAAGAAAAATAAAGAAAGGTAAAAATGGTAACGCGTAATAAATAACACCGTAAAAGCGTTTGAAGCCACATGCAGGAAGATTAGGCAAATACATATATTACCCACCATTCTAATAGTGTCCCGGTGGTTTGGCGCCTGTGATGCAAGGTTCGTGTACTCAAAGGTTCTCACGGTTCTCTTAGGCGGAGCCTCCGAGAAACAATTTGAGGACAAAGCCGTTGGTTTCGAACACACACACACACACAAACTTTTAATGGCACTAAAAAGAGGCTTCAAATAAATAGCAGAAAATAGAAAACATAAAAGAAACACTTAAATACACATCACGGCAGTAAGAAACACACTTGGGGCTAGTATGAAGTTAACTAGTGCGCGACTCCGGGCTTGCCACGACGGTAGGGACACATAACAGTCTCGACGCGGCGACGCGGCGACAAGCTGACGAAAGGAGTTGCGCCGGTCTCACCAAAGGTCGTGGTGTAAGTTGGTTGACCGGGAGACCGGGGCGCCCTTGCTCTGGCTTGGAAATAGAGGCAGGCGGCGGTGGCGTTCTGGCCGGGCAGCTGGACGTAGAGCTCGGGCACGTAGCCCGACTGTTCTCGTCCTGCCCACGGGCGCAGGAGCTCACCGGCCTTGAGGACCTGGCGGCACGCTCGGGTAGACGGGTGACGCGCAGGAACGGGTTGGCAGGAGGCCCCGGTGGAGTGAAGTCCTGGTGGCTCGGGTCCGGAACCCGACGGCCCGTCCTCAACTCCCGGTCCGGTGGTTGACCTCCTCCTGGCGTCGGTTCCTGGAATTCTCCTGGAATTATCCCGGCGTCTCCCCCTCGAATTCTGCCAGAGCACCTCGCCTTTTCTTTCGTTCTGGCCGATTGGTCATTCTCCGATTGGCTGCCTGAGGCCCCGTGGTCTTTCCTAATTGGTTGGCTTTTCTTCTTTTAGTTGCTTTTCTAGCGTCGCGCGTTCACGTGCCGGACGCTCTTCGGCGTTGTCGTTTTTCTCCTTCCAGCACGGAATTCGCCTCGGCGCGCGCACTCCTTGTCGTCTGCTCCTGTCCGTCCCGATCGCCGCACCATGTCGCGCACCACACATCACAGCGCCTCCATTACTTGCACTAGTACAAATTTAGGTCCTTTCTTTTTTCTCGCGTGTTGCACGAATACATGTCCAACTCTGCAGACACTCTGAGTTGCCCGTGTAAGAAATATTCCCTTGCAAGACAAACACCGTGACATAAATCTTTTCTTTTTTTTTTCGAAAACCCTGGGGCCATGAAGCGAGCTAGCTGTAGTCTTTCGGGCTGTCACTCTAGCTCCACGTCTTGGTATTTCACAGCTCTTTCGTCTGTCGAAAGCGAGTTGAAACAAAATTTAGTATAATAGTATGTTCAGCAAATTCGGTACTTATTTGGGGTTGTATGTTAGCACTTGGTGATCATAAGGGCACCTCAATGATCACCAAGTACTTCTTTTCTTTTCGAATGGTCTAGAATATTGCAGGAAAGGGTTCAAGAGCACGCTTGAACTTAACGGTTCCCTTCCAAAGTCATCAGAGTTCTGTGTAACAAATAAAAGATGGAGTTTGTACATTGAAACGGCACAGATGGATTTATAGAGATGCCGTCCAGTGCTCAGTATTACTTGTGGTCACGGGGACTTGTTTTTTTATTTATTATTATTATAATTATTATTATTTTACAGTGGAGCTGTCATGCGCTAGCTTCCATCGGATCGCTGCCTGCGTAGACCAAGCACGTAAACCAAAAGCGCCGTAGCCTCGTTACAAAGCAAATGCGTATCGCCGGTGAACCCCTCTCCACTCACCACTGTTAGGGTTGGCGTCGGACACCACGGGCGATACGTCATCCCACTACCCTCTACTTGGTCGGAGCCCACGGGCGACAGGTCATTCCCCCTACCCTCTGGGCCGGAGCCCACGGGCGACAGGTCATTCCCCCTACCCTCTGGGCCGGAGCCCACGGGCGACAGGTCATTCAACCTACCCTCTGGGCCGGAGCCCACGGGCGACGGGTCATTCACCCGACCTTCTCCCCGGATTCGTCGAAAAGAGGATCGACTTCTCCCCCTCCCATGCTCGGTAATGCAGGAGGAGGGGCCCTCTCTCTGTGCCTGTCACGTGTCATCGACGGAAGCACGATCCCGCCCACACTTGTAGAGAGCCTATTTAAGGCGCTCCGAAATGTACTTTTGATATACTTCATACTTCATACTTCATGCTCTTCTTATTTTCTTTCAACTACCTTTGAATAAACAGTGCAAGTTTCGCACTAGCAAATCGTCTCGCCCCTGCTTGGTCGCCATGATCAACCGGATACCTGCAGCCCGCCGACAACGCCACGCTACCCAATAAGTAATGTCGGTCGAGCTTCGATAGACAGGCGCTGTTACTTCTCGGCAGCAGTACGGTACGCTACCCTGGAGTACGCAACAAACTAGTTGCTAGCGGTGGGATCGCCCCTGAAGCGCAACAAACTGGCTGGCAGCGATTGGGATACGGCATTGTGGAGACCACAACTTGGACGACAACTACGAGATCGTAGCCTCTTCGTCCTGGCGACAACGTTCGGAAGGAAGGTGTCCGGATCATGACTGCATATGGTGGGTGCACGGCTTTTCTTCATTGAGATATCACTTGGCTTTTACGTATTTTTTGGAAAGTACATTGCTGTGATTTTTCTTTAACGGAAGTTTGAGTACGTCAAGGTTGTATAGAGTGAAGGTTTAGCAGCACTAAGGGCAGCCATGAACTTGAAGGCACTAAAGAAGCCGGAATTGTTGAGCTTGGCCAAAGAGTTGGGCCTCCAAATTGCCGAATCAAAGAGAAAGCCGGAGATCATTGAGGCGATCGAAGCGATCGGGGCAGACGACGAGGAACTGACGGAATGCCTAGAGAGCATTGAAGAGAGAGAGGAAGAGCGTAAGCGCCTAGAGAAAGAGGAAAAAGAAGAGCGTAAGCGCCTAGAGAAAGAGGAAAAATAAGAGCATAAGCGCCTAGAGGAAAAGGAAGAGCGTGTTGTTGTTGTTGTCCTGAGTGGCCGTGGCACACACCCACAGTGGGGGATTGGCCAAGAATCGGGCGGTTTAATTAGGTGCCTAAAAATAATAATGATAACAAGGGAGTTAACAATTTGGGCGTGTGAGTTTAAAAATAAACGTTTTGTGGTTGGAGAAAAAAGGAAATAATCAGATGAAAACCGGGTATAAGATAATAATAATAATAATAATGTTAATAACAATAATAATTAATAATAGATAACAAATAAAAGAAAGCTAGGGTTGGCAAAGAGAACGATCAATCTAACATGGAAATCGATTGGTTTCAATTAGGTAATTTTGGATCGCCAAGCAAACATTTCTGTGGCTGAACCCAACAATGGAGGCTCCAAAAGATAGAATCACAGGCACTGATAAAGTTAGACCAATAGAGCGAAGCGGGATTTCGAGTAGTCGTTTTCTTATAATAGAAAAACGTCTGCAAGACAACAAGAAATGGTCGATTGTCTCCGCTTCGCCACAGAATGAGCATAATGGTGAGGGGACCAGACCAGACCTGTGGAGGTAGAAGTTCAATGCAGGTATACGGCAGCGCAGCTTCGTGATAGACACTTCAATTTTCCGTGTTCGGCAAAAATTTCTGTTCCAAGGGTGCAGGAGATGTTCGTAATCCACAGAGTTAGTAATTGCGGAGCCTGATACTGACTGTATAATGATACTCCTTCGAAATCTAGCTGCAGTAACATAAGCAGTCAAAGGGCAGCAAGGAAGAATCGGGCCACTTAGCGATGCCTTGGCTAGAGAGTCTGCAATTTCATTAATGATTAGTCCTTTATGGCCAGGCACCCAAATCAAACGCACGCTTCTCAAGTAGTCAGGTACCAATGATTGAAATGTCCTCATCACGCAATAATCACTAGAAGCAGTAAGGGATGAGCACAATGATAAAGAATCAGTAACTATCACGGCTGATGTAATTGATGGTCCTAATTTGCGTAATGCCAGCAACACGGCCATGAATTCGGCTAAAATATCGGTATGAAATCTGGCATCCGAAGAGGAAATGTCCGATGGAGAATCGGGGAAAATATTCCGACACCTGACTTTTCTTCACATTGTGAAGCATCTGTAGCAATTACAACGTTTGTTTGAAGGTTTTTCAGGTGATCTTGTAATATACCGTCTAGAATACGGTGTGGAAGTAATTTTGCATTATTAGGAAAGATGCCATCAAATTGAATATCCGTGGCAACAGCTCTGTCGGTAATAGGAAGTACATCGCATATGCGCACGCCCAAAGAGTCAAGTAATTTTTGCACGAATATAATTTGCGGATTATGTAGTCGTGGCCAGATGACACCGAAAAACAACGCAGGTTGTGAAATAAAGATTATTTGGGGATGACGCAGTGGTGATTCGTAAATCCTTAAGAACGTCTGCACCGTCAAAAGCCGGAACCTGCACGAAAGTGGCGGAACACGGGATTCTAGATAAAGAATAGAATTTGCCACAAAGTTAGGAAGACCTAAACACAGACGTAATGCTTGTCTTTCTAAGAGGATTAGAGGACGGGACATGTAGGCTGGAGCTCCAGAGAAGAGCACGCAACCAAATTCTAATACAGGGCGAACGTACATACGATATATCATTAGGAGTGTTTCTCTTCTCAATCCTATTCGACGACTGCTCAGCCTACGCAATATGCCAATTGCACGGGTACCTTTCCCAGTCAAATGATCTATGTGAGAGCGCCAGTTGAGAGAGGCGTTATAAATAATTCCGAGGTATTTAACAGATTCCACCTGTGGTATGTCTTGAAGGTGGTAAGACAATGAAATGTGCACTATGTCAAGTATCGGAAAAAGGTGAACAGCACATTTGCTGGCATTGAGTGTGAAGTGACTAGCATCTAACCACCTCTCCAGATCATAAAGGTAAGTTTGCAGTCGTTGGTACAGCGTGTGGATGTCGTTTGCAGATGCAAAAAACGCAATATCGTCTGCATAAACATAAGTAGTTATTTCTTGATGACAAGGTAGTGTGCTCATGAGAATATTAAAAAGTACCGGGGAAAGAACTGAGCCTTGCGGTACGCCTCTCGTTTGTTTGTGTTTAGAAGAAGAAACGCCGCTTTCGTAGCAGTAGAAGTCTCTTTCACCTAAGAGTGACTGAATCCATGCTACTATATACCCAGGAACACCACAGGAAGTTAACCGATTGATCAATAAAGTGTGCTCCACAGTGTCGTATGCTTTAGCGATATCGAGCGTCACTAAGGCAGCGTATTGCTTCTGACGTCGAGCGAGTTGTATTCTGCTTTCTAAGTCGACGTGGGCATGCCAGATGGAGCAGCCGGCCCTGAAACCAATCTGACAGGGACTAAGAATGGAATGATCATTAATAAATTTCATGATGCGACGGTGAAGAAGCCTCTCAATGAATTTTACTACGTTTGATGTAAGCGCAATGGGCCTAATGTTCTCCAAAACATACCTTCCTTCTTGTTTCTTAAGCATCAATATTACCTTGGCAAGCTTCCATTGCAGCGGAATCCAAGCATATTTAATTGAATAATTCACCAGGTCTAAAAGAACGTTAGGCGATTCCTATAACAATATTTTTAACATTGCATTTGTGACGCCATCAGGGCCAGGGGCTGAATTCGGTAAACATAGGGCAGTCTCATTTAGTTCAGCTAAGGAAATTGGAGTAAAGCCATCCCAAGGACCTAATGTAGAATGAATAGCCGGAAGCCTGGCCGTAAATCGATTTTCTAAGCCTTCGGCAATCTCTTCTAGGTAGGCGCTCAGTTCCTGCGGGGTCAAAACAATTGAATCTAATGTTAAGGGTGTTGGTAGCACCTTCCTAGCACGAAGGAATGCAAATAAAGCACGCTTATTTTTTGAATTAGATAGATAATCGTAATGTCTAATATCGTATTCCTCTTTGGCTCGATTAACAGTACGCTTAAATACACCAACCTGAAACTGATAATTTTTCCAGTTTGTCGGGCACTGATTATGCAGAAGCATTTTCCAAGCGACCTTTCTTTTTCTATAGTCCCGCGTACACTCATTATTCCACCAACGACAAGCGGTGCCTTTAGCCGAAGGGATGACAAATTCAGCTTGCTTCCGGGAATCCTCTAGAATTAAGCAAATGGTCGAAGCGATTTCCTTATTATTGGCATTGGCAAGTTTCGAAACGGCAGAACGCAAGAAAGTCTTAAATTTCGTATGGTCCATAAATGTGCATGCCTGGTATTTTAAAGATGTTATTTGACAATTGATTTCAAATGACACAGGAAGATGATCACTGTTGGTTGCTGAATCAACCGCTACCCCCGACAAAACTTTGATGCCAGCGCTACAAAATGTCAAATCTAACACTGAACGGAAGGGTCCTGTAACAAACGTTACTTGTCCTGTGTTCTAACATGAAAGGTGACTATCAATAGTCCACTCCCAAAGTCGCTTACCACACCAATCTATTTTTTGCCCCCACGACACGTGATACGAGTTAAAATCCCCTACAAACAAAATTTCTTTTCTACAGGCAGCCACAGCCCTATCAAGTTGACGTGTACTTTGCACACCGCTGGGGAAATAAGCATTTATAATGGAAAATGGATGGCATCCTGGGAGACATAAATCTATGGCCAAAATTTCACAGTCGCAGTCAATGATTTGAAAAGAAATTTTTGCCTTGTGACAAATTTTACTGGAAACAAGTATCATTAATCCTCCACCTCGCGAGTCTCTATCTAATCGGAAGGACCGATAACCTTTTAAATGAAAATTTTTCTCTGGTGAAAGCCACGTTTCTTGAAGAAGTAAGATATCTGCATTGAATTGAATAGATAGGCAACATAAATCTGTTGAAGCTGAAAATATAGAACGACAGTTCCACTGCAGCACTTTCAACTGTCCAATGGTGTTGAACGCACAGCAGCGGCAACTGCCGCCTTTAGAATACTTTCTGTAAGCACAGGAGTTGGTTGACTCTTTTTTGATTTTGGTTTCATAGTTTTTGAAATTGGGGACCCCATGCGTTTGGGAGCTCGAGTGTCAAGTTCCATGTCTGTGACAGTAACAGTGTCTGAATAAGAGGGCTCATCCTCGCGTGTTTGGACTAGCGAAGTAGTGTCTGTGGGATATTCTGCAACTGTGGAAGGCGTCTCTACCTCGTTGCTAGACGTTCGAGGTGTGGCGTTAGATACTGGACACTGCATTGGTGTCTTAGTGGGCTGCATTATTTGCATCATGTGACTGGAAATGATTTGCGCTAAGCAATCAGAGAGACTGGATATCAATTTATCATATAGCTTTAGCCATTGCTTTTTCCACAGCAGAGTCAATTGCTTCTGAGATGTTAAGATCCATGCTTGGAGTGTTGCGCGCTGTAACACCAGAGTATCCGAAGGCCCTGTCTTTGATAACTGAAATTGCATCTCTGCAGGAGCAACGACGGCGGTCGATTATTTCAAGAATTTGTATTTCTTGAGCGCGAGCTGAGCAGTTCGAATAGTCTGCTGGGTGTTCTCCCCCACAGAGGCAGCACTTTTGAGATTGAGTAGAGCATTCACTTGAAGAATGACCATCCCCACAGGTGCGGCAACGCAAGCTAGACTTACTTCCTCCTGCGATGTGCCCGAATCTCCAACAATTCTTACACTGGATTGGACGTGACGCAAGCGGCTCTACACGGAACACAAGAGGCCACACCTTTATTTCAGATGGACATGATGCGCCCACAAACGTTGCAATAACATATTCTGTCGGAACCCTCTCGTTATTGGCCAGTCGATTGCAACGGTAGATGGCAATGACGCCTGCTGCGGATAGCTTGTCCAGGGTTTCAGTAGGACTTAATCGGGAGTCTACGCCCCGTACAAGACCCCTGGTGCACGCAAGGTGAGGTGGAATAAAAGCACTCACCGGAGTGGAAGCGAATGAAGTGCATTTCAAGAGGTCTTCTACACAGGTCTGGTCGGGTGAACGACATACTATACCTCCCCGTCCGAACGCTCGCACATCAGTTATGGTCTGGAAGTGGTTGGACGTGGCCTTAAGTGCCTTCTGGACAGCCTGTGGATTCGTGATCCTGATGAAACCTCCATTGGTAGGCACAAGCGCCACAGGAATGGTGCTGACGCCACTGCGAAAAAATAAATCTATGGGCAATTCATTAGGTGACAGGGATGCTGACCAGGCGGATCGCGCCTGGCCAGGAGAACTGGTCGACATCAGCTCAAGACGGCGGACGCAAGGAATGCCAATCAACCAGGAACTAAAATACGGTTATTGAGACACCTTAAACCACCCGATACTCAGCCAAAACACCACTGCACCTAGCACAAAGGCACGTAAAAGCGAGCACAGAATGACAGACTTGATGGCACCCTACGCAGTCGGAGGGGACATAGGTCTTTTTCTGGTACAGTTTGAGCGAACGTGTGAGAAAATTCGCGAGAAACACGTGGCCGCAACGCTTGCTTACGTTACTGTCACGTGAAGTAGCTGATATCATCGCCCGCATGGGGAAAGAAGAAGCAGAGGACTTCCATGAAGTCAAAGCGAAGCTGCTTAAAAGGTATAGATTATCAGCAGAAGCATTCAGGCGAAAGTTCAGGGAAGTCGAGAAGACCAAGAGAGAGTCATAGTCAGATTTTGCGTACACCTCGGAGGTAAACCTGAAGGAATGGCTGAGAGAAGATGGTGCACTCGGCGACGCCGAAAAGACAATGCAGTGCGTTGCTTTAGAACAGTTCTACCGCCGGCTGCCAGTAAACATCAAGTATTGGGTTCAGGATAGGCCAGGCGTAGACACTGTTTCGAGAGCGGCCGATCTCGCTGAGGAGTACGTAACTCGCCGTGCGGACGAAGGCAGCGAAGCTCCTAAGGAGGAGATGAATAAACGCAGACCCGACAAGCCAAAACGATGGTCAAAGTCGAGTCGGTATAAAACAAAGGAAAGATCAGATTCAGGGAAAAGTAGTGACGAGGACAGCGAAGGAGAAAAGGAGTCACCCGAACAGAGGGCAGAAAAGCAAAAGAAGAAGGCTTTCGAGGCCAAGAAACCAGTAGTTTGCTACAACTGCCGGCAAACGGGGCATATCTCCGTGGGATGCAGAAATCCCAAACTAGTGTTGATGTCACTAAGTAGTAACGCAGAGAATCTGAACTTGCTCGAACCGTACATTCGAGACCTCGTGGTAAACGGCAAACCGTGTAGAGTGCTTCGCAACTCGGCAGCCACAATGGACGCAGTGCATCCGTCGTACGTAGAGGCAGGCCAGTTCACGGGGGAATGTGCTTCGATAAGGCAAGCCGTAGAAACCTCCAGTGTTTGTCCCCCGGTGGCCAAGATTCGTATCGAAGGACCTTTTGGAGCACTAGACACTGAAGCTGCCGTCTCGGCACATCTCCCGCCTCAGTATCCATATTTGTTTTCTAACAAATCTGAGGATTTGCTACGACGCAGGGGAATCGGGTTTAGTGAAGGGATAGTGCAAGCCTTAACTCGTTCCAAGGCACGGGAGCTCGCGGCCAAGGCAGTGTATGAGTGTCCAGTAGGGGAGGAAACAGGTTTGAAGGAGGATTCGTCCACCAGTGCCGAACAGGACAGCCCTATAGGGGATGATGTGGAAGGTACACCAGCTAATGAAGAAGTCAGGAAAGCAGCAGAGCCTGAAATGTCTCGCGAGGCAGAATGCAGGCAAAGGTTATTGAATATAAGCCCTGCCACATTGATTGCAGAGCAGGAAAAAGATTCCACCCTGCGTAACCTAAGGCCAGACGCTAAAGAAGGTGTAGCAAACAGAACGCGAAGTTCCTAAAGAGGGCAGGCGTCCTCTATAGAAAGTACACCAGTCGAAAGGGAGTGAAATTCGACCAACTCGTGGTGCCGCATCCCTATCGTGAGCAGCTCCTGCACCTGGTTCACGGGGGTCTTTGGACAGGGCACCTGGGCATTCGCAAAACAAAGGACCGCTTATTGTAGAAATTTTGCTGGCCCGGCTGCTTTCGCGAAATAGAAGCATTTGTAAGAAGCAGCGACACATGTCAACGCATAGGCAAGCCCGGAGATAAGGCTAAAGCGCCAATGAAACTTGTTCCCATTATCACGGAGCCATTTCGCAGGCTCATAATAGACACAGTGGGACCACTTCCTGCGCCGCAGTCTGGCTATCGACATATTCTTACGGCACTATGCCCCGCAACGAAATTTCCCGAGGCAGTGCCTCTCAATGAACTAAGCTCGGCGGAGATCGTCAACGCGCTTTTATCTATCTTCGCGCGAGTAGGGTTTCCCACAGAAATCCAGTCAGATCAAGGATCCGCCTTTACGAGCGCACTGACCTCGACGTTTCTGGAAAGATGCGGTATTAAAATTATCCATAGCTCAGTGTACCACCCGCAGTCAAACGCGGTAGAGAAAGTACACTCAGTCATGAAACGGCTTTTGCGAGCCTTGTGTTATGAGCACAAAGCCGATTGGGAGAT
Organism: Dermacentor variabilis; assembly: GCF_050947875.1. Classification (NCBI taxonomy): domain Eukaryota; kingdom Metazoa; phylum Arthropoda; class Arachnida; order Ixodida; family Ixodidae; genus Dermacentor; species Dermacentor variabilis. The sequence goes on from NC_134571.1 coordinate 130,334,642, forward strand.
CTGCTTGCCTGCCGCCATGTTCGCGCTTCGAACTGCACCGCACGAATCAACAGGTTTTTCACCTTCAGAGCTCGTTTACGGACCCTGCCTTCGCTGCCCACTCCGCATTGTTCGAGAAGCCTGGGAAGGCCGGGCAGACGATCCTTCGATTGTGGCGTACGTGCTAGAGCAGTTGGACCGTCGGCACGCTTCTCAGGAATTAGCAGGGCAGGAAATGCGTAAGGCACAAAGCAAGGCTAAGTGGTACTATGACAGGACGGCTCGCACGCGGCGCTTTGAAGTGGGGGAAAAGGTAATGATCCTGAAACCTTCGTTGAAAAACAAATTAGAGTTTCAATGGGAAGGACCGGTTGACATGATTCAGAAATCATCTGAAACAAACTACGTAATCACGGTACCGGGAAAACGAAGGACACCACAAGTGTACGATAGCAATCTACTTAAACCCTACAGGCAGAGGGAAGCCATTGTGAACATGTCCCTTAACCAACCTGAGGAAATGCCTGTCCACTTTCCAGAGTTAACAGCAGTGACGGAGACAAAAGACATTGACGAGACCATGGTTAAGTTTGTAGAACAGGCGGAGTTGAATCCCAATCAAAGGGCCGAGCTGAGGGAACTCGTGTTTGAACTTAAGAACGTATATTCAGATACGCCGGGCAGGACAACTGCGATCGTTCACGATATCGAGTTAACCTCGTCGGACCCAGTTTGTTCGAAAGCTTATCGCTTTTCGCCTCGTCAACGTGAAGTCATGGCCGCTGTTGCGTACTCCAGGGTAGCGTACCGTACTGCTGCCGAGAAGTAGCGGCGCCTGCCTATCGAAGCTCGACCGACATTACTTATTGGGTAGCGTGGCGTTGTCGGCGGGCTGCAGGCATCCGGTAGATCATGGCGACCAAGCGCGGGCGAGACGATTTGCTAGTGCGAAACTTGCACTGTTTATTCAAAGCTAGTTGAAAGAGAATAAGAAGAGCATGAAGTAAGAAGTATCAAGTATGAAGTCTCTCAAAGTACATTTCGGAGCCCCTTAAATAGGCTCTCTACAAGTGTGGGCGGGATCTTGCATCCGTCGAATGACACGTGACAGGCACGGAGAGAGGTCGCCCGTGGGCTCCGGCTCAGGTTTAGAGTGAATGACCTCTCCGGCGCCATGGGGTCCTGCCAAGAGAAGGTGAAGGGGATAAGGTCGCCCGTGGGCTCCGGCTCAGGCGGTAGGGTGAATGACCTGTCGCCACGTGGTGACAAACGCCAACCCTAACAGCATCTCCGGCGGGGGAGGAAGATCCCGACGTGTAGGGGCCAGCAGCCGCTGCACGAGGGATCGGCGTTTCAGTATCAGGATTCCCCGTGGAGGTCACGAACCCGTCGTTTGTAGCAGGTAGATTCCGGGGAGTGGTCATCCGTCCTCGTGGCGCTCTTGTGACTTTTCTCCTTGGTCCGGTCCAGTGAAATTGGTCTTTGCAAGCAGGTCTCGCAACTTTTCGTCTCCTGCGTGGGCAAGCAATCACCCCAGAACAGTGCCGGACCCACAACCACAAAGCAGCGAGCGCAAGGCCACTCTCCCCCAAGACACACCCGGCTTTTAACAAAAAAAGAAAACCCGCTACACCTTTCCCATTTTCTACGCGCGTCCTCCCCCCCTTAACACTAAGAACAGCCATTTCTTGAAAGCCTTAAGACGTGGTTATTAAAATCAGCTAACAATCGGCTTCACTTCGGAAAAACATATGAATGCATGAAAAAAGTGCCACGGAAACCCGGATGAGCATGAGGCTTTCGATACTCTCGGGGCAACGACTTCAACTGTCGGCATTGCCGTTAAGCTTACCCTTCTTGTAGCGAATATCGAAGGTGTACTGTTGAAGAGCCAAGCTCCAGCGCACAAGACGACCGTTTTTCGTAGACATGGACTACAGCCATGTGAGGGGACAGTGGTCAGTCTCTATAGTGAATCGTGAGCCAGCGATATAGCAAGCTAGCTTCTGTACCGCCCAAACTACGCAGGCGCATTCCTTTTCTGATGCAGTGTATGCTGCCTCACGAACTGAAAGCTTTATACTGGCGTACAGTACAGGACGTTCGTTCTCGTCATCTTTCTTTTGACAGAGCACCACCCCCATACCCCTGTCACTGGCATCACAGTGAAGAATGAATGGCTTAGAGTAGTCGGGCGCGTTCAACACTGGCTGACTGGTTAGTGCGTTCTTCAGCATACTAAAAGCCTTTTCTTTCGCGTCATCCGACTTTACCGTTTGCGGTTCTGTTTTTCTGAGAGCATCCGTTAAAGGACTCGCAATCTCGGAATACCGTGGGATATATCTTTGGTAATAACCGGCCAAGCCAAGCAATGACCTGATGTCCCGCTTGGTGCGTGGTTGCGGGAAGTTGTCTGTCGCGGTCAGTTTAACCTCGGAAGGCCCGCAATGACCTTGCCCTATTACATGACCTAGATAAGCTACCTCCGCGCGCCCTAATTGGCATTTGGGAGCCTTAACAGTTAAGTTGGCCTCTCGTAGACGACACAACACGGTTCGGAGGTGTTGCATATGGTCCGCCCATAATGAAGAAAAGATAGCTATGTCATCGAGATAGGAAAGTGCAAAGTCCTCCATTCCTCGTAGCACCTGGTCCATAAGGCTAGAGAAGCAATATGGCGCATTCGTCAATCCAAAACTCAGGACTTTCGTACGAAAGGTTCCCATCGGGGAAATAAACACGGCAAGCCTGCTTGCCCTCTCGGTCAATGGAACCTGCCAATATCCTCTGACTAAATCGAGCGTAGAGATGAAATTAGCACTGCTCACTTTCTCAAGCATTTCCTCGATATGCGGTATTGGATAAGTCTGGTCCTTCGTGATTAAATTTAGCCTGCGGTAGTCGATACATGGCCACGGCTCTTTTCCTGGGAACTCAACCAAGATAAGAGGCGAGGTATAATCACTCTCTCCTGGCTCGATTACACCTAGCTCTAACATCTTGTTTATTTCAGCGGTCATGACTTCACGTTGACGAGGCGAAACGCGATAAGCTTTCGAACGAACTGGGTCCGACGAGGTTAACTCGATGTCGATAACGATCGCAGTTGTCGTGCCCGGTGTGTCTGAAAATACGTCTTTAAATTCAAACACGAGTTCCCTCAGTTCGGCCCTCTGATTGGGATTCAACTCCGCCTGTTCTACTAACTTATCAATGGTCTCGTCAATGTCTTTTGTCTCCGTCACTGCAGTTAACTCTGGAAAGTCGACAGGCATTTCCTCTGGTTGGTTAAGGGACATGTTCACAATGGCTTCCCTCTGCCTGTAGGGTTTATGTAGATTGCTATGGTACACTTGTGGTGTCCTTCGTTTTCCCGGTACCGTGATTACGTAGCTTGTTTCAGATAATTTCCGAATTATGTCAACCGGTCCTTCCCATTGGGCCTCTAGTTTGTTTTTCAACGAGGGTTTCAGGATCATTACCTTTTCCCCCACTTCAAAGCGTCGCGTGCGAGCCGTCCTGTCATAGTAATGCTCAGCATTGTTTTGTGCATTACGCATTTCCTGCTCAGCAATCATTGTGGCAGGGCTTACGTTTAAGAACTTTCTCCTACATTCTCCCTCTCGCGACATTTCAGGCTCCGCTGCTTTCCTGGTTTTTTCGTTAGCTGGCGTACTTTCCGCATCAACCCTATAGGGCTATCCTGTTCAGTACTGGTTGACGAATCAGCTGTCAAACCTGTTTTCTCCACCACTGGACATTCGTACACTGCCTTGGAACGAGCTAGGGCTGGCACTGTTCCCTCACTAAACCCGATTCCCTTGCGTCGCAGCAAATCCTCTGATTGGTTAGAAAACAAATATGGATACTGCGGCGGGAGATGTGTCGAGACGGCGGCTTCAGTGTCCAGTACTCCGAAAGGGCCTTCAATACGAATTTTGGCAACCGGGAGACAAACACTGGAGGCCTCTACGGCTTGCCTTATCGAAGCACATTCCCCCGTGAACTGGCCTGCCTCTACGTACGACGGATGCACTACGTCCATTGTGGCTGCCGAGTCGCGAAGCACTCTACACGGTTTGCCGTTTACCATGAGGTCTCGAATGCACGGTTCGAGCAAGTTCAGATTCTGTGCGTTACTACTTAGTGACATCAACACTACTTTGGGATTCCTGCATCCCGCAGAGATATGCCCTGTTTTTCGGCAGTTGTAGCAAACTACTGGTTTCTTGGCCTCGAAAGCCTTCTTCTTTTACTTCTCTGCCCTCTGTTCGGGGGACTCCTCCTTTCCCTTGCTGTTCTCGTCACTACTTTTCACTGAATCTGTCCTTTCCTTTGATTTATACTGATTCGATCGACTTCCGCGAACGCTCTGGCTTGTCAGCTCTGTATTTAGTCACCTCCTTCTTAGGAGCTTCGTTGCCTTTGAACGCACGGCGGGTTACGTACTCCTCAGCGATACTGGCCGCTTTCGTGATAGAGTCTACGCCTGGCCTATCCTGAACCCAATGCTTGATGTTTACTGGCAGCCGGCGGTAGAACTGTTCTAAAGCAACGCACTGCATTGTCTTTTCGGCATCGCCGAGTGCACCCTCTTCTCTGAGCCATTCCTTCAGGTTTACCTCCAAGGTGTATGCAAAATCTGAATATGACTCACTTTTGGTCTTCTTGACTTCCCTGAACTTTCGCCTGAATGCTTCAGCTGATAATCTATACTTTTTAAGCAGATTTGCTTTGAGAAGTCCTCTGCTTCTTCTTTCCCCATGCGGGCGAGAATATCAGCTACCTCACGTGGCAGTAACGTAAGCAAGCGTTGCGGCCACGTGTTTCTCGCGAATTTTGCCTTCTCGCACGTGCGCTCAAACTGTACCAGAAAAAGACCTATGTCCCCTCCTACTGTGTAAGGTGCCATCAAGTCTGTCATTCTGCGCTCGCTTTCACGTGCCTCTGTGCTAGGTCTTTCGCTATTTTGTGCTTTCAGAAGCTCAATCTCTAGGCGCTTCATTTTGAGGTCGCGCTCTTCTTTGGCCTCACGTGCTGCCCGCTCGCGCTCCTCTTTTTCCTCTAGGCGCTTACGCTCTTCTTCTTTTTCTTTAATGCTCTCGAGGCATTCCGTCAGTTCCTCGTCGTCTGACCCGGTCACTTCGATCGCCTCAATGTTCCCCGGCTTTCTCTTTGATTCGGCAATTTGGAGGCCCAACTCTTTGGCCAAGCTCAACAATAAGAGCTTCTTTAGTGCCTTCAAGTTCATCGCTGCCCTTAGTGCTGCTGAACCTTCACTCTATACAAGCTTGACGTACTCAAACTTCCGTCAACGGTTTTAAGAAAAATCACTGCAATGTACTTTCCAAAAAATATGTAAAAGCCAAGTGATATCTTAGTGAAGAAAAGCCGTGCACTAGCGATATGCAGTCATGATCCAGACACCTTTCTTCCGAACGTTGTTGCCATGACGAAGAGGCTACGATCTCGTAGTTGTCGTCCAGGTTGGGGTCTCCAGGATTCCGCATCCCAATCGCTTCCGATTCCGTATCCAGCCAGTTTGTTGCGTACTCCAGGGTAGCGTACCGTACTGCTGCCGAGAAGTAGCGGCGCCTGCCTATCGAAGCTCGACCGACTTTACTTATTGGGTAGCGTGGCGTTGTCGCCGGGCTGCAGGCATCCGGTAGATCATGGCGACCAAGCGCGGGCGAGACGATTTGCTAGTGCGAAACTTGCACTGTTTATTCAAAGGTAGTTGAAATAGAATAAGAAGAGCATGAAGTAAGAAGTATCAAGTATGAAGTCTCCCAAAGTACATTTCGGAGCCCCTTAAATAGGCTCTCTACAAGTGTGGGCGGGATCTTGCATCCGTCGAATGACACGTGACAGGCACGGAGAGAGGTCGCCCGTGGGCTCCGGCTCAGGTTTAGAGTGAATGACCTCTCCGGCGCCGTGGGGTCCGGCCAAGAGAAGGTGAAGGGGATGAGGTCGCCCGTGGGCTCCGGCTCAGGTGATAGGGTGAATGACCTGTCGCCGCGTGGTGGCATACGCCAACCCTAACAGCGCTGAAATAAACAATATGTTAGAGCTAGGTGTAATCGAGCCAGGAGAGAGTGATTATACCTCGCCTCTTATCTTGGTTGAGTTCCCAAGAAAAGAGCCACGGCCATGTATCGACTACCGCAGGCTAAATTTAATCACGAAGGACCAGGCTTATCCAATACCGCATATCGAGGAAAGGCTTGAGAAAGTGAACAGTGCTAATTTCATCTCTACGCTCGATTAAGTCAGAGGATATTGGCAGGTTCCATTGACCGAGAGGGCAAGCAGGTTGCCGCGTTTATTTCCTCGATGGGAACCTTTCGTCCGAAAGTCCTGAGCTTTGGATTGAAGAATGCGCCATATTGCTTCTGTAGCCTTATGGACCAGGTGCTACGAGGAATGGAGGACTTTGCACTTTCCTATCTCGATGACATAGCTATCTTTTCTTCATTATGGGCGGACCATATGCAACACCTCCGAACCGTGTTGTGTCGTCTACGAGAGGCCAACTTAACTGTTAAGGCTCCCAAATGCCAATTAGATCGCGCGGAGGTAGCTTATCTGGGTCATGTAATAGGGCAAGGTCATTGTCGGCCTTCCGAGGTTAAACTGACCGCGACAGACAACTTCCCGCAACCACGCACCAAGCGGGACATCAGGTCATTGCTTGGCTTGGCCGGTTATTACCAAAGATATATCCCACGGTATTGCGAGATTGCGAGTCCTTTAACGGATGCTCTCAGAAAAACAGAACCGCAAACGGTAAAGTCGGATGACGCGAAAGAAAAGGCTTTTAGTATGCTGAAGAACGCACTGACGAGTCAGCCAGTGTTGAACGCGCCCGACTACTCTAAGCCATTCATTCTTCACTGTGATGCCAGTGACAGGGGTATGGGGGTGGTGCTCTGTCAAAAGAAAGATGACGAGAACGAATATCCTGTACTGTACGCCAGTATAAAGCTTTCAGTTCGTGAGGCAGCATACACTGCATCAGAAAAGGAATGCGCCTACGTAGTTTGGGCGGTACAGAAGGTAGCTTGCTATATCGCTGGCTCAAGATTCACGATAGAGACTGATCACTGTCCCCTCACATGGCTGCAGTCCATTTCTACGAAAAACGGTCGTCTTGTGCGCTGGAGCTTGGCTCTTCAACAGTACACCTTCGATATTCGCTACAAGAAGGGTAAGCTTAACGGCAATGCCGACGGTTTAAGTCGTTGCTCCTAGAGTATCGAAAGCCTCATGCTCATCCGGGTTTCCGTGGCATTTTTTTTCGTGCATTCATATGTTTTTCCGAAGTGAAGCCGATTGTTATCCGATTTTAATAACCACGTCTTAACACTTTCAAGAAATGGCTGTTTTTAGTGTTGAGGGGGGGAGGACGCGCGTAGAAAATGGGAAAGGTGTAGCGGGTTTTCTTTTTTTGTTAAAAGCCGGGTGTGTCTTGGGGGAGAGTGGCCTTGTGCTCACTGCTTTGTGTTTGTGGATCCGGCACTGTTCTGGGGCGATTGCTCGCCCACGCAGGCGACGAAAAGTTGCGAGACCTGCTTGCAAAGACCAATTTCACCGGACCGGACCAAGGAGAAAAGTCACAAGAGCGCCACGAGGACGGATGACCACTCCCCGGAATCTAACTGCTACGAACGAAGGGTTCGTGACCTCTACGGAGAATCCTGATACCGAAACGCCGATCCCTCGTACAGCGGCTGCTGGCCCCTACATGTCGGCATCTTCCTCCCCCGTCGGAGATGCTGTTAGGGTTGGCGTCGGACACCACGGGCGATACTTCATCCCCCTACCCTCTACTTGGTCGGAGCCCACGGGCGACAGGTCATTCACACTACCGCATGGGACGGAGCCCACGGGCGACAGGTCATTCCGCCTACCCGCTGGGCCGGAGCCCACGGGCGAGAGGTCATTCACCCTACCCTCTGGGCCGGAGCCCACGGGCGACGTGTCATTCACCCGACCTTCTCCACGGTTTCGTCGAAAAGAGGATCGACTTCTCCTAGCCGTGCTCGGTAATGCAGGAGGAGGGGCCCTCTCTCTGTGCCTGTCACGTGTCATCGACGGAAGCAAGATCCCGCCCACACTTGTAGAGAGGCTATTTAAGGGGCTCCGAAATGTACTTTTGATATACTTCATACTTCATACTTCATGCTCTTCTTATTTTCTTTCAACTACCTTTGAATAAGCAGTGCAAGTTTCGCTTGGTCGCCATGATCAACCGGATGCCTGCAGCCCGCCGACAACGCCACGCTACCCAATAAGTAATGTCGGTCGAGCTTCTATAGGCAGGCGCCGCTACTTCTCGGCAGCACTACGGTACGCTACCCTGGAGTACGCAACAGCTCCTGTGCCTCGTCCGTAGATGGCGCTATAATAATGTCTACCTACATTCAAAATACGAATGAATAAAATAAAACTACGACGGCAAACTGACAATCGTCAATGGGTGTCTCTCTTGTGCTGAGTACGTCACGTGCTGCATAGGCACGTTTTCTCAGTTGCGTTCCGGTCGTGTAAAGGCCCAACCACACGCAGCCCGGGATACGCGTCTCGCTACGCGTACACGTAAGCGTACGCGTCTGCGTGCGCGTACGCGGGTGATGAAGGGAAGGGCGTCCAGCCACACGATACGCGCACACGTGCGCGCTTCGCTGCGCGTAGCACAGGGCTGACAGACCAGCTGCCCAGCGATGGCGGAAACGGTCGTCTTTGGCTTTGAGAAAAGTTTATCTTTAATTTCTTTATGGCTAGCCATGTTTATTTAATTTATCAATGTTAGAGCTAGTACATTGTTTTTAAGTTGAGAAACGCACGCTGTTTGTATCTATACATCCTTATGGCAAGAAAAGCTACATCAATTATCAACATCACGCGGGATAGCGTCTGCTTGCTCACAACTGCAGCTGACATCTGCGCGCGACCACGCACGACGTTGCTGCCGAGCCCTTGCTTAGCCGCTTGCTTCGCCGGCATCAGCGTTCTCTCCCCGTAATGTACCACATGAGAAAGAAGCTTTTGCTGCTGCTGCTCTTGCAACGGCGGCGGGAGCGCAGAAAGCGTCTGCGGCCTCTGCGGCGGCGACGTTGGTGGGTCCGGCCAGTCTTTCAACTGCGTAAAGAAGGACTTTACGGCTGTGAGTAACTTCTTTCCTTTCGATGATCTACAGTGGTAGAACTAGGAGCCAGTGTTTGGACATGGAGACTTATCTTCGTTAGGACAGCAATTACTTATCAGCGTTTTTAAGTGCGCGCATAAGCGAAAGGGTTAAAGTAGTAATGCGGGGATCGTACTCGCAGAGCGCGAACGCCCAATTCGCAGAACAGCATCGCGTCGTCGGTGCAAGGTTCGTCCAGGTTGACAGCACCGATCGAAACGATAACGTGACGCACGCGAACAGGGGGAACGACAAGAGCAGGGTGTAGTGCGGAAAGCGCGAAAGCATAGGCGAAGATCGGGCTGATTAGCCGCCGGAAGCATACAGATAGTATATTGGATACGTGGTGACAACACCTCACGACGTTTCAACCGCCGTCTGTCTAACCCGTGTATGCCGTACGACATACGGTCATTAACTGTTCAGCGTCAGAGGGGAAGAAGCGCTTGATTCAACAGACAATCTGTAATACTAATTTGGGGCTCCCTTCATTATTAACAGTAGACCATACTGTTTACACAGAGCTTGTGTAGCAGCCTCTTTTCTTGCACAAAATTTGTAAGGATTAAGTTTTGTAATACATTTTCTGCTATTCGATATCTTATTTGATATCCAGATTATTTTTTCTTCATTTGATTCGATTCTAAATCTACTTTTCGGTATTAGCACACCCCTACAAGAAGCAAAGGACTGCTAGTTATATTTGTGCCATTAGTATAGCACATAGATTCAAGAACACCTTTTTACACGTGTTGGTTGTCTTATATGAAGCTTGTGGAGGAGATACGATTTCCTATATTTTCTGTCTCTCAGAATTGTAACTGTAGAATATGAAGTGTAATGTAATTAAATTGTGACCTGGGGGGCAGGTTAAAATTCTGTGCGACTAATTTCGGAAGTTTCTTGGCAGTGGCCGCACGATTTTAATATACCGTTGACTGGCTCTCCTGTTTTGCCGAACCACTGTTTGTATTCAAGCACATAAACAAAGCAGGGGGTAAAATTAATGATGGCTAGTGGCTATACGTGTGTGTCTGTGAAAAGTGTACAGCTCCTGATACCTGCGCGTGTATATGGGCAGGGCATGGTCTTGCTGCCAGGCAATAATGCACCATTTTTTACAGATGCAACGGATACGTCAGGATGACCACGGATTTTTCTACAAGTTCTTTCACAAGGCGCCGCAGCTCTTGGACAAGCTATTGAGCTTTTTAGCAGAGGCCCTCACACGGCAGCACCACATTCGAGAAACCCCTGGAGCCTGGAGAACGACTTGCTGTAGCATTGAGGTTGGTAAAGGACAGTTGCCCCTAGAGTAATAATGTGCGATTGCAGGAATACAGAACACCGTTTCTTTGTCATTTAATGTATCATTTATTTTATTTTATTTACATATTACTGCCCGCCGCCTTTTGGAAGCCAAATCAGGAAGGAGCCACAAAACATTGAAGCAAAACAAAAGAAAGAAGGAAACGACTGACAACGAGCGTGCATAAAAAATACTAATACATAATAATAATAATAATATATTAATAATCATCTTTATTTCTCTCTTTCCACAGAATACAGAATTATACACAACTAACTATTTATTAACTCATAAACACATAAAAAAATGGGACACGAAATGCTGATACAAAACGAGAAATAGTAATGATGGTACTGACAATGCGCGTAAAAAGAAATACAAGAAAAAAATGATCGCATGAGCATAGAGACTGAAAGTTTCCACTTACTGCATCACCAGTGTAACAGTTACGGCTAACTCTAAAGAAAACTGCCATCGACTGGCATCGCACAAAAGCTACCTCAGTGCTTTTGACCTTGCGCAACCTGTAAAACATGCACTGAGGTATGCTTGCACATGTAGTATTAAACAAAGGTGGTAGCTAACCTACACATATGAATTTTGATCGTATGTCACCTGAAAAGGGCCCCCTCACAGCCATGTAGATCATTGTGAAGAAAAATCATGTCATCATAATTAGTATTCAAACAATTGAAACATGCGTACTAATTTTTTTTCAACTTGCATTCAAGCTACTTGGCATCCCGGTAAGACATAAAAGACGTTGCCTTGACTTACTGTGTGGGGATTGAGGCGGCTAGACTCTGCAGTGGTGTGTAAGTCATATAGTGGCGATCGTGCCTGCAAAGTATTAAACAACTGCAGAACAGCACGACAGCCGCAGAAATTTCTTACATTTTTTTCAGCTTAAGAAATTTTTTAAAGCTCACATGCTGTTCACGGCTCCCGTCAGGTAGCCCTGCTTCCTGCCAGTGAAGCAGGGTCATACGTATAAATGTCTCATTTACACACTGCCTTCAATGTCACTGATTACGTACAAAGACTTTGGCCAAACATCCAATGCAGAACATGCAAAACCAACTCTGGAACTGAGCCACGGAACACAAAGAAAAAAAATGCAAGGAATGTGGCTTGTGGATGATAGTTGTGGGAGAGGTAGAGGTTGTCTATGTTGGCAGTGAACCTCGCCTCCTGGCTATGTGGTGGCAAGACTTTTGCCTTTCTGCTACCTCTTCTAATAATAATAAAACAATATGAAAAATGCTTGCGCTGCTAGAACGCCCCGACAGGCTTTACAACTTGCAGCATATAACCGAAATTTTCAGTGGGGTCTGGTTGAAGGTTCATTACATTTTTTTATTTACAGGCATGTACAGGCATCTCTACATGCATGCACAAACTCTTCATGCACAGGTGGTGAACTCAAAAAGGTTCATTGCTGCAAGACAGGCTGAATGAGTAAACACAGATGAAAGCGATAAACATCTGTCTTGCAACAACAAACCTTTAGTTGCAAGTCAGTGCTTCTTTATCGCAGGTGGGTTGCTAAAACATGTTCACACATCTCTACAGCAGCAATGGCCAGCCAACCAGGCCCACAGATATCAACTTTATGAAATTCTTGAATACCGCACAAAAATATGGATACAACACAATGTAAAATGAACAAAAAAGAAGAGCTGAGGGGCTTTGACATGACAACAACAGACAAGGAAACATATATAAAGCATAAAGGAAAATAACTCATTTTATTTGTAATGTCAACATCACAAGGAGAAGGGAAATGAAAGTGGTCAAAATATAACTTGCCACTGGTGGGAGCTAAAACCAAAACCAATTGAGCTGGAGGCTATTCCACCATCAATTTCATAGAATGTTTATGTGTACTAGATTAGGCTCTTGGAGTGTTCTTGCATGAGTAGCGTTGGCTAACACTACCAGGGTGAGATCCAGTACATGCACATTCAGGCCCAAGAAAGTTTGCAGAGGGATAGCCATTGCTGCAGCTCTACTGGTAAAGCAATGCAAGCATAATTCAAAGTTTGTGGGTTTGTCTCCCATTAGTGAGAAGCTACCTGCTTATATACTTTCATTTTCCTCCTTATTTTTCCATTTCGATATAAAGTCATTAAATTCATCAATGATTTCCTTTTGTTTCATTGTCTCTTGGCTTTATTATACAAAAAGTATACATTCAAAAACATTAATCTTTGAATTACTCTCCTACTTGCATCAATGTAATTTTCATGTCGAAATGCGTATCCTCACTGACCTCTCTAATGTGTTTGAGCAGAGAGACGGCAAAAGTTCGAGGTCGTCCTGTGGTTTGCATCTTTTGATTGCACTTGAAACATTGCCTAATTCCTCCAATATTAACTGACTCTAATCTTTCTTTTTCCTTTTCCTCCCCCTTGACTTTGCTTCAGAAGCAATGCTTCCTAACGTATCCAGCCTATGACTGCCTGCTGAAGCCAGCGATGCTTCTGACTGCGGACTGCTGTGGTGTGCCTCAGAATCCTCAGGAACCAGAACTTCTTGAAACATCGGTGATTCAAGAGATTCTAAAATGCCCTGAGACTCCACAGACTCATGCGACGCCGAAGACAGAGTCGATGCTGGCGCTTGTGACTCTTCACTTGACGGTGATGGCACTTCCAAGTGTTGCCAGATCGGAAAACTGGCACATTTTTTGTTAAGATGTCTGCAGCACTTCCCTCCTCACTCGGTGGGGGCACTGGTGGAAGGTTGGCGGACATCCTGCATGTGAGCGTAATAAGGGTTGCACATACTGTCAATGTGTAAATAATGTGCCAGTCTGGATGCAAAAATATATGAAGGCTCAAATCCGTCCACATTTGTTTTAGTGTGTGATTTTATTAGCGTACACTGAAGCTCTGAATCAGTTTTGTAGGGACAAAAGTGACTTGCCTATACAACCAGAATGAACAGTTTCTGCATGCGCATAAGTGTAGCTTTTGTATCTTTTTCTGTTTTTGCTTGTGATGCATTTAAGCAGTTCTTACGAGATCTGCATGCCTAAAGCCTAGTGATTACTTCTACTCAAAACAGTGCATGATATTTGGAATGTTTCAGTTTTGAAATAATTAGCAGGAAGCATTCCACTACATTTACTCAGTAAAACCACTTAATAAATTTCATGTTGAAAGACCTATGCTTGCACTCTCTAAACATAGAGTAGTAGTACTGTTAGGTCTTGCTTTAGTATAAGGCTCTCTCCTGTTCTAGTTTTTCTACTGGAAACGTTCTTGGCTTGTAACTTTGTTTTCCTTTCACTTGTTTGTAAACTTCATCTCATTCTAAACTGTTTTTCTTAACTGAATGTACGTCTAAACACAGTGTGAAGCTGTGTACGTAGTAATCAGGGCATTTCTTGTTTGTATTTAGGAAGTTACATCTAATAATGTTTGCCTTCTTGCCATCTGCCTTGTAAAGGGTGTTTTGGCCCAGCAAAGCCGACCTTAGCGAGCAAATCCTTCCAGAAGGTTTCTTACAGCCAAGCTTTTTTTGCCTCTTCTCTGGACTTTCCTACCGCCACTCCTACTGTCTTGCCAAATAGCTCGCATCATATTGATATTAATGTAGTCGTTGAACCATGGTCATCCCAGCTGACTACTGGCTACTGTGTTGCACGAGTGACAAGTACTGGACGTAATGCAAATACCAATTAAAATAATGTAACTAGATAGTGGTTTTAGCATGTAAAATTTCAATAATCATTTTTTGCACAGTGCGAATGTGTTAAACTGGATCATCTAGTCCTTCCTTGAAAATTTTGCTAAGCAGGAACAGCGTTCTCCACAAACATCGTGAAAGCTTCGCTTAAACGAGTAACCACACCACCTGGGATCTGCAGAATAACCGCAGGCTGATAATTAGGTAAGGACACTGCTGAGCAGACACAAAAAGAATTATCAATTACACAGCTGACAATGTCGTCAGTACTATGGCGCATTTATTCCTACAGCATGATGACACTGAATGAATCCCTAAGCAAGCTAGGTAATATTTGAGGGTCTGTGATGAAGCACCGATTTGCACACTGCTGGCAAGCAACAAAATGCAAAATTAAAACTGTGCATTGAAGTGCCCAAGGTACACATGAATATTGCAACATTCAATACTCAGTTAAATACTGGCCATTGACTTGCACGCTGCCTTCTAGGATCAGTGCACAGAATAAAAAAAAAACTACTTGCATGTTTTGTGTTTTGTTTTTGTGTGTGCATCATGCAAGCCCTTTTCTTTTTATTCATCCTGCTAATTTGTATGTGATATTCTCTGTACTTCTGTCTTATGATTTACTGTTAGGTTTTTAAGTGCTATTTTACTTGTTATTTTGTACCTGTATTTCTGCTTTCTCTGCTCCCCACTGCAAAGCCAAACTGGCTTTGTGGGTACCTAAATAAATATACAAAGCTATTCTTGTACTGCTTGTATGTCCCCTCACCGGATCACATTTAACGAAATATGCGATAATCGGAGCGGCGATGCAGCACAAATATTTTATCGCCAATTAGACAAAGCTGAATATAATGCATACTGTGCGTCGACTTGCTTGTGTAAGCACAATATTGAGTCGATTCCCATAAGTGCGGTGCATTGCCAGCTATAACAGAAACATACGGCATCGCCGGTTAACGTGGTAAAGGGAAAGCACTAAAATCCCGTGTTTCATTTTTAACACGCCGGCTAAGGTGGAAACTTCAAGATCACTTACGGTCTACTCTCCATTGTGTGGCGCAGAAACATCATCTGGTCGAAAAACAGCCAGATGACGTCGTCCTGAACGTCGTCTGGCACGGCGCGGCTCTTTTCTTTCTGAAACGTATTCCCAGGCGCGGAAATTTATTCCCCGCGGACTTCCATCACTTCTGCAGCGCTGGGATAACGTCATCTGCACAGATGAAACGCGTTTTAGACATCTGCGAGTCGGCTGATGAGAGAGTCAGCTTATACCAGTGCCACACAGCTAGGCTTTCGATGGCGATCGAGCGCGATCAAATTTCTCGATCACGATCGGTCCTGCGCAGATTGCGCGGTACAGGCAATCGTGATCACAAAATCCGACCCCGATCGGGCTCGATCGCGATTGAAACTGCTCCGCTATGACGCCCGTATAAAATTCCGAGCACTGACCTGTTCGGCAGCGTTGGGCATGACGATCCACGACCACCTCGTCAAGTGCTTGTTCTAGTGGCGCTTGTGTTTCGCCTGCTACCAAAGCGCCGGTCGAGCCTCAGCGCAGGCGATCAGCGCTTCGTTGTTGATCGCCTCCATAGCCTCTGTGCTCCATCGACACGAAACCAGCAGCGACTCCCGGCGTCTCCGCACGATTCTGAAACTTCAACAACCTTTCCGAACCGCCGGAAGTGTACATGCGGCCCACGTGACGTCGGTGCACAAGCTGCCACTTCCGTCGCGTACGCTCAAACAGACGCCCAAGATCAAGACCTCCTTGACGCGCGCGTTTCCTGCGCGTCTGCCCTCTCTGGACGCGTAGGACAGGCGCGTACGGCCTCGCAGACGCGTGACGCGCAGCCAGGCGCGCACGATTCACCGCGTGTGGTTGGGCCTTAATGGCTAGGCCGCGTACTGTGCGGACCGAGGAAGAACAGCATGCCCACAAAGAATGACGGCGTGCGCAGAAGCGGGAATAGGCGCGAAGGTGGTAGGAAGCTGCTGACGTCAAGTCTGCCACAGTGGCCACAAGGTTATAGTCACCTTACTGACAAAATAATATAGATGATAGAAAATGATAGTTCATGTGGAATGTGTCTTTATTTATATTTAGATAGTTCATCACCATATATACAGCTTCGCTGGTCATCCACCTTCACAGAGTGAAATGGCAGTGAGCTCTTTTTTTTTTTTTTGCATTCTGCTCAGTAACTCTATTGTTACGTTTTCATTTTTTTTTTGCCCGTATTGCATTTCGTTTCTAACTGTATTACTTTTTTTGCGTTTGCCCCCACTCCTCTCATTATGCAATGCGCCCCTGCCGCCTTTAGGGGAAAATAAATTATGATGATGATGATGATGATGATGATGATGATGATGATGATGATGAATCGTTTGAGCAATGCCGAGTGATCGATGCATACCTGGTAAACCCTGCAATGCCCAGCTCCAACACAAGACAAAAAGAAACGTCATTCATGGAAGATGGAAATGCGGGGAAGCAGCCGTTTCTCTTGAATGCTTATGCCGAAAATTTTAAGGGAGTGGTAATAAAAGTATAGCTACGGTTACATACGTTTCAACATGGCCACTTAGACCGAAATAACTTGCGTCAACCTATTCATTCGTTTTACCTGATTACGTATGCGGCACAGAGAAGTACGGCTTGCGATGCAATCTGCCTCGGATGTAGTAGAGCGGAGTAAAAATAAACATTTGCCATACCCCGTGACAAAAACGGTCACCTCGCAGATGTCGAAAAGTCATCTCGAAAAGAGATTCGCGTCGCTACCTACGAAGGCAGGGCTGCGTTTAGTTTAACGAGCACGCGATTTTAGGTTGCGAGGGCCACATGTTAGATTAACGAGGTGGACGCACACCGAAGTGGTCGACGCTGAGGGAAGCACGACATTATGGTTTACAAGAAGCGGCTTAAGGCAAATAACATGCAAAGGGTCACAGCACGCGATGCAGTTTGTCGTCTGTTTTGAAGCGGGAGTGCGTCTCCCGTGGGTTGGGCCGAACAGACTCTTGCGGTGCCCCCCGTGGAGAAGGTGTGATGCCTTGTGTATGGGCTTCGGTGGTTGCTGTGGTGCGTAACATTTCGCGTTATTTTAAAATCACGGTAGTTTACGTCCCCTAACCGCCGGTGCGCACAATTTAAAACTCCCTTTTGTTGTCTGCCGCGTTTGCGTCTCTCCATCGGCACTTTTCACGCAACTTGGAACTCGTGATGCCCACGAAGCTTTCTCTATGCACAAAGTGCCGTAGCTTCGCACGCTGGCACGCAGCGCCATCTATCCGCAGCCGCGCCAAGCTTTGTCAGTCGAGTACAAGTTCCCGTTTCCCGATGGCGCATGTCATCCAGCTTTTTAAGCCCACCACAAAACTCGCATATTCCACGTTTTAGGTCACGGCTGCACAGCATGCGTCCCGCAGGCTGCGTTGCGGCCCGCCATCAGATTTTAAGTGAAGTTGTTATGGCGACAACGAGCGCTCGAAAACTTCATACGCGAGTTCTCGCGGTTTTCTGAAAAACAAAAGAAAAAAAAAGCTACGTAACTCACGAAGTTTATATTTTGATAAAATTTGGCGATTGTTAGGGTGAATATGCAGGCAAACTTTGAAGTGCGTGTGTGTCGACTACTGGTTAAATGGAAATGGTTAAGCTCTCGTTCTCGGCTCGTTTAGAGGCGTTATATAAAACGCTTCAAAAGTTTATCTGCTTGCCTGAAAGAGCCAAGAACGGGAGAGATTTCATATATTCAGGAAATGGTCCCATTTCTATGAATGACAGTTAGCAAACGTTTGAAGTGCGTAAAATGATTATGTGCTTTGAAAACAATAACTCTATACTCTTATTCAATCAATATTTTATGCGCTTACAAGGCATGTAGACGCTTTTCCCCGGCATCCTCCTGGACTATGAAAGGTATGGCGTTTATATTTCGTTGAAATAGGAAGCACGTTTGTGACTGAAGAAATACAAGTGTTTAATCTGTGTAGGTTATTTACAGCTTTCGCTGAAAGTTACTTATTCAAGCGTTCGAGAGCGCCATGCTGTCGTTATACCCTGCACTTCCCAATCCTAAAGCAACTGGGCAGGTAAACAAGTTGAAATTCAGCAAGAACGGGTAGAAGGTTAACTCTTGTGTTTGGCTAAGTTGTCGCACGTGCTGCTGGCTTGAACAAACCCATTGGAAATAATTACTGAACGCTCGTTTCTCCACTATTTCCAGGCTTAATACAACAATTCTACTTGCTTTCTAAGATGTCCTCGGTGAACTATACAAGCCTATAGAACTACATAAATTTCATAGTTTGTAGATTAATTACAAGATTTGCAAGAAATTACGCATGCAATTTTTCGCAAGTTTCACAATCAACTAGCGCAAGACAGGCGCAATTGGAGATCGTAGGGAGAGGCCTTCCTCCTGCAGTGGACGTAAGAAATAGGCTGATGGTGATGATGATGATGACACATGCAAGTGCTCCGGAGCGTTACGAGTGCATTCTTGGTAAGCTGCTCAAAATTTACCCGGCTACTCTGCGTAACTACAAGTGTTACCAAAATCGAGTTCTGTTCCATTGAATTTCATTGAATTTTCGGCAATTGAAACTCGGCATTGAAATTCCGCTGAATTTTTCGTACCATGTTGAACGCGCGTAAAAAAAGCCTTCTGTAATAATTTGCTTAAGCAAGTGTTTGAATATATCATGCATACCGTTTTAAGTTTACTTCCCCATATTCCGAAAAAGCTCACGTTAGGAAAAATTATGTCTTGTTGAAGTGCGGGGCATGGTAAAGGCAATGTGCCCCGAAATTTTCGCGCAGATGCCTTAAGTAGGAGCTTTGTAAATGATTAACTCACCCCGGCCTTCTTGGTCTTTCCATGCGAAATATGACGTTTTCTTGGTGTCCTCGGTGAAATAAACGCCGCAGCTTCTTTCTGTTGTGTGACAGTAAGGGCCAGGTAAGAGTAGATGTGTAGACAAAGTTAAAAAGTGAATAGGACAATTGGGGCCTCGGCAATAAATTACGTTTGCGACCGTTTGCGATCACTTTGCCGCGTTTAAGTTGTCTCACGAGCGGCGCGGAATTTAATATGTTGCCCTGCAAGAAATACAAACGAGATCAACTTTAGCGAAAATGGGCAGCATGCTATGGCACGTTTGTATGCGAAGGTATTTGCTCGGGTATAAAATAAAGTTTTCGCAAAAAAAAGACATTTATTTGAGTCTTAGTGTCATATTGCCACTATCACCTATTCTTCACAATGGCCCGACGTAACTGTCGTGATTTTGTATTCGGCAGGTACAAATAACTTCATTGGCACACATTAAAGAGCTCGTATTAAGTATACCAAAGCGTACCTGGCCAATTCTTTAAATGATGTTTGGTCAACTCATTTCGGCATTTGGATGCAGACACAAGCACTTCTCGTTCATTCTATAACGGAGAAAGCCGCAACGTTTTCTATCCGTGTCGTAACAGAAAGTTCGAATGCGAATGGCGTCCTTCAGCAGTAATTTCAAGCTTGCGACGTCTTTTTGCTAGAAGATAAACGTTCATGCTCGTGAACAGAACTCACAACGTGTGGACAACATTTCATAAGAATTCCAATAGCGTTTCATCTCATTCAGAAAAAGAAAGAACACAGGTCATCTGCTTCGTGACGCCTTTTTGGAGACGCCAGTGAACGAGGTGCTCGCGAAACTGCTTGACGTCCAAATATCGTGCGCTCACTTTGCATGGTGTTAAGAACGGCCAGCTGCAGTGCAAGTTTGCCAGCCAGTTACGCCAGTGGTGGCAACCTCATATTGGAATGCCGCCGCCAACCTCTAGCCACGGCGTGGCTAAGTCGACTTTGTGTCGGTATCAATAAGCGCATCCTCCACTCTCCGTCGCTTCAGCTAGGATGCGTTGTGACTGAAGGAGTTCGACGAAGCAGGCTTTGTGCGCAACACGACAAAGCGGACCTGGTCTCCTACGGGCGAGGAAGATGCCGCGGGAACGCCGACGGACGCTCCTTCCCACGCACCTACCAAGACGCAAGACAACGCGCTACCCGGAACGGCTCCGAGTTCTGCGAAGCCCCTCTGACGTCGGCTCCGGACCATCGCACCTGTGTGTATGCGTGTGTGCGCGTGTGTGTGTAAACCGTGCCGCGGAGAGGCGGCTAGTTTGCGATGACTAAACGAACGTTCGCGTCACCTTGTATCGGCAGAGGACCGAGTGTTTAAAAACCGCAGTTGTGCGGCTGCTCAGGACACTCTCTCTCAAGCAGTCATGTTAGACTGGTATAAATACTGTAAATAAACCCTTATTCCTCGTTCTTGATGAGAAGCAGTCCTTCCCTTCATCAACGTCCTCAGCATGGATAAGTTGGACGACCGCATGGGCCAGCTACCTTCTAATTCATGCCCAACTCCAACCTTGACAACGGATCACGAGCGATGGGATTGAACCCCCAATCATAACAATGGTCTGACTTCGGCGGTACAAAGACAAGCGGCAAACACGCCCAACACACTTCTACAAACAACGACAATAACGGTAATTAAATCCAGAGGTCTCGCTAGGGTGCTGTAACCTGACGGTGACTTAAACGTTTACTTGGGTCTCGTGGTGAACAAATGCGGGAAATGACACTCGTCGTGGATCACAGACTTACGGACAACGCCAATATGACGCCATATGGAACACGCCAACATCACCGCCATCGCCTTGCTCACTTTTCCGCTTCGTCCAATCGTCGAGGGGCTCCGAGGCCACGTGACAGTGTACGTTTGTGACCAATTGTTAAGAGCAGGGCTGGGCAAATTAGCGAGGGCCATAAATAACTTCTCTGGGAGCTGCGCGGGCTGCATTTTAGCGAGAAGCGTTGCATGTTTCGCTTGCGGAAAGGCAGTCTCTCTCTCTCTCTCTCTGTCTGTTCTTTCTTTTTTTTGTCATCGCACTTGCGGCGGTCCTGAGCAGGTCTTGCAATATCGCGGCGTCGGTCCTTGAAGATAAAAAGTGGCTCTTGTTCGGCGTCATCCCCCGGAACGTCCTCTCAAATGCGTAGGTGGCTTCCGAAAAAAAAAAAGAAGCACAAGCTCCAAGGCATTGTTAGCTGTGTGTCCGCAGTTGCTTTTGTTGAGGTCCTTATGAAACAAAATGAGGCGAAGACCCTGGTGCACGCCTTTTAACTTCGGTGAACGCTGATCCTCGATCAGCTTCCGTGCGGCGGACTTGAAATCTTCAGGAGGCACCGAGGAAAGGGTTGACGAAACAGCGGGTCGCGCTGCTGCTCATCGTCGGATGGCTTGAGACGCAGTTTAATTTGTACCGACCGGTTTTCGACATGTCCTGAAAATCGGTGACTGAATCGTCATTTTTTTTTTCTCGTCGTACGGTCACGCCGGTATTGCAGAACCAGCCCACTTCGGACGCCTGAACTCAGTCGCGGGCCGCTAGAACTCCCCTCTCGGGCTACGTGGGGTCCACCGCGGCCGTATATTGTGCGGCCATAACGTATAGGTCCTCGTTATCGACAATGATATTTCGCTCAGGACCTTGAAATAATTTTACATCTCCGAACTCGCAGTTGTGAAACATTACTTAACGACGCCATGAGAGTGAGCAGCTTAGAGATGAGCGTAACTCCGAATCTGCCTATCCTGCGGTGTAGGATTAGAATTACACAGGGTGTTTCACGTAACTTGAGCCAAACCTTAAACATATGCAAAGGCTACGCAAATGCATGACCCGAATCAAGGTAATGTTGTTTGCCCTCGCTTGGAGATATTCAGATTATTTCTTTCATTGCGCCTAATTGCACAATTAGTCTTAATTGATCAATCAAGTTCTTAAATATCATAATCAGATGAAAAGTGTCAACGAGGATTTTGCACAGCAACGTGAAAATCAAGGCCATTCTGCCCGGCGAAGGTGACTGACCAGCGGAGTTGTAAACATCGCGGTAAGAAAACTTGTGGTAAAGACTTTATTGGCATCATTCGTTGTAATTACTAACGGCGGTCACAGGGCTTTGTGGTCGCTATGACCTGCACTGATCGGAATATCAGCAACTGCAAACACATTCTTTGATCATGTCAAATAGATGCACGCACGTCCCCGGGTGGTCGGTTGGGCCGGATAGGTGTGGCATCTCGAGCAATATGTCTGCAACACCAAACGCGCAAACCACTCCATTTTTGGTGCCGACACGTCCACATTGAAATCACCGAGAAACACCACTGGGGCAGTGTTACCGCAACTAACCCACTCAAAGCGAGTAGCCATGAACCTTACGGGGCAATGAGCCATTGCCATTTTTTGCTTGCTTTGGAGGTATGAGCCATTGGTGGTGACAGTTTTCGACATGCTGTTCTGTACGTTGCATGCGTGATTAGAAAGAATGTAAGCACTGTTCGCTTCACTTTGCTGAGTGCTTGTAGCCTCTGCTTGCATTGAATTTTCCCTTGGTTACGGGGCTGTGAGCCATTGATGATGATAGTTTTTGTGCCTGGGACACGATTCTATGGCACCCTGGCCATGTACAGCTCCGCTGTAAAAACTCCGGATACAGCTTTCTGTTGCTCAGTACGTGCAACACAACATTTTTTTTCCGAGCATGAAAGAATCCCGTGAATACACGCAAAACTTTCGCGCGACTGGCCGCTCTTTGGGTGTATTCGCGGGCGTCTTTCACGCTCAGAAAAAACACTTTTATGTAGCACGCATTGAGCAACAGAAAGCTGTATCGGAAGTATTTCCTGTTGCTATACGATTTTCCCCTTGACACTTTTCATCTAACTATAATATTCAAGAAGGTCAATAATTAAGACTAACTAATGTAATTAGAGGGAATGCAACAAATAATCTCAGTATCTCCAAGCGACTGCAAACAACGTTACCTCGGGTCTGTCCTGCTACGTAGCATTCGCATATTTTTAAAATTTTGGCTCAGGTTGCGTGAAACACCTTGTAAAGCTGAATGTGTGCTTTCGATGTACTACATGAAACAACTGGTCAAAGCTGACAAAAATGTTTGACTTTGCTTCTGCTGGCGACTATACTCCAATACTACAGTGCAATCAAATAATTTTTTATTCGCTGCATAATATACAAAGCTGCATAATACCTAGCTGCATAATATACAAAGAACATCCAGATTACGCCCATTAGGGCGACTTATCTCCGTCGAACTATAATACGAAATCATGCCTCCATCATGGCTACTCAGCGTAGCCCGTTGTGATGTGCCTCCAACCCCTTTGGTCCGTCCACCATGACACTCGTTTAGGAAAACAACATTGCGAGCGAATGCGAAAATATCAGCTGCTACTCCTCAGCAGTCGCAGCATCACAGAGTCAGACGCGTCAGTTCCAGCACTTCTTGTCTCCCTTTTGGTTTACCGCAACACTAATTATGTGCCCCTTACCCTCCTTTTCCTGAGATAGGAGCATGGTATACTGGGCAGCCGCTGCCAACCGATCACGGTTTGTAAACAGATATATGATGATACGTACCTTGTCCTTTCTTCCCTAGTGATGTAAGTCCCACGAATTCAGTCAATATTATGACATGTTTGTGGGAACGATGTTGTAGCAGCCGAACGGAACCGTAAATGGGTTTTTGCGCAGTGCAAGCTAATTCTTCTTTTTTTTTTTTGAAGCGAAATGTTATTTGTCTACCTACCAAGTGTTTGGTGCGGATCGGTCGGGTCCGGTTCTTGCCAAGTATAGACAGAGTCTGGATTGAACACAAGTTGCCGTGTAACGAAAAAAATTACGTGTCTGATAGGGGTGATTGGAACTGCATCTCCAGTCGCCGATGCTCCCACAATTTAAGATACAGCCAGGTGCATCAAACACGTGCCTATAGATAGGCGCGCGCTGCGATTCTTCGTTCATGGCAGCTAGCTCTCTTGAGACGATTGAATTGAAACGCGCGCTTCATGAATCATCTCGATTCATGAAGCGCACAAACGCACACACACACACACATGCTTGTGTGGGAATCCTTGATAGGGTGTTTTTTTTTTTGCAGAGTATGCATGTTTGTGTGCGTGCGTGCATGTGTGTGCGTGCGTCAGTATGTGCGCGCGAGCGTGCGTGTTTGCACATGCGCGTACGTGTGTTCGTGCATGTGTGTGCGTGTGTATGTGTGCGCATGCTTTGAAAAGAAATAATAAATGGTAATGTGGGAGTGCGTGTGCGCGCATTAATGCTTGCGTGCATCAGTGTGTGCGCGTGTTTGTTTGCGTGTGCGTGCGTGTGCACGTGTGTGAGTGTATGCGTTTGTGCGTGTCCGCGGCTGTTTGTGAGTGTCGGTGCGTGCGTCCATGTGTGTGCGCTTGCGTGCGGTTGTGTGTGCTTCTTCATGTGCATGTCTGTGGTTGTGTGTGTGTGCGTATTATTCCATAACGTCAATAGAATTTTACTCTTCCATGCTACAAGTCTCTTCAGAATTGGTACAGTGGTTGCTCAGAAAAAAAAGAAAGAATACGCCAGAAATCATCCTTGATGACTATCTAGGTCAACGCTAAGCATTTCTCCCTTGCACGTAACGCAAAGCCCGAACGAACTCGCGTCCTCCCGAGAAGATGCCCACTCGAAGACCGCTGCCATGCGCGGTCCGCCACACTCTGACGACGTACGATCGGAACCCGAGGCGGTCGCAGACGCTATAGTATACCCGTCGAACCTAATTCGTCGGGGTGCTTTCAAGAGCACACGTCCGCTTCCCGCAAATGCCGCTCCTCCAATCGGCGTCGTTTTATTATTGTTATTTTTGTGGCCTCTACAGCGGCCGTTTGCTCGGCGTGCCGCGGTTCTTCGGCCCCGCGTCGCTTCTCTTGCTCGCGCTGCAAGGCCGCACGTGACTCGTTCGCCCGTCGCTTCGCCTCCTGCCTCACCGCTTCGGTACGCATTGCGCATCTCTGTAGTCTCTGCAGAGCCTTTGCACTCTTACGTTCGTCTACCGCTTGGCACTTTCGATGGTCCATTGTTGTATCTGGAAGTAGAGAGGTAACGTCGTACAGAACTACGCGCAACACAGCGCACCTAGCGCACCCGAGCCACGCCTGTATACTTGTGACGCGCACACCCGAACCAGCGAGCGCAGCAAGGAGAGACGGCACCAAGCGAGCAGCGGCGTGCGGAGTGGGTGCGTTGGAGAGCATGCATGCGGACCAAAGAGGGCCCGAATCAATAGCGGCGAGCGAGTGGGTGCGCGGGGATGCGCGCGCATCGGCGACAAACTCTGTGACCTTGAACGGCCTCTGCGTTTGACTTTGGCTTCTATTAGGAAAAGAAATGCTTCCCATTTAAAACGATCTCTCCATTCACGTGTAATATATAGGAGCTCCTGAATAAACCCTCATCATAAGTGCATAATTTTCTTTTTAAACTTTTTTTTTCGAGTATTCACGAAACCCAGCACTTTTTTTTTACCAGATCATGACTTTTCACTAAATTTTCCCCCCAAAAATGCGGGCGATCTCGATAAAATTACGACGGCTTTAGCACAGGCTTAAAGGCGGCTCGGCGGGGGTGCGAACCCTCACGGCACAGGCGGATACATTGTACCCACCTTGAAAACCTGGCTTGGTATCGAGGCACCCTAGGGTGGATGGTTGGATGCTAAAAGCATCCCCCTCAAAACGGGGCGATGGCTGGAGCTAAAGTTCTATTTTGAATGCGTAAGCATTTGTATGCCTGCCAGATGAGGAAACCCCTATGTCTGTCCGTCTGTCCGTCCCTCCGCAACATAGAAGGATCGCTTTCAAGATAGGGATCGCAGCAGCGAGCTAATTTGTCTTCGTGCTGCCTCTCGCTTCAGCACTAACTGACCACTGAGAACACAGAGCACACGACGCTATCAGCACTCGGCGCACCCTGTCGCCATCGCATATCGCTTTTCAAGACAAGGCCCGCGCGGCCACGTCATACGCAGCCGCCCACGGAGTAGGGTTGATCCTGGTTCATAATGGTTCAACGCGGGTGGACATGGGGCGAAAGGGCGATAATGGCATGTAATGATCAGAACGTCATCAGAGCATCTGGCGCCGCCATCTGAGTAGTTTGTTTGCGTCATCAATTCACCTTCCGCCGCCGTCCACAGGGGTTCGTGTCGCCGAAGCGTTGTCGCTGGTCGAATCAAGTTTCATAACACTGATAATGACACTGGGATGCGCGATGAGCAAGCGGCACAATGCTTACGCACACTTAGAAAACGCCCACAGGAGTTCCTGCCTGATGTTTTTCTTATTTAGCGAAGGTCTTACCTAGCTCATTATTATTTTTTACAGAAAATACATGTCCACCATCAAACTTCCTGCGTCATTATTGGGAACTTCGTTTTCCCACTCCTGAGTTGTATGTGGTCACCCTACTATTCTGCCACCAAACCTCTATTGGCGTTTTACTGATCTATATTGTGGACATGTTAACTTTCCCCCAACTATCCCTGAACCCAAGGTTTTCAAGGAGGCCAGCGGAGCCCAAACCTGCAGCCGGGAAGATATCTTGCCAATCTATATCTTGCCATTGTTTCCATAGCTTTACTGCCGCAAGCTCATGCTTCTTCCTTGGTCTACCTTGTTTTGTAACTACGCGTTCTAAGGCATCCTGATCTCGCTTGGAAAAGTAAAAACTTATATGTCTCCCGTGATTTCGGTTTTGCCTTATAAGAAGTTACTCATAGCCGGTTTCTTTTCCAATGCCTTTGCATTTAACAGTCTTTGTTGCTATTTTGCGCACATACCGGCCGCATACTTGCTCTTAAACTTCCTAGTTCTTTTGCTCCGCTGTGAGTCAATATTTTCCCTGTACTAATACTTGAACACTCTCGCAACTCATATACTTTCTTTCCCACTCAGTCGTTCTTCAAAGTCAATTTGCTCTGAGCTTCCTTAACTTCAAAAGTTGCCCTGTCCATATCGCTCTGTACGGCTTTTGTGGTACGACTGTGCCGCACTTCCAAACGTTAGTCCTCGAATCATTAAGCCCTTCCACATATACCCGGAGCGCTTCGTACTTACTGTATCGCCACAGCGCTCTGTATTTCACAAGTCCGCATTTCTCCTTTCTTTGCTATTATAACCTTCTTTTTTGTGTTCATATATCTATTTGCCCTCATTTATCCATACACGGACGTATTTACATTCTCTTACCCGAGGCATTTCCTGGACTTGTATTGACACGGTCTGTCCGCTATTTTAATTGAATACCAAAGACCGACGACCGCTGTGTATGGCGGCATCTGGTGGATAAAATAGGGACGACTTGTTTTCGCGGGTAATTTGAATAGGTCATGATAATAACTCTACTTTACCACTCTTCGTTCGTGTCATCTGGCATTTTGAAATGATTGAAACGCTTATTGCCACTTCGAAACACACGAATACGTCTAAACGCGCCCCAGGTATAATTCTCACATTTGCCACTTTTCGCTTTGCGACAGCTAGGGCTGTGAGACAATTCAAGTGCTCATTTGCGCTAATAAAACGATAAACAACAAATTGCGCAAGTATAGACCCAAGCAACGCTTTGCCTAGGGCAGGGAAGTAACAAGGGGGGCGGGATGAAGGGAGCGGCCAAACGGGCACATGCCCCTCCAACGCGTTCCCCTTGCTCTTCCACACACGGAAAAAAAATATTGCTGGCTATGCCACTGGACTTACTCCTGTTCCAATAATGACAGGGGTATTTCATAATTTTTTGTTCGATTTGATATTCATTTCGTTCTATGCGGTCTTCTCCCTCATTCCGAACGAGATAACCTAGCAGCACTATTTGATGGAAGCGATATGGTGGAGATGTAGTCTGGTTCATCGTCATCACTATCCCCATGTAATATCATTCCAGTATACGACGATGCTGCTTCGGTGCACACTATACTAGACTGATATTCACAAACCCTTCTAGATGGACTGGTAAAAGCAGGTGACGGCAAATCAGGTAAGTGAATATATTGTTAGCGAAGGTTATCGGCCAATGACAAAACGTTCCGAGGAGAGCAAACCTTTATAAATCGGAACCCCATTCCTCTGCCCACCATTTAGATAAAGGCTTAAGAGGAAGCTTTAGCTGGGGCCCAACTCCGACGCGGCCTATTCAAATACATGTAAAACGCAAAAACGTTTTTATAAGATAACCCCTGGACCTATTTTGATGAAATTTGTCGCATTTGAAAGAGAAAGCTAAATTCTAGTGACTGTTGGAAGCGGAATTTCGATTTAGGGCTTGAATTTTCTTAAAACGATTTTCAAATATTTGACCGTTTGAAAAAAAATAGAAGCACGAAGTTTACAAATTCATAGCTCTGCACCAAGAACCGATATCGCGGTTCTGTAAACGGCATCCATTAGATCATTCAAAGCGGACAAATTCAATATGTCATTTTACATCTTACGTGAATTTGTTACGTTGGTTACAACGGTTTTGCAAAAGTTGTATTTCCCTAAGATTAAATTTTTTTATATTCATGTGTAACATATCAATTTTGTCCGCTTTAGATGTACTGTTAGATGCAATTCACAGAATTGTATTATAATTTTTAGTGGTTAAGTTACAGAGTTGTAAACTTCATAGTTTCGTTTTCTGAAAATTTTCGATTTTTGCCAATTTTTAATAAAAAATTAACAATCTAACTCAAAAATTCGGAACCAACAGTCACTAGATTTTAAGTTTGTCTTTTAAATGCAACAAACTCGTCAAATTTGGTGCAGTGGTTGCCGAGAAAAACGAATTCTCCTTTTACATGTACTTAGATAGGAGCACTCGAGCTTAAGCTTCCTCTTAACGGCTGTTTGGATCCCACCGATGGCATCGGTTGTTGGGAACTCGGCGCTGACGCCCGTGGTTGTACCTGGGTCGCAAGCCCCAAGGGTAGCGTTGGCCTGGCGGCCTGGGGTACAACTGGAAGCATCCGAAGGTCCCGGCAAAGCATGAGTCGACTGGTAACAACAAAACAACTTGTTTATTTTAACATCGCAAAGAGTTGGCGGTCAGGTTGACCGAAGTAGAGAGACGGGAGAGCACTTTACTCAACAGAAGAAATCGGAGCCCTCCTTTTGGCGTCCGGGGGCAGCTGTTTTTATACTCTCGCAGTTGAGGGCAAGAAGGAACCCCTCAATAGACGAGCACGTGATTGTACAATGGGCTAATGGTGACGCACACTGTCGTAGCGCCGCCGGTCGGGCACAAAGACTGGGAGGAGAAGGTAACTTCGGCTCTCGTAGCGCCTCTGGTCGGGCACAATGACTGGAAGGAGAGGGTGACCCCCTGCTGTCGCATCGCCGCCGTTCGGGCACAATGGCACATACACTCACACACGCACATGAAGACACGTGGCATCGGAACATGCCTGGAAACGCCTGGAAACGCCTGGCGGGGAGCGTTGCGGCGACGCCGAACGGGCCAAAATGTCTGCCGCCCCGCCGCAGTCGCGCCGGCAAAACCGCGCGTCGCAGGCGAAACGCAACACGGCTAAGGTTTCTTCGATTAGGCTGCGTGGGACAATAACGGTAGCAATGTGATGTTGTGGACGAGGGCCACGCTATGTACATCAATGAAACGCTCTAGATCGTTGTAAAAGACGGGCTGAACGCAGGCCTCGTTAGTGGAAGAGCTTGAAATTCCGCTGTGAATGCAATCAGTGCCGATGGGTACCTGTAGTGGCGTTGCGGTAGAGCGAAGTTACGAAACTCTTTCTGTAGTATTCTCCATTTTAATAAAAGCATGGCAACGACATTTGCATATTGCATTACTAACGTAACCCCTCTATATATATTAACAACTGACCCATTTCCGTATAAGATGAACGCACCGTGGGAGTCTGAATAAGGGCGTCCAGGGGAGAGTTTCGGCAGTACTAAACAATACGTTACATTCTAGGCCTAAAACAGAAACTTTGAACGTTTCAAAAGGACCAAGCCAACTTGCTGTAGGTATGCATATACTGTTAACATGAGTGGGAAACAGTTAATTTAAAGAGGTCGAGCGGCAACTGCCAGACGGTATTGGACGTCCTTCTTCTCTTCCTCTCTCCATCATTCTTGCCGTTGCTGCCTATGATTCATAAGCGTTGACGTTTTGCAACATTGCCCCTCTAGCAGACGATGCCCTCCTGGCGAGAGGTCAGTTGGGCAGCTGCCGGGAAACGGCCTAAGGAAGGTTGCATGCGTGATCTCAGTTTTGGATGAGTGTTCGCCACTGGCAGTGAGGCGAGCTAGTCTGTAATTCACCTCGCTTAGATGATCGATCCCAACGAGCGGTCCAACGTAGTCAGCAAACAGCTTTTGGCACAGATCACATTCGATCATGGGAGTCCATAACCAGACACCGGGGAAGTGAGTGACGTGCCGGTGTCGACTATGGCAGCGGCCTTTATGCTGCTCCTATGAAGCCAGTGTACGTAAACGAGCAGGACACCGAGCCTACTCCACCCGACAAAGAGTTTCAACGATAGAAAGGTTGTCATGACTAGAACAGAAAAATGTACTGTCTAATGTGTGCTGCGGCGGTCGAGCGTAAGAAGAAAAAAAAAGTTCACAGATGATCCCAATACTCGCAATGCGAAATTTGAGCGCAACCCAATACGGTGTTTTCATTTCGCGATGTATTGGTTGGCGTGGACAATCTGTCTTGTGCGGCACGTTGCTAACGGTATGAAGTGTGGGGCGACTGCCTCGCCAATTCCAGAGATCGCGAGAGGCAGCGCGTGGATTATGCGTTAGCGCGATTCACAGCAGCCGCCGCAGACGGACCCCCCAGACGACGCGCGCTACTCTGGTGCCATCTCGTAGCCATCGTCCTGGCACTACGCTTTTCTTCTCACGCTTTCGCCATACCCTCCCCTGCTTTCCGCCTCATGTTACCGCTGCACCTTCCTCCTCTATTTTCCTCCTCGCGTCTTTCATCCCCCGCTTCGCTCCGCGTTCGCTCTTTTTTTATTTTTTCTCGTTCGCTCGGTTAAGCCGACGCTCGTCCCGGAACGGGCGCCCGAGAACTCTGCTCTAGAAACGGAGTGTAGCCGGTGGTCTCGTGTTCCGCGGTGTTATATACGTATGCGATCAACAGCAACAATACTTTACTTTTCATGCCAGTATAGCGATGGCGACAACACTGCTTTTGAAGGGTGGGAAGAGTGCACAGATGTCGATCCAAGAGGGTGCGCAGTCTGCTTGGCTCGCAACGAGCCTACGTAGGTCCGCTGTCTGGCGATGATACGAGAACGCAATCGCAAACCCCCTGATGCCTCACAACGCATTCGGCATACTTACGTGCCCTGTTGTCTTGTGGACGAGATATACCTGCAGCTTATTACGACTTTCTGTTGCGGAGCTTTTGTGAGCCAACAGAGGGCGCATGAAGTTTTCGAGAAAGCCTCGAGGAGAGTTCATAGCAAGCTTGATATCTTTTACGAACTCTTAGTACTTTATACTACGACTTCGTAAATAAATTAGGACATGTGATGGCTGGTGTGAGCGCTTATGTAGCTGAAAAAGAAAAGAAGCTGGACCACATTAGTCTTATTAAAGATCACTGTATACGAAGATTTCCCGAGAGAACTGATTTGATGCACTCAAGTTGCTGAATTTACTGCAGAAACTGTTCCGTTATTGTTCAGTGCTACAACGGCAGCTTCTCAACGACTTGTCACTCACCAGACTGTCGGGGTCACTAAAGGTAAAAAAACAAACAAAAACAAAGTAAAGCTGGTCCGAAAGATTGGCTCTGCAAGATCAGAAAGCGTTTCTTTGACTGAGAAACGATATTCCGTTTGCGAGTAAATTACGTGAATCCGGAATAATTCAGGTGACTTCCGAGTGAAGCCACAATGCGAACTGCCTACCATAAGGGCTAATTATGAGGTTTTACGTGCGAAAACGACTTTCTGATTAGGAGGCACGCCGTAGTGGGGGACTCCGGAAATTTGGACCCCCTGAGGTTCTTGAACGTGCAGCTAAATCTAAGTACATGGATGTTTTCGGTTTTCGCCCCCATCGAAATGCGGCCGCCGTGGCCGGGATTCGATCCCGCGACCTCGAACATAAGGATTACTGAGCCCTCATTCATACACACATGCTCAAGGCGTGGGCGAGCGCATTAAGGCACCGTAAACTCTCACGAAAAAGACCGCTTTGGATACCTGATAATCTTTAGGCGTCCACTGAGTAGTAGAAAATTGATTACGTTGTATTTAAACCGGAAAGAAATGCGGTTTAGTCACTTTTTCTAGGTTTTCTGCACAATACCCCAGCTCCTTACCATCATCGTGTTTCTGTTGCTGTTTCCGGGAGTGTGACGCCCTTTTTCTGGGGGCCCTTTACTCAAATCGGACAGTAACATATATGGCATCGCATGGCATCTGAGATCGACAGCGCAGTTTAAGTCCGCTACGTGAGAAATTCCGCAAGAATAAAAAACACCAAATGATATTGCGGCCTCTTGATTCGCAGCTTTCAACGCAGCGAAGTGATTTCTCGAAGCAAAAGAAATGTTGCCAGGGTTTATAAAGCCCGGCAGAGTTTGCGTGTGAGCTAACATACCAGGTATAATCAGTACTTACACTTTCGTGCTTGTAAATTTTCGTATACGCAGGGATAGGAACCGACGCTTACTTAGTGGGACGGCTAATAGAGACCCGTTCACATACTAGCATCCACGCTGAGCCTTGTTTGCTGATGTCTACAGAAATTAATATTTATTAGCCATCTGGTAAAATAGTAACAATGGATACGATTAGGCGCTTGAAACAGAACACGTGATCTCCGACAAATGGCACCGGTGCGTGAGGCGTCCTTCAGTTAGCACCACGCTGTCGGTGATGATTATGGCGTATGACGGTGTACAGGACCAAGGATCGCGCAGGTCAGCAGAGTTCGTTTCGAAAAAAGTCCTTTGGCGTGCCGGCACAGAAAGTCCAATGCGCCGCAAAAGCAGTAACTTCGTCGTGGCTCGTGCTCCTAGTGAAGGAAAAGGGCAGAGAGGAAAGAAAAAGCACAGTGAAGTCAATTATAGTTGTAGCCTTTTTGGACTACTGTTAAAAAGACAGTAGCAAGCTCGGCGAGTTGGTGCTGGTACATTATTTTTTTGTTAAAAGGCACGTAGAACGAGGCGCATTAGCGAAGAAGAAAGACAGGACACGTCCGGCTGGCTACATCTGAGCGTTTACCGAACTGCAGCAGGAGGTAGAAAAGCAATGTACAGATTCTGTGCGCATGAACCAGCCGAAAATCACGCCCTCATTCCTACCACCTTACACGAGAGATCAATGATGGCGCAAAGCTGACTAGACCTCGTTCGACACGTGAAGGTTCAAATAGTTTTGGTCGTGCTTTTCATCTATCGTTTATGGTGGCGGGATTCAGTGCGGGATGTCTGGATGGCGCACGCGCCCAGCCTATGTATAGATATGTAAGATAACTAACAGATTAGTTTTATTTTTGGAATGAGGTGCCCAACTAAATATTGCGACAGAAGACCTGCGCATGTAGTCCTTCACGCTTTCACAAAGTTTCGCATGATTTGAAACAGGTCGTAAACCGACACACTGCCAATATAGCTTTTTTTTTTTCAGCGCCTTGCAAATTGTCGGCAGTGTGCAACCTTCAAAAGAAGCAGAAACGCATAGCAAGACACACTAATCAACGGACTACATTCGCCAGTTGCACATTAAATGCTGTGTGTTTATGTTGGACGAACTGACCAGTGCTTCAACGAAAGGGCTAGACAGCACTACTGCAACCTAGTATGATTAACAACTACTAAGACAAATAGCACAAAAATTCACGTGTTGCGTAAAAAAAAGGTACTTCGATACGTTGCAAACATTCCGTACCTATCAGACACTGGCGTTGCATTTCAGACCTATAGGATCATGGCCTCTCATAATATGTATAACTTTCGTATTTTGCGTTCCTTATATTTTTCGGCTAGCTCCTTTCACAATTTCCTTACACACACACACACCATCATTAAAACGCGCTCTGAGTAACATCTGTACCTGAAACACGGTATTGTGGTTTATACCGCGTTTCCGCAAGAACTACAAGTTACAATCCCTTGAACACAATTTACCTAGTTTATTAAAGTGCAAGCATATCGAGGGCTTTATTTAGAAAGAAGTAACAAAAAAATTTCCGACACCTATAGCCTTATATTGCTGTTAACTTTCAGGGTGCTATCCAACTTCTACAAATGGTTATATTTTCAACCTCATTTAAACTACGAACCTAATTTAGTTAGGTTCTTGGTTAGTTAGGTTAGTTGTTGTTGGTAATGAATGTACTATACATTTTTACTGTAGGTGTATCTGTGCGCTTTTGAAGTGTAATCACTTTATTTGTGTATATATGATATATGCATGTGTTAGTATATATGTGAGTGTATGTGCAAGAATATCTGCACATCTCCTGAATATCAACACTGCCACAAGTTTCGAGGCTGCCCGAGCCCAGCCAAGCTGTCTAAATAGTTTTTGGCCACGTACCCCTACCAGAAAGGTGTATTTTTCTGAAAAATAAAACTGAAATGAAAATAAAATTGAAGCTAATGAATGAATGAATGAATGAATGAATGAATGAATGAATGAATGAATGAATGAATGAATGAATGAATGAATGAATGAATGATGACGTTATAAAAGGATACAATAGCAACTTGGCCGAACACTGCAGGGAGAGTGCACGCACACCTGTGCTTGCCGGCACAACTTTCTTAAGGCAAGACAAAAAAAAAAAAAACTGAATGCGGCATAGTTGAAGCGTATTTTATAAGGAAATTTATGCAAGTGACAAGTGTGTCAGCTGTCCGTCTTTCGCGTTGCATAAGAAAGAAGTGACTTTTCTTTCGAGGTATCCAGACACGGGAACGCCTGACTATGCATTCTCATCTACGAACTGATTGGCTTTACAAAATTTTGTATGCTGATGCGTTCATAATGTACCTGATGCGCAGAACACAAAAGAGATGATCGTTAGAAATGCTGCCACTGTTCACAAAGGTGGCGGAGGAACCCTCAACCCATCATTTGAACGGCTT
The DNA here is from genome assembly GCF_050947875.1 of Dermacentor variabilis. Taxonomy (NCBI): domain Eukaryota; kingdom Metazoa; phylum Arthropoda; class Arachnida; order Ixodida; family Ixodidae; genus Dermacentor; species Dermacentor variabilis. The sequence goes on from NC_134571.1 coordinate 130,369,856, forward strand.
TTCCCTCCGCCACCTCTTACAATGTCCTGTGACGAAGCAAATAAGTAAATAAATAAATAAATAAATAAATAAATAAATGCTAGTTGGAAGTTCAGCACCTGTCCTGTCGTACGTGTTCCTTTCGTCTTTGTCTTTAGCCCGTTTTTATGAACAATGTCAAGATGAGCCAACTCACCCAACTCAAGGTATTGTTAGTACAAAACATTCTTGCACCAGAATTGTTTGTCAGAGCAGGCACAGACCAACGACGATGTTGGACATATTGTGAGAAGGTATAGCCGTCCAATAACAAACTGCGCTTACGATGCGAAACCTGCGAGCGTTCGGCCTGTGGTTTGCGGAAACGTTGAATCAGAGCGCCTTGCGGGATAGTTCCCGAGAAGACCGATAGAGTGCGCCACATTTCCACGTGTGGGGGCAGCAGTTCGCCGTCTCACTTACAAATGCACCAATTTTTTTTTTCGAGAACTCGCAAACGACCAGCACTCTTCACAGCGACAGCACTTTCCTGCCTTTTTTAGACAGTTGCGAGAGACACTGTTCGCTATACCTTGGCCAGATGCAAAACATCTGGGCCCTTATTGACAAAAAGCTCTTACTCTAGAATTGTTCGTAGGAGCCAATTCGAGCCAATCCCGGTGCTGGGCAGATTAATAGCGAAGGCTGTCAGCCAGCGGAAAATAACTGTTGGAAGGAACAGCTTTGTAGCTTAGGCCACTGATCCACAGAAACAAGAACACTCGGTCCGCAAGGTATCCTGCGCGAAATCGTGGACGTGTAGTCAAGCATTGTTCGTAATGCCATTGTAATGTTGTTAAGACGCTACTGAATTTTTAATCCTGTGTTGCTTTCTCGATTTTTGCTTGCATTTGCCACAGTTCGCTATAAGCTCTCACATAAACAACAAAAAGTGGAAGGAAATAGCGCGCAGTACCCTTTAATATAGCACATAATCTTTTTGTAGATGGATTTTTGGGACCATTATCTGAGGCAATATAAATAGTCTTAAGGTGGGGTGCTTAATAGAATGCCCAGTAAGTCGCAATACTAAAAAGAGCTCAGCAAGAAATGCTTCTCGAACTTTTTTGAGATTTCACATTACGGAACACGGTGCAGCTGCATAAATGAAGCAGCCAAACACTGGAATTATCTCCGCTCGTCCAACGCTATTCCTGCAGCAGGACTGACGTAAGTAAACAGCAAATCGTATCGCGACACGGCTCTGACTGCTCACGAAAGACCTCGCAAGACTGGCTTAAATAAAACATCCACGAATTGCTCGGCAAGAACTCAAGCTGTCTTGAAATACGCTTGCTATACCACTTTATAGTGGTGCATAGAGAGGCCAAAAAAATTAAATTTCGGCTGGCACATCTGGCGGCGTGCTTTCAACAAATGCATTTTGAATGTCGTTGACGAGGAAGTCAACGAGAGCACCTCGGTTGGTAACATATGCATTCCTGAACGTCGCGTTTTCAGAATTTGCCCGTTTTGCCACGGTATGCACCTGCACCAATGGAAAACGCTATATTACCGCAGATTCTACAGTTCAAAATCTTTTCCTTTTTCTTCATTTCTTACCTTCTCAGCATTGTTCTTTCTTTTAACGGCAAAAAAATGTTTTTATTGTGACAGCAATACGATACCCGTTCGCGCCGTCGGCGCTGCCGTGCTGTTCCGGCATCAACGACGCCCGCGTCAGGAGCGCCAAGTGTTGGTAAAGCAGTGATCTACCGCGGGGCGAGAAGTTTTACTTATTTCACCAGAATATGAAACCGCCACTGTAAATTGTTAGCGCGTTCGCATCAGTTTAGCACGAAATGCATTCAATATAGGTGTTAAATGTGAAATTATTATAGTACACGCGCAGTATTCTAGTAACGTGGTGCGAGAAGAAAAATTGCATGCGAAGAGTAGGTTTGTTATTCAACTAAACAAGTACTAATAAAATGAAGCGTAACGCTTATTTCCTTTTTCAAGGCCGTCAACATGCATGAAACGATTAGGACAATATCGTGTGCCTGTGCAAACAATATTTGCGGTTAAACTCCATATAGGCTTCTTTTTTTTCGTGTCAGTTTTATCCTCCGTGGGTCCAGACGAACATTACCTTTCTTTGGTCAGGACGACTTCAGGGGCAGGCTTCTTTTTTCTCGCGAAACAGGGCAAGTTCACATTTCGTTCCATCGCCTCTCGAGACGGCCTGCCTCCGGCTAAGAAGGTCCGTCCACATTTTTTCCGAACAAATGCCGCCGATTCGATGCTCCTGCGTGCGCGCGCGCGCACGGAAACACACAGACGCGCGCAGACGCTAGCGCAAGCCGGAACACACGCACCGCGGCTTGGCGCGCACTCGCGTTCGCGCACACAGCACGTCACGGCGAGTTGAAAGGCTCGTCCCTGTCCGCACTGCGCATGTCCGGGAAGGACTGGCTGCTGCCGGCCGTCTCGGTCATCCTCCTCTCCCGTAGCCGGTTGCGCTTGCGGTCCGAGTTGGGCGTCTCGGACAGCATGCGGTGCAGCTTCTGCTTGCGCATGAAGGAACCGGCGTTCGGGGACGCCCTCTGGCGGGGGCTGGGCACGCTCAGGCTGGAACCCAGGGCCTGCTTCTTGCGGGCCTGCAAAATGGGGATGGTTTTCGAAAGGGATCAGTGATCGTGATGATAATGATGACGAAGAAGATGACGAAGATGACGATGATGGCATCCCCTTCGAATCGGGATGGCGGCACAGCCGGTGTGAGCGCTTACGTGTTACCATATCCCAATCTAGCATTCTGCTATAGCTCTACCATATATCGCAAATATAGCTGCGCCTTTGATTGTACGGTCCCCATGTCTTCCCTACTGTTTCTTTCCACCTGTAATCTAATAATCGTTTCCTTAGCTCCGTCGCTGACAATGCTCACATATCAGCTTTGAAACTCTGCGCTCCCGGTAAGTGGACATTGTCTACATTCGAAGTTCCTCGTTATCGCCTACAATTTTTGCAACTGACAAGGTTGCTCTGATTAAAATATTGGAGAAGTTATTCAATTAATGATAACTAAATATGTAATTAGGCGAAATGCAAAATATAATAATCTAACTTGCTTTAAGCGGCGCCAAACATTACCTTGGTTCTGTCCAGCTGCGAGGCACTCGCACATTTCTTTAATTGTGGCAGAGGCTACGCTGGACGCCCTGAATGATTGGAGCTGGCAAACGAAGCGACTCTTCGGATGCGTAGAGTTCAGAATGTTCAGTGTTCTGCTTAATGTCCTTATTTTTTCTTTTGTATGTAGATGCAGAAAGCGCATGCTGTTAAGGTAATATTTCACCGAGTACGCTGACAACAATTTCTCATGTTACACGACGGCACTAGAACATGTTTTTACCTACATTGGTTCGGCGCAACCGTGGTGCGGATGATTTTGCAAGCTAAAGAAGGATCACAGATTCAATTCCGAGTAGCGGCTTGAGTAAATATAATTTTTTAAATGCTTTCGCAGGTTTTTTGTTACGAATGTACATTTTCCAGCTTCTTGCAGGAACCGTACATATACATAACACATTCATCTACAGAGAAACTTTTTCCGGAAAATTTTGTCAATCTCTTTTCCTTTCAAGAAAAGTTCGTCCTGCCGTACGAAGCGGTATGGCCTCCGTTTGGACATAAGAGATCGAAGGTCCGATTCTTGGCGCGGAAACTTTCCTTTCTTCTCCATGCATCTTATTATTTTCGGCCGTCGAACCACTCGCAAAAGCATCGCAAAATCCTTTTTTTATCAAGAATATTTCGTATCGGTATGCTAAGTGCTATCGATCAATGCCAGCTGCCTACGAGGCTACGCAAGCTTTGTCCAACGTACCGACAACGCGAACCAGCCCGACCTTTGTTGGCTGCTTGCAGCGCGTGAACGAAAAAAAAAAAAGTGTTAGCGGATTTTTTCAACGCGCAGACTTGGCCTGGTCGTTCATGTGGTCTGTGATTTGCGCTGCGAAGAAGGTCGAGCAGTTTTCCGTTGGGCAATTCGAGTAAGGAGCAGATGGTAAGAAAGGAAATAGGTCACGCTGGAGTCGAAGTCCGATCCACCGATTTTGGGCAGATAAGTATAGCGCGTAGCCGTGAACTGCGACGACGAGAGGCAAACTGTAAGGACTAACTTTCAGCTGTGGTAAACTGTATAAAGCGCTAGGATTGATTGGCTCTTCTTGGTTATACCATGTTTTTTTTGTTAACTGGTATAGATATTGCGCATATCACAATAAACCTTAGTTGGAAGTTAGCGCTGGCGTTTGTCTGTCATTGTCCTCTACACTGCTTAGCTCGCTACGCACCTCTATAAGCTGATTACTAGCTGGTCTAGTCCGCCATACTTCTAAATTTTGCAGAGATGTCCTGACTAGTGCCATTAAAGCACGTAATATATGCTTATGGCTTGCAACTTGAGGTGACATCTCCAAAATTTTGCTTGATAACTTGCTCCCGGTGTGCTTCAAACAGGCCACTGAAATTCGCTGTAGTGACAACAGCGTCGAGCGCTAATAATCCTTGCTAAGACTGGGGGTGTTAACTGTACACTGCGCTACGCGAAGGTCAGAAACGTTAGCGGTAAGCGGATGTTCCACCACAAGGACGTTGCACGTGGTTACGGCTTAAAGTCGACTCACATCAGCTCGAATATTAAGCTTTAGCAAAAAAAAAAAGAAGATTGTCTGTCACGACCTGAGTAGCAGCATGGTTGATTACAATTCATACCTCATAATCTGCAATATACGACGAAAGTACGGACTGCCAACGCATTACGACCGATTAGTGGAGTGATGGCCTTCATTCGGTGTTCAGCAGCGACCCTGCGCCGCGTATTGTGAGACGCACATGCTATTACGATTTCGCTTTCTGAAACCCCTATCCAGAAATTTGTACATGCACGCGGGCGTGCAAACACACAGACAAAAAATAAAAAAGCGCTGAGATGCACACGCATGCAGTTTCATGTTGAAGTTGCATTCCAGACTTAGTCATGGCTCACATGTGTAAAAAGTGACACCGCATCCGGCTGCGTTTTCTTCTTCGATACAGCCGTTCGATACAGCATTCTTAACGAAACCCGCCTGAGCGACTGACAGTTCTGTTCGTTTCCGCGCACTCTGAGTTGCGTTCTTCGAGAGAGACCCACCTGCACGAGCCCGTAGACGAAGGCAGCCAGCGTGCTCCTGGTGCTCGGATTCCTGTTCATGGAGCGCGCGCGCGCGATCTTCTTGCCCAGCACGAAGTACGTCTCCATGGTGCCCTTGCCCTTGACCTGGACGAGGCCGCGGCACTGCACGCTGTAGCCGTGCTCCTCGAGCAGCTGCGCCGTGGGCCGCGGCACCTGGATGTGGTCCAGGGCCCCGGTGGAGTCCATTCGGCTGGCCTCGTTCACCGTGTTGCCCCAGATGTCGTACACGGGCTTGCGGGCCCCGATCACGCCGCCGACCAGCGGACCGTGGCTTATCCCTGTTCGAGCAAAGAAGCACGCGGCTTGGGGCTACGAACACAGCGAGTGAAGCAGATCGCGATAAGAGCGGTGTGCATACTCGCCGGCATCCGATGCTATCGGCTCCTGCCTTGCAACTCCACAAAGCTGATCGCATTACTACGGGACCATCGAAGACTGCTGCCGCCGTAGCTAAGTTGGCGCCCGCAAAAATGAGCCCAGTGTCAGAACTTCTTAGCGCAGCGCGCGGTAGTTAAAGTGGCTTGGAAGCTGAGCAGCGAGAAATGGATGAACGTGTGAAGGATGCGAAAAACCGTGAAGGATAGAACAGCGTTTCATATTTTCATTTCAGGGAAGCGTTTGCCTAGAAACTGCCCTGCTTTCTTGTACGAGCTTTGAGTGTCCTTCTTATATTGCAGTCCGACGCTTGTGACCTCCAAGACTTGTGACCTTTGCCGACATCCGGTTCACGCCGACAGGCAATAATTACTTCGCGCCCGTAAAGCAATTCTAGTCCAATAAAGCACGCGGTGCGAAAGCTCGAGGCAGACGCGAATTGAAGAGCGTTCGAGAGGAAGGGGGGGTGGGCAAGGTTAATTACATAGCCCTTCTGTTGGCCACTTGGTACTTGTAGGAGGAAAACAGCGCATAGTTGTTGTCATGGGACTGCGCGACAACTTGAGAAACACGGGCATTGACAAATTAAGAACATACATTTATTTGAAAAGACGAATACACCGTCGGAAGAGATGCTCAAACGGTGCAAGAAACAACAACAACAACAACAACAACAACAACAACAACAACAACAACAACAACAACAACAACAACAACAACAACAACAACAACAACAACAACAACAACAACAACAACAATCGTGTGCGAACTACGAAGGCACGCGACAAGTAGAGCGATATTATATAGGAGGACAGAACTCACGTTAGCAAATAACCAAACTATACTACATCTCTTTGTGAAGGAGATACCGTGATGGGTGCCCTGCCGTAAGTGAGACGCCTCTCGCCTCTTATGACTCGCACAAATCACGCAATTTTGTGCGATGTTTGGCCTCCGTGCCACCTAGCATGACGAGCGCTCGAACTGAGCAGGACAACCAAATGAAGCAATGTGGAAAAAAAGCAAGCATTTTTGCCTTAAACGCTAGTTCACGTATCGGCCTGTTATTTTTGTTCAACTTTGTGGACGAAGGACAGTGGGATGTCGTAAGCCACCTGTACGACTGCGGTCCTAATGACGTAAGTACGCAGGCCCAACAGGTTCGCGTCAGACAGACGGCAGCCTCATAAACCATGTCTGCATGCTTTGTTATGGGGATTTTCATCCAACCTTGTCATCCACGTTGTTCTTCATGTGGTTGTTTACAAATTGAACATGGGCAGAAATTTTACGAGGCGTATACGCAGCTCATGCGTCACCGTAACATCAATTTAATCTCCTTCATGATGAGATCCTCGTCCTACTATACGTCGTTATCAAGCGGGGATTTTGTGCTTCCTTAGACTCGTTTTGTAACGATTAAATTCCTTCGACTACGTTACTGTGATTATCTGTTCCACGCAGTGGCAGAGCAGGCCAATAGCGGAACAAATGGCAAACGGAAGAAATAATTCAAGATGAAAATGATATTCATGATATATGCCCTAGTCTGCTGTCGGTTTAAGCCACACTTGCTTTACTTTAGCCTTGCTTTTTTGTGGTGAAATAGACAAATGTTTTCACTCGTAAGAGCTGTTTGCCGTTGATCGACCGCCTACTTTAATATGACCAACGTCACTATTGCTTGGTGCCTGATCTTACGAACAGTTCAAGTGTGAGAACTATTTTGTGAATACAGGCCTGATTTTCTGCAATAGGTTATACATCAGTGGCAGTGGAGCAGTACACGTAATCTCTAATTTATTACTGAAAAGCCGTCATCAGTATGCTCTTGGTTTCTGGCGGTTCACTGTCCAGAGATATAGAGCCCAACTAGAAAAAAAAAGTCAACGATGATCCGGAGGCTTTTCTAGCGAAGAAGCTCAGAAAAATACAGTTAGACGATGTTTTTCTTTTTACCAAAGCATGTGAACTTCAAACGAGCGAAAAATTCACCGACGATTACGATACTCCCTAATGCGAAATGTGAGCGCAACTCTATACGTGTTTTCAATTCGCGATATATTGGCTGCCGCGGACAATCTTGTCACGTGCAGCACGTTGCAAACGAAGCGAAATGTGGCGCGACTGCCTCGTTAATCGGGAGATCGCGAGACACAGCAGGTCGGTGACGCGTGGGGGCGCTTCGCAGTAGCCGCCGTAGACAGATCTCCGCTCATGCAGCGCTTTGTTTCCGTATAGGGTGAAGGTGGCGTCATCGGTGAACAGACGACGCGTGGTACTTTCTTTGCTATTTGATGTCGACTTTTTCATGTTATAAAAAGCTTACAAAGTTTATAAATCCGTACGGTGTCCATGCGCCCCTTCCTGTATAGCGCTATACAACGCTACGCTTGTGTAGACCGGAACCCTTCTAGTTCACTTTATCCGGGTGTCACGACCCAACTGATTCCTCAGCCAGTTTTTTCAAGAATAGACGCCTATTATTGACACGCGTTAAAAATTGGCTGGATTTTGCCCGTAGCTAAACTAACAAACTCTTTAGTATACATAGCGAAATGAAACGAAAATACAGTGTGCCCTTTGGTTAGCACGGCACGTTCCGTTAAAGGCTCGCTTACCTACACGCAGCTTGAAGTTGTTGAAGGAATGCTTATTGACATCTTCAAGGGCTTCTTTCATAGAAATCGCAAAGTCCACAAGAGCTGTTAGGTGGACCCATGATGCAAGGTTCTGTAATGGAAAGGTCGCGGGTGATTTACTTGAACAGACAGAACATAAACGGCGAGCCACGGTGGAAAATTTCAGTAGAACAAAAAGAAAGGCAAAATATACGTCATATAGTATAAGTTAAGCTCTACATAAGATCGCGGTACATATTTGAGTTGAGACAGCTGTGCACTGAACACTCACCTGTTAGCAGAAACAAGTTATAGACTTGAACCGCCCACCTCATTGGTGTCTGCCGAATCGCCTTTATTTTTTTAATTTAGTCACTATACTTCGAAGTCATCAAAAGCCACACTGTTACCTGCTATACGGAAAAGTTACTCCTACGAAAGCCCGAAAATTTTACACAGATGCTTGTCACATACCATCCGCGATCTAGCGTAAATATAAATAATTGCCACCTGCATGATTACGACAAAAACTCCTTAATTCGGCCCGGAAAGCATTCTTTGTTCCTTCTTTGTTTTTGCACGACAGTTTTAACTGTAAATGGTTTTGCAAAGAAAAAACGGGATTCGGTCTGAGAAAAATGAACGCCCAGTTGTACGCTTTGTATATAGGAACACAGCAGCTAGGGAGCGGGCATGCAACTGTAAGTCATCTGTGAAGAGCTCGCACAAGCGCTCGTCGAAGCTGAAACGCGTAGAGAGAATAGACGTGAGCATTTGCACAAAGAAAAAAAAGCCACTTGCAACGAGCTTACCTGGTCTTTAGGGTTCAGGCCAGAAGCCGCCATGTACGTGCTGCTGATTGTCTTGATTTTCTCCAGGCATTGAAACCTTTCGTCATCGAGCAGCTAACGCAAGAGAGAAATTGCAACAAAGTGGTAAATTAGGAGCTACGTCTCCGAACTTATGGAAAATTAAAAGAAGAAAGAGGACTGCTGGTTGAAAACAACCAAAACTTAACGCAGTAAGTATAAAATATTATTACGAGCTCGCGGAACAATAACTGCGCCTCCCAGGAGCGAGCGTTTTTGGCTAAAGACAGAGGCCACTTGGAAAAACGGAAGTGCTCGCAATTTACTGATAGGTGTTCAATTTCGAATATTCCGCAGCGGTTGAAAAAATCACGTGGTAACCCTTTCGGTTGGGTGAGGTGCTCGCCAGCCAATCACTTCTGTTATACTATTCGTCGATTTCGCAGGAGCGTGCTGAACAGTTACGGTTTGGCTGGGCCTATTCAATTTCAAAGTGGCGCCGCTCTTGCTCCATTTAGAGAGTTGGTGTCGACGCACGTTTTTCTTTTTAGAATAATTAGCAAAGCGTCCATGACTTCATGGTCCTACATTACACTTCATTTTTTTTCTTTCTACGGAAAGACCTTATAATTGGAAACTTTTTTTAACATTACGTAATATAAAGAAAGCTAACCCCAGTTTTAGCGCTTAGCGTCGCTATTTATCTGTTCCTAATTTTAACGCTGCTGTCAAAACCACAAAAGTCGGGGAAAGTGACAAGGGTTAGGAGAGGGATATGAAAATTATGGTGGGGTTAAATTTGCCTTTTTTACAACAGCACCTAAATGTTATGAATTTAAAGTGACGAGTACTGAAGTCGTTCAGTGATGGGTACTGGGATTTAATAAGTGAAGAGTACCTATTTTTGTAGTTGTGGTGCAAGAAAACGCTGAAACGCTGAAAAGGGCAACCTTTGTTGACGACTTCTTACCTGGTCAAAGTCAAATATTATTTCATTCAGTAGCCTGATGCATTCCACGCCGTTGTTGACGTCCTCGGAATAAAAATTTGCAAAGTTTGGTATGGAGGCGAACAACACACCGCAGCAGACGTAGGACTGTGCATAGAGCTCCTGCAACACCAATGAAATGTATTGCGCATGTGAAATATTAATAGGTATTACTGATAATATATGGGCCAAGGCTACACTCTGAGATATTAACTGTGCAGTGAAGCGTTGTAGATTACTGCCCACAAGCTCACCGAAAAAAAGAAGCGAGCAACACAAACAAAGAAACACGCACTAGATGGCTTTGGTGTCACCTTTTTCTTGTTTTGGCAAAATATTAAACAAAGCTCTATGGTGTATTATAAAACGAGGCGTTAGAAAGAATGGATGTCAGCGCAATCACTTAGCTGAAAATTGATCGAAAAACTGAACGAATTTAGGTTCGCAGAGACACTAACATTATCAACAGAACCAGGAAAAAAAATGAAAATAAATCCAGCGCGATCGTGAAGACGTGCGTCCATGTACGCGATATTCACGTATATCAGCTGCAGGGAATAATTCATCATCAACGCGTAGAACACATAATAAGTATACCGAATCAGCAACGAGCATTCTAAGACAAATTTCTGCTCCAAGAATATTAACAGAAGTGTCGCAGAAATCTCAGATGATATTGTGAAGTTATGAAACTTGAATTGCCACTAAATATTATTGAGTGGTCAGAACCTAAGATACCACGAGCCGCGTCATCTTAGTGAACATATATTGCAATAGTAATGAAACTGAGAAACAGGTACCAAATTAGTACGAGCGCTGAGGGGCGGGAATTCAATGAATTGAACTGTTGCTCTTTTAGTTTTTTTCTTTTTTTTTTGAAGTCAATGGCAGCGTTCTCCGCTTGTTGATTAGAATATAAATGACAACATAATTTAGGATAGCGCTTGAATGCAGTATCCTTCGACACTGCTTGGAGCATTAAGCAATCAACCAGCTAGGATACAAAAGTTCACATCGTAAGCCTTTCGAGCTTTCCAAATGAGGAGCCCCTTTTCCTGAGGCAAAAGCCTGAAGTGGCTTATACGCCTGAAGGCCCTGAAAAAAAAAAAAAAAACGCGTCGTCCGGTCCAATCATACAAAAACTATCATCATCAGCATTGCTCATACCCCTCTAAGCAATCACAAAATGCAATGGCTCATCGCTCTCGTAATACAGAGGCTGCGAGCACTCAGCAAAGAGAACCGTACAGTTCATACATTAATTGGAACCACGCAAACAACAAGTTGAGTGGTAAAAAAAAAAACTAAGTTACCTTCTTAATGGCTCATATCCCCAAAAGAAGAGGAAGAGAAGAGATTTATTTACAGAACGGCAGAGAGGTCGGCCTGAGCTATAACTTGCTCCGGCCTGCTACTGTACACTGGGGAAAAGGGGAGGGGAGGAAAAGGGCTGATGAATGAATGATGATGATGATATGAGGAAGAGGTGCGTACATACAAGTTCACAGCGGTGTGGCAACTCTAAAGCCGTGCGTCCATCCCAGTGGCTTGGGGAAAGGCTATAGCGGCACTTGTTATCAGAGCTGCGCCGTTTGCATTAAGCACAAGTCTTTGTCGATTGTCCTTGCCGCGCTATGCTTCTAGGGTAACTATGTATTACCAATAAGCCCAAGACTATACTCTTCAGAAGGCAATTGTTAACTTGCGCAACAATGTCTTCAGAGTAGGCGGAAAGCAAGTGAAACAAAAATAAGCCGCAAGAAAGTGCCGAAAAAGAGACTGCGTGGCTGAGTGCCATTCATGCGTTGAATGACAGTTTGTGCATCTTTCAAGTCAGTGATAACGTTGTGCACACGTCACGCAAAGAATGGGGCACTGGAGGGCAGCATAGCATCGTTTATCTGCAGTCAGCGCATTACACTACCGTAAAGTCGGGCCATGTCGTCTACAGCGGAACACCGCCTTGTACACTTCAATGCGCGCCTTCGGCCACCTATCCACAATGACTTGGCAACGGTGCTGCAAGCTGTATTTGAATCTCGCGGTGAATACTAACCTCATTCTTTCTGTCGTGAGTAAGAAAATAGGTTGCCACGTGATCGGGAAGAACGTTGCGTAGCAGTTGCGTGTTGTAGGTGCATATCTCGCGCATGCTCTGCAGGTTAGCCTGTGCTTGGCGCTTCCACAGGAAGTCCAGTCTTGAGGTGACTTCAGTCTGCGAAGATTGACATACATACATACATACATACATACATACATACATACATACATACATACATACATACATACATACATACATACATACATACATACATACATACATACATACATACATACATACATACATACATACATACATACATACATACATACATACATACATACATACATACAACCTGCAGTGGTTGCTCAGTGGCTATGGTGTTG